>NC_091695.1:24655000-25905000 GCF_041296265.1 Equus caballus
GAGATGAGTTCAGAGTTTGCTTATGCCGCCATCTTGACGAGATCCCTCTGCACTATTACTTGCTGGCTTTGTGATATATGCCTCTTTGAACATTAATTTTCTCATCTGTCACATAGTGATAATATCCATCTTCCTCCTGGTGATGTGTAAGTGAGGTGATGCATTTCAGTGTATCCAGGTTATCCTAGGCATCCAATAAATGTTACAATATTTTTTTAAGTTAGCCATTTTGATGTGGGAGAGTGATGAGGATAAGCAGTGAAGAAAAGTGGAAAAACTAGAGTTTAAGAAAAATAAAGGTTTTGATTCTGAGCTCAGCTGCTAGGTGACCTTGGGCCAGACTTTCTTTTTCTTTTTTTCTTTTCTTTTTTTTTTTTTTTACTGAACTTTACTTTATTGTGCTTCACAGATACTGCATTTTCTTATCATTTTATATTTTTAATATATTTTATTTTATTTTATTATTTTTTTAATCTTTATTTTTTCGGATGTATATCATATTTCAAATTCTGGATACATTACATCATGTTCACCGCGCAAACACTAATTATAGTGCATCCCCTCACATGTGACCCTAATCACCCCTTTTGCCCCCCCTCCCCTCTTCCCCAGTGGTAACCACCAGTCCAATCTCCAATGCTATGTGTGCTATTTTTTGTCGTTTTTATCTTCTACTTATGAGTGAGATCATACGGTGTTTGACTTTCTCCCTCTGACTTATTTCACTCAGCATAATACCCTCAAGGACTGTCCATGTTGTCACAAATGGCCAGATTTCATCATTTATTATGGCAGAGTAGTATTCCATCCTGTATATATAGCACATATTCTTTATCCATTCATCCCTTGATGGGCACCTATGTTACTTCCAAGTCTTGGCTATTGTGACTAATGCCGCAGTGAACATAATGGTGCATGCATCTTTATGCATTTGTGTTTTCAAGTTCTTTGGATAAATATCCAGCACTGGGATAGCTGGATCATATGGTAGATCTATTCTTAATTTTCTGAGGATACTCCAAACTGCTTTCCATAGTGGTTGCACCAGTTTGCACTCCCACCAGCCGTGAACAAGGGTTCCCTTCTTTCCACATCCTCCCCAACCCTTGTTTCCTGTCTTGTTAATTATATCCATTCTGACTGGAGTGAGGTGATACCTCATTGTAGTTTTGATTTGCATTTCCCTGATAGCTAGTGATGTTGAGCATCTTTGCATATGCCTGTTGTCCATCCGTATATTTTCTTTGGAGAAATCTCTGCTCATATATTTTGCCTATTTTTCAATTGGGTTGTCGTTTTTTTTGTTGTTGAGCTGTATTTGTTCTTTGTATATTTTGGATATTAACTTCTGATCTGGTACATGTTTTGCAAATATCTTCTGCCAATTGTTAGGTTGTCTTTTCGTTTGTTGATGGGTTCCTTTGCTGTGCAGATTTTTAGTTTGATGTAATCCCATTTGTTCATTTTTTCTTTGGTTTCCCTTGCCCAGTCAGACATTGTACTTGAAAAGATGCTGCTAAAACCGATTCAAAGAGCGTGCTGCCTATGTTTTCTTCTAGAAGTGTCATGATTTCGGGTCTCGCATTTAAGTCTTTAACCCATTTTGAGTTGATTTTTGTGCATGGTGCAAGGGAATGGTCTACTTTCATTCTCTCCAGTTTTCCCAATATCATTTATTGAAGAGACTCTCCTATCTCCATTCTCAAAAAGCAGCTGTCCATGAATGTGTAGGTTTACTTCTGATCTCTCAATTCTGTTCCATTGATCTGTGTGTCTGTTTTTATGCTAGTACCATGATGTTTTGGTGACTATGGCTTTGTAGTATATTTGGAAATCAGGGAGTGGGATACCTCCAGCTTTGTTCTTTTTTCTCAGGGAACCATTGGCTATTTGCAGTCTTTTTTTGTTCCGTATAAATTTTAGGAATCTTTGTCCTATTTCTGTGAAAAACATTGGAACTTTGATAGGGATTGCATTGAATCTGTGGATTGCTTTAAGAAGTATGGAAATTTTAACAATGTTAATTCTTCAAATCCAAGAGCATGGAATATCTTTCCATTTCTTTGTGTCTTCTTCAGTTTCTCTCAACAATGTTTTATAGTTTTCAGTGTACAGATCTTTCACCTCTCTGGTTAAGTTTATCCCTAGGTAATTTATTCTTTTTGTTTCAATTGTAAATGGGATTGTATTTTCAATTTCTCTTTCTGCTACTTTGTTGTTAGTGTATAGAAATGCAACTGAGTTTTCTATGTTGATTTTGTAAGCTGTGACTTCACTATATTCATTTATAATTTCCAAATGATTTTTAGTGGATTCTTTCTGGTTTTCCATATATAAAATCATGTCATCTGCAAAGAGGACAGTTTCACTTCTTCTTTTCCAATATGGATACCTCTTATTTCTTTTTTGTGCCTGATTGCTCTGGCTAGGACATCCCATAATATGTTAAATAAGAGTGGAGACAGTGGGCATCCTTGTCTGGTTCCTGTTCTTACAGGGATTGCTCTCAGATTTTCTGCATTGAGAATGATGTCTGCTGTGTGTTTGTCATATATGGCCTTTATTATATTGAGGTACTTTCCTTCTTTAAACGTTTTATTTAGAGTTTTTATCATAAATGGATGCCATATCTTGTCAAATGCTTTCCCTGCATCTATTGAGATGATAATGTGATTTTTGTTCTTCGTTTTGTTAATGTGATGTATCCCATTAATAGATTTGCAAATGTTGAACCATCCTTGCATCCCTGGAATGAAACCCACTTGATCATGTGGTATGATCTTTTAAATTTATTGTTGTATTCAAGTTGCTAGTATTTTTTTGAGGATTTTTGCTTCGATCTTCATCAGCAATATTGCCCTGTAATTTTCTTTTTTGGTGTTGTCCTTGCCCCGTTTTGGTATCAGGATAATGTTGGCTTTGTAGAATGAGTTAAGAACCTTCCCCTCCTCTTCAATATTTTGGAAGAATTTTTGAAGGATAGGTATTAAGTCTTCTTTGAATGTTTGGTAGAATTCACCAGGGAAGATATCTGGTCCTGGACTTTTATTTTTGGTGAGGTTTTTGGTTGCTGTTTCAATCTCCTTACTTGTGATTAGCTTTTTCAAATTCTCTATGTGTTCTTTGTCCAGTTTTAGAAGGTTGTATGTTTCTAAGAATTTATCCATTTCTGCTAGATTAACTAATTTGTTGGTGTATAGGTTTTCATAGTATTCTCTTATTATCTTTTGTATTTCGGAGGCATCAGTTGTAATTTCTCCTATGTCATTTCTGATTTTACTTATTTGAGCCTTCTTTTTTCCTGGGTGAGTCTAGCTAAGGGTTTGTGAATTCTGTTTTTCTTTTCAAAGAACCAGCTCTTGGTTTTATTAATTTTTTCTATTATTTTTAGTGTCTTTTTCATTTCTTTCTGCTCTGATTTTTATTATTCCCTTCCTTCTGCTGATTTCAGGCTTTGTTTGTTGTTCTTTTTCCAGTACCCTTAGATGCACTGTTAGATTGTTTATTTGGAATTTTTCTTCTTTGTTGAGGTGGGCCTGAATTGCTATAAACCTCCCTCTTAGAACTACTTTTGCTGTATGCCATAGATTTTGGCATGTTGTATTTTCATTTTCATGTTTCCAGGAATTTTTTGATTTCTCCCTTGATTTCATCGTTGACCCAATCATTGTTCAGTAGCATTTTGTTCAATCTCCACATTTTTGTGGATTTTCTGGTTTTCTTCCTGTAGATGATTTCTAGTTTCATACCTTTGTGGTCAGAAAACATGCATGGTATTATTTTGATCTTCTTAAATTTATTGAGACTTGTTTGGTGGCCGAATATGTGATCAGTCCTGGAGAACGTTCCATGGTTTTTGGATGTAATGTTCTATATATATCCACTAAATCCATGTGGTCAAATTTGTCCTTTATGGTCAGTGTTTCCTTATTGATCTTCTGTTTGGATGATCTATCCATTGGTATAAGTGGAGTGTTGAAGTCCCCTACTATTATTGTGTTATTGTCTATTTCTCCTTTTGTGTCTGTTAATAATTGCTTTATATATTTAGGTGCTCCTATGTTGGGTGCATAGATATTTACAAGTGTTATATTTTCTTGTTAGATTGTTCCCTTTATCATTATGTAGTGCCCATCTTTGTCTCTTGTTACACTTTTTGTTTGAAAGTCTATGTTGTCTGATATAAGTATTGCTCCCCCTGCTTTCTTTTCTTTGCCATTTGCATTGAATATTTTTTTCCATCCTTTCACTTTCAGTTTGTGGGTGTCTTTAGGTCTAAAGTGTGTGCCTTTATGCAGCATATATATGGGTCTTGTTTTTTTTATCCAATTGGCCACACCATGCCTTTTGATTGGAGCATTTAGTCCATTAACCTTTAAAGTAGCTATTGATAAATATGTATTTATTGCCATTTTGTTCCCTTTTTTCTGGCTGTTTTAGTAGTTCTCTGCTCTATTCTTTTTCTCTTGCTCTCTTCCCTTGTGGTTTGATGGCTATCTTTAGTAATATGTTTCATTCCTTTTGTCTTACATTTTTTCTTGATTGTTATAGGTTTCTGATTCATGATTAACATGAGGATCGTATTTAATATTCTATGCATATAACAGTCTATATTCAGTTGATAGAATCTTTAGCTTAACTCTTTTTCTTAAACCTCTATTTTTAACTCCCCTCCTCCCATATTTTATGTTTTTGAAATCATATATAATCTCTTGTTTAGTGTGTGTCTATCCATTAACCTCTTATCCTTGAAATTGGTGATTTTAGTACTTTTGTCTTTTAAACTTCATCTTATTTTCATGAGTGGTTGATCTGGTACCTTTACTATATTTTTACCTTTACCAGTGATTTTGTTCTCTGTTTTTTTGGGGGGTAGGGGGCTTATTTTTTATATAATTTTTATCCCTATTTGTGGTCATTGATTTCACACTTAAATAAGTCACTTCAGCTTTTCTTGTAGAACTGGTTTCTTGGTGATAAACTCCTTCAATTTTTGCTTGTCTGGGAAGCTCTTTCTCTCTCCTTCCATTCTGAATGACAACCCTGATGGATAGGGTATTCCTGGCTGTAGGTTTTTTCCTTTTAGCACTTTAAATAAGTCAGGCCATTCTCTCCTTCCATGTAGGGTTTCAGCTGAGAAGACTGCTGATTACCTTAAGGGCTTTCCTTTGTATGTCACTTGTGGCCTTTCTCTTGCCACTTTTAGGATTCTCTCTTTATCTTTAATTTTGGACATTTTAATTATAAAATGTCTTGATGTGGGCCTCTTTGGGCTTTTCTTGTTTCGAGCTCTCTGTGCTTTCTGTACTTGAATATCTGTTTCCTTCCTTAGATTAGGAAAATTTTCATCTATTATTTTTTCAAATAATTTTTCTGCCCCTTTGTCTCTCTATTCTCCTTCTGGACACCTATAATATGAATGTTAGTGTGCTTGATATTGTCCCAGAGTTCCCTTAGACAGTTCTCATTCTATCTACTTCTTTTTTTCTTTTTGCTGTTCTGCTTGGCTGATTTCCTCTAGTCTTTTGTCTAGCTCGCTGATCCATCCTTCTGCATCCTCTACTCTGCTATTGAGTCCCTTTAGTGAATTTTTTCATTTCCAGTATTGTATTCTTCATTTCTGATTGGTTCTTTTTTATTTTTTTCATTTCTTTTTTGATGAGCACACTGTGATCATCCAGTCTTCTCCTAATATCTGTGAGCATCCTTGTGAGATTTTATTTGAACTCTTTGTCAGAAAGGTCGTTTATTTCTGTTTCATTTAGTCCTTTTTCTGCGGTTTTGTCCTGTTCTCTTGCTCAGAATGTATTCCTTGGTCTCCTCATTATGCCTCTTTCTCTGTGCTTATTTCTATGTATTAGTTGAGTCAGCTATGTCTCCTGTTCTTGGTGAAGTGGCCTTATGTAAGAGATTCCTTTTGAGTCCCAGCAGTGTGCTTTCCTCTCATTACCAGTCCAAAAGATCCAGGAGGGAGCCCTTGGTGGGCTACTTGTGTCCCTCTGCTGTGGCAGGGTTGCTCTTAATGAAGGTACCCAGGGAGTCTAATCTTTCCTTCCCTGCACAGATGTTAGCACCACTGGCTAGATGTCTACCAGCAAACTCCTGTTACAGTTCTCCTGTTAATTGGGTTGGTAGCAAGTGTAGCTGTTTGCTAGGCTCCTGGGCTTAAAGTTACTATATGCCTCAGGTTTAGAAGGCTGTTGTCAGTTCTCTTAGGAGGGCAGATGAGTGAGGCTGGCCCTAGACATGGGAACATTCAATTGTTTCAGGCTTTGGAAGGTGGGGCTGATCCTTTTTCTGGCTATTAGTGAAGCACAGGTCTTCTGCCACTGATAAACCTCACCCCTCACAGGATCACACACACCGTCAACACAGTCCTTGTCCATGCGCACTTCCCAACCACCTGGAGCATAACTTGATGCCACACTTCAGATGTCCCTACCTCTCCAACAGTTTGCTCCACAGTTCACCTGGTCCTCATGCAGATCCTGCCCCACAGAAGGTGACATATTCGCCTGCCTGTAGAGGAGCAAGGTACCCAGTCAGTGGATGCTGACAGGTAGCCTGAGGGCTTGCTGTTGGGCGGGGTGGGTCCCTTGGGTTGTATGCCTGCCCTGGTTGAGCTGGATTAAATCTGAGCACTAGTGGATGTGGCAGCCTCCTGGGCTAACAGGCCGTGAGAAGAACTTCAATGGCATGTGCCAGGGTGTGTGTCAGCACACCTGGACCAGGTCAGAACAATGGCCCCCAGAAATATCTCTGTCTCTGGAGAAATCCCTCCTGTCATTGAGATGCCTCCAGAGCCCACCAGGAGAGCCTCTTTTCACCAAATGACTGTCAGCCTTCTCTATGGTGATTTTAGGTTGCTGAGATGGGTGAGTTTGTGCGTGGGCCCTTTAAGACCTGGGTCTTTTCAGCTTTCATCCAATAGCTTTTCTGAGGGTATTCCCTGATGCAGTTAACAGCCAGCGGAGCCAGATAGTAAGACCTTCCTCTCAGTTGTGCTGAGTCTGAAGGATTCTTATAGCAGTATTGGCCCCTGCTCCAGACCTCACTCCTCCAGGGAAGGCTTCATTCTTAGAGTGGCTCCCACCTGGCTGGCTGAGAACTCCACTGCTCGCAAAGGTGACTTTTTTCTCTCCAGAATGAATTTCTGCCCCTTCCGCCTTAGTCAGGACTGTCCCTTTATTGTGGAGTTTCTTTTTATCCAGTTTTCAGTTTTCTATCCAGGGTAATTTTTCCAAAAATATTTGTAACCTGGCTGTGTTCATGGGTGGAGATGAGTTCAGAGTTTGCTTATGCCACCATCTTGACAAGATCCCTCTGCACTATTACTTGCTGGCTTTGCGATATATTACATGCCTCTTTGAACGTTAATTTTCTCATCTGTCATATGGTGATAATATCTACCTTCCTCCTGGTGATGTGTAAGTGAGGTGATGCATTTCAGTGTATCCAGGTTATCCTAGGCATCCAATAAATGTTACAATATTTTTTTAAGTTAGCCATTTTGATGTGGGAGAGTGATGAGGATAAGCAGTGAAGAAAAGTGGAAAAACTAGAGTTTAAGAAAAATAAAGGTTTTGATTCTGAGCTCAGCTGCTAGGTGACCTTGGGCCAGACTTTCTTCTTTTTCTTTTTTACTGCACTTTACTTTATTGTGTTTCACAGACACTGCAGTTTTATCATTTTATATTTTAAATTTATTTTATTTATTTTTTAATTGCAGTATTATTGGATTATAACATTATATAGCTTTTGGATGTACATCATAATATATTTTGAATTCTGTGTAGATTACACATGTTCACCACACAAAAACCAACTATAGTCCAACCACTCACATGTGAACCTAGTCACCCCGTTTGCCCTCCCCCTTACCCCCATGGTAACCACCAATCCATTCTCTGTTGCTATGTGTTTGTTTGTTGTTTTAACTTCTACATATGAGTGAGATCATATGGTAATTGCCTTTCTCCCTCTGACTTATTTCACTCAGCATAATACCCTCAAGGACCATCCATGTTGTCACAAATGGCCAGATTTCATCATTTATTATGGCTGAATAGTATTCCATCATTTATGTATAGCACATCTTCTTTATCCGTTTGTCCCGTGATGGGCACCTATGTTGCTTCCAAGACTTGGCTATTGTGTATAGTGCTGCAGTGAACATAGGGGTGCATGTAACTATATGCCTTTGTGTTTTAAGTTATTTGGATAAATACCCAGCATTGGGATACCTTGCTCATATGGTAGATCTATTCTCAGTTTTCTGAGGACACTTCATCCTGCTTACCATAGTGGCTGCACCAGCTTGCACTCCCACCAGTAGTGTACAAGTGTCCCTTCTCTCCGCATTCTTTCCAACACTTGTCATTTCCTGTCTTGTTAATTCTATCCATTCTGACTGGAGTGAGTTGATACCTCATTGTAGTTTTGATTTGCATTTCCCTGATAGCTAATGATGTTGATCATCTTTTCATATACCTGTTTGCCATCTGTATATCTTCTTTGGAGAAATCTCTGTTCTGATCTTTTGCCCATTTTTTAATTGGGTTGTTGGGTTTTTTGTTGCTGAGCTGTATGAGTTCTTTTTATATTTTGGATATTAACCCCTTATCTGATATATGGTTTGCAAATATCTTCTCCCAATTATTAGGTTGTCTTTTTGCTTTGTTGATTGTTTCCTTTGCTGTGCCATATATGACAAACTCACAGCAAATATCATTCTCCATGGAGAAAAACTGAAAGCTATCCCTTTAAGAACAGGAACCAGACAAGGATGCTGACTGTCACCACTCTTTTTAACATAGTATTGGAAGTCCTAGCCAGAGCAATCAGGGAAGAAAAAGAAATAAAAGGGATCCAGATTGGAAAAGAAGAAGTGAAACAGTCACTCTTTGCAGATGACATGATTTTCTACCTAGAAAACCCTAAAGAATCCACTAAGAAATTTTTAGGAAGGATAAAGGAATACAGTCAAGTCACGGGATACAAAATCAAGTTACAAAATTAGGGTATATTTCTATACATTAACAACAAAGTAGAAGAATGAGAAATTAAATATGCAATCCCATTTATAATTGCAACAAAAAGAATAAAATACCAAGGAATAAACTTAGCCAAAGAGGTGAAAGGTCTGTACACCAAAAACTATAAAACATTGTTGAAAGAAATTGAAGAAGACGCAAAGGAATGGAAAGATACTCCATGCTCTTGGATTTGAAGAATTAACATCGTTAAAATGTCCATACTTCCTAAAGCAATACACAGATTCAATGCAATCCCTATCAACGTTTCAATGTTTTTCACAGAAATAGAACAAATATTCCTAAAATTTATATGGAACAACAAAACATCCCAAATAGCCAAAGGATTCCTGAGAAAAAACAACAAAGCTGGAGATATCCCACTCCCTGATTTCAAATTATACTCCAAAGCCATAGTAACCAAAACAGCATGGTACTGGCACAAAAACAGACACGGATCAATGGAACAAAATCTAGAGCCCAGAAATAAACCCACACATTTATGGACAGCTAATATTCAATAAGGGAGCCAAGAGCATATGATGGAGAAAGAAGAATCTCTTCAATAAGTGGTGTTGGAAAAACTGGACAGCCACGTGCAAAAGAATGAAAGTAGACCATTCCCTTACACCATGCACAAAAATCAACTCAAAATGGATAAAAGACTTGCAGGTAAGACCCAAAACCATGAAACTTCTAGAAGAAAACACAGGCAGTTTGCTCTTTGACATCGGTCTTAGCGTATTTTCAAGTACCATGTCTGACCAGGCAAGTTAAACAAAAGAAAAAATAAACAAATGGGCCAGTTTTTTAATGTCTCTGATTTTCCTTTCTTCTGTAAAAGTGGGGTGTATTGCGTGTATTACACTGAATGACCTACAGGACACAAGAAAGCTCTGCAAATTCTAAAAGCCTATGTCATTGTAGGTTTTCCTCATTGTTATTAATGACATTTGATACCTAACAGACGAACTGCTGTCTTTGTTTTAGAATTTCCAATGAAATGGGTCTGAGAAATTTCTACTTGTGGAGAGACATATTTGTCTGGATATTATTCACCTATTTGTAAATTTCTTCTAACAAAACAGTGACTCTACTGGAAAACAAAACGAAACATCAACAACAAAACAAAACCCAGAATACACAAACATAGTAGCCATCAACGTCTGAGTTCATCCAAAACCCAGTCCAGAGACAGGGCAGAGATTTGATTTCCTTACCGTAGCATCTTCCCCAGCACAGTAATTGAGGACGCGGTGGCCACCTGGATGCCTGTTGGCCCAGCCAGTAACATCGTAGACCTTGCGACAGATCACTATCCACTGTTCAGCCTTCTGATTGTGTTTCTGTATCTCCTGCCAGCTGTACCTGTTGAGGATTTGTCTGAGCTTCTCACAACAGTCCCCATTTGCCTCTTGCTTCATAGAAGCCTCGGCTTTCTCATTTGCCTCTGGTTTCAAGTTCCCCTGATGCTTCTCACCTAGATAGGGCTGTCTCTTTCCTACAAGACTCCCACTGCCCTCATGTTTTTCTTCAAACTTCATCATCATTGAACCCTTGGGATTTCTGGGTTGACTCTCAAAACTTCTACTCCTAACCTCTGATTGTATCATTAAAATGACCTTTTTCTCTCCTTTCATTCAATTGAAGTATGATACCTACTCAGAAAATGTTTTAGCTTAGTTGTCTCCTGATGCACCCAAGAGTGAACAACTTCCTAGCCTGTAACTTTCTGTCTCTCCTGAGTCTATTCTTCCCTGATGGAGTCTGAACCATCTTCCCTCCTGGGAGGTAGGACTTGTCTCTCTTCACTTCTCTCCCTTGGTGCTCCTCTCTTACTAACATGCTCCTGCATCATTAAATATCTCTTAGGATAGAGTTGGGGCCAATGGCAGTTGGACTGAATGTTGTGGAGTGTCACATGACTCCCCTGCTCTGTTTCATGCTGGGTTGGACTCACCACTCTCTGACCTGCCAGTGAATGAAGACATTCAGATTTGTTAATTCAACATGTGTGGGTTTACCAAAAGACAACATCAACAATACACTACTTTATCTAATTTGTTTCCCTTTCAAAGCCCACTAAATTGTCAGTATGCCTAAAGTTAATAGCAACTGACATTTTCTAGAACACATGATGATTTACTCAGCCCCTGTGGCATGCTTTATCTGATTTAATTCTCACATTGATCTTTTCAGGAAAGTGCTACTAGTGCGCCATATTCCAGGTGAGAAAACTAAGGCCTAAGATCTAAGGTAACTGTCAGAGTCACTCGGTCAATGACAAGAACACTGGTGCATGAATTCACATTTTCTGATTCCAAATCCCAACTCTTTAAACTCTGTTCAGGAAACCTGAGCTCTAGAGATTTCCCTATGTCTAGAACTTGACTGAGTCATTTACAAAGGAGACAGAAGGAGACATTCCATGGTGGTTGGGGATGGGGTAGGGATGGAGGGAAAGGTCTTAATTTTAAGGAAAGAAGCAGCATGAAATAATAGAAAAAGTCCATTCTAGTATTTGGGAATCAGTGCCAAGGGTTTCAGCAAGTAACTCAGGCCAAGATTTATGTACTAAGGGTTTTATTCCAGTGCTATGTATGATTGCTAAAAATCAGAAACTACCTACATGTCTAACAATAAGGAAGAAGGCTGATTTATTTTAGATAGATAGATTGATAGACAGATTATTATATAGATATCAAAAATAAAGCTTTATAGAATTTATAATGGCATGGAATCATGTTTGCAATATAACATGTGAAAAAATCTGCTGGTAATCTTCTATGTAAAGTGTATGATTGGAAGGGAAAACACCAAAGTGTCAGCATTAATTCTCTTTGGATTATAGTATTATTGGAGTTTTTTCTTCATTATTCTTCATGATATGTCCCAAATTTTCTCCAAGTAAACATATATTATTTTTATAATTTGAGAAAATCAAGTTTTCTTTTTGGAAAAATAAAGTACAGTACCAAAGAAAGAAAGGAAAAGCATGGATTTTGGATCTAGATCTGTCTGGGTTCCTATTTCAGTTCTACTGCTTATTAACTGTAGAACATCATGCAAATTGCCTTTCTTCTTTGGGCTTTAGTTTTCCCATCTATAAAATGAAAGATCAAGCACAATTTTCAGGATTACAGTAAATTAACATAAGTGGTTGGTATTTACACAAAAACCCTCAGTAGTTTCCAGGATTTTTGTATGGGAGTCTCACAAATCCAAGATATATACATTTGGTACATTTGGTGGTTTAAATGCATAAATTCAGGATAGAACCAGAATTTCAGTGTAAGTGAAGTTTGAGGACAACAATCTGGTTTGAATTTTGTTGTGGGCATGTAAAATGTTTATCCATAGGAGTTGGCTGGCACCTTATGTAATCATGAGATAATGTCATTTTGTCATATCACACAATGCTGATTCACTGGTGTGTGCATGTGTTGAGGGAGATAGCTGAAGACCTACACATGCCTCCACTGGCGTTACCATTGGCAGCACTTGGTGCGTAGCAGGGGCTGGGTAATTACTGTTTTTCTGTCTGTGCCTGCCTGGACACCAAGTAGACAATAATGATAGCTACCCATTCCTTTAAAACATCCTTACTTTTGTTATTTTGGAGGCAGGGAGGCTGTTTACAATGCTGGAAACAACATAAACTTTGGAGCCAGAAATATCCAAGCTGGGTATTCTTGCATTGGATTCTCATTATCCTTGCACCTCAGCTTTCTTATTATATAAAAAAAGATGAATAAAAACTATACTCATAAGTTTGTAGAGATGATTAAATAATGTTATATATGGTGAGAATCTAGGCTAGGCCCAAATACCCAGAGGTACTCAGTAGATGTGGCAGCTGCTGTTATTATTATTTTATATGTTTCCATTTTTGCTCAAGAAGATGGGTGCCTTGCCCTGTTAGTTATTCTCTCAGCTCCCTGGGCTTCACTTCATTTTGTTTGTTTTTTTGTAAACGTCATTTAAAAGACTGTTGTTATCAAGGCCCAGGTGCCTTATCATTTCAACAAAGTTTATTTGAAATACATCCCAATGAGTTAGTGGTTCTTTGACTTTGAAGCATCTCATGGTTTCATTGCAGACATTCAGGAAGGACTGCTTTAGTAACAGAGGCTCGAGGCACTCAGTTGGTCTCCTGACAGCTGGTGATTGACTGACCTGGCCTTCCCATGAGCAGGATTTAAGGGGGGCAGCATAGCCTTATTCTTACAGCCTCCTCAAAATCACTTACTCTTGTGCTTTCAGCTACTGTGTTGTCTCATGAAGAGAATGGAGAAATGGAGACCTAATCCTGAAAAAGAAAACCTGAATACCCAAGATTATTTTCTGTTCAACTTGTCAAGGAAGATAGGAGAATGGTTAGAGGATAGAGCAATAAATTAAATTATCAGGTCCTGGAGGGTCACAATTTTGCCTGATTGGTTTGTCACTGTATTTGTAGAGTCTGGCCTAGGATTAGATTCTCAGTAAATATTTATTGAATAACTGAATACATGCATGAATGAGTGGCCAAAGTTCTGGGACTGAGTTTCAGGTTTGCCAGTGACCTTTAGCTGGTTGCTCAGGTATTTCATTTGTAGCAAGAAAGAGTGGCTGTTATTGAAAACAAACTATCAAGTATTGGAGAGGCTGTGGACAAAAGGGGACCCTCATACAACGCTGGTGGAAATGCAAACAGGTGCAGCCACTGTGGAAAACAGCATGGAGATTTCTCAAAAAACTGAACATAGGAAACCCATATGGTCCAGTTCTTCTACTTCTGGGTATTTATTCTAAGAACATGAGAACACTAATTCAAACAGATATATGCACCATCTATTCATTGGAGCATTATTCACAAACAGTATCTCCTGGATTAGACACTCAGGATGACAGATATATTCAGCTAAAATTTATGGAGTTTCTACTCTTGGCTATGTCTTTCACATCTGTTATTTTCTTTTCTTCTTCACAATATACAGATAGGTATTTTCATTCTCATCTTAGAGATGAGTAAATTGAAGGTCTATTTGGTACTTAAGGTCATTCTGGATCTTATATTTAGCAAGGGCCTGAATTGGAAATTGATCCCTTGTCTGTAGGATTCCTTGATCCTCTGTTAATTGACCATAGGTAATTCAGTATGGCTAGTGTTAAATATTCATGCTTAGTTTGTTTGAGTGACATGGGATTTGTCAATCATTACATTTGGTTGTTGGTTGTAAATGTCATTAGTTTTCCCCTTCTTGGCCTTAGTAATTCCAAGCTGGTAAAGGGAATTCCCCTCAGCAAAGAGGGAACAGGTTTTTCAAGAAGGCTTTTGAAAAGGCTAAAGGGAGAAATATATAGACATAATGTTCGTTAGTTTATTAAGTCAACAAATATTTGCCAAGGTTCCTTTACAAGCTAGATTTGAGGGTACCAATAAGAACAGGACAAAACACTAACCCCTCAAGTGTCTTGATTCAAGGTGAGAGAGAAGAATTTATAGGATATTATGATATCACAGAAAAGAGAGGGCACAAACTGTCTTTGGGAATTCAGGGAAGCTTCGATGGAGGAGTCCTTAGGCTGAGTTTTGAAGAAGGAAAACGCCCTGGAACAGAAGTATTGGAAATGGAGATTCCCAAATGAAAGATTTTCCCCGCAAAGCTGATACTGATACACAATCACTGCCTTGTAGCCTAATCTATCTTCCAGGGATGGCTCCAGATTGGGGGTTCCTTGACATAGACATGAAGGGCAAGTGGAGAATCATTGCCTATAACAGAGTCTATTCTCGTGCCTTCTGTCTCACAGCTAATATAACATTCTTGGCATTTCCCCAACTATCAGCTCTTTCTCCTTTGTCTCTAGATAACCACAGGGCCATTAAAAAATGTTTCATTCTATATCTTCAAGCTACCTTCTGATCTTTTCCTTCACTCTGCAACTTCCTGACAAAAACAGTCTTCAAGTACTCCTACCATTCCTAAGAACTCAGTTACATCCATGTAAAATGGCTACTATTCCCATTAACCACAGAAACTTCTCCCCTGATTTACCATGACTGCTTAGATGCTCAAACCAGGAGTTCCTGCTTAGTATTCCCCCTCTTAATCTCCATGTAGCATCTGGCCCAGTTAACCAGACAACTCTTTCCTCTTCTGGCTTCTGGATCCTGAACTCTCTTGGTGCTTTGCCTTATTCAGCCATTCATCAGCTTCTCCTCCCATCACTTGAGCATTTCCTAAGATTCTGCCTCCTTCGCATGTACCTTCTCTCCTGGTGCAACAGTGTTGCCTCTCATTACTTCACCACAAGGGTTTCTCAAGGTGCATGCCTCTAGTTCAGATCTTTCACTGTGGCTCTAAATCATATTTGGCAATCTGGTAAAGCCTATGGACTTCTCCTTGGAAAGGCTTTTAAAACACACAAGACAAAATATGTAATATTATAAAAAAGTTCAAGTATGTTAAAAGGATGATTGAAGGTCTGAGGATCTATCTGCATGGTATAAAAGAACTTCCTGCCATGATGGCAATGTTCTACATCTGGGCTGTCCAGTAAAATAGGCACTAGTCTCATGTGCCTATTGAGGACATGAAATGTGGCTAGTGTTGAAATGTGGTTACTGGGAATGAATTTTTAATTTCATTTCATGAATTCAAATTTAAATGTAAATAGCCACATATGGCTAGTGGTTAGTGCATTGGATCAGTACAGATCTAAATATTTATTTCCTCATACCTGCTAGATGACAGTTAGCAAATTATACTCAATTTGCCTCAAAACTGATTGAAACTTATTCTAAAATAGCTCATTCTCCTGACATCTTTTTTATTATCAATGCATTATTTGTCACTAGGTATCCAAACCTCACTTATCTTTTATTTCATTCTCTACTTGCCATTTTCTCCTAAAAATAGAAAAGATTAATTAAATAGTCACTGTGTCTGAGCATTGTATTAACTGTTTTGTATATACTAGCAATTCCCCAAAAAAGTGTGAAGTGGGAACTATTGTTTGTTACAGTTTGTAACAGATTGCAGAGGTCAAATAAATTACCTTGTATGATTTCATATTCACATCATTAATCGGCAGATCCAGATGTTTCTAGTTTTATTAAAAGTACTAATTTTTCACATAGGGTCAACCAAACTGATTAAGAAGTCAGGATGTGACTACTGAGTAGCAACTCATGAGAGAGTTTTATTGTACTGATGGAACAGTTCCGTGTCCTCATTATGGTGGTAGTTTCTTGAGGCTATGTCATCAAATGTTATAGAACTGTATACCAAAACAAACAAAGAAAAAGAGGGCATGTAAATACTGATGAAATCAAAATAATGTCTGCAGCTGAGTTAAGAGTATAACATCATGGTCGATTTTCTGGTTTCGACTATGGACTATGGTTATGTAACATGTCAGTACTGGGAGAAGGAGAAGCTAGTTTCAGGGTACATGAGAACTCTATACTATAATTTTTGCATCTCTTGTGAGTCTTATCCTCTGAAAATAAGAAGTTATTAGAAAATCAATCTCATACTCAGTTTAACTTTTCCCTTCCTGAAAAAAACCTTGGCTGAGTTGACCTAGTAAGTGGAGGTGCTTTCTTCTCTGTTCCTTTTGTTATTGGAGTGCAAGAAAAAGTAGAAATATGAATATTTTATTCATAGCTGACATTAGTGAGTTTAGCTGATTTTGCTTTCTTGTGATTCCTCTTCCCTTATATCAGAGTTCCTCAACTTTAGCACTACTGGCATTTTGGGTCAGATAATTCCTTATTGCTGATGGGTGAGGGGGCTGTCTTGAGCATTGTAGGATGTTCAGCAGTGTTCCTGACCTCTACCCTCTAGATGTACATAGAAAACTCTCCTTATTTCCCCACAAAGTCATGATATTCAATCTGGTTCCCTAAATATTTGTCAGTTGTTAACTTGAGGATACAATCACCGCTGGTGGAGAATCTCTGCCTTACATGCACATGTCCACAATAGTAAGGATGGAGTGAATGGATAAGGTCCCCATAGGCCTCATCAAGGAAAGAAGACTAAACTCCGAGAAACTCTTGAGCATTTGGCTACAACTTCTAGCTGACTCATTGATGATGGCAAAATGCTGTCCCTACATTGTGGTGGTCTACAGTAAACATGAGGCCACTGACTTTTCTCCCTGTCTGCCTTTCTCTGTGGCTTACTGACTTCCTCTTCTCAAATGAAGGGCCTGTAATTGCCAACTTTTACTCCACCATGCCACCACATTACCTTAAGCAAAAACAAAATCTTTGTAAATATAGTGACTATGGAGGAAAATAATAAATAGTTCAGGCCCACCTTCTCCAACAAACCTTCTTTACCTGCTGTATCCCTTAGAGATCTTTCCCCTTTAACCCACTTCTATCTGTAGTTTCCTCTATTTATTTGGCATACAGTCAATGTGACTTGGATTGCTAATTACATTGTGAACTATTTCAAGCAAACTAACTGAAACAAAGATTGTAGAATGTCAAATGACCTAGAAGGGATGAACCTGAGAAAGCATAGAGTTCAACCCTTTAACAGGTGAGGTACAGAGCTATTACGACCCACCCCAATGTCACACATGGGATAAGTTATTGACTTAGTCTGTACTCAGATTCAATAAGCCAGGGTCAGCAACATTTTAATAAAAGTATTTCCAAAAAGCAACAGCTTTTGATAGGAAATATAGCATGGGAGTTGAGCATTAACTATGGAGGTAGATAGATTTTGTTTCAAATTTCAGTTCCCCAATTAAACAGGGTATGTGACATTGAGAAAAATTTGTAACTTCTCCGAATGTCTTCTATAAAATGGAGATTGTAGTAGAATCTAGTTAATAGATAGTTTGGTGAGAATTAATTGATATAACATATTTAAAATGTTTAGCCCAGTGCTTGCCCCATAGCAAACACTTCATCATCTACATCCTCATCATCACAGCAAGGTGTTTCGGAGTTTAGAAAACTCTTTCACATATGTTTAATCTTCTTTGGGGGTAGGTTTGGGGCTAGGTTATAGCTGAGTAAACAGGTTCAGAGAGACACTTCATTAAATTTACACAGCCTATTACATGAAAACACACGCATAAGTCTTCTGATACAAGACTCATGCTTCTCCTCCAAAGTTTCCTACCTTCCAGTTAAGATTTTTGTATTTGATAGCTATTTCCTGAGGCTTTGCATTTTTACAGTAGATGTTAAATATTTTCTGGGCCAAATGTTCTATTGTTTCTTATGTGTTGATCCCTGTGCCCAAGAAACATCCAGCTAAAAATTCTTACAAGGCAGGTTCTTATCTCAGATACTCTTGATAGGCCACATACATATGGTTTGAACCTGAACTCATAACTTTTTTTTCTCAAATACTCATTGCTGCAGATGATGTTGTAGCATGCAAGGCAGATGTGATGTGAGCTCTGAAATCTAGACAACCTACTCTATCTATGCACAGGTCAGAGGAAGATAGAATGACAGCAGGGATCATATGGGTGGCATGGGGCAGGAAAGGATCAGCACACCAGGACTTATTAAATGCCATTTGTCAGATTGACTCTGGGCCAAAAAATAAACCAAACCAGAAAACAGTAGAGCAAAGACAAAATCACAAAGGAGAGAAGGTGAAGCCACCTCCAAAATACTCAAATCACCTGAAGGAGAAGATGCTTTTAACATAAGATTAATAAAAATGGCATATTTCTTTGCTTTTTGTTGGTACTGCATGAGTAATAATGATGACAGCTATTTAATAAGATTTTGATATAGAGTTGAAATTAATATAATTCTTTTGCTGTGTTCGAAGAAAATTTTCTCTGAAGCCTGAGTTACCGTTAAAAAAATAAGCTTGTTCTTGTGGGGCTGGCTGGCCGGCCTAGCAGCTCAGCACTTGGGTGTGCACATTTCACTTCAGTGGCCCGGGGTTCACAGGTTCGGATCCCGGGTGTGGACATGGCACCACTTACCAAGCCATGCTGTGGTAGGCACCCCGCATATAAAGCAGAGGAAGATGGGCATGGATGTTACCTCAGGACCAGTCTTCCTCAGGAAAAGGAGGAGGATTGGCAAGAGATGTTAGCTCAGGGCTTATCTTCCTCAAAACAAGAAAAAAATCTTGTTGGAGGAAGTGAAAATGAGCGTCTCTGTGCTTGGAGTTGTTTAATGAGTGGTACAATGGCAGGAAAAGAGTTAAAGAGCTAACAGATGGAAGATCTTGCTGGTATCTTGATGGGGTTTGCATTTTCTTTGAAGTACAACTGGTCACCATTAACAGATTTGAAGTAGCTGAGGAACATGATCTGCTCTGAGATACTGAAAGGTCATTCAATCTGGATTGTGTAGAAAGAGGTTGGAGAAGAATAGAAATGGAGAGACAATTTAGGGAGCTTTTGCATAGTCCAGGTAAGAGGATGTTGGATTGGAAAAGAGTGACCATGGAAATGGAGAGATTGTACTATTGAATCATTCTTCACCATTCTTCTCTGATGTATTGCTTTACTAATCAGGAAAAAAATAAAACTGAATTTTAAAGAAGCAGCTTCTTGGTCCATGTACTCATACGACTGTACTCTCAAAATACCCAATGCTTAATGTTATCGGAAACTATATTAGGTTGAATGATATATAATTGCTGTTTTTTGAATGTCAAACTAGTGAAATACAATTAGTTTTGTGTGGTTCAGTGTAGCAAGTAAAGGTCTATCAGTTGAAAACTTGTTGAGCATCTATTTTTGCCAGCTTTGTGCTGGTTCGTACTACATTGACTGTGTCTATCTTTAATCATCTGGCTGTGCTATCAGACAGGGACCGTCCACTTAGGGACAGAGACTACAACTTTCATATCTGCCTTCCCACCCACCTGTACAGTGACTGGCTGATGTTAGCAGGGAGAACATTATTTGTGTGGAAGAAGCAAGTCTGAAAAAGTAGGAATGCTGGGCCAAGCCTGAGGAAAGTATGAATAGAATCAGCAAAGAATATGGCTTGTGATGGATATTCTGATTCTTAATGTTACCGTCCTCATTGGTGGTGATTGATTGAAGTGATAAAGAAAGGAGAAGAAGGAATAGGAAGAATCCTGTAATTTCTTACAAAACCTAAGGGGGCATTGATCTCATCTCTTGAGCCTAAGTCATAAGAAAATGTAGGGAATTGTTCTAAAGTTGGAATGTAGCTCTCCATGTGGTGTGCTGTGATTTTCAAGATTGGTTCATGTCTTCAAATACTTCTCTGGACGAATGTAATTGGATTCTGGTTTATAGTCTTACGCTGGGGATTGGGCAGAATGACATGTGTAGCTAGTGAGTCTTTTACTAATCAAAGCAGAATTGAATCTTCATGATCAAAGTCTGCAATGAGGCAAAAGCAGCATGTGCCTTTGTGGGAGTTACGTTACATCGTAATTTCCTCCACTTGTCCCATGAGATCTACCATGACCTTGTCAGCAACATGATGCCTGTGATCTTTGAATTTACTTCTTTGTACCCTGGGCCAAGTCTAAATCACCATCTCTGTGCAATGATGATTAAAAAAACAAAGGGTTCTCCTCTCATAAGTAAAACAAACACACCCAGGAGTAGCACATCCATTTGACAGGATGATGATGATGATAACAATAACACTAATAATAATAAATCATTTGTTAAGCACTCAAGATGTGCCTAAACCCTTTACATGTATTAGAAAAGTTAATCCTCACAATAATCCTATAAGTACATAAAATTTTAGTAAGTTGACCAGTTTTACACAGTTTTTAAGTGGCAGTGCTGGGAAGTTAATTATGTAGTGACTAATCTAGTTAGAGTTACTACTTTAACTCTCAACCCTGAAACTTCCTTCTAGTACACAGACCTTAACTTTGTTTTTATAATATGCTTTGTTTTGGAGCCCCCTCAACCTACTTAACCTCGAAAACTCCTTTGGATATTTTAAGACCCATTTAAGGAAATCTGTGAAGAATTCCCTAACTCTCTTGTGTTTCCTTGGTACTTGGTGCATGCCTCTATCCCACTTAATTATCATTATGTGTCTATATCTTTGTCTCTCTCATGAAACTGTGAGCTCCAAGAGGAACAGCGCTATGTTTCTTCTTCTTATCCTCAGGACCTGGACAAGATCAACGCCTAATAAATGTTTTATGAGTGAATAATGAAAGAATGACAACAATAACTCAATTATATGAACAGAGCTAAAATTCAGACAATAAGTAGAATAACAGTTTGTGCAGTCCAAATGAATGGCACAGCATTCATGCTCTGATGTGCACGAATTACTCTCAGAAAAGTGTGGTGAAATGTATTGAAATGTGTGTCTCTCATGCCTTTCTAATGGAATGACCCAACTATTCTTTGATGATATGGTTACATTAGAGCAACTGTGACCCTGTTTTGTGACCTCTCTCATCCAGGCCATAGTGGCTGGTCCAGGATAGCTACCCAACCCAAAATGTACTAGTGATATTCTTCTGGAATTGGCTATTATTTGGAATGGAGGAGATGTAAATTTAAGAGCTGTTGGATGTGGTTACTTTCCAACACTTGGGCCAGGAACTCAAAAATACTTGTCTGTAGCAAGTGTGAAAAGTAAAGAGATTCAATGAAAAAAAAAAATCAGCTTTAAATGCAGGAAAGAATCCTGGGTAAATCTCCTGTGGTTCTTCAGTGACTGAGATCTACAAGGCCCATGATCAAATGGAAATTTATATTGTGTTCACTCTTATATCCCCAGGTCTAGCATGGCAGTCATTTAGTAATTTGTTCAATGGATGAATAAGTAGAGTCCAAACCAGAAGAAATAGTTGGAGGAAGAAAAGAGACAGCCGGTCTCACTTACGTTGATGCTAGGAGGTGTTATATGTCATGGAGGATTATAACTGACTGCCACAGCTGATTCCATCATTTAACTTAGAATCTTTTGCTTTGAAAACTACGGCAAGAGCTCACTTGGGTTGATTAGATAATCATCAGAGTTACCTGGAGAGTTTTTGTAAATGTTGAATTCTCAGCATCAGCTGTGGAAATTCTGATTCAATTAGTCTGGTGTGGAGTTGAAGAGTTTCCCTTTATCAAATTCTTCCCAGGAGATTCTTCAGAATAGCCAGGTTCTAGAGTTACATGGATCCCCACAGCTTGTGGTTCATCTACCTCCCACTTCTAAATTAGACTATTTATTACATTAAATGGGTGTTTTTGGTAACATTAATGTGTCATCCATTAAGTGATTATTAAGTGTCCAATACATATAAAGCAAAGCACAAATTGATCACTTGTTCTGCGTTAAAAAATTTCCTAATAGGAAACCTGTTACTCCCTTTCTTCAATTAAACAAATAAGCAATACTTACTTTAGGATCAGAAGTTTCATGGCGCCACCTGTGGGTATGAGCTTCTCAGGGAGCTTCCAGGGTGTAACTTAAAATGGGAACCTTATGTCAAGGGCAGGGAGACACTGAAAAAAGAGGCAGCCCACTCCAGATTTGGTAGTGGACATGCTTAAGAAACAAAGGAACTTGCTCACAAGGTTTCTGTTGGGCAGCTGCAAGATGAGGAGATTTCTGCACATGCCTGCCAAATGCTAAAGTGTATATAGGGGTCTTGACTGGGTTCAGTCATATATACAGGGGGCCTTGCCTGGGTTCAGTTATACACACATTCCAGATACTTTCATTACCACATTGCTATCTCAAGGTTGTATCCTTGGGGTAGCTTCTGGGAGTGGAGAGAGCATGCAGAGCACACATCCCAATGTCATGGGAGGAGTGCAGGGCCTCCAATTATTTGAGTCCAGCTCATGGGTCAACTGGTAGTCACATCTTGATGAGCTCCTCCAACACCTTCTCATTGGAATGTAAAAAGTACCTCCCTCCTCTATGTGTGGAGTCACAAATTCTGTGATATGAGAAGGTCAGAGAGTATGGAGTCTTGAAAAGCTATTTTTATTACCCTAAGCTGTAGTCATTTATCCCTGTCCTATATGCTTGTTTCTCAGAGAGATAGGGTACAGACCTGATCCAAGACAAACTGGAAGCTGAAACTCTGATCACAAAGCTAAATTGCACCCCTGTGAATTATGAAGTTATCTGTACTTAAAGATCCTGAAAGTCATGGGTCTCATGACTGCCCATTCAAAGGAGGGAGTAGTTGAACAGTGAAAAAGCAAACATTGATCCGGGCATCTGGGGTTGTAGTGCCCATTATTGATGAGCTGGATACATTATAACACCATATCCTCTTTCTGGATCTCCATAGCCTCATCTTTCATTGAAGGATGGCATCAGATATACTTGTTCTTAGACTCGAGTACTTGGAGAGCCTAAAGGGTACTCACTTAGAAGCCAAAAGCTATCATTTTGTTTAATCATTTGGTACCAAGACGTTCAAAACTGCAAACACA
Source organism: Equus caballus (assembly GCF_041296265.1). NCBI lineage: Eukaryota > Metazoa > Chordata > Mammalia > Perissodactyla > Equidae > Equus > Equus caballus. The sequence continues at coordinate 24,678,415 of NC_091695.1, forward strand.
AAACTTGAGTAATAAGATTGCCTGGCAGAACTTGATAATACAGTGTTCATTATGAAATAGACATTATTTTTACAATTTGAGTGAAGACAAAATTTTTCTTTCAGCCGTTCAGGGTTCCAAGATAAGAAAACTACTTTAGATAATATCTGAAGTTCCTTCCAGCTCTTAGATAAATGGAAGCCATGTCTGATTTCCCTGCTGAGATAAGTTATTCAGTCCTATTCTATGACCATAGCAAAGTGTAATTTTGACTCTGTTTTATCACATAAGGAGATTAGATCCACACAGAACATGAGATTTAATAATAAACACTAATCTCCTGGGAAGAAACGTGCAGAGCATTGTACTAAATGTTCTCATACTCAAGAGAGGGCTGTGTTCCATGTCTGCCCACCAGTGTTTACCATCTGATGCCATTTTCCAACTTCCGCAATCCTACACTAGACAATACATGGAGTCACAAGGAGGACACTGTCCCTTGCCCATGCACATTACCCTACCTTTCTAGGGGACTCCTACTCATTCTTCAAAACTCAGTTTAAGTAGTACTTTTATTTTTTCAAGCTCAACCTTGACAGAGCTGGAACTACTCTTTGGGTTCTCATTTTCTCTCAGGCATACTGTGATTGTAGCTCTTGTCATATCTTGTGTGTACTGTCATCACTATTGTCTTTTTCCTCCACTAGACTGAAATGTTTGATGGCAGAGATCATGCATTTTTAACCCTGTATTTCCCACATCAGGCACTAATGAGGGCCCAGTCAGTACTTGATGAGTACAGAATGAATGAATTGATCAAAGGCCAGCTAAGACCCAGAGATGTTCACATTCTACTCTGTCTTATATTCTCTGTGATGGAGGGGGCAGGGTGGATGGGTGCAAGTCTCAGTTAAACCCCAAGCTCCCTTCTAATCTTAGCAGTCTCAGACCTTGTGCCTCATTTCAGGGTCATCCCTATCCCTGTTTGTCCTCTTCCACCCTAATTAGAAGTGTCCTTAGGTATTTAGTTCTAGGTGAGCTTTTTTTTGGAAGGGATATGCTGATAACACTCTCATGTCATTTGCCTCTTTAGATCTGATCATAATTACAAAGCTTGCAAAACAAATTCTCATGGTGGGAGAAAGGTGCCTTCTGAAGGCCTAGAAAACTCTTCAGCTGACAAAATAAAGACTCCACCTTTGATTCTGAGAGTTGTTTACTGCTGCAAGTGTCAATTTCTTGTCTCTGTGGACTGATGGTGTGTAATGAATGGTCAGCTCTGCAGTGATCTTCTGATTCTTGTAGTTGTGGTTTTACTTTTTACTGCCTAACTACTATGTTGCACAATGTTAAATGAAATTTCTCAAGCAGTCTTTACAGAAGAACCTTAGCCTCATTTGGCAGACGAGAGTCAGAATAGACAAGAAGAATCTTGCTCAATGTCACACAGCTGGAAAGTGACTGGCCAGGAAATAGGACATGATTGCAACTGGCTTCATGGCTAAAGTTCATGCTATTTTCATGGGGTCATTCAGTACTAATTTTAGTTGATCTCAATTTATTGTCTGGTTGCATCCTAAAGATCCTCCACCATTCCCTCTCTGCTTGGGAAGATTCTTCAGACATGTCATAAAGAATTCTCTCTTCAATTTCTGATCTATTCTCTATGGGCTGATTCTAAACTAGAAGGAAGTATACTAAGGATCCCTCGGTCCTGTCCTTTCATCAAATATAGTACAAAACACTCACTGTACCACAGATATTGCATTAGTACTTTAGTGTTAAAAATATCAATAGATTAGTTCTTCCCACAGAGAGCTGATAATCTATAATGGTAACAAGATAACTTCAAAAATAACTATGAAACAAGTCAACATCTTAAAACTGTTGTGAAAGTGGTATAAGCAATACAATGCATTGAGTCAAAGTTGGAAGAATAGTAGTTTGCTTGATATGATCACTGAGACCTCATAAGAAGATGACATGGTATTAGACCATGAAAGATAGAGTGCAGTTCCAATGGCAGTGATAAGCAGTGAACAGATGGGCAGAGGTAATAAGAGGAGCAAAGATTTTGTAAAAATATATTGTATAGTGAGAATGAGGAAAACTAAAAAATTCCAGGTCACTGAATGAATGAAAGCAGGAATTTGGAGTTAAAATGAGAATTGCAGTGTTAGTGATGGATTGTGACAGGCTTTCAATGCCAATTTGAGAAAATTTGATCTTAATATTCTATGTAATACACAAAAGAAGCTTACTTGAAATAGTTGCTCGTACCCTTCTTTATTGTCCTTTTAAAAACCACAGATACATGAGTTCTAGCCATTACAACAGGCTACAAAAACAACTAGGTGTCTCAAAAGAGCCTATCAAGAACCCTGAAGAAATGTGTGACACTGATGGCCACTAAAACAATTTTGACTGGGCTATATCTGTATTTCAGTGTTTGGGTAGATTTGATGTGGAGGCTGTTGCCTGACTTTAGGGTACACTTTTACTCAGGGCCACAGAAGGAGATGAGGGAGGGAATGGTGCGTCCATGGAAAAGGGAGAAGCGAGACATACAATGACTGCCTCTCTCTACAGCTTGGTAGAAATGCAATTAATTTGCCTATTCCCAAAGTAAAATAAAGTTGAAAGAAGTCCAAACAGTGGCACACATCTGTAAAGTTACTTTGGGCACATTAATTCAACTATGTGAGCATCAAATTGCTTGTTATTGGCACTGAATTAGAGCCTTCTTTCAGTTGTTCCCCCACAAATCAAGGTCATTCTTGATTGAAGTCACTTACAACTCTTTGGCTTTTGTGGGAAATGTGTTATCACTGGGGTTTTGGAAAACACCAGTATTTGGTTGTTCCACGCTCAGTTCTGATGTCAAGTTCCCCCTCAGAAAATCCTTTTCTGGCTCTCTATGTCATAAAGTTCCCATTGCCCATATTAGACTCTGGCCTATTTTTCTCTTTTAGTTGCCTCATACCTTCCTATCATTAACTCAACATCGCTGTCTCTCACTGACTTTTTTTTTAACTTAACTTTTGCTTAAAAATTGAGTTTCTGGGGCCAGCCTGGTTGTGCAGCAGTTAAGTGCGCACGTTCCACTTCTGGGCGGCCTGGGGTTCACGGGTTCATATCCCAGGTGTGGACACGGAATTGCTTGGCACACCATGCTTTGGTAGGCATCCCACATATAAAGTAGAGGAAGATGAGCACGGATGTTAGCTCAGGGCCAGCCTTTGTCAGCAAAAAGAGGAGGACTGGCAGCAGTTAGCTCAGGGCTAAGCTTCCTCCAAAAAAAAAAAATTAAAAAATAAAAACATTGAGTTTCTTTCAGTATAAACATCCAGAGAAGAGGGCATTGTCTGCTTCTATCCCAGATGACTCCCAACGTCCCAGACCTTCCCTCACGACTAAAACATATTTTGTGTACAAATGACTGTTAGCGCCCAACACAAGAGGCATAGAAGAGGCTCAGTCAACTGTACATCTTTCAGGCTACAGATCAGTGATCAGTCTATGTTGGGCATTATCTCCTCACCTCAGCCATCCAAATGCCAGTGTGTAAGAATCTATTTCTTTGCTTAGACTAAACAATAAGACTTAATTTATATGGATAGTACTTGGAGAAGGAATGAAATAAAATTAAAGGACTTTCTAAAAGAAAGACCACTCTCCTGTCCCCTGCCTCGACCTTTCCCCTTTAAGGAGACTTTGGGTGTTCTCCCTCCTGCATTGCAATCTCATTCTGATTTTGTTCCATAGCTGACAGAAACCAAAGATCAAAATATTCTTGGATATCTTGGAATTTCTACAATTTCATTTGGTGGAAGAGTCTCAGACTGTGTGGAGGAGATTGTTTCTATGAGAGCTTTGCTTGAAAGATGATGAAAGAGACACTACGGTTGAGGGCTGACTGGAATGGGGAAAGGCTGGAGGCAGACACAAAAATGACATGATGTGTGCAATAGTTTAGAGTGAGAGGTAATGAGGACTGGAAAAAGGATGGGGGTGGTGGTAATGGAGGGGAAAGGCAGTGGACATCTCCTAGCCTTTTCATGGCAAACACATGCATCATCTCTGAATTCCTTTGTTGAGATTCCAGGAACTAATACTCCCAGTAGAGGCACCAGTTGGCAGAATTATTGCTGCCAAAGACTTCCTTTAGTCTTCTCAGCTTCCACTGAGGCCAGTCGAGAATTTATTACCCTGAGCAAGATCTACAGATCTCTATTGTAGTCTCATTAGGTAGGTAGAGACCACAAGGTGATGAAAATCACCTTCCAATGACACTGCATTTTCAAAGGATTATCAAATATCTAGAATAACATTGATGGGGGTTAAGGGTGGGTATGATATGGCATGCTGGAAAGAGCCATGAAATGGGAATCAGGAGGTGGGAGTTCTTGCAATGGCTCTGTCCTTGGTTAAATCTGGCTTTGTGCTAGCCATTTACCCTTTCTGAGCTTTGGTGTTCTTCCAGATCGAATGAATGGGTTGGGGCACAGTTGGTTTTGAACTTTGGCCAATGATCAAGCCCTTGCCTCAAATCAATCTGGATGAAGACCTGAAGATGAGAAAAAGATACCTGGAAGATGTAGTGATGGGGCTTGAGTGTGGAGCTTGAATCTTGCTTGCTCAGCCTCTGTTTATCAAGCCCTGCCCTCAATCTCTGGTCATTCATGAGACATTGTCAGAAATCCAGAGGGCATTGTGAATTATTAGATGATCTCTGATGTTCCTTTATGTTCAGCCCTGTGATACCTGAGTTTGCAGGCAGAAGTTTCACATTGGCTTCCTTAATCCCCCTGTGCTGCTGAGTTGGTTAGAAAGCTGGAGCAGCTAGTGAAGCTGCATTCCATACATAGCAGCTTCCCTTCAATGCCTCAAACATCTCCTATTGGTTGTTGACTCAAAGCTTTGCACTAGTGTTTCACATGTTCAGAGATACCCTTTCTTCATATTTTTTCATGCTTTACTGATTTGTCATCATGTACATCTCTAAATAAATACATTTGCAATGAGTCCTTCCTTTAGAGATAGATATGCTGGGAAGATCCTTACTTGAATCTGTCTGCTGTGAGGCCCTCGGCAGGATCTCAGCAATGTGCTCCCAAGACCATGTGCTTTTGAAAACTTTAAAATGATAAGATATTTTAATTGCAATCAATTAAGGCCACTATTGCTTTCTTCTCTCATTTTTCCCCCTGTCACATGTTTCCTTCTGTTGGGTGACTTTGAGACTTCACACCTCGATTTCCCTATTCACAAAATGAGAATAAAAACAGCACCTACCTCTGACTTCTTGGGAGAGTGAAATGTATTCATAAGCTGCAAAGTGCCTAGAACAGTGAGTGCTTGTTATGCAGGAAATGCTGGTTTATTTTATTGTTGTCAGTTTACCTAGAATGTAACAGAACAGTCGACATATCACTGGATTCAAGTGAATGCTGGCTGCACCCTCGTAGACTTGTAAGTAACTCACTGATATGAAAACCATCAAAGCAGAAAGGGTCCAAACTCCTTCTCTTATAGTGGATGTAACTAAGGTCAAGAGTAATGAAGTGGCTTCTGCACATCTCATAGCTAGGAAGGGCCCAATGTGGGACTGAGACCTAGGTTTTCTGATAGAAAGTGAGGTGACTCTCAAGCACATCATGGCATGCTTATGCTATAAACAAAAGAATCATCCCTGAAACAGCTGCTCACTCCCCTCTTTATTCTTCTTTTACATACTCCATTCCTGTGGGTGTCAGCCCTTAGAATAGGCTAGAGAACAACAGCATGTCCCAAAAGAGTCAGCCAGGAGCCCTGCAAAACCTGTGACACTTAGGGCTACCAAACTAATTTTGACTGGGCTATAGATGTATTTTAGCGTTGGGTAGATTTGCTTGGGGGTCTACTGACTGACTTTAGGGCACAGCCAAAGAGCATGGGCAGATCTGAATTCATAACCCAGTTGTTGGCAGTTAGAGCCATATCTCATTACCATACACAAGGAGAAACTCAAGATGGTGGGATGATATAGACGTAAAAAAGAAAACCAAAATATTGCTTGAGGAATGAATGGGTGAATTGTTATCAACTTGAATTAGAGAAAGCCCTTGTAATTATGACACAGTCATCTATAAGCCACAAAAAATAGGGTCAGAATATTTGGCCACCTTAAAAAACAAAAACATGATAATAAGCAAAATTCAGTCTTCCCCATGGCCAAAATCAACAGACAGAGGACAGATTGATACAACAGTTGCCATTTATTTCCCAGACCAAAGATTAATTTCTTTAACATTAAGTATCGTGCCAAAAGTTAAATCTAATACAGCAATTATATTTCTCATTTGTTAGTTGGGCTAACAGCCAAAAGTCTATAAATTACTCCTTGGATGAAGTTTTAAATGCCCTCGAAGTTCTGGTCAGTGTAGAAATCTATTCCTCCAATTCAAGATGATGTAGCAAATTATATAAGTTATTCTGTACCACCTACACAAAATGACATAGCCACAGGGTTCTTCATTGTTGTACTACCAAAGACTGGGAAACAATCTAGGTTTCCACCAAAAGATTGATTATATAAACTATTGTTCACGTATAGTGGGGAGTAGCATGTGGCAATATGAGAAGCTTTCTAGGTACTGTCTTGGAAAGGTCTCCAGGACATATTTTTAAGTGAAACAGGAAAATAAAATAAAGTGTATGTAATGTATTTCATTTGGATAAGGAAGGAGGATATAGTATGAAATTATACTTGCTTGCATTTGCATGAAAACTTGAATTATCCCCAAGAGACCACAAGTAAACCATTTTTAGTTAGCTCTAGGAAGTGGGGATGAGGGATGGAATGGTGTGGACCAGGAAAAATGGGAAGTGAGATTTCCTACGTACACCTTTCTATTTTCCGTTAATGAAATATAAATAACTTGTGTATTCCAAAATGAAAATCAATTTTAAAGAATTCCCAGTCATCTTACATATTTGTAAAGTAACTTTGGGCAACTTGTTTCAACTTCTTGATCCTCAAATTTCTCATTTATACAATGGGGAAAATAAGCATTAACCTTTAGCCTTTCTTGAGTTGTTCCCACAAATCAAGCTCATTCTTTTCTGTTTTATTGAAATAACATTGATTTATGATATTATATAAATTTCAGGTGCACATCATTATATTTCGATTTCTGTGTAGAATACATCATGTTCACCACCCAAAGCCTAATCATCACCATAGACATTTGAGTAATCACCCATTTCCCCCAGAACAACCATATGTTCCAGTTATTCCACTGCTGGGGATTTATCCAAAGAACATTAAAACACAGATGCAGAAAGATGTATGCACCCCTATGTTCAAGCTCTTTTTTAACTCAAGTCATTTACTCTTCTGTGCCAAATATGCAATAATAGAGTTTGAGAAGAACGTTTGTTTTTTTCTCATCCCACACTCAGCTCTAATGTTAATTTCCTCCTTTGAAAATTCTTCTGTGGCCACACTCAGTAATATTGTCCCCGCTCTGTGCTTTAGCGTCTGGCTTATTTTTCTCTTTTAATTTCCTTGAAACTTCTTATTGTTAGCTAAGCTTCGTTCTCTCTCCCTATTATTATTTTTCCATACTTGTTTATTTTATATTTTTGTCTCCTTCATCATAAACATCATGAGAAGAAGGTATCGTCTGCTTTTATCACAGTTGAATCCTGAGAACCCAGAACCATCCCTCATGTCTAAGACATATTTTCAAATGAATGACTGTTAGTACCCGATGCAAGATGCATAGGAGAGGCTCAGTTGATTTTATCTCTTTAAAACTCTCATGGGCTACATATCAGGGATCAGGCTGTGTTGAGTATCATCTCCTCACTTCAGTTATCAAAATACCAGTTTTTAAGAATATATTTCTTTGTTTAACCTTAACAGTGAGACTTAACATATATGGATAGCATTCAGAGTAATATTTAAAGAAAATTAAAAGACTTTCTGAAATAAAGGCCACTCCTCTGCTCCCTGAATTCACCTTTCCTAGTTAATGAGACTTGGGGTGTTCGCCCATCCTCATTACAATCTCACTCTGATTTTGTTCCATAACAGGCAGAAACAAAGAGCCACGCCCTCTAAGATGTTTGCCCAGAGTGAAAGCAGCCCTGCAGCTGCTTGTACCTTGGTGTCAGATAATTGCTCACAGAGAGTTTGCATATCTTACCAGAGAGAAGGAGCTGAATTGTCTCTTCCCAATGCAAAATCTCTGGAGAGAAATCTCAGAGTCTATTTTTCCTTTCTTTTCCTCCTTAAGAAAAGCAATATATTTGGACCTGATTTCACCTTTGAGAAGGAAGCAGGGGTAAAAAAATGTAGATCCTTTATTCCTTTTAACCATGCAAATAGTTAGTTTTTGAACTCTGGTGTTGGTTTTATAGAGAAATATTTAGAATGTCCTAAGGGTTTTAGATCCTTAAACACAATATGTGTGCAGTAGTGTAAGTGAAGTTCTCTCTTATTCACATATTGCTTCCCTTGGACTCCTTTTCCCCATACCCAAGCACAGTGGGGCCTATGGGAGGTTTATCCTTATGCTTAACTTAAAATATATATTATAATGTTATATTTACATCATATAGTACACATTTATATGCCTGTGGGACAATGGTTTTAGCAAAACAAGGTGGAAGGAGAGTTATTTTTCAATCACATTGCCTAATGTCACCAGTTTATCTAGCTAATGCCAGAGACCTCACTAGCATATTTTTGGGAGTTCATAGTTTGCTTGATTACTTCAATTTCCCACTACAAGGATATAGACTAAATTAATGACGTCAACAAGCTGGGAGATTTATGTACAATATTACACACATTATGCAAGTGGATCATTAAAGACTCTGCATTGTACTTGAGAACATAATGGAAATGTCCAAGATGGGAGTTTGGAGAGGCACATGCTCACTGCAAGATCCATTTCAGTCCCCATGCGTGTGTGTGTTGTATTTCTTGTCTACCTGGGGTGTGAGGAAATAGTGTTTTGTGCAGGGACTGCTTTCACAGATCAGAGAATTGTACGTGATCAGGTGATTCATTTAGGGTAAGAGACTGGAACCAAACCTGATGATTTTCCTCAGTCTAAACTTTCTTTCTCAGCATGAAGTAAACTGATTTCTAAGAAGCCAGAACAGGACCCAGAGGATGAATCTGAGGCCTTACTGCACTAGATAATAAAAGCTCAAGGTGAGGCATGGGTCCTGTTCAAATCTACACCCTCCAGTGGTATATTGTGGGCAATAAACTGATGATTTTTTATTAGTATCTAGACTAACTATGCCTTAAGATTTCAAGGCACTATGAAATACACCAATATTATTTCATATTTATTATTTTATTTAATATGTACACCAGTAGTTCAAACCTGGGTGTGTTATCCTTATTTTACAGAAATTGAATCAGATCAGAGAAGTTCAGGAATTGTCCAAAGTCTCAGAGCAGGTAACAGTGGCTCTGAGGGCTGGTGTCATCTCTTCTAGGTCTAAGTCAATTCTTCTTGCTATGCCTCACCTGCTCTCATTTATTGTAATGATTGAAAGAGACAAAAGAGGGAAGGAAGGAAGGGAGGGAGGGAGGGAGAAAGGAAGGAAGGAACAAAGGAAGAAAGGAAGGAAAGAAGGAAGGAAGAGAATAATGGTCAGAGTAGTGAACCATGTCACAGCATTTGAGAGGCTAACTTTGCAAAGAGCACCCAGAGAGAAGCTCCATCAGGATCCCTTGGAGAAACCAGACTGTGGTGTCAGATTGCAAATTACACATGAAGCATGGGAAATCCATTCATATCTCAGGTAGATATTCAAACAATCTATATTTTAATTTTTTTTCTATAACTGATGTTACCTGGTGGGCCCATATGCAGCTAAGTAACACAGGCCACCACGTTGCATTTAAATTCTTAAATGCACTTGAACTGATCATCTCTGAATGTCCCATCTCTCAGATGCCTTTTATTCTCCATACTCTGCCCAGGTTGGCCTCTTGAGGTATGAGGAAGGGGCATTCAGGGACTTTATGGTGAGTGGAATGGGAGGTGTATCGTGGGATCATGTGAGGGAACTTGTATTGTCTTCTGGCTTCCCTGGTCTCTATGGTAACTTTCTGGCTAGCCTAATTATTTCCATCCGGCTGCCGTCCTCAGCCGGTGATCGCATGTCCTCTTCTCTCTTAGCTCAGGCAGGGCACTGTGGTCTTCTCTGTTTTCAAGACCTCACCCTGGTCTTGCTGGTAATGACAATATTCACAAGTTACAAGAAGAAATGAAGATAGCCTGGGAAGACTCTGTAGTATCTCTTGATTCAGTCCATAGCTAGGGTACATAGCCCAAAGTGTGCAAAGCAAAATAACCTCAGATTTTTCCTACTGTCGGGCCCAGGAGAGCACCCTCTAACCACCATTCCACCATACTACATGTCTTTGCAAGTGTACAGAGTTGAAGGAGAGGAGAAATGATGATCATTATTCCACTTAGTCCAACGATTTATGAGAGTAGCCAGTTCTTGTAGGAGGATTTGATTAGCGTCCTAAGGAGATATCCTAAAGAGGTCTCAAAGGCCAGTGGACTCAAACTTCTGTCAAAAGGACTATAAAACCTCTCTGCCCACCACCCAACTTCTCAGAATGTGCCCTATATTGGTGAGGTGGTTTCTCTGAGTTAGGTCAGCTGTGAGGGCCTTTGGCTTCTGGATAGTGGCTAGATGTTACTAATTTTGATATTCTACTTTCACATTCAAGCAAACTTGTTCAGTCTCAGATCCACTACTTTCCCAGATACTTCATTTCTATCTCCAATACTAGAAGCTGGTTTTCTTTATAGGTCATATTTTCAAATATACCCACTTCCCCCAGAAAAGGGGTTCATCACTCTATTTGAGTTACAACATGCACAATGAATATAGAAAAAGAAAGCTCTTAAATTAAGGCCAGATGGCCAGGTTCAATAGCTAAGGGAACCATATACAGAAAGTGTGATAAAAATTTGTGACATAATTGAGTGAAAGTTGATTGCATACAGTAAGACTGACAAGATCACCCAAGAACCTCAACACCCTTTGGGAAGCATCTTTCTAAAGGCCATAAACCTTAAAATTTGATCTGCTCATTCTCATGGACTTCCACATGATAATGAATCTTTTGTTTCTATAAACTTTATTTCCCTACTGAAGCAAAGGTGAATTCCTGTTAATCACTTAGGGTCTATACCTGTACCAGGAACCTCCTTGACAGGGCATTTAGAGCTGGGGTGGTAGAAGCTGCAAATTAATCACAAATTAGTAAAAAGAAAAGTCCAGTTAGAGTAATAATCCTCTTAGGACTTGGGCTGAGAGCCACAGGGGAAGTGGCGACTGTGAATCCACTAATGCTATTTGCCATTTTCACAGGTTAAACATGATTCCTTTTTGTTTTAACACAATTTTGTTTTAACACGTTTTTTTCCTGTGTTAATAGGCATTTATGTGTCTTTTATGAGCATCTTCCTTTCTATTTTTTAAAAAATAATTTTCATCTCTTCAAACAAAGGGATTGTGTTTTTTCCATTTACCAAAAGCCTATCAAATTCAATGTGACTATTCTCCATCTGTCCTCTAATTTTCTAGCACTTACAACTGTCAAGAGCCACTCAGTTTTCTACTTTAGAAGAATTTTGCCTTTCATTTCTGCCATCCTCTCTCTCATCTCTTTTTTTACCTTCTGTAATTCTCTTGTCTATTTGATGAGCTGCCCATCTGACATAATTGATTCTCTGGTCACAACACCCTGGAAATGACAGTTCATCCTCCACTCCGACTGTTTTTCCTTCAAGCATCTATTCATGCCACTTTTGACCTTTCTTTCCTCTTTGAGAGAAAGAAAAAGGGGGCACAGCCCTAAACATGCTAAGGTGAAATGCTTTTCCTGGTGTAGGGTGCTGAGGAGAGAAGGTGGTACACCTGGGGACGACGACTGTTACTGTCTATCACACTCTCACCTTAATCAATCATTGTGTATTCCTGTGGAGTTATGTCCAGTACCTACCTTGCTTCTCTAGTCTTACTTAAATCTAAATTCTTCCTTGATGATTCTGGAATTGCTGCTGGATGGAGCCTGGCTAAAGGCATCACAATCCCTCCTGAGAAAACCTTGGGGAAGTTTTCTTTAGTAGCAAATTCATTAGACATAGGATTTAGTCTCTGTCTCCAAGACCAGGTTCTTTGCTATGAGAAGGAAAAGGAACCTGGAGGAAAGCAGCCACTTGATTTCCGTTTCTAATCCTCAGGGGTAGCATTTAGCCAGTGCCCTGTGGGGTTCCCAATTAATCAGAGGGTGCCAATCACTGCATGACTCTGCTCACTTCCCTTATGGCCTCCTGTGTGTCACTGGGATGGAAACAGGGACATGGGGTGTCTAACCAGCACCCAGGATGGCTGTGGTGTGGGGACGACATTTACTCATCTCCAATTTCAGGGAACCTCCTTGAGTTCCATTCTTTACCTCTGCATCCTGTTATGCATGAGATTTGCCATGAGGAGAATACTCCCATATAATACATTTGGATAGGAAATTCCACCTTTAGAGTTTGTTTTTAGAGTTTTTTCTTTGTGTGTGTGGTTGCATTACTTGAAAACTCCTCTTCTAATAGATCTACTCGATCTTCAGATAAGGCAATAATTTAAGCATATTTCTCTCCAGCCTAACAGGACAGAACTCTCAAAAATGACTTTGTATATTTTTGATCTCAATGATTTTTCATTCACTTGTAGTTTTACTCTCTGAATAAGCAGTCCTACTGTTCTACTTCAAATATTTGAGTTTTGGTGGCAGGAGCTGTGGAGGTACAAGTAACATATGTTAACGTTACTCCCATGCTTATAAAACATAGGGTAATATATCCTCTTGAAAAACACTAGAATTGTTTAATGGGCAAATCTTAGATTCAGTGATGCTCCTTATGTTCCTAAAAGGGGGTTTCTGATTCAGGAAATCAATTAACAAAAAGGGTTTCAGGAGCAATCTATTGTGAGAAATTCCATTCTGTGTTGCTAGCAGAGTGTGTAATTAGGCATATCTGAAGATTACACAGGCAAAGGTGGTCCTGAGGTGTGGTCAGGATATTGAGGGTCTAGTTTTAGATTTTCTGTTGTGATTTGCAGTAGGAAGATGAAAGGAATTTGAAGAGACTGAAAGTCGCTACAGCTGACCTCATTGATGTGGATATACTGCCGCCTCTTGGTCTTTTCTTGAGTAGCATAGTGAAATCTCATGCTTCCTGCTCTGTCCTTCCTGGGACATGAATCATCCGTTGGTCCAGCGGATCCACCTTGTATACACTACAGGTTAGTCACTTCATATCCATCATGGTTATCAGATCCACTGACATGGTATTGCAGTGCTTGTGTTCAAGTAACACTTATTTTACTTAGCAACGGCCCCAAAATACAAAAGCGGTGATGCTGGCAACTCAGATGTGCCAAAGAGAAGCTGTAAAGGGCTTCCTTTAAGTGAAAGGGTAAAAGTTCTCAACTTAATAAGGAAATACAAAAAATCTTGAGCTGAGTTTACTAAGATCTACAGTAAGAATGAATCTTCTATGTACAAAATTGTGAAGGAAAAAGAAATTCATGCTAGTTTTGCTGCTGCAACTCACATATGTATGTATAGGAAAAAGCATTGTCTATATGGGATTGGTACTATCCGTGGTTACAGGCATCCACTGGGTATCTTGAAAAGTATCTCCTGTGGATAGGGGGGACTATTGTATACAAGTCTTCAGAAGAATTCTATCTAGTAGAGAACTGTGCCTTGTAGTTACGCTTTCTTGTCTACATTTGTGATGTCCATAATGAGGGGGTACCCACTAAAATATCAAAGAGTCCAGTGCCCCAGGATCTGACAGCAATCTGGGCACAAGGGTAGATTCATGAAAAAGGTGACAATAAAGTGAACTCCAAAAGTCTGGTACTCTGAGTAACTGCAGAACCCAAATTTTGGAGCTTGGGACGTGAGTTTCATTAAGTATCCTGTAAGTCACCTGAGGCTCACCTATTGCGCCCCAACCATCTTGTTCCTATCCCTAATATCATATACAACTTCTGCTTTCTATATATCAATAAGGCTGATGCTACTACTACTTCTTCTAGGTCCAGGGAGGTCAGCAATCCCCCATACTCTCCTTTCGCTCTACAACAGGACTTTGCATGGCACTTTTGGCTTGAAAAAAGGTTTATTTTGTCCCTTCTCTTTTTGTCTACACTGCAGCCCACTGCAATCCATGCTGAAGTCTGCGCTTTCCTACTTATACCTTTAGTGTTCTCTTTAGCAGGAACCAAGACTATACTTTCTCTTTTTAGACACTAGAGAGCCCCTTCATATTTACATAGAAAATATTGCACCTTGTGTAATAGTGATTTAGCAAATCAGATCTGGATGTCTATGTTTACAGATATAACTCCTTCAGCAATCACTTATGAGGATGGAAAGGTAGTTAGCCAAAATTCATTTTAAGAAATTTTAACTTTGATTTTTAAATGACACAACTATTTATGATTATTATAATTCTTTGGAAAGTATACCCAAGTTGAAAAAAGAGTATAGAAATTGTCTGTGATTCTACCAAAAAGGCATAAATACTGTTATTATTTTTGAATGTATCATTTTTTTTTCCAAATACAAGTTCAACTTATAAGGCAGATTTTAAACACTTAAATATCACACAGATATGTGCATACAGAAACATAGGGATGCAGAAGAAAGGTTGGTTCCATTCTACATGTCAAGCAAAGGAAGATCCCCTATCTTTGTTGTCAGAAACATACTGGCAAAAGAAATAGAACAAAGATATTCCATTTCTTTATAACCATTTAAGCTTTGATATTTTTATCTTCTTGCCTTTCGGGCCACGTTGGTTTCCCAGTTTTCATTTTCTAGAAGCAGAACCTGAAACCAGGATTTGAGTTTGAATACTTTCTTCGGGAGGTGAAGGAAGCCACCATGTAAGTGTGAGGAAATGACAGAGAAAAAGCAAGTTGGCCAATAAAAGGCAGCTACTTAGCTTAAGACTAAGCTATATCAGTCTTAAATTCAAAGTGACAGGAAACACAAGCTCCCTGAGTGAGTCTGTGTGAGTTATTATGATACAGGCTACTTCTACTACCAATTCTTGGACCCCAGACTCATATATTCTAGCTATCAAGGACACTGTACGCCATTGGTTCAAAGTATACAGAGCATCCTGAAAAAGAGTGTCCCAACCCGGTAGGTATCATTCCAAAACTGTTACACTAACACTATTCATGAAGACTTTTGAGCATTCGCCAGCCAGTAGCTTTGGTATGACACAGCACTAGGAGAGCATGTTGGCTTGATGGTTATGTGTTTATTCTTTCTTCTTTTCATAATCTGTGTCCCTTAGACTGAGATGGGGTCAGGCAGAATCCATGATGATACGCTAGATATTCTGTGAGCTCTCACATGATGATAACCAAAGCATCATAGGCTGGGAGAGCAAACCTATATTTGAAATTTGGGTTAATCTTAGTAAAAATCAAAATATTCTTTCCTCTAACATGGAAGGGGTCTGATATAATCAACTCAATACTACTTGATTGATTAGTCACTTCAAGGGGTGGGACTATATCCAGGGTCCAGAATCAGTCTCAGTTAAAAGAAGATGAACATTCAGCAGTAGCCACAAGTCTGTTCAATCAGCCTTGGTGAGAGAGAGTTCATATTGTTTGCTTCATCCATAGCCTCCATCCTTGCCACCATAGCTACTCTATTCATGGGTCCATTGTGCTACCTCTGAGATGACTGAGCACAAAGACTGGCCAACACCAACAGGTCAAGAAATCTTGTTTACCTGGTCAGTGCCTTTTGCAGTAGGTGATATCTGCTGGCACCGAAATAAGGTACAAAGATCTGCATACTTTGTGCACACACCGTAGTTCCCTCCACATGCTTCTCTCCCAGATCTCTTTGTCTCTGCTCTTCCTATCTTGTTTCTTCCAGGTACCTGAACAACCAGCCAAGCCATTTTAACATCTCAAAAGACTGAGCAGACTGAGTCTATTTTTAGTTCGGGCCACTTCCACTTAGAGTAGAATCTGTAGTGTTGTCACCTCTCTAATGGTTGATATTGGTAATTTGTTGTTTTTCTTTCTTCTGATATGGCAAGTTTATTGATTTTATTCATCTTCTCAAGGAACCTGTTGCTGTTTCAACTGAATTTTCTGTTTTCTATTTAATTGATTTCCTCTGTGATTTTTATGATTCCCTTTCTTCTGTATATTAGTTTAACTGCAGCTGCTGTAACGAATTACCACAAACTGAGCCCACATCAACATGGCAGCAATGCCACACTTCCTTTAGAGGCTCTAGGAGAGAATTCATTTCTTGCCACTTCTAGCTTTGCCAGAATTCCTTGGCTTGTGGACATCCTTTCAGTCTCTGCCTCTGTCTTTGCATTGCCTTCTCTCTCTCAGTCTCTTTCTCTCTGATCTCCTCTACCTCTCTCTCTCTTGTAAGGACAGGTGATTGCATTTAGGGCCCACCCAGATCATTTCAGATAATCTCTTCCTCTCTGATCTTTAATTTAATCAAATCTTCAAAAACCCTTAACCGAATAAGTAACATTACAGGTCCCAGGGATAGGGATCTGAAGTGTTTCAGGAGGGGGCATTATTCTACTTATCACATTGTTCTTACATGGTTTTTATTTAGACTTCTTTTTTTAGCTTCTTTCAGATAGAACCTGAAGTCATGGAATAAAGTCCTTTTATCTCTTCTTTTGTTGGTGGTCGTGTAGGTGAACATAGATGAGGACATCTTGTTACAGTTAATGACCCTAGCCCCTCCTCTGTGTGACTACTCGCTGTTCTGCATGTACTCTGAAATAATTCACATGCTCTCCTGATTTATGGTCTCCCCTTACATATGCACTCCCCTATAGCTTGATAAGTTAAAACTTTCTTTGACGAGGTTCTTTCCATGAACAGATTGACCGCAGGTGGGAAATACACCTACATGATATTCATCATCACTGACAGAAGAAAAGCACAACAACAGACCCTGGAGTTCCCCATGCCCAAAGGCTGACATTTTCTAATCCCCTCCTTACTGCCCATTTTCCCTATATAACTGCCTCAAGATTCTGTAATCCTTGAAGGCAGGTTTTTGGAGACACTATTCACCTGCCTTCAGTTATGCCAGCTAATCAAATTAAAACTCCTTTCTCCACCCCTAACTCTTTGTGATTAATGGGCTCAGATCACAATGATCAGAAAGAGTCCATTGCTTGGTATCAATGCTAGAAATGTCCCGGTAATTCCTACCTTACCTGTTTCCACTAATTTTGATAGGTAGTGTTTTTATTTTCATTCTGTTGAAAATAATTTCTGTATATATTTTCATTATTTTTTATTATTTTATTGAGGTCACATTGGTTTACATTATGTAAATTTCTGGTATGTACCATCATATTTCTGCTTTTTTATAGATTGCATTTTGTCCACCATTAAAAGTCTAGTTTCTATCTGTCACCAGGCCCTTGTGCCCCTTTACCTCTTTTGCCTTCCCCCGCCCCCTTCCCCTCTGGTAACTAAGAATCTGCTCTCCTTGTCTATGTGTTTGTTTGTTTGTTTGTTTTTATCCTCCACATATGAGTAAAATAATATGGCATTTCTCTTTCTTTGTCTGAATTATTTCACTTAGCAGAACTCCCTCAAGGCCCATCCATGTTGTTGCATATGGCAAGATTTCATCAATTTTTATGGCTGAGTAATGTTCCATTGTATATATAGATCACAGCTTCTTATCCCTTCATCAATCGAGGGGACTTGGGTTGGTTACCAGTTTTGACTAGTATGAATAATACTACAATGAACATGGGGTGCATGTAACTTTTTGAATTATTGTTTTCATCTTATTTGGATAAATACTGAGAATTGGAATAGCTGCATCATATGGCATTTCTATTTTTAATTTGCTGAGAAATCTGCTTACACTTATCCAGTGGCTGCACCAGTTTGAATTCCCAGCAGCACTGTATGAGGGTTCCCTTTTCTCCACATCCGCTCCAATACTTATTTTTTTTTCTTTTCAGTAACAACAATTCTGACAGGTGCAAGGTGATATCTCATTGTAGTTTTAATGTATTTCCATAATAATTAGTGATGTTGAACATATTTTCATGTGTCTCTTGGCCACTGTATATGTTTTTTGGAAAAATGTGTGTTCTTATCCTCTGCTCATTTTTGGTTCAGGTTGTTTTTTCTTTTTGATATGTATGATTTATTCATATCTTTTATATCTTAACCCCTTATCAGACATATAGTTTGCAAATATCTTCTCCCAATCAGAAGGCTGTCTTTTTCTTTTGTTAATAGTTGCCTTTGCTGTGCAGAAGCTTTTTAGTTTGATGTAGTCCCATTTGTTTGTGTTTTCATCGGTTTCCCTTTGCTGTAGAGACATGATATTCAAAAATATACTGCTAAGATAGATATCAAAGAGCGTACTGCTTATGTTTTCTTCCAGGAGTTTTATGGTTTCAGGTCTTACATTCAAGTCTTTAATCCATATTGAGTTGCTTTTTCTGTATCACGTAAGATAATCGTCTACATTAATTCTTTTGCATGTGGCTGTCTAGTTTTCTCCACACCATTTACCAGCAAGACTTTTCTCTCTATTCTTAGATCCTTTGTCAAAAATTAGCCCCAGATAGATGTGTGGGTTTATTTCTAAGCTCTTGATTAAGTTCCATTGATCTGAGTGTCTCTTTTTCTGCAGTTAGCATGCTTTTTGATTACTCTAACTCTGTAGTATATTTCAAAATCAGGCAATGTGATACCTCCAGTATTCTTTTTTCTCAGGATTACTTTGGCTATTTGGAGTCTCTTGATGTTCCATATAAATTTTAGGACTCTATGTTCTATTTCTGTGAAAATTGTTGTTGAGATTCTGATAAAGATTGCATTGAATCTGTAGATTCCTCTAGGTAATATGGTCATTTTAATTCTGTTACTTCTTCTAATCCATGATCATGGATTCTTTATGTCTTCTTAAGGTTCCTTCAACATCTTATACTTTTCACCATATGGGTTTTTCACTTCCTTGGTTAACTTTCTACCTAGGTATTTTGTTGTTTTTATTGAGATTTTAAATGGGATTGTATTCTTGATTTCTCTTTTTACTACTTTGGCAGTTAGTATACAGAAGTGCGGCTGATTTTTCTATGGTGATTTTGTACCCTGCAACTTTACTTTTTGATGCTCATTTCTGAGGGGTTTTACTTGGATATTTTAAGGTTTTCTATATAGAGAATGACGTCATCTACAAATAGTGACAGTTTTACTTCTTCCTTTCCTATTTGGTTATCTTGTATCTCATTTTCTTGCCTAGCTACTCTAGCTAGGACTTCCAGTGTTATGACAAAGTAGAGTGGCAAGAGTGGGCATTGTTGTATTTTTCCTCTTCTTAGAGGAATACCTTTCAGTTTTCCACCTTTGGATGTGATATTGGCTGTGGATTTGTCTTATATGGTCTTTATTATGCAGAGATACTTTTCTTTTATGCCCATTTTATTAAGAGTTTTCCTCATAAATGGCCGTTGATCTTGTCAAATACTTTCTCTGCATCTATTGAGATAATCATGTGATTTTTATTCTTTGTTTTGTTGATATGGTGTGCCACATTGATTGATTTGCAGATACTGAGCCATCCCTGCATCCCTAGAATAAATCCAACTTGATCATGGTGTTTGAATCTTCTAATGTATTTTGTGTTAATTTGCTAACATTTTGTTGAGGATTTTTGCATCTATGTTCATCAGGGATGTTGGCCTGTAAGTTTTCTTCTTTTGCATTGGCCTTACCTGCTTCTGGTATCAGGCTAACGTAGGCCTCCAAACATGAGTTAGGAAGCATCCTGGCCTCTTCAATTTTTCAGAAGAGTTTGAGAAGAATAGGTATTGAATCTCTGAATCTTCGATCAAATTCACCAGAGAAGCTGTCTGGTACCAGATTTTTGTTTTTCAGGAGATTTTAGCTTACTGTTTCAATCTCTTTCCTTGTGATAGATCTACTCAGATTCTCAATGTCTTCTTGATTCAGTTTGGGGAGGTCGTAGGATACTAAGAATTTATCCATTTCTTATATGTTATCCAGTTTATTGGCATACAGATTTTCACAGCATTCTCTTACAATTCTTCATATTTCTGAACCGTCAATTTTAATTTCTCTTTCATTTCTGATTACATTTACTTGAGTCTTCTCTCTTTTCTTCTTAGTGAGCCTTCTCAGGGTTTGTCAATTTTGTTTATCTTTTCATAGAACCAGCTCTTACTATAATGATCTTTTGCATTATCCTTTTAGTCTCAATTTCATTTATTTCTCTTCTGATTTTATTAATTCCTTCTATCTATTGACTTTTGGCTTTGTTTGTTCTTTTTCTCATTCTTTTTGGTATAGTGTTAAATTTTTTATTTGACATCTTTCATGTTTCTTGGGTTAGGTCTGTATTGCTATAGATCTTCCCTCTTAGTACTAGTTTTGCTGCATCCCATAAGTTATTGTAAGTTTTGTTTTCATTTTCATCTCGAGGTATTTTTTGATTTTTCCTTTGACTTCTCCATTGAGCCAATAGTTGTACAGTAGAATGTTTTTGTCTCCACTCTACTTACAACTTTTCCAACTTTCTTTAATTGAATCTAATTCCATACCACTGTGGTTAGAAAAGCTGCTTAATATGATTTGAATCTTCATAAATTTCTCGAGACTTGTTTTGTTCCCAACATATGGTCTATCTTTGAGAATGGTTCATGTGCACTGTAACATGTGTGTTTTGAACCAAGTCTGAATTTATTTATATCTTTAGTCTAATCCTGAATCAGACAATTTACTAACAAATTTTCACTTCCATCTGAAAAGTGCATATTAAATTACAAGGTATTTTGTCTTGAATTTTAGTTATAATTGCATTTAAATATATATAAATACTGCTATTATCTTATCACAATCATACTTTTTGCATTGGACAAAATATCCTATAGCTTTTTATTTAGGTATAATTGACATATAACATTAGTATCAGGTGTATAACGTAATTAATCATTAATTGTATCTATTGCTAAATGATCACGATTGTAAGTCTACTTAAAATCTATCACCACATATCAGGATAACTTAAGATTCACACTCTTGACAACTTTCCATTCTGTATAATAGTATTATTAACTACAGTCATCATGTTGTACATTATATTCCCATGATTTATTTATTTTATAACTACAAGTTTGTAATTTTTGACCCCTGCTCCTATGCATCTCCACTCCGCCCATCTGGAAAACACCAATTTGCTGTCTTTATCTTTGATCTTGGTGGGATTTTTTGTTTATGCCAGATTCCACAGTTAAGTGAAATCATATGGCATTTGTCTTACTCTATTTCGCTTAGTATAATGCCATCAAAGTTCATGAATATTCTTGCAAATGGCAAGATTTCATTCTTTTTTATGGCTGAATAATATTTTTTTATTCACCTTTTATTTATCTATTCATCCATTGATGGACTCTTAGGTTGTGTCCTATTCTTGGCTCTTGTAAATCATCCTGAAATGAACATGTCTGTCCATGAAGTTTCATGAACTGCACTTTTCCTTTTCTTTCATAAATGAATGACTATTGTTTCAGTTTCCAGATCCATCTACAGTCGAGATTTTCCGTCTCTACTGGAGAGAGATATAGAAAATTTATCCAGGAGTTTCCATAACTTATGCAAGAAAGAGATGGATTCAGAATAAAGAGGATAACTGATGACAAAAAGAAGTAATAAAATCACAGAAGAAATAACTGTTTTAAAGTGCTAGAGAACAAAACTAGTAGAGGAATATTTGGTAGAATGTACAGCATAAATCATAAGATGCTTTCCAAATAAGCATGTTAATTTTACATTAGAGGTTTATACAGTGTTTGGAACAGAATTTATGAACAGCTTCTTTGTAGACAATTTAGGAAACATATTTAAATGAATGAGGAATAATGAACTTCAATTTTAATATTGATTATATACTAAATTGGAGTTTTCTAGGCTTTAAGGATGTATTTTAAATTTGAAATATATTTGAAATTAAACAAATAGGTTCTCCATAAAGTCTATACATACTTAATATTTTAATCTCAATAATGCTGTTCTTCATGAATAGTATGAGATATTTTTCTCAAACTGTATTCAAGGGAAAATTAATCCAATGACATGTTATCATATTTCCTGCATTCTAAGCACATATCTATTGAAAGAGACAGCATTGTTTTAGGATGTGAATGTGTTCCATATTCAGAAACATTAAAATATGGTGAAACATATCTGCTGGATGCTTTCATGAGCTAAAGTTTAACAATTTTGGTGCAATCTGGGAGAATTTTTCCCGTCACATTTAGAGCACCTTTTACCTCCTTGTTTCTCAAACTATAGATCAGAGGATGCAGCATGGGAATCACAATTCCATAAAACATGGAGCCACTTGCATATTCTCCTGGGAATTACTACAATGAGGTTGAAATTACATTTTTGACAGGTTTCTGTAAAAAATGGTGATTGCCGTCAGGTGGGAGGTACACTTCCTCCCTGCAGTAGAAGAAATCTTTAGGATGGTGGCCATAAGGTAAATGTAAGAAAAGATGATAAGCAATACAATGAATACCAAGTTAAATCCCACAAAGACAACAAACATGGTGTTGATATCAACGCCGGAGCGTGAAAGAGTGAGAATTGGGGGAACATCACAGAAAGTGATGTATGGTATTGGATCTACAGAAGAACAGGAAAAATGTAAAACCTATGTTTACAGAAGCATTTATTGAGCCCATGACATTTGAACCAGCTTCCACGTGGATGCAGGCTCTTTGAGACATAAGTATGGGAGAGTGAAGTGGATTACAGCTGGCTACATAATGGTCCACTATCATAGCAAACAGGATTTAACAGTCACTGGTCACAAATATTGCATAAACCAGTAATTGTATGATGCAGCCCCATGAAAGATACTGATTTATTTTCTACCGTGAAATTTTGCAGCATCTTGGGAGGGAGAGAAGAGGTATAATATCCACAAAAGCCAAATGTTGTATGAAAATGTACATGGGTGTTTGAAGTCCGGAATGTGTCTTGATGAGTACAATCATTCCAAAAAATATTCACTGTGGAGGTCACAAGATCACTAGGCATACAATGAAGAGGAAACACTGCAACTTGTATTGGGCACTAAATCTGAGAAGAATGAATTCATTCACTTCAGTGCTATTTTCTTGTGTCACGGCTACCAAAGTCTAGAAAGGACCAAGAAAAGAAGCGAAATATTGGTGAATTTTTGAAGGAAAAATGCTCTTACATTTTGTGCCTTTTTTTAAGTTGGATTTTCATGGGAAACACTCCCAGCAGTGTTCATTGTTTCCAAATATTCCTTCTATTTTCTTTTTTTAAAATTTTTAATTGCAGTAATATTGGATTATAGCATTATATAGCTTTCAGATGGACATCATAATATATTTTGACTTTTGTGTAGATTACATCATGTTCCCAACCCAAAAACTAATTATAGTCTATCCCCTCACATGTGAGCATAATCAGCCCTTTTGCCCTCCCCCTCTTCCCCCGTTGTAACCACCAATCCATTCTCCATTGCTTTGTTTTTGTTTGTCGTTGTTTTTATCTTCTACTTATGAGTGAAATCTTATGGTATTTGACTTTCTCCCTCTGACTTATTTCACTCAGCATACTACCCTCAAGGTCCATCCATACTGTCACAAATGGCGGGATTTCATAATTTCTTATGGCTGAGTAGTAGTCCATTGTGTATAAATACCACATCTTTTTTATGCATTCATCCCTTGATGGTCACCTAGGTTGCTTCCAAGTCTTGGCTATTGTGTATAATGCTGAAATGAACATAGGGGTGCAAGTATCATTATGCCTTTGTGTTTTCAAGTTCTTTGGATAACTACCCAGCAGTGGGATAGCTGGATCACATGGTAGATCTGTTCTTAATTTTCTGAGGATACTCCATACTGCTTTCCATAGTGGCTACACCAGTTTACATGTTCACCAGCAGTGCACAAGTGTTCCCTTCTCTCAACATCCTCTCCAACATTTGCTGTTTCCTGTCTTGTTAATTATAGTCATTCTGACTGGAGTGAGGTGATACCTAATCGTAGTTTTGATTTGCATTTGCCTGATAGCTAGTGATGTTGAACATCTTTTCATATGCCTGTTGGCCAGCCGTATATCTTGTTTGGAGAAATCCTTATTCAGGTCTTTAGCCCATTTTTTAATGGTTGTTGGTTTTTTTGGTTGTTGAGTTGTATGAGTTCTTTGTATAATTTGGATATTAAGCCCTTATCTGATATATGGTTAGCAAATGTCTTCTCCCAATTGTTACATTGTCTTTTGATTTTGTTGATGGTTTCCTTTGCTGTGCAGAAGATTTTTGCTTTCATGGAGTCCCATTTGTTCATATTTTCTTTTGTTTTCCTTGCCTGGTCAGACATGGTACTTGAACATATGCTGCTCAGACCGATGTCAAAGAGCGTACTGCCTATGTTTTCTTCTAGAAGTTTCATAGTTTCAGATCTTACATTCAAGTCTTTAATCCATTTTGAGTTGATTTTTATGCATGGTGTAAAGTAATGATCTACTTTCATTCTTTTGCATGTGACTGTCGAATTTTCCCAACACCGTTTTTTGAAGAGACTCTCTCTATCATATGCTCTTGGCTCTCTTGTTGCATATTAGCTGTCCATAAACCTGTGGGTTTATTTCTGGGCTCTAGATTCTATTCCATTCATCTGTGTTTCTGCTTTTGTGCCAGTACCATGCTGTTTTGGTTACTATGGCTTTGTAGTATATTTTGAAATCAGAGAGTGTGATACCTCCAGCTTTGTTCTTTTTTCTCAGGGATCCTTTGGCTATTTGGGGTCTTTTGTTGTTCTATATAAGTTTTAGGATTCTTTGTTCTATTTCTGAGAATAATGTTGTTGGAACTTTGATAGGGGTTGCGTTGAATCTATAGATTGCTTTAGGAAGTATGGACATTTTCACGATGTTAATTCTTCCAATCCAAGAGCACAGATTATCCATCCATTTCTTTGCATCTTCTTTGATTTCGTTCAACAATGTTTTATAGTTTTCGGTGTACAGACCTCTCACCTCTTTGGTTACGTTGATTTCTAGGTATTTCATTCTTTTTGTTGCAATTGTAAATGGGATTGTATTTTTAATTTCTCTTTCTGCTACTTTGTTGTTAGTGTATAGAAACAAACCAATTTTTTAATGTTGATTTTGTATCCCACCACTTGACTGTATTCATTTATTGTTTCTAAACATTTTTTAGTGGATTCTTTTTGGGTTTCGATATATAAAATCATGTTGTCTGCAAAGAGTGACAGTGTCAATTCTTCTTTTCCAATATGGATCCTTTCTATTTCTTTTTCATGCCTGATTGCTCTGGCTATGACATCCAATACTATGTTAAATAAGAGTGGTGACAGTGGGCATCCTTGTCTGCTTCCTGTTCTTAGAGGGATGGCTTTCAGTTTTCCCTGTTGAGGATGATATTTGCTGTGGGTTTGTCATATAGGGCCTTTATTATATTGAGGTATTTCCCTTCTACACCTATTTTATTTAGAGTTTTTATCATACATGGATGCTGGATCTTGTTAAATGCTTTCTGTGCATCTATTGAGATGATCATGTGATTTTTATTCTTCATTTTGTTAATGTGGTGTATCTCGTTGATAGATTTGTGGATGTTGAACCATCCCTGCATCCCCAGAATGAAACCCACTTGAACATGATATATGATCATTTTAATGTATTGTTGTATTTGATTTGCTAGTATTTGGTTGAGGATTTTTGCATCGATGTTCATCAGTGATATTGGCCTGTCATTTTCCTTTTTTGTGTTGTCCTTCTCTGGTTTCAGTGTCAGGATAATGTTGGCTTCGTAGAATGAGTTAGGAAGCCTCCCCTCCTCTTACGTTTGTTGGAAGAGTTTGAGAAGGATAGTTACTAAGTCTTCTTGGAATGTTTGGTAGAATTCATCAGGGAAGCCATCTGGTCCTGGACTTTTATTTTGGGAGAGGTTTTTATTGCTGTTTGAGCTCCTTACTGGTGATTGGTCTATTCAAATTCTCTACTCCTTCTTGGTCCAGTTTTGGAAGGTTGTATGTTTCTAAGAATTTATGCATTTCTTCTAGATGATCCAATTGTTGGCGTATAGCTTTTCATAGTATTCTCTTATCTTTTCTATTTCGGAGTATTCAGGTGTAATCTTTCCTCTTTCATTTCTGATTTTATTTATTTGAGACTTCTTTTTTTCGTTGGTGAGTCTACCTAAGGGTTTGTCAATTTTGTTTATCTTTTCAAAGAACCAGCTCTTGGTTTTATCATTTTTTTCTCTTTTTTTGGTCTCTCTTTCATTTATTTCGGCTCTGATTTTTATTTCCTTCCTTCTGCTGATTTGGGGCTTTGTTTGTTCTTCTTTTTCCAGTACCCTTAGATGCACTGTTAGATTGTTTATTTGGAATTTTTCTTCTTTGTTGAGGTAGACCTGAATTGCTATAAACCTCTCTCTGAGAACCACTTTTGATGTATCCCATAGATTTTGGCATGTTGTATTTTCACTTTCATGTGTCTCCAGGAATTTTTTTATTTCTTCCTTGATTTCTTCATTGACCCAATCGTTGTTCAGTAGCATTTTGTTTACTCACTGCAGTTTTGTGGCTTTCCTGGTTTTCTTCTTGTAGTTGATTTTTAGTTTCTTACCTTTGTGCTCAGAAAAGATACTTGGTCATATTCTGATCTTGTTAAATTTAGTGAGACTTGATTGTTGTTTAATATGTGATCAGTCTTGGAGAATGTTCCATGTGGATTTGAAAAGAATGTACATTCTGTGGGTTTTGGATGAAATGTTCTATATATATCCACTAAGTCCATCTGGTCAAATGTGTTATTTAAGGCCAGTGTTTCTTTATTGATCTTCTGTTTGAATGATCTATCCATTCGTGTAAGTGGAGTGTAATGTCCCCTACTATTATTGTTACTGTCTATTTCCCCTTTTGTGTCTGTTAATAATCGCTTTATATATTTAAGTGCTCCTATGTTAGGAGCATAGGTATTTACAAGTGTTATATTTTCTTGTTGAATTGTTCCCTGTATTATTATGTAGTGCCCATCTTTGTCTCTTGTTACAGTTTTTGTTTGAAAGTCTATGTTGTCTGATATGAGTATTGCTACCCCTGATTTATTTTCTTTGGCATTTGCATGGAATATCTTTTTCCATCCTTTCACTTTCAGTTTGTGAGTGTCTTTTGATCTGAAGTCTGTCTCTTGTATGCAGCATATGCGTGGGTCTTGTTTTTTATCCAATTGGCCAACCCATGCATTTTGATTGGAACATTTAGTCCAGTGACATTTAAAGTAGCTATTGGCAAATATGCATTTATTGCCATTTTGTTACATTTTTTCCTGGGTGTTTTAGTAGTTCTTCTCTGGTCCACTCTTTTTCTCTTGCTCTCTCCCCTTGTGGTTTGAGGGCTTTCTTTAGTAATATGTGTAATTTTTTTGCCTTAATTTTTTGCTTACTTATTATAGGTTTCTTATTTGTGATTATCATCAGGACCCTATTTAATATTCTATGTATATAACAGTGTACATTGAGTGTTTAGCTTGACTTCTTTCTAAAAGCTCTACTTTTTCACTCCCTTCTACCCACATTTTATGTTTTTGAAATCAGTCTCTAGTTTATTGTGTGTCTATCCATTACCATCTTATCATTGAAATAGGTGTTTTTAGTACATTTGTTGTTTAACCTTCATATTATCTTCACAGATAGTTGTTCTCCTACCTTACTATTTTTTTACCTTTACAAGTGATTTTATTGCCTGTTTCTTTTTTGTTTTTTGATCATTTATTTTATCTCTATTTGTGGTCATTGCTTTCCCACTTAAATAAGTCCCTTCAGCTTTTCTTGTAGAACTGGTTTCTTGATCACAAACTCCTTTAATTTCTGCTTGTCTTGGAAGCTCTTTCTCTCTCCTTCCATTCTGAATGACGGCCTTGATGGATAGAGTATTCTTGGCTGTAGGTTTTTCCTTTTAGCACTTTAAATACGTTGTGCCCTTCTCTTCTCGCCTGTAGGGTCTTGGCTGAGAAGTCCGCTGATTGCCTTATGGGTTTTCCTTTGCATGTCATGTGTGGCCTTTCTCTTGCTGCTTTTAGGGTTCTCTCTTTATCTTTAATTTTGGACATTTTAATTATAATATGTCTTGATGTGAGCCTCTTTGGGCTTATCTTTTTGGAGCTCTCTGTGCTTCCTGCACTTGGATGTCTGTTTCCTTCATTAGGTTAGGAAAATTTTCATCTATTATTTCTTCAAATAAATTTTCTGCCCCTTTGTCTCTCTCTTCTCCTTCTGGGACACCTATAATACTAATGTTGTCATGCTTGACATTGTCCCAGAGTTGCCTTAGACTGTTCTTATTCTTTCTAATTCTTTTTTCTGTTCAGCTTGGATGATTTCCTCTTGTCTTTCGTCTAGCTCGCTGATCCATTCTTCTGCATCCTCTACTCTGCTATTGAGTCCCTTTAGTGAATTTTTCGTTTCCAGTATTGTATTCTTTATTTCTGATTGGTTCTTTTTTTATATTTTCCATTTCTTTGTTGATGAGCTCACTGTGTTCATCCAGTCACCTCCCAATATCTGTGAGCATTCTTATGATATGTTTTTGAACTCTTTGTCGAGTAGGTTGCTTATTTCTGTTTTATTTAGTCCTTTTTCTGGGGTTTTTTCCTGTTCCTTCCTTGGAAAGTATTCCTTTGTTTCCTCATTATGCCTCTTTCTCTGTGCTTATTTCTATGTATTAGTTGAGTCAGCTATGTCTCCTGACATTGGTGAAGGGGTCTTATGTAAGAGATGCCTTTTGAGGCCCAGCAGTGTGCTTCCCTCTCATCACCAGTTCAAATGATCCAGGAGTGACACCTTTGTGGGCTACTTGTGTCTTCCTGCTGTGTCAGGGTTGCTCTTACTGTAGGTACCCAGGAAGTCTAGTCTTTCCCTCCCTGGCCAGCTGTTTGTAAATCTGATTTGTAGAACCTTAGCCTCTTGGCTACAAAGTCTATCAGCACTCCTATTGCATCTTTCTTCTTAATTGTTTTGCGACTCAGTGTAGCTGGTTGCTAAGCTCAGGGGCTTACAGTTGCGCTACTCCTCAGGCCTACAAGCTTATTTTCACTTCTCTTAGGAGTACAGCTGAGTGGGGCTGGCCCTAGGCATGGGAGCACTCAATTGTTTCAGGCTTTGGAAGGTGGGACTGACCCTTTTCTGGCTATTTGTGAAGCACAGGTCTTTTGCCACTGATAAGGCTCATCCCCCACAGGACCACACACACCATCAACACAGTCCTGGCCCATGCACACTTCCCAACCCCTGGGAGCGTACCCTGACACAACACTGCAGAGGTGCCCATCTCTTCAACAATGCCCCCCACCTTTCACCTGCTCCTCACACAGGCCCTGACTTGCAGGGTCAGATACACTTGCCTACCTGTAAGGATCAAGGCACCCAGTAAATGCAGACTAAAAAGTAGCCTGAGGGCTTACTGTTGGGTGGAGCCAGTCCCTAGGGTAGGCTGCCTGCTCTGGCTGAACTGGATTAAATCTGTGCTCTAGTGGATGCAGCAGATCCTTGGGCTGACAGGCCAAGGGAAGCGCCTCAACAGTGCCCACCAGGGTCTGTGTCAGCACCCCTGGACCAGGTCAGAACAATGGCCTCCACCAATGTCTCAGTCTCTGGAGATGTCCCTCCTCTCACCAAGATGCCCCCAGAGCCCACCAGGTGAGCCTTCTTTCAGCAAAGGACTGTCAGCCTTCTCTCTTGTGATTTTAGGTTGCTGCAGTGAGTGAGTTTGTGCATGAGCCCTTTAGGAGGTGGGCCTTTTCACCTCACTCCTCCAGAGAGGGCTGCATACCTTGGGGTGTCTCCTGCCTGGCCAACTGAGAAGCTCAGCTGCTCTCAAAGGTGGCTTTTTTCCTCTCCAGCAGGAATTTCTTCCTCTTCCACCTTAGTGAGGACTGTCCCTTGTTGTGGGGGTTCTGTTTATCTAGGTTTCAGTTTTTTCTATCCAGGGTAATTTTTCAAAAAATAGTTGTAACCTGGTTGTGTTCATGGGAAGAGATGAATTCAGAGTCTGCTGACACCTCTATCTTGATGAGGTCTCTCCTCCCTCTACTCTTTTACTTGTGAACTCTCTGGAGAATTTGTCCAAGCTGGTATCTTTTATTTTTATTTCCCTTCCAAGATCTAGAAGGACATTTCCTCCAATTACCTGCTAGACATGTCCACTTAGGTTTTCTTTCAATACCATAATCTAAGACATGTAAAAGCAACCCTTCACTTTGGCTCACTCTTCTACTTCTCCTCCTGTGGTTAATGTCACCACTTACAATCAGAACTTTGGCTTGTACTTAGGTTTCCCCAATGCTTAATTACTTAGCATGTTCCATGGACCCAGCCCCTACAAGTGTCTCCATTTATTCCTTTTTGTTTCATATTTGTACCACCAGCAAAACTCAGGTTCCTCTTATTTCTCACCAAAATTGTTGCAGTGGTCAACTCTCTGGTCTCCTCAATTCCATGCCACTCACTCTTCAAATCTTCCCTTTATGGCTTCAAGAAGGCTCCTTCCAGAGCCCAATTCCAATTACACTGTACTCCAACTCAGAGATTCTCTGCTGACCCATGTAGTCTCTTTAAACAAGCGTATAGTTTCAAGCCTGGAATTTTATGGTTTTTTGAATTTGAAACCCAATTTAACTGTCCAGGCTTATATAGCATTACTCTAATTAATTATCTATTTAATAATTAAAATATTTATTGCACACCCTAGTCAATGTCCTACAGTGGTCTAATGCTGGCAATAAAATGGTGAGTATAGCATACTGGTCTCATGGAGTTTTCAGTCTGGTGAATGTACAGGCACAAATAAGTTTTATTAGCGAGTTGTACAGGGCTCAACAGCTTATAAAAGGAGAGGTAACCTGCTCAGTTAAATCAGAGGAGACTTCTCAGAGAAAGCTAGGCTCATGCAAACAGCAGGAAATTATTTTTGATTACTGCTGAAAAGACAAGGTGAAACATACTCTTGAAGAAATTAAGTTGAAGTGACAGTGAGGACAGAACCTAGCACACTGTTCCACAGTTGGGCAGACCTCCTTCTCTATTGTTTGAACAGGAGCTTATTCCTGCCTCAGGACATTTGCACTTGCTTCTGATGATCCTGCTCATCATACTCTCACAGCAGGCTCCTTAAAATTCTTCTCACATTCATCTTTCCCTGATCCCCCTATCTAAATTAGTTCCCTACTTATCATTTTCTCTCCTAACACCCTATTTTCTTTATATGTGATTATCTTGATTTTTCTTCCATTTAGATATTTATTGATTGTCTTCTCCAGTATATTGTAAGCTCCAAAAGGCCAGGCTCCTGCATATCTTTTTTTTTTAACTTGTTGAATGTTACTTATTTATTTATTTTTGTGGAAGATCAGCCCTGAATTAACATCTGCTCCTAATCATCCTCTTTTTGCTGAGGAAGACTGGCCCTGAGCTAACATCCGTGACCATCTTCCTCTACTT
This sequence comes from Equus caballus, assembly GCF_041296265.1. NCBI lineage: Eukaryota > Metazoa > Chordata > Mammalia > Perissodactyla > Equidae > Equus > Equus caballus. The sequence continues at coordinate 24,710,069 of NC_091695.1, forward strand.
TGTATGTTGGATGCCTACCACAGCATGGCTTGCCAATTGATGTCATGCCTGCACCCGGGATCCAAACCAACGAATCCTGGGCCACCAAAGTGAAATGTGGGCACGTACCCGCTGTGCCACCAGGCTGGCCCCATCCTGCCTCTCTTATTCACATCACCTAGCCCAATGTCTGATAGGTAGTTAGTTGATGGTAGGTGCTTAATACAGGCTGAAAAATGAAAGAGAATAAAGAACAAAAATACATATGTACATGTAAGAAAAATAATGAAAGATAAGTGCATACATAAGAAGACTTATTCTATTTTGAGTTAATAATTGATTTTTCACAAAGGTAACTATGTTATATTCCCTTAACATAGCAAAATTCCCTTAATGATGAAGCTCCTGCTCTATTTTCACCAATTCTCTATCCAAGAGGAGAAATATCCTTTGTTCTTTGGATAATCTTAGGTTTATTTTTAAAAGTAAGCCACTGGAAACTTCCTTTGAAGTGCAGAAAAATTAAGAGGGATTAATGGATAGAGAGATAGGTTAATGGATAGATATGAAATGGAACAATTTTACTAAACTGTTCAAGTTGAAATTTAAGTGATGGCTATACGGATGTTCACTGCAAAATTCTTTCAACATTGCTGTGTGTTTGCAAAGTTTCATACATGAAATCAAGAAAGAAGAAGTACATACTGAGTATAGTCTTGCCCTCAATAAAGTTGAAGTTCAATCTCCTTTATTTTCAGTGTCTTTAATGTTGGTGATTAGCAGGGAAATAATCAAGTCCTTTATTATGTACCGTTTAAGAAACAGACGGTATACTTATATCTGGTATGATTTCCAACAATACGAATTATGTGCTCACATGGTTAAACAAAAGTTTGATTACTTAGAACCCCTGGCTCTGTATTATCCCTCCAGCCTGAGATGTGCATGGTGGTCCCAGGGGATTTAATACAGTCAGACATGCAGCGTGACCGTGGGTGTTACTTGTTGGAACAGGAGAAATTATTTTTTCCCCTGTGACTCATTAGCCTCTCATCTGTGGAAAAGTGCTCCTGTCATTGTTCAAATCATTGAGTCTCTTTCCATATTTTGTGTCTGTGTGAATCCATGGCCATTCTTACTTTTGGTGGCTCTAGAATGGGAGAAACCCTCATATAATAATAATAATAATAATAATAATAATCGCCAGCGTCTGAAAGAGCGTTCTCAGCTTATGAAACTGTTCCACTTGCCCTACTTCATTTGATCGTCCAAAATATGCTTTGATGCACAGAGGTCGGGTAATATCATGTCCCATATCAATTTTACAGATTGAGGTAGGAATTGTATAAATGACCTTGACAATTTCATTGCAGAGTATTCAGTGACGGAGTAGAAATTTGAATCTAGGTTCCTGACTTCTAATCCAGTCACCCTTCCTTAATGTTGAACTAAATATGCACACAATTTCTCACAGCCTAATTTGAACAAGAGGAGTGAAGTCTTAGAGGACACAGGGTCCAGGACGACCTCATGAAAATAGCCACAGCAGAGGTGAATTTCTCTTTGTTTGAATTCATGCTAAGTCACCACAAAATCTCAAAACTATTTCTTATAATTTTCTTCCATGTTTAATGCAGTTCCTGTCCTTTCTGGAAGGTTAAATCTCACCGTGACTCCTCCCAAGTGAAATTTCTCTGAGCTGCATACTCTTTCAGGATTGTTGAGTAGAAGTTAGTCATCAGGAACTCTTTCTAAGTTGCTGCTGTGCCTGTCATAGGCTCCTCTCACTTTCCCCTCCCCAGGCATCTGTTCTTGCTGAGATGGAAAGATAACTATGTTAATACTTATTCCATCAGCTTCTGGGAAACTATTAAAGATATTCCACAAATGCCAACTGACCATGTCTTCTGCACTTGATCTTTGCCCAAAAGCTGAGAAGTGATTGCCCTTCTCTTCTAATGTCTCTTAATTCACCTTTATTTTGAATTTCCTGGCATGGAAATTAATAATCATTGACTACGCAGTCAGTCATCCCTGAGTCTGAAAACTTTTCCTTCATTTCCTACCTGTGACATCAAGCAAGTTACTTGTCCTCCCTAAGCCCCAAGCTTTTCATCTACAAAATAAGATTAATTACAGAGCTTGCCCCATGGGGCTGTTATAAGGATTAAATGGAATAATGCCCATGAAGGGTGTTGCTCATTTCTTATTGTTCAGTAGATAGTCTTAAGTATTGGTAAGTATTTTAATAATTCATAGTTAGAATATAAAAGTGCTTTTCATATAATTGACAAAAATTACCTTTGTATCTAATTAGAGTGAATTATATTCAGATAGATCTATTCCTTCCTTCATCCCTCCCCCTCTCTTTCTCTTCATCCCTCCCTACCTCACTCTCTCCCTTCTCTCCTCCCTCCCTGCCTTCCTTCCTTCCTTCCGTTTTTCCTTCCTTCCATCTGCACATCTCTATTGAGTGTCTTTACCATGTCAGGCAGTCCCTGTCCTTAAGGTTGTTGAGGGCTTCTGTGGAAGACAAAGAGATTAATTAAGCAATAATACAAATAAATGTAAAATTACATCTGTAATAATTGCTACACAGCATATAACAGGAGGCCTTGACTTAGTGGGGAAGATTCCCGGAGGTGTGATAATGGTGTTGAGATGTGCAGGTGAGTAGCAGCTAACCAGGTGAGAAGGAGCGAGGGTAGGAAGAATGAGAGAGCAGTTGAGACACTGGGTTCAGGAGCAAAGACCCTGTGGCAGAAGGGAGTTTGATGATTTGAAAGAAGCCTTTGGAGCTGAAGTAGAGGAAGCAAGGGCCGGAATAGTACAAGGCAGGGCAGGGTGCATAGGGAAGGGCTAATGCAGGGAAAGTCAGTTGGAAATCATCAGGGTTGGTCCAACCAGAGCCATGGGAATCCATTGAAGAATTTTAAGTAGAGGTGTAACATAACTCTCAAGAGTCATTTACCTTAAAGTAGTAGAAGGTTCGCTGATTAAGCTATCTTCCTTTGTACAACCATAGATCAGAACCCTATAGTACAGAGGGCAGAAATCAAATGACGTGGAGGAAGGATTATCTAAATTCTAACTCAGTGCTGAGTGGTCTGGGAAGTTGTGGAAGTAAGAGGGTTTCCTTCTTATCCTCTGAGTATTTTATTGAACAAGTAATGGAAATGCAGTCATATGCATCACCAAGTGCAAATACCAGTCGCTGCAGAGTGAGAGAGAGAAAGCAGTTGAGTTATTAAATTCAGGAAAGTGACTGTTTTATTGACTAGCAAACAGCAAGTACAAATTTACTCCATCATACATCTTTATTCTCACCAAGTACATTTTTGAACTGATTTCACATTTCCCCTGCATCATGTGTCTAAATCTCCCAAGTTTATTTACTTGTACATAACCTACTCCATTTGTGGAACTACAAAGTTGGCCTGTCTTGACACCAAGGAAGGAATGCCTTGGAAGTCATAAGTTTGCCCAGGGAGAGCTCTGGTTGCTGTTTCTAGAGAACAAATGATGCTATTTCTAGGAGAACAAACGATGCTTGAGCATCTCTACATGTTGGACAAGATAAGACAGAGAAAACCAACCAATATACAACACTCCCACTTGCAATCTTTATTTTAGGCAGGAGAAATTGTTTATAGATCCACCAGCAGGAGAAATGTGGGCTCTTGCCAGATCCATCCAGGGCTTATACAGACCTGCATCACTTAGTGACAGGGATATATCCTAAGAAGTGTGTCGTTAGCTGATTTCACCATTGTGTGAACATAATAGAGTGTACTCATGCAAACTCAGATGGTATGGTGTACTACACACCTAGGCTATATGGCATAGCCTATTGCACTTAGGCAACATGATATATATGAGGCTGCTGCTGGTATAACCCGGAGTATTATTTTAAAGTAAACTTTTTTTATAAGTAGAAAGAGTACATTCTAAAATAAGGATAAAAGTATAGTATAGTAAATATGTAAACCAGTAACATAGTCGTTTAGTATCGTTACCAAGCATTATGTACTGTACATAATGGTACAGGCTATACTCTTATTTGACTGTCAGAGCAGTAGATTTGTTTCTACCAGCATCATCATAAACATGTGTGTAACATGTGCTACAATGTTTTGACAGCAATCACATCACTAGGTGATAGGAATTTTTCAGCTCCATCAAAGTTTTATGGGACCACTGTTGCATATGCAGTCCATTATTGATTGAAACATCATTAGGTGATGCATGGCTTTATTATGAGAATCAGGAAGTCAAGAAAGCCTTTTTTCCCTTTTCATCCTCTGCCCAATTTCTCTATTTGATGTGTTTTTTGATATTATTACTATTTCAATGTCCAATTCTCCCAGGCAACTAGTTGTTATTTTCTTAGGTTTGACATGCATGGCTAACTCCCCACAACTGGGGACCAATTTAATGTATTGTCCTATATTGCTGCACCTTGTACCACTCTGGCCCTTGTGCCCTCTGCTTCAGCCCCCATGGCTACTTTCAAGTCATCATACTCCTTTCTGCCACCAGGTCTTTGTTTCTGAACCCAGAGATTTAATTATGAAACAAACAAACAAAAAGAATATATTGCAGTCTGTGGCGTAAGGCAATGAAATGCTCCCTGGTAGGATATTAGACAACAGAGAAATCCATAATGCTGACTCACTTGGAGCCCGGGATGGAAGCTTGTGCTGTTGTGCATTCCCTCCCTGCATCCAAGGTCAGCTGTAACATGCTCCCATGAATGGATGAGCAAAAGAACAGACACTAGATATCTTTATAGTACTCAGACTGTCCACTCATTCTTCTAGTATTGAAACTTTCTCATCTTAAGACACGTGTAATTCGATGCCAAGCCTGAAAAGTGCATTGACAGAGCCTTGGGTCTACATTATAGAAAAAAACCTCTTTTTTTCTTTAGGGTCACTCAATAACGAGGTACCATAGCTCTTCTCTGGTGGGTGGAGACTAGGCAAACAAGGCTTATGCTCAGGGACAGAGTAATTTTTAGCAGAAGACCAGTGATCTTTAAATGTTGAACCTTAACCTGCTTGATCAGTTACTTTTGGGCCTGGATGTGGAAAGCTCCTTTAAGAGGTTTTATAAATCGGAGAGAAAATATATATCTATACACATTAATTACACAAATGCATGTGAAATAGTGAAAATCTAAAGTGAATATTGAAATATTTAAAGAGACTTTAATGTTAATTATACTCAATTTTTAAAGAAAATGAAATTCACCCATTTGAAAGAGGACTAAGCAAAAATTTGTCCTTCACTAGGAACTTCTTAAATACATTATTCTCATCTAAAAACAATTTCACTATTTTCCAAAGTACCTCATTCGAGGTCTGTCATTTAGCCAACTTCTGCAATGCCTTCTTCATCAGTAAATCTTTACCTGCTCCCTCAATTTATGCCTGGTGACCAAGGTAATCTGACCAAGGTATATTGGTAAAACTAAGTTCAAGATTCTATTGAAAAAATGAAAACATTGGCTCCCATTTCCCTGTTGTCACCCTGCCCAAAGCCACTTTGTGTTTCCTCTGCTTCTTATTTGCAGAGAAACACTTCAGAGAAGGAGGTTATCATGTGTCCTCAGAATTCACACTCTGGCACACTCAGTGATGACAATGGTGCTCACAGTTAAACAGGAAAGAACTCTTGCACATTCACCAACCCCCTTCAGAGATGCAATTATGTGCATATTAAGTCTGAGATTCTGCATCATGTTTCCGCATTCCATAGTAAGCATCCATCCAGAGGGCTCCAGATTTGTTCTGTGCCTTGTGGGAGGGGTAAACAAAATCATCAGGAGGTGAGGCTCTAATATACAAGGAGCTACTCCACAGATCATTTGTTCTTTTACCTGGTTCAGAGCAACAACATCATCTTCAACTATATTTGAATAATCTCTTTTTCTGTTGCCAAGTGGTGGGAGACAAACACACTGAACTGTTTTGTGGCAGGTGTATTCACCTTTCTTTTATGGGAAAGATTGAGCTTTTCTTTCATTTTATTCTCTTCTGAAACCCAAACTATCATCTATCCTTTTCTCTACTATTTAAAATAAAAAGACTTCTCTGACTCACTGTAAGATAAACCAGATACTTGTAAACCACCCCATCGTATATTCACCTACCCATCCTATTTTATAATGTGAAAGACATTATTCTAGGCTCTGTGTATACAGAAATGAATAGGATAGATGCATGTCCTGTCCACAAGGAGTTTCTGGTCTACACTGGGAGATGCATATTAAATAATTCATTAACCAATGCATAATTTAATCATGGTTGTGAAAAACTTCATGAATGAAGAGATCTAGGTGTTACAAGAGCATGTGATGAAATTAATCTTGGGGTAAGGGAAGAGTGAGATGAGGAAAAGGCATTAGACATGAGCCTTGGAGAGTGAATGCAAATTGACAAACTGATATGAAGGTGGATTGGAAGAGTGTGTGAGAACTTAACACCTAGAACACTGGGCCTTTTTAAAATTCAATTTTATGTTTTTTCCTGGTTAGAAAAGCAACATATCACAGAAGAATCCTGAAGAATTAATTCAGTTGTGCAATCTCTCAATTTCAATGATCACTCCTCTTATCCAGTCCACCATCACCTCTTAGACCTGGACTATACAAAATCTCCCCAACTGGACTCTGAACTTATAGTGTTCACTAACCTCTTTCTACTCCGCATCCTGAATGAATGATCTTTCAAAATCTCAAAGTATATCATGTTCCTTAACTACTTAAAACATTTTAATTGTGGCCAGCTGTACTTCAAATAAAATCCAAACCCCATCGAAGTATAGGTGTGATCTTGCACCTGTCACCTCTTTAACTCTTTCCATGCACTGTCACACTCTCACTTAACAACTCCAGGCACACCAGCCTTCATTTTCAGTTCCTCCAACAGCCTTTTTTATATCTGTGGCTCAAGCCTCAGAGGAAGTTTTCGTTGAAAAATAACAAAAAAGTTATATAAAATTAAACTCCTTGTCAAAACCTCATTAAAAAAGAGTTGTTGTTATTACCTGTGATGCACCAACAAAAATAAAGAACCAAGCCATTTTTATTAATCTTATGGTAAAAGTACACTTTTCTTCAATCACTTTGTCTACCTGCAGATACCCCCACAATCTTCCTTTTGTGTTCTCCTCTTTGCTCTGTTGTTGTTTGGTTTGGTATGCTTTTTTGCCCAGAATCAAAATAGAAAAGGGCATTTAATGCATCCTGGTCTGGCAATCTTTTCCTGCCCCTCTCCACCTGGCTTACCTATGCTCTCATTTGGGACTCTTTCTGACCTTTGCATAGAGATAATAGGCTGCCTACATATCAGAGTTCCCATCACGTCTCCTTTGCATACTATAGCATGGTCTGCATCAATGAGTATTTGTGAAAAACAAATCAGGGGTTCAGCTCCAAATCATATGTGTGTGGCTTATTAAGATATCTGAAATAAGAACCCACCCTCTAAGAATTCTTAGCTAAATGTATTTTGAGGAGGGGATCAACAGACAAGAAACAATAGTAGAATTGACCCAGAATATATTTAACACCTATCATATAAATGCAAAGTCCCAGGATAGCCATGAAATACAAAAATCTTTATTTTTAACTTTTTTATTGAGGTAGCATTGGTCTCTATAGTGCATAACTTTAAACACACACACACACACACACACATATATACACATTTCAGGTGTGCATCATTATATTTAAACTTCTGTATAGTCAGCATCGTGTTCACCTCCAAAAGTCTAGTTGCCATCTGTCACCATACACATGTGTGCCTTTACCCTTTTGGTCCCCTCCATTGCCTTTCACCGCTGATAACTGCCAATCAGTTCTCTGCATCTATGTGTTTGTTATTTTAACTTCCAAGCATGAGGGAAAAGGTACGGAATTTGTGTTTCTCCGTCTGAGGTATTTCACTTAGCATAATACCCTCAACGTCCAACATGTTGTCAAAAATGGCAAGATTTCATCATTTTTTGTGGATGAGTGATATTCCATTATATATATATATACACCATGTCTTCTTGATCCATTCATCCAGTGATGACCACTTAATTGCTGGCATGTAGGAAGCTTTGCAGGAGAAGCTTGAGTTTTGGAGTCAGAAGACCTATGTTTGTGTTTTCATGTTAACAGGATGTGTGAATTTAGTCAAGTGTCTTTCTGTACTTGTTCTCTCATCTATAAAATGTCTCTAACACCTACATGCAAAGAAGATTAAGTGCATGTAAAAGAGTTTCCTAAGCTCCAAAATATTTGCTGTGATGATGATGATGAAGATAAGAATGAGGATGACAAACTGTTGGCTATAGTTCAAGTACTGTGCTAAGCATTTTACATAGATAATTTCAGTAAACTCTCATCAATATATCTATGAATTAGGTTCTATCATAATCTCCATGTTATAGATAAGATTCTGAGAGGAGACTATTTTTCCAAGGTCACATAGCAGGTTTAACTGTGGAACTAAAATGTGAACTCGTATCTATCTGGGTCCATAGTTAACACTCAACTGCCATGTTATATATCCAATATATAAGAGTCAAACATCCTTACCTTTGGGAAATACTTTATTAAAAGGCCATTGACTCTGGGTTATAGACCTTGGGTCCCGCCTGGTTCTATAACTTATTCTATATGTGACATTGGGTGAGTCCCAATCTCTCAGGACCTAACCAATTAAATCAGGGAGTTGAACTATGGGCTCTCTCAGGTTCATTGCTTTAGGGCCATTGGATATTTTATAATCTTTGTTTCAGTTGGTATGCTAGACATAGTTCATTAAGTAATTAGCAATCCAAGTCACCTTGGCTATATGCCAAATGAATGGAGTATACTACAGATATCAGAGGGAGTTAAAGGGTAAAGCTATACCAGGTGGTGAAGGCTTTTTGGAGAAGATGGGCCTGAGCCATGTATTATTTCCCTCCATAGCACTATATTTACAAATATTTTATTTTTGGTTAACCTAATGTGGTGTCATGGCCTGGCCTAAATAGGCAATTACAGCTCTTTCAGGGGAGAAGAGCAATCCAGTAAGCCCTAGAGAGACTCAGGCAGGAAGAAAAAGTTGGTGGTTGCATGCTTCCTGCCACCACCACAGTGTAGGGACAGCATTTTATCAACAGCAATGAGTCAGCTAGAAGTTGTAGCCAAAAGCCCAAGAGTTATTTGGAGTTGAATTTTCTTTCCTCGATGAGGCCTGTGGGAGCCTCATCCATCCACACCATCCTTGCCCTTGTGAGAGTGAGGATCTAGGCAGTGATTCTCTACCAGGGGTGATTTTGTCCCCCAGTGAACAATTGGCAAATATCTAGAGACAGTTTGACTGTCATTACTTAGCAGGGGAAGCTGGGGGAGCCTGCTATCTACATCTGGTGGTTAGAGGCCAGGAATGCTATTGAACATCCTGCAATGCTCAGCACAGCACCACCACCCCTTCACCTCTAGTAATACAGAATTATCTGACCCAAAAGGTCAATACTGCTAAGGTTGGGAAACTCTGACATAAGGGAACAGTATTTACAACAAAGACAGAGAAGCTAATTCACTAAGAGCAGCTATGAATAGAAGCTTCTTATTTCTATTCTCACCTCCCACTCCAACATCAGAAGGAATAGAGAGGAAAGCACCTCCAGTCACTAGATCAACACGTGCAAGGTCTTTGGGCAGGGTGGGAAAAGCTTTACACTGAATATGAGGTTGATTTTTTAACAGCTTCCTATTCTAAAAGATTTGAGACTCACAAAAGTTGCAAAAATTATAGTTTCCCATGTACCCTTCACGTAGCTTCTCCTTCTCCAGATAATGACGTGTTACGTAACCATAGTACATAGTCAAAACCAGAATACTGACTATGATGCAATACTTTCAAGTCAGCTACAGACACTATTCAGGTTTCACCAGTATTTGTATGCAATCCTTTTGTCTATTTGTTTGTTTCGGTGTACAGTTCTATAAAGTTTTATCACATGTGTAGATTCAATCATCACCACAATCAAGATACAGAACCGTTCCATCACCACAACAAAAATCTCTCTCATGTTACCTGTCAATAGTCACATCCTTACCCCAGCACTCATATCTGGTTACCACTGATCTGTTCTCTATCACTATAGTTTTCTCACCTCAATAATGTTACGTAAATGGAATCATACAGTATATAGCGTTTTGAGGGGTTTTTTTTCTTTATTTCCACTTAGTATAATGCCCTTGAGAGTCATCCAAGTTGGTGTATATTTCAATAATTTATTCCTTCTCATTGATGAATACTATTCCATTGTAAGTATGTACTGCAGCTTGTTTAACCATCTCCTTGTTGAAGGACATCTGGGTGGTTTCCAGTTTGGGGTATGGTAAGTAAAGCTGCTATAAACTTTTGTGTTCAGCTTTTATGTGAAACTAAGTGCTCATTTCTCTAGGACAAATACCCAGGAGTGCAGCTGCTGCATCATTCATATGATAAGTGTACATGCACCTTTATAAGAATCTGCAAAACTGTTTTCAAATGGGTCTGCACCATTTTACATTCCCATCAGGAAAGCATGTGAGATCTTTTAACTTGGAGACTTTCAAAATATAAGACTTTTAAAATGGAAAGTGCCTTGCTTTAGTGACCCAAATGAGGTGGTTTTAATAACTAAAATGACAGCATAGCTAAGTCATCTGATTGTGATCATATTAAGGAAACTCACTGTCCACCTGGAAAGGGAGGTCCCAAAGAGCATGGGAGGTAGCAGTCATTAAAGAAAATAAACCAGTTTATCTTTATACCTAAATAAGTAGAGATTCCACAATCAAACATTCTATCAATAATTGTCATCTTCTTTGAAAGGCAAATTTCTCTTTCCAGTTTTTACTTTTTAAAGACAAAGATAACTGCCACCCGGAGCTTCTGATTGCCATATGTTTAATTCATAGTATCATCCAGAAATCAACAAATTCCAGCCAATTGCAAAGAACCTGACTTCCTAGTGTGTCTGGTTGACCTTATGTGAAAAATAGGTATTTTTAATACACCTAGAAACAACTGGGTCTGTCAATTAATGATATGAGTATGATAGCATGTAAGTTAAGTTATGTTACTTCTCTAATCTATTACAAATTGTAACAAACAACAGTTACTACATCATACTTTCTATACAATTTGATAAGGTACATAAATGAGTTAACACAATGCCTGAGACAGAGTGAATATTTAATAAATATTTACTATATTTAGGCGAAAATGACATGTAAGAGGGTGGAACAAAATCAATCACCAAAATTGATTTCTGGTGATGAATAATGCATTAATATTAAAAGAGATGTCAGGATGATAGGCTGTTTTAGAATACAGTTCAATTAGTGTTGAGGCAGATTGAGTATAATTTGCTAACTGTTATCTAGCAGATATGAGGAAAGAAATATTTAGATCTACACTTATCCAATGAACTAGCCACTAGCTACATGTGGCTATTTATATTTAAATTTGAATGAATTCAATGAAATTAAAAATTTAGTCTCAGTAACCACATTTCAACACTAGCCACACTTCAAGTCATCAATAGGCATGTATGGCTAGTGCCTACTGTCTTGGACAGCACAGATATAGAACATTGCCATCATGGCAGAAAGTTCTGTTGGACAGAGCAGAAGGATCCTCAGACCTTTAATCATACTTCTAATATACTTGAACTTTTTAATAATATTATGTATTCTGTTTTTTGTGTTTAAAAAAACCTTTGCAAGAATAATTCTATAGGCTTCACCAGATTGCCAAATATGATTTAGAGCCATAGTAAAAGATCAAAACTAGAGGTAGAGACCTGATACACCATTGTCCTGAAGAATGAGAGTCAATGCTCTTGCACAAGGAGAGAAGGTATTTGCGAAGGAGGCAGAATCTTAGCAAATGTTCACCTGACAGGAGGAGAAGCTGATGAATGACTGGAGAAGGCAAAGATCTAAGAGAGTTCAGTATCGAGGAGCCAGAAGAAGAAAGAGTGGGCTGCTGAACTGGGTCAAATGCTACAAGATGAAGAGGTTGAATACTGAGCTCAACCTCAGCAACCTTAGTTGCTCCTGGTTTGAGCAACTAAGCAGTCGTGGTAACCCAGTGGAGACGTTTCTGTGTTTGATGGGGCTAGAAGCCAGTTTACACGGAACTGAGTGCGTCCTTCAGAACAGTATCAGTACTAAAAACTCTGCATTCAAGAATTTGGCAAGAGTGAAGGAAAAGAAAGGAAGGTAGCTTGAGGATATAGAATGAAACATTTTTTTAATGGACTTGCGGTTATTTGGAGACAGAGGAAAATGAATTCATGGTCAGAGAAATACCAAGAATGTTCTATTGGAGGTGGGACAGAACACAAGAGAATAGGCTGTGTTATAGCCAATATTTCTCCACTTGCCCTTCATCTCTATGTGGAGGAAGCCCCTCATCTTGGGGCCATCCCTGAGTAGGCTAGAAGGCAGTGACAGTGTCCCAGTACTAGCTTTGCAGGGCAAATCTTTCATTTAGGAATCTCCAGTTCCAAAAAGTCTGTTTAGGACCTTTTCATTCTTCAAACCTCACCTTAGGGTCACTTCCACCAAGTCTTCCCTGAATTCCCAAAGACATTTTGGGCCCTCTCTTTTCTATGATATGATAACAACCTATAAATGTTTCTCTCGCACATTGAATAAAAACACTTAAGCATTAGTATTTTGTCTAGGTCTTTTCGGTATCCTCAACAGCCAGCTTGTAAAAGGAGCTTTGCAAATATTTGTTGGATAAATAAACTAATGAACATGATGTCACTATAGTGTTCCCTTTAGCCTTTCAAAAAGTCTTCCTAAAAACCTATACTATAATTAGTGAGGGAAATTCCTTTTACTAGATTGGAATTACAAAGGCCAAAAAGGAGCAAAATAAGGACTCTTACAACCAACTGAAATGATTGGCAAATCCCATATCACTCAAACACGCTAGCTATGAATATTTAACACTATTCATACTTACTTGCCTATGATAAAATTAGCAGAGTTTCTTGGATTCATACAGGCCAGGAATCAAATCCCACTTCTTCAGTCTCTTGCTAAATATATGACCCAGAATTAGGTGCTTAACCTCTCAGATGTTCAATTTCCTCATCTGTAAGATAGGAGTGAAAATACCTACCTGTCTATTGTGAAGAAGAAACAAATAACAGATGTGAAGAACATAGCCAAGAGTAGAAACTCCATAAATGTTAGCTAAATGTATTTGTCATCTTGAGTGTTTAATCTGGGAGGTACGGAAAATATAGGATTAAAAGGGAGTGGTGGCAAAAGTTCAGTCTTAAATCCACGTGATAATTTGCTTGATGACTTTGAATTCTTTGACCCTTGGAAAGCCATAATGATTTCATATAGGCTAGAACATAATGCTTTTCTAGTTTTTTGTTGTAATTGTTCTTTAACATTATTCTGATAAAAGTAGTTCCAGACACTAAATGTTGGCAAGAACATCCCAAATCAAGCACTTTTATTGCTACCCCTTGCCATTATATGGCATAAGAACCTCAGAGTTTACTTGTTACAGAGAAAATAAAATGACAGAGGATGCCCCAGCATCATTTTGTGGCAGTCACTCTCATTACTCTTGAGCATTTTGTTACACAAAACTATTTTTAGCAGTTAACATTTAGTGATTCTTCCATTATGCCATACATTGAGCTACATGCATTTCCTTACTCCTCACAACAACCCATAAGAAGGGTGCACAGTGCCCCCATTTCCCACTCACTTGCTGTGTAAGTTAGGACTACTCACTTGCCCTCTCTGATCATCAGTTTTCTCTCATAAAGCAATATGAAACTAGGTGTCTCTTCCCGCTCTGACACTGGATTTTTCTTTCGTTACTACAGATAAAAATGCCAAAGGAGAGACTGTAATAAAGGAAGTAGGAGGATTCTGTGCTATAAATTGGTCCCATTTTTCTGGACTGGCCCGATAAAGACATTTATTGGCCTAAAGTGACTTCATCACTTGTGCAACATATTGTAATCCTCTCTGGACACATTGGGACCACGAGGAATTCTCTGGAAGCATAGGCACAGTCAAGTTGTGGAGATTTTCCAGTCACTCCAAGATCTTGGTTTCTAAATAAAATTTCCGGTTAATATAAACCAAATGGCTGATTCCACGGAAGGGGCAGGAAAAGTGAACCTGGTACATCTTTGTATGCCAGGAAATAAGGATTTTCTCAAAAGCTCATGAGGATATATGAAAAGAATAAGAAGTCAGTTTGACAGGGCTTCCTTTGACCATAATTGGTAAAATTTGCAAGATGAATAATAATAGAAATGGATAAAAGTCCATTGATTTTAAAAGAACCCATGAGTCCTTACTCAAACAAATAAATTAGATACATAGATGAATAGATAGCTATGTACATAGGTAAATAGATGGATATAGATTGATAGATAGAAAGATACAGGTGTCCTTACACATGCAGTGTGAAAGAAATAAAGCAAATGTGGTAAAATTCTGACAATTGATGAATCTAGACGGTAGATGTAAGAGTATTCACTTGTCTATTCTTGAAACTTTTATGTAGGTTCCAGATTTATTTATTTTATTTATTTATTTATTTACTTATTTATTTTTGAGGAAGATTAGCCCTGAGCTAACATCTTCTGCCAATCCTCCTCTTTTTGCTGAGGAAGAATGGCCCTGAGTTGTCATCTGTGCACATCTTCCTCGACTTTATACGTGGGACACCTACCACAGCATGGCTAGACAAGCGGTCCCATGTCCACATCAGGGATCCGAACCGGCAAACCCTGGACCGCTGAAGCAGAACATGTGGACTTTGCTGCACCACCAGGCCGGCCCCAGTAAAGAATTCCTCTATTTTTTTTTTAATTATTTTTTTTCCTTTTTCTCCCACAGCCCCCCGGTACATAGTTGTGTATCTTTTAGTTGTGAGTCGTTCCATTTGTGGCATGTGGGATGCCACCTCAGCATGGCTTGATGAGTGGTGCCATGTCTCTGCCCAGGATTCAAACCAGGGAAACCCTTGGCTGCAGAAGCAGACTGAGCGCACTTTATCACTGGGCCATGGGGCAAGCTCCAAGGTTCCAGATTTAAAAGCATAAACATTTGGGAAGAAAATTGAACCTAGTAATTTTCTTCTTAAATAGCTGTGAACTATGAGCTTAAAAAACTCTCTGGTAATAATAAGATTTCTTCTCTCTTTAGAGCCAAGAGATCCAAGAGATGCAATGATCGTTGATCAATAAAATCTCACTCTGATCATCCACAAGTTCTTTCTGAATTTTCATTAACTCTTTAACACAGACAACCTTCCTGCTCCATTTTGTCAGAAAGTCAAATTTTGCCATCTTTAATTCTTACAAAAAGGCAAGTGGTTTTGCTATAATAATTAGAAGATGCATAGTATTTATCTTAATTAGTAAGTTTCTAATTCTATATTCAGGGCTGATATAATAAAGGTGCTGAAAATGAGGTAAAAAATGTTGAATTCAAAATAACCAATAAATTTATTTTAATTTACATTGTCAACAAGCCTCCATCTACCATATGAATCACCATAATGGATTCCTATCTTCACACACAAAGACCTGTCTAGATTTTGCCTGCAGAGAAGCTTACTCTGGTCAGTTAAATCTTCAATCTTCACTTTGAAATACACACACACACATATAGACTTTTTACAGATGCACTTAGGGGAAGTACCCTTGAGTTCTTGAGAAACACAGTGATAGTTTTCTCTTCACTTGAAGAGACATGATGAAGGGGACATAGTTTACTAATCTCTGAAAGGTCCACAGAAAGGAAGAAAAAAGGATAATGAAGAAAAGAGGGAGGAGGAGAGGAAAAGAAAGAGAGAGAGGACAAGGTGAAGGAGTAGAGAATAAAAAGATAAGAAATAGGAGAGAAAAGAATCAAAACTTCACTTGTGTGATGGAGTCTATTTCGAGAAATAGCATGTTACAATAACATTTGCCCAGAAATTTGACCCCAGGCATCCACAGTGGATATGTGAGAAGGGTGTTAAGTACCTCTAGATGTGGCCTCCATGTCCTAGAGACTGAATGACATTATGCAAGGTTCATCGTCCTGGGGACCATGAGCAAGTGTCTCATGAAACCAAGCAATAAACCTATAGTATCTTCCAAAATTGAGATGAGACTATCCTGGATATTACTGAACAGGAATCAAAATTGCCATGAAGTTTTACAACAAAACTGAATTAACCAGTAATTTGAAGTTACTTGAAGCTTGACCACCAGTGCATGCATTTATTTTCCTTGAATATTAGAGAGTCCTTAGGAGAAAAATTTTAAGAGATCATCTCCATTCCACCACTTTTGAGCAATCTAATCCCTGACACAATATTTAATCTCGCTGTCTGATTTCCCCTGCCTAAGAAAAGGAGCTAATAATACTTATCATATACCACTATGGTGAGAACTAAGTAAAATGAGGTAAGTCAATATGACAGAGGCATGAAAAAGCTTGACAAATGTCTCTTCTCTTCACTCTTTCTCTCTAGAAATGCACCTGAAAGAACAGCTAAAGGTCACTGGCAAAGCTCAAACTTGGTCCCATCTTTCTGCTCATCCATTCATGCCTTTATTCACTGATTTAACAAATATTTAGTGAGGACTTAATCCTAAGACAGTCTCTACAAATAGAGTGAGGAATCAACTAGGCAAAACTGCTGTGTCCTGGACTTTAGAATTTAACTCCCTGCTCTGTTGTCTAGCCATTCTCATCTCTTCTTTGACAAATTGAACATAGAAAATCTTGGGTGTTTGTGTTTTCCTTTCAGGATTAGGTCTCCCTTTCTCCATTCTCTGCATGAGCTAAGGCAGTAGCTGAGACCACAAGAGTAAGTGGTTGTGATGAGGTGGTAAGAATATGAGGCTAGGCTGCCCCATTTGAATCCTGCTCATGGCAGGACCAGGCCAGCCAATTGGCAGCTGTCAGGAGACCAGCTGGGTGCTGGGAGTCCCTGTGACTAAAGCAGTCCTTCCTGAATGTCTACACTGGAACCATGAGACTCTTCAAAGCCAAAGCACCAGTAGCTACCTGGGGTGCTTTTCAAACAAACTTTGTCGAAATGATCAGGCTCCTGGGCCTTAATAGCAATGGTCATTTAAGTTATTTAAAAAAAAAAAGGAAATTGAAGTGAAGCCTGGGGAGGTGAGAGAATTACCAACAGACGCATGTAACTACATTTCTGAGGAAAAAATTACATACGTACAATAGTAATACTGGTGGCCGCTACATCTATTGAGTTACTCCATTTACTAGACACTAGACTAGGTTCTTGCCATATATAATATAATTTAGTCCTGTCTACAAATTTATGGTTATTGCTTTTGTTCACCCCTTTTTAAAAAATAAGAAAGCTGAGGTACATAGATAATAAGAATCTTGTGCAAGAATACTTAGACATTTCTGGCTCTAAAGTTTATGAAGTTTCCAGTATTTTAAAGAACCTCCCTGCCTCCAAAATGAAATAGGTACAAATGTTTTAAAAGAATGGATAGGCCGGCCGGTGGCGCAGCGGTTAAGTGCACACGTTCCGCTTCCACGGCCCAGGGTTCGCTGCTTCCGATCCCGGGTGCAGACATGGCACTGCTTGGCACACCATGCTGTGGTAGGCGTTCCACATATAAAGTAGAGGAAGATGGGCATGGATGTTAGCTCAGGGCCAGTTTTCCTCAAATAAATAAATAAATAAAGGAATGGATAGCCATCTTGATAGTCTAGTTGGTATCCATGCAGGCATAGACAGGAAAATAACAATTACAGAGCCCCTGCTATGAACTAAATGTTGCCAATGGTAACACCAGAGGATGGATGTGAAGGTCTTTAGCTATCTCCCTCAACACACACACAGACTTCCCACCAGTGTGTCTGCATTGTGTGATATGACCAGATGACATTAGCTCAAGATTAGATAAGGTGCCAGCCATCTCCCCTAGACAAGCCCCTACCCTGCCCCCAGCAAACTTCCAGCCAGATTGTTGCCCTCAAACTTCACTTACACTGAAATTACAGAGCTATCTTGAATTTTAGTATTTAACCTACCAAATGTACCAAATATATGTATATTGGATTTGTGAAACTCCCATCCAGAAATCATGGACACTACTGAGGGTTTCTGTAAATAGCATAGCACTTATGTTAATTCACTGTAATCCTGAGTGTTGTGCTTACTCTTTCATTTTACAGATGGGAAAACTAAAGCCCAAAGAAGTAAGGGAATTTACTTAGTTAATAAGTAATAGAGCTGAAATAGGATCCCAGACACATCTGGCTCCAAAATCCCTGCTTTTTCTTTTTTTCTTTGGCCCCCTATTAAAAAAAACCTGGTCTTTCTAAATTATAAAAATAACGTATATTCACTTGTATAAATTTTGGAAAATGCCATAATGAAGAAAAAACTTCACTAATAGTATAATCTAAAGAGAACTAATGCCAACATTTTCCCCCCGACCATATACTTTTGAGTAAATAGAATTTTGACTACTAATTTTTTCATTTATTTTACAAGTGTTAGTGCCTACCATTAAAAATCCTATAAGAAGTTTGTTTTTAATATGTGTATAATGTTCAATATATACACAATAAATTAGCTGTCTTTCTTACTGTTGGACATTTAGTCCATTTCTGATTTTTAATAATTATAAATATCACTGGAATAAAACCCTTAGTACCTATATCTTGGGCTGAATTACTGATTTAGTGAGGGCTGATTCCCAAATAGAAGAAAGGGCTTTTTCTATTATTTCATGCTCACTGTTTTCTTAAAATTAAGATCTGTCCCTCACCCTGCACCCCCACTCCCACCCTGGAATGTCTTCTTCTAGCTCTTTTCAACCACTGAGTCAAGTTATTATTACATGTATATGTCCAGACTCTAGGTTTGGAGAATACAGTGAAAAGAATTTGTGATGTAGAATCAGAAAATCTGATTTCACACCCCAGTTTACTATTCACTGACACAGTGACTCTGGCAGTTACCTGAGTTTTTCAGCCTGTCTTTTCTCAACTGGAAAATGGGCAGTAATAGCACTTCCCTGAAGAGATCAATGTGAGAATTAAATCAGATAAACATGTGACGAGGTTTCTGTAAATCATAATGTGTTCCAACAAATGTCGATTTCTATTACCTTTAGTCATTTGACAGATTTAGTTGGCTTTCAAAGGGAAATAAACGAGAGAAAATGGTTTATCATAGATTTTTTTTTTGATAAAACAAAATCTTTCCTTAAAAAATATTTTTAAACAAGTTTAAAAGCCCTATTATGTTGAATTGGCAAATCTAAATTTCTCCACTCCCACGCATGCCAGACAGCTGGTGAACCCAATCTAGCCAGGATGCAGAGAAGGGGAGTCATGTGACCCTAGCCTAGCCTCTCTTCCCAGGGGCAGGCCACAACATTCAGTCCAACTGTCATTGGCCCCAGCTCTACACTATAGGACATTCAATGATGAAGGAGGAGGCTACTAAGAAATCAGCCAAGAAGGAGAGGAGTAGTCAAGAGAGAAATGTTGTCTAACATCCAAGAAAAATGGTGCTCCAGCCTCCATCAGGGGAAAAAGACTCAGGACAGATAGAGAAGTTAGAGGCTGAGAAAGTGTTTGCTCTCAGGTTTGTGAAGAGACAACTAAGCTAAAGAGTGTTTTGTGTAGGCATCATACTGCAATGGGATAAAAGTATAGGAAAAGGGTCATTTTGTTACAATCAGAGGTAAGGATTAGAAATTTCATGAGTCAACTCAGAAATCCCAGGGGTTCAATGATGATGAAGTTTGAAGAAAAACATGAGGGCAGTGGGAGCCTTGTAAGAAAGAGTCAGCCCTACCGAGGTGAGAAGCATCAGGGGAATTGGAAGCCAGTAGCAACTGAGAAACTGACGCTTCTGTAAAGCAGGAGGCAAATGAGAAGTGGGACATGCCCAGAAAAATCCTCAACATGTACAGCTGGCAGGAGATGCAGAGACACAAACAGGAGGTCGAGCAATGGCTGGTGATCAATCACTAGGTCTTCGATGTTCCTGGCTGGGCTGACAGACATCCAGGTGGGCAGCAGGTCCTCAACCACTATGCCAGGGCAGATGCCATGGTAATAAACTCAAAGCTCTGCCCTTTCTCTCTTCCAGTTGCTGGATGGCTGGGACCTTGGTTCTCTTCCCAAAAGTATTTCAAGAACATGTTCAAGCTCCACAATCGCTCCTCTTCTCGAAAGCCAATTTTTCAGCATCACTATCCACCAAGAATTTGCAAGCAAATTAAGCCTCAAGGTCTACCTATTATCTGCACCGGGTTTGGGATGAACTCAGAGGTGGATGGTGGATACTATGTTTGAGTATTTGAGTTTTGTTTTGTTCTTGGTGTTTTTTGTGTGTTTGTTTGTTTTGAAATGGAAGAAGAACATTACAAATAGGTGAATAAAATCCAGAAAAATATGTCAGCATACAGGTAGAAATTTCTCAGATGCTTAATATTTGAATGTCTAAAGGACAGACAGTAATTCATCTCTTAGGCGTCAAAATGTTGTTCATAAAAATGATGAAAATCTACAATGGCATAGGCTTTTAGACCTGCAGAGCTGTCTTGCATCCTGTAGCTCAAACAGTGCAATACAGGTAATATAACACACTTTTATAGAAGAAATTAAAATCAGAGAGGTTAATTGACTGGTCCAAGGTCACCTAGCAGTAGATATCAGATTCAAAAACTTTATCTTTCTTAAATTCTAGTCTTTCCACTTTTCTTCACTACTTCTCCTCATCAGCCCTCCCCAACAAAATGGCTAAGGAAAAAAAAAAACCTATAACATTTATTGGATGCCTAGAATACCCTAGACACATTCAAATGCATCACCTCTCTTAACCCTCACCATGAGGAAGGTGGATATTATTCCCATATTACAGATGAGAAAATCAGTGTTCAAAGAAGCAAATACCGTATCACATAACCAGCAAATAATAGTGGTAAATTTTGAAATGAGGTAGGTTTTTGACCATAAAGCCTTTTATAGCTGAGACCTTATCAAATAAAATTTCATTTAATATTCGATAGGGAGGTCTCTGAAACCCTTAAATTCATTTAGAAATCCCTTTTAAAATATTCTATAACGAATTTTGTTTTATCCCAATTAGGAGTTCTTATCTGCACATTGTACAGAGAAAGAAACAGAGAATAAGAATAAGAGGAGCTGAATCACTAACCCAAGATCAGAAAATTAATAAGTGATGGAGCAGAAACTTAAACCTATGGGTTTTTACTTTGTTGTCCTTGTTGTTTCACAGTTTATTATATAAGTTCTCCAATTGGTTTCAAAGCATAGGATTGAAAAGATAAATACACTAAGCATCACTCTGTGAATGGTACTATACTAATAATAACATAATAAGGAATCAACTGGCAAATTTGCAAAGTAAACAAAATTTTGTCTTCTGATGCAATCAACATTTTCCCCCCAATTTCTCATCTCCCATCTCTGACCAAGTTCTTCTTCTCCTAACTTCCTGTATTGATTCCACAATCAAATGAATTCCTTTATAAACATACCTTGCTAAATCCTCACCACTTTTGTCACATCTGACGTATTTTAAACAAAGTTCATCCTCTTATTGGGAAAGTGAGCATGAGTTTGGAACAAGGGATGGGAGTATTGTGTGTGTCAGGAAGATGCTTGCTGTGTAGGAATCCAGACAACTGAGGGTAGAAGAAGCAAGATGGAAAGTATTTCTGCAAAAATATTAAGGGGGAGATTAACAAAAATAAAATGAAAAAAAAACACTACAGATCCCTATCTAGCCCGCCCCCTCATTCCCACAACTCAGAGATAACATGGATAATGCTTTTGTAACACAAGTTAGAGAATTATCTCAGAGGATATGATGGCAAAGACATGGAACTTCAACCACCATGAAAATAACTGATAGACTTACACATCTTGAGGCAGCTCAGCTGATAAATCTGTAATTTGCTAATAACTTTTATCTCCCAAAACTTAGGAAAAGACCAGGATTCTTCAATTCTAGTCAACAAGGAGAAATAGATTAATAAAATAGAAATCATCAGAACCTTAGAGAAAAATAGCCATGACACCTTAGGATTCATAGCTTTAGAATGAAAATTCTGAGAATGGTCAGCCTTGTACCTTAGACGTTAAGGAATTAAATCCAAAAATGTTCGTAGAAAATATGCCCCAAAAGAAGAAGGCTCAAGAAGAATGGGAAGGTATCAGGAGAATTCTGACAAGCACCATACTCCAGGACGACTCAGAGTATGGTGAGCCTGAGCTTTGGAATCGGTTATGTGAACCTGGGAAAATTATTGAAATGCTCTGGATCTCAGTTTCATCATCTGCAAAATGAGAATTACTTTCCCCATCTAACTGGCATATGGTAAATAAGACTAACGCTTATAAAGTACTTAGCATAATGTCAGACACTTAATAAATCTTTAGTAAATTGTGGTAATTATTACTCATATCATGGGCATCCATAGCCTGAGGATGTGATTCTTTTACTTCCTGTTTACCACCAGCTTAGAAATATGATTACATTTGGTGACATCTGATTGGGCACAGAGGGGTCCTTGAGGAGTGGAGAAGCAGCATGCTGTCTAGTGAAGGGGGACAGAACATAAAGTCAGAGGACCTGAGGTCCAATGCTTACTCTAGAACTTAAGAGGTATTTATAGGTTCTACCCTGAAAAGAAAACATGGATGAAAGTATGGCCTCTCTTTGCCAGCACTGGACCCATGGCTGCACCTGCCTGAAAGGGGCACACTTTCCTTATTCACACAGAAACTATTCTCCAAGCCTCCATCATCCATATAAAATGTGAATAATAATACCGAGTCTGTACCAAAGGGTCCTTCATTTATTCGTTCATTTAGTCAGGCATTCTAAAACCCATTTTAGGATTCCATCCTACTGATTAAGAGTACAGGCTTGGGAATGAAACAGGCCTGGTTTGCATCTGGGCTCCAACACTTACTAGGAATGTCCTGAGGAGGTTGCCGAAGCTCTTGGAGGCTCAGCTCCTATATCTGGAAAGTGGGACTAATAATACCTTCATCTCAGTATATTTGTAAAAGTCAGCGGAGATCAAAGAGAGTGCTCCCTTTGGTGCTTGGCACAGATTAAACACTCAAAAAATGCATTTCTTGTGTTTTATCATTACTTAGTTCTTCTGAGCTGGGAGTTGTAATTTTCTCAGGAGAACTTTACGAAGAAAAATAAGTGCATAAAACAAAATTGGCATTTCAGCTCCTATTATTACACATATGACTTATCTGATTGTTTTCAAATTACATGCTTTGAAACCAACGGCCCAGTGCTAATAACTAGAATCTAGAACAGGTCTTCCCACCTGGAAGAGCTCACCCCAGAAAAGCCAGAAACAACCTATAATTCCAAGAATAAATGATTATATAGGTCACAATATATCCGTATGATGGGTTATTTTGCAATTATTAAATTGTGGATTACAAAGCATTTGATGACAGGAAATACATAGAAATGAATAGCCACAAGTACTTTTTTTGTTTTTACCAGAAATAATTGAAGTTAATCAAAGTCTTTTTTTTAAAGTAGGATATAATAACGTATATACAACAATTGCATTTTTGTTAGAAAAATTTGGGTGCATATTTTTTTTTTTGCCTTTAAGCTATTTTATTGAGGTCATATTGGCTTATAACATTGTGTCAGTTTCAAGAGTCCATTACTATATTTCACTATCATCTGTGTGCCAAAGTGCTAACAGGTGAAAATGGGCCATGAGGATACGCTGCCTTTCAGAAAGGCCAGCCTAGTATTTAAGTGAAGGATGAAATCGAGAAGAATTGGTCAAAAAATGAAGGAAGCAGTCCAGGGAACATGTTAAAGGTCTGAACAATGCCTTGACATCAGGAATGGGAGAAGAGAGGGTAAGTGCCACAGATGTCTAGGAGACACAATTTATAATATTGGATGAGTGACTGAATGAACAAACAAGATGAAGGAGTCTAAACTGACATATGGATATCTGGCTTAGGTAACTACATGGTGATATCCATTACAGGAGTGAGAATCCAGGAGGATGAGAAGGTTTGGAAGGGAGAGTGGAGAGAGAGAGAGAGAGTTTGGGTTGCAGTCCAGCTGAAAGAATTTAGAAAAGAAACCCCAGTATAAGGAAGAGCTTTAAAATAATGGAAGCTCCCAAAGAATAGAATGTATTGCAGTAGAAAAATAACCCTCTGCTTATCCATGTGGGTAAAGGGGAATCTGGGTGACTTCATGTAAACATTCTCCACTTCAAAGTGGCTCTCTCCCAAGACAAGGGCAGACTGCATTCTCCCCACAAATTGTCCTATTCATAATTCGTGCTTTACCCCAAATATGAGGAGACTTGTTCTAAACATTGCCTTGGAGTAGATGAGATCTAAGAAATGTGAGAAGAAGAGAAATTACCCAACGATGTGGAATGGGTATCTACGATTGGGTAGTGAATAGTCTGGTGAGCCTTATTTAGGTGAGTGAATCAAGGACTGTATTCTAGTTGTCCTTTTTAAGATTATATACATGTATTTTCCATTGGTATTTTCTTTTCTGAATTTTGGAAAATGTCAACCCACCTCAGATGAAATGCTAAATAATGATAACATAAAAATGTGGTCATGTATTGATGTCTGATTCCAAGGTTTAAGTTCTTAGCCACTAGACTGGATCCTCAATAAGGTTTTAGAAGGATTGAATCAATGAATGAAGGAATTAATAAACCCATTAGTAGACTGGGTATTATTATCCACATACAGAAAAAAAGTTCAAGGCTTGAGAAATTAAGTAATTTACACAATATAAAACAGCCTACTTGCCTGCTACCCTATACTGTACCTTAGTGTGAGTTATCAAGGTACATTCTGGGTGGTTGCAGCACAAGATTTGGCAAACAGAATGTCCACTGGATTTCAGCCCATATGCACCGTCTTGGCTGACAGCCTGCAGCATAGAGGGCACAACTTGTGTAGAGTACTTAGGTTGTAAAGGCAGGATTTTGTGTCAGGCCTTCTGACTTTACATGCTTTTCTCTTCCACTAGTATCATACTGCTTTTATGGTAAAGTGCATCACTCCATGCCCCATTAAATAACAGCAACAATTTAGCCAGATTTTCAAGCTATTTGTGAAAGCAAAGTTATAATCACATCTTTCCTGTTTGATACTGTTTTGGAAATAACCAGTTTGAAGATAAGCTATGATAGAAATTTCTATGTAGGTCAAGGAGTAGAGATGATGGTTGAGAAGTGAATCAGAAGGCTAACAGATGAAAATGGGAAATGCTAAAGTAGCAAAAAGGTCAGAAAATAGAGATGCTGAGGGTAGGGCAGGGATGGTGGTACTTAAGATCTGTTTCCTCTGAGCCCAACATTTTGATGATTCCGACTTTCTCCTTGTTGGAGAAACTCTATTTAACCTACTCATTCACTGTTTCCCTTATTCAAAGACATCTAATCAAGCATATGCCATATTGCAGGCACAGGGATAGACAGTAGGTCTATTTAATCAATAGTACATGGTCCCAGTCTTCAAAAAATTCAAAGACCACTAGAGAAGGGAGTGAATACACAGATTCCTTACAACATAATTTGAAAAGCTTTAGAAACAAAGTGTCATGGGAGCCAGAGGGGATCATGAATAACTTTCCCGAGTGAGTTAGGAGAGGCAATATATCATCTGAATCTTGAAGGGTGAGGAAGAGCTGTTATGTAGAGAAAATGGAAGGAGGCAGTCAAGGCAAATGGAACAGTATGTGCAAAGTTTCAGATCCATACAAGGATATGGAATGTTTATTGAATGGGGAGAATTCCAGTGGACAAGATGGTGCATAAGGTGAAAGGTAAGCCTGGAGAGGTAGGTTGGAGCCAGAGGCAAAATGACTCATGTGGTTAAAATTTAAGAGGAGGAGATACTATTACCATCTGCCCAGCAGAAACAAACTGATTTTAACATCATGCCAAGACAATCTGAAATCACTCCTCTCTTGAGAGGCCTTTCAGAAAAAGAATTTTACATGTTAAGGCTGGAGTGGACCTTTACAGCTTCATGGCTTTAGATTCACATAGTGTTGAGTTCAAATTCCTGCTCCACTATTTAGTGAAGCTTTGGGGGCAAGACATTTCTCCACTCAGAAACTGGTGTCACTATCTGTGCAGCATAAGTGATAGAATCTCACAGAACCAAGATGATTATTATAAGTTGGCACAGAGAGCCCCTTGTACATAGGATACACTCAATAAATGTTGGCACTGTTCCCTCTCCTTCCTTCAGCAGGAATGTACTTGCCCAAGAATGTTAACAGAACCCATTTGTGCAGGTCTTTCAAGGAGATTTCACAACTTAATCTATTAGGAAATTCTTTTAAATCAAATGTCTCAAGACTACCTAAATTCCTTTGTTGTACTTCTTATTCAGTACAATGAAAAGAGTTCCACATAGTAAGTCAATGCTCGCTATTCTGGAAAACTCTGTAGTTTGTCTTTATCTGTTGTCATCATATTGATCTGTGAATCTTGCTGGGGATTAGAAGAAACAATGAACCAGGAAGAATATTATTGTCATCACACTGTTCCAGCACTCTGGATGACTGCTCAGAGTAAGATGAAATTGCAATAGCTTACCTTTCTTCTATACTCTGATCTTGATCCATCAGATTGATTCTGATGGATTTTCCATTCTAATATGCTCCTAAACAACAAACAGAACAGGATTTTTCAGTATAAATCACCATGAAATACTTTAATCTTGTTCTTAATCACTAACTGACTCTCTTCCTGGTTACGGGAACCAAGGTTTATATTCAGAAAGTGTGACAATTAAAAAATGATCTTTGGGATTATATAGTTCAGCACTGCCCAAAGGAGTCAGAAAAAGTGTGCAGAATTAGAATGGACTGCAGCGCCTGGACTGGTTCTAGTAGATACAAAGCCCTTTTTACCTCACTGAATCCGGAGCCAGTTTGGTGAAGTGAGTTTAAAGAATGATATTTCACCCTTCTAATTAACCTTATTCACTATATGAACACCTTCTTATAAATAGGCTTATATGTAATTCTTGGATATATCTAAAGTTGCTACTGGATTTGAAGATGGAGGATTCATTATATACACCAATTCAGAGCTCACACATTATGCGTAGGGATATAGGAATAATATCTCTGAATTCCTGTATTGAAGAGAAGGTAAGTAGTGCGTTCTTAAGACTAGAGGTATAAATATAAGAAAGATAGCCATTACACATTGAGAATTTACTATATGACAAGCAGATTCCAATTGACTCAATTAATCCTTATAAAAATGATGGGAATTGAGTTGCTATTATAACCACTCCCATGTTGGAGAACAGCAAATAAGACCAGGAGCTGGAGAGGAGACTTGTCCAGGATTACACAGCTAGTGAGTGGCAAAGCCAGATTTTAGATGAAGGAAGGCTGCTCCAGGGTCCAGTTTCTTAGTACTGTGCAATACCAGCACTCCAGAGTAATGTGCATGGCTTCCATGTATTCAAGTTACAACCTTGGTTAATTTCAATTTTAATCGCCCCTGTCCCCAATACCATAATAGGAAGAAGTACAGAATCTTTCTCTTGGAGAATCCTCCTTCCCCAAAACTGTTTCAATCCCTGGGAGGGAAGAGGATATCTCTTACTTCCAAATATAAGCAGAATATAGGAACCACCGCTGCTTCTCATAGCCACTTGGAATTATCACCTAATGTAGGACCTTAGATGGAAAATACAGTTGGCCAGCTCTGTTCTGTGCCTGGCTGTCACAATTCCCTGCAGAGACTGCCCTGGTGCTTTTTAGGAAAAGTGACTAGACTCCTTCAGTGACAAATTTAGCCAAGAGTGTGGCTTTGGACAATCCAGAGCTCAAGGGCTGTGCTTGCATGATCTCTTATGAATGTGTCTTAAGCTACTATCATCAACTTTGACCTATCTTTCTTCAGAGAGTACTTAATTCAAGGGTCTTATTTCTCTGGGCCTTGGTCAAGAACCAAGAGGGAGACTTTGGTGGGAGATAAGATTTGCATAGCCAGTCTTGTTGCTGCATGCCTCAGAGAGTGTGAGCAACTTCCACACCAAGCCTGTTGTTGGGCATTGAAGATTCATCATGGTGCATTAATTCAATCCAATGCTTTCTTCTGCTGCTCAGTAAAATACACTGTGATCTCTTCTAATGCTTGGTGATAACCTGGCAACATTGGACTTGACTAGCGAAGCAGTGAACTCAGTAGGTGGATCTCCAGAATGAGGTTTTCAGAGATGGTTACTAAGGGTAATTTTGACCAACTTGAAGCATCAGCCTGGGGTTGGAAGCAAATTCTCTATAACAGAGTTGGCACTGGTTCCAAAGATGGGCACAGGATGAGATGATAAAGGCATATCCACAGTCTTTTAAGCCTCTAATAATTCTAATAATTCTCTATGATTTATAGGATATCTTCAGAGTCAAGCACTTGAAGCATGACTTTGTGTACTTGTACCTCATGCCATTGCTCACCAGAGAGCTCACCTCAGGGGTGCCCAGCCAGGAAAGGAACAAAAATGTATGTAAGGTCTAAGGACTCACGAGCATGTAGAGGGATAGGGACAAGGTATATTTCAGGGCCAACTTATCATTTTCTGTGAAAACAAGACATCATGCCTAGGTGGGCCTACAGTAGCAGGAATGAGTGGATTCTGTATATTGCAAAAACAACTTCATCCTCCCTAGACACTCAGAACTCTTAAAGTGCTGTGAAAGAAAGGAACGGAAGTTTTGGTCTTGTACCCAACAGTAATTCCACGTCTCTAAGCACTTACTTCATGTCAGGCAATTTATGCCTATATGATTTTTCCAGAACTGCTTGTATTTCTTTGTTTGATGTCTCTATCTATAATCCCTGTGAAACTAAGTTCCATGAGAGCAGAGAATATGTCTATTTTGTTTATCTGTGTCCTCAAGATCCACCTGCCCAAGATCAGTCATGCCTTAAGAACTCTATAAATAGCTATTGAAAGAAACATGTTAATATCTTGACTATGGCTCTTTTCACATTTGGGGAAATTATACTTCAGGGAGAAAACATTAGTTTCAGAAATTCCCACAGTTGGTGTGTTAAAGAACTGGGACTCCGTGTCACTTCTATCTGGTCCAATTCCTTAGGTATTCCCAAGGCCGTGTGCCACTCATTCTTTCTCTAAAACTTTGGTTATCTGAAATACTGTCTCCCAAAGGACGGGGTCTCTAGAAGACTAAAAATTCATGAGGATGGTTTTACATTAAGCTTAAAGGGATTTAAACCAATATTGAGCATTTCAGTTGTTTGCAATGTATTTTTTTAAACAGCTTACGTTCGTATAATTCTTTTGAAATAATTTGTACAAAGTGTTGATCCATACATCATGGTGAGGCAAATAGATTAAGGATTATTTTTCTGCTTTAAGAAATGAAGAAGCCAATTCCCAGAGGGACAGGAGGAATCTGAGGTCACCGAAATGTTTAGATGCAGACCTGAGATAAAGACTCAAGTTGGCTCCTTAGGTCCACACGCATCCTGCAAGGTTGTGCGTCAGGAAGCACAGCTCTGTACTTAGAAGAGTTGGCTCTGAGGGTGTACAGCTTAGACACACAACTCCGCCCTGCCACAAGTTTATGGGTGTAGGCCAACTACTAAACCTCTCTGTGGTTCATTTCTCTCTCTATAAAATAGCAACAACAATTGCATCAACCTCATAAGAATTATTGGGAGATTATTGAAAGAGATGAAGGTATTTAAAGCACAGTGTCTGGAACATAGGAAATGCTAATTAATTTTAGCTACTATCAATAGCATGAACTAATGGTGGCACTAGTAATTGACAAACCTCTATATATGTTCCCATCATTTAGACCAGGACCTCCAGGTTAAAAAGGGAAGAAGATGCAAAGCTTAATTATTTTTCCTGAAATTTTTCTCTAAGGAAAAGAAGATCCCACCAATGACTGTGAGCTATGAGATAATCATTCATCATTTAAAAGAGTGTTGGTATCAGGGGGTAAAATTTTAAATTTTAAAGAAAGAAAATAAACTTTCTTTGGTACATCTTTTATCTCTATTTACCCATATACTTATAGAGAGAGAGAGAGAATTACTGTTTGAGCACAAAACTGTGAGTCAGGAAGTATAGTTTTAAGTCCAGCATCTGTCACTGACTAGCTGATGACTTCAGACCTGTCTCTTTTCCGAGCTTTGGTGACCCTCTCATCTGTACAAAAAAATGAGTGGGAAAAGATGACCAGGCTGGGAGGCACTCTAGACATGACCTATTAAAATTATCGATGGCCATCAGAATTCCAAGGGTGAGGGGGGCTTGAGAGATGAGCCCATCCAGAGGTTTCCCAGGCAGTGTGTAGGTTAAAAGTTGCATTAGTAAATGTTGTAATAAAATTTTGACTTCTAGAAGTATGTTCTTAGCTCTTTTTTATTTCAAATTCCTCTCCTTACTTACATCTGAACAATCCTGCTCTCTTTCTTTTACCCTGATCATTTTCTCAACTCTCTTGATTTTTTTTTCTTTTTGGAGGAAGATTAGCCCTGAGCTGACATCTGCCACCAATCCTCCTCTTTTTGCTGAGGAAGAATGGCCCTGAGCTAACATCCGTGCCCATCTTCCTGTACTTTATGTGTGGGACGCTTACCAGAGCATGGCTTGACAAGCAGCGCATAGGTCTGCATCCGGGATCCAAACTGGCAAACCCCAAGCTGCTGAAGTGGAATGTGTGAACTTAACTGCTGCGCCACTGGGCAGGCCCAGGTGTCTTGATTTTAAACCCATTAAAGCCATTAAGCTAAGAGAAATTTCTTCTCAGCCTTTTCACTGACTCTCCAGTAAAATGTGACAAGTTTGGAAATCAATCCTTGCCTTATACATACATACATGCACATATGCACAATACATGTACACAGAAGGAATTCCCCTCAACCAGCAGACAGACACTAAAGTCACTGCAGATCCTGCCTTGTTTCTGGAGCCCAATTAAGCAGCTCACAGGAAAGTCATACTTTGAACTAATCTAAGTGAATTATATTTGTCTTGTTCATCATCTTCTAGACAAGAGCCCTTTGCACACATAAACAGGTGATGACATTGAAAACACTCTTTAAACTGTAACACTAACTGCAGTAACACAGATCCATATAGACAACAGAGTTCCCCAAAACATAACCAGAGATCAATTGACACCTGAAATAACACTGATAGTTTAAAAGACAACCATTATACTTATGTCTCTCTTTACCGACCATCACCCACTCAGAAAAAGAAACTAATTCTAACTGAATCCTATAGCTGTTTGAGGAATGTTTACAAATCACTACTCATCTTTCTCTTCTCCAGAGAAAAAGAAAGTATCATAACTTTTTCAAAGATTTTGTTTGTTCATTGTTTTTTCTGTTTTTACTTCTGCCCAGTTAAATTTATTAATATTAACAAATGTCTGTTCATAAAATTAAGTCATTCATAAGTTTCTTCATTATGTTCATATGTGTTCCCTTTTCCCTGAAGGACCTAATTCCTTCCTTGAATATTTATCTCACAGTCCCAGCTGGTGGAAGATTTCCAAAAATTGCAGAGGACATTGGAGGCTATGAACATGTTCTATGCCAACCTGAGGTTCTTTTTCCTTCATCAAGCCGGGATCTTGATGTGGGAAGCCCTGGCTTGGCTAACGCTGTGGCATTTTGGCAATGGCTGGCCTATTACCGTATTCATTTCCTTTTCTCTCACAGTTTCTCAGGTAAGCAGGCATCCTAGCAATGGCTTAAAGGGAAGGCTCAGAATTTTTTCTTCCCTCTTGATAAAGAGATTGGTGTCAGCAGCTGCCTGACATTTCTTGGCAGACTACTCATTAGTGTCTAAGACCGTCAATTTACCAAAATTCACTGGGCCCAAAATTCTCTTGTCTATAAAATGGCATAATTTTTTTCATGGAAATATTCTGAGGAGGGCTAAACAAGTTAATGTGTAAAACACCCTAGTATATGGTAAATATTTGATTCATGACAGTTGCTACACTTTGCCCAATTTTACCTACACAAGTTGAGTAACTGAAGTTCTGTTCTCAGACACCTTTTTCTTTCATTCATTTTTCAACCAACATTTATCAATACATCAAAACATGAATTCTTAGAGCAGACACTACATCTTACTATACGAGGATTAAGAACATGTGAATTTCCCTAGAAATGACAACTAGCAGCTGGCAAAAAGCAGGGAATTTAGTGAATCATTGGTGAATAAAGTAGGGATCTCTGAGCATGGTCTTCTATGAGGAGCACAATGCATTGTGGGCACAACGGCAAATGCATCTGGTCCCTGTCCTTGGAAAATGTCATCCACTGGAGGTGACTGTCATTCAAATATCTAAACATACTCTATGACAGAATGACATTGATGTCAAGGAGAGGCACAAGCATGTGTTTTTTTGAGCAGAAAGAGGCATTTAATTCTGATCAGAACAACTAGAGAAGGTTTGTGGAGAATTAACATCAATGTTAATTGCAGAATTTTTTTTAAAGCTTTTATTTTTCCTTCTTCTCCCATAGCCCCCCAGCACATCCTTACGTATTTTTAGTTGTGGGTCTTCTAGTTGTGGCATGTGAGATGCCGCCTTAGCATGGCTTGATGAGCAGTGCCATGTCTGCGGCCAGGATTCGAACTGGAGAAACCCTGGGCCACTGAAGCGGAGTGCACGAACTCAACCACTCAGCCATGGGGCTGGCCCCGAATGGCAGAATTTTATATATTAATTTTTTCTTGAAAAGCTAACTTGCTTTATTCCTTGAAAAGGAGCTTTTGGAAACAAGAAAGGAAACAAACATTTGTTTGGTGCAAAGGATAGCCAGGCCGTACATATATTTAAGTTGCATAACAGCTCCATGAGTAAGGTGTTATTATCCTTGCTTATCAGATGAAGAACTGAAGTACAAGCTACTGATAACTTACCAAGAATCATGCTGCTCATAACTGTTAAAGAAGGTTTGGAACCCAAACATGCCTGACTCCACAGGTCATACTCTTTCCACTCCACATTGCAAGATTCTGACAGGCACAAGGAGAGCATTCTAGGCTGAGAAAACCTCTTCTGCAAAAAGCAGGGAAGTGAGAAAGAATGCGATATGTGTGGGAAATAGGAAGTAAACTTAGCTTGAGGTCAGACGACATCTCCCACTCTTCTTCTCAAACAGGCTCCTGAATCTAATAGCAGGCTAATTTATTAATTTCTTGACTTCTGAATTTCTCTAACAACTTCATCTTTCTAGGCTCAGAGTTCATTTTTGCATCATGACATACACACGTGTCCATATTTAAGAAGTCAAAGTGGAACCACCTGAAGCACAAATTTGTGATGAGTCATCTCAGAGCACAGATGTTGAGAGACTATGATGGGATTCTTGAAAGTCATTTCCCTGAGGCAGCGGTCTCCAAATTTGTTTGTGCACTCATATCAATAAAACATGTTTGTAAAACCCCACAAATAAATGTAAGCATACTAAAAATGAAGATATTATATATATATGCGTGTAATATAACATTATAATATATATGTTAAAATTAGAATTTTTTGAGAAAAAGGTTTATTTTTATTTAAGAAGTTCTAGTATTTTCCTTACCCCAATAAATGATTTAGCTCAATCTCTGGCACCCCATTAAGGAGCCCCCTCACATAAGAAAGATTGTCTTTACAAATGAAGAAATGCCTGTAAAAGCATGAGAGGGAATATTCTTAGAAGTGGTCTGGACATTTATCTCTGGGAAACTAGGGGAATCCAGCAAGCCTGATTAGTTCTGCAAGGTTTGGGCTATGAAGAAATTAAGTACAAATTGCAGGAAAATAGATAAATTTTAAGAGAAAGAGAAGAATGCATAAGGAAGATCAGATGGCTCTGTTCAAGAGTCAAGTTTTGCAAAACCTAGATTGCTGGAAAAAGCCAGGGCAGTGATGGCTGTTGGTCTTATCCCCTCTAACATAAGCTGCAGGAGGGCAGGCACACAGTTGCATGTACCTCTGCAGTGCGGCACCTAGCAGAGTACCAGGCACATAGCAGGACTTCAATAAGTGTTTGTTGAATGAATAAATGAACAAACTAAGATAACAGTACAGGACTGCTAAGAGTGGCTTCTAGCCCTGGCTCTGTTAATGCTCACAATGTGACCTTGAGCAAATCCCATGTTATCTCTGGCCCCTAGTGTTCTCATCTCTAACATTAGGAGTTAAATAGATCTCTGCTTTTTCTATGACATTGTAGGTTTTGGTGACTATATATTCAGGCTCCGGTGTGAATGCCTCTGAGCCTTTGCCTAAGCCAAATCCTTGCATTCAAGCCAGACTATCTTAGGGAAACTC
Source organism: Equus caballus (assembly GCF_041296265.1). Classification (NCBI taxonomy): domain Eukaryota; kingdom Metazoa; phylum Chordata; class Mammalia; order Perissodactyla; family Equidae; genus Equus; species Equus caballus. Next base: position 24,744,493 of record NC_091695.1, read on the forward strand.
AAAGGCACTGACTCAGAACCTATTTGTTTATCCTGAATGTGCTGGTTTTGTACTGAATTGGCAGAATCTTAGAATCACCTAGTCTTATCTATCCTGTTTCTGTTTGAGCAAATTGAGGCTTAAGTGGATTAAATAACGTTAGGTTGGATCTGGATTCATATTAGAAATATGTCTGTCCCCAAAATGGTTAGAAGTTGCCATTTTATGTGAGAAGTTTCATTTAACTGGAAAATAAATATATTCCTGGTTATCTGGTTCCCTAGCCTCTAGTGACTTAGAAGTGGCCAATTTATAAGAGAAAGAAGGGAATGCTGGAGTTGGATCCCAGAGTCCTGAGAATAAACTACTGACAGCAAGTGATAAGGAAGGCAGACGGGAACTCACATTAGATGAGAGCCTGCCAAGTGTGAAGGTCAGAAATGGCCCATTTAGGTGACTGTCTCATATAATGCTCATGAGATGCAGGATTATACCACTCATGTTTGACAGCCAAGATTGATGTTCTAAGAGGTTAATTACCTAAGCCAATGTTCATAAGCTGATGAGTGGAAGAAATCACAGCACAGTACTAAATCATGCAGGCTCCAGAGTAGTCATTCCAGCTTCTCAATTCTGGCTGTCATTTAGTCATCAAGAGAGCTTTTAGAAAACACTGCTGCCAAGCCACCCTCTCTAGATGTTCTGATTTAATTCATCTGTGGTGGCATCCGGACATTAGCACTGGTTTGAAATCCCCACAGGTGATTCCAACTTGCAGCCGGGATTAAGAACTGCTGCTCTAACAACTGCCTTCTGTGGGAACTCAACCACTAGTTAGCTGGGTCACTTCGAACAAGTTAGCTAATATCTATAACCTCAGTTTCTTCAGTTGTAAAATGGAGATAGATGATGGCTTCAACCCAATAGGGATGTTGTTAGGATTATATGTGATATTCATGTGTTGTGCTGAATGCAGCCTGACATATCGGAAATGCTCTCTAATTGGCGGCTGTTACTAATATTAGGCACAGTCTTTCCATAATCAAAATGAGGACCCACAAACATTAAGAAACATGTTTAATTGTTAAGTTGCTAAGAAGATAGGGAAGTAGACCATAAATCACGGCATCATTATATCGGAAGAATCTAAGAATCACCTAGTCTTATCTACTGTCATTCCATTTGAGCAAACTGAGGCTTAAGTAGATTAAACAACAGGGGGTTGGATCTGGATTCATATTAGAAATATGTCTGTCACTCAAAATGGCTAAAATGAATACTATATTATCATTATACACGACAAGTTTCATTTTACAAAAATATTTCTTTAGGCACACTATTCTGCCCTTTAACCACCAGCACTAGATAGATGAAATGTTTCTGGATTTACTCAGAAATCTTTATCACAGAAATAAAGCAGAGATGGTTTCTTACATCATTGTGAGATTCAGGTAATGGACCTTTCCACCCTCCCTCCCCTGTCCTGAGAAAGTCAGAGGAAAAGTCGACTCTTTCCTGGAGGCAAATGTCAGTTGCTTTGGTGCTGGTATGTGGAATATTTCAGATCAGCCGCACCTTGTGCTGCTTTTTAAGAAATCGCTGTTTTCCAATTGGTTCAAATTTGTAGACAGCTCTCTATAAAATTTGTCTCCAGAAATAAAATTTGCACTTGTTGAAATTGATATAACTTTGATGACTCGTGAATGGAGTAAATAGATGGGAAATAGATCTGAAAGCAAATCAAGTAAACTCTGCTTTTTGCAGAAAAAACAGTGATTCATGAGCAAAATGAATATAGTCTTTTTCTCTCTGCTGCAATTTCTGAATGGTATATGGAAATAATTTATCAGTGGGTCAGTTAGGTAGACATGCCCTAAAGAAAGAGAAAACCATAATAATCTGAGAGTCAGTCTCTACAACATTTATGGGAGGGACTTTCCAGATTCTCTCTGTCTAAGCCATATCTGTGATAGAGAGGGAACGGGATCTTATATCTATTCATGATATTTTCTCATCCTTTCTCTCATGTTACTCTTTTAATCTCAGCCAAAAAAAAAAAAAAGGATTGCTCTTCATATTTTACCAAGGAGGAGGTTAAAACCCTAGAAGGTCATCTGGTGATTAGTGAAAACCTTGGGTACAATCCCACATTTTCTCAATTCTTATTCTTGTCTTAAGTCTTTCCCCATATATCATGACTAGAGATTATTGATTACTCACCTATTCAAAATACAGTATTTAGATGGATAGGGAGAAACTCAAGAGTGTTTTACACCTCAGCTTTTCAGAAGAATTCAAAAATAATTTTGTTATTTGTATGAGCCATGTTTTTCCTGGAACTCTTCCCTGATTCAACCACCCAGGTTAATTCTCCCTTAACATGCTCTTGTGCCCTGTGTACCTCACTGATACAACTTATTTCTGCCTGTATACACACTAGACTGAACACTGCATGAGGGCAGTATGCTGTTACTCACTGGTTTACCACCAGCCTTAGTCCATTGTAGCACATTGACTGGGTGCTCTAAATATCTTAATGAGCAATTAAATAATTAATGCAAGAGAAGCCTGGGAATTTAAATTGGGCTTCACATTGAAAAAATCTAAAATGCCAGGCTGGGAAGTATTTGCTCGATTAAGTAAACTACATGGGTCCAGAGAGAATCTCTGAGCTGGACAGCAGCGTAATTGGAATTGGGCTCTAGAAGGACATTTCTTGAAGCCACAAAGGGAAGATTGGAAGAGTGAGTGGCATGGAGGAGGGGAGACCAGAGACGTGACTATTGTAACAACCTGGGTGAGAGAGAAAAGGAACCTGAGTTCGACTGGTGGTACAAATATGAAAATGGAAAATAATAAATGAAGACACACTGTATTGGCTGGGTCCATGGAACATGGAAAGTCATTAAACGTTGAGGAAACCCAAATACAAACCACCGTTTGAGTTGTAGGTGGTGACATTAACCAAGGGAGGAAAAGTAGAAGATGAAGCAAAACTGAAGAGTTGTTTTTCAACATCCTGAGTTTACAATATTGAAAGAAAACCTCAGGAGAGATGTCTAGCAGGTAATTGCAGGAAATGCACTTCTGGACCTTGGAGGGGAAATAAGGACAAAACATACCTGCTTGGGCATACTGCCCACAGAGGTCACCCAGAAAAAGATTAGAGGAAGAGACTTGATTTGACTGAGAATCTTAAGGACATTGCCACTGTAGAGTTGGAGGGGAGAAAAATGAGCCAACAAAGCTAAATGAGATTAACTGAGTCCTAGCAGGAACCACAAGAGAATGTATGAGGCAGAAGATAGGAGAGGATAAAGGTTAGAGATTGGCTAATAAACAAAGTCATATACTGAGAGGAGTCATTATAGAGAAAAGCCAATTCAATTTCATTTAATTTTGTTCAGAGAAATTAACAACTTCTGAAGAGAGAATTGGTGAGCTAGAAGATTTGTATATAAAGAAACTCCCTAGAATATGGGACAAGGTGACAATGGATTGGCTTGGATATAAGGTTACTTGAATGATAAAAAGTGTCCCTCATGCAAATATCCAGGGAATTCCATGTAGATAGAACTTCAAGTCAAAGGTGCTGATGAGAAAGAAGAGGAGAAGCAAAGAGAACAGTTAGGAAGTGAATGCAGTAGCTCTTGAAATCTGACCAGTGCCAGACAACGTACTGACATTTCAACATACATTGAATTTATATATATATATATATATATATATATATATATATACATATTTTTTTTTTTTAGATTTTTTTTTATTAAGATTATGGTAGATTACAAGCTTGTGAGATTTCAGTTGTACATTATTGTTAGTAATGTTGTGGGTACACCACTTCACCCTTTGTGCCCTCCCCCCACCCCCCCTTTTCCCTGGTAACCACCGATCGGTTCTCCATGTCTATACGTTAACTTCCACCTATAAGTGGGGTCATATAGAGTTTGTCTTTCTCTGTCTGGTTTATTTCGCTTAACATAATACCCTCAAGGTCCACCCATGTTGATGTGAATGGAACAATTTGGTCCTTTTTTATGGCTGAGTAGTATTCCATTGTGTATATATACCATATCTTCTGTATCCAGTCGTCAGGTTCTGGGCATTTAGGTTGATTCCATGTCTTGGCTATTGTAAATAATGCTGCAATGAACATAGGGGTGCATGGGATTCTTGGGATTGCTGATTTCAGGTTCTTAGGGTAGATACCCAGTAGTGGGATGGCTGGGTCATAGGGTATTTCAATTTTTAACTTTTTGAGAAATCTCCATACTGTTTTCCATAGTGGCTGCACGAGTTTGCATTCCCACCAACAGTGTATGAGGGTTCCTTTTTCTCCACAACCTCTCCAACATTTGTCACTTTTGGTTTTGGATATTTTTGCCAATCTAACGGGTGTAAGGTGATATCTTAGTGTAGTTTTGATTTGCATTTCCCTGATGATTAGGGATGATGAACATCTTTTCATGTGTCTGTTGGCCATACTTATATCTTCTTTGGAGAAATGTCTGTTCATGTCCTCTGCCCATTTTTTGATCGAGTTGTTTGTTTTTTTGTTGTTAAGTTGTGTGAGTTCTTTGTATATTATGGAGATTAATCCTTTGTCGGATAAGTAGCTTGTAAATATTTTTTCCCAATTAGTGGGCTGTTTTTTTGTTTCAATCCTGTTTTCCTTTGCTTTGAAGAAACTCTTTAGTCTGATGAAGTCCCATTTGTTTATTCTTTCTATTGTTTCCCTCATCTGAGGAGTTATAGTGTCCGAAAAGATTCTTTTGAAACTGATGTCAAAGAGTGTACTGCCTATATTCTCTTCTAGAAGACTTATTGTTTCAGACCTAATCTTTAAGTCTTTGATCCATTTTGAGTTTATTTTTGTGACTGGTGAGAAAGAATGATCGATCTTCATTCGTTTACATGTGGCTGTCCAGTTTTCCCAGCACCATTTGTTGAAAAGACTTTCTTTTCTCCATTGTAGGCCCTCTGCTCCTTTGTCGAAGATTAGCTGTCCATAGATGTGAGGTTTTATCTCTGGGCTTTCAATTCTGTTCCATTGATCTGTGGACCTGTTTTTGTACCAGTACCATGCTGTTTTGATCACTGTAGCTTTGTAGTATGTTTTGAAATTGGGGATTGTGATGCCTCTCGCTTTGTTTTTCTTACTCAGGATTGTTTTAGCAATTCGCAGTCTTTTGCTGCCCCATAAGAATTTTAGGATTCTTTGTTCAATTTCTGTAAAGAATGCCCTTGGTATTCTGATTGGGATAGCGTTGAATCTGTAGATTGCTTTAGGTAGTATGGACATTTTAACTATGTTTATTCTTCCAATCCATGTGCATGGAATGTCTGTGCATCTCTTTATGTCGTCGTCAATTTCTTTCAAGAAAGTCTTGTAGTTTTCATTGTATAAATCTTTCACTTCCTTGGTTAAATTTATCCCAAGGTATTTTATTCTTTCCGTTGCGATTGTGAATGGGATTGAGTTCTTCAGTTCTTTTTCTGTTGGTTCATTGTTTGTGTATAGAAATGCTACTGATTTACGTATGTTGATTTTATACCCTGCAACTTTGCTGTAGCTGTTGATTACTTCTAATATTTTTCCTATGGATTCTTTTGGGTTTTGTATATATATGATCATGTCAACTGCAAACAGCGAGAGTTTTACTTCTTCATTGCCTATTTGGATTCCTTTTATTTCTTTTTCCTGCCGAATTGCTCTGGCTAACACCTCCAGTACTATGTCAAATACGATTGGTGAAAGCGGGCACCCTTGCCTTGTTCCTGTCCTCACAGGGATGGCTTTCAGTTTTTGTCCATTGAGTATGATGTTGGCTGTGGGTTTGTCATATATGGCCTTTATTATGTTGAGGTACTTTCCTTCTATACCCACTTTATTGAGGGTTTTTATCATAAATGGGTGTTGGATCTTGTCGAATGCTTTCTCTGCATCTATTGAGATGATCATGTGGTTTTTGTTTCTCATTTTGTTGATGTAGTGTATCACGTTGATTGACTTGCGGATGTTGAACTATCCCTGTGTGCCTGGTATAAATCCCACTTGATCATGGTGTATAATCTTTTTTACGTATTGCTGTATTTGGTTTGCCAGAATTTTGTTGAGGATTTTTGCATCTATGTTCATCAGTGATATTGGCCTGTAGTTCTCATTCTTTGTGTTGTCCTTGTCAGGTTTGGGGATCAGAGTGATGTTGGCTTTATAGAAGGTGTTGGGGAGTACTCCATCTTCCTCAATTTTCTGGAATAGTTTCAGAAGGATAGGTATTAAGTCTTCTTTGGATGTTTGGTAGAATTCTCCAGAGAAGCCGTCTGGTCCTGGACTCTTATTTTTGGGGAGCTTTTCGATTACTGTTTCTATTTCTTTACTTGTGATTGGCCTATTCAGATTCTCCATTTCTTCCTGATTCAGTTTGGGGAGGTTGTAAGAGTCCAGGAATTTGTCCATTTATTCTAGGTTGTTCAATTTGTTGGCATATAGTTTTTCATAGTATTCTCTTATGATCCCTTGTATTTCTTTGGTATCTGTTGTGATTTCTCCTCTCTCATTCCTAATTTTATTTATTTGAGACTTCTCTCTTCTTTTCTTGGTGAGTCTGGCCTAGGGTTTGTCGATTTTGTTAATTTTTTCGAAGAACCAGCTCTTTGTTTCATTGATCCTTTCTATTGTCTTTTTAGTTTCAATATCGTTTATTTCTGTTCTTATTTTTATTATTTCCCGCCTTCTACTGACTCTGGGCTTTGTTTGTTCTTTTTCTAATTCTGTTAGGTGTCGTTTGAGGTTGCTTATGTGAGCTTTCTCTTGTTTTGTGAGGTGAGCCTGTATTGCAATGAATTTCCCTCTTAGGACTGCTTTTGCTGCATCCCAAATGACTTGGTATGACGTGTTCTCATTTTCATTTGTCTCCAGATAATATTTGATTTCTTCTTTGATTTCTTCAATAATCCATTGTTTGTTCAGTAGTGTGTTGTTTAGTCTCCACATTTTTGCACCTTTCTCTGCTTTATTCTTGTAGTTGATTTCTAGTTTCATAGCATTGTGATCAGAAAAGATTCCTGATATTATTTCAACTCTCCTGTATTTATTGATGCTTGCTTTGTTTCCCAGAATATGGTCTATTCTTGAGAATGTTCCATGCGCACTTGAGAAGAATGTGTAGCCTGCTGTTTTGGGATGAAGTGTTCTATATATATCTATTAAGTCCATCTGGTCTAATTTTTCATTTAATTCTATTATTTCCTTGTTGATTTTCTGTCTGGATGTTCTGTCCATTGGTGTTAATGGTGTGTTGAGGTCCCCTACTATTATTGTATTGTTGTTGATGTCTTCTTTTAGTTCTGTTAAGAGTTGCTTTACAAATTTTGGTGCTCCTGTGTTGGGTGCGTATATATTTACAAGTGTTATGTCTTCTTGGTGGAGAGTCCCTTTTATCATTATATACTGTCCCTCCTTTGTCTTTCTTTACCTGTTTTACTTTGAAGTCTACTTTGTCTGATATTAGTATAGCAACACCTGCTTTCTTTTGTTCATTATTACCTTGGAGTATTGTCCTCCGTCCCTTCACTCTGAGTCTGTGTTTGTCTTTGGGGCTGAGGTGTGTTTCCTGGAGGCAGCATATTGTTGGGTCTTGTTCTTTGATCCATCCTGCCACTCTGTGTCTTTTGATTGGAGAGTTCAATCCATTTACATTTAGAGTGATTATTGAAATGTGGGGGCCTACCACTGCCATTTTATCTCTTGTTTTCCAGTTCTCTTCAATTTCCTTTGTTTCTCGTCCCATGGTTTAGTCTGTTCTGATGTAGAGCTGCTACTCTCTGTTGTTGTCCTTCTACTTATCTCCTTTGCTCTTGGTTTGGTAGTCCCTTTCCTTTTTTTGATTTTTCAGGAATGAGGGTTTTCCTGAGCATTTCTTGAATAGGAGGTTTGGTGGCAATGAACTCCCTTAATTTTTGTTTATCTGGGAAAGTTTTTATTTCTCCATCGTATTTGAAGGATATTTTCACTGGGTAGAGAATTCTCGGCTGCAGGTTTTTGTCCTTCAGATTTTTGAATATATCATTCCACTCTCTTCTAGCCTGTAAAGTTTCTGCTGAGAAGTCTGCTGAAAGCCTGATGGGGGTTCCCTTGTAGGTTAATTTCTTCTGCCTGGCTGCCCTTAGTATTCTCTCCTTGCCGTTGACTTTTGCTAGCTTCACTACTATATGACTTGGGTTTGGTCTACTTGAATTGATAAAGTTTGGAGATCCACTGGCTTCTGTCACATGAAGTTTCATCTCCCTCCCCAGGTTTGGGAAGTTCTCAGCCATTATTTCTTTCAATAGGCTTTCTGCCCCCTTCTCCCTCTCTTCTCCCTCTGGTATACCTATAATCCTTAGGTTGCATCTCCTAATTGCGTCAGATAATTCTCAGTTTCCTCATTTCTTTTTAGTCTTAGCTCTCCTCCTCTGCCTGCAGCATTTATATATTTCTATCTTCCAAATTGCTAATTCTTTCCTCCATATTATCGGCCCTACTGTTCAGTGCATCTAGATTTTTCTTAATCTCCTCTATGGTGTTCTTCATTTCCAGTATTTCTGTTTGGTTCTTCTTTATAGTATCGAACTCTTTTGTGACATAGCTCCTGAATTCGTTGAGTTGTCTATCTGAATTCTCTTATAACTCATTGAGTTTTTTAATGATGGCTGTTTTGAAGTCATCATCATTTAGGTTGTATATTTCATTGTCTTTGGGATTGTTTTCTGTGTGTTTGTCATTTTCCTTCTGTTCTGGAGATTTAATATATTTTTTCATATTGCTTGATGTTGTAGACTTGTGCCTCCACATAGAGATAGTTACTGCTTCCACTTGTTTCTACTGGTGTGGTGGGTGGACAGCTGTTTATACTGCTCCAACCAGGAACCCTAACAGCTGTTGCTAACTGGGCGTGGGCCCCTCCACGCAGTCACAGTCATCCTGTGGGTTCCCTCTTCAGCTGTGGAGGCCGTCAAAGGGGGGCTTCAGGCTGCTGGTGCCTACTGTTGCAGACCACCTAGACGTGGTCCGTCCTTAGGTTTTGCAGTGGTTTTATGGGCTTTCCCAGTGGCCAGGGGCAGGATCACCTATATTTGCAGCTCTGTCACTGTCGGCACCCACAAAATCTCACTTGTCCACTATGGGTCACAGCAGAGCTATGGGCATTTTCTACAGTCTGTGGTTAGCTCCCCTAGCTACGCTAGTTTTGTCCCAAGGTCTTCCAGCCTTGTGGTTGCCATATGGGTGCTCTCTACTAGTGCTGTGCAGAAGCTATCGCTGAGGCTTCTGTGAGACTGTAGAGTTTCCCCCCTGGGCCACAGCGCCAGGTTGCTGGAACTCCACCCAGCCCCAGACCTCTCCCCTAGGATCTCGGGGAGCCCATTGCCCTAACTGGGGGATAGCCAGATACCTCGAGTTCAGTGGCAGCTGGTCAGATGCTGCCCTGCCTGGGATTCTCCTCTTTTGGACCCTCCCAGCATTGTGGATGCTGGGAAGGGCCTGTCTGCTAGTGGCAGGCAAAGACCCCACCTGCTGCCTGGACGGGACTTCAGAGTTTCTCCCCCAGGCCACGCAGCCGGCCGCTGGAGCTCCACCCAGCCCCAGACCTCTCCCAGGAGATCTCCGGTAATCTCGAGCCTCTCCCGGGTGAGAACCTGGTCAGCGGAGCTTGCCGCGGCAGCTGGCAGGCTGGCGCGCCATTTGGGAGAGGCCCCAGGCGTTGTGGAAGCTGGGAGGGGCCTCTCCGATAATGGCAGGCAAAGTCCCTGCCTGCCGCCGGGAAAGGACTTCAGAGTTTCTCCCCCAGGCCATGTTGCCAGCTGCTGGAGTTCCACCCAGCCCCGGACTTCTCCCAGGAGACCTCCGGTTATCCAGAGCCTCTCCCGGGCTAGAGCCCGGTCAGCGGAGCTTGCCGTGGCAGCTGGCGGGCTGGTGCGCAGTTTGGGAGAGCCCCCAGGCATTGTTCAACATACATTGTATTTTTAAAACTCAAGATAATTCCCTGTACTTTATGCATCATCTGTGGGTAAAAGAGCGAATCTCTAGAAAGGAAGGTGTAGGCTCATTATCATGTGTTTAGTTAGGAGAAGAAGTGTAAGTATTAACAGAACCTAAGAACAGGGCTCTGGTCAATGCATCCCCATGGCTATAAATTCCACATCGTGGCTTAGGGCAGCCTCACTTTCTGGTCTCAAGCTCTGCATAGTCCTTCTGTCAATAAATCAGATGGTGCAGAGTCTGATATAGATCACCAGATGTGTTAGAACACAAATTCTTTTGGTGTGAGTCAACATTTGAGTTTGTCCCATTGAGAAGGGGACTCAAATGGCTCTTGTGCATTCTTTTACAGCTGCCTGAGCAAAGGGTCCCAAATTATAAGTTTTAACAATTTCATCCACAGGGCAATGTTTTTGGCTCCCACACTTAACAAGGATAACAGCTGGATTCTGGGCAGCAATTAACAGGAAGTTTTGGAATACCGGTCATGAGAAGAAAGATTATTGACTGTTTTTATCCCTAGGTAGCGACATTTTGTGGCTTTAGTTGTTGCTCTTCATTAGGAGATTTTGTAGGTCATGTTGAAATGTCAAGCTGAAATAATCTGAGGTCTAGAGTTTGGACAGAATAATTGGCTTTTGTAAACAAGCTGCTTTCTCAGTACATTGAACAGGGCTTAAAAGGTATGGAAAATTACCAGCCACTCATTGAACATTTTTCTGTTAATTTTTTATCTAGTAATGTAAATTTAAACTCCAAACTCATGTGAATTCAGGGTGGTAGTTACAAATACTCAGGTGATAATTCTTTTTGACATAGCAGAAGATGTTTTCCATGAGGGTAATATTTTTCTAAACCATTGTGTACTGAGATTGTAGATTTGGGTGCATCTACACTATGCATATCTAAGACAAAGTCTCCCCCCCCACCCCGCCCCCACTGAGCTCTCTGAACAAAAGACCTATGTTTCATGTAATAGTAGCATCTATTTGGCAGCCCAAGCAACTTCTCATCACCACCATTCTGGTTTGCAGGTTCCTTTTCAGTCTTCAGTTGCTAGGCATTTTCATTACTTGCTTATGCGCTCAGTATGACTGTACAGTGATCTCATTTATATTTTATCCATGTACTTTTTGAGATGTTTTACAGTTTAGTTTTATGGTTGTCTATTATATGAGGCAGCCTTGAGCAGAAGGATGAATAGGGTTTTCAAAAATAATTCTTCCCGCCTTCTCACTTGTTTTGAATTACCTGTCAAGGAACAAAAATTCCCACTATTGGTTTATGTGCAAGTAAATAGAATTCAGATTCTGAAAGCAATTATGAAAGCAGAATTCTAAAAATCTATTGTATCAAGGGTATTATCACTAGTACTAAACATTTACCATCCAAAGTACACAGAATATGACAAATTTCATTTAAATGGGAAATTTCTGATAAAATATTAATCTTAATTTTTTTTGGATACTTCATGTACAATTGATTCTATTATTTTGCAGCAACACCCTCATATACAATTGCCACTAAACATTTGTGGTGGTTAGGCTTAGAGAATTTTTTTAAATGATCATTTCTTTTAATGCCCAAAAAGACAAATGTTATGGTATTCTAAGATAAGGTATACAACACAAAAAATGATATTGAAATATATTAATTACACTTTCTTGTTTGAAGAATAATATATTCTGAAAAATATAAACACAACTCACAAGATTCAGTGAGTTCTTATATTGGCAATATTCAAAATTACTGTACATTAAAAGACTAAAGGTCATTCATGAGTAATCAAAATCAAGACTACAATGAATGTTGATTAAAATCACACTACCTGTTATAATAAATAAAAAACAAAATCTCAGTGACTTATCACAATAGAAGTTCTCAATCCATAAAATGTAGTAGAAAGAAGGCATTCTGGCAAGGGAACTCTGTTCCTCACAGTCATTGAGGAACAAACCTTGTAGGAGACTGCAATAAGCAACACAGGTAGGACTGCCAGACTTCACAAATCAAAACACAAGCTGCCAAGTTAAATGTAAGCCACAGATAAACAGGGAAAACCTTTGTTATAACCAACTTTTCACACCACAGGAATTTAATATTGTTAAAATAATGTTATGTAATAAATACTCAGCATTCTAATTCCCCCACTTTTCCCAACAGCAACCTTTGTAGATGTTTTATTTTCAGGTTCAGGATCCAATCAAGGATTGTTTGTTAAGTAATTTTTAATATAAATATCTCCCATGCAATATTTATAGCTCGCTTATACTAAAAAATTATCTGTTGTCTATCTGCAATTCAAATTTCATTGGGTATACTGTATTTAAACTGGAAACTCTAACACATGGCTTTCAGAGTTTCCATAAATGTTAATAATCAGGGAACAGATGAGGAAGAGAAAGACTAGAAAGTCATATGGTTCCAGTTTGAGGGGAGGAGGCAGGACCTAGTTCAGGCCTAGAATTAGCATTCATTACTTTTACCCATGTTCTATTGGCAGAACCTGGTATCATGGCCGCACATAAGAAAGTTTGTTTGAGGGGCCGGCACCATGGCCGAAGGTTAAGTTCACGCCTCCGCTGCGGCGGCCCACGGTTTCGCTGGTTCGGATCCTGGGCATGGACATGGCACCGCTTGTCAGGCCACGTTGAGGCAGCATCCCATGTGCCATAACTAGAAGGACCTATAACTAAGATAAACAACTATGTACCAGGGGGAATTTGGGGAGAAAAAGCAGAAAAAAAAAAAAGATTGGCCACAGATGTTAGCTCAGGTGCCAATCTTTAAAAAAAAAGAAAGTTTGGTTGAAACCATGCACTGATGCCATGCTCAGAAGAAAAGATGAATGTAAGGTTGAGCAGTAAGTCAATGTCCGCCATACCAATGGTCCATGATATACTACTCCTCAAAAAGTACTGCTCAGCAATGTGGAATGGTATTTAAGAGAAAAGACATTGGAATCAAGGAGTTGAGGGCTTGCAGTATATGGAAAATCATAGGTGAAGACATCTCAGCTGTCTACATAACCAGATACAGAGGTAGCATGACTCAAAGTAGAACACAAAGAGATTCATGACTTAAAATAAAATAAGCTATCATTACATAGTAACAAAATTTTTACAAGATGATTTTCCTGCAGCTTGGATATACCCAGAAAGCAAAACAATGCAATGGGAAATGCAAAACTATTTCTAAGAAATCCATACATATATGGATATATATAAAATGAGAGGACTATGTGACTTGTGAAGAATGCCACCTAGATAGCAGTTGCATGCTAAGCACTGTAGCATCAAAACACCCTGAAGCCTTCAAACATATATGGATCATGATTCTATGTCAGAAAATTTCAATAATGACTACTAATAATTTCAGGAATTTGAATGGATTAAATTCAAATTAATTAAATTTGATTAGGATTAATTAGGATTCAAATGATAAATGACTTAGAAAAACTATAGGCCATTTAAAAGGTACCAAATAATACTGACATATGGCTTTAGCAAATATAGGTAACTGTTTAATGTAGTGGAAGCATGTTTTAATCTATATTTCATAGAAATACAGGTATTAGACATCAGCCTTATACTATGAAATCTTATTTACTTTGAAAGTGAATCCATGGCTCACATATCACTTTTTTATGTGGTAATTACTCGTTAAGAAAATAGAAGGAATATTTGGAAAGCAATGAACTCTGTTTGGAGTGTTTGCCATGAAAATCCCATTCAAAAAAAGTGACATGAAATGTAAGAGCATTTTTCCTCCAAGAAGTCACCAATATTTCCCTTCCTTTCTTGGTTCTCCTCCTGGTCCTTTCTAAGCTTTAGTAGCCCTGACACAAGGAAAAAGCACCGAAGTGACGGAATTCTTTCCTGTCAGATTTGGTGCCCAATAGAAGTTGCAGTATGTCTTCCTCATTGTATTTCTAGTGATCTATATGACCTCTGTGAAGGGTAATATTGGAATGATCCTACTCATCAAGACAGATTCCAGACTTCAAACACCCATGTACTTTTTCCTAAAACATTTGACTTTTGTTGATATCTCTTATACCTCTGCTATCACTCCCAAGATGCTGCAAAATTTCACAGTAGAAAAGAAATCAACATGATTCAGGGACTATGTGATACAGTTAGTCGTTTATGCAACATTTGTGATGAGTGTCTGTTATCTACTGTTTGCTTTTGCAGTGGACTGCTATGAAGCCATCTGTAACCCACTTTACTATGCCATAATTATGTCTTAAAGAGCCTGCATCCAGTTGGCAGCTACTTCAAATGTCATGGGCTCAATAAATCCTTGTACACACCGGTTTTACATTTCCACTGTTCTCCACAAGTCCAATACCATAAATCAGTTTTTATGTGACATTCCCCCAATTCTCACCCTTCCGTGCTCCAACATTGACATCACCATCATGTTTGCTGTCTTTGTGGGATTTAACTTGGTGTTCATTGTATTGTTTATCATCTTTTCTTACGTTTATATCATGGCTACCATCCTAATTTTGTCTTCTACTGCAGGGAGGAAAGAAGCCTTCTCCATGTGTGCCTCGCATCTGAGAGAAGTCAGCATTTTCTATGGAACTCTGCCATACATGAACTTGCAGCCTCATTCTAATAATTCCTGGGAGAATATGTAAGTGGCTTCTATGTTTGATGGCATTGTGATTCCCAAGTTGAATCCCCCGATCTATAGTTTGAAAAATAAGGAGGTAAAAGAAGCTCTAAATGGGAAGGGAGAAATTCTTCCAGATTGGTCCAAAATTGTTAAGATTCATCACATGAAAGCATCCAGTAGAGATGTTTGACAATTTAATGTTTCTGAATTTGGAACATGTTCACATCTTAAACCATGCTACCTCTTTTGATGGATATGTTCCTAGAATGTAGGAAATACAGTCACATCTCATTGATTAATTTTCCCTTGAATATAGTTTGAGAAACGTATCTTGTACTATTCATGGTTATTTAAAATATTAAGTATGTATGGACTTTACAGAGCACCTATCTGTTGCATTTCAGATATATTTCAAATTTGAAATACGTTCTTAAAGACTAAAAAACACCAATTTAGTATATAATCAATATTAAAATTGAAGTTCGTTATTTCACATTCATTTAAACATGTTTCCTAAACTGTCTACAAACAGGCTGTTCATATGTTCTGTTCTAATTATTGTATAAACCTGAGTGTGAAATGACCATACTTCTTTGAGCAGTACCTTATGATTCAGGCTATACATTCAACTAAATCTTCTCCTATTAGCAACAATCTGCAGCACTTGGAAACAGTTATTTCTTCTGTGATGTTATTACTTCTTTTTGTCATCAGTTATCCTCTTTAGTCTGAATCCATCTCTTTCTTCCATAAGGTAAGGAAACTCCTGGAAGCATTTTCTGTATTTCTCTCCAATAGAGATAGAAAATCTCAACTGTATATGGATCGAGAAACTGAAACAATAGTCATTCATTTATGAAAGAAAATGAAAACACTAGATCATAAACCTGTATGGACTGATATGTTCATCACAGTGTTATTGACAACAGCCAAGACATGGAAACAACCTAAGTGTCCATCAATGGATGAACGGATAAAGAAAATGTGGTATATTTACAAAGAAATATTATTCAGCCATAAAAACAAATGAAATCTTGCCATTTGCAACAAAATTCATGACCCTTGAGGGCATTACACTAAGTGAAATAGACAGAGCAAGACAAATGCCATATGCTCTCACTTAAATGTGGAATCTGGAAAAAAAAATGAAAAAAATCAAGTTCAAAGAAAAAGAGACCAGATTGATGGTTTCCAGGTGACTGGAGTGGAGGGTGGGCAAATAGGTGAAGGGGATCAAAAAGTATAAAGGCAGTTATAAAATAAATGTGTCATGGGAATATAATGTACAGCATGGTAATTGTAGTTAATAATACCATATTGCAGATTTGAAAGTTGCCAAGAATGTAAATCTTAAACGTTTTCCTCAAATGAAAAAGAAAATGTAATTGTATATGGTGACACATGTTAGCCAGACTTATTATGGTGATCATTTAACAATATACAAAACTACTGATTCATTATGTTGTATATCTGAAATTAACATTATATGTCAATTATACCTCAATAAAAAAAGCCTGTAGGATATGTTGTTCAATGCAAAAAATATGATTGTGATAAGCTAATAACAGTAATTTTATATATGTATATATTTATATGCAGTTATAACTAAAATTCTAGACAAAATACCTTGGAATGTAACAATGCGCTTTTCAGATGGAAGTGAAAATCTGTTTGTATCTTGTCTATTCAGGACTAGACTAAAGACATAAGTAAATTCATATGGTTAAAAATACACGTTACGCTGCACACAAAACATTTTCAAAGATAGACTATACGTTGGGAACAAAACAAGTCTCAATGAATTTATGAAAACTTAAATAATATTAAGCAGTATTTCTGATTAAAATGGTGTGGAATTAGGAAGAAACTACAAGAAGAAAGCTGGAAAAGTCACAAATAGGTGGAGACTAAACAACATGCTACTGAATAACTATTGGATTGATGAAGGAGTCAAAGGAGAAATCAAAAAATACCTGGGGACCAATGAAAATGAAAGAAAAACATACCAAAACTTACAGGATGCATCAAAAATGGTACTAAGATGGAAGTATATAGCAATAAAGGCCTACCTCAAGAAAGAAGAAAAATCTCAAGAAAACAATCTAACCCTACACTTAAAAGAACTAGACAAAGAACAAAAGAAGCCCAAAGTCAATAGAAGGAAGAAAATAAAAATCAAAGCAGAAAATCATCTTCAATGGTGAAAAACTGAAAGCTATCCTTCTAAGAGCAGGAACAAGATAACAATGCCCACTCTTGCCACTCTTCTTTGTCATAGCACTGGAAATCCTAGCTATAGCAGGTAGGCAAGAAAAAGAAATAGAAGGTAATCAAATTTGAAAGGAAGACGTAAAACTGTCTCTATTTGCAGATGACTTGATTCTATAAATAGAAATCCCTAAAAACTCCAAGGGAAACCTACTAAGAAATAACTAAGACACAGTAAAGTCGTAGGGTACAAAATCAACATACAAAAATCAGTTGCATTTCTATAAACTAACAGCAAAGTGGCAGAAAGAGAAATCAAGAATACAATCCAATTTACAATCACAATAAAATACTTAGGAAGACATGTAACCAAGGAGTGAAAGATCAGTATGGTGAAAACTATGAGACGTTGTTGAAAGAAACTGAAGAAGACATAAAAAAATGGAATGCTATCCCATGCTCATGGATTGTAAAGATTAACATAGTTAAAATGATCATATTACCTAAAGAAATCTACAAATTCAATACAATCTTCATCAGAATCTCAGTGACATTGTTCACAGAAATAGAGCAAAGAATTCTAAAATTGATATGGAACAACAAAAGACTCCAAATAGCTGAAGCAATCCTGAGAAAAAAGAACAAAGCCAGAGGTATCAGAATCCCTGATTTCTAAATACACTGCAAAGTTAGAGTAATCAAAAAGGATGGTACCTGCGGAAAAAAGACACATCCAGATCAATAGAAGAGAATTGACAGCCCAGAAATAAACCTGCACATCTATCAACAGCTAATTTTCAAGAAACGAGTGAAGAACATACAATAGAGAAAGAAAAGTCTCTCCAATAAATGGTGTAGAGAAACCTGGACAGCCACAAGCAAAAAAAAAATGAATGTAGACCATTATCTTACAACATAGGTACAAATTAATTCAATGTGGATTAAACACTTGAATGTAAGACCTGAAACCATACAACTCCTGGAAGAAAACTCAGGCAGGACTCTCCTTGACATCTCTCTAAGCAGTATATTTTTGAATATCTTGTCTCCACAGCAAAGGGAAACCAATGAAAAAATAAACAAATGGGACTGCATCAAACTAAAAAGCTTCTGCACAGCCAAGGAAACCATTAACAAAATAAAAAGCTTTCCAATTGGGAGAAGATAATTGCAAATCATGTTTGATAAGGGGTTAACATACAAAATTATTATCTGAGAACTCACAGAATGTTTACCTCACCATCATGAGATTCTGCCTGACACTATCTAATTCTAAGGGACACAGATTATGATAAGAGGAAAGAATAAGCACATGGCTATCAAGCCAATGTACTCTCCTTGTGCTGTGTCATCCCAAAGCTACTGTCTGACTCCATGCTCATACGGCCTCATGAGTAGTGTTACGGTAACAATTTTGGGATAATACCTAGCATGACTGGGACACTCTTTTTCAAGATGCCTATATGCTTTGAAACAGTGGTATATGCTGGCCCTGATAGCTAGAATATATGACTCTGGGAACCAAGAAAGGGAAGTAGAAGTAGCCTGTATCACAATTACTCACACAGACACTTAGGGAGTTTGTCTTTCCTGTCACTGCAAATTTAAGACTGATGGACTGTGCATTTCTCTTCCTGAGAGCATTCACTGCTACCAGCCTGGGAGGTCTGAACCACTGGGGGAATTAACAACCACCAAAAGCAGCCTTCAACATATGATTGATGAGAATTGTTATATGTGGACTCAGCTTCCTGGTCCCTCAGCTTGGTTAACTCTAAGATCTCTGTTTTATACTGACTCCAGAGAATCCTCAACTACAGTAAGCTCCCGTAGACCACAGAAGTAACTGACTTTTATTGGCCAACTTCCTTTTGCTGTCTCATTTCCTCACTCCTATACTGGTGCTTCCTTGACTCCCAAAGAAAGTATTCAAACTTAAATCCTGGTTTCAGGTTCGGCTTCTCGGAAATGCAAACTGGTAAACCAACCTGGCCTGAAAAGCAAGAAGATAAAAGTATTAAAGCTTCTATGATTATAAAGAAACAAAATATCCTTGCTCTATTTCTTTTGCTAGGATATTTCCTAAATCTTTCTTCGCAGCAAGCAAAGATAGGGAACCTCCTTTCCTTGACATGTAGAATGGAACTTAGCTTTGGTCTGTACACCTATGTGTCTGTGTGTATATGTGTGTGTGTGATAGTCAAGCATTTAAAACTTGCCTTGTAAGTTGACCTTATATTTTGCAATAAATAAGATGTGTTCAAAAATAGTAACAGTAGTTATGCTTGTTTGGTAGAATCACAAATGATTTTTATTCTTTCTTTTCTACTTAGGCATACTTTACAATGATTTATAATAAACATGACTACTTTTGTCATTTAAAAATCAAAGTTAAAAGTTCTTAAAATAAAATTTCAGCTAAGTACCTTTCCATCCCTATGAGTGATTTCTGAAGGAGTTATATCTGTAAACATAGACATCTAGATGTGATTTGCTAAATCACCGTTACACAAGGTGCAATGTTTTCTATATAAATAAGAGGGCACTGTCTACTGTCTTAAGAGAGAAAATCTAGTCTGGTTCTTGCTAAGAGAAGACTAGAGGTGTCATAGTAGGATATCTCAGACTTCAGCATGGATTACCATAGGCTGCAGTGTAGATAAAAAGAGAAGGGACTGAATATACCTTTTTTTAAACCCAAAATTGCTGGACACAGTCATGCATCAGAGTGAAAAGAGAGCAAGGGAGATTGTTGACCTCCCTAGTCCATGAAGAAGTAATAGTAGCATCAGCCTTATTGGTATATAGAAAGCAGAAATTGTATATGCAATTAGGAATAGGAAAAAGATGGTTGGGTTGCAATAGGTGAGCCTCAGGTGGCTTACAGGAGACTCAATGAAATGTATTTCCCAACCTGCACAAAGTTGGGCTCTGTGCTTATTCAGAGTACCAGTCCTTTGAGGTTCACTTTGCTGTCACCTTTGGCATGAAGCTACCTTTGTGCCCAGATTGCTGTCATCTCCCTGGGCACTAGACTCTTTCATATTTTAGGAGTACCCTCACATTGTGGATGTGACAACTATAAATAATAAACTGCGCTACAAGGCACAGTTCTGTACTAGACAGAATTCTTCTGAAGACTTGATCTATACAGTAACCCTCCCTTATCCACAGGAGATACTTTTCAAGACTCCCAGTGGATGCCTGAAAGCACGGATACTACCAGAACCCTATATATACTATGCTTTTTCCTATACATACATGTTTGGGTTGCAGCAGCAAAACTAGCATGAATTTCTTTTTTCTTCACAATTTTATCGATAGAAGATTCATTCTTACTGTATATCTTAGTAACCTCAGCATGTGATTTTTTGTCTTTCCTTATTAAGTTGAGAAATATCATCTTTTCACCTAAAGGAAGCACTTTCAGCTTCTCTCTGGCACATCTGAATTACCAGCATCACTACTCTTGTGTTTTGGGGCCATTATTGAGTAAAATAAGGGTTACTTGAACATAAGCACTGCAATACTGTGTCAGTGGATCTTATAACCTAGACAGCTATGAAGTGACTAACCTGTAAATAATGTCTACAAAGTGGATCCAGTGGACCAAGGGACAATTCACATCCCAGGCAAGACAGAGCAGGAAGACACAAGATGTCATTATGCTACTCAGAGTGCTGTGAAATTTGAAATTTACGAATTGTTTATTTCTGGAATTTTCCATTTAATATTTGTGCACTGAGGTTGACTCCATCCAGGTGCTGAAACCACAGAAAGCGAAATCATGGATAAGGGAGGACTACTGCATTAGCATAAGTTCTGTATTGTCCCTTGCTATACTGCCTAGCACAATTATTTGTACAAAAACAACCCTCACTAAAAATATATTTTCAAGTGCCACCTTTAAAGACCTTATGGCATATGAGTGTCAGTTATACAAGGGATAAAAAATAAGCATGGGCCACCGTAAACAAGGAAGTAAGGACTCAACCCATCTAAGCCTTAGTCTCCTGGTCTATAAAATGGGGATGATAACAGTATCTGCTTCATAGGATTGTAACAATAATTAAATAAAAGAACTCAGGTAAAAATCTTAGCACATTGTCTGTCAAATAGCAAGTTGCCAATAAATGTTAGGTGTCATTATAATGAATTCGTTAAGAAAAGGAGATTAGAAAAACCAGAGCTGGAAGAAATCCTGTAAAACTCATCTAGCATCATTGTGAAGGGTATCTGTCCTTGAATCAGAACTTCCTGAGATCAAACCCCAGCTTTGCCATTTATCACATAGGTGTCTCGCACTCTCTTTGCCAGTTTCCTCATTTGTAAATGGATATAATTGTCTGGCCTAAGTGACGTAATACGTCTAAAGTATTTAGTAAATATCACTTTGTAGTCACAATAAATCTTTGGTTATAATGATCAATTTCCTGGCTATTTTGCAAATGAGATAATCGTCATCAAAGCACCGGCCAATTGTCCAAGATCACACAGCAAGTTTGTGTCAGTTTTGGAACTAGAATCCATGTCTCCTAATCCCACCCAGTTTGAAAAAAAAAAGTCAAAATGCCTGTAAAGATCTCAAGACAAGATGTCATGAAGAATGAGTCTAGATCTGGCCTTGTTGAGAATCCACTGATGCAGCCTTCGCAACCTAGCCAAGGGCAAGATAAGACCAACAGGGGGCAGTACATGCACATCAACGAGGTCGGCTGTATGGATTTCCAGTCTCTTCAAATTCCTTTCATCTTCCTCCTCAAAATCACACCAGAAAATCGAAAACTAGACCATCAATGTCCTGACCACACCTCAGCACCATCTTTGCCTGTATAAGCTACAGATAGCCCTAATTGCACACTCTGCTCTCAACTCAGAACAGAATTTTTAACAACAGTTTGCTCCTGAAACCCATATTGTAAATTGATTTGCTGAACCAGAAACAAGCTTTTAGGAACTTAAGGAGCATCACTGCATCTAGGGCCATTAAATAATTCTAGTGCTTATAAAGTAGAAAATATTACCTTAAAAGCAGGGGGGTAACATTAAGATGCCTCACTTCCACCTCCAGAGCCCCCACCTCCAAAGTTAAAATATTTGAAATAGAAAATTAGGATTGCTTATTCTGAGAGTAAAACTGCAAGTGAGTGAAATATCACTGAGGTCAAAAATAGACAAAGCCACTTCTGAAAGATCTGTCCTGTTACATTGGACAGAAATAAGGTTAAATTGTTGCCTTATCTAAAGGAAGAGTACATTCATTAAAAGAGGAGTTTGCCAGTAATGCAACCACACACACAGACACACAGAAAAACCTCTAAAAACAGAGGATAAAGGGAAATTTCCTATCCAAACGTATTTTATATATATATATGTGTATATATATATAAGGAATTCTGCAGTATCATTCTTATGGCAAATCTGATGCGCAATAGGATGCAGACATGAGGAATGAAACTTAAGGAGGGACCCCAAAAGTGGAGATAAGTCAATGTCATCCCCACACCACAGCCAGCCTGGGTACAGGTTAGAGACCACATGTCCCTGTTTCCATCCCAGTGAAACACAGGAGGCCATAAGGGAGTAGCAGTGTCATGCAGCAATTTGCCCTCACCCTCCGACTAATTGGGAACCCCAAAGCGCACTGGGTAAATCCCACTGCTGAGGAGTTAGAGATGGAAATCTAGTGGCTGCTTTCCTCCAAGTCCCTTTTGCTACTCTTAGCAAACAGCCTTGTCTTGGAGAAAGGAGTAATATAATGCCTGGGGGACAGTGAGTGTTCAGTACCATATTTGATGAAAGGACAGGGCTTAGGGAGCCTCAGTATCCTTTCCTCCAGTTTGAACCAGCCCATAAAGAATAGGCTGGAAATTGAGGACAGATTCCTTTATGAATATCCAAAGGCTCTGGCCAAACAGAAAGGGAAAGATGGAGGGTCTTAAGGATGCAGCTAGACAATAAGTAGAGATCTGATAAAATTAGTTCAGAACTGAATGAGATTGCTAAAATAGAAAGAGCTTTAGCTACAAAGCCAATTACAATTGTGTCCTGATCCCAGTCTAGTCACATTCCAGCTGTGTGACTTTGAGCAAGTTCCTTCCTGTCTGTTCTGATTCTCATCTGCACAATGAGGCTAAGGATCAGCTATAAAGCCTGCCTGAAAATTGTATTTAACATTTTGGAAGATAGTAGTTATGTAGCAAAAAGTAAAAAATACAATGACAAGAATCAGAAAATCACTGCAGAGCTGAATGTTTATTACTAACCATCAGCCCGCAGAGGCATGTATCTATGGCTTGCAGCAGCAAGCACCTCATAGGAAACCAAAATTTGGGTCTTTTGTTAGGCCTTCAGAAAGCACTTTTCCCCCTCCATGAGAATTTGTTTCACAGGCTTTGCAATTATTATCAGATGTAAAGATGATGCAAATAATGTGAGAGTGTAACCACTACCTCCCTTCCCAAAAAAGTGCACCTGGTACAAAAGACCTAGGGACATTTCTAATTAGGTTGGGAAAGAACCATCAGGCATGATACTGAAATGAGTCACAAGGCCTGACACTGCTAAGATGAGAAGGGATATTGGAGTGTATTTTAACTGAGACTTGCACCCACCCACCCTGCACCCTCTATCACAGAAAATATAGGACACAGTAGAATGTGGACATGCCTGGGTCTTAATGAGCCATCGATCCATCCATTCATTCTGTACTCATTAAGTCATGACTGAGCCCTCACTACAGCCAGGTTTTTGAAATACAGGACTAAAAAAGGCATGATCCTTGCCCTCAAAAAATTCACAATCTTGTGGAGGAAAGACACAACAATGATGACACCATGCCCGAGGAACAATGAGAACACAAAGGAGCTCCAGCTCTATCCAGGTTGATCATGAGAAAGTAAAAGTGCTACTTAAACTGGTTCTGAAGAATGAGTAGTAGTCTCCTAGAAAGGAGAGGAAAAGGTAGGACAGTGTGCATGAGCAAAGGCACATAAGTCCTCCTTATGACTCCACACATAGTCTAGTGTAGGAGCACAGAAGATGTGAAAGGGTACCAGATGATAAACTGATGGGCAGAGATAGCACATTCCCCTTTCTTGTGTGTCTTCTAAGAACGTCTAGTTGGATGTTCAGCACATATGTTCTCCGGAGAAGAGTGTTTATTATTAAACCTCATGTTGTCTGTAGATCTAATCTCCATATATGATAGAGTGGAATGAGAAGTATACTCTGTTGTGGTGGCAAAGAGGACTGAAGAACTTACCACAGCAGGGAAATGAGACAAGGCTTCCTTTTATCTAAGAGCTGGACAGACCCTCAGATATTATCCAAGGTAGTTTTCTTAACTTGGCATCCTTAAGTACTCAAAGAAAAATTCTGTTTTTATTCAATTTATAAAAATCATATGTATATTAGGATGACCACCCTATTATCGAGTTCTTCCATGCAATCTTGATAGTCAAATTTTGCATTTATGATTTTGAACATCTTGACACCAAATGATCTGCCAAAGTGATACCTTTTGGCTTCTGAGTTGGTATAATTTAGGATCCCCAGGTCCTGTACTTTGAGAACAAGTTTATCTAATGCCATCCCTCAATAAGCAATGAGGATATGGAGACCCAGAAAAGGGGTATGTCTTTGTAATGTATCCACTAATTTGTAACAAGGACTAAAACCCCAGAAGCCTGGATCAATGTTTGCTTTATCACAGATCAGCCACCACCCCCTCTGGATAAGCAGTCATCAATCCCATGAATTTCAGGATCTCTAGGTACAGATAAGTTCATAATTCACAAGGATGCAGTTTAACTTTTTTGTCACAGTTTCAACTTCCAGTTTAACTTGGACTAGGTCTGTGACCTACCTCTCTGAGAAGCAAGCAGAAAGGGTCAGGATAAATGTGTCCAGCTTAGGGTAAAAAAAAGATAGCTTTTAAACAAATCCACACTCTCTAATCTTCACATATTACAGAATTTGCGACTTCACACATATAGGAAGCAGGGGTTTTATTTTTTACATTCTGATGTGGGAGGAGCTCAATAAGTCCTGACCAGCAGATGACCTGCAAGCTGGCTCTGAACAGTTGGAGGCTCCCTACCCCTGCCCTCTCTATGGGATGAGTGCTCCACTTGCCCTTCCAATTCCCAGAAGCTACCCCAAGACAATGAGTTTGAAGTAGTAATATGGTAATGAAGTTATCTAGACTGTGTGCGTGACTGAACCCAGTTAAGGTTCCCTGTGTATATGACTGAATCCAGTTAAGGCACCCATATGAACTTTAGGATTTGGCAGGCAGTTGCAGAAATCTACACATCATATGCCTGCCCAAAAGAAGCCTTGTAAGTTCCCTTGCTTATTAAGCCTGTCACCTACCAATCTGGAGGGGGCTGCCTCTTTCTTCAGTCTCTCCCTGCCCTTGACATAAGAGCGATTGTTTCAGGTTACACCTGGAAGCTCCCTGTGAATTTGCATAACAACGGATGGTACCATGAAACTTCTGATCCTAAAGCAATTATTGATTTGTTGTTTAATTGAAGGGAGAAAATAACAACTTTCTTATTAGTAAAGTTTAAAAGCAGAGGAAGCAGTCAATTTGTGGTTTGCTTTATAGGTATTTGATACCTTATATGTAGTCACTGAATGAATGACAAGTTGATGTTACCTAAAACACCCATTTAATGCAATAAATAGTCGAACTTAGAAGTGGGAGATAAGTGAACCAGTGGGTGTGTGGATCCATGGAACTCTAGAACCTGGCACTTCAGCAGAATCACCTGGGGAGTATTAGGAAAAGGCAAACTTGACCCTGGACTAATTATCTTAGAATTTCCATGGCTGAAGCTCAGAATTCAACATTTACTAAAACTCCTCAGGTAATTCTGATGATTATCTAATCAACCCAAATGAACTCTTGCCATGTTTTTCAATGGAAAAGATTCTAAGTTAATTGATTGAATTAGCTATGGCAATCAATTATAATCCTACCTGAGATGTAAGACCTCCCAGCATCAAGGTAACTGTTGATACCGACCCTGATTCCATCGTAATCCTGATTTTATAGATGACATTCACAAAGGTGACAAATTTTTCCCAAGGTCACATAGCCTGCTTAATTGTGGAACTGAAATTTGAACCCAGATCTATCTGGCTCCATAGTTAACACTCAACTACCACACTATATGGCCTATCGAACATGTTTACCTTTGGGAATTACTTTTATTAAAAGGTTGTGGACTCTGTGTTATAGAACCTGAGAACAGCCTGGGTTGATAACTTATTCTGTATATGACATTGGATGAGTCTCAATATCTCTACATCCTCACCTGTTAAAGCTCTAAGCTTTCTCAGGTTCATTTCTTTGAGGTCATTTGACATTCTATGAACTTTGTTTCAGTTGGTATGCTAGACACATTTCATTAGGTAATTAGCAATCCAAGTCCTCTTGACTATATGCCAAATGAATGGAGCAACCTACAGATATCACAGGGCTAAAGAGGAAAGATCTCTAAGGGATATAGCAGACGGAAAAGGCTTTTTGGAGAAGATAGGCCTGAAACATTTATCACTTTCCTCCCTGGTTACTATATTTACAAAGATTTTGTTTTTATTTAAGCTAATGTGGTGGCGTGGCCTGGTAAAAGTAGTCAATTACAGCCCCTTCAGTAGAGAAGAGGAATCCAATAGGCCACAGAGAAAAGCAGGCAGGGAGACAAAGTTGGTGGCTCCATGCTTCCTGCAGACCACCACAGTGTAGGGACAGCATTTTGCCATCAGCTTTGAGTCAGCTAGAAGTTGTAGCCAAATGCCCAACAGTTTCTTGGAGTTGAGTCTTCTTTCCTCAGTGAGGCCTGTGGGAGCCTCATCCATCCACTCCATCCTTGTGATTGTGGGAAGGGGTATCTAAGGAAGAGATTCTCTACCAGGGGTGATTTTGTCCCCCAATGATAAATGCAAATACCTAGAGAACCAGTTTGAATGTCATGATTTGGCAGGGGAAATAGGAGGAAAGTGCTATGGATGTCTAGTGTGTAGAGGCCAGGAATGCTACTGAACATCCTACAACACTCAGGACATCTCCCCCATCCCCAGCAATAAAGAATGATCTGGCCCAAAAGGTCAATAGTGCTAAGGTTGGGAAACTCTGATATAAGGGAACAGCAATCATAACAACAAAAAAAAGGTAGCTAAACTCACTAAGGTCAGCCATGAATAGAAGTGTCTCATTTTTACCCTCTCCTCCCCACTCCAACATCAGAGGGAATAGAGAGGAAAGCACCTGCAGTCACTAGGCCAACTCAGGCAAGGTTTTTGGCAGGGTGGGAAAAGATTTAAACTGAATACTAGGTTGATTTTGTAATAACTTCTTAATTTAAAAGAGCTTAAGACTCTCAAGAATTGCAAAAGTTATGGCATAGAGTTCCCGCGTACCCTTCACCTAGTTTCTCCTTCTCCCAATAACGACATTACATAACCATAGCACATGGTCAAAAGCATAAAAGTGACTATGATACAAAACTGTTAACACAGGTACAGACATTTTTTGGACTTCACCAGTATTCGCATGCCCTCTTTTTTTTTTTTTTTTTGGGTATACAGTTTTTTAAAGTTTTGTCACATGTATAAACTCAAGTAACCACTACCATAATCAAGACACAGAACTGTTCCATTGCCACAATGAAACCCTCTCTCCTGTTACCCCTCAATAGTCACATCCTTCCCCCAGCACTTATCTCTGATAAGCATTGATCTGTTCTCCAACACCACAATTTTGTCACTTCAATCATGTTATGTAAATGGCATCATATAGTATATAGCCCTTTAAAGGTTTTGTTTTTTCCACTGATCATAGTGCTGTTGTGAGTCATTCAAGTTGTTGTATGTTTCAGTAATTTATTGAAATACTTACTTACTGATGCATAGTGTTCTAGTGTATGGATGAACCACAGTTGGTTTAACTATTTCCTTGTTGAAGGACATCTAGGTGGTTTCCAGTCTGGGGCTATGGTAAGTAAAGCTGCTATGGACTTTTGTGTTCAGGCTTTTATGTGAAAATAAGTTTTCATTTCTCTAGGACAAATACTCAGGAGTGCAGTTGCTGCATCACTCATATGATAAGTGTACATGAAACTTTATAAGAACCTACCAAACTGCTTCCAATGGATCTGTACCATTTTACATTCCCATCAACAATGCATGTGAGATCCACTTATGAGAATGATGTTTTAAAATGAAAAATGGTACTCACTAAACAAGAAAAATCTCACATAAGCAACCTCAAACGACACCTAAGAGAACTAGAAAAAGAAGAACAAACAAAGCCCAGAGTCAGTAGAAGGAGGGAAATAATAAAAATAAGAGCAGAAATAAACGATATTGAAACAAAAAAGACAATAGAAAGGATCAATGAAACAAAGAGTTGGTTCTTTGAAAGAATTAACAAAATTGACAAACCCCTAGCCAGACTCACCAAGAAAAGAAGAGAGAAATCGCAAATTAATAAAATTAGGAATGACAGAGGAGAAGTCACAACAGATACCAATGAAATACAAGAGATCATAAGAGAATACTATGAAAAACTATATGCCAACAAATTGAACAACCTGGAAGAAATGGACAAATTCCTAGACTCCTACAATCTCCCCAAACTGAATCAGGAAGAAATGGAGAATCTGAATAGGCCAATCACAAGTAAGGAAATAGAAACGGTAATCAAAAACCTCCCCAAAAATAAGAGTCCAGGACCAGACGGCTTCTCTGGAGAATTCTACCAAACATTCAAAGAAGACTTAATACCTATTCTTCTCAAACTGTTCCAGAAAATTGAGAAAGATGGAGTACTCCCTAACACATTCTATGAAGCCAACATCACTCTGAACCCCAAACCTGACAAGGACAACACAAAGAAGGAGAACTACAGGCCGATATCACTGATGAACATAGATGCAAAAATCCTCAACAAAATTTTGGCAAACCGAATACAGCAATACATCAAAAAGATTATACACCATGATCAAGTGGGATTTATACCAGGGACACAGGGATGGTTCAACATCCACAAGTCAATCAACGTGATACACTACATCAACAAAATGAAAAACAAAAACCACATGATCATCTCAATAGATGCAGAGAAAGCATTCGACAAGATCCAACACCCATTTATGATAAAAAATAAATAAAATATATCAATAAAATGGGTATAAAAGGAAAATACCTCAACATAATAAAGGCCATATATGACAGACCCACAGCCAACATCATACTCAATGGACAAAAACTGAAAGCCATCCCTCTGAGGACAGGAACAAGACAAGGGTGCCCACTTTCACCACTCCTATTCAACATAGTACTGGAGGTGCTGGCCAGAGCAATTCAGCAGGAAAAAGAAATAAAAGGAATCCAAATAGGTAACGAAGAAGTAAAACTCTCGCTGTTTGCAGATGACATGATCTT
This sequence comes from Equus caballus, assembly GCF_041296265.1. Taxonomy (NCBI): domain Eukaryota; kingdom Metazoa; phylum Chordata; class Mammalia; order Perissodactyla; family Equidae; genus Equus; species Equus caballus. The sequence goes on from NC_091695.1 coordinate 24,773,786, forward strand.
ATATATAGAAAACCCCAAAGAATCCATAGAAAAACTATTAGAAATAATCAACTACAGCAAAGTAGCAGGGTATAAAATTAACGTGCATAAATCAGTAGCATTTCTATACACTAACAATGAACTAACAGAAAAAGAACTCAAGAACTCAATCCCATTCACAATCGCAACGAAAAGTATAAAATACCTTGGGATAAACTTAACCAAGGAAGTGAAGGATCTATACAATGAAAACTACAAGACTTTCTTGAAAGAAATTGACGATGACATAAAGAGATGGAAAGACATTCCATGCACATGGATTAGAAGAATAAACATAGCTAAAATGTCCATACTACCTAAAGCAATCTACAGATTCAATGCTATCCCAATCAGAATACCAAGAACATTCTTCACAGAAATTGAACAAACAATCCTAAAATTCATATGGGGCAACAAAAGACCGCGAATTGCTAAAGCAATCCTGAGCAAGGAAAACAAAGCCGGCGGACTCACAATCCCCGATTTCAAAACATACTACAAAGCTACAGTGATCAAAACAGCATGTTACTGGTACAAAAACAGGTCCACAGATCAATGGAACAGAATTGAAAGCCCAGAGATAAAACCTCACATCTATGGACAGCTAATCTTCGACAAAGGAGCAGAGGGCCTACAATGGAGAAAAGAAAGTCTCTTCAACAAATGGTGCTGGGAAAACTGGACAGCCATATGCAAAAGATTGAAAATTGACCATTCTTTTTCACCACACACCAAAAAAACTCAAAATGGATCAAAGACCTAAAGATTAGGCCTGAGACAATAAGTCTTTTGGAAGAGAATATAGGCAGTACACTCTTTGACATCAGTTTCAAAAGAATCTTTTCGGACACTATAACTCCTCAGTTGAGGGAAACAATAGAAAGAATAAACAAATGGGACTTCATCAGACTAAAGAGCTTTTTCTTCAAGGCAAGGGAAAACAGGATTGAAACAAAAAAACAGCTCACTAATTGGGAAAAAATATTTACAAGCCACTTATCGGACAAAGGGTTAATCTCCATAATATACAAAGAACTCACACTGCTTAACAACAAACAAACAAACAACCCGATCAAAAAATGGGCAGAGGACATGAACAGACATTTCTCAAAAGAAGATATGAATATGGCCAATAGACACATGAAAAGATGTTCATCATCGCTAATCATCAGGGAAATGCAAATCAAAACTACACTAAGATATCACCTTACACCCGTTAGATTGGCAAAAACATCCAAAACCAAGAGCGACAAATGTTGGAGAGGTTGTGGAGAAAAAGGAACCCTCATACACTGTTGGTGGGAATGCAAACTGGTACTGCCACTATGGAAAACAGTATGGAGATTTCTCAAAAAGTTAAAAATAGAAATACCCTATGACCCAGCCATCCCATTACTGGGTATCTATCCTAAGAACCTGAAATCAGAAATCTCAAGAGTCCGTTGCACCCCTATGTTCATCGCAGCATTATTTACAATAGCCAAGGTGTGGAACCAACCTACATGCCCAGAAACTGATGATTGGATAAAGAAGATGTGGTATATATACACAATGAAATACTACTCGGCCATAAAAAAAGACAAAATTGGCCCATTCACAGCAACGTGGATGGACCTCGAGGGTATTATGTTAAGTGAAATAAGCCAGTCAGAGAAAGACGAACTCTATATGACTCCACTCATAGGTGGAAGTTAGTATATTGATAAGGAGATCTGATCGGTGGTTACCAGGGAAAAGGGGGGTCGGGGGAGGGCACAAAGGGGTAGTGGTGTACCCACAACATGACTAACAATAATGTATAACTGAAATCTCACAAGGTTGTAATCTATCATAACATTAATAAAAAAAATTAGAAGAAAAAAATGAAAAATGGTATATCTTAATAGCCCATTGAGACTTTTTGTTTTGTTTTTTGAGAAGCATTAGCCCTGAGCTAACATCCACAACCAATCCTCTTTTTCCTGAGGAACATTGGTCCTGAGCTAACATCTGTGCCCATCTTCCTCTGTTTTATATGTGGGACTCCTGCCATAACATGGCTTGTTAAGCAGTGCATAGGCCTGCGCCAGGGATCCAAACCAACAAACCCCGGGCCACCCAAGCAGAGCACACAAACTTAACAGCTGCACCACCAGGCCAGCCTATTGGGACTATTTTAATAACTAAAATGACTGTACATCTAATGCATATAAATGCAATCATATTAATGGAACTCACTGCCTACCCAGAAAGAGAAGTCCCAAAGAGCACAGGAGGTAGCAGTTATTATAGAAAATAAAACTATTTATCTTTATATCTAAACAAGTAGAGACTTCACGGTCAAACATTCTGTCAGTAAATGCCATTTTCTTTGAAAGGGAAATTTCTGTTTCCGGTTTTTATTTCTTAAGGACAAACATGACTGCCACTTGGAGGTTCTGGTCACCATGTGACAACTCATAGTATTGTCCAGAGATCAACGAATTCCAGCCAAGCGCAAAGAACTTGGCTTCTTAGTGAGTCTGGTTGACCTTATGTGAAAAATTAGTCCTTTTAATAAACTTGGGAACAACTGGAGCTGCAGTTAATGATATGAGTATCATATCATACAGGATAAGCTATTTAACCTCACCAATCTAACACAAATTGTAACAAACGATAGTTCCCACATCATACTTTTTGGGCAATTTGATAGTGTGTAGAAAGCAGTTAACACAGTGCCTCAGACATAGTGAATATTTAATAAATGTTTTCTATTTTCAGGAGAAAATGTCATGTAATAGGGGAGAATAAAAGATTAGAGAGGTTTTGATTCCTGTTAATGAATAATGCATTAATAGTGAAAAAGATGTCAGAACGAGCTGTTTTATAATAGGGTTCAATTAGTTTTGAGGCACATTGAGTATAATTTACTAACTGTTATCTCCAGGTATGAGGAAATAAATATTTATATCTTCACTTATCCAGTGCACTAGCCACTACCCACAAGTGGCGATTTACATTCAAATTTGAATTCACTAAATTAAATCAAAATTTATTTTCACTAACCACATTTCAACACTAGCCACATTTCAAGTCCTCAATAGGCGTATGTAGCTGGGACCTACTGTCTTGGATAGCACAGTTATAGAACATTGCTGTCTTGGCAGAAAGTTCTATCGGTCACAGCAGACAGATCCTCAGACCTTTAATCATACTTTTAAATACTTGAACTTTTTAATAATATTATGTATTTTGCTTTGTGTTTAAAAGTATTTCCCAGAAGAATTCCATAGGCTTTACCAGAGTGCCAAATATGATTTAGAGCCACAGTAAAAGATAATAACTAGAGGTAGAGATGTTGACATACCTTTGTGGTGAAATACTGAGAGTCAACATTATTGCACAAGGAGAAAAGGTACAGGCAAAGGAGGCAAAATCTTAGGAAACACTCACCTGATGGGAGGATAAAATAATAAATGATGGGGACAGGCAAAGAACCAAGAGTACTCAGTATCCAGAAGCCAGGAGAGGAAAGAATTGGGTGGTTAACTGGGCCAGATGCTACATGGAGATGAAGAGGTTAAATATGGAGCAGGGGCTCCTGGTTTGAACAGCTAATCAGTCATGGTAACCGAGGGGAGAAATTTCTGTGGTTGGTGGGTGTAGTAGCCAGTTTACATGGAAATAAGTGGGTGCTTAGGAGTGGAAGCAGTACCTGAAGACTATTCTTTCAAGAATTTGGCAAGAATGAAGGAAAATGAGGAAGGGTATAGAATGAAACATTTTTTAATGGACTTGCAGTTATGTAGAGACAATGGAAAATGTGCTCATAGTCAAGGAAATACCAAGAATGTTCTATTGGAGGTTGGACAGAAGGGAAGAGAGTAGGCTGTGTTACAGCCAATATTTCTCCACTTGCCCCTCATCTTTATGTGAAGGAAGCCTCTGACCTTGGGGCCATCCCTGAAAGATAGATTAGGCTAGAAGCCAGTGATCATGTTCCAATACTAGCTTTACAGGACAAATCTTTCATTTAGGAAACTCCATTTCCAAAAAGTCTGCTCTGAGGCCTTTTCATTCTTCACAATTCAGCTTAGGGTCTCCTCCATCAAGGCTTCCCTGAATTCCCAAAGACAGTTTTGGGCCTTCTCTTTCTGTGATACCGATAACATCCTATAAATGCTTCTCTCTCACCTTGAACCAAGATGCTTGAGAGTTAGTGTTTCGTCTTGTTTTTATTGGTCTCCTCAGCATCCAGCTTGTAAAAGGAGCTTGTTGAATAAATAAACTAATGAACATTATGTCTATATATTTATCCCTTTAGCCTTTCAAAAATCCTTCTTGACTATTGTGCATAATACCACAATGAACAAGGGGTGCATAAGTCTCTTTGAATTGTTGATTTACAGGTCTTTGGGTAAATACCCAGTAGTGAGACTTATATGTAAGTGGTGTACACACACACACACACACACACACACACACACACACAATGGAATACTACTCAGCCATAAAAAAGACAAAATCGTCCCATTTGCAACCACATGGATGAACCTAGAGGGCATATGTTAAGTAAAATAAGCCAGACAGAGAAAGACAAATACCATATGATTTCACTCATATGTGGAATATAAACAAACTTACAGACAAAGAGAATAACTTAGTGGTTACCAGGAGGAAGGAGGGTGGAGGGTGGGCATAAGGGGTAAAGGGGGACACTTGTACGGTGTATGACAAACAATACTGTACCACTGAAATCTCACTATGTTACAAGCTATGATGACCAAAATAAAATATGTGTATATTACCAACCCCTCAAAAAACATATTCCATCTTTGCCAAAGGGAATTCCTTTTACCAACTTGGACTTACTAAGGCCAAGAAGGGGCAATTATTAAATTTTTAATGAAAATAACGAGCATAAATTCTCAAATAGAAATTTGATAAAATGTGTCAGTAGCTTTAAGAACAAATATTTTGATCCATTATTTCTCATTCAAGACATTTCTCCTACAGAAATAGTGCAGAAAAGTACTTACCTAAAAGGATTTCCTTACTTCATCATTAATAATGGGAACAATTTCACAATCACCTAATCAATAATAGGGATATAGCAAAATAAAGAATGTTACATCCTTAGTGTGGAATGCTAGTAGTAATTTAAAGTGCTTCCTTCCAAGAATATTTTACAGAGCTGAAATGATGAAAAATATTCTAAGTAGTCAAAAGCAGGAAACAAAATAGCATACATCATTTAATTGGCCCATTTTTATTAAAAAGATATAAATACATATGTGCATATATATGTACATATATGTATGTGTGTGTATATGAGTGTATATAATGATGAATCTAAAAGGGAGATGGCCAGGGCGAGCCTGGTGGTGCAGCAGTTAAATTCACACGTTCCACTTCAGTGGCCCGGGGTTTGCCAGTTCAGATTCCAGGTGCAGATCTATGCACCACTAGTAGAGTCATGCTGTGGCAGGTGTCCCACATATAAAGTAGAGGAAGATGAGCACAGATGTTAGCTTAGGGCCAGTCTTGCTCAGCAAAAAGAGGAGGATTGGCAGTGGATGTTAGTTCAGGGCTAATCTAAAAAGAAAATTAAAAAATTAAAAGAGAGATAGCCATCTCTGTGTGGTAGAATTAATGGTAATTTATTTTCTTCTTTTTATTTTCGATAGAGTCAGACATCTGCTGTTTCATTCTTTGTTCTACTGGCAATAGTACTCACACATTTTCCTTTGGGTAACTACCTCTCCTGGATTGACATGGTGTGACTCTAGGGAGCTAACTTCATCAGGTGGATTCATGACTTCTTGGGCTCAGTTCATGAGCAGGGTTCGAGATCCAGGTCTGTGGACCTGGTTTCTCTCTTCCTGGTGCCATAGAATGAGAGTCAATCCAGGTATCTTTTTCGTGCTATTGGTAAGGAGCTTATCTTTGTATGGATTTAAAGCTCAAACTACCAAAGAAGTAATATGCCTGAGGGCAACATGGAGAAGAATGAAGTTGGACAATGAAGAACAGAAACAAGGACTAAGTCTTGAAAAAAATTACTTTTCCCCATTAGATCTAATCATGCTTAAAGACATGTGTAGCTCTGGAATTTTCAGTTTTTTGAGCTAATGAATTATCTTTTTTTATTAATTTTGGGGACATACATTCCACTTTTTTTAAATCACTTTGATTTGTGTTTTGTCTTTAAACTCATGGAGTCATTACTGATATGGATACTCTTTTAAGCGTATAGGACAAGTTATTGAATCAAGGGAGACAGAGGTCACTTCCAGCCTGAGTGATTGCTAAAATCTTCTCAGAGGAGAAATCATCTGAGCTGGACCTTGGAGAAATGAAAGAGACAGCAAGTATAAGAAGCAGACGTAAGCTGGGTTTTGTAGGGGTGTAATGTAAGGCGGTAGGTAAGATGTTTCTTCTGAAGTAGAGAATGTGTGGCGGAGCAATAAGAGATAGGGTGGAGCCAAAATTTTGACTACTAGCCTAATGTGTTTAGAAATTATCCTATAAAAAATTAAAGCTCCACTAAATGTTTTTAATAAGGGTATGTGACCTTTTGAAAATTATCCTCCAAGAAAAATAATTTAGTGAGAGTGCTACCTAATAAAAGTGTACAATGGGGGTTTCTCTTTGGCACCCTCGTTCACGCTTCCCTTCAGTCTATGATCTCTTCTCTAGGAAATTTACCAGGTAATCTCCTAGCCTTCAATTTACTCTTTGATTTATCCTCCATACTTTTTTTAGATGGACCTTTTCAAAGGTCTAATTGAGACACCTGAAAAACCAAGATGTTTCTTAATGTATATTCTGCAACATGAATAAATCTCACAATAATTATGTTGAGTGAAAAACAGCCAGACTGCCCCACCAAAAACACATAGTGTATGGTTTCTTTTATATAAAATTCTATAAAAATAAAAGAAAATTGATTAGGGATTGCCTGGAACTGGGATAGGTCTGGGGGTTGTGCTTGTGAGAATGATTACAAGAGGGCATGAAGAAACATCTGGGAGTGATGCACAGGATCACAATCTTGATTGTGGTGATGGTTTCATAGCTGTATACATATGTCAAAACCCATCAAGTTGTACCCTTTGCATATGTTCAGTTTAGTCTATGACAATTAACTCTCAATAAAGCTGTTTGAAAAGAAAAAACAGCCAAGATGACCATGAGGTCTAGTTTTAAAGCAACAAACAAAAGAAACGCTCTACAACTAAAAATTAATTTTCAAAATAGTTCTTGCATTTCTTGAACCCTATAGCAATAACTCTCTAAAATACTCCTATTCTCTTTTGTTCCCATGTCTTCTGGATCCCTCAGGTGCTCATACAGCTCTTTATTTTAAATTCCCTGAAAATTTCACCTTCAGCCGCCAGTCTAAGTATATTCTGTATTTTTCTAATTTGTATTAAATCCACTTCCAGACCTCAAATTTTGGCAAGAATGTCCCAAATCAAGCATTTTTTTAGTGCTATTCTTTGCCCTTATATGGCATAAGAATCCCAGGGTTTACTTGCTTCTGACGGAAATGAAATGATAGAGGATGCCCCAGCATCATTTCGTGGCAGTCACTCTCATTACTGTGGAGCATTTTGTTACACAAAACTATTTTTAGCGGTTAACATTTACTGATTCTTCCATTGTGCCATTCACTGAGCTAAATGCATTTTCTTACTCCTCATAAGAACGCATAAGAAAGGTGCACAGTACCTCCCACTCACTTGCTGTGTAACCTACGGCTGGTCTCTTGCCTTCTCTGATCATCAGTTTTCTCTTGTAAAGCAATATGAAACTAGGTATCTCTTCCAATTCTGGCACTGAATTTTTCTCTCTTTACTACAGATAAAAATACCAAAAAAAGAGACTGTAACAAAGGAAGTGGGAGGATTCCATGCTATAAAATGGTCGCGTTTTTCTGGGCTGGCCATATATGGACATTTATTGGTCTAAAGTGACTTCATCACTTGAGCAACATACAGTGATCCTCTCAGGACAGATTGGGACCACAAGGAATTCTCTGGAACGATAGGCACAGTCACGTTCTTAGAGACTTTCTGATCACTCCAAGATCTTGTTTTCTAAAAACAGTATCATATTAACATAAACCAAATGGTTAATTCCAGGGGAGGGACAGGAAAAGTGAACCTGGTACATCTTTGTATGCCAGGAAGTAAGGATGTGCTCAAAAGTTGATGGGGATATATCAAAAGAACAAGAAGTCAAGTTGAAAGATCTTCCTTTGCCCATAACTGGTAAATTTGCAAGATGAATAATGATAAGAAAGGATAAAAGTCCATTGATTTATAAAGAATCCATGAGTTCTTACTCATACAAATAAATTAGATAGATAAATAAGTAGATAGATAGATAGATAGATAGATAGATAGATAGATAGATAGATAGATAGATGTGTCCTTACACATGCAGTGTGAAAGAAATAAAGCAAATGTGGTAAAATTTTGACAATTGGTGAATCTAGATGACAGGTATAGGAGTATTCACTTCTCTATTCTTGGAACTTTTATGTATGTTCCAGATTTAAAAACGTGAACATTTGAGGAGAAAATTAAATCCAGTGATTTTGTTCTTAAATGACTGTGAACTATGGGCTTCAAAAACTCTCTGGAAATGATAACATTTCTTCTCTCTGTAATGCCAAGAGATCCCAGAGATGTAATGATCATTGATCAATAAAATCTCACCCTGATCACCCACAAGTCCTTTCTGAATTTTAATTAACTCTTTCATACAGACAACCTTCCTGCTCCATTTTGCAAAAATGTTAAATTTTGCCATCTTTAATTCTGATAAATTATTTTGTTATGATGATTAGAAAATGCATAGTATGTATCTTAACTAATAAGTTTCTAATTCTATGCCCAGAGTTGATATGATAGAGGTGCTGAAAATGAGGTAAAAAATGTTGAATTCCAAATAACCAATAAATTTATTTTAATTTACATTGTCAACAAGCCTCCATCTATCATATGAATCACCATAATGGATTCCTATCTTCACACACAAAGACCTGTCTAGATTTTGCCTGCAGAGAAGCTGAGTCTGGTCAGTTAAATCTTCAGTCTTCATTGTGAAACACAGACACACACATATACTTCTTACAGATGCACTTAGGGTAAGTACCATTGAGATCTTCAGAAAGACAGTGATAGTTTTCTCTTCACTTGAATATACATGGTGAAGGGGACATACCTTACTAATCTCTGAAAGGTCCACAGAAAGGAAGATAGAAAGGATAATGAATAAAAGAAGGAGGAAGAGGGGAGGAAAAGAAGGAGAGAGAGGGCAAGGTGCAGAAGGAGAGAAGAAAAAGGTAAGAAACAGGAAAGAAGAAGAATCAAGACCTCACTTGTGTGATGGAGTCTGTTTCAAGAAATCAACATGTTCCAATAATATTTGCACACAAACTTGGCCCCAGGCATCCACAGTGGATATGTAGGAGGGGTGTGAAATACCTCTAAATGTGGTCTGCACGTTCTAGATGCCAAATGACGTTATGCAACGTTCGTCAACCTGGGGAGCACGAGCCAAGTGTCTAATGAAACCACACGGTATACCTGCAATATCTTCCAAAATTGAGATGAGAATATACTAGCTACTATTGAGCAGGAATCAAACTTGCCATGAAGTTTAAAATAAAACTGAATTAGCCAACGATTTGAAGTTACTTGAAGCTTCACCACCAGGGCATGCATTTATTTTCGTTGAATATAAGAGTCATTAAGAGAAAAATTAGAAGAGGCCAGCTCCATCTCCACCACTTTTGAGCAATCTGACAAAATATTTAATCTCTCTGAATCTGATTTCCCCTGCCTAAGACTTGGAGCTAATAATACTTATCACATACCAGTATTGTGAGAATTAAGTAAAATGAGGTAAGAACATATGACAAATGCATGCAAATGCTTGAAAGAATGTCTCTTATTCTCCCTCTTTCTCACTACAAATCAAGTCCCTGAGAGACCAACTAAAGGACATTGGCAAACCATTGGCAAACCTTAAACTTCGTCCCAGCCCCCTGGTCATTCATTCACGCATTTGTTCACTTATTTAACAAATATTTAGGGAGAATCTAATCCTAGGCCAGATTCTACAAATAGGATGACAAACCAAACAGACAAAATTACTGCCCTCTTGGACCTCAGAATGTAATTCCCTGCTCTATCCTCTAGCCATTCTCATCTCTTCTTTGATGAGTTCAGCAGAAGAAATCTTGGCTGTTCACATTTTCCTTTTCAGGATTACGTCTCCATTTCTCCCTTCTCTACATGAGATAAGGCAGTAGCTGAGACAACAAAAGTAAGTTATTTTGATGAAGCTGTGAGAATATGAGGCCATGCTGCCCCACTTGAATCCTGCTCATGGTAGGACCAGAGCCAGCCAATCACCAGCTGTCAGAGGTCCAGCTGAGTGCTAGGAGCCTCTGTGACTAAAGCAGTCCTTCCTGAATGTCTGCACTGAAACCATGAGACTCTTCAAAGCCAAAGCACCATTAGCTAGCTGGGGTGCTTTTCAGACAAACATTGTTGAAATGATAAGGTACCTGGGCCTTAATAATGATGGTCATTTAAATGACATTTTTTTAAAAAAGCAAATAAAATCAAGTGAAGCCCAGGGAACTGAGAGAAAAACTAACAGACACAGGTAACTACATTCCTGAGCAAAACTTGAAAAATGTACAATAATAATAATGGCAGCTGTTACATCTTGAGTAATTACAGGTATTAGGCACTAGATTAGCTTCTTGCCATATTAACATAATTTGATCATTTCTACAAATTTATGAGTATAGTTTTTGTTCACCCCTTTTTATAGAATAAGAAAGCTGAAGTACAAGGATAATAAGCTGGTGCAAAAATACTCAGCTTAGATATTTCTGGCTCCAAAGTTTATGTTGTTTCTAGTATTATAAACATCCTCTGCCTCCAGCATAAAACCAGTACAAATATTTTAAAGGAATGGATAGCTATCTCTGTAGTCTACTTGATATCCAAGCAGGCACAGACAGGAAACTAACAATTACAGAACCCCTGCTATGCACCAAGTGTTGCCAATGGCAACACCAGAGGAGGGATGTGAAGGTCTTTAACTAACTCCCTCAACACACACACACACACTTCCCACCAGTGTGTCTGTGTTTTGTGATATGACAAAAAGACTTTATCTGAAGATTACCTAAATGTCAACCAACTCCCCTGGACAAGCCCCTTACTTGCCCCCAGCAAACTTCCAACCAGATTGTTGCCCTAAAAACTTTGCTTACAACGAAATTCTGGAGTTATCCTGAATCTATGTATTTAACCCACCAAATATACCAAATGTATATATGATGGACTTGTGAGACTCCCATATGGAAGTCATGGAAACTACTGAGGGTTTTTGTGTAAATACCACAGCACTTACGTTAATTTACTGTAATCCTGAGAATTGTACTTATTCTTTCCTTTTATAGATGGGAAAACTAAAGCCCAAAGAAGTAAGGTAATTTGCATGGTGTTCTATAGTTAATAAGCGGTAGAGCTGAAATAGTAACCCAGACCCATCTAGCTCCAAAATCCATGCTTTTTCTTTCTTTCTTTGGTGCCCTATTTTATATTTTCTTAAAAACCTTGCTTTAGCTAATTATACAAATGACATGTATTCATTTGTAGAAATTCAGAAAATATCATAAAGAATAAGAAGAAAAAACTTCAATACTACTATAGTCCAAAGAGAACTAATGCCAACATTTTGGCATTTTTCCTTCCAATAATATACTATTCAGTATGTAGAATTTTATCAACTGATTTTTTTCACTTGTATTGCAAACATGAGATCATAACATTAAGAATTTTATAAAGCTTTGTTTTTAATATCCATATAATATTCAATACAGACATAATAATTGATCAGCCTTCTTCCTTATTGTTAGACATTTAGGGCAGTTCTGATTGTTAACAATTATTAATAGCACTAGAATAAAACATTTAGTACATAACTCTTGGCCTGAGTTACTACAGATTCACCTGGCACTGATTCCCAAATACGAGAAAGGGCTTTTTCTATTATTTCATGCTGCCTATTTTCTTCAAATTAATGTAAAATTCTCCTACCTCCCACCCCCACCACTCTGGAATGTCTCCTTCTTCCTCCTTTCTGAACCACTGAGCCAAGCTATTGTTACATGTATATGTCTAGACCCTAGGTTTGGAGGATAGAGTGGAAAGAGTTTGGGATTTGGAATCAGAAAATCTGAATTCATGGGCAAGTTTACTTCTCACCGGCCGGGTGACTCTGGCAGTTACCTGAGGTTTTCAGCCTATGTTTTCTCACCTGGAAAATGAGACTATAATAGCACCTTCCTGAAAACATCAATTTGAGAATTAAATCAGATAAATTATGTGACAAGGGCTGTGTAAATCATCATGTATTCTAGCAAATGTCAATTGCTATTACCTTTAGGCATATTGACAGATTTAGTCAGCTTTCAAAGGGAAGTAAAAGAGATAAACTGGTTTACTCTTGATTTTCTTTTTGGATAATGTTTTTAGAGAAATGTTTATAAGGACGTTTAAAAACCCTCACATGTTAAATTAACAAATCTAAATGTCTTCATTCACATGCAGGTCAGAGAGCTGCTGAACCCAAACCAGCAAGACACAGAGCAGGCGAGTCATGTGACCCAAGCCTAGCCCCTCCTCCCTGTGGCATGACACAGCATTCAGCCAACTGCCATTGGCCCCAGATCTTTACTAAGGGATATTTAATGATGAAGGAGGATGCTACTAAGAGATCAGCCAGGAGGGAGAGAAGTGAAGAGAGACAGGTGGTCCAATTGCCCAGGAGAAAAGGGGGCACAGCCTCCATCACAGCAGAAAAGATTCAGGACAGACAGAGAAGTTAGAGGCTGGGAAGTTGTTCACTCTCAGGTTTGTGAGGAGACAACTAAGCTAAAAAGTTTTCTGTGGAGGTATAACATGGCAATGGAATAAAAGGAGAGGAAAAGGGTCATTTTAATGTTCCAGTCAGAGGTGAGGATTAGAAATTTCAGGAGTCAACTCAGAAAGCCTTCAATGGAGGTGAAGTTTGAAGAAAAAAATGAGGGCAATGAGAGCCTTGTAGGAAATGGTCAGCCCTACCTGAGTCAGAAGCTGGGGAACTGGAAACCAGAGGCAAATGAGAAAGCCGAGCCTTCTGTAAAGCAGGAGGCAAATGGGAAGTGTTGTGACACGCCCAGAAAAATGCTCAACACCTACAGCTGGCAGGAGATCCAGAGTCACAAACAGAAGGCAGATCAGTGGCTGGTAATCAATCGCAAGGTCTATGATGTCACTGGCTGGGCCAACAGGCATCCAGGTGGGTCCCGGATCCTCAACCACTATGCCGGGGAAGATGCTACGGTAAGGAAATCAAAGCTCTGCCCTCTCTCTCTTCCAGCTGCTGTGTGGTTAGGACCTTGGTTCTCTTCCCAAGAGTATTTCGAGAACATGTTCAAGCTCCACAATCGCTCCTCTCCTCCCAAACCAATTTTTCAGGATTTCTGTCCAACAAGAATTTCAGTGCAAATTAAGCCTGAAGGTCTATCACCAGTGATGGACTCAGATATTGATGTTGGATACTATGTTTGTGTATTCTCAGTTTAGTTCTGTTCTTGGTGTTTTGTTTTGTTTTGAAGTGGAGTCACTGTTTTGTAAGAAGAAGTTTACCAATAGGTGAGTAAAATCCAGACAAATATGTCTGCACACAAGTGGAAATTTCTCAGACTCTTATAATTGGAGTGTCTAAAGCAAAGACAGAAGTTCATCTGTTAGGCATCAAAAGGTTGTTAATAACAATAATGAAAACCTAGAATTACATAGCCTTTTAGACTTTGTAGAGCTGTCTTGCGTCCTGCAGCTCACTCAGTGTAATGCAGATGAAGAAAATGAAATGAGAGACATTAAGTGGCTGGCCCAAGGTCACCCAGCAGAAGATCTAAGATTCAAAATTTATCTTTCTTAAATTTCAGTCTTTGCACTTTTCTTCACAGCTTCTTCTCATCACCCTCCCCCACCAAAACGGCTAAGAAAAAAAAAAACTATAGATTTATTGGATGCCTAGAATATCCTAGACACATTCAAATGATTCACCTCACTGTGGCCTCACCATAAGGATGGTGGTTATTATCCCATATTACAGATGTGAAAATTAATGTTCAAAGAGGTAAATAGTGTGTCACACAGCGAGCAAGTAATAGTGCCAAATTTTGAAATCAGGTAGGTTTTTTGATCATAGAGCCTTTTATAGCTGAGTCCTTACCAAATTAAATTTCCATTTACTCTTTGATGGGGAGGTCTCTCAAACCCTTAATTCATTTAGGAATCTCTTTTACACTATTCTACAAGTAAGTTTGTTTTATCCCAGTTAGGAATTTTATTCTGCACATTGTACAGATAGAGAAACAGAGAATTAGAGGAGCTAAATAAATAACCCAAACTCAGAAAATAATAAGTGATCAGGCAGAAATTTAAACCTGGATTTCTTTTTAATTTGTTGCCTTTGTTGTTTTCACAGTGTAGTATACAAATTCCCCAGTTGGTTTCAAAGCATAGGATTGAAAACAGCGATTCACTAAGCACTACTCTATAAATGGTACCATGCTAATGATAGCAGAATAAACAATCACCTAGCAAATTTGCAAAGTAAGCAAGATTTTGTCTTTTGATGGTATCAACATCTTTTTTTCCGCAATTGCTCATCTCCTTTCTGAGCAGGATCTTCTTCTAACTTCCTGTCTTGATTCTTTAGTCAGATGTATTCCTTTATGAACATACCTTGCTACTTCCTCACCACTTCTGTCAGATCTGATATTTTTTAAACAAAGTTCAACCTTTTGCTGGGAAAATGAGCATGAGATTGTAGCCAGTGATAGGAGTATTGTGTCTGTCAGGAAGATATTTTCTGTGTAGGAATCCAGAGAGCTGAGGGTAGAAGAAGCAAGGCGGAAAGCATTTGTGCAAAAGTAATAGGAGAGAGGGGCCGGCCCAGTTGTGCAGTGGTTAAGTTTTCAGGTTCTGCTTCGGTGGCCAGGGTTCACAGGTACAGAACGCGGGCATGGACTTGTACACCTCTCACCAAGACATGCTGAGTCAGCATCCCATCTAGAAAATAAAGGAAGATTGGCACAGATGTTAGCTCCAGGACAATCCTTCTGGCCAAAAAAAAATATTAAAAAACTAAAATAAAAGTAAAGAGTTTAAAAAGAGAGAGAAAAAAATACTACAGATTCCTATCTAGCCCATCCCGTCATTCCCACAACTTGGAAATAATGTGGATAATGCTTTCCTAACACAAGTCCGAGAATAAGTTCAGAGGATATGTTGGCAAAGACATGGCCCTTCAATAAACATGGAGAAAACTGATAGACTCACTCATCTTGAGGCAGCTCAGCTGATAAAACTGTAATTTCCTGATGACTTTCATCTCCCAGAACTTAGGAAAAGACCATGATTCTGCACCCAATTCTAGCCAACCAGGAGGAATTGATTAATAAAATAGAAATCACCAGAACCTTATGGAAAAACTATCCATGGCACTTTAGGATTCATATCTTTAGAATGAAAATTCTGAGCATGGTCAGCCATGTACCTTAGACTTTAAGGATATAAAGCCAAAAATGTTCATAGAAAATATGCTCCAAAGGAACATGGCTCAAGAAGAATGGGAAGGTGCCAGGAGAATTCTGACAAGCACCATACTCCAGGACTACTCAGAGTATGGCAAGCCTGAGATTTGGAATCAGTTATGTGAACCTGGGAAAATTATTGAAATGCTCTGAACCTCAGTTTCATCATCTGCTAAGTGTTAATGATGTTCCCCGTCTAACTGGTTTATGGTAAATAAGGCTAATGCTTATAAAGTGCTTAACATAATGTCAGACACTTAATAAAGTTTATTAAATTGTAATTATTATTATTCATATCACTGTCATGTGTAGCCTCAGGATGTGATATTTACTTCCTGTTTACTACCCCTCTTAAAAATCTGATTATATTTTGTATCATCTGATTTGGAACAGAGGGGTCCTTGAGGGGTAGAAGGCATCATGATCTCTACTTAAGGGGGGCAGAACATAAAGCCAGAGGACCTGAGGTCCAGTGCTTACTCTAGAACTTAAGAAGCGTTTACAGGTTGCACCTTGCAAGGCAAATATGGACCAAACTATGGACTCTGTGTGCCAGCCCTGGACCCATGGGTGCATCTGCCCAGAACGAGTACCCTTTTCTTATTTACACAGAAATAGTCTTCAATCCTCCATCCTCATCAAAGGTGAATAATGATACCTAAGTACTGTGTCCCATAGCATCATTAATTAATTCATTCATGTAGTCACCATTCTAAAATCCTTATTAGGTTTCCAGCCTTGTTAAGGATGAAGAGTAGAGGTTTGGGAATGAAACAGGACTGATTTGTATCTGGGCTCCATCACTAGGAATCTCCTGAGGAGGTTACTAAAGCTCTTGGAGCCTTGGCTCCTTTATCTGGAAAGTGGGAACAAGAATACCTTTATCTCAGTATTGTTATAAAAATCAGTGGAGATAAAATAAAGTGATCCCTTTGGTGCTTGGCACAGATTAAACACTGAAAAAATGCACCTCTTGTGTTTTATTATTAATTACTTCTCCTGAGGTTGGTGGTAATTTTCTCCAAAGACCATGCTGAGGAAAATAAGTTCATAAAACAAAATTGGCACATCAGCTCTTACTATTGCACATATGAGTTATCTGATCTTTTTCAAACTACATGATTTAAAGCTACCAGCCTAGAGCTAATAGAGCCTAGGCCAGGTCTTCCTACCTGGAATAGCTCAACTCAGAAAAGTCAGAAACAACCTATAAGACCAAGAACTGATTATATGGATCACAATATATCCACATGTTGGGCTATTTTGTAATTATTACAATGAGGATCACGAAGCATTTGATGACAGGAAATACGTATAAATAAATAGCCACAATAATTTTTTTTTGCTTCTTTCCCCAGAAATGCTTGAATTTAATCAAAGACTTTTTTAAGTGGGATATAATAACGTATACAAAACAGTTGCAGTTTTCTTAGAGAAATTTGGGCGCATGCGTTTCTTTTCCTTTAAGTCATTTTATTGAGGTAATGTTGACTTATAAAATTGTGTAAATTTCAGGTATACATTATTATATGTCAGTTTCCATGTAGACTGCATCACGTTCACCAGCAATGGATAAAGAAACAGATAGATAGTTACCAGAGGGCAAGAGGTGTGGGGAAGGGCAAAAGAGGTAAAGGAGCCCATACATAAACTAGCCGCAAGTTTTATATACAGGAATGGTGTGTTCCAGCCTCCCTGAAAGAGATAATTGCAGTCTTGTGATGTGTGTCCATGAGCAGCACGTTTGGAACAAAGGAAGCAGGTTTATGATCCTATGTGCTGATCAGCCCACACCTGTCTCTGGACACCACAGTGAAGGAGGGACACTAAGAAACTCAAGTTCTTTCTCATGACAGCCAAAGCTCAATATAATAGGGAAGGGAAGACAAAAACTTAGAGGAAATACAGCAAAGTCCATTTCAACTATTTGGAGGATTGCATTGTGAAGGAGGGTAGATTTGTGTACAGCTCCAAAAAAGAGAATTCCAAATTGCTTGAAATGAGTAAAACCAATAGAGGCAAGACTAGGGCAGTGGGAAGAGAGGATGTGTACAAAGGTGGAGTACACATATGATTGGTGTCATGAGTAAGCACACAGCCAAAGTGGGCATCTCAGCTTAGACACTTCCATAAAAGGAAGTTTATGGATGCCACTTTGTCTTAGCACAATATCAGCAAATAGTATGTCCTCAGTGAATGTCAGTGACTGTCATGGTGTGAGTATGAAAAGAGGAGAAGGAGGAGGAGAAGATGAACCGAGGGAAGAGGTGGGGGAAGAGTAAAGAGAAGGAGGGGAGGGAGGAAGTGTCTTGGTTGCTGAGCTAAGCAGTCTGCATTTTACCCTGACTGTATGTCTTCCTCTCCTTCAGCTACACATGACATTTCTCTAGCACAGCATCGCCCCCCCATCCACAATCATAACAACAAAATCCCCCAAGGTTTCTAGGCTGTTGATGAAAGGAAAGCTGTAAGTGCATCTCCTCTGGGTTGTCAAAATGTCTTAAATACTCTGATTCTCGTTTGAACAGTGGTTCAAACTGAAAAGTAGGTACAGCAGTAGAGAGAGAAGTACCAAAGGGCTAATAGGTGAAAGTGAGCCATGAGAAGACGCTGCCTTTCTGACAACGCAGCCTGGCAGTTAAGAGAAGAGTCATTCAAAATGAAGGAAGGAGTCCAGGGAACATGTTGAAGGCCTGAGGAAGGCATGTGCAACAGGAAGGGAGAAGATGGGATAAGTGCCAAGGATATCTAGGAGACATAAATTATAACAAATGATGAGGGAATGGATGAGTAAACAGGCTGGAGAAGTCTAAACAGACATGAATATCTGGCTTAGGTAACTTCACCATTCTAGTTAACCTTATTCACTCTAGGAGCACCTTCTTATGAATAGAGTTGTATATAATTCTTCTTATACCATTTGAAGATGGAGGACTCATTATGTTCACTAAGTCAGAACTCACTCTCCATTAGGCATTCAGGTTTAGGAGTAAAATCTCTGGATTGCTGTATTGAACAGATGGTAGGCAGTGAGTTCTTATCACTAGAGGTATAAATATAAGAAAGATAGCCATTATACAAGGAGAATTTACTATATGCAAATCAGATTCTAATTAAGTCACATAATCCTTACAATAACTTAATGAACAGAATTATTTTTATCATCACTCCCATGTTGGAGAAGACAAAATACAAGCAGGGACAGGGCAAGAGACTCATCCACCATTACAGAGCTAGTAAGTTGCCAAGCCAGATTTTAGATGTAGGAAGGCTGCGCCAGGTTATGCTTT
The DNA here is from genome assembly GCF_041296265.1 of Equus caballus. Lineage (NCBI taxonomy): Eukaryota > Metazoa > Chordata > Mammalia > Perissodactyla > Equidae > Equus > Equus caballus. Next base: position 24,792,740 of record NC_091695.1, read on the forward strand.
CTTAGTATTATGAAACACCAGCACTCCAGAGTAATGTCTGTGGCTTCCACGTACTCCAGTTACAACATTGGTCATATTTCATTTTTAATCACTACTGTCCCCAGTGCCATAATAGCAAGAACTCTAGCATCTTTCTCTTAGAGAATCAGCCTTCCCCCAAAGCCATTTAAATCCATAGGCTGGAAGAGAATTTCTCTTCCTTCCAAACATAAGCAGGAACCACTATATAGGAACCACTGCTGCTTCTCATAGGCACTTGTTGTTGCTACCTACCATGGGACCTGAGAGAGAAAAATCCTAAATGCAACAGAAATACATGGAAGAGTTGTAAACAACGGAATGAAATATAGTTGGTCAACTGTGTTCTGTGCCTGATTGTCACAAGACCCTGCAGAGACTGCCCTAGTGCTTTTTAGGAAGAGTGAGAAGACTCCTTCAATGACAAACTTAGCCAAGAATGTGCTATTTTGGACAACCCAGAGCTCAAGGGCTTTGCTCCTAGGCTCTCTTATGCATTTGTTTTAAGCTACCATCATCAAATTTAACCTTTCTTCAGAAAGAACTTAATTCAAGAGTCTCATTCCCCTGGGCCTTTGGCAAGACACAAGAGGGAGACTTTGGTGGGAGATATGATTTGCACAGACAGTCTTGGTTGCTGCATGCTTCAGATGGTGTAAGCAACTTCCACACCAACCATGATGTTGGACATTGAAGTTTCATCGTAGCCCATTAACTCAAGCCAACAATTTCTTCTGGGGCTCAATAAAATGAGCAGTGATCTCTTCTAACACTTGGGGATAACCTGGCTACGTTGGACTTGCCTAGTGAAGCAGTGAATTCAGTAGGTGGATCTCCACCATGAGGTTTTCAGAGAGGGTTTCCAAGGGTAACATTGATAAACTTGAAGCATCAATCTGGAGTGAGAAACAAATCCTCTATAACAGAGCTGGTATTGGTTTCGAAGTTGGGCAGAGGATGAGATAAGGAAGGGGACTAATTTGTTGATAAACAGGTCTCTTTTAAGCCTCTAACAATCCTCTCTGATTTACAGGATGTCTTCAGAGCCATGCACCCGCAGCTTGACGTTGTGCAGTTGTACCTTAAGCCCCTGTTCATCGGAGAGCTTGCCCCTGGAGAGCCCAGCCAGGAGAGAAACAAAAATGTGAGTGAGGTCTAAGGACTCAAGAGTATGGAGAGGATGGGGACAAAGTATATTTCAGGGCCAACTTATCGTTTTCTGTGAGAAATCAGTCAACATGCCAAGGTGGACCTACCATAGCATGAAGGAGTGGATTCTGCATGTATCAAAAACAATGTCCTCTTCCTTAAACCCTCAGAGCTCTTAAACCTCTGTAAAACAAAGGAATGGAATTTTTGGTTCCCAACCAAACAGTAACTGCAGGTCTCTAAGCATCTGCTTGATGTCAGGCAAATTAAGGCTGTATTTTTTCCCATGACTGCTTGTAATTATTTGTTGAATGTTTGTATCTATGTTTTCTGTGAAACGAAGGTCCATGAGAGCAGAGAATATGTCTATTTTGCTTATATCTGTCTTCAGCATCTATCGGCACAAAATCAGACATTCACTAAGAACTTTATAAATAGCCACTGAATGAAAGATGTGAGTATCTTATCTACAACCCTTTTTACATTTGAGAAATTATAGTTCTGGGGAAATAAATCACTCTATGAAATTCCCATAGCTGGTGTGTGAAAGAACTGAGACTCCAAGTCACTTATTTCTGGACCAATTCCTTAGATATTCCCAAGGCAGGGCACCACTCTTTCTTTGTCTAACACTTCGGCTACCTGATGTACTATCTTTCAAAGGAAAGGGTCACTAGAAGACTAAAAATTCCCTAGGATTGTTTTACATTAACCTTAAAGGGATTTTTATTAATATTGAACATTTCATTTTATAACAATGTGTTTTTCTGAATTAGCTTACATTTGTATAATTCTTGTAAAATAATTTTCACAAAGTGCTGATAATATATCACTGTGAGGCAGATAGAATAAAGATTATGTTTCTGCTGTAGAAAATGAGGAAACAAGCTCACAGAGGGACAGGAGGCATCTGAGGTCACAGAGCTGGTTAACTGCAGCCCTGAGAGGAACACTCAGGCTCTCTCCTTAGCTCCACATGCACCCCGTTCATCCCGCGAGGCTGTGTGTCAGGAAGCTCAGCTCTATGTTTAGAAGAGTGTGCTCTGTGAGTGGACAGCCTGGACTCACAACCCAGCTCAGTCACAAGTTGTGTGGGTTTAGGTCAGCTACCAGACCTCTCTGTGGTTCTGTTTCTCTGTCTATAAAATCGCAACAACAATAGCACCAAACTCACAAAAGCTATTGGGAGATTGTTGAAAGAGTTAAAGGCATTTAAAGCACAGGGTCTGGAACATAGAAAATGCTAAGCAGATTTTAGGTACTGTCAATAACATGAACTCAGTGGTGGTACTAGTTGTCGATAAACCTCTAGATATGTCCCCATCATTTAGGGCAGGTAGTCCTAGGTTAAGAATAGAAGAGGATGCAAAGCATAATTATTTTTCAAAAGAATTTTTTCTATGGAAAAGAAATCCCCACTAGTGGCTGAAAGCTATGAGATGATCATTCATTATCTAAAACAGTGTTGGACTCTGGGGCTAAAAGTCTACCATAAATTTTCTTTAATACATCTCTATATATACAGATAGAAACATGTATATAGAGGGAAAATTACTGTTTGAGCATGCAACGCAGGGTCAGGAAGCATAAGTTTAACTCCAGGATCTGTCACTGACTTGTTGATAATTTTAGATCTGTCACTTTTCTGGGCTTTGGTGATCCCCTGCTGTGTACAATAAATGGGTTGGAAAAGATGACCAGGCTGAGAGGCACTCTAGACATGACATTATAATTATCGATGGCCATCAGAATTTCAAGGTTGATGGGGGCTTGAGAGATGAGCCCATCCAGACTTTTCCAAGGCAGAGGATCTTATTAAAGTTCCATCAGTAAATTTTGAAATAAAATTTTTGGCTTCTAGAATTATTTTCATAACTCTTTCTTTTTCTGTTTCAAATTTCTCACCTTTCTTACATCTGAAGAATCCTGCCCTCTTTCTTATACCCTGGTCACTTTCTCAACTGTCCTGACTTTAAACCCATTCTAGTCATTAAGCTAAGAGAGATTTCTTTTCAGCCTTGGCACTGACTCTCCAGTATAATGTGGCAAGCTTGTAAACAAATGCTAGCATTATACATACACACACATGCACATATGCACACTACATGACCACAGGACCAGGACCCCTCCAACCAGCAGACCAACATTACTTCCACTGGTGACCCTGTGTCTTGTTTCTGGAGATCCGTTGAGCAGTTCACGGGAAAGTCATCCTTCGAGCTAATCTAACTGAATTACATTTGTCTTGTTCATCATCTATGCAAGAGCCCTGTGCACATATCAACAGGAGATGACATTGAAAACGCTTGTAAACCATACCACTAACTACAGTAACACAGATCCATATAGAGAACAGAGTTCCCCAGAGCATAGCCAGAGATCACTCAACACCTGAAATAATACTGATGATTTTAAAGACAACTGTTAGACTTATGTATGTCTTTACTGACCAACCCCCATTCAGTAAAAGAAACTGATTCTAACAGAATTCTGTAACAGTTTGAGGACAGTTTACAAATCACTACTCATCTTTCTCTTCTCGAGAGAAAAAAAATTTATTATAACCCTGTGTGCGTGTGTGTGTGTGTGAGGAAGATTGGCTCTGAGCTAACATCTGTGAGCTCTATCTGTTTTTCAACTAATTTTATTGAGATCATACTGCTTTATAACAATGTGTAATTTGGGGTGTACACTGTTATTTATCAATTTCTGAGTAAACTTCATCGTGCTTGCCCCCAGTAGCCTGATTTTTGTCCATCACCCTACATATGTGCCCCTTTACCTTTTGCCCACTCCGAACCCCCTTTCCCTCTGATAACCACTAATTTGTTCTCTTTATCCTTGTATTTGTCTTCTACATATTGTTGAAATCATGCAATATTTGTCTTTCTCTGTGTGGCTTATTTCTCTTAATATCATAACCTGAATGTCCACCCATGTCGTTGCAAATGGGAAAATTTTTGTCTTTTTATGGCTGAGTAGCATTCCATTGTATATATATATACGCACCACATCTTCTTTATTCATTCGTCAGCAGATACGCACTTGGGCTGCTTCCATCTCTTCACTATTTTTAGTGCTGCAATGAACATAGGGCTGCATAAGTCTCTTTATGTTGTTGACTTCAAGTTCTTTGGATAAATACTCAGTAGGGGGATAGCTGGGTCATATGGTATTTGTATTTGTAATTTTTTGAGAAACCTCCTTACTGTTTTCCATACTGGCTGCACCAGTTTGCATTCCCACCAGCACTGTATGAAGGCTCCCTTTTCTCTACATCCTTTCCAACATTTGTTTCTTTTCGTCTTGGTAATGATAGCCATTCTGACCCATTTGAGGTGGTATCTTGTTGTAGTTTTGATTTGCATTACCCTAATATTTAGTGATGTTGAACATTGTTTCATGGGTCTGATGGCCATCTGTATATCGTCTTTGGAAAAATATCTGTCCATATGCTCTGCCATTTTCTGGTTGAGTTGTTTGTTTTTTGATTGTTGCGTTCTATGAGCTCTTTATATATTTGGGAGATCAATCCTTTGTTGGATAAATGATTTGCACAAATCTTCTTCCAGTTGGTGGTTTTTTTTTTTTCATTTTGTTCATGGTTTCCTTTGCTTTGCCGAAGACTTTTAGTCTGATGTAATCACATTTGTTCACTCTTTTGTTTGCTTCACTTGCCCGAGTAGACATGGTATTCGAACAGATGTTGCTAGGACCAATGTCAACTTGGGTACTGCCTATATTTTCATCTAGGAGTTTTATGGTTTCAGGTCTTACATTCAAATCTTTAATCAATTTGAGTTAATTTTTGTGTTTTGTGCAAGATAATGGTCTACTTTCATTCTTTTGTAGGTGGCTGTCTAGTTTTCCCAACATTTATTGAAGAGACTTTCTATTCTATATTGTACGTTCTTGGCTCCTCTGTCAAAGATTAACTGCCCATACATATGTGGTTTTATTTCTGGGCTTTAAATTCTGTTTCCTTGATCTGTTTGTTTCTGTGCCAGCACGATGCTGTTTTGATTACTATAGCTTTGTATTATATTTTGAAATCAGGGACTGTGGTGCCTCCAGCTTTGCTGTTTTTGTCTCAAGATTGCTTTGCCTATTTGAGGTCTTTTGTTGCTCCATGTAAATTTTAGGATTGTTTGTCCTATTTCTGGTAAGAATGTCATTGGGATTCTGATTGGGATTGCAATGAATCTGTAGATTTCTTTAGAGTGTGAACATTTTAACTATGTTTATTATTCTGACCAACGAGCATGTGATATCTTTCCATTTCAATATATCTTCTTCAATTTCTTTCAATAATGTTCTCTAGTTTTGGCTGTACAGGTCTTTCACCTCTTTCACTAAGTTAGTTCTTAGATATTTTAATCTTTTTGCAATTTTAAATGGGATTGCGATATTTTATTCTGTTGCAATTGTAAATGGGATTGTATTCTTGATTTCTCTGTCTGGTAGATCATTGTTAGTGTATAGAAATGCATCGAGTCTTTTAAATTGATTTTGTATCCTACAAATTCGCTGTAGTTGTTGATTATTTCTAATAGTTTTCTGGTGGATTCTGTAGGTTTTTCTATAAATAGAATGATGTAATCTGCAAAGAGCAAGAATTTCAGTTCTTCCCTTCCAATTCTGATATCTTTTATTTCTTTTTCTTGCTTAATTCTTCTGGCCAAAATCTCCAGTACTATGTGGAATAGGAGTGGAGTGAGTGGGCACCCTTGTCTTGTTCCTATTCTCAAAGAGATGGCTTTCAATTTTTAAGCATTAAGTATGACATTCGCTGTGAGTTTCTCATATATGGCCTATATTATGTTGAGGTAATTTCCTTCTATACCCATTTAACTGAGAGTTTTTATCATAAATGGATGTTGGATTTTGTCAAAGGCATTCTTTGCATCTATTGAGATGATGATATGATTCTTATTCCTCATTTTGTTAATGAGGCGTATCACATTGATTGATTTGCATATTTTGAAACATCCCTGCGTCTTTAGAATAAATCCCACTTGATCATGGTGTACAATCCTTGTAATGTATTGCCATATTCAATTTGCCAACATTTTGTTAAGGATTTTTGCATCTAAGTTCATCAGCAACATTGACTTGTAGTTTTCCTTCATTGTGTCATCCTTGTCTAGTTTTGGTATCAGGGTAATTTCAATCTCATAGAATGAGTTAGGAAGCATTCCATCTTCTTCTGTGAAATACTTTGAGAAGGCTAGCTATTAAATCTTCTTTGAATGTTTGGTAGCATTCTCCAGAGAAGCCGTCTGGTCCTGGTCTTTGTTTTTTGGAAACTTTTGGATCACTGTTTCAATCTCTTTCCTCATGATTGATCTATTCAGATTCTCTATTTCTTCTTGATTCAGTTTTAAGTGGTTATATGAGTCTAGAAATTTATCCCTTTCTTCTGCGTTATTCAATTTGTGGGCATAAAGCTTTTCACAGTATTCTCTTATGATCCTTTGTATTTCTTTAGTACTGTTGTAATTACTTTTCTTTCATTTCACATTTTATTTATGTGAGGATTCTCTCTTTTTCTCTCGGTGAGTCTGGCAAAAGGTTTGTTTGAGTTCTCAAAGAACCAGCTCTTAGTTTCCTTAATTCAATTCTACTGTCTTTTAGTCTCTATTTCATTTATTTCTTCTCTGGTTTTCATTATTTGCCTTCTTCTGCTGACTTTGGGCTTAGTTTGTTCTTCTTTTTCTACTTCTATCAGGTGCATTTTAAGATGACTTACTTGGGATTTGTCTTTCTTGTTGAGGTGGCCCTGTATTGCTATAAATTTCCCTCTTATGGCAGACATTGCTGCATCCCGTAAGAGCTGGTATGTTGTATTTTCATTTTCATTTTCATTTTTATCCAGGTATTTTCTAGTTTGCTTCCACTTTGATTTCTTCCTTGATCCAATGGATGTTCATAGCATTTGTTTAGTGTCCACCTATTTCTGCCTTTCCCAGTTTGTTTCCTGTAGTTGATTTCTAGTTATATAGCATGATGCTGAGAAAAGATGGTTGGGATGATTTCAATCTTCTTAAATTCATTAAGGCTTGCCTTGTTTCCCAACATATGGGAGAATTATCTTCGAGAATGATCCATGTGCACTTGAGAGGAATGTGTTATCTGCGATTTTTGGATGGAAAGATTTGCATATATCTAAGTCCATTTTATCAAGTGTTTCATGTAAATCCACTATTTCCTCATGGTTTTTTGTCTGGATGTTCTGTCCATTGATGTAGTGGACTGTTGAGGTCCCCTACTACTATTGTGTTGCTGTTAATTTCCTCATGAAGTCTGTTAATAATTGCTTTATGTACTTTGGTACCCCTGTGTTGGGTGCATATATATTAACAAATGTTTTCTTCTCTTGGCAGAATGTCACTTTTATCATTATACACTGCCCCTCTTTGTCTCTCATTGTCTTTTTTAACTTGAAGTCTGCTTTGTCTGATAGAAATATGTCGACATCTACTTTCTGTTTTTTGCCATTTGCTTGGAGTACTGTCTTCCATCCCTCCACTCTGAGCCTATGCTTGTCTTCAGAGATGAAATGTGTTTCCTGGAGGCAGAATATTTTTGGGTGTGATTTTTTAATCATCCTGCTATTCTGTGTCTTTTGATTGGAGAATTCAATGTATTTACATTAGAGTGATTATTGATATATGAGGGCTTAATACTGCCATTTTATCCCGTTTTCTCATTTTTCTATGTTTCCTTTTTTTCTCTTCCTTTCTATTTCTGACTGCCATTTCATTTTTGTGGTTCTCTGAAGAGGTTTTCTCACTTTTCCCTCTTTTTATGAATTGTAGCTCTGCTCTGATTTTTTCTTTGGTGGTTACCACCAGGATTGTATAAACGATCTCATAGATGAGATCATCCATTTTCTCATAGCCTCTTATCTCCATTAATCTAATCAACTTCTTTCCCTTTCCTCTCCCCTTCTGCATTATTGCTGTTACAAATTGTTCTGCTTTTAATGTTCTGAGTTTTTGAGACTAAGTTGAAGTGTTTATCCTTACTTTTGATGCCTACTTTCCATTTATCTCTTAACTTATAATGGAATCTTTGCCTCCCTGTTCTGATACAGGGCTGCAGTTTTATGATCATGTCTGTCTATTTGTCTCATTACTCAGAGCTTTGTAGACCTTTGCCTTTTTGTTACTGGAGTGAGGGCATCTTTAATTATTTCTTGTTGGTGAAGTCTAGTGGTGATGAAATCCCTCAGCTTTTGGCTATCTGGCAAAACTTTTATTTCTTCATCAGATCTGAAGGGAAGTTTTACTGGATAACGTATTCTTGGCTGAAAGATCTATCTTTCAGTATTTTGAATATAACATTCCATTCTCTCTTAGATTGTAGGGTTTCTTCTGAAATATCTGCTGAAAACTGGATAGGGTATCCTTTGAAGGTTGTTTTCTTTTGCCTTGCTAGACTCAATATTTTTCCTTTGTCATTGACTTTTGCCATTTTTAGTGTTATATGCCTTGCGGAAGGGCTTGTAGCATTGATGTAATTAGGCATTCTATTAGCTTCATGTATTTGTAAATCTGGAACCTTCCCCAGGTTTGAGAAGTGATGAGCTATTATTTCTTAGATCAAGCTCTCTGCTACTTTCTCCCACTCTTCTCCTCTGGAATACCTGTAATCATTATGTTTCTTTTCCTAATTGAGTCAGATATTTCTCAAAGAATGAGTTCTTTTATTTTAAATCTTAGTTCCACCTATCTCCTCCTCCACTTATAGAATTTCTATAATTGTTGTCTAAATCACTAATTCTTTCCTCCATACATCTGCTCTACTTCTTAAGGAATCTAGATTACTTCTTTTCTCATTAATTGTCTTTTTCATATCCAGAATTTCTGCTTGATCATTTTTTATACTTTCAATCTCTTTGTTGAAGAGGTTCATTTTATTCCTGAGCTCCTTGATCTGTCTTCTTGTGTTCTCTTGTAAATGGTTGGGTTTCTTTATGACAGCTATTTTGAATTCTCTGTCATTTAGGCTGTTAAATTCTGTGGCTTCAGGGTTGGTTTCTGGAGAATTGTCATTTTCTATCTGGTCTGAATTGTTGTTGCTTTTTCTAATGGTGTTTGATGAACTAATATTTATTTATTTATTTATTCATTCATTCATTTTTGATGAAGTTTAGCCATGAGCTAATGCCTGTCTCCATCATCCTGTTTTAGCTGAGGAATCTTGGCCCTGAGAAAATGGCTTGCCCATCTTCCTCTATTTTATATGTAGGACACCTGCATCTGTATGGATTGATAAGAAGTACATAGGTCCGTGCCTGGGACCTGAACCAGTGAATCCCGGGCCGCAAATGCAGAGAACATGAGCTTAACCAGTACGCCACTGGGCTGACCTCTGAGCTAATCTTTTGTGATGGCATTTGTGGTAGTATTAGGTCACAGATTCCACCCGTTACCACTAAGGGGAAACAGGAGCAGAGTTTCTGGCCTGACCTCATCTGCTTGAAACTATGGGGGTTTTATAGATGCTTGCCTCAGGATGGGGTGTGTTCAGGCACTTGTGGGGACTATCTGTGGTGGGCAGGGCTTCATTTTTGGACAAAACTAGTACCACTCCTAGTGCCATGGGGGCATGCTGGGCTCTACCTCCCTGCCAGGAAAGCAATCACCAGTGGGCTAAGGGCTGCTGCTGCCTCTTCCTACAGCTACTCTGGGACACATTTCCTGTTTTGGGGCTCAGTGGCACCATGGGTACTCACATAAGCCTAGAATGTGCTTCCTCCAGCATGTGTTTCTGCTGCAGTCTCTGCTTGTGGTCCACAGGGCTGCTATGCTTGGTGGGCAGGGCTTCGTCCCTGGGACCAAGCTAGGGCCACTCTTTGGCACTTTAGGGGCCCAGTGGACTCCCCCTCCCTGTTGGTAAAGCAATCAGAAGTAGGCTAAGGGCTGCAACCATCTCGCCCCCTACAGTTGCCCCAGTGCATGTTCCCACTTTCAGAGCACTCATGCTGGGTTGGGAAGTGTCTGTGTGCATGCACAGGGCCACCAGGGGAGAGTAGGGAGTGCTCACCTTTCTCCACCACTCCCCATGGAGCCAGTCTCTCCATGCTCAGATGTATAGCTGTGTGTCTCTGAGGCATCCTGCTGTGCTGTGTGAGCTTCCTCCATTGGTCAGCGAATCTCCGCTTACTTATAATTCAAAAGGGGGAGAGACAAAGGGAACATCTAACTCTGCCATGTTGTTGCAGTCATACCACATGAACTTAACAACTACACCCCCTGGCCAGCCACCACCGCAACCTTTTTGAAGGGTCTCTTTGTTAATTGTCTTTTGTTTATACTTCTGCCAAATTAAATTTATTAATATTAATAAGTTTCTATTCACAAAATTAAGGCATTAGTAAGTTAATAAAATAGATTCTTAATTATGTTCATTTGTGTTCCTTCTCCCTTGAAGGCACTAATTCATTACTCAATGTGAATATTCATTTCACAGTCCCAGTTGGTGGAAGATTTCCAAGAATTGCGGAGGAAATTAGAGGATATGAATATGTTCAACGCCAATCTGGGGTTCTTTTTCCTTCACTTTGCCCAGATCTTGATTTTGGAAGCCCTGGCTTGGCTAATGCTGTGGCATTTTGGCAATGGCTGGTGTATTACAATATTCACTTCCTTTCTTCTCACAATTTCTCAGGTAAGCAAGCATCCTAAGCCCAGGCAATGGCTTCAGGGAAAAGCTTAGAATTTTTCTTCTGTCTTTAGATTGTTGTCAGCTGCTGCCTGGTACTTCCTAGCAACCTACTCATCAGCATCTCACACCAGCAAATTACCAAACCTCACCATCCCCCAGTTCTCTTGTCTGTAAAATGGCTATAGCAAATTATGTTATGGAAGTATGCTGAGGACAGCTAAACAAGATAATGTAGAAAATACCTAGTATGTGGTAAATATTTAATTCATGGCAGTTGCTACTCTTTGCTCAATTTGATCCACACATCTTCAGGAACTGCAGTTCTACTTTCAGCCATGTAACACTCAGCTTATATTTCATTCATTTAGCAACCAAGATTTATCAATTCATCAAACCATGAATTGTTCAAGAGCAAAGACATCTCATTATATAAGAATTAAGAATGTATAGATTTTGCCATAAAGGACAACCAGCAGCTGGCACATAGCAGGGTATTTGATAAATCCTTGTTGAATCAAATATGAATCTCTGAGCATGGACTTCTATGAACACAACACAGTGTTGTGGACATAAACCCCAATGCATGTGGTCCCTGCCCTTGGAAAATGAGTCATCCACTGGAGGAGACTGTCATTCAAATATCTAACATACTATATGACACAATGACATGGATGCCAAGGAGGGGAAAGAGCTTGTCCTATTGGAGAGGAAAGAGGCATTTAATTCTGATCGGAACAACTGTAGAAGGTTTTAAGAAGAAGTAACACCAATGTCAATTCCAGAATTTCATATGCTATTTGTCTTTGAAAAGCTAACTTCTCTTATTCCACGAAAAGCAACTTTTCAAATAAGAAAGGAAGCAAACATTTGTTTGGTGTTTAGCATAAGCCAGTCACTGTACACATGTTTAAGCCGCATAAAAGCTCCGTGAGTAAGATGTTATTATCCTCGCTTATCAATGAAGGATTAAGGTTCAAGCTACTAATAACTCACCAAGATTCGTGCAACTCATAAGTGGTGAAGAAGGTTTAGAACCCAAATCTGCCTGACTCCACAGGTCATGCTCTTTCCACTCCACACTGAAAGATTTTGACAGTGGCAGGAAGAGCATTCTCAGCTGGAGAACCATCTGTGCAAAAGCATGGAGGTGGGGAAGAATGTGACACGTGTGGGAAATAGAAAGTAAACTTAGCTTGAGCTCAGAGAAGCTCTCCCACTCTTTTTCTCAGACGGACTCCTGAATCTACTATCGTGCTAATTTATGAATTAGTTCTTGACTTCCCAATTTCTCTAACCACAATTTGGTCTCTTCTAGGCTCAGAGTGGATTTTTACAGCATGATGCAGGACACCTATCCATATTTAAAAAGTCCAATTGGAACCGCCTGATGCACAAATTTCTGATATGTCATCTCAAGGTATGAGATGTTCAGGAAGTATGATGGGATTCCTGAACATCATTTGCTAAGGCACAGGTTTCCAAGTTTCTTTGTTCGCTCATCTCAATAAAACTGTTTGTATAAGCCCACAAATAAAAGTAGATATATTAACAATGTATGTATTATATATACATATATTTACATATACTAATATGCAATATAACTTTGTAATATATATGCTAAAGTTAGAATTTTATAAGGATAACATTTATCTCTATTTAAGAAATTCTAATATTTTTCCTTATCCTAGTAAACTATTTGGTACCTCCTTAAGAATCCACCTTACAGGAGAAGGATTGTGACTTTACAAATGGAGATGTGCCTGTAAAATCATGAGAGGGAATATTCTTAGAAGGGGTCTGGACATTTATCGCTGGGAAGCTAGGGGATGCCAGAAAGCCTGATTAATTCCAGAAGGGTGGGACTATGAAGAAATAAAGGAAAAAATGCAAGAAAATAGATAAACCCTGAAGAGAAAGAGAAAAAATGGGCAAGAAATTACAGATGGCTCTGTTCAAGATTCTTGGGTTACCAAACCTAGACTGCTGAAAAAACTGCAGAAAACCAAGGTGGTGATGATGGCAGTTGGTTTTATCCCCCCAACATAGCTCCAGGAGGGGAAGCACACACTCCTATGCAATGCACACTGGGTGCAGCACCTGGCAGAGTGCCTGGCACATAGGAGGCCTTCAATAAGTATTTGTTGAATGAAGGAATGAACGAGTGAATGAAGAAAGAAACCTAGGTAACAGAACAGGATTGCTAAGAGTGGCTTCTAGCCCTGCCTCTGATAATGCTCATTATGTGACCTTGAGTAAGTCACATACTATCTCTGGCCCTCAGGGTTCCCATCTCTCACATTAGGAGCTAATATTGAGGAGTCATTCTGGCTCCTCCATTCTGGCTCTCATTTACAGTCATCTGAAGAGCTTTTAGAATACACTGCTTCCCAGGTACAGGTAACCTCTCTAGAGGTTCTGATTTAATTCATCTGTGGTGGGGTCTGGACGTCAGCACTGTATTGAAAGCTCTCCAGGTTGATTCTAACCTGCAGCCAGGATTAAGAACTGTGGCTCTAACATCAGACCTGCCTTCTGTAGGAACTCAGCCACTAGTTAGCTGGGTCACTTTGATCAAATTGCTTAATGTCTGTGAACCTCAGTTTCTTCAGTTGTAAAATGGAGATAGATGATGGCTTCAACCCGACAGGGATATTGTTAGGATTATATTTCATATACCTGTGTTGTGCTGAACACAAAGCATGACATATGGGAAATGCTCAATAACTTTCAGCTGTTAATAATACTAGGAATAATCTTTCCATAATCAAAATGGGGACCCAGAATAATTAAGAAAAATGTTAAATTGTTATGGTACTAAGAAGATAGGGAATTAGACTATAAATCATGGCATCATTAAATTGGAAAAATCTTAGAATCACCTAGTCTTCTTGTATACTCTCATTCTGGTTGAGCAAACTGAGGCTTAAGTAGATTAGACAACACAGGGTTGGATCTAGATTCATATTAGAAATATGTCTGCCACTCAAAATGGTTAAAATGAATAATATATTGTCATTATATGTGACAAGCTTCATTTTACCAGAAAATTTATGTAGGCACACTATTCTGCCCTTTATCCACCAGTGTTGGATAGTTGAAGTGTTTCTGGATTCGCTCAAAAATCCTTATCACAGAAATAATGCAGAGATGGTTCCTTATGTCATCGTGAGATTCAGGTAATGGACACTTCCACCCTCTCTCCCCAATTCCAAAGACGTCAGAGGAAAAGTGAGACTCGTCTGCCCTGGAGTTGGTTTGTTGCCAGTGTATGGAATATTTCAGATCAGCCCCACTCTAGCTGATGCTTTTTTAAAAATCCCTGAGTGTATACACAACTTTAAGAGTCAGTGAGTGGTATGCACTTTGATAGAAGTTTGGAGTGTGGTGGGGCCCCAGAAGGAGGACTGGAAATAGTGTAGCACCTGTTGAGATTGAAATATCATGAGACATTCAAAAAGAAATGTTTGGAAAGTGACTGCCCATTAAAGCATAAACTTCAACAGAGTGACCTGGGACTGGAGAGAATAAGAGAGAGATTCCACCATAAGGGTATTAGAAAATCTTAGAGGTGAGATGAGAATACCACTCCTGATGGATTGGAGTAGGGGGGTGGGTGCTAAGAGAAGACACAATGAATACTATAGAAAGACAGCGCTTACAGATTTTCAAACATGCTCATCCCTCTCTACCATAGATGAATCAACCAACATAGTCCAACAGAAAAATAATGCCAACCACGTTTAAATGACTTGTCATTTTAAATTTTCCAGTAACCACATTTTAAAAGGTAACTTTATCATATATATATATATATATATATTCAAACATTATCTTTTCAACCTGTACTCAGTATATAAATTATTAATAAGACAATTTAAATTCCCTTTTCATCCAGAGTCCTCAAAATCTAGTGTGTATTATATACTTCCAGCCAATCTTAATTTGGTCACATTTCAAGTGCTCAATAGCCACATGTGATTAGGGGCTACTTTATTAGACAGGCAAATCTAAAACACGTGTAGGCCAGTTATTGAGAGATGTCAAATACTGAATAAAAACTACTGCTACTGCTTATTCTTCTATAAATGATTAACAACAGGAGAAATGAGAGGAACTTAAATATTGCAATGTGCCAACAATTTATGTACAGCCTCTCATGTCTCCCCAAATGACCCATGGATAAAAATGTCATTATACTGTATTTGCTGGAGATGAAATTGAACCTCAAAGAGGATGAGTGATTTGTCCAAACCACGGAGCAGTGTTTATCTGGTTTATGAAAGAGGTTGATGTGTTTCTAAATCCTGTGCTCTATTAAGGTCTGCAGACTTTCATTCAGAGAGAGAAAACCAGAAACGACCTCATCAGAGATGATGCAACCTTGGCATCAACTGTAATAATCTTACTCACATTTATTTTTATATGAGAGCATTGAAGCCTGTTCATTCAATGATCTGAGCCAAGACCCCCTACAAAATCATTTCAGATCTATAATTTTTTGAAATGTTCATTGAAGCAGGATTCTTCAAAAGGAAAGGCCAATTTTTTTCCACAGAACTAATTCAAGCCTTGGAGCCGAGGTTTCTTTATTTGTAAAATAGGAAGAATACTCTCCGCCCCATCTACCTTCAGACTTTTTTTTAAACGAGAATCAAAAAATAGACAGATGGAAAAACAATTTATTTCCACAAGTTTTTATGATTTTTTCATTATCAAGAGTTGTTTTAGCCTGAATCAGATGATTATTTGTCTGTAGGCTTTGAGAACTTCCAGTTAGTGAATCACCCTGTGACCTGGTTGTGGGGACAAATTTGAGAATCTCAAATCTCTTATTTTGACTTTGGAGATGCCTGAAGGAATCTGTGACAGTGAAGGATATTTCAGGAGAGAAATCTTGCAGCTAATCAACCCTCTCTTCTCCTCAGGCCATGTCGAGAAACTGGTGGAACAGTGGACACTGGCAGCATCATGTAAAAACGAACATCTACCACAAAGACCCAGATGTTAATTTACTACCACTATTTCTGGTTGGAGATTTGCAAGCTGTTGAGGTACATTTAGAAATCATGGGCACCAGAGAAATGTCCCTGGAAGTGGTTCTTGGAAAAGTCTTCAGCCTTGCTTTGGAAACATCAAGCTGGAAGTTCCAGCTTCAATCATAGTCTGAGGGCACCTCTCCTTTTGCATCCAGGTTACAAATTTGAAATAACTGAATCTGGGATTGTAAGAACAGGAGGACATGTGGAGTGTATGACTCTATGACCATAAAGGTCACCCAGTCCAACTTCCTGCAGTAGGAAATGTGATAACCATATCACTCTGCTTCAGCAATCCTGATGGCAGAGGGATCCCCGCTCAGTGCCTGTCACTACCTCTGGACAACCCAAGCTAATATTAGACAATTAAACTAGATGACTGAGGTTGACAATGACTCTTCAAAATTTAACAAACTTATAGAGACATTCATTAGAGAAGACCTGTCGGTATATTCAAAACTCACTAAATCACAAACAACTAAATAGCTAACTATCTCAACTAATTCCAGCTCAGCTAGAAGATACTATGCTGTTATTTTTAGTTAATGTTCATTTTGATTCATTTACACATGACCCACAGCCCAAGTGCCTTGTAAGACACTTAGAGCCCCCACCACTAATTTGTGCTTCTTAAACAACAGAAAACAAAAGGGAAAAGTCAGCTCCAGAAATTGTCACATGTTGATTATTTTCCCCAACTTAAAGTCATCATGTAAAGAACAATTGCTAAATTTCTTAGGAGGTAATCTTTTTTCAACAAAGGAGGTATAAGAACAGCCACAGAAGTCTCTCTCCTCAGGGAGAAATGGTAAATCTTGAGAATCAGGTACTTAGGAAGACAGTGTTATCCCTTTCTAGAAGAATTTAGGAGTTTTGTAAAAACAAAAGAGGATAGTTTTGTCAGTTGCTGCCCAAGTCCTGTGGTACATAAACCAAAAACTGTACAGCTTTTTGAAAATAGGTTTTCCCAGCTTTGGGGAACTCACCTTCTTCTGCAGCTGAATTAGGAAATGAATATACTGCCTAGACTGAAAAAGAAAATTCTGGCTGTTATCAAAAATCACTTGCTTTTGACCATGGCTCCACAAACAACTTGGACTGCTGTGATGTCTGTGGACTCCTATGCTCATCACAAAACTGTGTCGTTTTAATTTCTCTAGTCCTCCCCCCAGAGAAAGAGAAATTTGTCTCACCGAAGTTCATGAAGCAGCCTGACCCTCTCCAGAAGTGCCTTCTTTAGAGCCATATTCAATACGCCTGTTGCCTCTTCAAAAATGACGTAGGCCACCTCTCCAAGTTTTACAGCTGCTCTTGGGACTTATGCCTTGAAACATAGAGTTCTGTACATTATAGTGTCAAAGCTACCATACAAGATATTGCTTAAAATTATTTAAACTCTAAAATTCAGTTACTTCACATCAAAAAATAGTTCTGAAGAGACTTGAACTTATCCTTTCTTCTCATTTTACTGTGAATCTTTCTACCACTATTTCCAAACATTCAGTCCTTCAACAAGGATGAATTAAATCTTCAATGTGTCAGGTCATGTGCACTGGAAAGACATAGAGTCCTCCTTTGGAATGATATTCACAACCAGTCTTCACCTAGGTTCACTAACTCCCAAGCATTTTCTACCTATTCTTTCTTCCATGCTTCACACTACTTAAATGTTTGAAAGTTTGAGAGTAACTGAAAATAGCTATTATTACTTCATCACCATGATATTTCTTTTTATTTCTCCAATAAGAGAAGGGTGGAAAAAGTCCACTATCCAGAAGAGAGGAAATCTATATGTAGAAGTGAACTTATCAAGGAAATGAGGAAAGCAAGAGTCAAACACAGCCCACGGAGTTATAACTAAGTGAACACACAGCAAAAATACAGAGTGAATGCGAATTATCATTTATTCATTCATTCCTTTAATTAAACATTCATTGAGTCTGCTAGTTCCTGGAGTTATAACCATTACTTCTCCACCTGCTCTCAGGGTATTTGCTGTCTTGTGCACTAAAAGACTAAATTAACTGAGGAGACCCCAAGAAAATGAATCAAATTCCCTGTCATGAGATTATATATAATATCATAATGTCTTAGAAATAGAAAATCACCGCATGAGATCCATGATGATAATGATGGCACAAAGGAGGAAAGATGAGATAAATAGGAGGGGCCATGTCTATATCTTTCCTCGCATGACCATTCATTAAATATCTGTTGAAAGAATAAATATAGATGGAAACTGAGCTTCAAGCAGAATTCTATACACCACAGTTAAAGAAGAGCTGGGAAAACTCATCACAAATGTTCTTCTCAATCACCACTTCACTCCACATAAGTAACAAATTTTCACAATGGAATCGATGGGAATAAAAAAAAAATGATCGCAATCTCCATGGTCAATTTTAATAAACCATCCATGCAAGATTTGCCCACATTTAATTAAAGCAAAAAGATGCCAAAAAATGTCATCTCATTCCAGTTCTGGTTCTTCTAGTGCCTCTAATTTGACTGCTGGTGAACTTTGATTGGATAGCTCTTTCCATA
Source organism: Equus caballus (assembly GCF_041296265.1). Taxonomy (NCBI): domain Eukaryota; kingdom Metazoa; phylum Chordata; class Mammalia; order Perissodactyla; family Equidae; genus Equus; species Equus caballus. The sequence goes on from NC_091695.1 coordinate 24,811,159, forward strand.
GAGATTTTAAACACTCACATACACACTCATTCACACACGCAGATGTCTTTGATGTAGTGGCCAGAAGTATTGTCTTTTACCTAAATTTTTTTCTCTCTCCATTCAGTGTGGCAAGAAGAAAATTAAATACATCAATTATGAGAAGCAGCACCTGTACTTCTACATGGGTGAGTCTCCTTGCAGCCACATTTCTTCATCCCATTTCCTTGAGGCAAGCTGTTGTCAAGGCAGAAGGCAGACTGGAACCCTCCGTGTCTTATTTTAACTGGAAAAAGCTGCATGTCTTCTTTCAGACTTTCTGGGGTGAAAATCTGAAAAGGAAAATGGAAGAGCAAATAATAATTTTTAATACTCATCTCATCACTCTGGGTATAAGGCAGGGAAGGAGATGATCCAAGAAGGATGGAAGGCAGGATGCCAATCAAGGGGCTTTGCATCTGGGACTCTCATCATGGATAGACTAAACACCTGTCAAGAACAAAAGAATAGAAATATTTGAATCAGGAGGAAAGACAGATAGGAAAATAATGCCAAAGCATTGAAAGGATGATGCCAGAAAAAGTAGAGGAATGATAATAAAAGACACACGTAGATGTTCTGTGTGAAAGAAAGCTGGCTCTTCCCAGAGCTTACACACAGCTGTAGAAGATATCCTGGTGGACAGTTATGTATATATATATTTCTAATATACATATATGTACCTGTTATATATCTATATCTATCTACTGATCAATTGATCAATACATAGATAGGCATACATATAGATTTATATAATAGGTCTGAATGTGGTGCAGATATAAAAGAAAGCAGGGTAGCTGAATGATGCTGGTACCAATAAAAAACCTCGAGGGTATTATGTTAAGCGAAATAAGCCAGTCAGAGAAAGACGAACTCTATATGACTCCACTCATAGGTGGAAGTTAACATATTGACAAGGAGATCTGATCGGTGGTTACCAGGGAAAAGGGGAGGTGGGGGGAGGGCACAAAGGGGGAAGAGGTGTACCCACAACATGACTAACAATAATGTACAACTGAAATCTCACAAGGTTGTAATCTATCATAACATTAATAAAAAAAGCAAAAAACATCAGCAACAAAAATACTTTGCTCTTAATCAAAATCAAATTCATAACAGCTCACAAAGAAAGGTTTCATAGAACTCCAAAATATGCTCATCTAAAACGTTTGAGAAATAAGCCCCAATCAGGGACAGTCCCACACATTTCCTGTAGATCAGTGGTTCTTGACCAGGAGCAATGTTAACCGAATGGAATATCTGAAAATGTCTGGAGAAATTTTTGGTTATTAAAATGGAGAGGGAGGAATGATAATGGCATCCAGGGGCCAGAAAGCCAGGGACACTGTTATGTAATACAGAGGACAAACCCTAACAATAAAGAATTATCTCACCCCAAATGCCCACAGTGGTAAAGCTGGGAAAGTCTGTTGCAGATGATCTGATTTGCCCAGATGTTGGTTGCCAGTAGTCATCTGTAACATACCTTATCAGAGTGGCCTGTAGGGTCATATTTTGTGATATGGGAGCAGCTTCCACTGCTGCCCCTGCTTTAATTGGGCAGCCCTACCTATGGTAGCCACCTGCTCCTTTTGTTGCATGACCAAAATGAGGAAAGAGGACACTGGTGCTCCATTTTGAAAAGCAGCTGACCCCCAGACTAACTAGATGTGTGTTCACATAAGAAAAAAGCAGTTGGAGTTTCTTTTCTGAACTCACCTCCCATGTCTATAGTTCTACAATATGCCCTCAGCTTATGAAGAATGAATGAATGGTGTGGATTCACTGCAGAATGCCCACCTCACAAACCACACTACTCTCAGGAACTCTTTCACTGTGCCCTTTCTCTTCAAATGCCAACTTAGCAACTTGGGTACAAATGAGTCATACTCAAACTGTCAAAGAAAAACAGAGGTGGGCATTTGTTAAAGGTGGCACTACAGACTTTATTCAAGCTATTGCAATAGGAAAGAGAGGCTTCCTTATAAGCTGAGCTCAACTCTGGTGAAACAAAAAGAGGGAGACTTTAAACGCTGGGGCGTGCTAAAGGAAATTACTGAAAGACATTGAAGGGAAGGGAAGCTGGTCAACATGATTAGGAAATCTGTGTTCGGCTCTTACCCTCCCACAGAGACATGGATGAACGGCCCTATCTTTCCTGATGATTATATTTCAAAAGGATGACTCCCAGGTCCTCGAGAAAGATATCTCTGTATTATAGAAGATACATCTCAAAGGGGCATAAAAAAGGTTTATAATTGTAAGTTTTCTAACAGAAATGCTCTAGAAAAGGGAGGTCAGAGACCCATAGTCATGTTTTGGCTTGAAGAAACAGTACCTTCTGTTGACAGTGTTGAACTTTCTCAGGCAAGGACTTTAAGGGGACTGGGGTCCCCCCAGAGATGTGGCTTTGAACTGTTAGACACTGTGTTAGTGTTGTTCAAATATCTTAATGTGGAGAGTGGATGAAATAATTTGTATTGAGGGTTTGCAGAGTTTGAGAGCTTGCAGACCAATGCTGAGGCCTAGGCAAGAAGAGGATTCAGACGACTGGACTAAAGTTTGGTCAAGGAGAGGGTCTGTCAAAACCAAAGGGTCTGCATAAGATGACTTTGTGCTCTAGGCAGCCTCATCGGTGCTAGGAGAGACGCAAGTACATAACCCTCTACCCAGGCAATGAGTAAACCTTCTTTATTTCTGCCACGCAGACATATTGTTACTGGGCTGAATCCTAAACATTGTGAAGGACTGAAGAGAAAACTTGAAAGCTCATAGCAGAAGTTCTTCCAGGATCCAGCATTCCATCAAGAATGACTCAAATCTTCAAAGCTTCACTAGTCTCCTTGAAGGAGCTTGTACCAAATTCCTAGTTCACTCTCAGAGACTCAAAAAACCCAGTGGAGTCTAGGGTGTGGTCGTGGATATCCACCTTGCATTCTTTCTCAGGGACAACATATCCAGGGGTGGCATATGAAAAAGATAGACTCCTGCTCAATTGAGGTCATAATCTGCTCATTTATTCTCCATCTTTTCTTTTATTCTTTTCCAGTTCTTCCCTTCACCATGCCTATATATTCCCACTTCCTAACCGTGTGGCAGATAGTCCGGCAAAGGTGTTGGGAGGTGAGTAACTTGACTCATTCTCAGAAGCAACATCAGGTAGAAAATGGGAAATGAAAATGCTTGGCCCCTGCCAGACAGATCCTTGAGTAATGAGACATAAGATTTAGCCAGTATGTGAAGGGACCCTAACCCATTGAAAGGGAATTGAAATTGTGTTCAGAGCATCTAACTTTTGAGCACTTCTTTCTGCAGGATGTGGCCTGGATCAGCACTTTTTACATCCGCTTTTTCATCACATTTGGCCCTTTCTATGGCATCTTTGGAACCGTGTGCCTCATCTATTTGGTCAAGTAAGAAAGCAAGAATATCCTCTTATTCCCATAACCTGGATGGTCCTCTTACCATCCTTGTCTAATCACTTTGTGATTTGAAGAAGATTATGACACTATGCCCCATTCCTTATAACTGCAACGTTTCCAAGAAAATGTGAAAAAAAATTGGTTAAAATATTTTAATATGAAGAGATCCCTGGGAATAAAATTACCCAGTCTTCTCTTTTCTTCCCCACTTTCTCCATTCACAATTTCAGTATTCCATCTAATCCCAAATCCTTTAAAATTATAATCCAGTTGGCCTTCATAATCCTTCCCAAAGTTAATGGAAGGAGAGGAATTTTTTAAAATTACTTTATGACTGGAGAATTTCCCAAAACCAAAGTCAGAGAGATTAAATCCCTTTCTCGAGTTTATAGAACCAGTAAGGGCCACTGGCAGTGCCAAACCAGACATTGGAGCCAGCTCTAACTGATGACAAAATTTAGGCTGTCAATCACTTTGTATATTCAGTTAAGTTCTCTAGATATCCTTTGATCCTGCACCAATGTTTACAGCAAATTATTGAGTACTGCTCCCATACATTAGACAGTATGACAGGTTATGTGACCAAATGCTTAAAGTGTCATCTCTAGATATAGAGGGAAACAAATGACCCCCATTCTTTGGGAACTGTTGAGTCTCTTCCATTTCCTCCAATGCTCTGCTAGCTCTTGCAGCCTGGTGATTACCAAAGCACGCCTTAGAGTCATCACTTCCCCTTTTATTCTCTGAAAGGTCTCTTGAAAGTCCCTGGATAACATATGTCACCCAGATGAGCCACCTGTCAATGCAAATGAGCAGAGAAGAGAATCGGGACTGGGTCAGCACTCAGGTAATAATGGAGATCCTGGGAGAGGATACTTCAACCAGACTGATTAAGAGTGTTGTTACCTCAAATAATAATAATTCAGAGTCTGGGCAGGTGGCATAGTGGTTGAGTTTGCATGTTCCACTTTGGTGGTCTGGATTTCTTGGGTTCAGATCCTGGGTACAAACCTACACAGGGCTCATACAGCCATGCTGTTGCAGCCTCCCACATACAATATAGAGGAGGATTGACACAGATGTTAGCTCAGGGAGAATCTTCCTCAAACAAAAAGAGCAAGATTGGCAACAGAGGTTAACTCAGGGCCAATCTTCTTCACATCCACCCAAAGAATTAATCATAATCATAATCATAATCATAATTCATATTTATCAAAATGCTTGACAAGGGCCTGGCACTGTCTACTTCTTTCTATGCAACTACATGAGGCAGATGTTATGATTATTTCCATTTCATTGATGAGAAAATTGAGGCATGAAGAAGTTGAGTAACTTGCATAAAGTCACACAGCTAGTGAGTGGTAGAAGCATGTCCTAAACCTTTGCAGTTGGATTTCAGAGCTCTTGCATGCAACCAAAGTTCAATAAATTTCATTCCAAGGGCCAAATCCTCACTGCCTATTTTCATAAGTAAAGTTTTATTGGAACACAGCCATGCTTATTCATTTATATATTATCTATGACTGATTTCATGCAATGACAGCAGAATTGAGTAGCTGTGAAAAAGAATTAAAACATTTTCTGTCTGGCACTTTGTAGAAAATTTTACTGACCCCTGCTTTAAACCTTCACATGACAAAGCCTGTCAAGTGAATTTGAGATTCCTACAATTACAGAATGAATTTTTCACCTAGGAAGACCCTAGAATTCACCTCATTTCATTGTATAGGGAGAGAGGCCCAGAGAGAATACATGACATGCTCTACAAGCCTGCCAGTAATGATTAACAGAGTTGTGATCAAAGCAGAACAACCCTGCCTCCTAAGCCTTTCATTACCATGCCATGATTAACTCCAGAATCCAGCCAATATGCTGCTTCCTCCTCCAAGCTCATGTCCAAACTCAAGGCACCTTCCATGAAGTAAAGAATAGTGGTTCTCAAACCTTTGGTCACAGAACAACTTTACATTCTTAAAAGTTACTGAGAACGTCAAAGAGCTTTGGTTTTCATAGGTTATATCCATTGATATTTACTGTATTTGAAAATAAAATGGAGAAATATTAAAATATTAAGTTTAAAATGACAAGAATAAAACCAATGCATGTAAACATCAGATTCATGATGCCATTCCATGTTTAGCAAGCTCTGGAAAAATCCATCATACGTGGAGAGAATGAGAACGCAAAAGGCAAAAAGTATCTTAGAAGAATTACAGGAATAGTTTTGAGACGGCAGATCCCCTGAAAGAATCCTAGGGAACCCCAAGTTCTTCTGAAGTATACTTTGAGAAACACTGAAATAGAACAAACAGAAAAATTGCATTCAAAATGACAACAACCCCAACTGGAATTAAACATTAGAAAGGCATTGAATCAAATGACATTCCTGAGGGTTCTTAATCTTGGCAGTCTGGAGAAGCCTATGAATTCCTTCTCAGAACAATGTTTTTAAAATACATAAAATAAAATGCATTAGACTAAAAAGGAAGCCACTTATATTGGAATGCACAGAACTATTGAATGCCTTACTCCTCATTTAGAAGTCATTAAGTCCACGTAATGGAAATGGTATTCTAACACCTACAATCTGTACCAGAACCTTACAATCCCACTTCCAACTTCCAAAGTCTTCATGAATGACACTTCTGTCTTCTGTATCCAAGGGCTGATAGTAACTTTTAGCCCCTTCACATCCTACATATGTTTTCATATCTATTGCCTTGTATATAGTTCTTAGCAAAATATCTTATTAATTTGTTAAATTGTAAGCTCCTTGAGACCTAGGACTGTGTATATCTTTTATCCCTCGTAGTTTCTTACACAAAATAGGTACTCAATAAGCACTTGTTGACTGAATAAAAGAATAAATAAACATTTTCTTTGTTTGACCTTTGGACTCATTTACATCTAATGTAATCTTTTTCTTTGCAGGTCTTGGCAAGCTGTAATGTGGAACAGTCCTTTTTCAACGACTGGTTCACAGGGCACCTGAACTTCCAAATTGAGCACCAGTGAGTGATAGGAAGAGTGATAATAGTGATCAGAGGGGCAAGGGCTATCACTTATAACATCACCCCCATACAGTTCAGAGCAGAGCCCTAGGCTCGAGATACCAGAAGGAAAATATGAACCAGAATTCTCTAAAGGCTGCTATATTTCTATTAACATCAACTGTAAGGAAGGGAAGAAATAAAAGATGGACATATAATAATTTTGAGTAAATAGAGTGAAATCTAGAGTGAAAGTACCAGCGCCTGAATCACAGATTCCTATGGACTTAGGAATTGGTGATTCTTTTCTTTGCATTTGGCTAGCTGGGAAAGCCCATGAAAAATCACACCACTTGGATAAAAAGTTGTGTTAAACTGAATTACAAATTAATTTAATTATCTATGTATATCTATATCTTTACAGCCAAGGTTACAAAATAATCCATGAGAGAATCCAATCCCTCCTGCAATTTCCAAATCGTACCTGGAAATACTTTACCAATGGGTCAGTTAGGTAGACATGTGCCAAAGAAAGAGAAAATGATAATTCTTTGAGAGTCAGTCAATCTAGAATATTCAGGGGAGGGACTTTCCAGATCCTCTCTGTCTAAGCCATATCTGTGATAGTCAGAGAAGGAAAGAGATCTTATGTCTATGCATGATATGTTCTCATCCTTGCTCTCATGTTAGTCTTTTAAAATTCCAGCAACCAAAGAAAGGATTATTATTCCTATTTTACTGAGAGGGAGGTTAAAACCATAGAAGGTCATCTGGTGATTAGTGAAAACTTTGGGTAAAATCCCACCTCTCCTCACTTCTTACACCTGTCTTAGGACTTTTCTCCACATATCATGACTAGAGCTTATTGAATCCTATTTTCTTGATACAGTAGTTATATGGATAGAGAGAAACAGAGATGGAGATGGAGGGTGGTTATCTCTAATTCTCTAGGTCATTCAAATGGTAGAAAACCCCATGCTTCCATTTGCCCTGGCCAAATAGAAATAATTTCAATGGAGCTAATAGTTATTTTCTTAGCTCTTCCTAAACATTTGCCACCCACCGGGCTCACAGAGGGTTAAGAGATAAAATGACCGTGTTTTGCGAAGACTTTTTGAACATCCCAGAACAGAAGTATTGTGCAAGGTCAAGGTTGTGTCTGTATTGCAGATATAATTTTATTTAGTAATAGGAAAAGGACGCCACTCCTTCGAGTCTCTCTTTAGGTCCAAGTATTATATCTCTCATCTCTGTTTCCCTAGTCTATTCCCCACAATGCCGCGCCATAATTATCACAAGGTGGCACCTCTGGTGAGGTCACTGTGTGCCAAGCATGGACTGCAATATGTGAACAAGCCCATGTTGAAGGCGTTTGGAGATATTGTCAGGTAATAAAAGAGTCTCTCTCAACTCAAAGCTCTCATTTCCTTCACTGCCAGTCCCCAGTAAATTTCCTAACTAGAGATTCATTCATGCAACAACCATTCATTAAGGTGCACCTGTGAATGCCCACTATGGATATGAGTCTCTACAGGGCACAACATCAACACCAGTAATGATATCATAATTCCTACTGTTACCTACTGCTTTCTAGGTACTTCCTAGTGAAAATGCCCTGCTGCCCTACTAAACTTCAAGTTTCTTAAAATCAAGGCTGCATATTATTTGTCTTTCTATCTCCTGCTGAACCTCTACCTGCTTTAGACATGAGTGGTGGAAGGGACAGTGAAATCCTCTGGTCCAGGGTTGCAAACGTAGATGCCTGCAGGGTTTGGTGGGACATAAGTGTGTGAATGAGGAGGAGGTGACTTATCCACTATATACTGACTCCAGGGGTGACTAACCAAGGGTGGTGAGACCTGGAGAAACTGGAAACCCATCCTCATCCTGAAGCATTCACAGTTCCCTAGAGAACATTGTGCTGGTCAAATTAACAGCCAGTGATCTGGGTTTAATAACTGTCTCTTTCTTTCAGGATTGAAAACAAAACAAAACATCATTTTGAATGATGCCAACAAGGCCAGGCCCAGTCTGATCTGATCCCTAACTAATGCTCTAGTTTCAGACTCTCTAACACTGCCTTCCTTCTCTTCTGCCCTCCAGATATCCAGTTTCCCTTCAGTTGCTGCATAACTCTTTGCTCTGTGCCATTTTATTTCTTTTGCCACCTTGTCTTCTGCTTAGAGGGTTCCTCCAACTCAGCCCCTCCCTTGAGTTCACCTAGTCAATTTGTGTTGACTCTCCAAGGCTCAAGTCAAATGCCTTTTCCTCATCTCAATCTTCCCTGACCCTAACACTAATACCATCACATGCTCTTGCAGCACCTGGATCTCTTCATTCATGACCTTTATCACAGTTGTGATTAAATAACATATTGGTTAATAAATTATTTAATATGTATCTCCCAATCAAGACCGGGGACTCCATGTGGAGACAAGTCACTTCTGTCCTAGTCATTGCTGTAGCCCCAGTACCAAGAAAAATATTTTTCACAGTATAAAATAGCATGGGTAGGTGGATATAGAGTGGGGTGATTTACAAGTATCTGCTTTATCTTATAATGACTCAGAGAAGCCCTTTTATTGTAAATAGTAGAGAAAAGGATAGGTGAGGTCTTGGGTACATAAGAAAATAAGTGGAGGAAAAGCTCAATCTCATCCATAAAGGAAAGTTGAAATCAACTGCTAAAAACCAATTCAGTGCATATGACTTCCTCCACTGGGAAACAGAAAAAGACGTTTTGCAGATATAGTTGAAAATGACAACATTGCCCTGAACCAGGTAAAAGAACCGATGTTCTGTGGAGTAGCTCCTTTATATTAGAGTCTCACCTTCTGGTGATTTTGTTTCCCCCTCCCACAGGGCACTGAAGAAATCTGGAGCCCTCTGGAAGGATGCTTACTACAAAACAGGGAAACATGATGAAGAATCTCAGACTTAATATGCACGCAATTGCATCTCTGAAGGGGGTTGGTGAATGTGCAAGAGTTCTTTCCTCTTTAACTGTGAGCACCATTGGCATACCTGAGTGTGCCAGGAGTGTGAGTTCCAAGAACACATGGTTACCTCCTTCCCCGAAGATTTTCTCAGCAAATAAGAAGCAGAGGAAACACAAAATGGCTTTGGTCAGGGTGACAAAAGGGAGATAGGAGGCAATGTTTTCACTTTTTCAAAAGGATCTTGAACTTATTTCTACCAGTATGCCTTAGTCAGATTATGTTGGTCACCTGGCATGAATTGAGGGACCAGGCAAAAGCTTTACTGATGAAGAAGGCATAGGCCAAAGTGGGCCAGAGCAGAGACCTCTAATGGGGTACTTTGGAGAACAGTGCAACTGCGTTTAGAAGAGAGTCATGTATTCAAGAAGTTCCTACTGAAGCACAAATTTTTGCTTATTCCTCTTTCAAATGTGTCAACTTCATTTTCATTCAAAATTAACTATAATTATCATTAAAGCCTCTTAATATTTCAATATTCACCTTAGATTTTCATTATTGTACATGGCTATGCATAACAAATGTGTATAGTTACATATTTGCTGTCCAAGTTATAAAATCTCTTAAAGGAGCTTTCCACATCCAGGCACAATAGCAACTGTTCAAGCAGGTCGAGTTTCAATATTTAAAGGTGACTAGTGTTCTGCTAAAGAATAGACTGTTCCTGAGTGTAAGATTTGTTTGCCTAATCTCTACTGACCAGAGCAGAAATATGGTACCTCATTATTTGGTGACCCTAATGAAAGAGAGAGATTTGTTTTCTAGAATGTAGCCCCCAGGCTATGTCAAGGCATTTTGCAAGCTTGGCATCAAATTAGGCATGTCTTAGGATGAGAAGGTTTCAATGCTAGAGGATGAGTGGACATTCTCAGTAGTATACTAATACTGAGAGTCTGTGCTTCTGCTCATGTAATCATGGGGGCATGTTAAAGCTGACCTCAGCTGCACGGAGGGAATGCATAATATCATAAGCTTCCATTCTCATCTCCAAGTGAGCCAACACTATTTGTTTCTCCATGTCTTGCATTCTACCAGGGAGCGTTTCATTCCCTTCCTCCAAACACTGAAATATGCTCTGTCTGTTTGTTTCATAATTAAATCCCTGGATTCAGAAACAAAGACCCTGTGGCAGAAGAGAATGTGATGACTTGAAAGAAGCCACTGGGGCTGAGGCAGAGTGCACAAGGGCCAGAGTGGTACAAGGTGGGGCAATGAATGACAATACGTTAAATTGCTCAGCAGTCCTGGGGATTAAGCCATGCACGTCAAAGCTAAGAAAAGAACAACTGTGTGTCTTGGAGAATTGGACAGTGAAATGGTAATAATATCAAATAAAGAATATCAAATAGGGAAATTGAGCAGAGAATGCAAAGGAAAAAAGGCTTTATTGACTTCATGATTGTCATAGTGCAGCCATGTACCACATAATGAAGTTTCAGTCTATTATGGACAGAATATGTGACAATGGTACCATAAAATTGCGATGGAGCTGGATAATTCCTATCACCTAGTGATGTCATAGTTGTCATAACATTGTAGGACAACATGTTACTCACATGTTTGTGATGATGCTGGTATAAAGAAATCTATGGCTCTGCCAGTCAAATAAAAGTATACCCTGTACAATTATGTACAGTAAACAATACTTGATAATGATAATAAATGACTATGTTACTGGCTTATGATAGTCTACTATACTATAGTTTTATCCTTATTTTAGTGTGTGCTCTTTGTACTTATGAAAGAAATTTAGTTTAAAACAGTATGCCGTGTTATACCAGCAGCAGCCTCATAAGTCTCATGTTGCCTAGGTACAATAGGTTATACCATATAGACTAGGTGTGTAGAAGACTATACCATCTGGGTTTCTGTAGTACACTCTGTGGTGTTCACACAATCATGAAATTGCCTAATGATGCATTTCTCAGGATGTACCCTCATCGTTAAGTGATAAGGACATTTTAAGGCCTGGATGGATCTGGCAAGAGACGGCATTCCTTCTGCTGGTGGATCTATAGATGACTTCTCCTGCCTATAGTCGAGGCTGCAAGTGGGATTTGGGTACAGTGGTTGGTTTTCTGTCTGATCTGGTCCAATTTCCAGAGATGCTCGAGTATCGTATGCTGTCCTGGTCACTAGATATATCAAGGCGTTGATTCCTCATTGTCAAAGCTGGTCAGCTTTGTAGTTCCCCAAATGGAATAGGTTGTAGGCAACTGAACAATCCTGGGAGATTTCAAAAGATTATGTAGGGGAAATGTGAAATCAGTTAAAAAATATGCTTGGTAAGAATAAAACGTGTATGATGGAGTAAATTTTAACTTGCTTTGTGCTAGTCAATAAGATAATCAGTTTCCTGAATTCACTATCTCAACTGATGTTTCTCTCCCACCCTGTTGTTACTGGCATTCACACTTGGTGAGGTGTGCAACTGCATTTCTTTGCTTCTACAATAAGCCTCCCAGAGGAGGAGAACCAAGGCCTTTTACTTTCACAACTCCCTAGACCACTGCGCATTGAGTTAGAATTTACATGATCCTTCCTGCAGGTCATTTGATTTCTGCCCTCTGTACTATAGGGCTCTGAATTGTGGTTGTACGAATGAAGGTAGCTTAGTCAGCCAGGATTCTGCCTCATTAAGCTAAATGACTCCTGAGAGTTATGCTATGGCCCTACCTAAAACTCTTCAATGGACAAGCCATGAAGATTACCAACAGATTTTGCCTGCATTATTCCTACCCTCTGCACTCTGCCCCACCTGGTACCATTCTGACCCTTGCTTCCTCTATTTCAGTGCCAAAGGCTTCTTTCAAATCATCACAATCCCTTCTGCCACAGGGACTTTGCCCCTGAACCCAGTGTCTGAACTTCTCCTTCACTCTTCCTGCCCTCACTCCTTCTCACCTGGTTAGTTGCCACACACCTTCAGATCTCAGCACCATTATCACACCCAAGGGAAGCTTCCAATGTAAGTCAAGGCCTTCTGTAATTTATGGGGTAGCAATTATTACAGGTGTAATTTTACATTTATTTGTGTGATTCCTTAATTAATTTGTCTTCCACTCTATCCTGCAATATCCATGACAGCAGGGACTGGGTGACATGTTGGAGACACTCAATAATGGTGTTCAGAGGATAGGAAGGAAGGAAGGAAAGAAAGAAGGGATAGAGGGAATTAGAGAAGGAGGAAGGGAGAGAGGGAGGGGGAAAGGGAGGGACCAATGCAGGAATAGATATATGTGAATATAATTCATTCTAATTAGATACAAAGGTAAATTTTAGCAACTATAGGAAAAACAATTCTATATTCTAACTCAGAATTACTAAATTTCCTACCAATATTTAAGAGCATCCACCAAGCCCTAAGTACTGAGCTGCAGCCCTCATGGGCTTTGTTCCATTTAACCTGTATACCAGACCCATGAGTAAGTCCTATAATTAACCTAATTTTATAAATGAAAACCTTGGGGATTAGGGAGGCCAAGCAAGAAGTCGGATGTCCCAGGAAGGAAATGAAGGAAAAGGTTTCAGACCCAGGGATGATTGACTCCATAGTGAAGGCTCATTAAGTCCCATGCCAGGAAATTCCAAATAAAGGGGAGTTAAGAGGCACTAGAAGACACAGGCAATTGCTTGTTGGCCTTTTGGCTAAGATGAAATGCAGGAGACATGGGAAGTTGGCATTTCTGGAATATGTCGAATAGCTTCCCTGAAGCTGATAGAACAAGCATTAAGGTACTTATCTTTCCATCTCAGTGAGACCAGGTGCCTGGGGAGGGGAAGATGAGAGGATCCCATGACAGGCACAGCAGCAACTTAGAAAGAGTCTCTGTTGACAGTCTAGTCAACAATCCTGAAAGAGTATCCCCCTTATAGAAATTTCACTTGGGACTAGTCAAAGTGAGATTTACTCTTTGAGAAAAGATAGACACTGCGTTAAACATGGAAGAACACTATAAGAAATGGATTCGAGATTTTGTGGTTGCTGAGCAGGAATTCAAATCAAGAAAAATTCACCTTCCCTGTAGCTATTTTTATGAGGTCTTCCTGGACCCTGAATCCTCTAAACCTTCACTCCTCTTCTTAAAATTAGGCTGTGAGAAATTGTGTGCATATTCAGTTCAGTGTTAAGTAATGGTGACTGGATTAGAATTCTGGAACCTAGATTCCAATTTCTGCTCCTTCAGTTAATGCTCTATAATGAAATTGGGCAAACCATTTATACACTTCCTATGGCAATCTGGAAAATTGATATGGGGAAGGATATTACCTGGCCTTTATGCATCAAAGCATGTTTGCAAACACAAATGAATTAAGGCAAACTGAACAGTCTCATAAGCCAAGACCTCAATCAGATGCCAGTTATTGTTGTTATTATTATAGTGAGGGTTCAACTCATCCTAGACCCACCAAAAGCAAGACAGTCTTTAGCATCACATACACCCAAAGGATGATAAGACACTGGGTCATTTTAACAATGATAGGAGCACTTTTCCACAGATGACAGGCTTATGAGTCACAAGGGAAAAAAATAATTTCTCCTGTTACAAGAAGTAACACCCACAGTCAGCTTGCATGTCTGACTGTCTTAAATCTTCTTGAACCAGAGTGCACATTTCATGCCTGAGGGACCGTAGAGAGCCAGGGGTTCTAATAAGCCAAACTTCTGGTTAACCATGTGAGTGCACAATTCTTACTCTTGGAAATCATACCAAATATAAGTACCGTTTGTTGCATAACCAGTATATTAGAAAGGACTTTCTTGACTATTTCGCTGCTGAGCACCAATCCTAAAGTTGTAGAAAGTATAGTAGTTTGAACTTCAACACTATTGATGACAGGGCTATACTCAGAATGCACTTGTTCTTTCTCGACTTCATTTGTGAAACTGCAATCACACAACAATGTTGGAAGAATTTTACAATGAACATCTGTATAGCCATCACCTAAATTTCAACTTGAACATTTTGGTAAACTTGTTTATTTCACAGTTCTCCATCTACTTAGCTCTCTATCCATTAATCCCTCTTATTCATTAATGTACTGCAAAGTAAATTTCCAGAGTGTTACTTTTAAAAATAAACCTCAGATTATGCAAACAACATAGCGTATTTCTCCTCTTCAGTAAAGAATTGGTGAAAATTTTGTAACAGCTTCATCTTCTAGGGAATTTTGCTATGTTAAGGGAATATAACATAGGGAACTTTCCACAAAATAAAATATTAAATCAAAACACAATAAACCTTCTCATGCATACACTTATCTTTCATTATTTTTTCTGTATCCTTGGGCACATCTTATTCTCATCCTTCTCTTTCATTGCACAACGTTTATTAAGCACCTACCATGTGTCGAACATTGGGCTAAGTGGTGTGAACAAGAAAGGCAGGAGCATGGTCTTTTGGCACTTACAATCTCCTGGAGAAGACAGTCAATAAACAAGTAAATGGAAGAAAAATCAAGATGATCATATATAAAGAAAATAGGGTGTTAGGAGAGAGATTGATAAGTAGGGGACTAGTTTAGATAAGGAGGTCAGGGAAAGACGGATACGAGAAGAAGTTGAAGGAGCCTGCCGTGAGATCCTGAAGAGCAGGATCATCAGGAGCAAGTGCAAAGGCCCTGAGCCAGGAATGAGCTCCTGTTCAAAGAATAGAGCAGAGCATCTGCAGGACTGTGGGATAGTGTGCTAGGTCTTGCCCTCACTGTCGCTTCAACTTCATTTCTTCAGGGTATGGTTCACCTTGGCTTTTCAGCAGCATTCAAAAACAATTTTCTATTATTTCTATGAGCCTAGTTTTCTCTAAGAAGTCTTCCCTGATTTAACCGACCAGGTTAATTCTCCTTTTATAAGCTGTTGTGCCCTGTGCACATCACTTATACAACTTATTTCTGCCTGCACACCCACTAGACTGAAAACTCCATGAGATGAGTATGTAACCACATACTCCATTTTATCACCAGCCTTAGTCCACTGTGGCACATTGACTTGGTGTTCAATAAATATTTTGATGACTACTTAGATAATTACTTGATTAGAGCAATGCCAGGTAACCTGGAAAGTGAAATTGGGGTTTAAGTTGAAAACATCTAAAATGCCAGACTAGAAATAAAAGGCTTATTAGGTAGATTGCATGGGTCCACAGAGAATCTTTGAGCTGTAGAGCAGCGCAATTGGAATTGGGCTCTGGAAGGACCCTTCTTGAAGCCACACAAAGGGAAGACTGGGAAAGTGAGTGGCATGGAGTTGAGGACACCAGAGTTGACTATTGCAACAACCTGCATGAGAGAGAAAAGAAACCTGAGTTCAGCTGGCTGTACAAATATGAAACAGAAATGAATAAATGGAGACATGTTGTAGAGGCTGGGTCCATGAACACAGTAAGTAATTAAACATGGGGGAAACCTAAAGACAAACCAAAGTTTGGGTTGTTGGTGGTGACATTAATCAGCGGAGGAAAAGTAGAAGACAGAGCAAATGTGAAGGGTTGCTTTTAAATGTCTTGAGTTTACAGTATTGAAAAAAGCCTAAGTGGAGTTGTCTAGCAGGTAATTGGAGAAAATGCCCTTCTGGATCTTGGAAGGGAAATAAGGATAAGAGATACCTGCTCAGAAATACTCTCCAGAGAAGTCATCAAGGAAAAGAGTAGAGGGAGGCATTTGATTTGACCGAGAATCTTAAGGATATGTTCAATGTAGATTTAGGGGGAGAAAAATGAGCCAGCAAAAATTAATCAGATTAGCTGGGTCCTAGCAGGAAACAAGAGAATGTATGAGACAGAAAATGAGAGAGGATAAAGGTTAGAGAGTGACTAATGAACAGTCAAATACCAAGAGAAGTCATTATAGAGAAAAGCACACTTGACTTCATTTAACTTTGTTCAGTTTGCCAAAGTTGAGTTGGGTTCATCTGAAGAAGGACCTAAACATCCAGGCAGAAGAATGTGTACTTGAACATGTTGCCATCATGTTCTAAAAGTATTATTTTGCTAATGTTTGAAAGTGTGGCACCATTTAAAAAAAAAGAGATAAAGATTTTATATTTGTATTCTACCAAAAATTTTTTTGTAATGTCACAAGCATAAAATTAGAATGTTTATATGAAACATAAGTGGAAATGGAATAGGATGCTTATCCACCAAGATGACCCACCCAGGAACTATGGTTTACCCAAACCTCATTCAGCTATAGTGAAAGATGGGGGATCAATATCTTAGCATATCAGGATGTCCCAGCACACAGGTTGGAAAATTCTGGTCCACATCACCTCAGGGGACATGGCTGGATTTTACTGCTTTCCAACAGGCAGAGATACTAGTCAACCACTTCAGTTGTATCATTTATTAAAAGATTGAGACACTGCCACTGTTGTTGTTAATGCCATCTTGTCACTTCCAACTCCTAGTGACCCTGTGTACTGCAGAGCTGAAACCTGTCCCGTCTTTTTGCACCATCCAACAGTCTATATCAGACAATACTCTGCTGCTATTCATAAGGTTTTAATAGCCAATTTTTTCATAAGTGGTTGGTCAGGTCTTTCTTCCTAATATATCTTAGTCTACATTGAAACCTGTCCGCCATGTGTGACCCCACCAGTGGCATGACTTTCAGCATCATGCAGCATCATGGCAACCTGCAGCCTCCATAGTATGGCAACCTACAGATGGGTGGTATGGTTCCCTGACTGGGAAACAAACCTCTTCCATGGTGGTAGGACCTCCAAATCACTATACCACCAGGGCTGGCTAGAAACACCACCATAGCAGTTGGCAAATAGCCACTGCCCTCTCTCCTAAGTCCCACAACTCTCTCTCCCTGACACGCCACCCCTTCTGCCAGGACATACCCTCTATGTGCCTGGAATGAGAACAAGTGGGTGGGTGGTAAATTCCCATACCTTTTAAACCCTATTCAATGTACTGAAAAAGCAGCTTATTTACAAAAGACAATTATCCTGTCCAAAATAATATTTAAGCTCTAGGTCTCAGATTATTTGAGCTTGATGATTTTAACAGGATTTACAAAATCTCCCAATTAAGCGTAACAATCAAAGCAACAATGTCACTATCTAGTGATAAAAACAGGAAATAATCTCCCTTCTCATGACCAGCAATCCAAAACTTCCTGGTAATTGCTGCCCAGAATCTGACTCTTATTCTGGTGGCTCTGTTCAATATGGGAACCAAAAACTATGCCTAAGTGGATGAAATTGTTAAAGCCTCTAATTTGTAACTCTTTTCTCAGGCAGTTGCAAAAGGATGCACAACAGGGATTTGAGTCCTCTTCTCAATGGGACAAACCCAATCAGTGACTCACACCAAAAGAAGTTGTGTTCTGACACATGACTTATTGAGACAAGGACTAGGCAGCACTGGAGAGACTGGAAACTGAGGCTGGCCTAAGCCACAATGGGGAGTTGACAGCCACAGGAATGCACTGACCAGAGCCCTGTTCTTCGGTTCTGTTAATTGTACATATCTACTCCTAAGTAACCATGTGATAATGAGCTTGCCGGTTCTTTGCTAAGACACTACATCCTTTACCCACAGATGATGAATGAAACACAAGGAATAATTTTGAGTTTTAAAAATACGATGTATGTTAAAGTGTCATTATCTTGCCTGGGCGTGGTCAGATTTCACAGGCTACTGCATTAACTTCCTAAATGGTCACTTTCCTCCCCATCTTCTTTCTCATGAACACCCTTGAACTTGATGTTCTCTCTACCTGGAACCCCTTGGATATTTTCATGAGGTGTATTATTTATCATTGTGGTCATCTTCTATGCAAGCCGATTCATACACAGAATCACTGTGCCCTCCCCCACCACAATCGCCTGTCATTCCTTAACCATTACCCTGTTTTATTTCCTTCATAGTATTTAATACCATCTGAAACTATCTTCTTTATTATTCATCTCATCTCACTGGAATATAAGTTTGTGGAAATTAATACAAGAAACATTAACAAAATTGGAGGTGGAAAGGCCTGCAGGGTGAGCTCTCATGCCCTATCACACATCATCAATTACAGCAAACAGGAAGAGACTGGAAGCTTGCATTTTGACAGGAAGTAAAACTGCTTTACTACTGGAGGAAGATTTTTCTCCTCACCCAGCAACAGCCCAGCCAATGGGATGTGCCACAGCTGAGTCAATGAGAAGCCATTGCCACCCTGAACCCTTACTTCTCCCAAGTGAAATTTCCTTTAGAACAACCTCTCCCTACTGCCCCTTTTTCTCTATAAAGGCAGCTCCCTTCCTTTCTTTTCTGGATTTGCCTATGGTTTGCCACAGCATGCATGTGCTGGATTGCAATTCTTTTGGCTCTTCCTGAAAATTCATTTTGAGATAAAATACCGAACAAGTTTGTGTTTAAGCTAATAAGTTTTAATACAGAAACCCAGAAGAGCACTTTGTAAATGAATGAATGAATTTATGTATATCCTTTCATTTATAAAATGGAAGAAAAATGGGAAAAATATCATCAGCTCCTTGAGAGCAGCAGTTTTGTCTCATTTGTTTACTGTTATATCCAAGCACTGACCCTGGCCCAGAGTGGGTGCTCAATAAATCACTGTTCTTGAAGGTCTGCTTCATTCCCACCTCAAGCCATCAAACACATCTCAGAGTAGTTCTGTGGAGGCTACAAGGTCCAGGCCTGGCTGGAGTTTCCTAGGCAAAGCTACCAGCAGCATCCAATGGAGTCCTCCTTGGAGAAGAACTGATGCCCGGCTTCAGATAATCCAACAAGTAACCATGGGAAACCTATATTGAGGCTAACATGCACTGCAGGCTCATGAAATATGAGCACATGATTGTTCTTCCCTCAAGGAGTTGGCAACTTTATCAAGAAGCCAAGACTAATATAAATTTAAAACGAAGGTACAATTAAGACTCCCCAGGGCTTTGTTAGAAATAACAGTGCGTAGGCAGCTGTACTGATGGGCGCCTGCGCAGTGGTTTCCTGTGTCTACTACTAGAGTGGGTCACAGGGCTCAGGCCCATCTCGCAAGAACAATCTGAGAGGCCAGGCAGTTGCACAGACCCAGGGGGAGGACTAGAATCGCTGTGTAGAAAGAAGTGCCAGTGGGCCAGCTCCAGGCCTGGGTGCCCGAATGGAGAAAGCCATCTCCCAGGCTCCTTGCCACTTGTCCTGAAGAAAGTAATGGAGCAAGCCCGTGAGGCGACCCTCCATAAGGAATAGAGAAAGGACAAGCTGCAGGAAGACTAGGCCGCCAGCAGCCGGCCCAATGGCAGCCTCATCTTCCGTCACGCCGCCCATCTGGGACGAGACCTTCCCCTATGATGGCGAGCCATTCTGCCTGGAGACATGAACCTGGACGAGCTCCTGCTGCAGAGTGGCATCCCCACCGACCCCACCCACGAGGCTCAGAACCTGCTGCTGCCTGTGGCCCAGCTGGAGGGAAGGAGTCCAAGGCATCCCCACCATCCTCCTTCACCGCTGCCTTTCAGCCCTCTGCGACCATGTCCAGCACAGGTTGGTGACGGCCCTTTGGCAGGGCCACCAGCCCCATCTGAAGAAGTCCACTTGCCACTGAGGACTGATTGTGTCCACAGACCTAGGGAGCCCCTCATCTCAGGGAAGGTCCTGGTGGGCTTGCAGTGTGGAGAAACCCTCTGCTCCCCACCCTCAGCACAGTCCTCCAAGGCTAGAGGTAAAAATAGCAGTCACATCAGTGGCACTGGGAGCCTTTCTTTTGATTGCTGTGCCACACGTGGTCAGGAGAGTGGAGTGAGCCCTTCCAGCCTGAGGCTGCACAGCACCAAAATCCCACCATGTTTCCTCAATGCTGTCTTTACCCTCTCGTGCCCTTTGCCACAGGTTTTTTGGAAGCTCAAGCAATAATAATAATACTCACTAACATTTCTTTTGCACCAGGCATTAATACATAATCCTCACAAAAAATTGATACTCTTATCTCTGCTTTGTAAATGAGGAAACTGAGGCACAGAGAAGTTAAGTGACTTTCCTGAGGTCACACAGCTGGTACATAGTGGCAGCAGCAGTTGAACCCAGATGTCTGTCTCCATAGCAAAGTACTGCTTAGGCACTGGAATGAGGAAGGCATTCCCACCACCTGCCCAGAAAAAGACATCATCTTTGGGATTCCTCCTTCATCCTCTGGTCCTTTTCTATTTTTACCTCTGGAAGTTAACTTGTTTTTTTCATGCCCATTGGACATGAGCCCACCGGAGGAGGCAGGACCCTGATTCACAGGGCTCTGCAAAGCTTCCTGCAGGCTCGGTTAGAGCTTTATAAAGATCTTCCTTGACTTCTTATGAGTTACATCCTGATAAATCCATTGTAACTTGAAAATATCACAAGTTGAAAATTCATATAATATATCTAACCTACCGAATATTATAGTTTAGCCTAGCTTACCTTAAATGGGCTCACAGCACTGACATTAGCCTAAAGTTGGGTAAAATCATCTAACAGAAAGCCTAATTTATGATAAACTGTTGAATATTTCATGCAATTTATTGAATACTGAATGTGAAAAAGAGAATGGTTGTCTGGGAACAGAGTGGCTGTCAGTGTATCGGTTGTTTACCCTTTTGATTGAGCGCCTGACTGTGGGAGATGCAGCTCACTGCAGCCGTCCAGCATCCTGAGAGAGGATGATACTGCATGTTGCTCGCCTGGGAAAAGATTCAAATTCAAAATATGCAGTATTTATACTGAATTTGTATAGCTTTCATGCCATCGTAATGTCGAAAAATCACAAGTCGAACCTCTTAAGTTGGGGACTGTCTATAGGCAGGTGGCTTCTGGGAAGGACCCAGGAGCTGGTATGTAACCCAGGGAACCTGTACCCAAAGGACTCTCTTGCTATGTGTGTGTATTTTTATTTTTACTTTTTATTATGGAAATTTTTTCATATGCAAAGTGCGAGACTACTGTAATGAACCTCTGTGTAACCATCACTCAGGTTCCATAATTCTTAACTCATCACCAACCTTGTTTTCTATAGCTCCTTCCATTGCCCTCACCTGATTCTTTTCAATCAATTCCTGGATATCATGTCATTTCACCTGTAAATATATCAATATGTATGTAAAAATGTTTCAATATGTATGTTCAAAACATGTTAAAAATGCAACAAAATATCCACTTACATCTGTAAGTGACAATAAGTCCATCAACATTCAAATTAAAAACAAAAAGTAGCAGTAGCAACATTTAAAACTAAGAAGTAGTCAGTCGGATCGTCTAGAAGAAGGAAGTACTGGCAACATGCCTACTGGGCTTTGGCCTCTGTGCATTGGATTTCTGATGCTGAGTTAAATGAGGAATTTAGAAAGGAAGACGGCTAAGTTTTCATCTAGCTTTGATATTCCAATAGTTTTCATAGCCAGATGGATTATCTTGCACTTATAGGTCTGGATACCCTTCAACATGCCCTCAAATTCCGTATTAATAATTTTGATAGTAATTCCTATATCTCCCCTACAGGAATGTAGAGTTCTTGAGAGTCAAGTACTTATGTCCTGTTCGCTGCCAGATCCTCAGTGCCTAGAACTGTGCCAGAATCAAAGCAGGTACTTGATAAATGCCTGTATAATGATTGAATCATTTAGCCTCTTCCAGCTTTTCTAACAAAACCCCTTGGC
Organism: Equus caballus; assembly: GCF_041296265.1. NCBI lineage: Eukaryota > Metazoa > Chordata > Mammalia > Perissodactyla > Equidae > Equus > Equus caballus. Next base: position 24,833,222 of record NC_091695.1, read on the forward strand.
TGTATAGAAATCACGAGACATCAATCTTTCTGGACAACAGAAAAATGCAGTGAAGCAGTATCACTATAAATCTTATCTTTCCCTTTTCATAGAAATACTTAAATGATTATGGTGATAGGAAATTAAGAAATGCCCCTATCAAAGGTGTTTTAGGAATTGAGGGCCACAGCATAATAGCAGCTGACATGAAGGGAGTTGACAGGATGAATCAGAGCCAAGTGTCCAGGCAAGCCTCACATCCTAAGTACAGCAGTATGGAGTGGTACTAAATAGGCAGGTGTTTCAAGGGAAATGGATCAATGCACCTTACTTATGCTGCCTCAATAACAGACTATAGACTGTCAGAAAAGAAGAGGTATGGATGTCAGCTCCTCCTGCTCCTGCAAAGCAGTTGGTCTCCTTGTGGGTCACCTGCTCATGTCTAGAGGAGGCTGGCAAAGACTAAGCTCATCTCCCTTGGGGTAGTTAGAGCAGTTAAGGGGTCAGCTGCAATGGGAGCTCTGGTTGTTTGGTTTCTGTGTGCCTCTGCAGTGTGCTGCCTGGGGATTGTTTCTCTGTGACTCAGCTATTGAGAAGTTCTGTAGAGGGACAAAAGGAATCTGTTTTTTGTCTCTTTGGGCCCCCCGGACCCCTGTTGGCAGATTTTCACCAATTTTAGTTTTGACAAAGTACCTTACAAAGCCTTTTGAAATCCACTGTGTATTTCAGTTATCCTGAGTCTTGTTTTTGTGGGGATTTTTTGGTAATATCTTATCTGATTTACCTGCACTTTGTTTTAAACTACTCCTTCTGTCTTCTCCATCACAGTTAAGTGGCAACACCATTCACACAATTGATCTTAAAAAGAATCTAGAGCCAAACTTCATTTCTCTCTTTCTTTCACTTCCTACTTTCTAACCGAAACCAATTCCTATAAATTCTACCTTCTAGAAGTAGTGCAGTTAAGTATAATTGTCTCCATTTCCCGTACACTACCCTAGTCAAGCCACTGTTATCTCTCACTTGAAAGACTGCATGAGCCTCATATGTGGGCTCCCAACTTACATTTTGCTCTTCTAATCTCTACTCCAGTCAGCAGCAAGGGTAATCTGTCCAGGGCAATGATCTATCTAATGTCACTTCAACTGCTTACCTTGCAGTGACTGCCTGTCACACTTAGAATAAAATCCAAACTCCTCAGCAGACCCCAAAGGCCCTATGTGATAAGGCCATTGCCTGGTCCTCTGACCCAATGTGTAACATGTTCTCCTGCAGGCCCTCCTGGCTGCTTTCTTGTGCTTAGAACACACAGACAAGCCAAGCTCATTTCAGTTACCACTTTAAAGATTTTGAACTATCTTTTCCCTCCGTTAGGTTTGCTGTACCCACCGTAGCATCTCTCTAATGAGCCTTTTCCTGACTGAGGTGGTGGCTGCCCTCAGGCACCTTCACTCCAAAGTATGTTACTTTCCTTCTAGCACTTATCCCTATTAGAAATTATCTTGCTTATTGGTGAATTTTCTTGTTGATTCGTTGTTCTCCACACGCACTAGAATGCACATTCCAGGAGAGTCATAGCCATATCTTCCTGTTTCTTATGTGTCCCCAGAGTCTAGGACATTGCCTGGCATGCAGTAATGCTAAAACTATCTATTGCATTAACATAGAACATTTAACATACAATCACTGAATTTATCTTTTTCCTCAAGAAGACAGAAGATTCCTGCGTTTTAGTTCTTTGCAAAGTTGGGTCTGGTCCAGCCTCATGACTGAGATCTTCAATTCTGAATTCCAACTGACTTATGTGAATTCCATCTTCGTCCTCTACTATCCATGTGGTCAGGGCTGACTCCTTTCACTCATGTCTCTGAGCCTCAGCTCCTTTATCTATAAAATGCAGATATAACAGTACTTATGCCATAGGGTTGTGTGCATTAAAGACAATGCATGTAAATCCTTTCAGCCCAATCTCTTGAAATGGAAAGCCTTCAATAAACATTATTACTGTTATCAGTGTCAGTTTTGTGCTCTCAGTAGTCATCACCATTATGTAGAAGGGGGAGGTTTCTCTATCAAAGGTCTTGCCTCAGTTCATTCACATTCATTCATTTATTTATTCCAAGAAGATTGGAATACATTCTAGTTCCAGACACCATGCAAGCACTACCTACACAAATACAGGTAAGTATGCTTGCCCTCAAGGAGCTCAGCATCACGTGCAAACAAGAGATTCACATTAGTAGTTAGCACAAAGGGACAAAGAATAGATATACACCTATTGGCTATGGTAAGAAAGAAAGAACGATCTGAGTCACAAGGGATGGGGAGGAAGCAGGTGCACATTTCCCTGAACATAGAGTCAAACTATGAGTATGAATTAGTTAGAAGAAGGGTGAGCGGTTGGAAAGTGGAGGGAAGCAAGGGACAGAGGCTCTCAAAAGGCATTGCAGGAAACAGCATGGTTTAAAGAGCAGAAGTGATGCATTTGTATATTTGGAGCAGACAGCAGTTGGCCAATTGTGAAGGGTCTCATGTGCTGACACAAAGAGTTTTGAACTTTATGCTGAAAGAATGAGGTGTCGTGGAAAGAATTTAGTCAGAGAAGATGCATCAGTAGATTTGCATTTAAGGAAGATTGGATTTGTGGAAGGTGGGAATGGTGAGTAGGAGGTTGATTAGAAAGTTCGGTTTGTAATCCTGAGCAGAACTAGCAAATGTATGAATTAAGGCAGTGTCTGTGGAGATAGAAAGTAGGAGGCATATGAAAGATAAGTAGAATTAACTGGCCTTTATGAGGCATTCAAAGAAAAACCACCATGAGAAGACCAAGGATGGCCAATGAAAGGGAACCAGAGGCCTTATTAGTTTTAGGATTGAGAACTTTAATTTCCTCTTAGGCGTGCTCTAAGACTTGATGTGAGAGTGACTGTGCACAGCCAATGATCAAGATGTGGTGGGACAGTTGACGAGAGTTAAGTAAGCAGTGCTGGTCACCACTAGCAGTGTTCAATGTGGATTATCCTTCTGGTAGAGTGAGCATTTGTTCAATCAAAGTGCAACTAGAATAATTCTTTCTTTGTTGTTCTTAGTGCCATAAAGTCTGTTAAAACTTCTAGTGACTCTGTTACAGGAGAGCAGAACCAAGCCCTGCTTTTGTGCCAGCCTCACGTCTACCTATGCTGTATCAGATAGTGTTCCACTGATATTCATAGGGTTTTCATAGCCAGTGTTTTCAAAACTCAGTGCCCTGGTCTTTCTTCCTGGTCTGGAAGCTGTCTGAAAGCTCCACTGAAACATGTCCACCGTGGCTGAATCTGCTGGTATTTGAAATATTGGTGACATAGCTTTCCATGTCACAGCTACTTGCAGCCACCACTGTATGACTACTGACAGATTTGTGGTATGGTTCCGTGCCTGGGAAATGAAGCCGGGTGTGGTGCTGAGAGCACCGAATCTTAACAGCTAGACCACCAGGGCTGGCTACTGGTAGACACTGATGCCTGCGATTTCATAGCTATTCAGGCAACAAATTCAAATGTATTGAACACTTCAATACACATGGGTTAAATAATCGAATGCGTGACATAGTTCTTAAACCCATGAAACCTGGAGGCTGAAGTCTCCAAGAGGTGAAGTAACTTGTCAGTGTTCAGTCAGTTAATAAGTGACAGAGGCAGAATTTGGATGCAGGCAGAATGAGTCTGAGAGTTCTTCTTTAAACCCCTATGCCACATAGCCTATCGGGTTGCCCATTCTCCTAGGAAAAAGAACAAGCAAGATAACCATTTGATACTTCATGATAAACACTGGGAGATCGCTGAACATAAGAAGAGTAGGCAATAAAATACAAATTTCTGACAACCTTTTGTAGTTTGGCCAGAGTTCCTACCAGGAAGGGCTTCTACTGCCTGGGGTAGAAGGGATTTTTTCAGTTCTTTAGAATCACTTGGAAATGGAGCTCAGGGAGGGTACATAAAGAGCTTTCTGAAAGGATGGAATTGAACTATAGGGTAATGCCTGTGAGCTTTCTTCAAATAACCACCACAAGGTTAATAAAGTGAGGCATGGAGGTAATCAAGTTAAAAAGGTAAATCAAGTTCAAAAAAACATCTGCTCATCTCGAGGACAGAGCTTCAGTTGAGGATCCTGGCTGTGTAGGGCCCCAGAGAATGCTCGAGGTATGTGACAGTGACTGCAGCTGCAGCAGTGAAAGAGGAAAGAATGGCACCCAGATTTGGAGAAGCCTTCTGACAATGATAATTGGGAAAACTCTCTCATGGCAAAGCCCTTCACAGTTCTAAAGGTATATGCATGTGCATTCTCTCACTTGCTCTTCCAGCACCACTGCGGAAGGCATCTGGTGTCAGTAGATGTATTTTACAGATAGAGAAACTGAGGTTTAGAGTGAGTGGAAGATACAAGATGCAAAACCTGGTTTTCAAAATCCAAGATCAGCCGCAGGTTGGAACAGATGTTCCCCAAGCTCATGGAAGTAAACAAGATGTAAAGGCCCTAAAGAACAGAAAATTTGGTTTAAAAAGAAAGTTTTAATGGTCTCACCTGAGAGGCTCAATACTATACACTCAACACAGCTCCCAGTGTCAAAGATTCTCATGGAAATAGGTCTTAATCCCACAGCCCTTAAAGGTAATCCCCCATTTGTAGCAAAAGCAAAAATATTGCCTTGTGACCGGTGAAGAAAGGGATATTATAACATAAATATGACTTTTTAAAAAGTAACTCTTGTTCTCTTTTTCTAAGCAGACACTGGCTATCGTGTCTGGAAGGAAAATCCAAGTCTAGAAGTCAGATAAATGCACCAGCAATTTCTCTTTAGTTCTTCACAGGCTCCAGACAATCAAACATGGAAACAGAGTAGCAGGATCTGCTGATGGGGTGAGTTGGGATCCATTTGGACATTCAGTTCCTAAACCAATGCCTCGAATATTGTTAATGCTCAGTAAAAGTTTTGTGACTGAAATAATTCAACTTAATTACCAACTAACACTTTGGGAAAGGGAGAAGTCAGGTCTAGACTCACAATTTACTTTACTTAAGAATGTCTTTGAGTAGAACAGTGATTGCCAGGGCCCAGAGGGTGGGAGAAATGAGATATTGGTCAAAGGGTACAAACTTCCAGTTATAAGAGGAATAAGATCTGGTGTCTAATGTACAGCATGGTGACTATAGTTAAAAACACTTCATTGTACTCTCGAAATTTGGTTAAGAGTAGATTTTAAATGTTCTCACCATAACAACAGCAACAACATGGTAATTATGTGAGGTGTAGGATGTGTTAACTAACATTGTGATAAACATTTCACTATATATCCATACATGTATCAAATCATCACATTGCACACCTTAAATTTACACAATATTTTACATCAGTGGGATCTCAATTAACCTGGGGGAAAAATTATACCTCTGAAAGAGATACAGGAAAAGTCTGTTGTGATTGCATACAGAAATTTCTGCTAATTAGAGCAAAACTCTTTAATTCCATATCTTGTGAGTCCCTGTTGCCTCTTGCCCTTAGCATCTGGTGCAGTGTCACCAAGCTTTTGTTCAAAGTCCTTCCTCTGCTTGGAGTTGCCTGCCCTGGCCATACAGATCACCATTTTATACAATCCCAAACATATTTCTAGAAACAATTTTAAAGCCATGTGCTTCAGGAAAGTTTTCCAGATCCCCTAACAAGATGAGATCATTCCCTAAACTGCACTCAAACAGCCTTTGGTTTGTATCCCCTTGTGGACTCTGTTAACTCTGACTTTTCCCACAGAGACTCACCGTAACAACTGAACCTGAGGACTGTGGGTGTAACATATTCACCTTTTTAGACCCTAAGTCTCTGAACATTATTTTTAACAATTGAGATGCTCAAGTTGCTCTTGGGAGTGAGTTGACCTCTTTTAAACCTTAAAATGGTAATACTCATGTTTCTCTAATGTGTTAAAAAGAAGCTGTGTGTTTTATTGAACTGTGATGCTGTGTGTGGCATCGTTTTGGCTTGCTGAGACATGATATGTCTGTAACCTGTGCTTTAAAGGAAATTTAAGGGTTTAAAATATGCACAAAAATGTTGAATTACAAAAAGTCATATAGAATATACAATGCACACAAGTAACTACCAAACAGCCATTGATACAAAATATCACCAATACCATTGAATCCCAAGTATTATATCATACTCTGATTAGACAATAAGCTATTTTCCTCAACATTATATTTTTAAGATTTGGGTTGATAAATATGGCTCTTGTGAATTTATCTCCTCTGATGGTTAATATTATGATTTTTTCTATACAATTATTTCTATACTGTTAACCATTAGTTGTTTAGTTTCTTTTCAATGTTTTGTTTATTATATCCCATGGATTGATTTGTGTTTTTAAAATCTAATTTGACAATCTTAATGATGAGTTTATTCCATTTATATTTATTTTTCTTACTAACTAATGTGGATTTATTTATGCCTTCTCAGGTGATTTCTATTTGTCTTAGTTTTTTTTTTCTATTATTCTTTTTATCTCCTTTATTGTATTTAGTGAGATTGATTTTAAAATTCCATTTATTCCCTCCACTTAAAAAAAACTTTTTATCTTTTGTAATTATTGAAATATGTAAATCTAAGTAAAAGGCTAAGGTATAAGAATTATAGGGGCCGGCCCGGTTGCACAGCGGTTAAGTGCAAACGTTCCACTTTGACAGCCTGGGGTTCCCTGGTTCGGATCCCAGGTGCGAACACGGCACTGCTTGGCAAGCCATGCTGTGGTAGGTGTCCCACATATAAAGTAGAGGAAGATGGGCATGGATGTTAGCTCAGGGCCAGTCTTCCTCATCAAAAAGAGGAGGATGGGCAGCAGTTAGCTCAGGGCTAATCTTCCTCAAAAAAAAAAAAAAAAGAATGATAGAGCTCCTTAAATGTAATGAAACTTGTAATCCAACATTAGTGTTAGCTGATATTTTTAGCTCATTACTTCCCCATAGACAATATTATTAATAGCTTATACTGCCTTTATCCCAGTTTTTCCACATTTGCCAGTTTTTAAGTTCAATATTTTTTCTTGCTTCTGAGACTTTTTTCACAAATCATATTGCTCTCTTCTGAACAACAGTCATTAGAATTATCTTTAGTGCACAGCTATTGAGAGTAAATTCTGTCCATTTTTTTCACATGAAAACGGCTTATTTTCTCCATGTTTTTCATTAACTTCTTATTTTTAAATGTAAAACCTTCATAAAAGTTAAAATGATAGTACAATGAACTGGTATATGCTTCACCTAGATTAACCAATTCTTTTTCTTTCCAATTCGCTTTATCTCCACATAGACAAAAAGATAAGAGATGTTCAGCATACATCTCCAACAAAGAAATCCTTTGTTATAAGCAACCTTTCACACCAAATGATTTTAATACTGATAAAATAAAATTACCTAACATGTACTGACTATTCAAATTCTTCCACTTGTGCCAACAATATCCCTTGTAGGTGTTTTATTTTCAGGTTCAAGATCCAGGGGAGGATTGCTTATTAAATTTGCTTACAATGACTTCTAGTCTTTTAAAATCTAGACCAGTTCCTTGGTTTGCTTTTTCTTTGTCTTTTACAAAATTGAGAGTTTCTAGTTGTCCAAGCCAGTTGATTTGTAGAATTTGCCATCATAAGGATTTTTTCAAGTTGCTACATCAGGATTAGATTCTGGACAAACATTTTTGGCATTAAAAAAAACATAGGTGATGTTTTTGCCTTCCCTTCTATAATTGTTTGTATAGATATCCAGTTCTAGGTTGTGAATTTGTCTCAGGGCATTCTGAAGATTTTATTCTGCCCTCTTCAGGGTTTTCTTATAACTGTTGGGAAGTCTGCTTTTTCAGACCCTGTCACTCCTTCCTTCTGGCTGGTTTTATGATCTTTTCTTTTCTTGTTCCACTTTTTGTCACAATAGTATTTCTATACGTGGACAGTTTTTATTTTTCTGCTTGAGATTCTTCATACTTTCCAATTTTTTTTTTTTTATTTTTTGCTGCTTCTTAAAACTTCTCAGCCATTTCATTTTCATAGGCCAATTTAATGCATTCTGTTCTAACTTCCACATTTCTTTTTTTATTTTAATTAATTAATTTTTGGTTGCAGTAACATTGGATTCTAACCTTATATAGCTTTCTGATGTACATGATAATATATTCCGAATTCTGTGTAGATTACATCATGTTCACCACCCAAAAACTAATTATAGTCCATCCCCTCATATGTGAGCCTAATCACCCCTTTTGCCCTCCCCTCCTTCCCGTATGTTAACCACCAATGCTTTCTCCTTTGCTATGTGTTTGATTGTTATTAACTTCGACATTTCTTAATGTCTCTTATACTTTCTCTTTTCATTGTCACTATGTCCCATATTCTAAGGAATTTCTTCATATATGTCTTCCAGCTCACCAGTTCTCTCTTGAGAAGTTTTTAATTTCTTGTTTAACTCTTGAATGAGTCTTTCATTTCAATGGTTGTTTTGGGGAAATCTGTAAAGTGCTTTAATAAATCTTCATGGTTTATCCTTTTTTTCTTGCACTAGTTTCAGGTTTTAAATTTCTTTAGAGAATAAAATTTTATTATTCTATATTCCATACCTGATATTTCCAATATCCCAGATCCTATGTTATTCAGTTCTGTTAGTTGTTGCTTCTGCTAAGTTTTGTTCAGGATGACATTTTCATTTGTATTTTTTAAAATTCTTTGTATTATAATGTCAATTTTACTGATTTGGTCTGCAGAAATCTTAAGGAATCTGTCTTATTAAGCATAATATCTCTCCTCAGGATATTACTCTGTTTCAGCCCCATAGTTAAGGTAGTGACAACCTAGCACAATTTTCTGTTAATTTTTTATCTAGTAATGTAAATTTAAACTCCAAAAACCTGTGAATTCAAGATGTTAGTTACAAATACTCAGGTGGCAATTTTTATTGTCAAAGCAGAAGCTGTTTTCTGTGAGGTGATATTTTTCTAAGCCATTATGTACTGAATTTATATATTTGGGTGCGTCTACACTCTGCTTATCCAAGAAATAATCTGCCATCTGCCACTTAGGTCTTTAAAGCCATGATGTATGTTTCATGCAATGGCAAAAGTTTTTGTGGCAGCCCAAGCAACATGTCGTAACCACCACTCTGGTTTGCAGGTTCCTTTTCAATCTTCAGTTACTAGGCATTTTCTTTACTTGCCTATGAGCTCAATATGACTTTACAATGATCTTTATTATTTTTGCCAGTATTTTTGGGAGTTTTGTACAGTCTAGTTTTCTCATTATCTATTATATTATGCAGCCTGGAGCAGAAGGATAAGTGGGATTTTCAAAAATAATTCTTGCCACCTTCTCACCTATTTAAAACTACCCGTCAAGGAACAAAAATTTCCACTCTTGTGTTGTGCACAAGAAAGTGGAATTTCAATTCTGAAAATATTAATCAAAGGAGAATTCTCAAAAAATATTTTTCAAAAGTATTATCACTAGCAGCAAATATTTAGCATCTGAAGTACACTGAATATGACAGTCTTCATTTAAATGCAACATTTCTGATAAAATATTGATCATTATTTCTCTGGGATGCTGCATGTAAAATTGATTCTGTTATTTTGCAGCAAAACCCTCACATAGAGTTGCCATTTGACATTTGTGATGGTTAGGTTTAGAGAACTTTTTTAAGTGTTTAATTTCTTTTAACGCCCTAAAAGACGAATGTTACAGTATTCTAAGATAAGGTATAGAGAACAACAACAAAAAATGACATTGAAATCTATCAATTCTTTTATGCACAAAATGTATTATGTACAATATAAAGACTCACAACTGACAAGCCTCAGTTCTTACCTTAGCTATACTCCAAATTACTATATTTTAAAAGACCAAAGGTCACACATGAATAATCAAAGTAATGACTGCAGTGAAGTTTGGTTAAAATAACACTAGCTCTTGTAATCAATCAAAACCAAACTCTCAATGACTTATCACCATAGAACTTCTCAATCACATAAAATGCAGTAGAGGAAAGTCTTGCTGGCAAGGGAACTCTGCTCTTCACAGTCATTTAGGAACACACCCTGAAGGAGACTGCAATAAGCAACACAGGTAGAGTTGCCAGATGTAGCAAATAAAAATACAAGATGCCAAGTTAAATGTAAGCCTCCTCAGATAAACTGGGAAAACCTTTATTAGAATCAATTTTTCACACCAAAGGCATTTAATATTGATAAAAATAACATTGTGTAATAAATACTCAGCATTCAAATTTCCCCACTTTTCCCAAAAGTGTCCATTGTGGATGTTTTATTTGCAGAATCAGCATCCAATCAAGCATTTTTTATTAAGTAATTGTTAATAGAAGTTCATCCCTTCCAATATTTAGATCATGCTTATATATACCTAACAAAGTCTGTTGTGTATCTGCAATTCAAATTTCACTGGGGGTACTATATTTAAACTGGGAACTCTAACACATGGCTTTCAAAGTTTCCATTAATGTCAATATCCAGGCAACAGATGAGGAAGAAAAAAGCTAGGAAGTCATATGGTTCCAGTTTGAGGGGAGGAGGCAAGACCTAGTTCAGGCCTAGAATGAGCATTCATTACATATGCCCATATTCCATGGGCAGAACATGGTATCATGGCCACACATGAGAGACTGATTAAAACTGTGCACTGATACTGGGCTCTGAAGCAAAGACAAATGTATTGATGAGCAGCGAATCACTTTCTACCATACCAATGGTCAGTGATAAATTACTCCAAAAAAAGTTGTGCTCAGCAATATGGAATCGTATTTAAGAGAAAAGCCATTGGAATCAAGGAATTGAGGGCTTACAGTGTATGAAAAATCATAGGTGAAGACATCTGAGCTGTCTACATAATGAGGCACAGAGGTAGCATGACTCAAACTAGAAAACAAAGGGATTTATGACAAAATAAAAAAGCTATCATTATATAGGAATATAATTTTTTACAGGGTGATTCATCCTGCAGCTAGGATAACAAAAAAAGAAAAACAATACAAGGGGAAATGCAAGATTATCTCTAAGAAAACCATACATATATGTGTGTGTATAAAATGAGAGAATTATGTGACTTTTGAAGAACGCCACCTAGATGGCAGTTGCATGCTAAGCACAGTAGCACCAAAACACCCTCAAGCCTTCAAACACCTGTAGAACATCATCATTTCTCATAAAATTCTCTAAAGAATGCTACTAACTTTAGGAGTTTGAACAATAATTAAGATGATGAATGGCTTAGAATAGCTATAAGTCATTGAAAAGGTACAAAATGATACTGACATATGGCTTTAGAAAATATAGAAACCATTTTAATATGATGGAAATGTGTTTTAATGTATGTTTCATCTAATCAAAATGTTAGAAGTCAGTCTTCTACTGTGAAATCTTCTTATTTTGAAAGTGAATACATGGCTCAAATATCACTTTTTTATGTGGTAATTACTTATTAAGAAAATAGAAGCAATATTTGGAAAGCATTCAACACTGTTGGGAGTGTTTGTTATGAAAATCCAATTCAAAAAAGGTGACAGGAAATGTGAGAGCATTTTTCCTTTGAGAAGTAAACAATATTTCCCTCCTTTTCCTGGTCCTCCTCTTGGTCCTTTCTAGAACTTGTTAGCCGTGACATGAGGAAAAAACACTGAAGTGACTGAATTCTTTCTTCTTAGATTTGGTGCCCAATCCAAGTTGCATAATGTCCGCTTCATTGTATTTCTAGTGATCTATATGACCTCCATGGTGGGTAATGTTGGAAGGGTCCTACTCATCAAGACAGATTCCAGGCTTCAAACACCCATGTACTTTTCCTACAACATTTGGCTTTTGTCGATATCTGTTATGCCTCTTCTCTCACTCCCAACGTGCTGCACAATTTCAGAGTAGTAAATAAATCAATATCATTCAGGGTCTTCATCATACAATTAGTGGTTTATGCAACATTTTCGACCGGTGACTGTTACCTCCAGGCTGCTCTGGCAATGGACCCTTATGTAGCCATCTGCAGTCCACTTCCCTTTCCCATGTTTATGTGTCAAAGAGCTGCATTGAGTTGGTAGCTAGCTCAGAGGTCATGGGCTCAATAAATGCTTCTGTACAAACAGGTTTTCCATTTTCACTGTGCTTCTGCAAGTCTAATACCATGAATCACTTTTTCTGTGATGTTCCCCTAGTTCTCACCCTTTCATGCCCCAACATTGATATCAACATCATGCTGGTTGCCTCTCGTCGGATTTAATTTGATATTCATTGTAGTGGTCGTCATCTTTTCCTACATTTGTATCATGGCTGCCATCCCACAGATGTCTTCTACCGCCGGGAGCAAAAAAAGCCTTCTCCACATGTGCCTCCCACCTGACAACAGTCACCATTTTCTGTGGAACCTTGTCATACATATACTTTCAACCTCATTCTAAAAATTCCCAGGAGAATATGAAAGCGGCCTCCATATTTTATCACATTTTGATTCCCATGTTGAATCCCCTGATCTATAATTTGAAAAATGAAGCGAAAGTAGCTCTAAAGATGAGAGGGAAAATTCTTCCAGATTGCACCAAAATTGTTCAATTTCAGCATATGAGAGCATCCAGTAGAGATGTTTGACCACAATTTAATGTTTCAGAGTTTGGGACATGTTCATGCGTTAAACCAGTGACACCCCTTTCAATAGGCAAGTTCTCAGGATGCAGGAAATATAGTAATACCCCACTGGATTATTTGTCCCTTGAATACAGTTGGAGAAACATACCCTATTCATGAAGAAGAGCATTATTGAGATTATTTAAAATATTAAGAAGTATGTATAGTCTTTACAGAGCACTTAGTTGTTTCACTTCAGACATATTTCAAATTTCAAAGATGTTCTTAAAGACTAGAAAACCCCAATTTAGTGTATTATCAATTAAAATTGAAGTTCATTCTTTCCCTTTCATCTAAACATGTTTCTTAAATCATCTCCAAAGAGGCTGTTCATATATTCTGTTCTAATTTTGTATAAACCTGCATGTAAAACGACCATGCTTCTTTGAAAGGCACCTTTTGATTCAAGTGATGTGTTTTACCAAATATTCCTCTACTAGTTACATTCTCTGATGTTTGGAAACAGTTATTTCTTCTGTGATGCCATTGCTTCTTTTTATCATTAGTTATCCTCTTTATTCCAAATCCATCTCTTCCTTCCATAAGGTAAGGGAACTCCTGGAAACAATTTTCTACATCTCTCTGCAATAGAGATGGAAAGTCTCGACTGTAGATGGATCTAGAAACCAAAACAATAGTCATTCATTTATGAAGGAAAGTGAAAACACTAAGTCATAAACGTGTAGACTGACGTGTTCATGGCAGCATTATTTACAATAGCCAAGTAAAGGAAACAACCTAAGTGTCCATCAATGATGTGAATGGATAAAGAATAAGAAATATTCAACTATACAAATGAATGAAATCTTGCCATTTGCAACAATATTCATGACCCTTGAGTGCGTTATACTAAGTGAAATAGACAGAGAAAGACAAATGCCATATGATCTCACTTATATGTGCAATCTGAAAAACACAAAAAGACACCAGTCTCACAGATAAAGAAACCGGATTGGTGCTTTACAGAGGTATGGAGTAGAGGGTGGGCAGATTAGGAAAGGGGGTCAAAAATTACAAACTTGCAGTTATAAAATAAATAAGTCATGGGAATGTAATGTACAGCATGGCGACTCTCATTAATACTACCGTATTGCAGATTTGAAAGTTGGTAACAGTGTATATCTTAAAAGTTTTCTTCACCAGAAAAACATTGTAATTATATATGGTTAAAGAGGTTAACTAGACTTATTATGGTGATCATTTAGCAATTCATATGACTCTTGAATCATGATATTGTATAGCTAAAAGTAATGTTATATGTCAATGATCCCTCATTAAAAAAAAGTCTATAGGATATTTTGGCCAAAACAGAAAATAAGATTGTGATAAGATAACCCCAGTAATTATGTAATTTTATATATGTGTGTGTGTGTGTGTATGTATATATACGTGCATATACATATATAAGTGAAACTCTGTTAATAACTTATCTAATTCAGTACTAGACTGAAGATATAAATAAATTCAGGTGGTTCAAAATATGCATGTTACAGTGCACATGGATCATTCTCAAAGATAGACTGTATGTTGGGAGCAAAACAAGTCTCAATAGATGTATGAAGATTGAAATAATTTTAAGCAGGTTTTCTGATTACAATGGTATGAAATTAGAAATCAACAATAAGAAGAAAGCTGGAAAAGTTGCAAGTACATGGAGACTAAACAACGTGTTTCTGAACAACTATTGAATCAATGAAGAAGTCAAAGCAGAAATCAGAAAATACCTGGAGACAGGTGAAAATGCAAGGACAAAATACCAAAACCTATGAGATTCATCAAAAATGGTAGTAAGAGGGATGTATACAGAAATACAGGCCTACCTCAAGAAAGAAGAAAAATCTCAAAAAAAAAAAAAAAACCCACAACAATCTAACCCTACACCTAAAAGAAGTAGAAACAGAAGAACAAAGGAAGCCCAAAGTCAGTAGAAGTAAGGAAATAATAAAAATCAAAGCAGAAATAAAGGAAATGCAGACTAAAACGAAAATAAAGATCAATGAAACTAAGAGCTGTTTCTCTAAAAGGTAAAATTTAGAACTTAGCTAAACTCAGTAAGAAAAAAAGAAGTTTCAAATAAATAAATTCAGAAATGCAGGTGGAGAAATTGCAAAGGACATGACACAAATATAAAGGCTTATGAGGGGAGACTATGAAAACTATGCCAACAAATTGGATAACCTAGAAGAAATGGATAAATTCTTAGAATCATACACCTCCCAAAACTGAATCAGAAAGAAATAGAGACTCTAAATAGACCAATCACAAGCAAAGATATTGCTACAGTAATCTAAAACTTCCCAAAACACAGAGTCCAGGAGAAAATGGCTTGTCCGGTGTATTAAAACCTAACATTCAAAGCTTTATTACCTATCCTTCTGAAACTCTTCCAAAAAATTTAAGAAGATGTGATGGTTCCTAACTCACTTTGAAAGGCAAAATTATCCAGTTACCCAAACCAGATAAGGGCAGTGAGAAAAAAGGAAAGTTCCAGGCCTGTATTACTGATGAACATAGTTGCAAAAAGCCTCAAAAGATGTTAAGAAAATGCACGCAACACAATAAAACTATCACACACCATTATCAAGTGGTATTTATTCCAGGAACAAAGGGATAGTTCAATACCTACAAATCAATTAGTGTGATACACCACAAAAACTGAATGAAGAATAAAAATCACATGATTATCTCAATAAATGCAGAGAAAGTATTTGACAAGATTCAACATCCTTTTCTGATAAAAACTTCAAATAGATGAAGAATAAATTAGAAAGCATTGAAAGTGGAGCAGACCATATGGAAGAGGGAATTATGAGCTCAAAGATAGAAATCTCGAAATGATTCAGTTTGAAAAAAAGAGAGAAGTATGTTTTTTAGCAAATGAAGAAATTATATGAGAAATATCCAACTCAATTAGGAAAATCAACATAAGAGTAATACCTATCCCAGAAGAAGAAGAGAAGGAGAAAAGAGCAGCGAGCTTCTTCAACGAAATAATAGCTGAGGCCTTTCAAACCAGGGAAAGGAACTGGATATACAAGTACATGAAGCTAATAGACCTCTTAATTATCTCGATGCAGAAAGACTTCCAAGACATGTTCTACTAAAACTGTCAAAAGACAATGACAAAGAAAGAATATTAAGGGCATCCAGAGGAAAGAAAATAACTTGCAAAGAACCCCCATCAGGCTGCCAGTGTATTTCTCAGCAGAGACTCTACAGGCTTGAAGAGACTGGAATGATATATTGAAAATATGGAAAAGCAAAAGCTATCAGCCAAGAATATTCCATCCAGCAAAATTATCCTTCACATATGAAGGAGAAATAAAAGCTTTCCCAGAGAATCAAAAGTTGAGGGAGTTGACTGCCACTACATCTGCCTTCCAAGAAATATTGAAAGGAGCCCTCCTTCCTGAAACAAAAAGGCAAAGGCTTGCAAAGCTTTGAGCTAGGTGATAAATAGACAGATGGAATCAGAAAATTGCAACTATCAGATTTCTTAGTAAACACTTAGATAAAAAGGAAATAAAGCACCCAAAATAGCTATAACCAGTTCAATTTGATCACAAACTCACAACAAAAAAAAAGGACAATTTTTGACAACGAAAACTTAGAAGAAGAGGAAAAAGAGGGAACCTGCATAGGCTGATGACAATAAGATGCTATCAGCAGAAAAAGAACTACCTCCTCTTTGAGCTCATTTACTGAAACTTCATGTTAAACAGAACAAAAAATCAAAGCAGAGTCACAAATCATAAGTAGAAAGAAAACTGAGCAAAACATTTTGGGATAACACCAAACTAAAATGACAGAAATACAGGGAAAAGTGAAAAATGGAAATATAGAACAAGCAGAAAAGAAAAGTAAAATGGCAGTATTAACCACTCATATATCAATAATCACTGTAAATGTAAATGGATTCAATGCAACCGTCAAGGGCTTGTCCCATGGCCAAGTGTTTAAATTCACATGGTCTGCTTAGGCAGCCCAGGGTTTTGCTGTTTCAGATCATGGACATACCCTAGCACAGCTCATTAAGCCATGCTGGGGTGGTGTCCCATGTAGCATAATGAGAAGCACCTAATACTAGACTATACAACTATGTACTGGGAGGCTTTGAGACAAAGAATGGAAAAAAAAGATTGGAAATAGGTGTTAGCTCAGAGCTAAACTTAAAAAAAATATATATCAAAAGACACAAGTGGCTACATAGATTAAAAAATAAGACTCAACAATATCCTGCCTCCAGGAGACCCATCTCAGCTGTCAAGATAAACATAGCCTCAGAGTAAAGGGATAGAAGATGATACTCCAAACAGATGACAACCAAAAATACCGATATCACACAAAATAAAATTCAAGCCAAAAAAGATAATAAGAGGCAAAGATGAACATTTTAATGGTCAAAGGGATATTTCAGCAAGGAGACATCACACATGCTAATATATATGCACCTAACATAGGAGCCTCAAACTGTATAAACTATGAACAGACCTAAAGGGAATATTAACAGTAACACAATATTCGGTAACTTTAACATCCCACTTACATCGAGGAATAGATCATCCAGAAAGAAAGCCAACAAGGAAACATTGGCCTTAGGAGAAACATTAGACCAAATGGCCTTAATAGATATATATAGAACAACTCATCCAAAATTATTAGAATACATATTCTTCTTAAGTGCACAAGGAACATTCTCAAGGATAGAATATACGTTGTTAAACCAAACAAACTGCAATAAACTTAAGAAGATGGAAATCATATGAAACATCTTTTCTGGCCCCTATGGTTTAAAACTAGAAATCAATAAAAAAAGGAAAGCTGAAAAAGTCACGAATATGTGGAGATTAAACAACATGCTACTGAACAACTATTGGATCCATGAAGAAGTCAAAGGAGAAATCAAAAATGCCCGGAGGCAAATGAAAACGAAAACATCACATATGATAACTTATGGGATGCAGCAAAAGCAGCACTAAGCAGGAAGATAAATAGGAATACTGACCTACCCCAACAAGCAAGAAAAATTTAAAATAAACAATCTAACACTATAACAAGAAGAATCAGAAAAAGAACAAGCAAAGCCCAAAGTCAGTAGAAGGAAGGAAATAATAACAATCAGAAGAGAAATAAATGAAATTGAGAGGAAAAAGGCAATGCAAAAGATCAATGAAACTAAGAACTGGTTCCATGAGATGATAGACAAAATTGACAAACCCTTAGCTAGACTCACTAAAGAAAAAAGAGAAGGCTCAAATAAATAAAATCAGAAATGAAACAGGAGAAATGACAATGGATACTTCAGAAATATAAAGACTTGTAAGAGAATATAATGAAAGGCCGTGTGCCCATAAATTGGATGACCTAGAAGAAATGGATAAATTCTTAGCATCATACAACCTCCCAAAACTGAATCAAGAAGACATTGAGAATCTGAGTAGACCTATCACAAGCCAAGAGATTGAAACAGTAATCTAACCCCCACGATCACCAAAACAAGTCCTTGACCAGCCTGCTTCTCTGGAGAATTCAACCAAACATTCAAAGATTTAATACCTATTCTTCTCAAACTCTTCCAAAAAATTGAAGAGGATGGGATGCTTCTCAACCTACTTTATGAGGCCACCATTACCCTGATACCAGAACCATACAAGGGCAACACAAATCAAGAAAACCTACAGGCCAATATCACTGATGAACATAAATGCAAAGCTCCTCAAGAAAATGTTAGCAAATTACCGCAACAATACATTAAAAGGATCATACACTATGGTCAGGTGGAAGGTATCCCAGGGATGCAGGGATGATTCAGTATCTGCAAATCAATCAGTGTGGGACATTCACATTAACAAAACGAAGAATAAAAATCACGTGATTGTCTCAACAGATATCCAGAAAGTATTTCACAAGATCAACAGCCATTTATGATAAAAGGTCTTCATAAAATCGGTGTATAAGGAAAGTAACTCAGCATGCTAAAGGCCACATAAGACAAACCCACAGTCAACAATGTATTCAATGGTGAAAAACTGAAAGCTATTCCTCTAAGAACAGGAACAAGACAATGGTGTCCACTCTTGCCACTCTCCTTCCTCATAGCACTGGAAGTCCTAGTTAGAGCAGTTAGACAAGAAAAAGAAATAAATGGTAACCAAATTGGAAAGAAACAATTAAAACGGTCACTATGTCTGGATGACATGATTCTCTATATAGAAAACCCTAAAACACCCAATGAAACCTATTTATAATTAATTATCAAATACAGTAAAGTTGCAGGGTACAAAATCAACATCCAAATTCAGTTGCATTTCTATATGATAAAAACAAAGTAGCAGAAAGAGAAATCAAGAATACAGTCCCATTTACAACCACAATAAAAAGAACAAAATACCAAGGAAGAAATTTAACCAAAAAGTGAAAGACCAGTACTGTGAAACCATAAGACATTGTTGAAAGGTACTGAAGAAGATATAAAGAATGGAAAGATATGCTATGCTATGGATTCAAAGAATTCACATAGTTAAAGTGGCCATACTACCTAACGGAATCTAGAGATTCAATACAATCCCTATCACAATCTGAATGACATTTTTCACAGAAATGAAACAAAGAATCCTAAAATTTATCTGGAACAACAAAAGAAGCCAAATAGCCAGAGAATCCTGAGAGAAAAAGGACAGAGCTGGAGGGATCACACTCTCTGATTTCAAAATATGCTACAAAGTTATAGTAGTCAAAAATCATCATGCTGGCAGAAAAAGAGACACCCAGATCAATGGAACAGAATCAAGAGCCCCAAAATAAAACCATGCATATATTAACAGCTAATTTTCAACAAAGGAGCTAAAAACATACAATAGAGAAAGACAAGTCTCTCCAATAAATGGTGTAGAGAAAAATGGACAACCACACACAAAAGAATGAATGTAGACAATTATCTTTCACCAGACAGCAAAAGTAACTCAATATAGATTCAAGACTTGACTATTGTGTATAATGCTGCAACGAACATAGGGGTGCAAGTATCTTTATGCCTTTGTGTTTTCAAGTTCTTTGGATAAATACCCAGACATGGAAGCAACCTAGGTGCCCATCAAGGGAGGAATGGATAAAGAAGATGTGGTATTTATACACGGTGGACTACTACTCAGCCGTAAGAAATTATGAAATCTGGCCATTTGTGACAACATGGATGGACCTTGAGGGTATTATGCTGAGTGAAATAAATCAGAGGGAGAAAGTCAAATTCCATATGATCTCACTCATAAGTAGAAGATAAAAACAACGACAAACAAACACATAGCATTGGAGATTGGATTGGTGGTTACCATAGAGGAAGGGGGAGGAAGGAGGGCAAAAGGGGCGATTAGGCTCACATGTGAGGGGATGGACTATAATCAGTCTTTGGGTGGTGAACATGATGTAATCTACACAGAATTCAAATATATTATGATGAACATCTGAAAATAAATAATTTAGAAAAAAGATTAAAGACTTGAATGTAAGACCTGAAACCATAAAACTCCTGGAAAAAAACATAAGCAGTCCACTCTTTGACATCAGTCTTAGCAGAATCTTTTTGAATGTTATGTCTCCATAGACCGGGGACACGAAAGAAAAATAAACTAATGGGACTATATCAAACTAAAAAGCCTCTGCACAGCAAGGGAAACCATTAACAAAACAAAACGACAAATTTCCAGTTGGGAGAATATATTTGCAAATCATACATCTGATAAGGGGATAACATCCAAAATATGTAAATAAATCATAGCTCTCAAAAACAAAGAACAACCTGAACCAACAATGAGCAAAGGATAAGAACAGACATTTTTCCAAATAAGATATTCAGTGGCAAACAGGCACATGAAAAGATGTTCAACAGCATTAACTATTATGGAAATACATATCAAAACTATAATGTGATATCACCCCACATCCATCAGAATGGCTATCATTGAAAAGAAAAGAAATAACAAGTATTGGAGAGAATTTGGAGAAAAGGGAACCCTCATACTGTGCTACTGGGAAGGCAGACTGGTGCAGCCACTGTGGAAAACAATATGGAGATTTCTCAAAAAATTAAAAATAGAAATGCCATATGATCCAGCTATTCCACTTCTGGGTATTTATCCAAAGAACATGAAAACACAAATTCGATAGAATCTTAGCCATAAAAATGGATGAAATTTTGCCATTTTCAACAACATGGATAGACCTTGAGGGTATTATGCTAAGCAAAATAACCAGATAGAGAAAGACAGATACCATATGATTTTACTCATATGTAGAGGATAGATAAAGAAGCAAATGCATAGGAGAACACGTTGCTAATTACCAGAGGGGAAGGAGACGGGAGAATGCAAAAGTGGTAAAGGGTTGCATGCACATGGTGAAAGATGGAAACTAGACTTTTGGTGGTGAACAGGATGCAATCTATACAGAAGCTGAACTGTAAAGATGTATAATTGAAATTTATATAACATCTAAGCTAATGTAACCTCAATGAAATAATGAAAATAATAAAATGATATATAGAAATTATTTTAAACAGAATGAAAGTGAAAATGCAACATATGAAAATTAGTGGGAAACAGGTAAAGCAGCACTTACGGGAAGTCTCTAGCACTGGTACAGATCAGTGGGCTTGCTCTGCCTACTGTAATCTGAGCCAGTTAATAACAATGAGATAAGGAGGGAGAAAGGAAGTTTCCGTTTGATCAGCTGGCATAATTGGAAGACTGGTGACTAATGTCCAAAAAACCCTTTAATCTTCAAGGATTAAAGAATCTGGAGGCAATTATACAGGTATAATGGGCATTAAGGAGAAGATGCAGAAATGTCGGCCTTCAGCCATGAGGGACTCCAGGGTCTTTCACTGTTCTTTTCTTTTGCCAGGGATAATGAATATCTTGTAGATGTGTTTCCCACTTGTGGTCGGCCTGTTCCTGGAGAGAAACTCGTGGAACAAAGTTGTAATTTATCAAGCTGTAGGAGAGTACATACGTAAGCAGAAGACATAAATCAGGAGAGCATGTGCATTATTTTAGACTCTGTGCAGAACAGTGAGAAGTCATGTAAAGAAGGGCCGGGGGTCATATAGCATAATAAGATGGCCTCACTTATATTCACTTACACAACCACCAACAAAAGAAAAAGAGAAAAGGACTTTATTCAATGACTTCAGCTTCTACCGGAAAGAAGCTGAAAAAAGAAGTGCAAATAAAATCCATGAAACCATGGTGTGATTACTGGAATAATGCCCCCTCCTGAAAGATTTCAGATCTTAATCCCTGGAACCTGTAAATGTTACTTCATGTGGCTAAAGTGTTATTGAGGATTTGAATAAATGAATGATCATACATGCAGAGGTTATCATAAATTATCTGGGTGGACCCTAAGTGCAATCACAGGTGTCTTTCTATGAGAGAGAGAGGGAGGTAGGGGCAATCAGAGAGAAAGAGAGCGAGGGAGAGAGGAGAAGGCAAAGCAACTACAGTGGCAGAGATTGGAGCAATGTCCAAAAGCCAAGGAACTCTGGCAAAGCTAGAAGAGGCAAGAAATGAATTCTGCCCTAGAGTCTCTAAAGGAAGTATGGCCCAGCTGCCGTCTTGATTTGGGCCCAGTTTGTGGTAATTTGTTACAACAGCTGCAATACCCTCATACACAGAAGAAAGGAAATCATAAAAATCAGAGTGGAAATTAATTAAATAGAAAACAGAAAAATCAGTTGAACCCACAGCAGGTTCCTTTAGAAGGTCAATAAAATCACTAAAGTTGCCAGATTGAGTGGGGAAAAAAGAAAAGAACCAAATACCAATGTCAACAAGTAGAGAAGTGACAACACTGCAGATGCTACTATAAGTGGAAGTGGCCTGAACTAAAAATATGCTTAGATTACTCAGCCTTCTCAGATGTGAAAATGGCTTGGCCGGTTACTCAGAAACCTGTAAGAAGCAAGATTGGAAGAGCAGAGACCAAGAGATCTAGGAGAGAAGCATGTGGAGGGAACTATGGGTGTGTGCAGAAAATATGCAGATCTTTGTATCTTATACCAGTGCCAACCGATATCACCTGCAGCAGAAGGCACTGACCGGGTAAACAAGATGACTTGATCCATTGATGTCAGCCAGTCTTTTTGCTCAGTCATCTTACTGCTAGCACAATGGCCCATGAACAGAGTAGCCATGGGGGCAGGGATGGAGGCTATGCATCAACCCAACAGCACGAGCTCTCTCTCACCAAGGTTGAGCCAACAGCCTTGCTGCTACTGCTGAATGTTCATCTTCACATAAATGAAAATGATTCTGGACCTTGGATATAGTCCCATCCCTGGAGGAGACTAACCAACCACATCATACTAACTTGATTATATCAGACCCCTTCCATATTAGAGGAAGGAATTTTTTGATCTTCCTGGAATTAAACCAAATATCAGATATAGATTCACTCTCCCAGCCTATGATGCTTTGGCTTTCATTGAGTGAGAATGCACAAAATGTCTAACTTTTCATTGTGGGATTAGACCTGACACCATCTCAGTCTAAGAGACACAGTTTATGTTAAGAGGAAAGAATGGGCACATGACCATGAAGCCAACATACCTTCCTTTATGCCTCGTCATCACAAAGCTACTGGCTAACTTTGTGTTGGAATGGCTTCATGAGTAGTGTTAGGGTAACAGTTTGGAGATGATACTTAGCATGGTTGGGACACTCTTTTTCAAGTTTCTCTATATCCTTTGACCAATGGTGTGCAGTGTCCCTGAGAGCTAGAATATATGAGTCTGGGATCCAAGAGATTGAAATAGAAGTAGCCTGTATCACGATTACTCACACAGACTCACTTAGGGAGTTTGTGTTTCCTGTCACTTCAAATTTAAGACTGATGGACCCTGCATTTCTTTTCCTGAGAGCATTCACTGAGACCTGTCTGGCAGGCAGGAAGCGGTGGAGGAATTAACAACTACCGAAAGCATCCTTAAGCTTATGATTGATGGGAATTGGTATATATGTACCCAGCGTCCTGGTCCCTCAGATTGGTTGACTCTGAGATCTGTGTTTTATACTGATTTCCAGGGACTCCCCAACTATAGGAAGCTCTGGTAGACTACAGAAGTAACTGCCTTTTACTGGCCAACTTCCTTTTTCTCTCTCAATTCCTCACTCCTATACTGCAGCTTGCTTGACTTCCCAAATCAATTATTCAAACTCGAATCCTGGTTTCAGGTTCTGCTTCTTGGAAATGCAAACTGGGGAACCAACTTGGCCTGAAAAGCAAGAAGATAAAAATATTAAAGCTTAGGTGGTTATAAAGAAACAAAGTATCTTTTGTCTATTTTGCCTGCCAGGATATTTCCTAAATCTCTCTTCACAGACAACAAAGATAAGGGAACTTCCTTTCTCTGATATTGAGAATGGAACTAAGCTTTGGTCTGTATACTTATGTGTCAGTGTGTATATGTGTGTGTGATATTTAAGTATGTAATACCTGCCTTGTAAGTTGAGCTTATCTTTTGAAAAAAAGAAATAAAATGCATTCAAAAATAGTAATACTATCTAGGCCTGTTTGGTGGAATCAGAGATGATTTCTATTCTCTGGTATTTTCCTACTGAGGTATATTTTATAGATCTTTATAAAAAGCAAAATTACTTTTGTCATTTAACAATTAAAGTTAAAAGATCTTAAAAGAAACTTTTGGCTAACTACATTTCCATCCCAATGAGTGATTGATGAAGGAGTTAGATCTGTAAACATAGACATCCAGATTTGGTTTGCTAAATCACTGTTAGACCAGGTGCCATTTTCTAAGTAAATAAGTAGAGCCTCTCTAGTGTTTTCAGAGGGAAAGAATAGTCCTAGTTCCTGCTAAAGAGAAGATTAAGGGCATAATATTAGGAGAGCCCAGACGTCAGTATGGGTGGCAGTGGGCTGTAGTGTAAACAAAAAGAGAAGGGACAGTATGAACAGTTTTTTGAAGTGAAAAGTACTGTTCAAAGTCATACCGCAGAGCAAAAGGATAGCGGGGGAGATTGTTGACCTCTCTGGTCCCAGGGGAAGCATTAGTAGCCTCAGCCTTATTGATATATTGAAAGTGGAAATTGTATATGCAATTAGGAATTGGAAAAAAACAGTTTGGGTGCAATAGGTGAGCCTCAGGTGGCCTAGAAGAGACCCAAAGAAGCTTATGACCCATCTGCACAAAGTTGGGCTCTGTAGTTACAAAGAGTACCAGTTCTTTGAAGGTCATGTTTGTCATGAAGCTTCCCCTGTGCCCAGATTGGTGTCATCTCCTGGGCACTGGACTTTCGGTTATTTTAGCTGGACCCCTCTCATTGTGGACATCACAAATGTAGATAATAAAACATACTGCGAAGCACAGTTCTGTACTAGGTAGAATTCTTCTTAAGGCAGGATCTATACCGCAGTCCCCCCTTATCTACAGGAAATCCACTCCAAGACACCCAGTGGATGTCTGAAACCATGGAGAGTACCAAACCCTATATATGCTATAGTTTTTGCGATACTTACATATTTGAGGTGCAGTAGCAAAGCTAGCATGGATTTCTTTTTCCTTCACAATTTCACAGATAGAAGATCCCTCCTTACTGTAGATCTTAGCAGCGTCAGCATATGATATTTTTTCTTTCTTTATTAAGTTGAGAACTTTCACTTTTTCACTTAAAGAAAGCACTTTACAGCTTCTCTTTGACACATCTGAATTGCCAACATCACAGCTCTTGTGCTTTTGTGCTGTCACTAAGTAAAATAAGGGTTACTTGAACACAACCACTGAAATACCACATCAGTGGACCTTATACCTGTGACAGCTAGGAAGAGACTAACCAGTGGATTGTGTATACAAGGTGGATCCACTGGACTAAGGGATGATTCGTGTCCTGGGCAGGACAGAACAGGAAGGCACAAGATTTCATTATGCTACTCAGACCAGTGTGCAATTTAAAATTTATGAGTTGTCTATTTCTGCAATTTTCCATTTAGTATTAGCACACTGGGGTTGACGACAGGTAACTGAAATCATGGAAAGTGAAAAGTGAATAAGGGAGGACTACTGTATTAGCATAAGCTCTGTATTGTCCCTCCCTATACTGCCTAGAACAATTATTTGTACAGCAAACTCCTGACTAATATATGTCTTCAAGGGCCGCCTTTAAAAGCCTTATGGCATATTGGTATCAGTTATACTAGGAAGAAAATCTAAGTATAGGTCACTGTAAGCAAGGTCAGGAATCAACCAGTCCAAGCCTTAATGTCTTGGTTGTCGATGAAAATAATCCATAACCAATCTATAAATGAAAATTTGGGTGAGTTTATTCTGAGCTAAAATCTGAGGACCATGGCCCAGGAGAGTCTTTCCACAAAAGAACTAGAGCACTGCAAATAAGTGGGGGTATACAGGGTAGTTACCCTCAAAGATGGTATATAGCACCCTCAAAGAGGGTGTTTCACATATGATTGAAATGTCCCTTTTACAATAGTCGCGAGACTGCACTGTTGGCACAGCGATTGATGGAAACAGCAGATAGGTCTGCTGTCTTGGTGAGCACAGCAGAGTGGCAGGTCTGTTGTCTGGAGCTGTGTGGTCACAGGTGAGCACCGAGGTCAGTTCCTAGCCTAAGGAAAGATGCTTAATCCTTAAGGAAATGCCAACACTGGGAAGGGGAAGGAAGTTGCACCTTTATCTCAAGGACCTTTGTTCTTGCCATAGGGAATATCTAAAGTAGATATACAATGCATGCTCAACGGCCTCGGTCAGGCCCTTTTGGAAAGACAAGGTCAGGCCCAATTAACTTTACACCAAATGGCTTCCTCATATACTCCAATATATCCTATTGCTTGCCATTTCTATTTGTCATGGTCTATAAACTGGAAATTATAGCAGTATCTGCTTCACAGGATTCTAACAATAATTAAATGAAAGAATTCAGGTAAAAATCTTAGCACATTGTCCCTCAAAGGAAGTTGCCAAGAAATGTTGGCTATCATTATAATTAATTCATTAACAAAAGGAGATTAGAAAAACCAGAGCTGGAAGAAATCTTGTAAAAAAAAAAGCAAAAGAGTATTTAGCATCATGGTTAAGACTATCGGTTCTTGAATCAGAACTTCCTGAGATCAAACCCAAGCTCTGCCATTCAACAAATAGGTCTCTTGCACTCTCTTTGCCAATTTCCTCACTTGTTAATGGGTGTAATTGTCTGGCCTAAGTAACATAATACATCTCAAGTATTTAATAAATGCCACTTTGTAATCACAATAAATCTTTGGTGATCATGATCACTTTTGGGGCAATTTTGCAAATGAGATAACCACCACGCAAAGCAGTGGCCAGTTGTTCAGTGTTACAGAGCAAGAAGTCCTAAATAGAATGAGTCTAGATGTGGCTGTATTAAGAATTCACGGATGCAGCCTTTGTAACCTAGCCAATGGCAAGAAAAGACCAACAGGTGGCAGTACATCCACATCTATGAGGTTGGCTGTATTGATTTCCAGTCCCTCAAATTCCTTTCATCTTCCTACTCAAAATCACAACAGAAAATCTAAAACTAGATCATCAATATCCTGACCACACCACAGTGTCGTCTTTGCCTGTGTAGGCTACAGATATCCCTAATTGCGTGCTCTGCGATCAACTCAGAACAGAATTTCTCACAACAGTTTGCTCCTGAAACCCATATTGTTAATTGACTTGCTGAACCAGAAACAACCTTTTAAGAACTTAAGGAGCATCAGTGCATCTGAGATTTGCTCATTAAGTAATTCTAGTGCTTATCAAGTAGAAAATATTACCTTATAAGCATGGGGGTAAAATTAAGATGCCTCACTTCCACATCCACAGCAGCCACCATCCAAACAATAAAATATTTGAAATAACAAAAATGAGGATTGGATATTCTGAGAGTAACACAGTGAGTGAAAAATCATTGAGATCAAAAGTATACCAAATCACTTTTGAAAGATCTATCCTGTTACATTGGACAGAAATAAGATTAAATTCTTGCCTCATCTAAAGATAGAGTACATCCATTAGAAGAGGAGTTTGCCAGTAATGCAACCACACACATACACACAAAAAATCTGTAACAGAGGTTAAAGGTGGACTTTCCATCCAAATGTTTTATATGGCATATGTGTGTGTGTGTGTATATATATATATCATATATGTGTATGTTATGTAGGGAACTCTGGAGTATCATTCTTATGGCAAATCTCATGCACAATAGGATGCAGACCTGAGGAATGACACTGAAAGAGGGCCTCTGAAAGTGGAGATGAGTAAATGTCATCCCGCCACCACAGCCAGCTTGGGTGCAGGTTAGAGACTGCATATCCATGGTTCACTCACAGTGAAATGCAGGAGGCCATTAGGGAAGTGAGCAGAGTCATGCAGCAATTTGCACTCACCCTCTGACTAATTTGGAACCCTAAAGGACCCCAGTTAAATCCCACTACTGAGGACTTATATACAGATATCTGGTGGCTGCTTTCCTCAATGTCCCTTTTCTTACTCATAGCAAAGAGCCTAGTCTTGGAGATGGAGTCTAAATTCTACTTATAACGAATTTGCTCCTAAACTGTTCCCCAGCCTCAAGGTTTTCTCAGGAGGGTCTGTGATGTTTTGCCAGACTTTATACAACAGCAATTCCAGAATGATCAAAGACAAAGTTAGACTTAGGAGAGACTAGAGAAGCAAACTAGATACTGGACATCCCTCCAGAGGAAGATATAACAATTGATTAGGGGGAGAGTGTGATAGACAATAAAGATCATCACACCCAGGTGTACAACCTTCTCTCTTCAGCTCCCTGGCCCAGGTAGAGCACTGTACATACCATCTTTAGTGCCGAGCCCCCTTTCTCTCCCTCACAAAGAGAAAAGAAAGGTCAGAAGTGGCATGAATAGACCCTTGAAGCAAAAGCTGTCAGAGTGGAGGATGAACTGTCATTTCCAGGGAGCTGAGACCAGAGAATCATATATGTCACGTGAGCAGCTCATCACATAGACGAGAGAATTACTAACAGAGAAGACAGATCACAGATAGGATAGCCGAAATGAAAGGGAAAATTCTTCTAAAGTAGAAAACTGAGTAGCTCCTGGAAGTTGTAAGTGCTAGAATATTAGACGACAGATGGAGAGTATTCACTTTGAATTTGATAGGCTTTTGGTAAACGTGAAAAACATAGTTCCTTCCTTTAAAGAGCTGAAGATTATTTTCAAAAAAAGAGAAAAAGGAAGATGTTCAGAAAAGACACATGAATGCCTATTAACACATGAAAAATGTGTTAAAACAAAATTGTATTAAAAGAAAAAGCCATCGTATATAACCTATGAAATGGCCAATGGCTTTCGTAGACTCATAGAGGAGCCGCTGCCCCTGTGGCTCTCAGTGCCAGCCCTCACAGGTCTACTACTCTAATGGAACTTTTCTTTGGTGTTAATTTGTGGTTAATTTTCAACTTCTACTCTCACAGCTCTAAATGTCCTGTCAAGGAGATTCCTGGTATAAGTAGAGACCCTAAGTGATGAATAGGAAATTCATCTTTACATCAATAGGGAAAGAATGGAAGCTTATAGAAATAAAAGGTTCATTATCACTTGGAACTCTGTAAGAATGAGCACATGAAATGTTAAGGTTTATGGTCTTTGGACACATACTTCCCAAAGGCTATTGAGGTCTTCAGGCAATCTTGTCCTCATTCTATGCAGTCACCTTTCACTCTCTTATATCCTGAATTTTTAGCACAGCTTCTGTCTGTATAAAGAGGATCATTAGGCCAGATAGTGAACCTAGTCATTTGCCCGTAATTTGTGAAGCTTCATTGTTTTATATTCATTGCGAATATTGTAACTCAAGTAGAGAGATGAAGCCCTTTTTGGGGGGAAGTAGATGTGATTAGAAATAATGAACCTACAAAGACAACCAGCTTCTAGTACTGGAGATAGAAATGAAGCATCTGAGAAAGCAGTGGTTCTCAGACTGAAAACAAGTTTGCTTGAAGGTAAAAGTAGAGTACCAAATTTAGTAACATCCAGCCACCATCCTGGAGCCAAGGGCCCTCACAGCTTACCTAACTCAGAGAAACCACCTTACCTATACAGGGCACATTATGAGAAGTTGGGTGTTGGGCAGAATGGTTTTATAGTACTTTTTACCGAAGTTTGAATGCATTGGCCCTAGAGGCCTTCTTAGGATGCAAATCAAATCCTCCTACAAGAACTAGCTACTCCCCCTAAATCCTTGAACTAGCTGGAATAATTTTCATCGTTACCCTCTCCTTCAAATCTGTACACTTGGAAAGAGATGTGATATGGTGGGATGGTGGGTAGACAGTGCTCTCTTGGGCCTGAAAGAGTCTGAGGTCTATTAGGCTTTGCACAATTAGGGCTATGTACCCTATCTATGGACTGAATCAATAGATACCCAAGAGCCCTCCCAGACTCTGCATTTCTTCTTGTCACCCATGTCATCATCACCAGCAAGGCCAGGGTAGGGCCTTGAAAACAGAGAAGACCACAGTGCCCTGCCTCAGCTAAGAGACAAGAGACCAGGCGATCACCAGCTGAGGAAGCCAGGGGGGTTAGAAATAATCAGGTTGGCAGGAAAGTTACCCTAGAGTCCAGGGAAGCCAGAAGACAATACATGCTCCCCCACGTGACCTCAAGAGACTCCTCCCATCTCATTCACCATAAGTCTCCAAATGCCCCTTCCCTATACCTCAAGAGGCCAACCTGGAGAGGAGCGTGGAGAAGAGGCATCTGAGAGACAGCACTTTGAGAGATGGTCACTTCAGTTGTGTCTAACAGATTAAACACAATGCAGTGGCCCCTGTTACTAAGCAGAATGTGGGCCCTCAAGATGACAGCAGCTATAGTAAAAGAGGTAAAATATAGATTATTAGCACATCTGCTTGTGATGTGAATGAATTTCCCCCTGCCTCATTTGTAATTTACAATCTGACACCACAGCCTGGGTTTCTTGAGGGGATCCTGATGGATGTTCTGTCTTGGTCCTCTTTGCCAGGCTAGCCTCTCCAATCCAGAGGCATGGCTCACTACTCTGGCTGTTATTCTCTTTCGTTCATCCATCCTTCCTCCGTTCCTTCCTTCATCTCTTCCTCCCTCCCTTCCTTCCCTCTTTTCTTCCTTTCTTTCAATTAATACAGTGAATGAGAGCAAATGAGGCATAGCAAGAAGAGTTGATTTAGACATAGAAGAGCTCATGCCAGCCCTCAGAGTCACTTTTACCTGCTCTGTGACTTTGGACAATTCCTTAAGTTCGGATTTCTTACCTATAAAATGAGGATAATATTTGATCAGAAAAACTGATCAGTTTTCTTATCTATAAAATGAGGATAATATTTGAACTGCTGGCATATATATTAAATAAAATGATACATATGAAAAATATTGGTGCATTTCAAAATGCTCTGTAAACTTAAGGTATTGATATTATGGATGCTGAAAAATACCATCAGTTCATTGCCCACTGTATACCACTGGAGGGTGCAAATTTGAACAGGACAACTTCCTTGCCCTCAGCTTTTATTATCTAGTGTAGTAATGTCTCAGGTTCACCTGATTTACCCCCTGGGTCCTGCTCTGGCTTCTCAGAAATCAGTTTACTTCATGCCAAGAAAGAAGGTTTAGACTGAGGAAAATCATAGAGTTTGGTTCCAGTCTCTCACCTTAAATGAGTCACTTGATCATCTAGAATTCCATGATCCATGAAAGCAGGCCCTGCAAAAATGCTATTTCCTCACATCCCAGGTAGACAAGAAATACAACACACATACGTGTACACACACGCAGGGGGACTGAAATGGATCTCACGGAGAGCTTGTGCCTCTCCAAACTCCCATCTTGGACGTTTCCATTATGCTCTTAAATGCAAAGCAGAATCATCTTTAAAGATTACCTTGCATAATGTTGGTAATGTTGTATAAATCTCCCAGCTTGTTTACGTCATTAATTCAGCCTATATCCATGTAGTGGGATATTGAAGTAATCAACCAAATAATGAACACCTGAATATTTACCATTGTGGGGCCTGGAATTAGCCAGAGAAGCTGGTGTCATTAGGCAAAGTGGTTGAAAAGTGAGTCATTTCTCCACCTCATTTTGCTAATACTATACTCACTCACACACGTATATATATGCATATTATGTAAATATAACCTTATACATTTTAAATGAAGCATGAGCATAAGCCTCCCACAGGCCCCCATGTTGGGCATGGGGAAAGGGAGTACAAAGGAAGAAGCATGTGAATTAGAGAGAACTTCACTTAGACCACTGCACTCATGCCGTGTTTAAGGGTCTGACACCCACATGCTGTTCTAAATATTTGTCTATAAAACAGGCACACCAGAGTTGAAAAAGAAATTATTTTCCCCAAAAAAGAAAAGTTACGTACATGTGGTTTTTTTCTCTCCTGATTCCATTCCAAGGTGAAATCAGGTTCAAAAATATGACTTTTCTGAAGAAGGAAAAGGAAAAAATATTAGAAAGTGAGCTTCCTCTTTAAAGACTTTGCAGCGGGAAGAGATAATTATGCGCCTTCTCTGATAAGATATGCAAACTAATTATGAGCAATTATCTGACAGCAAGGAACAAAGAGCTGCAGGGCTGCTCTCACTCTGAGCAAACATCTCAGGGGGCGTGGTTCCTAGGTTTATGTCTGTTATGGAACAAAATCAGAGCAAGATTGTAATGAGGCTAGAACACGCAAAATCTCATTAAATAGGGAAGGTAGATCGAGAGAGGAGGAGAGTGGCCTTTCTTTTAGAGTCTTATAATTTTATTTAATTCTTACTCCAAATGCTATCTGTCTAGGTTAAGTCTTGCTGTTAATGTTAAACAGAGAAGTACAATTGTACAAACTAGTATTTGGATAACAGAAGTATGGAGATAGTATCCAACAAAGCCTGATCCCTGATATGTAGCCCATGACAGAAAGTGGTAAAAACTGACCGAGCCTCTTCGATGCATCTTGCATTGGGGACTAATAGTCATCCAGCCAAAAAATATGTCTCAGACATGAGGCATAGCTCTGGGTTTTGGGGATTCAACTGTGATAGAAGCAGACAGTGCTCTCTTCTCATGATTTTTATGATGAAGGAGACACAAAATCCTAACAAGTAAGTTAAAAAAAAAAATTAGAGGGGAGAGTGAAGTCTAGCTAATGATAAGAAAGAAGTTACTAGGGAAATAAAAGAGAAAAATACACCAAGGGCTTATGAGTGGGCAAGGACTAGATTACATAGTGTGGCCGGAGAAGGATTTTCTGAGCAGGAAATTGACATTAGAGCTACTTGGGATCAAATACACGTGTTCTCTAAAACCCCACTGATTGCACATTTCACACAGAAGGCGCAGCAGTGTAAGTGACTTGCATCAAGAATGAGCTTGATTTGTGCGAACAACCGAAAGAAGGCTAACGTCAATGCTGTTTACTTCCATTTTGTAGAGGAGAAATTTGAGGCTCCTGAAGTTTAAATAACATGCCCCAAGTTACTTTACAAATATGTGCCACTGCTGGGAATTCTTTTAACTTTATGTTTACTTTGTGAATAGGCAAATTCTTTACATTTCATCAAAGCAGTAGAGAAAGGCATTCATTAGGAGTCTCACTTTCCCTTTTTTCCTGTCCATACCATTCCATCCCTCATCCCTACTCCCTAATTCAAAGTGGTTTAGTTTGGGGGTTCTTGGGTCTCATTCAAGTGTTTATGCAAGTGCAAGCAGATATAATTCCTATTCTTCTCCTCCTTCCTTATCCAAGTACAATGTACTACGTAATCTTCATTGGATTTTCCTGTTTCACCTAAAAATATATCCTGGAGACTTGTCTATGACAGTACCTAGAGAGCGTCTCATTTTTCCACATGCTACTACCATGGAGAGGTGAACGACAGTTTATGTAATCAATCTTCTGTTGCTGGAAACCTAGGTTGTTTCATTGTCTTCGCCAGCAGAAAGGAAGAATAACCTTGTGCATATTCCATTTTGTGTAGGTGGTTCAGAGTAATTGAGAAAAGTTGCTATATTGTCTTCCATTAGAGTAGTAGATTTCTATACTAACCAGGACATTGTGAAATATTTTAAAAGCTCATCCAACGAGTATTTGACAAACTATTGGATTTTTGCCCATCAGGTAGGCGAGAAATGCAATTTCCGTATTAGTTTTAAATTTGGCAGCTCTCTCTATTTTAAAGAAATTAATCTTTTCTCTGGGACATACGTTTCTCTATTTGTCACTTCTCCTTTGATTTTACTTATGGTGGTGCTTTTTGCCGTGTGGAAGACTTATTTACTTTTTATCATGCATTTGTTCTGTAAGGTGAACAAATTAGCCCATTCTTTTTGTGGCATATAGATATGTATGTCATAGTTACAAAGGATCTCTCTAGTTCAACATTATGAACATTTACCCATACATTATTCAAGAAGTATTTTGGCTTTGTTTTTTATACTTATATCATCCCATCGTCCAGAATTTCTCCTTGTGTGTGGTAATGAAGTATGGCTCTAATTTCCAAGAACTAAGATTTGAATTCAGGTCTGCTTATGCTCTCTGGCTACACTCTAAAGTCAGGCTGAAGCCTAAAAAAGGAATCTACCCAAACCCTAAAATATGTATCTCACCTACTCAAAATTAATTTAGTGGCCCTAACTATCACAGGTTTCCTGGCATGCTGTTTTGGGACACCCTGTTCTTCTCTAGATTATTCTAAGGGTTAGAGTCCACATGAGTGGGGTGTATAAAAGAAGAATAAAGAAGGGACTGAAGAACTGTTCAAGTCAGGCTTCTTTTGTGCATAACATAGGCATGTGATAGTGTGCTTGAAAGTCACATGACTATCTATCAGAAAAAATGGGTCTTGGTCCTACCTTGGACCCCTCCTAGCCAAGAGATTGGACAAGTCACTTCATTTCCCTTGGCCTTAGTTACATCAACTATAGGAAAATTAGTTTATATCCTTTCTGCTTGGATATTCTTAACATTAGTAAGTTATTTACAGCCTATGATGGTCCAGCCAGAACTTGAATCCAGTAATACATCAACTATTTTGTCAATTTCCATGTATAGTGATAACAAAAAATTAAATAAGCATTTCTTGCACACGAGACACTCACTGTTCCAAACACTTTTCATATATGAACAGATTGAACACTCACAACAATACTGGGACGTAGATACTGTTATTATTCTCATTTTGTGGATGAGGAAATTGAGGCCAACAAAAGGAAGACTATGACAGAGGGGAAATGGAAACAAGAAACAAATAGTTGCCATGATAAATTGCAGCCAAAATATCTGACTTCTGTAAATTTTACAAAAACATGTGATCAGGGGGGCACATTGGTGGGATCCATCAAGGGCCTTGGAAGGGACCAATTCAAGTGAGGAGGTTCCCAACAAATCTTCCTCTAAAGGAGGGGTGCTGGGAACATAGTAAATTAGGGATTTAAATGATAAGAAATAAGCATGTCATGCAAAACATATGGAGAAAGGGTATTTTTGAAAGAGCGAACCACTAATACAAAGGCTTGAGGTAAGAACAAATACGAGACATTGGAAGCATTGAAAGAAAACCACCATGTATGGAGTATAGCTTCTCCATCTTTCTAACAAACTCAGGAGCACCAAGATAGTAAGGAACTCAATGTGTCACTTGGCCTGGAAACTCAGGGATCACTATGATGAGCTAAAAGAAACATCTGAGATCATCAAATAATCCATGGTCTGACGATGGCTTTTGACAATGTCTTGTGAAGTCCCAGAGATTGCGGGCAGGGGAATATGAACAGAGGCTCAGCAAGCAAGATTCAAGCTCTTCACTCCAGCCAGACCACTACATATTTCACATATCTGTTTCCTACCTTGGGTTCCTCATACAGATTTATTTAACCCAAGGGCACTATCATTGGGAAAAGTTAAAATTCCAAGGGACCCCAAACTCAATCCTTTGATCTGGAAGGACACCAAAGCTCAGAAAGGGTAAATGGCTAGCACTAAGACACATTTATGCCAGGACAGACCCATTGCAAGAATCCGCAACTCCTGATTCCCATCCCATAGCTCTTTCCAGCATGCCTTATCATACCCACCCCTAATCCACAAACAACTTTCTTAAAGATATTTGACATCCTTTTAAAAAACAGGGTAGTTGGAAGATGATTTTCATCAACTTATGTTCTCTACCCAGCTCATGAGACAAAAATAGACATCTGTAGAACTCGCTCAGAGTAATGAACTCTCCTTTTGCCTCAGCAGAAACTGAGAAGGGAAAAGTAAATCTGCTGCAGCTTTACTTCCACCAACTGGAGCTTCAACTAGGAATATTACTTCTTTGTATCCCAGCAAAAAGAGTTAAAGGGTGACTACTGTGGTTGCAATGAAAAGGCTAGGACATGCCAGCACCTCTCCCCTCCATTCTCTCTACCCCCATCCCTTTTCCAGTCCTCATTACCTCTCACCGTAAACCATTGCACAAATCATCTGATGGTTATCTCTTCCTCCAGGCTTTCTCCATTCCAGTCTGTCCTCAACACTGTTTTCTAATTGATCATCTTCCATGTAAAGCTCTTATACAAACGCTCTCCTTCACACAGTATGAGACTCTCCTATCAAAAAAAGAGTTGTAGCAATTCCAGAATCTCCATGATGTTAAGATCCAATCACCCCAACCTGACACTGGAGGCCTTTCACAATCCAACACTAACACTGTAATTCAAACTTTATCTCCAAGTTCCTGCTTTTATTCATGTTGTGACTCAGAAATTTTGAGTGTTCCTCATTCCCACACTATGCTCCATATTTTTACAAACTCAGATCTGCGATCATCCTATTACCTCTGTCCGTATGTTCTCTGCTGACCACTGCCATTGGAAAGCTTCTCTATCTTACATGGTCTAATTCCATGCCATCTCCTTATGAAGGCTTCCTTGTTCATGTCAAGCAAACAAGCATTCTTCTAATTCTGACTCCCCACCCTGGATTGCTTATAGCACTTTCATGGCAATTTTAAGATGTTGCCTTGTCTCATCTTTATTTGTGAAATTATTTCATTCCCATTATAGATTGTGAGCTCTCTGAGGGCAGAACTAACCTACTGATCTTTTCATCTCATCAAAGGACTGGGGCACAGTGAGTGTCCAGTACCATATTTGATGAAAGGACAGGGCTGAGGGAGCCTCAGTATCCTTTCCTCCAGCCCACAGAGAATAGGTCAGAAATTGAAGAGAGATTCGTGTCTGAAATGTCCAAAGGCTCTGCCCAAACAGAGAGGGAAAGATGGAGGGTCTTTAGGATGCAGCTACACTGTAAATAGGGATCCAATAAAATAAGTCATAGCTCAACGATGCTGCCAAAATAGAAAGAGCTTTATCTATAAAGCCAGTTGCAACCCTGTCCTAATCCCAATACAGTCAGTTTCCAGCAGTGTAACTTTGAGCAAGTTCCTTCCTGTCTGTTCTGACTCTCACCTGTACAATGAGGCAAAGGGCCAGCTGTAAAGACTGCTTGAGATAACATTTAACATTTTGGAACCTAGTAGTTATGCAGGAAAAAGTAAAAAGTACAATGACAAGCCTCAGAAAACCACTAGAGAGCCGAATGTTTATTACTGACCATCAGCCTGGAGAGGCATGTAACTGCCACTCACAGCAGCAAACACCTCTTAGGAAACCAAAGTTTGGGTCTTTATCTTGTGAACCGAAGACTTTGTTAGGCCTTCAGGAAGCACCTTTCTCCCTCCATGAGATTTTGCTTTGCAGGCTTTGCAATTATTATCAGATCAAAAGCTGATACAAACGACATGAGCATAACCAGCACATCCCTCCACAAAAATAGTGTACCAGGAGTGAAAGACCTCAGGGCACTTCTAATTAGGGTGGGAGAGAACAAACGGAGATGACACTGAAATGAGTCACAAGGCCTGACACTGTTAAGATGGGAAGGGAACCTGGGGTTGATTTCGACTGAGATTTACCCATCCACCATCCACCCTCCATAACAGAGAATATAGGACAGAGAAAAATGTGAACACCTCCGGGTCTTAGTTAGCCATCGATCCATCCATTTAGTCTCTACTCATCAAGTCCTGACTGAACCCTCATTACTGCCAGGTTTGAGAAATACAGGATTAAAAGATGCACAACCCCTGCCATAAATCCAATTCACAATCTAGGAGAGGAAAGAGACAACAATGACAACAGTGCACACAAGATGTGACAAGTGCTAGAATCACATCATGCCTGAGAGACAATGAGAACAAAAAGAAGCAGCTCCAGCTCTATCAAGGTTGATCATGAAACAGTAAAATTACTGAGTTCTGAAGAATGTACAGGAGTCCCCTAGAAAGGTAAGATAGTGTGCATGAGTGAAGACGCAGTGCCCTCCTTGTGTGACTCCACACATAGTCTAGTGTGGGAGTACACAAGATGAAAAAGGCTAGCAGGTGGTAAACATCTGGTAGGCAAAGAGAGCACACTCCCCTTTCTCATGTATCTTCTAAGATCGTCTAGTAGGATGTTCAGCATATACGGTCTCAGGAGATAGGTGTTTATTATTAAGCCTCATGTTCTCTGTAGATCTAATCTCCATGTGTGATCGAACAGAATCAGAGCTACACTTTTCTATTGTTGGAGAAGAGGACTGAAGAACTTACCTCAGCGAGGAACTCAGACACGGCTTCCTTTTATCTAAGAGCTGGAAGGAGTCTCATATATTATCTAAGGCAGTTTTCTTAACTTGGTACCTCAACTACTCAAAGAAAAATTTTGTTTTCATTCAGATTCTAAAAGGTAATGTGTATATTAGGATGACCACAGTATTATCAAGTTCCGTCATGCAATCTTGTTACTCAAGTTTTGTGTTTGTGGTTTTGAACATCTTGAGACTAAAGTATCAGAAAAAGTGATAGCTTTGACTTCTAAGTCGATATAATTTAGGATCCCCAAGTCCAGAAGTTGGAGAACAAGTATATCTGATGTCATCTCTTGATGAGAGATGAGGATATGGAGACCCAGCCAGGGGATACGGCTTTGTAATGCATCCAGCTAATCAGTGATGGGGACTAGAACCCCAGAAGCCTGGATCAAAGTTTGCTTTATCACAGTTCAGCCACCACCTCCTCTGAATAAGCAGCCATCTATCCCATGACTTCCCAGATCTCTAAGTACAGATAAATTCATAATTCACAGGGATGCAGTTTACCTTTGTGATCAGAGTGTCAACTTCCAGTTTATCTTGGACTAGGTCTGTGAACTACCTCTCTGAGAAGCAAGCAGAAAGGGTCAGTATAAATGATTCCAGTTTAGGGTAATAAAAAAGCCTTTAAAAAAATCCCCACTCTGATTGTCTTATATTACAGAATCCGTGACTTCACACATATGGGAATGAGGGATTATTTTTCACATTCTGGTGAGATTGTAGTGGAGGAGCTCATCAAGACTTGACCACTAGTTGGCCCAGGAGCTGTATCTGAACAGTTAGAAGCTCCGCACCCCTCTCATACCTATGGGAGTTGTGCTCTGCTTGCCCTCCTAACTCCCAGAAGCTACCCCAAGGATAGAGCCTTGAGCTGGTAATACAGTAATAAAGCCATTGAGGCTGTGTACATAACTGAACCCAGTTAAGGCTCTCTGTGTAGATGACTGAACCCAGTTATGGCCCCTATATAAATTTTTGGATTTGGCAGGCAGGTGCAGAAATGTGCTTATCTTGTGGTGACCCAAGAGAACCCTTGTGAGTAAGTTCCCTCGCTTATTAAGACTGTCACCTGCCAATCTGGAGGGGGCTGCTTCTTTCTTCAGTCTCTCCCTGCCCTTGACATAAGGAAGCCAGTTTCAGGTTACACCCCAGAAGCTCCCAGGGAATTTGGATATCAACAGATGGTACCATGAAACTTCTGATGCTAAAGTAATTATTGATTTTTTGCTTAATGGAATGGAGGGAGTAACAGACTTCATATTAGGAAATTTTAAATTCAGAGTAAGCAATCCATGTGTGCTTTGCTTTATATGTAGTCGATACTCAATATGTAGTCACTGAATGAATGACAAGTTGATGTTACCTAAAAAACCAATTTAACGCCATACATAGTCTTACTTGAAAGTGGAAGATAAGTGACTCACAGGATGTGTAGATACATAGGAACTCTGGAACCTGCCTATTCAGCAGAATCACCTGGGGAGCATTTGGAAAATGCAAGCTCTGGAACTACTCCCCAGACTAATTGAATCAGAATTTCCATGGTTGATGCTCAGAATTCAACATTTACAAAAACTCCCCAGGTAACTCATGATTATCTAATACACTCAAATGAACTCTGGCCATGTTTTTCAAAAGAAAATATTCCAAGTTAAATGATGGAATCAGCTGTGGCAGTCAATTATATCCCTCCAGGAGCTGTAAGACCTCCCAGCATCAAGCTAACTGGGACCACCTGTCCCTTTCCTTGCTCCAGCTGTTTCCTCTGTTTAGGACTCTACTTATTCATTCACTGAACAAATAATTATTAAATTCATACCATGCTAGACCTTGGCATATAATAGTGAACAGAATAGAAATGGGCATTTTATCATGGAGCATGTAGATCTCAGTCACTGGAGAACAACAAGAGATTTATCCAGAAATTCTCCTGCATTTAAATCTTGACTTATTTTCCCTGGAATCTCGTTACTTTTCAAACTTACTACGGAGAAGTCTTTTTAGGTTCCTGGCCCAAATGGTGGTAAATAACCACTGCCAGCAACTCTTAAATTTAAATCTCCTCCATTCAAAACAATAGCCAATTTCCAAAAGAAGCTCACTGATGTGAGTTTGGTTGGGTAGCTCTCTTGGACCAGCCACTACGGCTTAGATGAGAGAGGTCACATTACAAGTTCATAGTTGCTCCAATGGAACCATATCATCAGAGAGATTTGGCAATTCCATTAGAAAGAGATGACAGACAGACAGTTCAATGCATTTAAACACATTTCTGTGAGGGCAATTTGTGCACTTCAGAGCACGAATGCTGTGTCATTCATTTAGTTTGCTCAGAAGCTGTATTCTACTTATTGTCTGAATTTCTCTCTCTTCAGAGAATTACGTTACTGAAGTCATTCTTTCATTATTCACTCATAAAACATTTATTAGGCATTGACTTGGTCCAGGTCCTGAGGATAAGAAGAAGAAAGAAGCATAGTGCTGTTCCTCTTGGAGCTCACAGTTTAGTGAGAGAAAGAAACTTGTAGACACATAATGAGAATTAAGTGGGATAGAGGCATGTACCAAGTACCAAGGAAACACAAGAGAGTTAGAGAAATCTTCACAGATTTCCTTAAATGGGTCTTAATGGATACAAAGGATGTATCCAGGTTAGGTGCAATGAGGGGGCTCCCAAACAAAGCATAGTATAAAAACAAGCTTAACATCTGTGTAGTAGAAGGAAGTTTCAGAGTTGAGAGGTAAAGTAGTAACTGTAACAGTAACTAGGAGATTAACTCTGGCATAAGTCACTTCCCAGCTCTGCCCCTTATGAACCCTGTAAACCTGGACAAGTTCCTAAAACTTTCTGTTACGTTCTCATAGGGTTGTTGTGAGGATTAACTTCTCTAATGCATGTGAAGTCTTAGGAATAATGCTGGCACATCTTGAGTGAATAGTAAATGTTTTATTATTGTTGTTGTCATCACCATCATCACCATCATCATCATCATCATGTCAAACAAATGTACTACTCCTGGATGTGTTTGTTTTACTCATGAGAGAAGAAGCCATTTTATCATCATACCACAGAGATGGTGATTTGGACTTGGCCCAAGGTACAAAGCAACAACCTCAATGATCACAGGCATTATGGTGCTGGGAAGTTCATGGGGAGCTCATAGGATTAGCAGAGGAAATTCCAGTGTCACCATCTCCCCAAAAAGCTACGGGCTGCTTTTCCCTAGTTGCAGACTCTGATCATGAGATGACAGTTCCACTTTGTTTAGTGAAAGACTCTCACTGGCTACACATGTCATTCAGCCCAGTCCCCCCTGTAAGACTGTAAACCCAAATGCAATTACATTCTTCCAGAAAAGTCTTTGAAAACATGAGCCAATCTTAAAAAACACACCACCACACCACATGGACAGCTACACCCGAACTTTAGAACAATTTCCTACATGTTCTTAGGACTGTGGCTCAAGAGATGAGATCAA
The DNA here is from genome assembly GCF_041296265.1 of Equus caballus. Taxonomy (NCBI): domain Eukaryota; kingdom Metazoa; phylum Chordata; class Mammalia; order Perissodactyla; family Equidae; genus Equus; species Equus caballus. The sequence goes on from NC_091695.1 coordinate 24,875,106, forward strand.
TATCTGCTTAGGTTTTGGTAGAAATTTACAGGATTCTTTCTATTCCGACCTCTCCTTTCTTTAGCTCTTCAATCAATTACCAACAATGAGTATGGTAACATGTTGAACCAGAACATTCTTCCCAGAGCCATATTCTTTGCTGATTCTATTCACATTTTCTCGTGGCTCGGCCCAGCATTCCTTCTTTTTCAGACTTGCTTCTTCTGCACAATTATTGTTTTCCCTGCTAAAATCTGCCAGTCACTGTTCAGATCTTTGAGAATGCAGATATGAAAGTCATGATCTCTGCCCCTAAGTGGAGGTCCCTGTTTCAGAGCAAAGACAGGTGGTTAAAGATAGACACATTCAATGTAGTAAGAACCAGCACAAGGCTGGCCAAAGTAGACGCTCAACAAGTGCATGTTCCACTGATATAACTTCACTTATTACATTGAACCATAAGAAATTCATACTATTTGACTAGTTTAATGTCCAAGAAATGGCAGTTTTGTATGATTCAACCTAATACAGGTTCTTATATGATGAATCATTGGGTATTGTGAGGATATAGTGGGATGATTACATGGACAAAGAGGCTGCCTCTCTAAAATTCAGTTTTGTTTTGTTCCTGATTAGAAAAGCAATGTATCAGAGCAGAATCCTGAAGAATGAGTCCAGCAGTAGAATCTCTCCATTTCCATGATCACTCTTATCTGATCCACCATCACCTCTTACCTGGACTATGGCAAGCTCCCTAACTGGTCTCTCCACTTAAATTCTTCTCCAACCTCACTCTACACAGCATCCAGAATGAATGGTCTTTGAATATCTCAAAGCAGATCACGTTCCCCAGCTACATAAAAGCTGTTGATAGTGACCAGTTGTACTTCAAATTAATCCAAACCCAATCAAAGTATGACCATGATATTGCATCTGTTACCTCTTTAACTCTCTCCATGCCATTGTTCCACTCACTTAAAAACTCAAGGCACACAGCCCTTCATTTTCAATTCCTCTTTCAAGCTTTTTTCAGATCTGTGGCTCAAGCCTCAGAGAAAGTTTTCTTTGAAGAATAGCAAAAAAATTATATGAATTTCAACTCCATGTCAAAACCTTATCAAATAGGAGTTATTGTTGTTATTACTTAGGCTGCACCAACAGAAAGCAAAGAAACATGCCATTTTTACTAATCTTATGGTAAAAGTACATTTTCCTTCAGGCATTTTGAATTGGTGAAGGTGGCTCCGTTTTTTCTCCTTTGTGTTCTCATCTTTGCTACACTGTTTTAACTTTTGTTTTGTTTTTTGCCCAGAATCAAAGTAACAAAGGGCATTTAATAAGCCCTGGTCTGGCAATCCTTCCTGCCCCTCTCCACCTGTATGACCTATGCTATCATTTGATCCTCCTTTTGACTTTTGCATAGACAGAATAGGCTGCTTAGATAGCATAGCTCACGTCACATCTCCCTTGCATACTACAGCATTGTCTGCATCAATGACTATTTGTGAAAAACAAGTTATGGGTTCAGCTTCAAACCCTATCTCTGTGGCCTATCAAGAGATCTAAGCTAAGAACCTACCTTCTAAGTATTTTTAGCTAGATGTGTTTAGGGTAGGGGGATCAACATACAAAAAACCATACAATATTTGGCCCAGGAAATATTTAACACCTGCTCTGTGTATCTAAAGCCCCAGGAAATAGCCATCAAGTGCAAAAATCTTAACTGGAAGGAAGGAAACTTGGGAGGAGAAGCATGAGTCTTGTATCAGAAGACCTATGCTTGCGTTTTCATGTAACAGGATGTGTGAATTTAATCAAGTATCTCTCTGAAATTGTTTCCTCATCTATACAACATCACTAACACCTACCTCCAAGGAAGTATTAATGTATGTGAAAGAGTTTTCTAAACTCCAAAACACTTGCTCTGATGGTGACAATGTGGATGACGAAGTGTTTGCTGTGGGGCAAGCACTGTGCTAAACATTTTAAATACATTATTTGAATTTAATTCTCACCAATATTTCTATGAATTAAATTCTATCATAATCTCCATTTTATAGATAACGTTCAGAGAGGTGACAGATTTTCCCCAAGGTCTCATAGCCTGTTCAATTGTGGAACTGAAATCTGAACCCATATCTATCTGGCTCCATACTTAATGCTTAACTACCATGCTATACGGCTTATCAAACACCCTTACCTTTGGGAAATACTTTTACTAAAAGGTCACTAACCCTGGATTATAGAAGCAGAGTATGCCCTGGGTCGAGCACTTATTCCATATATGACATTGAGTGACTCCCAATATCTCTATACTTCACCTGTTAAATAGTTGAATTCTAGGCCCTCTCAGGTTTATTCCTGTTAGCTCATTTGACATTCTAGATCTTTATTTGAGTTGGTACGCTAGACATATTTCGGTAGGGAATTAGCAATCCAAGGCTTCTTGACTATATGCCAAATGAATGGAGCAAAGTACAGATACCAGAGGGGTAAAAGGGAAAGATCTCTAAGGGATATAGCAGGTGGGGAAGGCTTTTTGGAGGAGATGGGCCCGAAACATGTATTACTTTCCTCCATATTCACTATATTTACAAAGATTTTGTTTTTACTTAAGCTAATGTGGTGGCATGGCCTGGTAAAAGTTGGCAATTACAGCCCCTTCAGTAGAGAAGAGGAATCCTATAAGCCACAGAGAGAGTCAGGCAGAGAGACAAAGTTGGTGGTAGAATGACCTACAACTAAAATATACAACTATTTACTGGGGGGATTTGGGGAAAAATAGCAGAAAAGAAAATAAAAGGTTGACAACAGTTGTTAGCTCAGGGGCCAATCTTTAAAAAAATAAAAGTATAATAAAGCTGCTATTAACTTTTGTCTTCAGGCTTCTATGTGAACATAAGTTTTCATTTCTGTAGAACAAATACCTAGGAGTGCAGTTGCTGCATCATTCATGTGATACGTGTACATGAAGCTTTATAAGGATGTGCTAAAGGATCTGTACCATTTTACTTTCCCATCAGCAATGCATGTGAGATCCACTTGTGAGACTGATGTTGCAAATGAAGAGTGCTGTATCTTAATAGCCCATTGGGATTATTTTAATACACTAAAATGACTGTACAGCTAAGGTATCTAACTGCAATCATATTAATGACTTTACTGCCCACCTGGAAAGAGCCGTCCCAAAGAGCACAGTAGGTAGCAGTTATTACAGAAAATAAAACAATTTATTTTTATATCTCAACAAGTAGAGACTGCTCAATCAAACATTCTGTCAGTAAATATTTTATTGGAAAGGTAAATTTCTGTTCCCAGTTTGTCTTTCTTTATTTCTTAAGATTGGCACCTGAGCTAACAACTGCTGCCAATCTTCTTTTTTTCCCCTCCTTCTTCTCCCCCAAACCCCCCAGTACATAGTTGTATATTCTAGTTGTGAGTGCCTCTGGTTGTGTTATGTGGGATGCCACCTCAACATGGCTTCACTAGTGGTGCCATGTCTGCGCCAAGGATCCGAACCAGCAAAACTCTGGGCCACCGAAGCAGAACATGCAAACTTAGCCACTCAGTCAGAGGGCCAGCCAACCAGTTTTTATTTCGTAGAACAAAAGTTACTGCTACTTGGAGCTTCTGGTCACCGTGTGATAACTCACAGTATGATTCTGAGATCAACGAATTTCAGCCAAGTGTCAAGAACCTGACTTCTTAGTGAGTCTGGTTGACCTTATGTGAAAAATTAGTACTTTTAACAAACCTGGAAACAACTGGATCTGCCAGTTAATGATAGGAGTATGATTTCATACAAGGGAAGTTATTTAACCTCTCCAGTCTGTTACAAGTTGTAACAAGAAATAGTTCCTACATCATACTTTTTGGGAAAACTGATAATGTATAGAAAGCAGTTAACATTGCTCAGACATAGTGAAAATTTAATAAATGTTTTCTATTTTTAGAAGAAAATGGCATGTAAGAGGGTGGAATTAAAGATGAGAGAGGTTTTGATTCCTGGTGATGAATAAAGCATTAATAGTACAAGAAGATGTCAGAGAACAAGCTGTTTTAAAAGAGGAGTCAATTAGATTTGAGTCAGATTGAGTATAATTTGCTGTTATCTAGCAGGTATGAGGAAATATTTAAATCTGCACTTATCCAATGCACTAGCCACATATCACTATTTATATTTAAATTTGAATTAACTAAATGCAATTAAAAATGTAATCCGAGTAATCACATATCTACACTAGCCACATTCCAAATCCTCAATAGGCACAAGTAGCTAGGGCCTACTGTCTTGCACAGCACAGATATAGATCATTGCCATCACAGCAGAATGTCATATTAGACAAAGCGGATAGATCCTCAGACCTTTAGTCATAATTTTAGTATACTTGAACTTTTTAATAGTATTATATGTTTTGCTTTGCGTGTTTAAAAAGTCTTTCCTAGAAGAATTCCATAGGCTTTACTAGAGTACCAGATATGCTTTAGAGTCACAGTAAAAGATCAGAACTGAAGGTAGAGATGTTGGGACACCCTTGTGGTGAGGTAATGAGAGTCAACACTGTTGTACAAGGAGAGAAGCTACATGCAAAGGAAGCAGAATCTCAGGAAATGCTGACCTGATGAGAGGAGAAAATCAAAAATGATTGGAGCAGGCCAAGAACCAAGAGAGTTCTGTATCCAAAAGCCAGGAGAGGAAAGAGTAGAAGTTAACTGGGCCAGAGGCTACACAGAGATGAAGAGGTTGAATACTGAGCAGGAGGTTGAAAATTGAGCAGCTAAGCAGTCATGGTAACCCCGGGGAGAAGTTTATGTGGTAGTGGGGTAGTAGCCAGTTTACATGGAATTCAGTGGGTTCTTTGGAACGGTAGCAATACCTAAAGACTATTCTTTCAAGAATTTGGCAAGAGTGAAGGAAAAGAAAGGAAGGTAGCTTGAGGATATTGAATGAAACATTTTTTAATGGACTTGCAGTTATGTAAGACAAAGGAAAATGAGTTCATGGTCCAGGAAATACAAAGAAGCTTCTATTAGGGGTTGGATAGACAGCAAGAAAGTAGGCTGTGTCATAGCCTATTTCTCTACTTGCCTTTCATCTCCGTGTGAAGGAAGCCCCTGGTCTTAGGACCATCTCTGAAAGTTAGATTAGGCTAGAAGGCAGTGATCATGTCCCAGTATCAGCTTTGCAGGACACATCTTTCTTTTAGGAATCTCCATCTCCAAAAAGTCTGTCCCGGGGCCCTTTCTTTCTTCTAAGCTCAGCTTAGGGTCTCCTCCATCAAGGCTTCCCTCAATTCCCAAAGACAGTGTTGGGCCCTCTCTTTCTGTGTTATCATAACATCCTATAAATGCTTCTCTCTCACCTTGAACCAAGACTCTTGAGAGTTAGCATTTTGTCTTGTTCTTATTGGTATCCTCAACATCCAGCTTGTCAAAGGATCTTGGCAAATATTTAAGTAAATAAACTAACGAACACTATGTCTCAATATTTCTCCCTTTAGCCTTTCAGAAAGCCTTCCTGAGAAACATGTTCCATCTTTGCTGAGGGGAATTCCATTTACCAACTTGGAATTACTAAAGCAAAGAAGGGGCAAAATAAGAACTCTTGCAACCAATTGCAATGATTGACAAATCCCATGTCACCCAAATACACTAGGCATGAGTAATTTAACACTATCCATATTAAGTTACCTATGGTAAAGTTAACAGAGCACCTTGGATTCATATAGACCAGGGATCACATCACACTTCAGTCCCTTGCTCTAAGATCCAGAATGAGGTGTTTTACCTCTCAGACCTTCAATTTCCTCATCTGTAAGATGGGAGTGAAAATACCTAGCTGTCTATTGTGAAGAAAAAACAAAATAACAGATGTGAAAGACATAACCAAGAGTAGACACTCCATAAATGTTAGCTGAATATATGTACCATCTTGAGTGTTTAATCCAGAAGGTACCCCTTGTGAATAATGCCATAATGAACAAAGGGGTGCATATATCTTTTTGAATTAGTCTTTTCACGTTTTTCGGAGAAACACACAGACGTGGAAGAGCTGGATCATATGGTAGTTTTATTTTTGATTTTTTGAGAGCTCTCCAAACTGTTTTATATAGTGACTACACCATTTTGCATTCCCACCAGCTATGTACAAAGGTTCCCTTTTCTCCACTTCCTCTCCAATGCTTATTTCTTCTGTTCTTAACAACGCTTCTACTAGGTGTGGGGTGATATCACCATGTTTTGATTTGTCTTTCCTTAATAATTAGTTTTGTTGAACATCTTTTCTTGTACCTGTTGGCCATCTTTATATCTTCTTTGGAAAAATGTCAGTTTAGAATGAAACAACTTTAATTGTGATTTTTTGGGGTTTTGTTTTCTGTTGTGTTTTTTTACTGTTGAGTTGTATGAGGTCTCTAGACATTTGGTTATTAACTCTTTATGAAATATATGAATTGCAAATATCTTCTCCCTGTTGGTAGGTTGCCTTTTCCTTTTGTTAATGATTTCCTTGGCTACGTAGAAGCTTTTTAGTTTGACATAGTCTCATTTGTTTATTTTTTCTTTTGTTTCCCTTGCCTGAGGACACTTGATGTTCAACAAGATCCTGCTAAGATCAATGTCAAAGAACATACTGCGTATGTTTTCTTCTAGGAGTTTTATGGGTTTAGGTCTTCCACTCAAGTCCTTAAACCATTTTCAGTTAATTTTTGTGCATGGTGTAAGTTAATGGTCTACTTTCAATCTTTTTCGTGGGGCTCTCCAGTTTTCCCAACACCATTTATTGAAGAGACTTTCTCCATTGGATGTCCTTGACTCCTTTGTTGAAAATTAGCTATTCACATATGTATGGGTTTATTTCTGGGCTCTCAATTCTGTTCCATTAATCAGTGTGTCAGTTTTTCTGCCAGTATCATGCTGTTCTGATTACTATAGCTCTGTAGCATACTTTGAAATCAAGGATTGTGATGCCTCTAGCTTTTTTCTTTTTTCTCAGATTGCTTTGACTCTTTAGGGTCTTTTGCTGTTCCACATAAATTTTAGAATTCTTTTTTCTATTTTGGTGAAAAATGTCATTGAAATTCTAATAAGGATGAAATTATTAAATTTTTAATGAGACAAATGAGCATAAATTCTCAAAGGATATTTGATAAAAGGTATGAGTAACTTAAAAATAGTCAAACACTTTGACAGAGCACTTCCCATTAAAGACATTTCTCCTATAGAAATAGTGCGGATATATACTTATCTGAAGGGATTTCCTGACTTCATTATTAATAATGGAAATAAGAATCACCTAATCAATAATAGGTATATTGAAAAATAAAGCATGTTACATCCTTAGCGTGGAAAATTATGTAGCTGTTTAAAGTGGTACTTTCAAAGAATATTTTACAGAGAGGAAATGATAAAGAAAAATATTTTAAGTAAATAAAACCAGGAAACAAAATAGCATATGTCATTTAATTGGCTCATTTTTATTAAAAAGACATACATACATATCTGCGTATATATGTACGTATAAGTGTCCCTGTGCATAGGTGTGAATATGATGCCCTATCTAAAAGCGAGATGACCATCTCTGTGTGGTAGAATTAATGGTCATTTATTTTCTTCTTTGTATTTTCTATAGAGTCAGACATCTGCTGTTTCATTCTTTGTTCCACTGGCAATAGTACTCACACATTTTCCTTTGGGTAACTACCTCTCCTGGATTGACATGGTGTGACTCTAGGGAGTTAACCTCATCAGGTGGATTCATGACTTCTTGGGCTCAAGTCATGAGTGGGGTTCAAGATCCAGGTCTCTGAACCTGGTTTCTCTCTTCCTGGAGCCATAGAGTGAGAGTCAATCTGCGTCCCTTTTTTGGCACTATTGGTAAAGTGATGCACTTTATATGGATTTAAAGCTCAAACTGCTTGCATTTACCAAGGAATTAATATGGCTGAGAATGAGGGCAATATGGAGAAGAACCAAGTTGAAGGTTGAGGAAAAATGACAAGGACCAGGTCTTGAAAAATTGACTTTAGCCTATTAGATCTAGTTGTGCTTAAAGGCATGTGTAGTTCTAGACTTTTTTTTTTTTTGAGCTAATGAATTACCTTTTTAACTTAATTTTGGGGGAAATACGTTTCATTTTTTCTTAAACCAATTTGATTTGTGCTTGTCTTTCAACTCATGGAGTCATTACTGATAGTACTGATAGGGATACTTCTTTCAGGAGTCTAGTTCAATTTATTGAATCATGGGAGAAATAGGTCACTTCCAGCCTAAGTGATTGTGAAAAGCTTCTCAGAGAAGAAACTATCTGAGCTGGACCTTGGAGAAATGAAAGAGACAGCAAGCATAAGAATCATGAGTAAGCTGGGTTCTACAGAGGTGTCATGTAAGGTGTTTGGTAAGTTGCTTCTTCTGAAGTAGAGAATATGTTTGGGAGAAGTAAAAGATAGAGTGGGGCCAAAATTTTGGCTGCCAGGCTAATGGGTTTAGAAATGATCCTATAAATAATGAAAGATCCACTAAAGGTTTTTAATAATGGTATGTGACCTTTTGAAAATTATCCTCCCAGGAAAATAGTTTATTGAGAGTCATACCTAATAAAAGTAAACATTGAGGGTTTCTCTTTGACACCCTCATTCACCCTTATTTTCCTTCTATAATCTCTTCTTAAGGAAATTTACCAGCTAATCTCCTAGCCTTCCATCTACTGTCTGATTTATCCTCTGTAGTGTTTTTAGATTGACCTTTTAAAAATATCTCGAATTGAGACACCTAAAAAGCCAGGGTTTTTCTCACCATGCTGATAAGAAAAAGTCAAACCACCAACAGGGAGATAATATTTGCAAACCATATATCTGGCAAGGGGTTAAATTCCATAGTATATAAAGAACTCGCACAGCAACAACAACAAAAAAAACCCATGAAAAAAATGGGCAGAAGATATGAACAAACATTTCTACAAAGGTGATACACAGATGACTAATAGGCACCTGAAAAGATGTTTAACATCACTAACCATCAAGGAAATACAAATCAAAACTGCACTAATATATCACTGTACACCTGTAAGAATGGCTATAATCACCAACACAAAAATAGCTAGTGTTGGAGAGGTTGTAGAGAAAAGGAATCTTCATCCACTGCTGGTGGGAATGCAAAATGGTGAAGTCACTATGGGAAACAATATGGAGATTTCTCAGAAAATTAAAACTAGGAAAACCATATGACCCAGCTATCCCACTATTGGGTATTTATCCAAAGAGCATGAAATCAACCATTCCAAGAGGCTTATGCATCCCTATATCTGTTGCAGCATTATTCAGAATAGCCAAGACCTGGAAGCAACCCAACTGTCCATAGACTGATGATTAGATAAAGAAGATGTGGTATATATATGTATGTATATATATACACAATGGAATACTACTCAGTCATTAAAAGGACAAAATCATCCCATTTGCAACAACACGAATGGACGTTGAGGGTATCATGTGAAGTGAAATAGGCAGAACAGAGAAATACAAAAAGCATATGATTTTGCTCATACATGAAAGAGAAACAAACACATGGACAAAGAGAACTGTTTAATGGTTACCAGGGGGACGTGGGTTGAGGGGTGGGCACAAAGGGTGAAGGGGCACACTTATATGGTGCCTGACAAACAGTAATGTAAAACTGAAATTTAGCAAATATTTAGTGAGAACCTAATACTAGGCCAGACTCTACAAACAGTGTGACAAACCAAACAGGCAAAATTACTGTCCTCCTGGACCTCAGAATTTAATTTCCTGCTCTGTCCTCTAGCAATTCTCATCTCTTCTTTGGTGAGTCCAAGAGAAAAAATCTTGGGTGTTCCTGTTTTCCTATTCGGGATTACGTCTCCAGTTCTCCATTCTCTGCATGCAATAAGGCAGTAGCTGAGACAAAAACGTAAGTGATTTTGATGAGGCTGTATGAATATGAGGCCATGCGGCCCCACTTGAATCCTGCTCACGGCAGGACCAGACCAGGGCCAGCCAATCACCAGCTGTCAGGAGTCCAGCTGAGTGCTAGGAGCCTCTGTGACTAAAGCAGTCCTTCCTGAATCTCTGCACTAAAACAACAAGACTCTTCAAAGCCAAAGCACCAGTAGCTAATTGGGGTGTTTTTCACACAAACTTTGTTGAAATGATAAGGCTCCTTGGCCTTAATAACCATGGTCATTTAAAGGACATTCTTTTGAAAAAAGCAAACAAAATGAAGTGAAGCCCAGGGAGCTGAGAAAATAACTAACAGACACAGGTGACTACATTCCTGAGCAAAAATGGAACTGTTTCAACTGTTTCAGTTGAGCAAAAACTGAAACATGAACAATAATAATAATAGCAGCTGCTACATCTATTGAGTAACTCCAAGTATTATGCAATAGCCAAGCATAGTGCAATATATAACAATTTAACCATCTCTCCAAATTTATAAATAGAGTTTTTGCTCATCCTTTTTAACAGAAAGAAAGCTGAGGTACAAGGATAAGAATCTGGTGCAAAAACGCTCACCTTAGATTTTTCTGGCTCCAAAGTTTATGTTGTTTCCAGCATTGCAAACAGCCTCCCTGCCTCCAAAATAAAACCTGAGCAAATGTTTTAAAGGAATGGGTAGATATCTTTGCAGTCTAGTTGATATCCGAGCAGGCACAGACAGGAAACTAGCAATTCCAGAGCCCCTGCTATGCACCAAGTGTTGCCAATGGTAACACCAGAGGAGGGATGTGAAGGTCGTTAGCTACCTCCCTCGAATAACACACACGCATGCTTCCCACCAGTGTGTCTGCATTGTGTGTTATGACAAAATGACATGATCTCAAGATTACATGAGGTGTCTGCCATCTCCCCTGAACAAGCCCCTTACCTGTCACCAACAAACTTCCAACCAGACTGTTGCCCTCAAATGTCACTTACACTGAAATCCTGGAGCTATCATGAATTGATGTATTTAACACACCAAGTGAACCAAATGTACATATGAGGGCTTTGTGAGACTCCTGTCCAGAAATCATGGAAACTACTGAGGGTTTTTGTAAATACCATGGCACTTATGTTAATTGACTATAATCCTGAAAATTGTGCTTATTCTTTCATTGTACAGATAGGAAAACCAAACCCCAAAGAAGTAAGGGAATTTGCATGATGTTCTACTGATAATAAGTGGTAGAGCTGAAAAAGGATCCCAGGCCCAACCAGCTCCAAACTCCATGTTTTTCTTTCTTTCTTTGGTGCCCTATTTTATTTTATTTTTAAAAACCTTGTTTTTTTCCAAATTATAAAAATAGCATGTATTCATTTGTAGAAAATCTGGAAAATACCATGGAGAATAATAAGAAACAAACTTCAATAACATTATAGTCCAAAGAGAACTAATGCCAACATTTTGGCATTTTCCCCTCCAATCATATACTATTCAGTAAATAGCATTTTATCAAATGATTTCTTCACTGGTTGTATCTCAAACATGAATCCACGCCATTAAAAATTCTTAAAGCTTTGTTTTTAATATCTATATAATATTCAATATATGCATAATTAATCAGCCTTGTTCTTTATTGTTAGACATCTAGGCCATTACTGATTTTTAACAATTATTTTATCATTTTATTTTTTTTGAGGAAGAGTAGCCCTGAGCTAACTACTGCCAGTCCTCCTCTTTTTGCTGAGGAAGCCTGGGCCTGAGCCAACATCCGTGCCCATCTTCTACTTTACACGTGGGATGCCTACCACAGCGTGGCTTGCCAAGCAGTGCCATGTCCACACCTGGGATCCGAACCTGTGAACCCTGGGCTGCGGAGAAGTGGAATGTGCAAACTTAACCACTGCACCACTGGGTCGGCCCTGATTTTTAACAATTATTAATAGCACTAGAATAAAACCCTTAGTACATAAATCTTGGCCCGAGTTACTGCTCATTCACTTGGGACTGATTCCCAAATATGAAAATGGGCTTTTTCTATTATTTCATGATGCCTGTTGTCTTAAAATTAAGACCCTTGTCCTAACCCCACCTCCACCACCACCCTGGAATGTCTCTTTCTGCCTCTTTTCTAAACCGCTGAATCAAGTTGTTATTACATGTATATGTCTAGACACTTGGTTTGGAGAACAGAGTGGAAGGAGTTTGGGATTTTAATCAGAAAATCTGAATTCATGCCCCCGTTTACTTCTCACTGGCAGGATGACTCTGGCAGATACCTGAGATCTTCAGCCTGTCTTTTCTCACCTGGAAAATGGGACACTAATAGCACCTTCCTGAAAAGAACACTGTGTAAATTCAATCAGACACAGCATGTGACAAGGGTTGTGAAAATCATCCTGTGTGCTAGCAAATGTGAGTTGCTATTTTCTTTAGGCATATTGATAGATTTAGTCAGCTTTCAAAGGGAAGTAAAAGAGAGAAACTGGTTTACTGTTGATTTTCTTTTTGGGTAAACCTAAACCTGTCTTTGAAAAAATGTTTTTGAAGAAGATTAGAAACACTCACATGTTCAATTAAGAAATCTAAATATCTCCATTCACATGCAGGTCAGAGAGCAGGTGAAGCCAACCCAGCAAGACACCTAACAGGGCAGTCATGTGACCCGAGCCTAGCCCCTCCTTCCTGGGTCACACCACAACATTCAGCCCCACTGCCATTGGCCTCAGATACATACTAAGGGACATTTAATGAAGAAGGAGGATGCTACTAAGAGATCAGCCAAGAAGGAGAGAAGTGAAGAGAGACAGGTGGGCCAACCTCCCAGGAGAAAAGGGGACACAGGCTCCATCAGGGCAGAAAAGATTCAGGATAGAGAAGATAGAGGCCGGGAAAGTGTTTACTGTCAGGTTTGTGAGCAGACAACTAAGCTGAAATTTTTTCTGTGTAGGCATAACATGGCAATGGAATAAGAGGAGAGGAAAAGGGTCATTTTAATATTCCAGTCACAGGGGAGGATTAGAAATTTCAAGAGTCAACTCAGAAATCCCAGAGGTTCAGTGATGATGAAATTTGAGGAGAAATATGAGGGCAATGGGAGACTTGTAGGAAAGAGTCAGCCTTACCTGTATGAAAAACCTCAAGGGAACTGGAAACCAGTAGGAAATGAGAAAGCCGAGGCTTCTGTAAAGCAGGAGGCAACTGGGAAGTGCTGTGACACACCCAGAAAAATCCTTAACACATACAGCTGGCAGGAGATCCAGAGACACAATCAGGAGTCTGACCAGTGGCTGGTGATCAATCACAAGGTCTACGACGTCACTGGCTGGGCCAAGAGGCATCCAGGTGGCCGCTGGGTCCTCAACCACTATGCCGGGGACGATGCCATGGTAAGGAACTCAAAGTTCTGTCCTCTCTGTCTTCCAGCTGCTGTGTGATTAGGACATTGGTTCTCTTCCCAAAAGTACTTCGAGAACTGTGCAGGCACCACAATCGCTCCTCTCCCCCAAAACCAATTTTTCAGGATTCCTATCCAACAGGAATTTGGGTGCAAATTAAGCCTTAAGATCTAGCACTAGTTTGGGGATGGACTCAGAAGTTGTGGATAGCATGTTTGTGTCTTCTGAGTTTTGTTGTGTTCTTGACATTTTGTTTCCTTTTGAAGTGGAGTCACTTTTTTTGTAACAAGAAATTTACCAATAGGTGATTAAAATCCAGACAAATATGTCTACACACAAGTAAAAATTTCTCATACTCTTATAATTGGAGTGTCTAAAGTAAAGACAGAGGTTCACCTGTTAGGCATCAAAAGGTTAACATCAATGACGAAAACCTAGAATTACATAGGTTTTTAAACTTTCTAGAGCTCTCTTGCATCCTGCAGCTGATTCAGTGTAATACAGGTAATACAACGCTCTTTTACAGATGAAAAAATTGAAATGAGAGACATTACGTGACTGGCCCAAGGTCACCCAGCAGCAGATCTCAGATTCAAAACCTTTATCTTTCTGAAATTCTAGTCTTTCTACTTTTCTTCACTGCTTCTCCTCATCACCGTCCGCCACCAAAATGGCTAAGGAAAAAACAACTAGAAGTTTATTGGATGCCTAGAATACTCTAGACACATTCAAATGATTCACCTCACTTTGACCTCACCATGAGGAAGGTGGATATTATCCCATATTACAGAGGGAAAATTAATATTCAAAGAGGTAAATAATGTGTCATACAGCTAGCAAGTAATAGTGCCAAATTTGGAATTAGGTAGGTTTTTGACCAAAGAGCCTTTTACAGCTGAGTCCTTACCAAATTAAATTTCCATTTACTCTTTCATAGGGAGCTCTCTCAAACCCTTAATTCACTTAGGAATCTCTTTTACAATATTCTACAAGTAAGTTTGTTTTATCCCAGTTAGGAATTTTATTCTGCACATTGTACAGATAGAGAAACAGAGAATTAGAGGAGCCAAATAAATAACCCAAACTCTGAAAATAATATGTAATTGGGCAGAAATATAAAACCTGGCAGTTTTTTACTTTATTTCCTTTGTTTTCACAGTATAGTATATAAATTCTCCAGCTGGTTTCAAAGCATAGGATTGAAAACACTGATTCACTAAGCACTACTCTGCAAATGGTACTGCGCTAACAATAACAGACTAAGTATTCGCTGGGCAAATTTGCAAAGTAAGCAAGATTTTGTCTTTTGATGGGATCTGCATCTTTTTTCCACAATTCTCATCTCCTTTCTCTGGCCAGGATCTTCTTCTAGCTTTCTGTCTTGATTCTGCAGTCAGATTTATTCCTCCATGAACATACCTTGCTAGTTCCTCACCACTTCTGTCAGATCTGTTATTTCTTAAACAAAGTTCAACCTTTTCCTGGTAAAAGGAGCATGAGCTTGGAGCAAGAGAGAGGAGTATTGTGTGTGTCAGGAAGATACTTGCTGTGTAGGAATCCAGAAAGCTGAGGGTAGAAGAAGCAAGGTGGAAAGCGGTTGTGCAAAAATAATAAGAGAGAGGGGCCAGCACAGTGGTGTTGTGGCTAAGTTGGCACACTCTGCTGTGGTGGTAGGGGTTCACAGCTTTGGATTCTAGCCATGGACCTGTACACCTCTCATTAAGACATGCTGTGACAGTGTCCCACATACCAAATAGTTGAATATTGGCACAAATGTTAGCTCCACGCCAATCTTCCTCACCAAAAGGAAATTTAAAAACTAAAATAAAAAAATAAAGGAAGAAGATTAACAAAAATAAAATGAGAAAAAAATACTACAGATCCCTGTCTAACCCATCCCATTATTCCCACAACTCAGAGATAATGTGGATAATGCTTTTGTGACACAAGTCAGACCACCATGAAAATAACTGATACACTCATTCATCTTGAGGCAGGTCAGCTGATAAATCTGTAATTTGGTGGTGACTTTCATCTCCCAGAACTTAGGAAAAGACCATGATACTGAATCCAATTCTAGTCAACAGGAGGAATTGATTAATAAAATCAAATCATCGGAACCTTAGGGAAAAATATCCATGCCACTTTAGAATTCATAACTTTAGAATGAAAATTCTGGGCATGGCCAGCAATGTACCTCAGACTTTAGGAATGTAAAGCCAAAAATGTTCATAGACAATCTACTCCAAAGGAAGGTGACTCAAGAAGAATGTGAAGGTGCAGGAGAATTCTGACAAGCACCACACTCCAGGGCTCCTCAGAGTATGGGGACCCTGAGCTTTAGAATCGGTTATGTGAACCTGGGTAATATATTAACAGGGTCTGAACCTCAGTTCCATAATCTTCAAAATGGCAATGACCTTCCCTATAACTGGTTTATGGTAAATATGACTAATGCTCATAAAATGATTAGCATAATGTCAGACACTTAATAAAGTTTATTAAATTGTAACTATTATTATTCATATCACCACTATCCGTACCTCAGCTTGTGAATTTTACATCCTGTTTAATACCAGCTTAGAAATCTGATTATATTTGTTGTCATCTGATTGGGAACAGAGGGGTCCTGGAAGGGTGGAGAGGCATCGTGCTCTCTAGTGAAGGGAGCAGAACATAAAGTCAGAGGGCATGAGGTCAATGCTTACTCTAGAACTTGAGGTGTTTACAGGTTGCACCCTGAAAGGCAAATATGGACCAAAGTATGGACTCTGTGTGCCAGCCCTGGACCCATGGCTGCATCTGCCCAGAACGAGTACCCTTTTCTTATTTACACAGAAATATTCTTCAATCGTCCATCCTCATCAAAGGTGAATCATAATACCTAAGTACTCTGTCCCATAGGGTCATTAATTAATTCATTCATGTAGTCACCATTCTAAAATCCTTATTAGGTTTCCAGCCTTTTTAAGGATAAAGAGTAGAGGTTTGGGAATGAAACAGTACTGGTTTGCATCTGGGCTCCATCACTAGGAATCTCCTGAGGAGGTTACTAAAGCTCTTGGAGCCTTGGATCCTTTCTCTGGAAAGTGGGAACAAGAATACCTTCATCTCAGCATTGTTATAAAAATCGGTGGAGATAAAATAAAGTGATCCTTTTGGTGCTTGGCACAGCTTAAACACTCAAAAAATGCCCCTCCTGTGTTTTATTATTACTTACTTCTCCTGAGATGGGTTGTAATTTTCTCCAAAGACCATACTGAGGGAAATAAGTTCATAAAAAAAATTGGCATGTCAGCTCCTATTGTGGCACATATGAGTTGTCTGATTGTTTTCAAACTACATGATTTAAAGCTACTGACTCAGTGCCAAAAACTAGAGCCTAGGCCAGGTCTTCCTACCTGGAATAGCTCAACTCAGAAAATTCAGAAACAACCTATAAGACCAAGAACTGATTATATGGATCACAATATATCCACATGTTGGGCTATTTTGTAATCATTACAATGAGGATCAAGAAGCATTAGATGACAGGAAATACATACAAATAAATAGTCACAATATTTTTTTTTGGTTTTTGCTCAGAAATGCTTGAATTTAATCAATTTTTTAAGTAGGATATAATAACATATACACAACAATTGCAGTTTTCTTAAATAAATATGGCTGCATACTTTTCTTTTCCTTTAAGTCATTTTATTGAGGTAATATTGACTTATAAAATTGTGTAAATTTCAGGTGTACATTATTATATGTCAGTTTCCATGTAGACTGCATCATGTTCACCAGCAACGGATAAGGAAGCAGATAGATAGTTACCAGAGGGTAAGAGGTGTGGGGAAGGGCAAAGGAGGTAAAGGAGCCCATACGCAAATTAGCTGCAATTTTTATATGCAGCAATGGTGTGTTCCAGCCTCCCTGAAAGAGATATTTGCAGTCTGGTGATGTGTGTCCATGAGCAGCACGTTTGGAACAAAGAAAGCAGGTTTATGATCCTATGTGCTGAGCAGCCCAAACGTATCTCTGGACACCACACTCAAGGAGGGACAGTGAGAAACTCAAGTTCTTTTTCATGAGAGTCAAAGCTCAATGTAATAGGGAATGAATGACAAAAACTTAGAGGAAATACAACAAAGTCCATTTCAACTATCTGGAGGATTGCATTGTGAAGGAGGGTAGAGCTGTGTACAGCTCCAAAAAAGAGAATTCCAAATTGCTTGGAATTCCAAATTGCTTGAAATGAGCAAAGCCAATAGAGGCAAGACTAGGGCAGTGGGAAGAGAGGATGTGTACAAATGTTACCGAACCTAAGGTGAGTTTGTTCACCCATTGCACAGCAAGCCAATCTCTGACACTGGGTGTGGTGGAAGAAAGTAGGAATTTTATTTTTGTACAGCACTGAGCAAGGAGAGAGGGCAGCTAATGCTGAAATCCCAAACTCCCCAAAAAGCTAAAAAGAAGGGTTTTTATTTGGGGTTTTAGGTAGGGGATGGGGAGCATATGGCCTTGCTGGTCAGAGCTTTCCCACCGGCCTGTCTTTGGCCTTGAGGCACTTGCAGAGAGGAGGGAACTCATGACCTTTCTGGTCAGCAGCTTTCCCACCAGCCCGTATCTCTTTGTGGGAGGAGATAGTCCAGGTGCTTGTCCTTAACGGTGCCTGTCTCCATGGAGGATAGTGGATTCTGGAGCCAGGAAGCCAGAGAGTAAGCAGGGAATGAGTATTTTGGTTTTAACCCCATATATGCTGGGTTTAATGTGGGGAAACTGACATCAGGGTCGGTATCAACTCCCCCCTATTTTTTGTCCATCCCTCAATCTTGAGGGATTTGGGGGATGACCAATCTAGCTACTTCTTGCTGAAATGGGGCATAGGTTGTTTCATCTCATTGAACCAGTCTTTTAATAAGGCACTGATGCTGGTGGGCTCCTGAAAGTAGGCCTGTATCATGTAAGTAAGTAACCAGGTATTTAATAAGAAGTTTTTCTAGAGAAACACAAAGAGAAAAACAAAGTTAATGATTGGGGCAAATTATAAACCAGTTTCTGAGCCCAGGGGCAGCCAATCAAGATTCCTAGAAGTCAGGGTCAAAGCATCTTTTGCAGTTTGAAATGTCTCTGATGGTGTCATCGGACACTCAGGTAGCTTTCTGAGTGGCTTACACAGCAGTAAACATGAATCTCTCTTAAGTTTATATTGGGTCTTCCAGCTTCAGTTTGTAAGGCTTTAGGAAAAAGTGCAGATTTAGTTTTCAATGACTCTAAATGAAAATAATGGGGGAAAAAAACCCCTGAAAATGTTAGTTTGGAGGTTTTTAGCCAGATATTTCAGGAGATGAAGAATTCAAGATCCAGTCCAGTTAACAGAAGTAAAACAAAAATTTTAAAGACAACTGAAAAAATTAAAATTCAATATTTATAAACATGTATTATAGTTTCTATTGAAACATAATCTTCCTCCCTAAAATCACCCTCAATTTCACTAGACATAGCCAAATTAAGACTAAGTGGTTCGCAAAATTAGTCAAGTTTTAATAAATTTGGCATAATTATTTACCTAAGTACAGCAAGAATAGTAATTGATCATATAGGCTCTTTTTAATCTGCTTTGCTGGAACCTTATAAGGAATCTCAGGTTGAACTTTAAAAGTCTCTCAAGGAAAGCCAGGCAAAGGACTTGTTATCACATTCTGCCTGCAGTACCTACAGATTTGGGGGAATCCCTCTCCTCGTGAGGTTCCCCAAAATATTGAGGTTCCTTGTACCTGCCAGAGGGAGCGACATTCTTTGCTCAACCTTACCAGGTTACAGAACCCATAAGCACAGTACCAGGCCAATATTTCCAAGTGGCTTTATTCCAGAATGTCAACCTTCATTCCTCAAAAGCTGTCTTGCTGTATCCAAGCCTGTATGTTCTTTTAAAATATGATGTTCCAGTCAAAGCCTTGGTAATAAAACCAGTGTTTCCAATTGTGTCCTGTTAAAAGAAGAACAGATTCTTATTGGACTTATGCAAACAACTATATTGCCATAAGAATAAGAATACTTGCTTAGCAGAAGTCTTTGCATTTTGGGGGACTCAGATAGGGAGGAAAAGACAAATGTTTCAATTTTGTTTATAAATTGCTGCAAGACATAGTTCTTTAAGAGAATAGAGAAAAAGGTCTTCTTAACTCTGAAAAAAAAGCAAAATATTAAAAATCAGTAATATCTCAATTAAAAAGTCATAAAAATTATAATCACCCCTATCAGTTTATTCTGTCCTGTGTAATTGGTTCTTGATCTTAATTTTCTGTCGGCAGTTTGTGAGGTCATTAGTTTCTCTGTTGGAGTTCTGTAATTTTTACCCAGTTTGGTTTTACAATCTGAACGTTTATTGGAAACCTGTGTTCTAGAGTGTGAGAGTCCTTTCCATGAATTTCTCTGAAAATGAAACGTACTTGCAAAAACATCAGAGTAAAACAGCCACTGTTCATAAATAACAAAACATTCAAAAATGGTAACTGACAAAGGCATTTGACCATGTCTGTGATATATAACATTTTGAGATAATAACCAGGATTATAGCTGACAATCGGAATAGATCAGATAATTTTTAAAATATTTATGTCAATAACATTCATTTACATAATACCATTTAAGAAAGTTTATCATTACTCATTTGACAATGCTTCTCATGTAATTTAACATACAAAATAAGCCTTATTAGTTTAGCATTCTTTTCTTATAGGAAGAGAGCAAATTTCTCCAAGAAGTCCCAGGGGCCCTCTGAAAATCCCCAGAGAAACCTTCCCTCCTGTTCCAGGTCAAAAGAAAGCTTTTATAGAAAACTTGAATATTTGTATGTGGGGGGAAGCTTGTCAAAAGTATTAAGAGCTTTAAAACATTTTTTCAGATAGGAAACAAAGTTCACTGTAAAACCATGTTCAGGTATCTATTCAAAGTGACAGCAGAAACAGTCAAGGGGAAACAGAGTTAAAATAGTCAAAAAAAAAGCCTTTTTATAATCTTTTTATCAAGAAAAGTTAAAAAATTTAGGAAAATTAACGTTTTAAGAAAGAGGAAACCAAGTTTTAATTTTGTATTGGTTTACTTTTGACATATAAGTTTATTTACTTAATTGGATATACTTTAATCCTGGCCAACTTGACCATATATAAATCTCTTTAGGGTTTTACTTTTACAAACTTTTGGTTACTTTTTTTACATTCAGAATTTGTCCCAGCACTTTAGGACAAATTTATCTTTCTCAACTCAAGAAACAAAAATATTTCTATTCTTTATATCTTTTTACTGAAAACATATATTTTACTCTCCTTGTATACAGACATTTTAGAAATACATGTTTTCTCATAGAAAATTTCTCAGCATATATAAAACACATTTATCAATAAAACTAAGCATTTTTTAGTCTCTTTGATATAAGAAACCAAAGGCAGACAAATATATGCTTAGTAGCTAACCTTTAATATTTTATCTTATGTGGAAATTACCTAGCTACCCAATAAATTGTTATTATTTAACTTAACTTAGTAAAGTTATAAAATTTAAGTTTCCAAAAAGATTTCGGAACCTGTTTTTAAGTATGCAGATTATAAAACATAATTATTATACTTAAAACTCATACCCAGTATTAACAATTACTCTTAAAAACTTTATGTGACATTACAGCAGTTAAGTAGTATCCTCAGTTGCTTTAAATACATAATATAACTCCACAAAGGTGGAGTACACATATGATTGGTGTCATGAGTAAGCACACAGCCAAAATGGGCATCCCAGCTTAGCCACTTCTTTAAAAGGAAGTTTATGGATACCACTTTGTCTTAGCACAATATCAGCAAATAGTACGTCCTCAGTGAATGTCAGTGACTGTCATGGCGTGAGGATGAAAAGAAGAGAAGGAGAAGGAGAAGATGAACTGAGGGATGAGGTGGGGGAAGAATAAAGAGAAGGAGGAGAGGGAGGAAGTGTCTTGGGTGCTGAGCTAAGCAGTCTGCATTTTATCCTGACTGCATGTCTTCCTCTCCTTTGGCTACACATGACATTTCTCTAGCACAGCATCGCTCCCCATCCACAATCATAACAACAAAATCCACCAAGGTTTCTAAGCTGTTGATGAAAGTAAAATTATAAGTGCATCTCCTCTGGGTTGTCAAAATGACTTAAATAACCTGATTCTCCTTTGAACAATGGTTCAAACTGAAAAGTAGGTAGAGCAGTAAAGAGAGAAGTACCAAAGGGCTAATAGGTGAAAATAAGGCACGAGAAGACACTGCCTTTCTGAAAGCGCAGCCTGGCAATTAAGAGAAGAGTCATTCAAAGTGAAAGAAGGAGTCCAGGGAGCATGTTGAAGGCCTGAGGAAGGCATGTGCAACAGGAAGGGAGAAGATTGGATAAGTGCCAAGGATATCTAGGAGACATAAATTATAATAAATGATGAGGGAATGGATGAGTAAACAGGCTGGAGGAGTCAAACAGACATGAATATCTGGCTTAGGTAACTTCACCATTCTAGTTAACCTTATTCACTCTATGAGCACCTTCTTATGAATAGGCTTGTATATAATTCTTCTCATACCATTTGAACATGGAGGACTCATTATATTCATTAATTCAGAACTCACTCTCCATTAGGCTTTCAAGTTTAGGCATAAAATCTCTGGATTCTGTATTGAAGAGAAGGTAGGTAATGAGTTCTTATCACTACAGGTATAAATATAAGAAACATAGCTATTATACAATGAGAATTTACTGTATGCAAATCAGATTCTAATTAGGTCACATAATCCTTACAAAAACTTAATGAACTGTGTTATTTTTATCATCACCCCCATGTTGGAGAAGACAAAATACAAGCAGGGACAGGTCAAGAGACCTGTCCACCGTTACACAGCTAGTAAGTGGCAAAGCCAGATTTAGATGTAGGAAGGCTGCTCCAGGGTACACTTTCTTAGTACTATGAAACACCAGCACTCCAGAATAATATCTATGGCTTCCACGTACTCAAGTCACAACCTTGATCATAGTTCATTTTTAATCTCTGCTGTCCCAAGTGCCATAATAGCAAGAAGTCTAACATCTTTCTCTTGGAGAAACAGCCTTCCCCCAAAACTATTTAAATTCCTAGGCTGGAAGAGAATATCTCTTACTTGCAAATATAAGCAGGATATAGGAACCACTTCTGCTTCTCATAGGTACTTGAAGTTGCTACCCAATGTGGGACCTGACATAGTAAATATAGTTGGTCAACTCCTTTCTGTGTCTGACTGTCAAAAACCCTGCAGAGACTGCCTTGGTGCTTTTTAGGAAGAGTGAGAAGACTCCTTCAATAACAAACTTAGCCAAGAGTGTGCTACTTTGGACAACCCAGAGCTCAACGGCTTTGCTCCTAGGCTCTCTTATGCATTTGTTTTAAGCTACCATCATCAAATTTAACCTTTCTTCAGAAAGAACTTAATTCAAGAGTCTCATTCCCCTGGGCTTTTAGCAAGACACAAGAGGGAGACTTTGGTGGGAGATATGATTTGCACAGACAGTCTTGGTTGCTGCATGCCTCAGATAGTGTAAGCAACTTCCACACCAACCCTGATGTTGGACGTTGAAGTTTCATCGTGGCCCATTAACTGAAGCCAACAATTTCTTCTGGTGCTCAATAAAATGATCAGTGATCTCTTTTAACACTTAGGGATAACCTGGCTACGTTGGACTTGCCTAGTGAAGCAGTGAATTCAGTAGGTGGATCTCCACCATGAGGTTTTCAGAGAGGGTTTCCAAGGGTAACATTGATAAACTTGAAGCATCAACCTGCAGTGAGAAACAAATCCTCTATAACAGAGCTGGTATTGGTTCCGAAGTTGGGCAGAGGATGAGATAAGGAAGGGGACTAATCTATGGAGCAACAGGTCTCTTTTAAGCCTCTAACAATCCTCTCTGATTTACAGGATGTCTTCAGAGCCACACACCCGAAGCTTGACATTGTGCAGTTGTACCTTAAGCCCCTGCTCATCGGAGAGCTTGCTCCAGGAGAGCCCAGCCAGGAGAGAAACAAAAATGTGAATGAGGTCTAAGGACTCAAGAGTATGGAGAGGATGGGGACAAGGTATATTTCACGGCCAACTTATCGTTTTCTGTGAGAAATCAGTCAACATGCCAAGGTGGACCTACCATAGCATGAAGGAGTGGATTCTGCATGTATCAAAAACAATGTCCTCTTCCTTAAACCCTCAGAGCTCTTAAACCTCTGTAAATCAAAGGAATGGAATTTTTGGTTCCCAACCAAACAGTAACTGCAGGTCTCTAAGCATCTGCTTGATGTCAGGCAAATTGCGGCTGTATTTTTTCCCGTGACTGCTTGTAATTATTTGTTTGACGTTTGTATCTATGTTTGCTGTGAAACAAAGGTCCATGAGAGCAGAGAATATGTCTATTTTGCTCATCTCTGTCTTCAGGATCTATCGGTGCAAGATCAGACATGCACTGAGAACTTTATAAATAGCCATTGAATGAAAGATGTGAATATCTTATCTACAACCCTTTTTACATTTGAGAAATTATAGTTCAGGGCAAATAAATCACTCTCTGAAATTCCCATGGCTGGTGTGTCAAAGAACTGGGACTCCAAGTCACTTCTTTCTGGACCAATTCCTTAGATATTCCCAAGTCAAGGCACAACTCTTTCTTTGTCTAACACTTCAGCTACCTGATATATTATCTTTCAAAGGACAGGGTCACTAGAAGACTAAAAATTCCCTAGGATTGTTTTACATTAACCTTGAAGGGATTTTTATTAATATTGAACATTTCATTTTATAACAATGTGTTTTTTGAATTAGCTTACATTTGTATAATTCTTGTAAAATAATTTTCACAAAGTGCTGATAATATATCACTGTGAGGCAGATAGAATAAAGATTATGTTTCTGCTGTAAGAAATGAGGAAACAAGCTCACAGAGGGACAGGAGGCATCTGAGGTCACAGAGCTGGTTAGCTGCAGCCCTGAGAGGAACACTCAGGCTCCCTCCTTAGGTCCCCATGCATCCCGTTCATCCCACAAGGCTGTGTGTCAGGAAGCTCAGCTCTTTATTTAGATGAGTGTGCTCTGTGAGTGGACAGCCTGGACTCACAACCCAGCTCAGTCACAAGTTGTGTGCATTTAGGTCGGCTACCAAACCTCTCTGTGGTTCTGTTTCTCTGTCTATAAAATCGCAACAACAATAGCACCAAACTCACAAAAGTTATTGGGAGATTGTTGAAAGAGTTAAAGGCCTTAAAAGCACAGGGTCTGGAACATAGACAATGCTAAACAAATTTTAGATACTGTCAATAACATGAACTCAGTGGTGACACTAGTAGTCGATAAACCTCTAGATATGTCCCCATCATTTAGGGCAGGTAGTCCTAGGTTAAAAAGGGAAGAGGATGCAAAGCACAATTATTTTTCAAATAAACTTTCTCTATGAAAAATAAATTGCCACTAGTGGCTGAGAGCTATGAGATAATCATTCATAATCTAAAACAGTGTTAGACTCTGGGGCTAAAAGTCTACCATAAATTTTCTTTAATACGTCTACATATATATATACAGACAGAAATATGTATATAGAGAAAATTAGTGTTTGAGCATGCATGTGGGGGTCAGGAAGCATAAGTTTAACTCCAGGATCTGTCACTGACTTGTTGAAAATTTCAGATCTGTCACTTTTCTGGGCTTTGGTGATCCCCTACTCCGTACAATAAGTGAGTTGGAAAAGATGACCAGGCTGAGAGGCACTCTAGACATGACATTATAATTATCGATGGCCATCAGAATTTCAAGGTTGATGGGGTCTTGAGAGATTAGCCCATCCAGACTTTTCCAAGGCAGATGTTTTAAAAATTGCATCAGTAAATTTTGAAATAAAATTTTTGCCTTCTAGAATTATGTTCATAACTCTTTCTCTTTTTTGTTTCAAATTTCTCACCTTTGTTACATCTGAACAATCCTGCTCTCTTTATTATACCCTGGTCACTTTCTCAACTGTCCTGATTTTAAACCCATTCTAGTCATTAAGCTAAGATATAGTTCTTTCCAGCCTTTGCACTGACTCTCCAGTATAATGTGGCAAACTTGTAAATGAACGCTGGCATTATACCTACACACACACACACATATGCATACTACTTGTCCACAGGACCAGGACCCCTCCAGCCAGCAGACACACACTAATGTCATTGGAGACTCTGTATCTTGTTTCTGTAGATCCATTGAGCAGCTCACGGCAAAGGCATCCTTTGAACTAATCTAAGTGAATTACATTTGTCTTGTTCATCTTCTATGCAAGAGCCATGTGCACATATAAACAGATGATGACATTGAAAACGCTTTGTAAACTGTACCACTAACTACAGTAACACAGGTCCATATAGACAACAGAGTTCCCCAGAGCCTAGCCAGAGATCACTCGACACCTGAAATAATACTGATGATTTTATAGACAACTGTTAGACTTATGTATGTCTTTACTGACCAACCCCCACTCAGTAAAAGAAACTAACAGAATTCTGTAACAGTTTGAGGACAGTTTACAAATCACTACTCATCTTTCTCTCCTCCAGAGAAAAAAATTATCATAACATTTTGTGTCCGCGTGCGTGTGTGTGTGTGTGTGTGATGAAGATTTGCCCTGAGCTAACATCTGTGCCAATCTTCTTCTATCTGTTTTTCAATTAATTTTATTGAGATCATACTCTTTATAACAATGTGTAATTTTGGGTGTACTTTATTATTTATCTATTTATGAATATACTTCATTGTGTTCATCCCCAGTAGCCTGATTTTTGTCCATCACCATACATATGTGCCCCTTTATCTTTCGCCCACCTCCAAACACCTTTTCTGGTAACCACTAATCTGTTCTCTTTCTCCTTGTATTTGTTATCTTCTACATATTATTGAAATCATGCAATATTTGTCTTTCTCTGTCTGACTTATTTCACTTAATATCATACCTTGAATATCCATCCATGTTACTGCAAATGGGAAAATTTTGTATTTTTTATGGCTGAGTAGTATTCCATTGTGTGTGTGTGTCTGTATATATACACACATCTTCTTTATCCATTCATCTGTCGATGCACACTTGGGCTGCTTCCATGTCTTTACTATTGTTAGTGCTGAAATGAACATAAGGGTGCATAAATCTCTTTGTGTTGTTGATTTCAAGTTATTTGGGTAAATACTCAGTAGTGGGATAGCTGGGTCATATGCTACTTGTATTTTTAATATTTTGAGAAACATCCACACTACTTTCCATAGTGGCTGCACCAGTTTGCATTCCCACCAGCACTGGATGAAAATTCCCTTTTCTCCAAATCCATTCCAACATTTGTTGCTTTTTGTCTTGGTAATTATAGCCATTCTGACCCATGTGAGGTGATATCTCATTGTACTTTTGATTTGTATTACCCTAATAATTACTGATGTTGAACATTGTTTCCTGTGTCTGTTGGCCATCTGTATATCTTCTTTGGAAAAATGTCTGTCCATATGCTTTGCTATTTTCTGATTGAGCTGTTCGTTTTTGTTTTTTTTTTTAAATATTTTATTTTTTCCTTTTTCTCCCCAAAGCCCCCTGGTACATAGTTGTATATTCTTCGTTGTGGGTCCTTCTAGTTGTGGTATGTGGAACGCTGCCTCAGCGTGGCTTGATGAGCAGTGCCATGTCCGCGCCCAGGATTTGAACCAACGAAACACTGGGCCTCCTGCAGCGGAGCACACAAACTTAACCACTTGGCCACAGGGCCAGCCCTGAGCTGTTCGTTTTTTTTATTGTTGAGTTCTATGGGTTCTTTATATATTTTGGAGATCAATCCCTTGTTGGATAAATGATTTTCAAATATTTTTCTCCCAGTTGGTGGGTTCTCTTTTCATTTTGTTCATGGTTTCCTTTGCTTTACAGAAGATTTTTAGTCTGATGTAATAACATTTGTTGACTTTCTCTTTGTTTCACTTGCCCGAGTAGACATGGCATTCGAAAAGATCTTGCTAGGAACAATGTCAACTTGTGTACTGCCTATATTTTCTTCTAGGAGTTTTACGGTTTCAGGTCTTACGTTCAAATCTTTAATCAATTTGAGTTAAGTTTTGTGTATGGTGCAAGATAATGGTCTACTTTCATTCTCTTGCATGTGGCTGTCCAGTTTTCCCAACATTTACTGAAGAGATTTTCCATTCTACATTGTACATTCTTGGCTCCTTTGTCAAAAATTAACTGTCCATATATATGTGGTTTTATTTCTGGGCTGTCAATTCTGTTTCCTTGATTTGCTTGTCTGTTTTTGTGCCAGCATGATACTGCTTTGATTACTATTGCTTTGAATTATATTTTGAAGTCAGGGATTGTTGTGCCTCCAGCTTTGTTGTTTTTCCTCAAGATTGCTTTGCCTATTTGGGGTCTTTTGCTGCTTCATGTAAATTTTAGGTTTCTTTGTCCTATTTCAGGGAAGAACGTCATTGGGATTCTGATTGGGATTGCAATGAATCTGTAGATTTCTTTAGAGTGTGGGCATTTTAACTATGCTTATTCTTCTGACCCATGAGCATGTGATATCTTTCCATTTCATTATATCTCCTTCAATTTCTTTCAATAATGTTTTCTAGTTTTGAGTGTAGAGGTCTTTCAGCTCTTTAATTAAGTTTGTTCCTAGATATTTTATTCTTTTTGTTGTGACTGTAAATGGGATTGTATTCTTGATTTCTCTTTCTGGTATTTCATTGTTAGTGTATAGAAATGCAACTGAGTCTTTTATGTTGATTTGTACCCTACAAGTTCACTGCAGTTATTGATTATTTCTAATAGTTTTCTGGTGGATTCTGTAGGTTTTTCTAGACATAGAATTATGTCATCTGCAGACAGCAAGAATTTCAGTTCTTCCTTTCCCGTTCAGATACCTTTATTTCTTTCTCTTGTTTAATTCTTCTGGCCAAAACCTCCAGTCCTATGTGGAATAGGAGTGGAGAGAATGGGCACCCTCGTCCTGTTCCTATTCTGAAACAGATGGCTTTCAATTTTTCACCATTAAGTATGATGTTCACTGTGAGTTTCTCATATACGGCCTATATTATGTTGAGGTAATTTCCTTCTATACCCATTTAACTGGGAGTTTTATCATAAATGGATGTTGGATTTTGTCAAAGGCATTCTCTGCATCTATTGAGATGATGTGATTATTATTCCTCATTTCGTTAACGTGGTGTATCACATTGATTGATTTGCATATTTTGAACCATCCCTGCATCTTTGGAGTAAATCTGACTTGACCACGGTGTACAATCCTTTTAATGCATTGCCATATTCGATTTGCCAATATTTTGTTAAGGATTTTTGCATCTAAGTTCATCAGCAATACTGACCTGTAGTTTTCCGTCATTGTGACATCGTTGTCTAGTTTTGGTATCAGAGTAATTTCAGTCTCATAGAAAGAGTTAGGAAGCATTCCATCTTCTTCTTTGAAATAGTTTGAGAAAGATAGGTATTAAATCTTTGAGTGTTTGGCAGAATTATCCTGAGAAGCCATCGGGTCCTGGTCTTTTGCTTTCTGGGAAGTTTTTGATTACTGTTTCAATCTCTTTCCTCGTGATTGGTCTACTCAGATTCTCTGTTTCTTCTTGACTCAGTTTTAAGTGGTTGTATAAGTCTAGAAATTTATCCCTTTCTTCTGCATTATTCAATTTGTGGGCATATAGCTTTTCACAGTATTCTCTTATAATCTTTTGTATTTCTGTAGTACTGTTTTAATTTCTTTTCTTTCATTTCAAATTTTATTTATGTGAGGCTTCTCTCTTTTTTTCTTGGTAAGTCTGGTAAAAGGTTTGTCAGTTTTGTTTGTCTTCACAAAGAAACTGCTCTTAGTTTCCTTAATTCAGTTCTACTGTTTTTTGGTCTCTATTTCATTCATTTCTTCTTGGTTTTCATTATTTACCTCCTTCTGCTGACTTTGGGCTTCTTTTTTTCTTCTTTTCTTTTCTACTTCTATTAGGTGCATTTTAAGACTACTTACTTGGGATTTTTCTTGCTTGTTGATGTGGCCCTGTATTGCTATGAATTTCCCTCTTATGGCAGACATTGCTGCATCCTGTAAGACCTGGTATGTTGTATTTTCATTTTCGTTTTTCTCTAGGTATTTTCTAGTTTCCTTCCACTTTGATTTCTTCCTTGATCCAATGGATGTCCATAGCATTTGGTTAGTTTCCACATATTTCTGTCCTTCCCAGTTTTTTTCTTGTAGTTGATTTCTAGTTTCATAGTTTTATGGTCAGAAAAGATGGTCGGGATGATTTCAACCTTCTCAAATGTATTGAGGCTTGCCTTTTTTCCCAACATATGGTCTGTCTTTGAGAATGATCCACGTGCACTTGAGAAGAATGTGTTATCTGCTGGTTTTGGATGGAAAGATCTGTATATATCTGTTAAATCCATCTTATCAAGTGCTTCATTTAAATCTACTATTTCCTCATGGCTTTTTGTCTGGATGTTCTGTCCCTTGATGTAGTGGGGTGTTGAGATTCCCTACTACTATTGTGTTGCTGTTAATTTCCTCCTTTAAGTCTGTTAATAATTGCTTTATGTACTTTGGTGTCCCTGTGTTGGGTGCATATATATGAATTAGTATTTTGTCCTCTTGGTGGAATGTCACTTTTATCATTATACACTGCCACTCTTTGTCTCTCATTGTCTTTTTTAACTTGAAGTCTGCTCTGTCTGATGTAATGATGGCAACCCCTCCTTTCTTTTGTTTGCCATTTGCTTAGAGTACTGTCTTCCATCCCTCCACTCTAAGCCTATATTGGTCTTCAGAGGTGAAATGTGTTTCCTAGAAGCAGCATGTTGTTGGGTCTTATTTTTTAATCATCCTGCTACTCTGTGTCTTTTGATTGGAGAATTCAATGTATTTACATTTAGAATGATTATTGATATATGAGGTCTTAATACTACCATTTTATCCCGTTTTCTCATTTTTCTATGTTTCCATTGTTTCTCTCCCTTTGTATTTCTGACTGCCATTTCATTTTGGTGGTTTTCTAAGGAGGTTTTCTCACTTTTCTCTCTTTTTGTGAATTGTAGCTCTGCTCTGATTTTTTCTTTGGTGGTTACCATCAGGATTGTCTAAACGATCTCATAGATGAGATTGTACATTTTCTCATAGCCTCTTACCTCCAGTAATCTAAGCAACTTCCTTCCCTTTCCTCTCCCCTTGTGAGTTATTGCTGTTACAAATTGTTCTGTTTTAAATGTTGTGAGTTTTTGAGGCCAAGTTGAAGTGTTTATTGTTACTTTTGATGCCTACTTCCCCTTTATATTTTAACTTACAATTGTATCTTTGCCTCCCAGTTCTGATACAGGGCTGCAGTTTTATGATCATGTCTGTCTATTTGTCTCCTTGCTCAGAGCTTTGTAGACCTTTGCCTTTTTGTTTCCGGTGTGAGAGCATCTTTAATTATTTCTTGTTGGTGAAGTCTAGTGGTGATAAAATCCCTCAGCTTTTGGCTGACAAAACTTTTCTTTCTTCATCACATCTAAAGGGAAGTTTTACTGGATAACGTATTCTTGGCTGAACGTTCTTTCAGTATTTTGAATATATCATTCCATTCTCTCTTAGAATGTAGTGTTTGTTCCAAGATATCTGCTGAAAGCTTGATAGGATGTCCTTTGCAGTTTATTTTCATCTGCCTTGCTGGACTTAATATTTCTCCTTTGTAACTGACTTTTCCCATTTTTAGTATTATATGCCTTGGAGAAAGTCTTTTAGCATTGATGTAATTAGGCATTGTATTAGCTTCATGTATTTGTAAAGTTGGAACCTTCCCCAGGTTTGGGAAGTGATGAGCTATTATTTCTTAGGTCAAGCTCTCTGCTCGTTTCTCCAACTCTTCTCCCTCTGGAATACCTGTAATCCTTATCCTGCTTTTTCTAATTGTGTCATATATTTCTCAAAGAATTAGTTCTTTCATTTTAAATCTTAGTTCTATCTCCTCTTCCACTTATAGAATTTCTATATTTTTATTGTCTAAATCACTAATTCTTTCCTCCATACATCAGCTCTACTTCTTAAGGAATCTAGATTACTTCTTTTCTCATTAATTGCGTTTTTCATATCCAGAATTTCTGCTTCATCTTTTTTTATACTTTCAATCTCTTTGTTGAAGAGGTTCATTTTATTCCTGAGCTGCTTGAACTGTCTTTCTGTGTTCTCTTGTAAATAGTTGAATTTCTTTATGACAGCTATTTTGAATTCTCTGTCATTTAGGTTGTTAACTTCTATGGCTTCAGGGTTGGTTTCTGGAGAATTGTCATTTTCTTTCTGGTCTGAATTGTTGTTGCTTTTTCTAATAGTGTTTGACGAACTAATCTTTATTGATTGATTGATTGATTTTTTTTTAGGAAGATTAGCCCTGAGCTAACACCTGTCACCAATCCTCCTGTTTTTGCTGAGGAAGCTTGGCCCTGAGCAAATGGCTTACCCATCTTCCTCTATTTTATATGTGGGATGCCTGCTACCGCATGTCTTGATATGCAGTGTGTAGGTCTGTGCCCAGGATCTGAACCAGTGGACCCTGGGCCACCAAAGTGGAGAACGTGAGCTTAACTACTAGGCCACCCTGTTGGCCCTGAAACCAATCTTTTGTCACAGCATTTGTGGTAGTACTGGGTCACAGACTCCATCTGTCACTGCTAGGAAGAAGCTCGAACAGAGTTTTTTGCCCCACCTCATCTGCTGGCAGCTGTGGGAGTACAATGGGTGCTTGCCCAAGCCTGAGGTGCATTCAGGTGCTTGTGGAGACTGTGATTGGTCGGCAGGATTTTCTTTCTGGACTGAGCTAGTGCCATTCCTTGGTGAGACTGGGCCATGGTGGGCTCCCCCTCCCTGCCATGAAAGTGATCACCAGCAGGCTAAGGGATGCCGCTGCCTTTTCCCACAGCCACACTGGGACCCATTTCCTCTTTTGGTGCTCACTGTGGGCACTTGCATGGGCCTGGAATGTGCTTGCCCCAGCATGTATATCTGATGTAGTCTCTGCTTGCAGTCCACGGGGCTCCTGTGCTTGGCAGGCAGGGCTTCCTCCCTGAGACCAAGCTAGGGCCAGTCTTTGGCACTTAGGGGCCCAGTGGGCACCACCTCCCTGCTGGGAAAGTGATCATGAGCAGGCTAATGGCTGTCACCACCTCCTCCTACAGTCGCCCTGGTGCATGTACCCATTTTCAGAGCACTCGTTCCAGGTTGGGAAGTGTTTCTGTGCACACACAGGGCCACCAGGGGAGAGTAGGCAGTGCTCACCTGTCTGTCACTTCCCGTGGGGCCAGTCTATCCATGCTCAGATGTATAGCTGCATGTCTCTCAGGCATCCTGTTGTGCTGTGTGGACTTCCTCTATTGGTCAGTGAATGTCAATTTACTTGTAATTCAAAAGAGGGAGAGACAAAGGGAACAGTTCACTCTGCCATGTTGCTGCTGTCATAGCACAAGAACTTAACCATAACAACCCTGGCCGGCCCCTATCATAACCTTTTTAAAGGTTTTATTTGTTCATTGTTTCTTGCTTATACTTCTTCCCAATTAAATTTATTAATATTAACAAGTTTCTATTCACAAAGTTAAGGCATTAGTAAGTTAATAAAATAAACTCTTAATTATGTTCATTTGTGTTTCTTTTCCCCTTATAGCACTAATTCATTCCTTGAACATTTATTTCGCAGTCCCAGTTGGTGGAAGATTTCCAAGAATTGCGGAGGAAATTAGAGGCTATGAATATGTTCAATGCCAATCTCGGGTTCTTTTTCCTTCACCTTGCCCAGATCTTGATTTTGGAAGCCCTGGCTTGGCTAATGTTGTGGCATTTTGGCAATAGCTGGACTATTACAATATTCATTTCCTTTCTTCTCACAGTTTCTCAGGTAAGTGGCATCCTAAGCCCAGGCAATATCTTCAGGGGAAAGCTTAGACATTTTTCTTCTCTCTTTAGGTTGGTTTCAGCTGCTGCCTGCTGCTTCCTAGCAAGCTACTCATCAGTGTCTCACACCAGCAAGTCACGAAATCTTACTGGGCCCCAGTTCTCTTGTCTGTAAAGTGGGCATAACAATTTTTTTATGGAAATATTCTAAACAGAGCTAACCAAGTTAATGTGTAAAAGACCTAGTATATGGTAAATATTTAATTCATGACTGTTGCTACTCTCTGCCCAATTTTATCCACACCACTTCAGTAACTGAAGTTCTACTCTCAGCCAGGTAACACTCATTCTTATCTTTCATTCATTTAGCAACCAAGATTTATCAATGCATCGAATCATGAATTGTTCAAGAGCAGAGGTTATATCTCATTATATGAAAATTAAGAATGCATAGATTTTGCCATAAAGGACAACCAGCAAGTGGCACATAGCAGGACATTTGATGAATCCTTGTTGAATCAAATATGAATTGCTGGGAGCCGTGGCTACATCATTTGATCGGCTGTTTGACAGGGTCCAGCCAATTAACGCCGAGGGGTGCAGGGTCGCCCCTTGGTGAAGAATAACCGGCCAGCCTCTCACGTAGTTCTGAAACCTGTGCTGCTTCTAATTGCCCTTCGTTCCTTTTCCTTTCTTAACCTCCCGTTTTCACTCCTTTGGGTGGCTGCTTGGGAGGCACTACCTCCTGGGAAAATTAAATATAGTAAGAGAATGTGACCACCTGCAGGTAACTTTCAACATATTTTTCAGTTAATTAACGGAGGAGCACACAGTCCCACTTGAGACAAGCAGAAAGGAATCCTGTCCAGATAAGATGTCGAATTAGGTTTATGGCCTCTATCTGGTTAATGTTTCCTTCTCCCTCCAGTTCTTTGTCTAAATATATATATGCATTGTCCTTCTAAGTTTGTTGGTTAATTGGATGATCAAGAAGTATCTATATATTATTCTTGACCTTCTGCTTTCTGTTAAAATGTTATAGAGGTTTTCTCCTAAAAGCAATAAATAATAAATAATTGATGAGTAGAAGGGCCGAGGGGTGCAAGGATGTCCCTCGGTGAAGAATGGCCAGCCAACACCCCTGATATTTTCTGAATTATATGCATGCTTTCTAGCAAGGTTATGTCTATACTTATTTCTGTTTTTTATTCTTGAAGATATACAGTTTAGCTTGGCTTTTCAGCCCTTTACTTTACTAACAAAATGATACTTTCTCCGGCAGTGTGCTTAAGGGACTGTTAGCTCCACAATCTAAAAGACAAAGGAATGCTTTCACCCCCTAAAGGGCGCAAAAATGTAAAGAGGTTTAACTGCCCGTTGAGAATGCAGATAGCCCTGGGAATAAGACACCCTGGAGTCGCCTTTTGTTCCCATTAACCATCTACACTAATGGCGTAAATGATTGAGGGAGGCAGGGATGGCTCCACCAGGATGTAACCAGACAGACTGCTGTCCTGTCCGGAGGCCTGGACCTTCTCTCTTTGATTTAACTTTACCGTGAATCACAACAGATGCCTAGGTACCTATCTCCTTTAGCTTAGAGACAACAAACACTAGTTAATTGCGGAGAAGACTACCATTAACCATATGCTCTATAGAATAGAATGCTAATAAATATTCTTGTGCTCGTTTTTTACTTCCTTATCTCTCTGAGAATATTTGTAGAACTATTTCTGTACTAATCCTGAAAAATATATAAACGACACTTGTGCACAGTAAAGTCGGACTTGCTAACACCAACCCAAGTCTCACGTCCCCTTTATTTTCCCCTCATTGTGCTGACGCTGTCCATCCCTCAGGAACCTGGACTCCGCCGGGGCGGGACCCCATCAATGAATCTCTGAGCATGGCCTTCTATGAGCACAACATGGTATTAGGGAAAGAAATACCAATGCATCTAGACCCTGCCTGTGGAAAATAAGTCATCCACTGGAGGAGACCATCATTTAAATATCTAACATACTATATGACACAATGACATGGATGTCAAAGAGAGGAAAAAACATGTCCTATTGTGGCAGAAAGAGGCTTTTAGTTCTAATTGGAATAACTGTGGAAGGTTTTACGGAGAATTAACACCAACATTCATTCCAGAATTTCATACGTTAATTTTTTTTTGAAAAGCTAACTTGCTTTATTCCTTGAAAAGCAACTTTTGGAAACAAGAAAGGAAGCAAACATTTGTTTGGTGGTTAGCATAAGCCAGTCACTTTACATGTATTTAAGTTGTGTAACAGCTCCATCAGTAAGATGGTATTATCCCTGCTTATCAGATGAAGAACTGAGGTTCAAGCTACTAATGACTTACAAAGAGTCTTACAGCTCATAAATGGTGAAGAAGGTTTAGAACCCAAATCTGCCTGACTCCACAGGTCATGCTCTTTCCACTCCACACTGAAAGATTCTGACGGTGGCAAGGAGAGCACTGTCAGCTGGAGAATCATCTGTGCAAAAGCACGGAGTTGGGAAAGAAAGCGACATATGTGAGAAATACAAAGTAAACTTAGCTTGAGGTCAGAGAAGATCTCACACTCTTGTTCTCAAACTGACTCCTGAATCTACTAGCAGGCTGATTTATTAATTACCTCTTGACTTCCCAATTTCTCTAACCACAATTTGATCTCTTCTAGGTTCAGAGTGCGTTTTTACGCATGATGCAGAACACCTATCCATATTTAAGAAGTCCAAGTGCAACCGCCTGATGCACAAATTTGATATGTCATCTCGAGGTATGAGATGTTCAGGAAGTGCGATGGGATTCTTGAATGTCATTTGCTAAGGCACCAGTTTCCAAGCTTCCTTGACTGTTCACTGATCTCAATAAAAACTGTTTTTACAACCCCACAAATAAAAATAAATATGCTAACAATGTAGGTATTATATATACATATATTTATATATACTAATATGTAATATAACATTATAATATACATGCTAAAATTAGAATTTTAGAAGGATAAGATTTATTTTTATTCAAGAAATTCTAATATTTTTCCTTATCCCAGTAAACTATTTGGCCCAATCCCTGGTACCTCATTAAGGAGCCACCTCACGGGAGAAGGATTGCATCTTTACAAATGAAGGTGTGCCTGTAAAATCATGAGAGGGAGTATTCTTAGAACGGGTCTGGACATTTATCGTTGGGAAGCTGAGGGATGCCAGCAAACGTGATTAATTCCAGAGGGCTGGGACTATGAAGAAATAAAGGAAAAAATGCAGGAAAATAGACAAATATGAAGAGAAAGAGAAAGGATGGGCAAGAAATTACAGATGGCTCTGTTCAAGATTCTTGGGTTACAAAACCTAGACTGCTGAAAAAAAGGTGATGATGATGGCAGTTGGTTTTATCCCCCCTAACGTAGCTCCAGGAGGGGAGGCACACACTCCTACGCAATGCACATTGCAGTGCAGCACCTAGCAGAGTACCTGGCACATAGGAGGTCTTCAATAAGTATTTGTTGAATGAATGAATGAATGAATGCATGCATGAATGAAGAAACTTTGGTAACAGAACAGGACTGCTAAGAATGGCTTCTAGCCCTGCCTCTTATAATGCTTATCGTGTGACCTTGAGTAAGTCACATACTATCTCTGGCCCTCAGTGTTCCCATCTCTCATATTAGGAGCTAATATTGAGGAGTCATTCTGGCTCCTCCTTTCTGGCTGTCATTTACAGTCATCTGAAGAGCTTTTAGAAAACACTGCTTCCCAGGTACAGGTACCCTCTCTAGAGGTTCTGATTTAATTCATCTGTGATGGGGTCTGGACGTCAGCACTGTTTTGAAAGCTCTCCAGGTGATTCTAACCTGCAGCCAGGATTAAGAACTGTGGCTCTAACATCAGACCTGCCTTCTGTAGGAACTCAGCCACTAGTTAGCTGGGTCACTTTGATCAAATTACTTAATGTCTATGAACCTCAGTTTCCTCAGTTGTAAAATGGAGATAGATGATGGCTTCAACCCGACAGGGATATTGTTAGGATTATATGTCATATGCCTGTGTTGTGCTGAACACAAAGCATGACATATGGGAAATGCTCAATAATGTTCAGCTGTTACTAATATTATTAGTAACAATATTAAGCACAATCTTTCCATAATCAAAACAAGAACCCAGAATCATTAAGAAAAATGTTGAATTATGTCACTAAGAAGATAGGGAATTAGACCATAAATCATGGCATCATTAAATTGGAAGAATCTTAGAATCACCTAGTCTTCTCATCTACTCTCACTCTGGTTGAGCAAACTGAGGCTTAAGTAGATTAAACAACACAGGGTTGGATCCAGATTCATATTAGAAATATGTCTGCCACTCAAAATGGTTAAAATGAATAATATATTGTCATTATATGTGACAAGCTTCATTTTACCAGAAAATTTATGTAGGCACCCTATTCTGCCCTTTATCCACCAGTGTTGGATAGTTGAAGTGTTTCTGGGTTCACTCAAAAATCCTTATCACGGAAATAATGCAGAGATGGTTTCTTACGTCATCGTGAGATCCAGGTAATGGACACCTCCACCCTCTCTCCCCAATTCTGAGGACGTCAGAGGAAAAGTGAGACTCATCTGCCATGGAGTTGGTTTGGTGCCAGTGTATGGAATATTTCAGATCAGCCCCACTCTTGCTGATGCTTTTTAAAAAATCACTGCTTTCTCATTGGTTCAAATTTGTACACAGTTCTCTCTATCAATTGTATTTTCAGAAATAAGTTTGCTCTGGTTGAAATAAATATGACTTTCATGACTTGTGAACAGAGTAATGGGAAATAGCTCTGAAAGTAAATCAAGTAAACTCTGCCTTTTTGTAGAAAAACCAATGATTCATGAGCAATATGAACATAGGCTTCAGCTATGTGAGGAGAGCAATTACCTGTCAGAAGGAAAAGTGAGCGGGAGGGAGGTATCAAGGAAAATTAACATATAAACATCAACTTCTCTGCCTTATATACACATCACAATTTCAAATTTCAAAACCTGATTTCGTATCAATTTGCCCTCGCCCTGAAAAACGCACAGACATGGAAATTCTTAAAATTTTCATTCAGTAGCTGTGCAAAAATACGTATGTTCTGTTCTTTGCAGTGTTTATACAATAAAAGAGCCCTTTTGAAAATAAAGCAGGATATGTCACCCATAGGAACTTCTGTGCAATCCTAAAATCAAAATGGACTCCCTGTAGCATATTTTTCAAGTCCTCCCCAGTGTGTATATTTCAGAAACTATAAAAATCTATTGTTATTTTAGGGATAAAGAGGCAGAACCTTTAAAATGAACCTTCCTTGAAAATCTGGCCCATACTGTTTCCATGACTACATCCTAAAACATTTTTGGGGGGAGGAGTGTTAAGCATGTCATTTCCTGTAATCCTTCCGGTAACCTCATCCATTTTATCAATAAGGAAATTGCACGAGGCCATGCACCTAGTAGCAGAGATTTAAACTCAGGATGGTTTCAGTCCAGAGTCTAGATTCTTTATACTTTATGAAGAAAGGGTCTACCTTGGAAATAAAGAATGACTTAGGGTGATTTCTGCATGGAACTTGGTGCAGAATCAGCCCATTTTGCATGCAGCTGATAATCCTTACTTCCTTATGGATCACACTCTCCTTGGTCTCCAGCAAGAGTGGCTTCCAGATAGAGGGGCAAGGGTGGGGCCAGCAGCTTTAGATCACACCAATAATTACTCTGATGACTGTTCTAAGCTCCAGGACCTTGAGTTGTCAAGATCTGCTCCCTGACCTATCACGAATCAAAACGTTTTTCTCATATTAGCAATTTCCACAGTTAGTCATTAGCTAAAAGTGTGCAATCAGCTAGTGGAAGAGGCCAAATGATAGCTCTCAGAAGATTTAATCGAAAAAGAGAATCATTGCTTATCATACGGTCTTTGTTTAATTGCCTACTACTCCCATTAGATTGAATGTTTCATAAGTGTGGGAACACTATTTTATCATGTCTATATTCCAAATGCCTAGTTCAGTATCTGATGTATGAGACATACTTCAGAATAAATAATGAATGGGTGAATAAATGAGTGAATACGCGATTTTAAGAGTGAGTGTGGTATGCTCTTTGACAGCAGTGTGGAGTGTAGTGGGGCCTCAGAAGGGGGAATAGAAATTGAGTAGCACACTTTGATTTGAAATATCATGAGACATCCAAAAGAAAATGTTTGGAAAGCGACTGCCATTCAAGCATGAGATTCAAGAGAGAGATCGGGACTGGAGAGACAGACATTCCACTGTAAGGATATTAGAGAGTGTTAGAGGTGAGAAGAGAATCCCTCTCCCAATGGATCGGGGTAGGGGGGTGGGTTGCTAAGAGAAGATTCAACGAAGACTATGAAAAGGCAACACTTGCAGATTTTGAAGCATACTCACCCCACTCTACCATAGATGAATCAACCAACATCAGAAAAATGATGCCAATCACACTTAAATGACATGTCATTTTAAATTTTCTAATAGCCACATTTTAAAAGGGAATTTTATTACCATATATATTCAAATATTATCATTTCAATTTGTAATCAGTATAAAAATTTCTAATACGATATTTTACATTCTTTTCTCATCCAGAGACTTCAAAATCTAGTATGTATTATACACTTCCAGGCGACCTTAATTTGGTCACGTTTCATGTGCTCAATAGCCACATGTGATTAGTGGCTACTGTATTGCACAGTGCAGATCTAAAACACATATTGGCCACTTATTGAGAGACGTCAAATCCTCAATAAAAAACTACTGCTACTGTTTATTCTTCTGTAAATGTTTAACATAATGGGAGAAAGGAGGAGAAATTAAATATTTCAATGTGCCAACATTTTATGTACAGCGTATCAAGTCTCCCTAAACGACCCAAGGATATAAATGTCATTATGCTATATTTACTGGAGATGGAATTGAGCCTCAAAGAGGGTGAGTAATTTGTCCAAAACACATAGCAGTATTTATACATCTAGTATACAAAACTAGGTTGATGCGGCTCTAGATCCTTTGCTCTATTAAGATCTTCGGACTTTCATTAAGAGAGATAAAACCGCAAACAACCTCGTCAGAGATGACTCAGGCTTGACATTAGCTGAAATATTGTTATTCTAATTTATTTTTATATGAAAACATTGAAGCCTGTGAATACAATGATGTGAGCCAAGCTCCCTTAGGGGATCACTTCAGATCCATACTTCCTTGAAATATTCATTGAAGTAGGATTCTTCAAAATGATTGGGCCATTTTTTCCCCAGAACTAATTCCAGTCTTGGAGCTGAGCTTGCTTTATTTGTCAAATGGGAAGAATACTCTCTGCCCCACCTACCTTCAGGCTTTCATTTAAATGAGAGTCATGAAACAGAAATATGGAAAAACATTTTATTTCAACAGGTTTTTATGATTTTTCGTTATCCAGAGTTGTTTAAGCCTGAAATTATGTTCCTGAATCAGATAATTATTTGTTTGTAGGCTTGGAGAGCCTCCGTCTAGTGAATCATTCTGTGACCCAGCTGTGGGGATAAGTTTGAGAAGGTCAAATATCTTATTTTGACTTTGGAGATGCATTCAGAAAACTGCGGTAGTGAAGGATATTTCAGGAAATAAATCTTGCAGCTAATGAACTCTCTCTTCTCCTCAGGGTGTATCAAGAAATTTGTGGATTTCAGCACACCCCCAGCATCATGGAAAACCGAACATCTACTCCAAAGACCCAGATATTAGTTTTCAGCCACTGTTTCTGTTTGGAGATTTACTACCTGTTGAGGTATATTTTGAAACAAACAGCATCAGAGAAATGTTCCTGGAAGTGGTTCTTGGAAAAGCCTACAGCCTTGTCTTGGAAAGATCAAGCTGGAGGTTCCAGCTTCAAGCATATTCTGAGGGCATCACTCCTTTGAATCCAAGTTACAGATTTGAAATAACTGAATCGGGGGATGTAAGAATAGGAGATGTGGAGCGCATGACTCTATGACCATACAGGTCATTAAGTCCAACCTCCTACAGTGGGGAATATGATAACTCATATCACTCTGCTTCAATCCTGGTGGCAGAGGGATGCCTGCCCAGTGCCTGTCACTACCTCTGAGAGAACTCAAGCTAATGTTAGATAGTGAAACTAGATGATTGAGGTTGGCGATGACTCTTCAAAATTTAACAATCATATAGAAACATTCACTTAGAGAAGACATGTCAGTGTATTCAACAATCACTAAATCACAAACAACTAAATATCTAGTCATCTCACTAATTCCAGCTCAGCTAGAAGATACTGTGCTGTTGTTTTTAGTTAATGTTCCTTTTGGTTCATTTACACATAAACCACAGACCAAATGCCTTGTAAGACACTTAGAGACCCCACCTCTGGACTTCTTAAACCACAGGAATAAAAGGGGAAAAGTCAACTCCAGAAATTATCACATGTTGATTTGTTTTTAAACCTCAACTTAAAGTCATTGTGTAAAAGACAATTGCCAAGGTTGTTAGGAGGTAGTCTTCTTTCAACTCCAAAGGAGGTATAAAGACAGCCACAGAAGTATCTCTCCTCAGGAAGAAATGATAAATCTTGAGGATCAGGTACTGAGGACAAGGGTGCTATCTCTTTCTAGAAGAATTTAGGACTTTTATAAAAATAGGAGAACATAGTTTTACCACTTGCTGCCCAAGCCCTGTGGTAGGTACGTAAACCACAAATTATGTACAACTCTTTGAAAATAGGCTTTGTCAGCTTTGGGGAACTCACCCTCTTCCCCAGCTGAATTAGGAGATGAAATATGCTGCCTAGATTTAAAAAGAAAATCCTTGGGTGTGATCACAAATCACTTGCTTTTGACCATGGCTCCGCAAACAATTTGGACCAACTTGATGTCACTGGACTCCTATGCACATCACAAA
This sequence comes from Equus caballus, assembly GCF_041296265.1. NCBI lineage: Eukaryota > Metazoa > Chordata > Mammalia > Perissodactyla > Equidae > Equus > Equus caballus. The sequence continues at coordinate 24,917,296 of NC_091695.1, forward strand.
ACTGTGACATTTTAATTTCTCTAATCATTCCCCCATATAGTGAATCTGTGAGATTCATCTCACTGAAGTTCATGAAGCGACCTGACCTTCTCCAGAAGTTCCTTCATTAGAGCCATATTCAATACACATGCTGGCCCTTCACAAATGATGGTTACCTCTCCATGTTTTACAGATGCTCTTGGGAGTTTTATGCCTTAAAACATAGACATCTGTACATTATAGTTTCAAAGCTACCATACCAGACATTACTTAAAATTATTTAAACTCTAAAATTCAGTTATTTCACATCAAAAAATAGTTCTGATGAGTCTGGAACTTATTCTTTCTTCTCATTTTACTGTGAATCTTTCTACTAGTTTCTCCAAACATTCAGTCCTTCAACAAGTATGAATTAAATCTTCAATGTGCCATGTCATGTGCACCTGAAAGACACAGAGTCCTCCTTTGGAGTGATATTCAAAATCAGCCCTTCACCTCGGTTCGCTAACTCCCAAGCATTTTCTACCTACTCTTTCTTCCATGCTTCCCACTTCTTAAATATTTGTAAGTTTGAGAGTAACTGAAATTAGCTATTATTACTTCATCACCATGATATTTCTTTTTGTTTTTGACAATAAGAGAAGGATGGAAAAACTCTACTATCCACAAGATAGGAAATCTGTTCGTAGGAGTGAAGTTATCAAGGGAATAAGGAAAGCAAGATCTCATGGTGTCTTGATGTTGTAACCACCCATGATGTTGTAACTCAGTGAACACACAGCAAAAATACAGAGTGAATGTGAATTATCATTTATTCATTCATTCCTTCAATTCAGCATTGATTGAATGTCTGCTAGTTACTGGAGATATAACCATTACTTCTATGCTTCCTCTCAGGGTATTTGCTGTCTTGTGCACTGAAAGACTAAATTAACTGAGGAGACCCCAAGAAAACGAATCAAATTCCCTGTCATGAGGTTATATATAATATCATCATGTCTTAGAAATAGAAAATCACAGCATGAGATCCATGATGATAACACAAAGGAGGAAAGATGAGATAAATAGGAAGGCCCATGCCTATATCTTTCCTGACATTACCATTCAATAAATATATTTTGAATGAATAAATATAGATGGAGACTCAGCCTCAAGAAGAATTCTATACACCCCAGTTAAAGAAGAGCTAGGAAAACTCATCAGAAATTTCCCTTCCCAATCACCACTCCTCTCTACAGAAGGACAGAAAATTTCAAAATGGCTTCCATGGGAATAAAAAAGAAAAAAATGATTGCAATCCCCATGGTCAAGTTTAATAAACCATCCATGCAAGAATTTCCCACATTTAATTAAAGCAAAAGGTCCTACAATATTACCTCCCATTCCAGGTCTGGTTCTTCTACTATCTCAAATTTTACCACCAGTGAACTTCGATCAGATAGCTCTTTCCATAGAGATTTTAGACACTCACATACACACTCATTCACACACACAGATGTCCTCGTGTGTAGTGCTTAGAAGTTGTCTTTTATGTTTTCTTCTCTCTCCATTCAGTATGGCAAGAGGAAAATCAAATACATCAACTATGAGAAGCAGCACCTGTACTTCTTAATGAGTGAGTCTTTTTGCAGCCACATTTCTTGTCATCCTATTTCCTTGAGGCAAGCAGTTGTCAGGCCAAAATGCAGACTGGAACCCTCTGACAAAGACCAGCCCATGTCTTATTGTGACTGAGAAAAGCAGCATGTCTTCTTTCAGACTTTTTGGGGTGAAGACCTGAAAAGGAAAATGGAAAGGCAAATAGGAATATTTAATAGTTGTCTCATCACTCTGGGTATGTGGCAGGGAAGGAGATACTCCAATAAGGATGGAAAGAAGGATGCCAATCAAGGGGATTTGCATCTGGGACTTTCATCCTGGATAGACTAAACACCTGTCAAGAGGAAAAGAATAGTGGTATTTGGATCAGGAGGAAAGAGAAATAGGAAAAGAATGCCAAAGCATTGACAGGATGATGCCAGAAAAAGCAGAGGCCTGGGAATAAAAGATACCTGTAGAGCTTCTGTGTGAAAGAAAACTGGCTGTTCCTAGGGCTTACACACAGCTGTAGAAGATATCTTGGTGGACAGTTGTATATATATAGTTCTGATATACATATATGTACCTGTTTTATATCTATCTCTATTAATCAATTGATAAATAGGTTGATAGCTAGGCATAGATACAGATTTATATAACAGGTCTGAATGTGGTCCAGGTTTAAAAGAAACTAGCATAGCTGAATAATGCTGGTACCAATAAAGAACATCAGCAGCAAAAATGCTTTTCTCTTAATAAAAATCAAACTAATAACAGCTCACAAATAAAGGTCTCACGGGACCCCAAAATATGCTTGTCTAAAACATCCAAGAGATAAGCCCCAATCAGGGAAAGTCCAAAACATTTCCTGTAGATCAGTGGTTCTTGACTAGGAGCAATGTAACCCACAATGGGACATGTGACAATATCTGGAGACATTTTTGGTTATCACAACAGAGACAGAGGGATGCTACTGGCATCTAGGGGATAGAAGGTCAAGGATGCTGTTAAACATCCTACAAAACATAGGATAGCACCTAACAATACAGAATTGTCTGGCCCAAAATGCCCACAGTGGTAAGGCTGGGAAACTCTGTTGCAGACAATCCAATTTGCTGAGATGTTGACTGCCACTGTTCAACTGTAACATGCCTGAACAGAGTGGCCTGTAGGCTCAATTTCTGTGATATGGGGGCAACTGGCCCTGCTGCTCCTGCTGGAATTCTGCAGCCTCTGCCTATAGTAGTCACCTGCTCCTTTTCTTGCATGACCAAAATGAGGGGTGAGGACATTGGTGCCCCATTTTGAAAAGCAGTTGACTCCTAGCCTAACTAGATGTGTGTTCACATAAGAAAAAAGCAGCTGGAGTTTCTTTTCTGAACTCACGTCCCATGTCTATAGTTCTGCAATATGCCCTTAGCTTATGAAGAATGAATGAATGGTGTGGATTCACTGCAGAATGCCCACCTCACAAACCACAGGGCTCTCAGCAGCTGTTTCACTGTGTCCTTTCCTTTCAAATGTCAACTTAGCAACTTGGGTACAAATGAGTCACACTCAAACTGTCAAAGAGAAACAGAGCTGAGTGTTTTCAAAGGTGGCAAGACAGATTTTATTCAAGCAACTGCTGCAGGAAATAGAGACTTCATTATAAGCTGAGATCAACTCTGGCGAATCAAAATGTGGGAGACTTTAAACGCTGGGGCATGCTAAAGGAAACTACTGAAAGATATTGAGGGGAAGCAACGCTGGTCACTGTGATTAGGGAATCTGTGTTAGGCTCTTACCCTCCCACAGAAACATGGATGCAGGGCACTATCTTTCCTGATGATTATATTTCAAAAGGATGACTCCTATGTCCTTGAGAAAGATATTTCTGGATTGTAGAAGATACATCTCAAAGGGACATAGGAAAGATTTATAATTTTAAATTTTCTAACAGAAATGGTCCAAGAAAAGGGAAGTCAGAGGCCCATAGTCAGGTTTTGGCTTGAAGAAACAGTACCTTTTGTTGACAGTGTTGAACTTTCTTAGGCATGATCTTTAAGGGGGCTGCGGTCAACCTAGAAATTTGGCCTTGAGCTATTAGAAACTATGCTAGTGTTTGTTCAAGTCTCTTAGTGTGGAGGGTGGATGAAATCATTTATGTTGAGAATTTGCAGAGTTTGAGAGTTTGTAGACCAATTCTGAGGCCTAGTCAAGAAGAGGATTCAGAGAACTTGACTAAAGTTTGGTGAAGGAGAGAGTCAGTCAAAACCCAAAGGGTTTCCATAAGATGCCCTTGTGCTCCGGACAGCCTCATTGGTCTTAGGGGAGAAGCAGGTACATAACCGTCTACCCAGGAAATGAGTAAACCTTCTTTATCTCTGCCACCTTGATATATTGTGACAGGGCTGAATCCTAGAGATTGTGAAGGACAGAAGGATTCCACAGACCATGAGAAAACTTGAAAGCTGGCAGAAGAAGCTCTTCCAGGATGCTTCCATCAAGAATGACTCAAATCTTCAAAGCTTGTCTAGTCTCCTTGAGGGAGTATGAACCAAATTCCTGGTTCATCCTCGGAGACTCAAAAAACCCCAGTGGAGTCTAGGAGGTGGTTGTGGATCTCCACCTTGCATTCTTTCTCAGGGGCAACATTCTAGGGGTGGTATGGGGAAAAGATATACTCCTGCTCATTTGAGGTCACAATCTGCTCATTTATTCACCATCTTTTCTTCTGGACTTCTTCAGTTGTTCTTCCCTTCTTCATGCCTGGATACATCAGCATGCAAACCGTGCGACATATATACAGCCGAAAGCATTGGGAGGTGAGTAACAACTCATTCTCTAAAGCTAGATCAGGTAGAAAATGAAATATGAAAATGCTTGGTCCCTGCCAGATGTAGCTTCCTTGAGTAACCGGACATATTATTTAGCCAGTATGTGAAGGGACCCTAGCCCGATGAAGGGGAATTGCAATTGTGTTCATGGCATCTAACTTTCAAGCGCTTCTTTCTGCAGGAATTGCCCTGGGTCAGCAGTTTTTACATCCACTACTTCATCATATTTGGCCCTTCCTATGGAATCTTTGGAAGCCTGTTGCTCATCTATTTTGTGAAGTAAGAAAGCAAGAATCTCCTCTTATTCCCATAACCTGGATGGTCCTTTACCTTCTTCGTCTAATGAATTTGTGATTAGCAGAAGATTATGACACTATGCCCCATTCTCTATAACAGTGACATTTCCAAGAAAATGTGAAAAACATTGGTGGAAATAGTTTAATACGAAGAGCTCCTTGGAAAAAATGTTACCCAATCTTTTTTTTTCCCCGCTTTCTTCATTCACAATTGCTGTGTTCCATCTAATCCCAATAGATATCATAACCCTTCCCAAAGATAACGGAATGAGAGGAATATTTTAAAGTTACTTTATTACTAGAGAATTTCCCTAAACTAAAATCAGAGAGATTAAATCCCTTTCCCAAGTTTATAGAGCCAGTAAGGGCCACTAGCAGTGCCAAACCAGACATTGGAACCAGCTCTAACTGATGACAAAGCTTAGGCTGTCAATCACTTTGTATGTGCAGTTAAGTTCCCTAGATAGCTTTTGATCCTGCATCAATGTTTACAGCAAATTATTGGGGCACTGTTCCCATACATTAGACAGTATGACAGGTTATGTGCCCAAATTCTTAAAGTGTCATCTCCTGATATAAAGGCCTCCTGAGAGGAAAACACATGACCACCATTTTGGGGGAACTTTTGGGTCTCTTCCATTTCCTCCATTGCTCAGCCATCTCTTCCAGCCTGGTGATTGGAACCATAACACCCCAAGGAGTCATTTCTTCCCCTTTTTATTCTCTTAAAGGTTTCTTGAAAGTCCCTGGATAATGTGTTACCAATTTGAGCCACATAACGACCAGAGAAGAGAATCAGGACTGGCTCAGTACTCAGGTAATAAGGGAAATCCTGGAAGAAGATACTTCAAACAACACTGATTTAGAATGTGGTTACCTCAAATAATAATAATTCAGGAGCTGACCTGGTGACATGGTGGTTGAGTTTGCACGCTCTGCTTTGGGGGCCCAGGTTTTTCGGGTTCAGATCTCGAGGGTAGAGCTACACAGTGCTCATAAGGCCATGCTGTTACAGCATTCCACATACAATATAGAGGAATATTGGCATAGATGTTAGCTCAGGGTGATTCTTACTCAAACCAAAAGAGCAAGATTGGCAACAGATGTTAACTCAGGGCCAATCTTCATCATCCCTACACCCCCGAAAAATAATAATAATATGTATTGAATACTGTCCAGGGGCCAGGCAGTGTCTACTGCTTTGCATCTAACTACATGAGGTATGTGCTATGATTACTCCCATTTTATAGATGAGAAAATTGAGGCATGAAGAAGTTGAGTAACTTGCATAAAGTCACACAGCTAATAAGTGGTAGAAGCAGGTCTTAAACCTTAGCAGTTGTATTTCAGAGCTCTTGCACTGAAGCAAAGGTCAATAAATTTCAGTCCAAGGGCCAAATCCAGCTCACTATCTGTTTTCAGAAGTACAGTTTTATTGGAACACAGCCATGCTCATTCATTTATATATTATCTATGACTGCTTTCATGCTATGACAGCAGAATTGAGTAGCTGTGACAAAGGATTAAAATATTTACTGTCTGGCATTTTGTAGAAAAAGTTTACTGACCCCTGCTTTAAACTGCCACATGACACAGCCTTTCAAGTGAATCTGAGACTCCTAGAATTACAGAATGAATGTCTCACCTAGAAGGACCCTAGAATTCACCTCATTTCATTGTATAGATAGAGAAGCCTAGAGAGGAGATATGACGTGGTCTTCAAGCATGCCATTAATGATTAACAGAGAAGTGACTAATGCACAACACCCCTGCCTCCTAAGCCTTCCACTGGCTGTGCTGTGATTGACTCCAGAATCCAGTCATTATCCTGCTTCCTTCTCCAAACTCTTTCCCAAACTGAGTGGACATTTCAGGGAGCATAGAGTAGTGATTCTCAAACCTTTTGGTCATAGAACTACTTTACATTCTTAAAAGTTACTGAGAACCTCAAACAAGTTTTGTTTGCATAGGTTATATGATAACCTATATAAGTACATATATAATATATCTGCTAACATTTACTGTATTTGAAAATAAAACTGAGAAATTTTAAAATATTAATTAATTTTAAAATAGCGAGAATAAAACCATTGCACATAAACATCAGAGTCATGATGCTATCCCATGTTGAGTGACCTCTGGAAAAATCCACTGTATGTGGATGAGAGAATGAGAATGAAAAAGGCGAATAATGTTTTTGAAGAATTACAAGAATAGTTTTGAAACTGCAGATCCCCTGAAAGAATCCTAGGGAACCCCAAGTTTTTCTGAAGTACACTTGGAGAAACATTGACATAGAGCAACCACAAAAATCGCATTCAAGATGACAGCAATCCCAACTGCTAATAAAGCTTAGAAAGGCATTGAATAAAATGACATTCATGAAGGTTCTTAATCTTGGCTGTCTGGAAAAGCCTATGAACTCCTTCTCAGAATAATCTTTTTAGAATACATTAGATTACAAAGGAAGCCACTAGTATTGGAATGCACTTCTTTGCACAGAACTATTGAATGCCTTCCTCTCAATTTAGAAGTCATTCAAGTCCACCTGATGGAAACGGTATTCTAACTCCTACAATCTCTACCAAAATCTTACAACTCCACTTCCGTCTTCCAAAGTCTTCATTCATGACACCTTAGTCTTCTGTATCCAAGGGCAGATAGTGATTTAGCCCCCTTAAATCCTACATACGTTTTCATATCTATTGCCTTGCATATACTTCTTAGCAAATGTCTTATTGCCTTTTTAAATTGTAAACTCCTTGAGACCTAGGAGTGTGTATCCTTTTTATCTGGCGTAGTTTCTTACACAAAATAGGTACTCAATCAGCACTTGTTGAATGATTGACTGAATAAAAGAATAAGTAAACATTTTCTCTGTTTGACCCTTGGGCTCATTTACATCTAATGTAAGCTTTTTCTTTGCAGGTCTTGGCCACCTGTAATGTTGAACAGTCCTTTTTCAACGACTGGTTCACTGGGCACCTGAACTTCCAAATTGAGCACCAGTGAGTAATAGGAAAAGTGATAGTAGTGATCACAGGGCCCAGGGCTGTCACTTATCACGGCATCCCCATAGAATCCAGAGCAGAGCCCTAGGCTCCAGATCTCAGTAGGAAAAAATGAACCAGAATTCTCTAAAGGCTGCTCTCTCTCTCTTAAGATCAATGGTAAGGAAGGGAAGAAAGAAAAGGAGGTAGAACAGTTTTGAGTAAATGCAGTGAAATCTTGGAAAAATACCAGCACCTCAGTTTCCAGATTCCTATGGACTTAGGAATTGGTGATTGTTTTAATTGCATTTGGTTTGTTGACAAAACCCAAGAAAGATTATACCACTTGAGTAAAAAGTTTTGTTGAAAGTTAATTACAGTTTAGTTTCTTTATCTATCTATACCTATATCTTTAGAGCTAAGGTTACAAAATAATCAATGAGAGAATCCAATCCCTCCTGCAAGTTGCAAATGATACCTGGAAACACTTTACCAATGGGTCAGTTGTGTAGACATGCCCTAAAGAAAGAGAAAATGATGATACTTTGAGAGTCAATCTGTCTAGAATATTCAGGAGGGGCACTTTCCAGATCCACTCTGTCTAAGACATACTGCAATAGTCAGAGAGGGAATGAAATATTATATCTATTCATGATATTTTCTCATTCTTTCTCTCATGTTAGTCTTATAAAATTTCAGCAAAAAAAATGAAAGGATGATTATTCAGATTTTACCAAGGAGGAGGTTAAAACCCTAGAAGGTCATCTGGTGACTAGTGAAAATCTTAGGTAAAAACCCACCTCTCCTTACTTCTTATTCATATCTTAGGACTTTTCCGCACATATCATGACTAGAGCTCATTGAATACTCAACTATTCATGATACAACAGTTAGATGGATAGAGAGAAACAGAGACAGAGATGGAGGGTGGTTATATTCACGTCTATAGGTCATTCAAAATGGTGTAAAACTGCATGCTTTCATTTGACCTGGCCAAAAATAAACACTTTTAAGGGAGCTAATATTTATTCTCTTAGCTCTTCCTAAACATTTGCCACCCACAGGGCTCATAGAGGGTTAAGAGCTAAAATGACAGCGCTTTTCCAGGAATTTTTGAATTTCCCAGAACAGAAGTATTGCTCAAGGTCAAGATTGGGTCTGCATTGCTGATATAATTTTGTTAAGTAATAGGGAAAAGGCATCTTTCCTTCGAGTTTCTCGTTAGGTCTAAGTTTTATATCTCCTGTCTCTGTTTCGCTAGTCTCTTCCCTACAATGCCACGCCATAATTATCACAAGGTGGCACCTCTGGTGAAGTCACTGTGTGCCAAGCATGGATTGCAGTATGTGAAAAAACCCTTGTTGAAGGCGGTTGGAGATATTTTCAGGTAATAGAGTCTCTTTCAACTCACAGCCCTCATTTCCCTTCACAGCTGCTCCCCAAACTATTCCCTGGCTTAGGATTCATTCACCCAACAACCATTCATCACGAACACCTGTGTATGCCCCCTATGGACATGAGACTCTCCAGGGCACAATATCAATTACAGCAATGATAATAATAATTCTTACTGTTACCTAATGCCTTCTAGGTGCTACCTTGCTGCCATACTAAATTTCAAGCGTCTTAAAAATCAGGGCTGTGTATTACTTGTCTTTGTATCCACCTGCAGAACCTCTACCTGCTTTAGATTTAAGTGGTGGAAGAGACGGCCAAGTCATCTGGTCCAGGGTGGCAAACTCAGATGCCTGCAGGGTTTGGTGGGACATAAGTCTGTGAATCAGGCATGGATGATTGACCACCTGTATACTGACCCCTGGGATGACTAAGCAAGAGTGATGAGACCTGGGGAAACTGAAAATCCATACTCATCATAAAGCATTCACAGTTCCTAAGAGAAAAGTGTACTGCTCAAATTAACAGCCAGTGCTCTAGGTTTAATAACTTTCTTTCTTTTAGGATTGCAAAATATCAGAACAAAACAATATCTTGAATGGGGCCAACAAGGCCAGGCCCAGTCTGATCTGAGCCCCGACTAGTGCTCCAGTTTCATACTCTCTGCCACTCCCCTCCTCCTTCTCTGCCCTCCAGATATCTGGCCTCCCTTCAGTTGCTACATAATTCTTTGCTCTGTGCTATTTTATTTCTTTCCCACCTTTTCTTCTGCTTATAAGTCTCTTCCAACCTACCACCTCCTTTCATATCATCTTCTCAATTTGGATTCATTCTTCACAGTTCATGTCAAATGCCTTTTCCTCATCTCAGTCATCCCTGACCCCCAACACTAATTCCATCCCATGCTCTTGTAGCACCTTGATCTCTTCATTCATGACTTTTATCACAATCGTGATTAAATAACATATTGGTTGGGCCGGCCCGTGACCAAGTTGTTAAGTTTGCGCGTTCCACTTCTTCAGCCCGGGGTTTCACTGGTTCTGATCCTGGGCGCAGACATGGCACCGCTCATCAGTCCATGCTGAGGCAGCATCCCACATAGCAGAGCCAGAAGCACCTACAACTAGAATATACAACTATGTTCTGGGGGGCCTTTGGGGAGAAGAAAGAAAAAAAAGATTGGCAGCAGATGTTAGCTTAGGTGCCAATCTTTAAAAAAAATAAAGAAAAAAAGAAATAACATATTGGTTAATAAATTATTTAAAATGAGTCTCCCAATCTAGATCAGGACCTCCATGTTAACAGGACTTACATCTGTCCTGTTCATTGCTGTAGCTCCAGAACCTAGAAAAATATCTTTCGCATTATAAAATAGGATGCATAGGTGGATATCAGATGGAGTGGTTTATAAGTATCAGCTTTATCTTATAGTGACTCAGAGAAACCTTTTTATTTTAAGTGATAGAGAAAAGGATAGGTGATGATTTGGGGTACAGAAGAGAATAAAATGAAAGAAAAGCTCAATCTCCTCTGTAAAGAAAAGGTGAACACATCTGCTAAAAAACAGTTCAGTGTATTTGTCTCCTACCACTGGGCAACAGAGAAAGACGTTATTCAGATATAGTTGAAAATGACAGCATTGCCTTGAACCAGATAAAGGAACAAATGATCTGTGGAGTAGCTTCTTTTACCTTAGGGTCTCACCTCCTGATGATTTTTTTACCCCTCCCACAGGACTTTGAAGAAATCTGGAGCCCTCTGGAAGGATGCTTACTACGAAACACAGAAACATGATGCAGAATCTCAGACTGAATATGCATGTAATTGCTTCTCTGAAGAGGGTTGGTGAATGTGCAAGAGATCTTTGCTGCTTAACTGTGAGCACTATTGGCATACCTGAGTGTGCCAGGAGTGTGAGTTCCAAGGACACATGATAACCCCCTTCCCTGAAGATTTTCCCTACCAATAAGAAGCAGAGGAAACACAAGGTGGCTTTGGCCAGGGTGACAAAAGGGAAATGGGAGCCAACGTTTTCATTTTTTCAATAGGATCTTGAACTTAGTTCTACCAGTATACCTTAGTCAGATTATCTTGGTCACTGGGCATAAATTCAGGGAGCAGGTAAAGCTTTACTGATGAAGAGGGAATAGGCAGAAATGGGCTAAAGCAGAGACTTCTAATGGGGTATTTTTGAAAACAGTGCAATCATTTTTAGAAGAGAATCATGTATTTAAGAAGTTCCTAATGAAGTACAAATTTTTGCTTATTCTTCTTTCAAATATGTCAACTTCATTTTCTTTAAAATTGAGTATAATTGACATTAAACTCTCTTTAAATGTTTCAATATTCACTTTAGATTTTCATTATTGTACATGCCGATGTGTAATTAACGTGTATAGATATACACTTCCTGTCCAAGTTATAAAAATCTCTTAAAGGAGCTTTCTACATGCAGGACCAATAGAAACTGATCAACCAGGTTAAGGTTCAACATTTAAAGGTGACTGTTGTTCTGCTAAAGAATAGAGTGTCCCTGAGTGTAAGATTTGTTTGCCTAATCTCTACCCACCAGAGCAGAAATATTGAACCTCATTATTGGGTGACCTTAATGAAAGAAAGAGATTTGTTTTCTATAATGTATACCCAAGGCTGTGTCAAGTCATTTTTCAAGCTTGGCATCGAATTAAGCTTGGCTTAGGATGAGAAAGTTTCAATGCTAGAAGAATGAGTGGACATTCTCAGTACTATACAGATATATAGTGTCTGTGCTTTTGCTCATCTATTCATGAGGGCATATTAAAGCGGACCTTAGCTGCAGGGAGGGAAAGCACAACAGCACAAACCTCCATACCTAGCTGCAAGCAAGTCAGCATTATGGGTTTCTCTGTTGTCTAATATTCTACCAGGGGAGCATTTCATTCCATTACTCTCAACCCCGCAAAATACTCTTCTTTGTTTGTTTAATAATTAAGTCCCTGGATTCATGAACAAAGACCTTGTGGCAGAAAGAAGTGCAATGACTTGAAAAAAGCCATTGGGGATGAGGCAGAGGACACAAAAGCCAGAGTGCTACAAGGTGGAGCAATGAAGGAAAATGCATTAAATTGCTCACCAGTCCTGGGGAGCATGTCAAAGCTAAGAAAACAACAACTGGCTGTCTTGGAGAATTGGACATTGAAATGGTAATAATGTCAAATAAAAAATATCAAATAGAGAAACTGGGCAAAGCATGAAAAGGAAAAAAGGGTTTGTTGACTTCAGCATTCTCATAATGCAGCCATGCACCACATAATGATATTTCAGTCAATAATGGACTGCATATGCTGCAGTGGTACCATAAAACTGTGATGGAGCTGAAAAATTGTTATCATCTAGTGATATCACAGCTGTCATAACATGTAGCACAACATGTTACTCACATGTTTGTGATGATGCTGGTACAAACAAATCTACTGCTCTGCCAGTCAAATAAAAGTATAGCCTGTACAATTACATTCAGTACATAATACTTGATAATGACAATAAATGACACATTACTGGTCTATGTATTTACTATGCCATATTTTTATCCTTATCTTAGAGTGTACTCTTTCTACTTAAAAAAAAAAAGTTTACTGCAAAATAGCATCCCGTGTTAAGCCAGCAGCAGCTTCATACATATCATGTTGCCTAGGTGCAACAGGCTATGCCATATAGCATAGGTATGTAGTAGGCTATACCATCTGGGTTTCTGTAAGTATACTCTATTAGGTTTGCACAGTCATGCAATCACCTAATGCATTTCTCAGAAGGTTTCCCTGTTGTTAAGTGATGCAGGACTGTATAGCCCTGGGTGGATCTGGCAAGAGCCCACATTCCTCATGCTGGTGGATCTATACATGATTTCTCCCACATAAAATCAAGGTTGCCAGTGGGAGTAGGGTACAGTGCTTGGTTTTCTTTGTCTCATTTGGTCCAACTTCCAGAGATGGTCAAGCATCGTTTGTTGTCCTAGTGACAAGAGATATCAACCAGACCGCTCCCTGGACAAACTTACCACCTCCAAGGTGTTCCTTCCTCAGTGTCAAAGCTGGCCAGCTTTGTAGCTGCCTGAATGGATTAGTTTATGTGTAACTGAATGAACTTGGGGTATTTAGACAGATTATGTAGGCAAAATGTGAAATCAGTTCAGAAATGTGCTTGATGAGAATAAAAATGTGTGATGGAGTAAATTTTAACTTGCTTTGTGCTAGTCGATAAAATAATTGTTTTCCAGTTTCCAACTGATTTCTTTCTTACCTATGGTGACAGATATTTGCAGTTAGTGAGGCAAATGACTGCATTTCTATTGCTTGTTCAATAATCCTCCCAAAGGAGGAGAACCAACGCCTGTTACTTTCACAACTTCCCAGACCACTAAGCACTGAGTTAGAATTAGCTAATCCTTCCTGTAGGTCATTTCATTTCTGCCCTCTGTACTATAAGGCTCTGCTCTATGGTTGTACGCATGAAGGTAGCTTAATCAGCCAAGTTTCTGCCTCTTTAAGCTAAATGACTCCTGAGAGTTATGTTACGGCTCTACCTAAAACTCTTCAATGGATTCCCGTGGCTCTGGATGGACCAACCCTGAAGATTGCTGATTGACTTTGCCTGCATTAGCCCTTCCCTATGCACCCTGCTCCACCTTGTACTATTCTGGCCCTTGCTTCCTCTACTTCAGCCCCAAAGGCTTCTTTCAAATCATCACACTCCCTTCTGCCACAAGGTCTTTGCCCCTGAACCCAGTGTCTGAACTGCTCTGTCAGCCTTCCTGCCCTTTCCTTCTCACCTGGTTAGCTGCCACTCACCTGCAGATCTCAGTACTATTATCACACGACCAGGGAAGCTTCTGAACTAAATGAAGGTCTCCTGTAATATAAAATTATTACAGGTATAATCTTACATTTATTTGTGTGATTCCTTAATTAACCTCTTTGTCTTCCACTCTAGCCTGCAATACTTGTGATGGCAAGGACAGGCTGACATATTAGAGACACTCAATAAACACAGGTAGAGGGAAGGAAAGAAGGAAGAGAGGCAGGAAAGAAGGGAAAGAGGAAGGTAGGGAGGGAGAAAAGAAGAGAGGGAGGGAGGGAGTAAGAAAAGAATAGATGTATATGAATATAATTCATTCTAATTACCAATTACAAAAATTTACAAAGGTAAATTTTATCAAATATATGAAAAGCACTTTTATATCCTAACTCTAAATTATTAAAATTCTTACCAATACTTAAGAGCATCCATTAAGAAATATGTACTGAGCTACATCCTTCATTGGCATGGTTCCATTTAATCCTTATAACAGCCCCGTGGGGCAAGCCTTGTAATTAACCTCATTTTACAGATGAAAACCTTGTGGCTTAGAGAGACCAAGCGACTTCCTGATGTCACAGATAGGAAATGACAGAACAGAGTTTCAGACCCAGGAACAACTGACTCCATAGTCAATGAACATGAATTACCATGCCAGGAAATTCAAAATAAAGAGGAATTAAGAGGCATTAAAAGACAAGGGCAATCACTTCATGGCCTTTTGGCTAAGATCAAATGCAGAAGACATGAGCAGTTGGCATTTCTGCAATATCTGTAATAGCTTCCCAGAAGCTGATGGAATAAGCATTAGGTGGTTATCTTTCCATCTCAGTGAGAACAGATGCCTGGGGAGGGGAGGAGCACATGACAGGCACAGCAGCAACTTAGAAAGAGTCACCCCATGACTACCTTCTACTCAACAATCCTGAAAGAGTACGCAGCTCAGAGAAATTTCACTTGGGAGGAGTCAAGGTGAGATTTAACCTCTCAGAAAGGACAGACACTGCATTAAACATGGAAGAACATTATAAGAAATAGATTTGAGATTTTTGTGATTGCTGAGCATGAATTCAAACCAAGGGAAATTCACCTTCCTTGTGGCTATTTTCAGGAGGTCTTTCCTGGATCCTGTATCCTCTAAAGCTTCATTCTTCTTGGCAAAATTAGGCTGTGAGAAAGTGTGTGCATATTCATTTTACCATTAATTAAGGGTGCCTAAATTAGAATTCAGGAACCTAGGTTCCAATATCTGCTCCTTCACTTAATACTCCATACTGATATTGGCCAGGCCATTTATACACTTCTTATCTCAATCTGTTAAACTGACATAGGGCATGATATTACCCAACCTCTGTGCATCACAGCATGGTTGGGACAATCAAATGAAATAAGGCAAATGGAACAGTTTTGTAAGCCAAGAATGCTCATTCTGATGCTGGTTACTGTTGTTATTATAATGATTCCCCCCATCCTAGACAGACCAAAAGCAAGGGAATCCATAGAGTCACACAGACCTGAAGGATGGAAAGACACTGAATCTTTTCAACCATGACAGGAGCGCTTTTCCATAGATGAGAGGCTTATGAGTCACAAGGGAAGAAACAATTTCTTCTGTTACAAGTAACACCCAGAGTCACCCTCCTTGTCTGACTATATTAAATCCCCTGGGACCAGCATGCACATCTCAGGCCTGCCGGACAGTAGAGAGCCAGGGGTTCTAATTATCCAAACTTCTGGTTAACAGTGTGAGCTCATAATTCTTATTGTTGGAAATCATACGAAATACAACTATACCATTTGTTGCTTAACTGGTATATTATAAAGGACTTTCTTGAGTATTTCCCTGCTAATCACCAACCACAAAGATGCAGAAAGCATAGGAGGCTGAGGGCAGGACTATACTCAGAATGTACTTGTTCACTCTCAACTTCATTTATGAAACTGCAAACACAGCAACGTTGAAAGAATTTTACAGTGAACATCTGCATAGCCATCACCTAAATTTCAACTTGAACATTTTAGTAAATTTGTTTTACTTCATATTTATCCATCTACCTATGTCTCTATCCATTAATCCCTCTTATTTTGTTACGCACTTCAAAGTAAATTTCCAGAGGCTTACTTTTAAAAGTAAACCTCAGATTATGCAGACAACAAAGTATGTTTCTCCTCTTCAATAAAGAAGTGGTGAAAATTGTGTATCAGTTTCATATTTAAGAGAATTTTGCTATGTTAAGGGAATATGTTAGGGGAATATAAAGTAGTTAACTTTCTGAAAAAATCAATTATTAACTCAAAACAGAATAAACCTTCTCATACATACACTTCTCTTCCATTATTTTTCATGTGTTCATATATATATATATATACCTTCAGTCTCTTTCTTTTGGCAACATTAATTAAGCACCTACCATGTGTTAGACACTGAGGCTAGGTGATGTGAAGAAGAGAGGCAGGAGCCCAGCCTTTTGGAGCTTACAGTGTACTGGAGAAGAGAGTCAATAAACAAGTAAATGGAAGAAAACTCAGGATGATTACCTATAAAGAAAATAGAGTGTTGTGAGAGAGAATGATAAGGAGATCAGGGAAAGATGAATGTGAGAAGAGTGTGAAGGCTCCTGCCATGAGATCCTGGTGAGTATGATCATGAGAAGCAAGTGCAAAGGCCCTGAGGCAAGAATAAGCTGTTCAAAGAATAGAGCAGGAACCTGTAGGGCTGTGGAACAGTGTGCTAGGTGTTGTCCTCACTGTCTCTTCAACTTCATTTCTTCATGAGCATGTTTCACTGTGGCTTTACAGCAGCATTCAAAAATAATTTTCTGTTACTTGTATGAACCTAGTTTTCTCTTAGAATTCTTCCCTGATTTAACTGACCAGGTTAATTCTCCCGTTATAAGCTGTTGTGCTCTGTGCACCTCACTGGTAAAACTTATTTCTGCCTCTACACCCACTAGACTGAATTCCATGAGGACAGTAGGTGGTTGCTCACCATTTTATCACCAGCCTTAGTCCATTGTAGCACGTTGACTTGGTGTTCAATAAATATTTTGATGATTACTTAAATAAATAATTAATTAGAGCAATGCTAGATAAGCCTGGAAACTTAAATTGGGGTTCATATTGAACAAAATCTAAAATGCCAGGCTGGAAAGTATATGCTTGATTAAGTAGATTACATGGGTCCATAGAGAATCTTTGAACTGGAGAGCAGTGGAATTGGAATTGGGCTCTGGAAAGACCCTTCTGGAAGCCACACAAAGGGAAGATTGGAAGAGTAAGTGGCATGGAGGTGAGGAGACCAGAGAGGTGACCATTGCAACAACCTGGGTGAGAGATCAAAGAAACCTGAGTTTGGCTGGTGCTACAAATATGAAACACAAAGGAATAAATAGAGACACATTGTAGAGTCTGGGTCCGTGAAATGATATGTAATAAAACATTTGGGAAACCTAAGTACAAACCAAAGTTTGGATTGTAGATGGTGACATTAACTAGGGGAGAAAAAGTAGAAGATGAAGGAAAAGTGAAGGGTTTCTTTTAAATGTCTTGAGTTTATGATATTGAAAGAGAACCTAAGTGGAGATGTCTAGCAAGTAATTGGAGGAAATTCCCTTCTGGATCTTGGAAGAGAAATAAACATAAAAGATACCAGCTTGGACATAATCTCCAGAGAGATCATCAAGAAAAAGAGTAGAGGGAAAGAGGCTTGATTTGACTGAGAATGTTAAGGATGTTTTCCTTAAGGATTGTCCTTAAGGATATTAAGGAATTTCCTTAAGGATATTAAGGATTAGGGAAGATTCCTTAAGGATGTTAGATTTGAGGAAAAAGGGGACAGCAAAAATAAATGAGATTAGCTGAGCCCTAACAGCAAACACAAGATAATGTATGAGGCAGAATAGGAGAGGATAAAGGTTAGAGAGAGACTAATGAACAGTCAAATACTGAAAGAAGCTAATACAGAGAAAAGTCCATTTAACTTCACTTAACTTTGTTCAGTTTGCCAAAGTTGAGTTGGGTTCATCTGAAGAAGGAACTAAACATCCAGATGGAACAATGTGTACTTGAACATGTTGCCATGATATTCTAAAAGGACTATTTTGCTAATGTTTGAAAGTGTGTTATCATTTTTACAAAAAGTAGAGATAAAGATTTTGTATTTGCATACCATCAAAAATTTTTCTGTAATGTCACAAACATAAAATTAGAATGTTTATATGAAATATAAGAGTAAATAGAATAGGATGCTTATCCACCAAGATGACCCACCTGGGAACTATGGCTTCCCCAAGCCTCATCCAGCTAAAGGGAAAGATGGGGGGATGAATATCTTAGCATATCAGAATGTCCCAGCATACAGGTTGGAAAATTGTGATTCACATCACCTCAAGCAACATGTCTGGATTTTACTGCTATTCCGACAGGGAGAGATAATAGTCAGCCCCTTCAGCTGTATCATTTATTAAAAGATTGAGACATTACCACTGTTGTTGTTATTAATGCCATCTGGTCAATTCTGACTTCATGTACAGCAGAACTGAACCCTGCCCAGTCTTTTTGCACTATTCAGTGATCTATATCAGACTATACTCTACTGCTATTCATGGGGTTTCCACGACCAATTTTTTTGTAAGTGGGTGGTTAGGTCCTTCTTCCTAATATGTCTTAATCTGGAAGCCCCACTGAAACCTGCCCACCCTGGTTGACCCTACCAGTGGCACAGCTTTCAGTATCATGGCAGCATGCAGCCCCCACAATATGACAACTTACAGATGGATGGTGTGGTATCCTGACTGGGAAGCGAACCTGTTCCACTATGGTAGGAGCTCCAAATCCCTAGGCCACCAGGGCTGGCTAGAGACACTACCATATCAGTTGGCAAATAGCCACTACCCTCTCTCCTAAGTCCCACAACTCTCTCTCCCTGACACCCCACCTCTTCTCCAAGGACACACTTACCATCTGCCTGGAATGGGAATGAGTGGGTGGTGGTAAATTTCCATATCTTTTAAACCCTGTTCAATGTACTGAGAAAGCAGCTTATTTACAAAAGACAAGTATCCTGTCCAAAATAAAATTTAAGCTCTAGGCCTCAGATTATTTGAGCTTGACCATTTCAACATGACCTACAAAATCTCCCAATAAAGAGCAACAACCAAAGACACAAAATGTTACTACCGAGTGATGAAAAGTATAAATAATCTTCCTTCTCATGAACAGCATTCCAAAAACTCCTGGTAATTGCTGCCCGGAATGCAACTGTTATTCTGGTGCTCCCTGTTCAATAGAGGAATCAAAAGAAAATGCCTATGTGGATGAAATTGTTAAAACCTGTAATTTGGAATCCTTTGCTCAGGCAGTTGCAAAAGGATGCACAAGAGCCATTTGAATCCTCTTCTCAACAGGGCAAACTCAAACGTTGACTCACACCCAAATAATTTTTGTTCTGACATATGATTTATTGACAGAAGGAATAGGCAGAGCTGGAGAGACCAGAAAGTGAGGCTGCCCTAAGCCACAAGGGGGAGTTTATAGCCATGAGGATTCACTGACCAGAGCCCTGTTCTTGGGTTCTGTTAATAGGTACACATCTACTCCTAACTAACAATGTGCTCATGAGCCTGCCCATTCCTTTCCAGAGACTCCCTCCTTCATCCACAAATGATGAATGAAATACAAGGAATCATTCTGAGTTTTAAAAGTACAATGTATGTTAAAGGGTCAGTATCTTGCCTGGCACTGGTCAGATTTCAGGGCTACTGCAATAACTTCCTAACTCTTCGTTCTGCTTCCCCTCTTCTTTCTCATCAGCACCTTTGAACTTGATGTTCTCTCTACCTGAAATCCCCTGGATATTTGCACAAGTGCTACTTACTCATCATTCTTGTCACCTTCTATCCAATCCAATTCATGCACAGAATCCCTGTACACTCCCCCGCCACAATTGCCTGTCATTCTCTAATCGTTAGCCACTTTTCTTTCCTTCATAATATGGAACACTATCTGAAATTATCTTATTTATTATTCATCTCATCTCATTGCAATATAAGTTTGTGGAACTTAGTAAAAGAAATGTTAACTAAATTGGGGTTGAGAAGGCCTGTAGGATGAGCTCTCATGCCTTATAACACATCATCAATTACAGCAAACAGGAAGAGACTGGAAGCTTGCATCTTTGACAGGAAGTAAAACTACTTTACTACTGAAGGAAGATTTCTCTCCCCACCCAGCAACAGCCCAGCCAATGAGAAATCCCACAGCTCAGTCAATGAGAAGCCGTTACCACCCTGAACTAGTTTCCCCCAGTGAACTTTCCATTAGAACAGCCTCTCCCTACTCCCTTAAAGGCAGTTCCCCTCCTTTGTTTTCTGGATTTGCCTGTGGATTACCATAGCATGAACATCCTAAACTACACTTCTTTTGGCTATTCTCAAATAAATTTATTTTGAGATAAAATACCAGGCAAATTTGCTTTTTAAGTTGACAAGTTTTAATACAGAAATCTGGAAGGGTGCTTCACAAATTAATGAATGAATTTAAGTATATCCTTGTCATTTATAAATGAGAAGAAAATTGGGAAAAAGACTTCAACTCCTTGAGAGCAGTGATTTTTGACTGATTTGTTTACTACTATTTCTCTGGCACTGAGCATGGCCCAGAGTGGGTGCTCAATAAATAATTGTTCTTGAAGGTCTGTTCTGACTTTTTCTCCCTTCAAGCCATCAAACACATCTCAGAGTGGTTTTTCAGGGGGTACAAAGTCCAGGCCTGGCTGGAATTTCCAAGGGCGGAGCCACCAGTACCATCCAGTAGAGTCGTATTTGGAGAAGAACTTCTGATGCCTGGCTTCAGAGAATTCAACAAGCAATTATGGAGAACCTATTTTGAGGCTAACGTGTACTGCAGGTGCATGAAATATGAGCTGAAGGGGCATTAACTGACATGCCCCTTTAAAAACCATGTGTCCTTGAGGCTCCTTGTCTGGGCTACATGCCAGCACTCACAATGATAAGTCCTCAGCTTGGCCAAACCAGCTGCTTTCTCTTGGGGTAGTTAGCCCAAAGACCTTCACTGTCTGATGGAACACAGAGGCATTCCAGGGGTGGGGTCTGGTCCTAGGAATGCAGGTCGTACAGGGACAATCCAACTTGGGAAGCACACAGCCTTTGTTCCTCTGTCTACTTAGGCAAGCTTCTCTCAGGCGGTTGTAGCAGGTGCACATTGCTTGTCCAGCCAGCTGCCGCTGGACCTTCCCTGTAAGTAACTCCCCAATAAACCCCTATGTCTCATTTTCTGTCTCTGGGTCATTTCTTGGTTCTCTCAGAAACCTATCCCACACTGCTCACCCAGATGGGCATGTGGTGGAACATGAGCACGCCATCGTTCTGCCCTAAAGGAGCGGACAATTTCATTAAGAAACCAAGGCTAACAAATTTAAAATGAAGATAAAATTAAGGTAATCCAGGGCTATTGTTAGAAATAGCAGTGGTTAGGCGGCTGTACTGCTGGGCGCCTGTGCAGTGGCTTCCTGTATCTGCTATTAGGTCACAGGGCTCAGGCCCATCTCTCGAGGCCAGCCTGGTGAGGTGAGGTGCCTGAACAGAACATGGGCAGGACTTGAAATGCTCGGTAGAAAGAAGTTGCCTGTTGAGCCACAGGTGGGCCAGCCCCAGGCCTGGGCACCCTGCTGGGGAGAGGAGTCTCCCAGGCTCCTGCCCACTGGTCCTGAAGAAGCTGACAGCGAAACCCCCACCAGGCACCCCTCTATAAGGAAGGGAGGAAGGATAAGCTAGAGGAAGACCATGGCAGCCAGCTGTGTGGCCACCTCAGCCTCCCTCAGGCCGTCCATCTGGGATGAGACCTTCTCATATGAGGGTGAACCATTCCACCTGGGGACCATGGGCCTGGATGAGCTCCTGCTACAGAATGTCATCCCCGCTGCCCCCCCCCCCCCCCCCCACAAAGCCCACAGCCTGCTGCTGCCTGTGGCCCTGCTGGAGGGAAAGACTCCGAGGCGTCCTCACCATCCTCCTCCACCATCGCCTTTCAGCTCTCTGTAACTGTGTCCAGCACAGGTTGGTGATGGCTCTTTGGCAGGGCCACCTGCCTCATCTGACGAAGTCCACTTGCCGCTGGGGACTGCTTGTGTCCCCACACCCCGGGAGCCCCTTCTCTCAGGGGAGGTCCTGATTGGCCTGCAGTGTGGACGAACCCTCTGCTCCCCACCATCAGCACAGTCCCCCAAGGCTGGAGGCAAAAATAGCAGTCACATCAGTGGCACGGGGAGCCTTTCTTTTGGTTGGTGTGTCGCAGATGGTCAGGAGAGTAGAATGAGCCCTTCCAGCCTGAGTTTGAGGCTGCGCAGCACAGAAATCCCATTCTGTGTTTCCTCAATGCTGTCTTTACCCCCACGTTCCCTTTGCCACAGATTTTTGGGAAGTTCAGGCAATAATAATAGTAATAATACCAGCTAACACTTATTTAGTACTAATCTGCCAGGTGTTAACACTTAATCCTCACAAAAAATTGATACTCTTATCCCTGCTTTATAAATGAGGAAACTGAGGCACAGAGAAATTACATAGCTTTCCTGAGGTCACACAGCTGGTAAGTAGTGGAGACAGCACTGGAACCCAGGGTGTCTGTCTCCATAGCCAAGTACTGCTTAGGCACTGGCACGAAGAAGGTATTCCCACCACCCAGAGAGAAAAAAACATCACCTTTTGGATTCCTTCTTTATCCTCTCATTCTTTTTCTGTTTTTACCTCTGGGAGTTAATTTGTTTGTTTGTTTTCATGCCCCTTGGACATGAGCCCCCCAGAGAAAGCATATCCTCTGTTTCAGGGGGCTCTGCAAAGCTTTTTGCAGCCTCAGTTAGAGGTATATACAGATATTCCTTGAATTATTAGGGAGTTGCATCCCAATAAATCCATTATTAAGTTGATAATATCACAGGTTGAAAATGCATTTAATACATCTAACCTACTGAACATCATAGCTTAGCCTAGCCTACCTAAAATGGGCTCAGAACACTGACATTAGCCTAGAGTTGGGCAAATCGTCTAACAGAAAGCCTAATTTATAAGAAAGTGTTGGATATTTCATGTAATTTAGTGAATACTGTATTGAAAGTGAAAAAGAGAATAGTTGTCTGGGAACAGAATAGTCGTCAGTGTATTGGTTGTTTATGCTCATGATCGAGTGGCTGACTGTGGGAGCTGCAGCTGTCCAACATCATGAGAAAGTACCACACTGCATACTGCTAGCCTGGGAAAAGATCCAATTTCAAAATATGAAGTACAATTTCTACTGAATGCGTATAGTCACACCACTGAAAAGTCAAAAAATACAAATCAAACGATCTTAAGTTGGGGACTGTCTATAGGCAGGTGGCTTCTGAGAAGGACTCCAGGAACTGGGGTACCCAGGGAACCTGTACTCAAGAAATTCTCAAGCTAAATTTTTTTTACTTTCTATCATAGAAAATTTTTTCAAATGAAAAAGTAAGAGACTATAATGTATGAAGTAAGAGGCTATAATGAACCTCCACATAACCATTACTCAGCTTCCATAATTCTTTTTTTCTTATGGTAACATTGGTTTATAACATTATATAAATTTCTGGTGTACATCATGATATTTCAATTTCTGTATAGATTACATCAGGTTCACCACCCAAAGACCAATTACAATCCATCACCACACCAATCCAATCTTAGTTTCTATGTGTTTGTTTGTTGTTGTTTTAACCTCCTATTTATGAGAGATCATACACTCTTTGACTTTCTCCCTCAGATTTATTTCGTTTAGCATAAAACCCTCATGGTCCGTCCATGTTGTCACAAATGGCCAGATTTCATCATTTTATATGGCTGAGTAGTATCCCAATGTGTATATATACCACATCTTCTTTATCCGTTTGTCCCCTCGTGGGCACCTAGGTTGCTTCCAAGTCTTGGCTATTGTGAATACTGCTGGAAATGAACATAAGGGGGCATATATGTTTAAGCATTCATGTTTTCATGTTCTTTGGATAAACCCAAAAGTGGAATAGCTGGATCATATGGTAGTTCTATTCTTGATTTCTTGAGGAAGCTCCGTACTGTTTTCCATAGTGGCTGCACTAGTTGGCACTCACACCAGCAGTGTATGAGGGTTCTCTTTTCTCCACATCCTCTCCAACACTTGTTATTTCCTGTCTTAATAATAGTCATTCTGAGGGGCATGAGGTGATATGTCATTATAGTTTTGATTTGCATTTCCTTCATAGTTAATGATCTTGAACATGTTTTCATGTGCCTGTTGGCCATCCGTGTATCTTCTTTGGAGAAATGTCTGTTCAGATCTTTTGCCCATTTTTTAATTCAGTTGTTTGTTTTATTGTGGTTGAGATGTATGAGTTCTTTATATAGTGTGGATATTGACCCCTTATCAGATATATGGTTTCCCAATATCTTCTCCCAGTTGTTAGGTCATCTTTTCATTTTGTTGGTGATTTCCTTTGCTGTGCAGAAGATTTTTAGTTTGGTGTGGTCCTATTTGTTTATTCTTTCTATTGTTTCCCTTGCCTGGCCAGATATGGCACTTGAAAATATGCTCCTAAGACCAATTTCAAATAACATACTGCCTATGCTTTCTTCTAGAAATTTCATGGTTTTGGGGCTTACATTTAGTCTTTAATTCATTTTGAGTTATTTTTTGTGTAAGATAATGGTCTACTATCATTCTTTTACATGTGACTGTACCGTTTTCCCAACACCATTTGTTGATGAGGCTTTCCTTCTCCAATTGTGTGTTCTTGGCTCCTTTGTTGAAAGTTAACTGTCCATAGTTTTGTGGGTTTGTTTCTGGGCTCTCGATTCTGTTCCATTTATCTATGTGTCTGTTTTTGTGCCAGTACCATGCTGTTTTGGTTACTATGACTTTGTAGTATATTTTGAAGTCAGGGAGTGTGATACCTCCAGCTTTGTTCTTTTTTCTCAGGATTGCTTGCTTTCTGGGGTTTTTGTTGTTCCATGTAAATTTTAGGATTCTTTGGTTCTATTTCTGTGAAAAATGTCATTGGAACTTTGATAGGGATTGCATTGAATCTGTAGATTGCTTTAGGAAGTATGGACATTTTAAATATGTTAATTCTTCCAATCCAAGAGCATGGAATGTCTTTCCATTTCTTTGTGTCTTCTATTTCTTTCAACAGGGTTTTATAGTTTTCAGTGTACAGATCTTTCATCACTTTGATTAAGTTTATTCTTAGGTAACATTCTTTTTGTTGCCATTGTAAACGGGATTGTATTCTTAATTTCTCTTTCTGCTACTTGGTTGTTAGTGTTTAGAAATGCAACTGTATGTTGATTTTGTATCCTGCAACTCTACCTCATTCACTTATTATTTCTAAAAGTCTTTTAGTGGATTCTTTAGGGTTTTCTATATATAAAATCATGTCATCTGCAAATAGTGACAGTTTCACTTCTTCCTTTCCAATTTGGATTCCTTTTCTTTTTCTTTTTTTTCTTTTGCCTGATTGTTCTGGCTAAGACTTCCAAGTCTATGTACAATAAGAGTGGTGAAAGTGGGCCTCCTCGTCTGGTTCCTGTTCTTAGAGGGTAGCTTTCAGTTTTTCTCCATTGAGAATGATATTAGCTGTGGGTTTGTCATATGTGGCCTTCATCATGTTGAGGTGCTTCTGTTCTGTAGACATTTTATTGAGAGTTTTTATCATAAATCGATGCTGTATCTTTCAAATGCTTTCTCTGCATCTATTGAGATGTTCATGTGATTTTTACTCTTCATATTGTTAAGGTGGTGTATCACGTTGATTGATTTGTAGATATTGAACCATCCCTGCAGCCCTGGAATATATCCCACTTGATCATGGTTTATGATCTTTTTAATGTATTTTTGTATTTTATTTGCTAGTATTTTGTTGAGGATTTTTGCATCAATGTTCATCACTGATATTTGTCTTTAATTTGCTTTTTTTGTGTTCTTGTCTGGTTTTGATATCAGGTTAATATTGGCTTCATAGAATGAGTTAGGAAGTTTCCCCTCCTCTTCAACTTTTTGTAACAGTTTGAGAAGGATAGATATTACGTCTTCTTTGAATGTTTGCTAGAATTCACTAGGGAAACTGTCTGGTTCTGGATGTTTCTTGGGTGGGGGGGGTAGGTTTTTGATTACTGTTTCAATCTCCTTACTGGTGATTGATCTATTTAAATTCTCTATTTCTTCTTGAATCAGTTTTGGAAGGTTGTATGGTTCTAAGAATTTATCCATTTCTTCTGCATTATCCAATTTGTTGTCATATAGCTTTTCATAGTACTCTCTTATAATCTTTTGTGTTTCGGAGATGTCCATTGTAATTTCTCCTCTTTCATTTCTGATTTTATTTGAGCTTCCTCTATTTTTTTCTTTGTAAGTCTAGCCATAGCTTTGTCAATTTTGTTTATCTTTTCAAAGAACCAGCTCTTCGTTTCATTGATTTTTCTCTATTTTTTTGGTCTCTATTTCATTTATTTCTGCTCTGATTTTTATTATTTCCTTCTTTCTACTGATTTCGGGCTTTATTTGTTCTTCTTTTTCCAATTCCTTGAAGGGCACTGTTAGATTGTTTATTTCAGATTTTTCTTGTTCTTGAGGAAAGCCTCTATTGCTGTAAACTTCCCTCTAAGAACTGCTTTTGCTGTATCCCATACAGCTTGGCATGTGGTATTTCCATTTTCATTTGTCTCCAGGTAATTTTTTATTTCTCCCTTGATTTCTTCATTGACCCAATCATTGTGCAGTAACATTTTGCTTAATCTCCACATAACTGTAGCTTTTCTGATTTTCTTCCTGTAGTTGATTTCATGCCTTTGTGGTCAGAAATGATGCTTGATATTATTTCAATCTTTTAAATTTACTGAGACTCATTTTGTGGCCTAATATGTGATCAGTCCTGGAGAGTGTTCCATGTACATTTGAAAAGAATTTGTATTCTGCAGTTTTTCGATGGAATGTTCTGTATATATCTACTAAGTCCATCTGGTCTTCTGTGTCATTTAAGGCCAATGTTTCTTTATTGTTCTTCTGTTTGGATGATCTATTCATTGGTGTAAGTGGAGTATTAAAGCCCCTACTATTATTTTGTTACTGTCTACTTCTCCTTTTATGTCTGCCAATAATTGCTTTATATATATATATATATATCTCTATGTGCTCCTATGTTGGGTGCATAGATATTTACACGTATTGTAAGTATTATATCCTCTTGTTGGATTATTCCATTTATCATTGTGTAGTGCTCTTCTTTTTCCCTTGTTACAGTTTTTATCTTAAAGTCCACTTTGTCTAGTAATAAATATTGCTACCCTAACTTTCTTTTCATTGCCATTTGCATTGAATATCTTTTTCTATCCCTTCACTTTCAGTTTGTGACTGTCTTTAAGTCTGAAGTGTGTCTCTTGTATGCAGTATATACGAGTCTTGTTTTTTGTTTCCAATCGGCCACCCTATGCCTTTTGATTGGAGCATTTAACCCATTGACATTTAAAATAGCTATTGGTAAGAATGTACGTACTCCCATTTTGATACTTTTTTTCTGAGTGTTTTAGTAGTTCTCCCCTCTTCTTTTCTTCTTCTCTTGCTCCCTTCCCTTGTGGTTTGATAGCATTCTTTAGTATTATGTTTGAGTTTCTTTCTCTTCATATTTTGTGTATTCATTACAGGTTTCTGGTTTGTGATTACCGTGAGGTCCATATATAATAACTTATGTATATAGCAATCTATACTAACTTTATGGTCTCTTTACTTTGACCTCTTGCTTAAAGCTCTATTCTTTTACTCCCCTCCTCCCACATTTTATGTTTTGGATATCATGTCTAACCTCTTTTATTGTGCATGTGCATCTAGTGCCCTCTTACCATGGAAATAGATAATTTTAGTACTTTTGTCTTTTGACCTTCGTATTAGCTTCATAGGTGGCTGATCTGCTACCTTTACTGTATATTTTCCTTTGCCAGAGATTTTATTGCTTTTTTTGGATAATTTTCTTATTCTTATTCGTAGTCTTCTCTTTCCACTTAAATAAGTCCCTTTAGCTTTTTTTGTAAGTCTGGTTTCTGAGTGATAAATTCCTTTAGTTTTTGCTTGTCTGGAAAAGTCTTTATCTCTCTTTCCATTCTGAGTGATAACCTTGCCAGGTAGAGTATTCTTGGCTGTACCTTTTTTCCTTTTCAGCACTTTAAATATATTGTGCCACTCCTTTCTAGCCTGTAATATTTTTTCTGAGAGTCAGCTAATAGCCTTATGGCATTTCCTTTGTATGTAACTTGTTGCCTGTCTCTTGCAGCTTTTAGGATTCTCTATCTTTAATTCTTGACATGTTAATTATAATGTGTCTCAGTGCGAGCCTCCTTGTATTTATCTTGTTTGGTGCTCTCTGTTCTTCCTGTACCTGAATGTTTCTTTCCTTTCTTAGGTTAGTAAAGTTTTCAGCTATTGTTTCTTTAAATAGGTTCTCTGCCCCTTTATCTTTCTGTTCTCCTTCAGGGACACCTATAATACAGATGTGAGTGTACTTGATGTTGTCCCAGAGGTCCTTGTTGTTTTTAATTTTTTTATCTTTTATCTGTTCAGCTTCAGTGATTTCCACTAGTCTTTCATACCCAGAGTCTATCAAGTGAGTCTCTTTTCACCACAGGGCTACGCACTTTTCTTCCTGGTGATTTTAGGTTGCTTCCTGAAATGGGTGAATTTGTGCATAGGCCTTTTAAGAGCAGACTTTTTTTCCCTTGTGATTGAAAGCTTTTCTAGGGATATTCCTGACTGTAGTTAATAGCCAGCAAATCCAGATATGACACTTGTCTTGGTTGTGCTGAATTCAAAAGCTGCTTATAGTGGTAACGCTTCCCCTCAGGTCCCCCACTCCTGCAGGGAAGGTTTCATACCTTATGATTGCTCCCAGCTGACCATGAAGCGCCACCTCTCAAAGGTGACTTTTTTCTCTCCAGAGGAAAATTTCTGCCTCACCCCATCTCAGTTGTTGTGGGGGTTCTTTTTATCCAGTTTTCAGTTCTTTCTCAGAGGTAATGTTTACAAGAGGAGTTGTAAATTTGTTGTGTCCATGGGAGGAAGTGAGTTCAGAATCTGCCTACACTGCCATCTTGACACATCCCATAATTCTTAATTCATAACCAATCTTCCTTTCTGCCACCCTTTCTAGTCCCCTCACCTGATTATTTTCATACATTTCCTATATATCATATCATTTTACTCATAAATATTTCAATATTCACGTAAAATGTAAGAGTTCTTAAAAACAACAGAAATACTAGTTTTACATCTGAATTTGACAAGAAATTCATCAGATTTAAAATTTTAAAAATGATGTGATAGCAACAATTAAAACTCAGAGAAGGAGTCAGTGTGGTCTTCCAGAATAAGAAGGCACAGACAACAATCCCTACTGGGCTTTGGCCTCTGTGTGTTGGATTTCTCATGTGTTAAATTTAATGAGGAAGTTAGATGGGGAGATAGCAAAGTTTTCATCTAGCTCTGACACTCTAATAATTTTTATAGCCAGATGGATTATCCTGTACCTATAGGTCTGTGCACCCTTCAACATGCTTGCAAATTTGCATTAATAATTTCAGTAGTACTTCCTATAGCAACCCTACCAAAATGCAGACTTCTTGAGAGTCAAGAATTTTTCTCTTCTTCACTACCACATCCTCAGTACTGTGGCAGAATCAAATCAGGTACTTGATAAATATCTGTTTAATGATTGAATGATTGAGCCTCTTCCACCTTTTCTAACAAAATCACTGGGCCACTTAGGAATTATGAGGCATCAATCATTTTGGACAACAGAAAAATCCAGTAAAACAGTATCACTACAAATCGTACATTTTCCTGTTCATAGAACTACTTAAATGATTATGGTGATATGAAACTAGGAAATGTCCCTATCAAAGATATATTAGGGGCCAGCCCAGTGGCATAGTGGTTAAGTTAGCATGCTCCACTTCAGTGGCCCAGGGTTCTTGAGTTCGGATCCCAGGTGCAGACATGCACACCACACATCAAGCCATGTTGTGGTAGTGACCCACATACAAAATGGAGGAAGATTGCCACAGATGTTAGCTCAGTAATAGTTTTTCTCAAACAAAAAGAGGAAGACTGGGGGATATGAACAGATATTTCTCTCAAGAACATATACAGATGGCCAACAGACACATGAAAAGATGTTCATCATCCCTAATCATCAGGGAAATGCAAATCAAAACTACACTAAGATATCACTTTACACCTGTTAGAATGGCAAAAATAACCAAAACAAAAAGTGACAAATGTTGGAGAGGTTGTGGAGAAAAAGGAACCCTCATACACTGTTGGTGGGAGTGCAAACTGGTGCAGCCATTATGGAAAACAGTATGGAGATTGCTCAAAAAGTTAAAAATAGAAATACCATATGACCCAGCCATCCGACTACTGGGCATTTATCCAAAGAACTTGAAATCAGCAATTCCAAAAGTCCCATGCACCCCTATGTTCATCGCAGCATTATTTACAATAGCCAAGATGTGGAAGCAACCTAAGTGCCCATAAACTGATGATTGGATAAAGAAGATATGGCATATATATATACGATGGAATACTACTCAGCCATAAGAAGGATAAAATCGTCCCATTCACAACAACATGGATGGACCTTGAGGTTATTACGTTAAGTGAAATAAGCCAAATAGACAAAGACGAGCTCTGTATGACTCCACTCATAAGTGGAAGTTAAACATATAGACAAAGAAAACTGATTGGTGGTTACCAGGGGAAAGGGGGAGTCGGGGGAGGGCACAAAGGGTGAAGTGGTGCACCTACAACATGACTAACAATAAGGTACAACTGAAATTTCACAAGGTTGTAAACTATCATAATCTTAATAAAAAGTTTAAAAAAAAAAAGACAAAGACTGGCAAAGGATGTTAGCTCAGGGCCAATCTTCCTCGCCAAAAAAAGAAAAAAGATATTTTAGGAATTTGGGCTACAGCATAGTATCAGCTGACATGAAGAGGGTGAACAAAATGAATCAGAGCCAAGTGTCCAGGTGAGCCTGACATTCTTTGTATAGTAGTATGGAGTATTAATAAATAGGCAGATGTTTCAGCTGAAATGGATCAATGCACCTTACTTATGCTGCCTCAGTAACAGACTATAAACTGTCAGAAAAGAAGGGATATGGAAACCAGCTATTCCTCCTCCTTCAAAGCTTTTGGTCTCACTGTGGGTCACCTGCCAATTTCCACAGGAGGCTGGAAAGGACTCAGCTAACCTTCCCTAGGGTAGTTTAAGCAGCTAAGGGGTCAGCTGGAATGGTTGCTTGCTGTTTGTTTTCTGTTTGCCTCAGCAGTAGGCTTCCTGGGGATTGTTTACTCTGTGACTCAGCTATTGAGAAGTTCTGAAAAGAGGCCAAAGGAATTTAGTTTTTGTCTCCTTGGACCCCTCTGGAACCCTGTTAGCAGCTTTTCACCATCTTCAGCTTTGACAAAGTCCCTTACAAAGCCTTTGAAATCCATTTTATATTGCAATTATACTGAGGCTTGTTTTTGTAGGGTATTTTGGTAATGTCTTATCTGATTTATCTCCAATGTGTTTTAACCTACTCCTTCTATCTTCTCCATCACACTTAAATAGAACCACCATTCACATAATTAATTAGAACAAGAGTCTAGAGTCAAACTTCATTTCTCTCTTTCTTTCACTTCCTACATTGAAATCAAAAGCAATTCCTATAAACTCTACCTTCTCAAAACAGTACAATTAAGTATCATTGTCTCCATTTCCCATATACTAGCCTAGATGAGCCACTGTTATCTCTCAATTGAACGACTGCGTGAGCTTCATATATGGTCTCCCAACTTCCATTCTTGCTCTTATAATCTAGACTCCAGTCAGCAGCAAGAATAATCTGTCCAGTGCAATGATCTATCTAATGTCACTTTCCCCACTTAGCCTACAATGACTCCCTGTCACACTTAGAATGACACCCAAACTCCTCACCAAGACCCCAAAGGCCATATACGATAAGACCATTGCCTGGGCCTCTGACCCAATGTGTAACATATTCTCCTTCAGGCCCTCCTGGCTGCTTTCTTGTCCTTGGAACGTACGAAGAAGCCAAGCTCATTTTAATTCCCACTTTAAAGATTTTGAACCATGTTTTCCTTCAGTTGGGTTTGCTGTTCCCACAGTAGCATCTCTCTAAAGAGGCCTCTCCTGACTGAGGTGGTGCCTCCTCTCAGGCACCTTCACTCCATAGTATGTTATTTGCCTTCTAGCACTTATCCCTGCTAGAAATTATCTTGCTTATTAGTGAGTCTCCTTGTTTATACTCTGTTCTCCACACACACTAGTATGCAACTTTTGTGAAAGTCATAGCCGTTTGTTCCTGTTTCCTGTGTGTCCACAGTGCCTAGAACACTGCCAGGCACACATTAGGTACTAGTACTATCTATTGCATTACCATATAATTTAACATAGAATCACTGAATTTATGTTTTTCCTCAAGAAGACAGAAGATTTCTCCATTCTAGTTCTTTTCAAACTTGGGTCTGGTCCAGCCTGATGACTGAGATCTTAAATTCTGAATTCCAACTGACTTATTTGAATTCCATCTTCATTCTTTGCTATCCACGTGGTCATGTCTGAATCCTTTCATGTCCCTGAGCCTCAGATCATTTACCTGCAAAATGCAGATAATAACAGCACTTACATCATAGGATTGTGTGCAGATTAACAAGATAATACATATAAAACCTTTCAGCTCAATGTCTTGAAATGACAAGTCTTCAATAAACATTATTACTGTTGCCAGTGTTGGTTTTGAGCTCGCAGTAGTCATCACTATAAAGTAGAAGGTGTAGTTTTCTCTATCAAAGATCTTGCATCATTCATTCACATTCATTCATTTATTCATTCCATGGAGGTGGGAATTCATACTGGTTCTACACACCATGCAGGCACCACCTACACAAATACAAACAAGTATACTTGTCCTCAAGGAGCTTACCATCCATTGCAAAAAGAAATGATTCACATTGGTACTTAGTATATAAGGATAAAGAATAGATATAAACCTATTGGCTATGGGAAGAAAGAGAGAAAGATCTAAGTCACAAGTGAGGAGAGCAAGCAGATGGACATTTCTCTGAACCAAGAGTCAAGCGATGAGTATGAAGTAGTCAGAAGAATAGTGAGTTGTAGGAAAGTGGAGGGAAGCAAGGGACAGAGGTTTTCAGAAGGCATTGTAGGAAACACCATGGATTGAAGAGCAGCAGTGGTTCCTTTGGTATATTTGGAGCAGAAAGCAGTGGACAAATAGTGAAGAACCTTGTGTGCTGAGCCAGTTTGAACTTTATCCTGAAAGAATGAGGAATCATGGAAAAAATTTAGTCAGAGAAGATAACATCAGCAGACGTGCATTTAAGAAATATTGGATTTGTGGAAGGTTAGAGTTGTGAGTAGAAGGTGCATTAGGAAGTTAGGTTTGTAATTGTGAGCAGAAGTAGCAAACATATGAACTAAGGCAGTGCATATGGAGACAGAAATTAGGAAGCATATGAAAGAGAAGTAGAATTAACTGGGTTTTATGAGGCATTCAAACAAAACCACTTTTAGAAGCTCAAATATGATGAATGGAAGGGAACCATAGTCCTCATTAGATTTAGAACTGAGAAATTAAATTTCCTTTTAGGCATGCTCTAAGATTTGATGCAAAAGTGATTATGCACAGCCAGTGATCAAGATATGGTGGGACAGTTGATGAGAGTGAAACATGGTAAGCAATGATGGTCACCACTAGCAGTGTTCAATGTGTATTATCCTTCTAATACTGTCAGCATTTGGTCAAAGTGCAACTAGAATAATGCTTGCTTTGTTGTTGTTAGTGCCATCAAGTCGATTACAACTCCTAGTAACCCTGTTTACAGCACAGCAGAACCCTGCCCGGTATTTTTGCACCAACCTCACACCTTCTGGTGCTATATAAGACAATGTTCCATGGTTATTCATAGGGCTTTCATGGACAGTTTTTTCAGAAACGAGTGCCCAGGTCCTTCTTCCCAGCCTGTCTGGTCTAGAAGCTCCACTGAAACCTCTCTGCCATTGCTGACCCTGTTGGTATTTGAAATATTAGTGGCATAGCTTTCCACATCACAACATGCAGCCGCTACAGTGTGACTACTGACAGATGTGTGGTGTGGTTCCTTGACTGGGAAATGAACTCGGGCTGTGGTAGTGAGAGGCTGAATCTTAACCACTAGACCACCAGGGCTGGCTACTGGTAGACAATGATGCCTGCTGCTTGATAGATATTCAGGCAACAGGTTCAAATGTTTTAAACACTTTACTAAACATGGATTAAATAATAGAATACGTGATACAGTCCTTAAACCCATGAAACCTAAAATCTGAAGTCTCCAAGCGGTTCAGTAACTTGTCAGTGTTTCCTCAGTTAATAAGTGATAGAACCAGGATTTGAATGCAGGCAGAAAGACTCTGAGAGTTTATGCCTTAAACCCCTATGCCATAGAGCCTATTGGCTTGCCCAGCCTCCAGGGAAAAAGATACCCATTTAATACTTCATGATAAACACTGGGAGGTCACTGAATATAAGAAGAGTAGGCAGTAAAACACAAATTTCTAATAACCTCTCATTGTTCGGCCAGAGTCCCTGACAGGGGATCTACTGCGTGTAGGAGAAGGGATTTAAATTCTGAGAATCACTTGGAAATTGAGCTCAAGAAGGATACATAAAAAGCTTTCTGAAATGATGGTCTAGAACTACAGGGTAATGCCTGTGAACTGTCTTCTAATAGCTACCACAAGGTGAATAAAGTGAGGAATGGAGTTAATCAAGTTAAGAAGGCATGTGAATGTGTCTGCTGATCTTGGAGCAGAGCTTCAGTTGAGGATCCTGGCTGTGTAGGGCCCCAGAGAGCCCTCATGGTATGTGACAATGACAACAGCTACCACAGTGAAAGAGGAAAAAGTGGCACCCAGATTTGGAGAATCCGTCTAAGAATGATAATCAGGAAAGCCTTTTCATGGCAAAGCCCTTCACAGTTCAAAAGTAATATGTATGTGCATCCCCTCAGTTCCTCTTCCAGCACCACTGAGGAAGTTATGTCTGGTGTCATTAGCCCTATTTTACAGATGGAGAAACTGAGGTTTAGAGTAAGTAGAAGATCCAAGATGCAAAACTTGGTTTTCACAATCCGGGATGAACCCCAGGTTGGAACAGATGTTTCCCAATCACTTGGAAGTAAACAAGTTTCAAAGTCCCTAAAGGACAGAAACTTGGGGAAAAAAACTTTTTTAATGGTCTCACTTGGGCAGCTCTATACTATATAGTCAACACAGCCCTCAGTGTCTGATATTCTCATGGAAGTAGGTCTTAATCCCACAGCCCTCCAAAATAAACCCACCATTTATAGCAAAAGCAAAAATATCACCTTGCAGGAGTTGTGGATAGGGATATTCTAACATAAATACAATTTTTTTTTTTTTTTTGGTGAGGAAGATTGGCCCTGAACTATCAGCTGTTGCCAATCTTCCACTTTTTGCTTGAGGAAGATTTTCCCTGAGCTAACATCTGTGCCAGTCTTCCTCTATTTTGTATGTGGGATGCCACCACAGCACAGCTTGATGAGCTGTGTGTGTGTCCATGCCCAGGATCTGAAACTGTGAACCCCAGGCCACTGAAGTGGAGCATATGAACTTAACCTCTATGCCACTGGGCCCACCCAATAAATACGACTTTTTAAAACAATAATTCTTGTTTTGTTGTTCTAAGCAGACACTGGCTGTAGCATCTGGAAGGAAAATCCAAGTCTAGAAGTCATAGAAATACACCAGAAACTTTATCTTTGGTTCTTTGCAGGCTCTCTGGAATCTTCCTTCAGAAAATCAAACGTGGAAACAAAGTAGCAGGATCTGCTGATGGGGTGAGTTGAGAGAACTCCGGACATTCAGTACCTAAAATAATCCCTCAAATACTGTCAATGCTCAGTCAAAGTTTTGTGACTGAAATAACTATCTTAGTTACAAGCTAAAACTTTGGGAAAGGGAGAAGTCAGGTCCAGACTCAAAATTTGCTTTACTTAAGAATGTCTTTGAGTAGAACAGTGATTGCCAGGGCCCAGAGGGTGGGAGAAATGAGATATTGGTCAAAGGGTACAAACTTCCAGTTATAAGAGGAATAAGATCTGGTGTCTAATGTACAGCATGGTGACTATAGTTAAAAATATTTCATTGTACACTTGAAATTTGGTTAAGAGTAGATTTTAAGTGTTCTCACCATAACAACAGCAACAACATGGTAATTATGTGAGGTGATGGATGTGTTAACTAACATTGTGATAAACATTTCACAATATATGCATGTATCAAATCATCACATTGCATGTCTTAACCTTTCACAATGTTATACATTAGTTATATCTCAGTAAAGCTGGGGGGAAAAGTATGTCTCTGAAACAGATACAGGAAAAGTCTGTTGTGATTTAATACAGAAATTGCTACTAATTAGAGCAACACTCCTGAATTATGTATCATCTGAGACCCTGTTGCCTCTTGCTCTTAGCATCTGGAGCATCATCACCATGCTTTTGTTCAAAGTCCTTCCTCTGCTTGGAGTTGCCTGCCCTGGCCATACAGATCATCACCTTATACAATCCCAAACATATTTCTAGAACAAATTTTAAAGCCAAGTATTTCAGGAAAGGTTTCCAGATCCTCTAACAAGATTAGATCATTCCCTAAACTGCACTCAAACAGCATTTGGTTTGTGTCTCCTTGTGGACACTGTTAACTCTGACTTTTCCCACAGAGAATCACCGTAACAACTGAACTTGGGGACTGTGGGTGTAACTTACTCACCTTTTTAGACCCTAAGTCTCTGAACAATATTGTTAACAATTGAGATACTCAGTTTTTTTCTTTGGACTGAATTGATTTCTTTTAACCCTAAAAATGTTAATACCCTTCTTTCTCTAATGTGTTATAAAGGAGGTATGGGTTTGATTTAATAAAACTGGCAGCATTTTGACATGCTGAGAGATGGTATGTGTGTAACATGTTATACAGGCAATTTATGACTGTAAAATACATACAAAAATATTTAATACTTATAAAAAGGCATATAGAATATACAGTGGACACATGTAACCACTGAATAGCCATGGATATAAAATATCACCAATATCATTGAAGCCCAAGTATTATATCATACTCTAATTAGTCAATAAGCTCTTTTCTTCAACATTATATATATTTTTTTTAATCTTTATTTTTTTCGGATGTACACCATATTTCAAATTCTGGATACATTACATCATGTTCACCACCCGAACACTAATTATAGTGCATCCCCTCACATGTGACCCTAATCACCCCTTTTGCCCTCCCCCCTCCCCCCTTCCTCAACGGTAACCATCAGTCCAATCTCCAATGCTATGTCGGGTTTTTTTGTCGTTTTTATCTTCTACTTATGAGTGAGATCATATGGTATTTGACTTTCTCCCTCTGACTTATTCACTCAGCATAATACCCTCAAGGTCCATCCATGTTGTCACAAATGGCTGGATTTTGTCATTTCTTATGGCTGAGTAGTAGTCCATCGTGTATAAATATCACATCTTCTTTATCCATTTGTCCCTTTATGGGCACCTAGGTTGCTTCCAAGTCTTGACTATTGTGTATAATGCCGCAATGAACATAGGGGTGCAAGTATCTTTATGCCTTTGTGTTTTCAAGTTCTTTGGATAAATACCCAGCAGTGGAAATAGCTGGATCATATAGTAGATCTATCCTTAATTTTCTGAGGATACTCCAAACTGCTTTCCATAGTGGCTGCACCAGTTTGCACTGCCACCAGCAGTGAACAAGGGTTCCCTTCTCTCCACACCCTCTCCAACATGTGTTGTTTCCTGTCTTGTTAATTATAGCCATTCTGACCAGAGTGAGGTGATACCTTATTGTAGTTTTGATTTGCATTTCCCTGATAGCTAATGATGTTGAGCATCTTTTCATATGCCTGTTGGCCATCTGTATTTCTTCTTTGGAGAAATCTTTGTTCAGATCCTTTGCCCATTTTCTAATTGGATTGTTGGTTTTTTTGTTGTGGAGCTGGATGAGTTCTTTGTATATTTTGGATATTAACCCCTTATCTGATATGTGGTTTGCAAATATCTTCTCCCAATTGTTAGGTTGTCTTTTCGTTTTCTCAACATTATATTTTTAAGATCTTGGTTGAGAAATGTCGCTCTTGTGAATTCCTCTTCACTGATGCATAATATTCTCTTCCTTTATATACCATTATTTCTATACCATTAATCATTAATTGTTTAGTTTCTTTTCAATTCCTTGTCTATTATATCACATGGCTTGATTTATATTTTTCAAATCTAATTTGACAATCTTTAAATTTTAATGATGAATTTATTCCTTTTATATTTGTATTCCTTTTATATTTATTTTTCTTACTAATTAATTTGGATTTATTTATGCCTTCTCAGGTGATTTCTATTTGTCTTAAATTTTTCTATTATTTTTATCTCCTCTTTTGATTTATTTTAAAATTCCATTTATTGCCCTAAACTTTAAATAAAACTTCATTTTAATCTTTTGTAATTATTTAAAATATATAATCTAAGTAAAAAAGTACGTGAATCTTAGAGAACTTTAAGTCTAAAGAACCCTCCAATCCTATATCAGTGTTAGGTGATGTTTTTTGTTTATCACTTCCCCATGGACAATATTATTAATATTTTATACTGCCTCTATTCCAGTTTACTGAAATGCTGACTAGTTTTTAAGGTCACCATTTTTTGCTTCTGAGACTTTTTTCAGAGGTCATTTTCCACTCTTCTCAACAACACTCCTTTCAAGTATCTTTAGTGCACAACTATTGATGGTAAACATTATTCATCTGTTTTCATGTGAAAAGGTTTTATTTTCTCCATTTTTTTCATTAACATCTTATTTTTAAATGTAAAACCTTCATAAAAGTTAAAATGATAGTATGGTGAAATGGTATATGCTTCATCTAGATTAACAAATTTCTTCTTCCCATTTTGCTTTATCTCTACAAAGAAAAACTGATAGAGAAGAGATATTCAGCATATATTTCTTACAAAGGAAATCTTTGTTATAACTAACTTTCACATCAAAGGAATTTAATATTGATAAAATAACTAATATATACTCACTATTCAAACTCTCCCACTTGTCCCAACAATATCCTTTGTACATATTTATTTTCAGATTCAGGATGCAATCAAGGATTGTTTATTAAACAGTTATAATGTCTTCTAATCTTAAAATCTGGAACAGTTTCCTGTTTTATTTTTTCTTCATCTTTTACAAAATTGACGTTTTTTAGGTGTCCAAGCCAGCTGGTTTGTAGAA
Source organism: Equus caballus (assembly GCF_041296265.1). Taxonomy (NCBI): domain Eukaryota; kingdom Metazoa; phylum Chordata; class Mammalia; order Perissodactyla; family Equidae; genus Equus; species Equus caballus. The sequence goes on from NC_091695.1 coordinate 24,956,626, forward strand.
TTTCCCATCATATGGATTTTTTCAGGTGGCTTCATCATGATTAGATTCAGAATAAACATTTTTGGCATTAAAACAACATAGGTGATGGTTTTTCCCTCCCTGTATAACTGTTTATACTCGTATACAGTTCTAGGCTGTGATTGTTTTCTCACAACACTCTGAAGATTTTATTCTGTTCTCTTCAGGCTTTTATTCTAAGTATTGAGAAGTCTGATTTTTTAGATTCTGTCATTTTCTTCTTTTGGATGCTTTTATGATTTCTTTTCTTTTGTTCTACTTATTTTCACAATGGTATTTCTGTATGTGAACAGTTTTTATTTTTCTGCGTGAGTTTCTTCATACTTTCCAAATTTTATCTTTTGCCTTTTCTCATAACTTGCCAGCCATTATTTCCTAAAACATGTTCTTTCCTTCTGATATTCCAATTTAATGCTTTCTATTCTAATTTCAACATTTCTTAATCTCTCTTTTATAGTTTCCATCTCATCACTATATCCCGTATTCCAGAGTATTTCTCTGTTTTTTTCCTGAGGAATATTTCCCTGAGCTAAAATCTGCTGCCAATCTTCCTCTTTTTATATGTGAGCTGCCACCATAGCATGGCCACTGACAGATGAATGGTGTAGGTCCATGCTCCAGAAATGAATGCATGCAGGTCACCAAAGCAGAGTGTATCAAACTAAACCATGAAGGCACTGAGGCTAGCCCAAGAATTTCCTTATATATGTCTTCTAGCTCACCAATATTCTTTTCAGTTGTTTTTAATTTCTTGTTTAACTCTCTACTGAATCTTTCGATGATTTTTTTTTTCCAGGAAATCTGTGAAAAACTTATAAATCCTCATGGTAATTTCTGATAGTCTTTTTTCCTTGCCCTATTTTAATTTTTAATTTCTTTAAATAATAAAAATCTATTATTCTATATTCCATCCCTGATAATTCCAGTATCTGAAATCCTATATTATTCAATTTTGCTGTTTGGTTTTTTTCATCTTAATTTTGTTCAGAATGACTGTTTTCTTGGAAATTTGTTAAATTTTTGGAATTATCATATCATTTTTACTGATCTCATTTGCATGAACCTTAAGGAATCTGGATTATTAGTATATTACTTCTCAGGATTTTACTTTGTTTCAAGCAGATAGCTAAGGTAGTCACAACCCAGCACAATTTTCTGTTAATTTCTTATCTAGAAATGTAAATTTAACTCCAAACCCATGTGAATTCAGAACGGTAGTTACAAATACTCAGGTGGGACTTTTTTTTGTCAAAGCAGAAGCTGTTTTCCATGAGGGTGATATTTTTTTCTAAGCCATTATGTACTGAGATTATATATTTGGGTCCATCTACACTCTGCATATACAAGACATAGTCTCCCATCCCCCACTTAGCTCTTTAAACCAAAGATTTGTGTTTCGTGTAATGGCAAAAGTCTTTGTGGCAGCCCAAGCAACATCTTGTGACAACTACTCTGGATACAATATTGACCTAAGATAAAATATTAACCTTAATATTTTGTTGGGATGCTGCATGTAAAAGTGACTCTATTATTTTGCAGCAATAACCTCACTACCGTTACCATTTGACATTTGTGATGGTTAGGTTTAGAGAACTTTTTTAAATGCTTAATTTCTTTTAATGCTAGAAAAGACAAATGTTACAGTGTTTTAAGATAAGGTATAGAGAACAAAAAAATGACATTGAAATGTATCAATTATGTTTTCATTTTTGCAGGATAATGTATTCTAAACAATACAAAGGCTCCCAACTCACAAAACTCAGTTCTTACCTTAGCAATACTCCAAATTACTATATTTTAAAAGACTAAAGGTCATTCATGAAGAATGAAAATCGTGACTGCGATGAAGGTGGATTAAACTAACACTAGCTGTTGTAATTGATAAAAACCCAAATCTCACTGACTTATAACAATAGAAGTCCTCAATCACATAAGGTGCAGTAGAGAAAAGGCATGCTGGCAAGAGGACTCTGCTCCATACGGTCATTCAGGATCATGCCAACTTTTCTTATGTGTGGCCATGATACCATGTTCTGCCAATGGAACGTGGGCAAATGCCATGAATGCTAATTCTATCCCTGAACTAGGTCTTTCCTGCCCCCCTCAAACTGGAACCACATGACTTTCTACTCCTTTTCTTCCTCATCTGCTGCCTGGATATTGACATTCAGGCAAACTTTGAAAGCCATGTGTTAGAGTTGCCAGATAAAATATAGAAGACCCAATTAAGTTTGAATTGCAGATATATGACAGGTAACTTTTAAACAACAAATACATTTAAAAGTGTGATCTTACAGTGTCCATACCCTTTGACTCAGAGACTCCTTTCCTAAATCTCTTCTAATCCTAGAGATATATTCACACTTATGCACACTAATATTTATGGTAACATTGTCTATAATAGTGAAAGATTGGAAATCACATAAATATTTACCAATAGAGAAGAGAGTTTGATTAAATATTCAGCAATGCAGCTGTTCAGTAGAATATAATGCAATGATTAAAAAGAATGAGAGTTCTTTTTATGTATGGAAGTACAAAGATCACCCAGAATTATTAAGTGGAATGCAAGCTTCAGAAGATGTCAATAATGCATTGCCATTTGTACGGGCGAGGAAGAAAGAATATAAGTATTATTATGTTTGCAAATGCAATACAAGGCTTACATCTGGAAGAAGACAGAAGCTTATAACAGGAGTGATCACCAGGGAAGAAATATAGAGATTTAGAATCAAGAAATAGAAGGGGACTTTATTCCAACTCCACGCATTTGCATACTTCTTAATTTTAACGATGTGAATGGTTTGTTATACACACACTTGCACACACACAATGGAAAGCAAGGAGACAGTCAGGAAGGATGGGAAGGAAGGTAATTTGTCAATAGGAGGGCAATTCTCAAAACTGAAAGCAGGAAGTCTCTAAAGCCAGGAAAACAAAAATAAATTTCATCCCCTCTGGAAATCAAAACTTTTCTTCAGCAGAGAATAGCTAATGAATGTTGTTTTTTTTCCAATTCCATCTCATCCCCAGAACCCCAGATTCTCAAGGGAGCAAGTATTTATCCCTTAGGCCCTAGCTATAAAATCCCCAATTAGAACAAATCACACAGAGAGACATTGGAGGGCAATCAGCCTGCATCAGTTGCCCAAAGAGAATCTGGAGGCAATATTAGCGTGAGTAAAACAAAGAAAATCTTATTTTTCAACATCAGCTGTGTATTATCGCAGTGTGTGCAAGAAGTGGCAGAGCGAAAGGGTCAGGGCCACAGTTAGACCACTTTTTGCCCCAAGACCAGAAGAAATCCCTTCATAATTGGTGATGTAATGGAAATAAAGTCAGGGAACTCAGCTGGGATGAGTGTTGCTTGGGAAAGGATATGAACGAACCAATAATTGAGTGAATGAATAAACGAATCAATCAGTCACTATTATATGCCCTTAATGTATTATTTTCCTGTATTATTATGGCCATTTGATGAGCACTGGTTCAATACCTGGCCCTGTGCTGGCAAGATTACATAAATTTGTTCACTTGAACCTCACTCCACTGAAAAGCAAGTTTTACATTTTCTTCTTCTACTTCTTTTTTTAACTTCTTATTTTGAAATAATTATGCATTCACAGAAAGTTTCAAAACTACTGCAGCTATGTCCCATGTATCCTTCACATAGTTTTTCTTCAATGATTATATCTATATGTAATTTTACTATGACACCAAACCAGGATTTTGATATTGGTGTGTGTGACAATGTGTGTATGTAGTTCTATGTCATTTTATCACAGGTGTAGATTCATGTAACCACCACTACAATCAAGATTCAGATCTATGCTATCACAGATGTCAGATTTCATGCAGGCCTCCCTGGTGGTACCCCTTATAGTCACACCAGTCCCCTTGCCCTATCACCCTGACCCTTGGAAATCACTAATCTGTTTATTTCTGTAATTTTGTCATTTGGAGAATGTTAGATGAAAGGAACAATACACTGTCTACCCTGTTGAGATTGGCTCTTTTTCAGTCAGCATAATTCCCTGACATCCTTATAACTTATTGCATGTATCAATAGTCTGTTCACCTTTATTGCTGAATAATGTCCCGCAGTATGAATGTACCATAGTTTCTTTAACCACTCACCTATTGAAGTACGTATTGGTTGTGTACATTTTTTGACTATTATAAATGAAGCTGTTACAAAAATTTATGTACAGGCTTTTGTGTGGACAAGAAGTTTTGTGCAAACATAATTTCCCAGGAGTGCAATTACTAAGTGGTATGTTAAATGTAGGTTTGTTTTTTTAAGACACCGCCAAACTTTTTCCAGTGACTGTACCATTTCACACTCCTACCGGCAATGTATCAGAGATCCAGCTACTCAGTATCCTCACCAGCATTTCATATTGCTACTGTTTTTTTATTTTAGGCTTTCAGGTTGGTGTGTAGTGATATCTCATTTTGTTCTTAATTTACATTTCCCTAATGCCTAATGATGCTGGACATCTCATGTGCTTATTTACCATACATATAGCCCTTTTTGATGAACTGTCTATTCATGTCTTTCATCCATTTTATAATTTGATTTTTTAATGTTGAGTTTGTGACTTTTTTATATATACTAGTTATAAGTCTTTTGTCAGAAAGGTGATTTGACAATATTTTCTCCAAGTCTGTAGCATGCCTTTTCATCCTCCTAACCAGATCTTTAACACAGCAAAATTGTTCATCTTGATGGAGTCCAATTTATTGACTTTCTTTGTCTTTTATGGATTGTGTTTTCACTGTAATGTCTAAGAACTATGCACTAAGTCCTGGGTTCTGAAGGTTTGGTCCTATATTATCTTTTAGAAGTTTTATATTTTGCATTTAAATATCTTATCCATTTGAGTTAATTTTTGTAGAGGGTGTATAGGTTCATTCTTTTGCCTATGGTTATCCAGTTGCCTTGGCACTATGTATTGGAAATGCTATCAATCTTCCATTGAATTGCTTTTGCAATTTTATCAAAAATCGGTTGACTGTTCCTGTGGGTTCTCTATTCTACTCCATCTTTGTGTCTATTTCTCTTCAAATTTTAGAGTGTTGATTACTAAAACTATATAATAAATCTTCATATCAGGTAGAGTAATCCATCCTGCATTCTTCTTTTTCAAAATTGTTTTAGCTATTCTAACTACTTTGTCTTTCCATATACATTTTAGAATAATCTTGCCATATCCAAAAAGTTTTGCATGAATTTTTATAAGGATTTCATTAAACTTGTTTATCTATTTAAGGAGAATTAGATTATATTATACTGGATCTTCTAATCTATAAACACAGTATGTCTATTTATTTTGATCTTATTTGATTTCATTCATTGGCATTTTGTAATTCTCAGCATATAAGTCTTGTACAGGTTTTTTCAGATTTATGCTTAAGTATTTCATATTTTGAATGATTGTAAATGATATTACATTTTAATTTCAGTTCCCATTTGTCATATGTCCATTATAATATAAAAATGCAATTAATTTTTCTATGATGATCTTGTATTCCACAATTTCATGAACTCACTTATTGGGTCTAGATGATTTCAGTAGTTTTCTTGGGATCTTCATACTCATCATGTCATCTGCTTGAGGGACAGTTTTATTTCTTCCTTTCTGATATATATGACTTTTATTCCTTTTCTTCTTTATCCCACTCACTAGAACTTCCAGAGCCATGGTGAATAAAACTGGTGAGGGTGTGTATCTTTCGCCTTGTAGCTGATTTTAGGGATCAAGCCTTCAGTCTTTGACCATTAAGTATATTAGCTGTAAGTTGTTTTTAGATGTTCTTCATTAGCTTAAGTGTGTTCTTTCCTATTCCTAATTTTCTAAATATTTTTTAATCATGAATAAAATTTGGTAAAATTCATTTCCTTCTTCAATTTATATAATTCTGTGATTTTTCTCCTCTACACTGTAAATATGGTAGATTACCTTGGTTTATTCCCAACATCAAATGAGCATTTCATCCCTGTAATTAACACCACTTGGTCATGGTGTATAATTTATTTGTATATATATAATATATGTTATATAGTTTATGTGTATAAAAGTATACAAAGATATACAGTAAAAACACTATAAATGAATCAAAATGGAATTCTCAACAAAGTTCAAGTGATCTACAGAAAGTCAGGGAGAATAAAACACAGAAACAAAAAAGACAGAAAACAATAATAAAATGGCAGATGTAAGCCTTAGCATATCAATAACTTCATAAAATGGTCTTCTTCATTTTTAAAATGATAAAAGTTATGAACTCCCATTTTTAAAGTGAAAGTAAAAGTGCAGAAGTGTGTAAGTTTAAAAAGAGAGGTTCTCTCTCACCCAATCTCACACCTGTAGATAACTTAAGTTTTATTACTTAAGTGAGTGTTATTTCTTAGACTTTGGTATGTATCTAACCTGAACTTTATCTGAATAAATAGAGAGTGGAAGCAAGAGGGAGTGAGAGTGAGAGAAAGAGTTTGATTGTTAAAATGGCCCACGATCTACCTATCATTCTACAATTTATTTTTGTGATTTGATAATATGACAGGGACACCTTTTTGTAAGAGTCTATATTTCTCTCATTCGTTGTGGACTGTGTATTGATCGATAATGTGAAGCTACTGTGATCTATTTAACGTTATTTCCAAATGTTTGTTATTATAAATAGTGTTTCAAAGGACATCATTAACTTCTAAGTTCTATGATCTCCATTTTCCAGAGGAAGGAACTGAGGTTGAGGTGGTTACGTGTTTTGTCTCTTTTAACTTGTGGTACAAAAATTCAAACCCAGGTCAGCTGGTTTCCTTTCTACTGCCCAGTGCCGAATATGCATGAAGCTGCCAAAGCACTGAGACTCAGTGCAGGTCAATCACATTTAAAATGCTCAGGTAGTTGGGAGTTTTCTTCATAAGTTTTTGTTGATTAGCAAATACCTTCATCATAGACGAAACAAAGAATTTCATACTGAGCCAACCTGTCTTTAACGTACGGATTTTGTGTGTGGAGGTGGATGCTTGTCCTGAGCTTGTCCTGATTTCTTTAGCTCTTGAAATAAGTCCCCATGTCATATAATTAAGACATATTATTGAACCAGAATGATTAAAATCAAATTGATATAGTAAATGTAGTTATAATTACTCTATCAAGGTTCTGGGTTAAGTAGACCCCTGATCTCTTCTAGCTTCCTGTGATAAGTGCTCATACTCAGTGATGAATACATCCTTGAAAGGGCTGGATTTCAGTTATTTTACAGCAGGTTAACCTGAGGAAAGAACTTGCACTAACTTATTTCCCCTCTGCCCTCACTAAATGTTGAATTGAAGAGAACTGTTTCTTGTTCTGTTACTACAACATTATTCCACTGTGTTTATTTCTCAAAATGTTTAAACAATGAGAGAAGCCCATATCAACAACAGACTTAGGCTGGTACATTCTTACCACTAAAGGTACGTTCTTACTGACCATCTTTTCTTCATGGGTATATGGCTCTGCTAGGAGTTATTGACATCAGAGGAAAGAACTTTTCTAACGATGGACTAGGGGTGTGAATTTTTCAACTATGATAAATTTGTTTTATTGCATAGTCTTTTACATGCGTAGTTGCATAAAATTTTATGAAGAATAATACAATAACCACATATTTAGCCATGATACAATTCAAAGTACAAATAACAGTCAATATTTTTTAGTCCCCTTATGCATCCTTCAATAATTACATTCCCAATTGTCCTCCATGAAAGTTACAATTATCCTACAATGTATGTATATGAATCTCATGTGTATGTGTGTGTGCGTTTGTGTGTGTGTGTGTGTGTGTGTGTGTAGTGGAAAAGTTGTTTGTGAGTTTCAAAAGTGTTCCTTTTCCATTTGTAGTTTCTGCTTACAAGTGTTCTTTTTCTCTTTCTTTGTCTTTCAATTATCAGGCGAGCCATATTTGTCTGTTCACTTTGATGAGTGAAGGAAGATTTGAGGTCTTAGATGAGCTACTGGTGATGTGTTTCACCATAATTTGCTTCTTATAGGTTCTTATCCAATATTCATTCTTTTAATATAACCATGCGCCCTCTTGCAGTATACCTGTTGTTATCAATTCCTGAGCTTTTCTAGGATTCTGCAGTATAAATCCAGTTGATTCTCATCTTTCTTCATTACTGTGTCAGGATTTGATTTTCTTGGATTTGATAAATTATTTTTCACTCATCAACCCTCTTTCCAGTTTGAAAAATTGTACTGTTCATATATCTTCCTATGTTTACGCTTTTGAAAAAAATCCTTATTGTGGTGTATGACTGCAATGACATTGCTAAAAATAAGACTACTGATGTAGTAAATAAATGCCCAAATCTCAGTGACTTATAACAATAGAAGTTCTCCATCACATATAATCCAGTTGAGGAAAGGGTTTGCTGTCAGAGAGCTCATTTGCACACAGACATTTGAGAACACAGCCCAAAAGAGGCTGCAGTAGGGTTGTCAGACTTAGCAAACAAAAACACAATACACCAAATTAAAAGTAAGTCTTGGATAAACAGTAAGTGATTTTTTAACATAAGTATTTCCCATGTAATATTTAGATCACCCTTATAGTAAAAAAAAATACCTATTGTTTATCAGAAATTCAAATTTAACTGGGCGTCCTGTATTTTATCCATCAAACCTAACACAAGGCTTCCAAAGTTTCCCTGAATGTCAATATCCAGGCAACAGATGAGGAAGAAAGGTAGTAGAGAGTATATGGTTCCAGTTTCCGGGAGGCGAGGAAAAGCTGGTTCAGGACTAGAAGGAGCATTCATTACTTTTCCCATGTTCCATGGGTCAATCATGGTATCATGGCCACACATGAAAAACATTGTTTGGAAGTGTGCACTGATGCTGTGCCTAGAAGAAAACAAATTTATTGATGAACAACAAGTTAATTTCTTCCATACAAAGAGTCCATAATATATTCCTCTGCAATGAGCAGTGCTCAGCAATATAGAATGGTGTTTAACAGTAAAGACGCTAAAATTAGAGATTCAAAGGCTATATGAAAAATGATGGATGAAGACATCTCAGCTGTCTACCTAACCAGATACAGAGGTAGCATGACTTAAAGTAGAAAACAAAGCGACTTAGGACTTAAAATAAGCTATCATTTTATAGTAATAAATTTTTTAGCAGATGATTTGTCCTGCAGCTAGGATATACTTAAAAAGAGAAATAATACAATGGGAAATGCAAGATTCTCTCAGAAATCCACATTCATATATAGATATATATATATATAGATATATATAGATATAGATATAGATATATAGATATATATATAAAATGAGAGGATTATTTGGCTTGTGAAGAACATCACCTACATGGCAGTTGCCAGCTAAGAATAGTAGTACAAAGACAACCTGAAGCTTTCAATCATCTGTGGATTGTGAACATATCTCAGAAAATTTCTCTAATTAATGCTAATAATTTCCAGAGTTTTCACCAGGATTAAAATGAGAAATGGCTTAGACAAACTATGGGTCATTGAAATGGTACACAATCATACTGACATGTGGCTTTAAGCAAATACAAATATCTTTTTAATATAGTGGAAAACTTTTAATCTATGCTTCTTAGAATCAAACCTATTAGAATTCAGCCTTCTTTTGAAAATAAATCCATGGTTCACATGTCCCTTTTTATTATTTAGTAGTTACTTATCAAGGAACTAGGACCAATATTTGGAAAGTAATAATCCTGTTGGGAGTATTTGCTATGAAAATCCAATTCAAAAACAGTGACACAAAATGTAAGAGCATTTTTCCTTCAAGAAGTCAACATTTCCCTTCTTTTCTGGGTGCTTTCTAGACTTTGGTAGCCATGACACAAGGAAATATCACTGAAGTGACTGAATTCTGTCTTCTTGGATTTGGTGCCAAACACAAGTTGCAGTATGTCCTCTTCATCGTGTTTCTAGTGATCTATATGATCTCCATGGTGGGTAACGTTGGAATGGTCCTACTCGTCAAAACAGATTCCAGACTTCAAACACCCATGTACTTTTTCCTACAACATTTGGCTTTTGTTGATATCTGTTACACTTCTGCTATCACTCCCAAGATGCTGAAAAATTTCACAGTAGAAAATAAATCAATATCTTTCGGGGGCTGTGTCATACAATTATTGGTTTATGCAACATTTGCAACCAGTGGATGTTACCTCTTGGCCGCTATGTCTGTGGACCGTTATGTAGCCATCTGTAATCCACTTCGCTACCCTATAGTCATGTCTCAAAGAATCTGCATCCAGGTGGTAGTTAGTTCATATGTCATGAGCTCAATAAATGCCTCTGTACACACAGGTTTTACATTTTCATTGTCCTTCTGCAAGTCCAATACCATCAATCACTTTTTCTGTGATGTTCCCCCAATTCTCACCCTTTCATGCTCCAACATTGACATTAACATCATGCTACTTGTTGTCTTTGTGGGATTTAACTTGATGTTCACAGTGTTGATCGTCATCTTTTCCTATGTATATATCATGGTCGCCATCCTAAAGATGTCTTCTACAGCAGGGAGGAAAAAAGCCTTCTCCACGTGTGCCTCCCACCTGACAGCAGTCACGATTTTCTATGGAACCCTGTCATATATGTACTTACAGCCTCATTCTAATAATTCCCAGGACAATATGAAAGTGGCCTCCATATTTTATGGCATTGTGATTCCCATGTTGAACCCCCTGATCTATAGTTTGAGAAATAAAGAGGTAAAAGAAGCTCTAAAAGTGACTGGGAGAAAATTCTTCTAGACTGCACCAAAATTGTCAAAATTCAGTGCAAGAAAGCATCCAACAGACATGTTAACCACTATTTAATATTTCTGAAACTAGGAGCACGTTCACATCTTAAACCAATGCTACATCATTCAACGGATAAGTGTGTAGAATGAAGGAAGTATACTAACATCTCATGGGACTAATTTCCCCTTTGATAAAGTTTGGAAAGCATATCCCATACTACCCATGAAGAAAAGCATTATTGAGATTATTTAATGTGCTAAGAAGTATGTATACACTTCACAGACTATTTACTTGTTTCAAATACATTTCAAATATGTTGTTAAAGACTAGACAACCCCAATTTTATATGTAATCAACATTAAAATTGAAGTTCGTATTTTCCATTCATTTAAACATGTTTCCTAGGTCATCTACAAAGAGCCTGTTTGTATGTTGTGTTCCAATTATTGCATAAACCTGAATGTAAAATAAACATACTTCTTTGAAAAGCACCTTATGACTCAGGCTAAATGTTATACCTACTATTACTGGACTAGTTACATTCTCTAGCACTTGAAAACACTTATCTCTTATGTGATGTTGTGACTTCTTTTTGTCTTAGTTATCTTCTTTATTCTAAGTCCATCTCTTTCTTGCCTAGCCAAGGAAATGCCTGGAAACATTTTCTATATCTCTTTCTAGTAGAGATAGAAAATCTCAACTGTAGATGGATCTAAAAACCTAACTCATTTATGAAAGTCATTCCAATCATTTTAGTCAAAACAAATAAACTATAAGAATTTGATGAGAATTTGAAGGGTGGCCAACAGCCCCTTGAATCAGGAAAGTAAACTATTGATAGGAAAGTGTTAATATAGGCTACTGGAAATCCCCATATGAATCTAGAGATGCCATACTAGCTAGATGAAAAAGCAAGCCTCATACCAAAATAACAGAAGACAGTCTAATGAACTGCCCAGAAAATGTACAGTTAAGTAACAGCATAAGGAGATTTGGGCAGGAGATGAAGATATATTTTTCAAATATTATCTCCTACATTAATTATAAGAGAAAAAATTAACCAGAAGTCAATGTAGAATGATTAGACTCTCTGGAACAAAGACTCTGTCTTTATAAAGGAAGAGATCTTCATAACAGGGCAGGGCCAAATATCTTCAAAGACCAGAACCAGGGACAGTTACTGGAGAGTCATTGGCAGTATAGACATAGGTTGTCCTAATGTCCTGGAGGTGAAAAATGGAGACTAACGTCCAGCGTGATGACTATAGTTAAAATATTGTACCATCCAGGTGAAATTTGCTAAAATCTAACGTATATTTTAAGCATCGTCACCACAAAAATAAAAAGAAAGAAAATGATAAATATGTGAGGTGACGGGTATGTTAATGAGCTTGATTGTGGTGATCATTTTGTAATATATACTGATATCAAAATATGAACTTGTACTCCTTAAATATATACAAATTTGGTCAATTTTCCCTAGGGGAAAAAGAAAGAAAAGCTATATAGTGGGAACTCTTAATGGTCAAATTGGAAATAGGGCACAAAAGGAAGAGTCACATAGTACTCTGCATTCAATACTGAGGTGAACTTAATTTCAGAAGGAAATAAGTTCTGTGACAAATAGAGAAATCCATGAGGCTTATGCAAAGAAGGGAATGCTTGTTCTCAGTTCTGACCCAAGAATGATTAGTGATTATTAGCATTTACCCAAGAAAGAAACTTTTTGTCTGACATTATATATAGTAATGGTCTGATGTGGCACAGTCTTACCTTGTTTCATAAATCATTGGCTATACTGTAGGTTGTTTGGGCTCAACTTAGACTGGGGAGAGCAGGAAAACATAGACCCAAATGTTGATTGAATCAAAATTTTGTGCAGCTGTTTGCGTATTTTCAATTTCAAACATTTACTCTGGATGTACTATAGAATCAGAAACTAATCACCAGGGAAATGCAAATTAAAATTACAGTAAGATATCATCTAATACTAGTTAGGATGTTATTGCCAAAAAGAAAAGATAAGTGGCAGGAAGTGAAAAATTATAACCCTGCTACATTGTTTGTAGAAATGTATAAATGATACAGCCACTTTGGAAAACAGTAAGGAGAATCTTAATGAAATTTTTAAAAGAACTACCATGTGATGCAGCAATTCCACTTCTGGGTATTTATCCAAAGAAAATGAAAACACTAACTCATAAAGATATATAGACTCTCATGTTCACCACAGCATGGTTTACAACAGCCAAGATGTGGAAACAACCTAAGTGTCCAGCAATGCATGAATGGATAAAGGAAATGTGGTGTATAGGTACAATGGAATATTATTCAATCATAAAAAAGAATGAAATTTTGTCATTTGCAACAACATTCATGGACCTTGAGGGCATTACAATAAGTGAAATAGACAGAGCAAGACAAATGACATATGATCTCACTTAAATGTGAAATCTGGAAACAAAAGAAAAACATACAAAGCTCATAAATAAAGAGACCAGATTGGCAGTTGCTAGAGGTTTGGAATGGAGGGTGGGCAAAATAGGTGAAAGGGGTCAAAAAGTACAACCTTACTATTACGGAAAAAATAAGTCATGAGAAGGTAATGTACAGTATGGCAGCTGTAGTTAATAATACTGTATTGCATATTTGAAAGTTGGTAAGAGTGTAAATCTTAAAAGTTTTCACCACAAGAAAAAAATTTTAATTATATATGGTGACAGATGTTAACTAGACTTATTATGGTGATCATTTAGCAATATATACAAATACTGAATCATTATGTTGTACACCTGGAATTAAAATAAAGTTATATGTCAATTATACCTCAATAAAATAATCTATAACGTATTTTGGCCAACACAAAAAATATGACTGCAATAATATAATAACATTAATTGTATATGTATTTCAATGCAGTTATAATTGAAATTCTAGACAAAATACATTGGAATTTAGGAATGCACTTTTCAGATGGAAGTGAAAATCAGTTACTAACTTGTCTTATTCATGACTAGGTTAAAGACATAAATTCAGACTTGCTGAGACATACAAATGTTACAGTGCACATGGAACAATTTCAAAGACAGACTATATGTTGAGAACAAAACAAGTCTCAAATTTACAAAGATTGAAATATCAAAGAGCTTTTCTGATCACAATGGTATGAAACTAGAAATCAACTGCAAGAGGAAAGCTGGAAAAGTCAGAAATACATGGAGATTAAACAACATGCTCCTGGACAATTGTTGAATCAATGAAAAAATAAAAGGAGACATTAAAAAATACCTGGAGACAAGTGAAAATTAGAACACAACATACCAAAACATATGGGATGCACCATAAGTGGTACTAAGAAGGAAGAATATAGCAATACAGATCTACTTCAAGAAACAAGAGAAACCTCAAAGAAAAAATCTATCACTACACCTAAAAGAACTAAAAAGAGAAAAAAAAAATGAATCCCAAAGTGAGTAGAAGGAAGGAAATAATAAAAATCAAAGCAGAAATAATTGAAATATAGACTAAAAAGACAATAGAAAATATCAATGAAACTAACTGTCCTTATAAAGATAAAATTGACAGACTCTTAGCTAGACTTACTAAGAAATAAAGAGACGAGGCTCAAATACATAAAATTAGAAATCAAAGAGGAGAAACTACAATGGAAACCACACGTATGCAAAGGATTATAAGAGAATGCCATGAAAAACTATATGGCAACAAATTGGATAACCTAGAAGAAATGGATACATTCTTAGTATCAAATAACCTCCCAAAACTGAATCAAAAAGACATTGAGAATCTGAATAGACCTATCACAAGCAAAGATTGAAATGGTGGTCAAAAACTTCCCAAAAAACAAAGTCCAGGGCCAGACAAATTCTCTAGTGTAGTCAACCAGTGATTCAAAGATTTAATACCTATCCCTCCCAAGCTCTTCCAAAGATTGAAGAGGATGGGATGCTTCCTAAATCATTTTACAAAGTCAAAATTACCCTAATAGCAAAATCAGACAAGGGCAATATGAAAAAAGGAAAATTACAGGCCAGTATCACTGATGAATATAGATGCAGAAAGCTTGAAAGAAATATTAGTAAATTGGACACAGTACAATAGGAGGATCATACACCATTATCTGGTGGTATTTATTCGAAGGACACAGAGAAGTCTCAATATCTTTAAATCAATCAATGTGATACTCCACATAAATGAAATGAATAATAAGAATCACAAGATTATCTCAATAGATGCAGAGAAAGCATTTGACATGATTCAACATCCTTTTCTGGTTAAAAACTCTCAATAGATGAAAAATAAAGTAAAAAGCATTGAAAATAGAGCAGACCATAAGGAAGAGAGAATTAGTGAGCTCAAAGATGTAAATCTAGAAACGATTCAGTTTGAAGAGAGATAATTATGATTTTTAAAAAATGAAATTATATGAGAAATATCCAACTCAATTAGGAAAAGCAACATAAGGGTAATAGGTATCCCAGAAGGAGAAGAGAAGTAGAAAGGATCAGAGCGCTTAATCAAAGAAATAATACCTGAGAACTTCGCAAACTTGGGGAAAAAAATGATATACAAGTACATGAAGCTAATAGAACTCCTAATTATCTCAATGCAAAAATAATTTCTCCAAGACATATTATGTTAAAATTGTCAAAAAACAATGACAAAGAAAGAATATGAAGAGTATCCAGAGGAATGAAAACAAGTTACAGAGAACCCCCATCAGGCTGTCAGCATATTTCTCGGCAGAAACCCTACAGGCCAGGAGAAATTAGAACAACATATTCAAAATATTGACAGACAAAAGCTGTCAGCCAAGAATACTCTATCCAACAAAGTTACCCTTCAGATAAAGGAGAAATAAAAGCTTTCCCAGAGAAACAAAAGATGAAGGAGTTCATCACCACTAGACATACCTTACTAGAAATGTTGAAAAGAGCTCTCCTGCCCAAAAAAACAAAGTCAAGGATTTATAAAACTTTGAGCTAGGTGATAAATAGACAGACAGAATCAAATAATAGCAAGTCTGTATCAGACTAGGTTAGTAAACACTTAAATATAACATAAAAGTTAACAGGAAAGAAAACATCAAAAATAACTATAACCACTATAGTTTGGTCACAAGCTGACAACACAAAAAAAGGATAATTTGTGACAATGAAAACATAGAAGAGGAAGAGGAAAAAGATGGAACCTGCATAGGCTTATGACAATATGGTGTTATGAGCAGAAAAAGGACTACCTCAACTATGAGATCTTTTATACAAATCTCATGGTAACCACAAAACCAAAAATCAGAGTTAAAAATCATAAATAAAGAGAAAACTGAATAAAACATCACAGAAACCCACTAAACTGAAATAGCAGGCAGAAACACAAAGAAAATGAAACACTGGAAATATAGAACAAGCAGAAAACAAAAGATAAAATGACAGTATTAACCCCTCATATATCAATAATCACTCTAAATGTAAATGGATTGAATTCACCAATCAAAAAACAATAGAGTGGCTGGATGAATTGAAAAACAAGACCCAACAATATGCTGCATCCAGGAAACACATCCCAGCTCTAAAGACAAACAAAGGCTCAGAGTGAAAGGATAGGAGATGATTCTCCAAGCAAATAGCAAGCAAAAGGAAGCAGGTGTAGCTATGCTTATATCAGAAAAAACAGACCCCAAGACAAAAAAGATAGCAAGAAACAAAGATGGTCATTATGAAGTAATAAAAGGGACATTCCACCAAGAAGACATAACGTTTGTGAATATATGTGCACCTAACACAGGAGAACCAAAGTATATAAAATAACTTTTAATAGACCTAAAGGGAGAAGTTGAAAGCAACACAATACTAGTAGGGGACCTTAACACCCCACTTACATCAATAGATAGATCATCCAGACAAAAAGTCAACAAGGAAACAGCGATCTTAAATGAAACACTAGACCAGATGGACTTAAGATATATAGAGAACATTCCATCCAAAAAAAATGGAATAAACATTCTTCTCAAGTGCACATGGATCATTCTCAAAGATAGACCATAAGTTGGGAAACAAAGCAAGCCTCAATAAAGTTAAGAAGATTGAAATTATATCAAGCATCTTTTCCGACCACAATGGTATGAAGTTAGAAATAACTACAAGAAAAAAGCTGAGAAAGTTACAAAGGTATGGAGACTAAACAACATACTACTGAACAGCTATTGGATCAATGAAGAAATCAAGGCAGAAATCAAAAAATACCTGGAGACAAATAAAAATGAAAACACAACATACAAAAACTTGTTGGATGCAACAAAAGCAATGCTAAGTGGGAAGAAACATAGTAATACAGACCTACCCCAAGAAACAAAAAAAAAAACTCAAACAAATAAACACTATATGTAAAAGAATATGAGAAAGAAGAACAAACAAATCCCCAAGTCAGTAGAAGGAGAGAATTAATAAAAATCAGAACAGAAGTAAATGAAATAGAGATTAAAAAGACAATACAAAAGATCAATGAAACTAAGAGCTGCTTCTATGGAAAGAGAAACAAAATAGTCAAACCCATGGCTAGATTCACTAAGGAAAAAGAAAGAAGGCACCAAAAAATAAAATCAGAAATGAAAGAGGAGAAATTATAATGGATACGTCAGAAATATAAAGGATTGTAAGAGAATACTATGAAAAACTATATGTCAATAAATTAGATAACCCAGAAGAAATGGATAAATTCTTAGAATCATACAACCTCCCGAAACTGGATCAAGAAGAATTACAGAATCTGAATAGACCTATCACAAGAGGAGAGATTGAAACATTAATCAAAAACCTCCCAAAAAACAAAACTCCAGACTCAGACAGCTTCTCTGGTGAATTCAACCAAGCATTTAAAGAAGATTTAATACCTGTTCTTCTCAAACTGTTCCAAAAAATTGAAGAGGATAGGATGCTTCCTAACTCATTTTACAAGGTGGACATCACCCTGATACCAGATCAAGAAAAGGGCAACGTGGAAAAGGAAAATACAAGCCAGTATCGCTCATGAATATAGATGCAGAAATCCTCAACAAAATATTAGCAAATCCATACAACAGTACATTTAACGGCTCATACACCGTGATCAAGTGGGATTTATTCCAGGGACACAAGGATGGTCAAATATCTACAAATCATCAGTGTGATACACCACATTAACACAACAAAGAATAATAAGATCAACAGCCATTTGTGGTAAAAACTCTTAATAAAATGGGCATAGAAGGAAAGTAACTGAAATAATAAAGGCAATTTAAGACAAATCCACAGCCAACATCACAGTCAATGAAGAAAAACTGAAAGCTATTCCTCTAAGAACAGGAAGAAGAGAACCATGCCCACTCTTACCACTCTTCTTCATCCTAGCCCTGGATGTGCTAGCCAGAGCAGTTAGGCAAGAAAAAGAAATAAAAGGTAACCAAATTGGAAAGGAAAAAGTAAAACTGTCACAATTTCTGGATGACATGATACTATATACAGAAAACGCTAAAGAATCCACCAAAAAAACTACTTACAATTAACAAATACACTAAATTTTCAGGGTATAAAATCAACATAAAAAAACGGTTACATTTCTATACACTAACAACAAAGTAGCAGAAAGAGATATCAGTAATACAATCCCAGTAGCAATTGCAATACAAAGAAAAAAAATACCTAGGAATAAATTTACCCAAGGAGGTAAAAGGCCAGTATGCTGAAAACTGTAAGACATAATTGAAAGAAATTGAAGGAGATATAAAGAAATTCCGTGCTGATGGATTGGAAAAATTAACATAGTTAAAATGATCATGTTACCTAAAGGAATCTACAGATTCAATGCAATCCCCATCAGAATCTCAATGATATTTTTCACAGAAACAGGACAGATAATCCTAAAATTTACATGGAAGAACAAAAGACCTTGAATAGCCAAAGCAATCCCGAGAAAAAAAGAACAAAGCTGGAGGTATCACACTCCCTGATTTCAAAATACACTACAAAGTTATAGTAATCAAAACAGCATAGTACTGGTAGACAAACAGACACATAGAAAGATGTAATAGAAATGAGAACCCAGAAATAAACCCCCATATCTTTGAATAGCTAATTTTTGTCAAGGAGCTAAGAACATACAATGGAGAAAGAAAAGTCTCTTCAATAAGTGGTGTAGAGAAAACTGGACAACCATATGCGAAAGAATGAAAGTAGACCATTATCTTACACCACACACAAAAATTAACTCAAATGTATTAAAGACTTGAATGTTAAGACCTGAAACCATAAGACTCCTGGCAGAAAACAGGCAGCACACTATTTGGCATCAGTTTAATAGTATCGTTTTGAATATCATGTCTCCACTGGCAAGGGAAACAATAGAAAAAACAAACAAATGGGACTACATCAAACAAAAAAGCTTCTGCACAGCAGAGGAAATCACCAACAAAACACAACAACAATCTTCCAATTTGGAGAAGATATTTGCAAATCATATATCTGGTAAGAAGTTAACATCAAAAATGTATAAATAGATCATATATCTCAAAACAAAGAATAATGTGACCAAAAAATGAACAGAGAATAAGAACAGACATTTTTCCAAAGAACACATACAGAGGGCCAACAGTCATATGAAAAGATGTTCAGCATTACTAGTTATTAGGGAAACGCAAATCAAAATTACAATGAGATATCACCTCATGCCCATCAGAATGTCTATTACTAAAAAGATAAGAAATAATAAGTGTTGGAGAGAATGTGGAGAAAAAGGCACCTGCATGCAATGCTGGTGGCAGTGTAAGTTGGTACAGCCACTTTGGAAAACATTATGGAGATTCCTCAAAAAATTAAAATTAGAACTACCATATGATACAGCTATTCCACTTCTGTGCATTTCTCCAAACAACATGAAAATGCTAATTCAAAAAGATATATGTGCCCCTATGTTTATGGAAACGTTATTCACAACAGGCAAGACTTGGAAGCAACCTAACTGCCTATCAAGGGATGAATAGATAGAGAAGATGTGGTATATATATACAACGGAATTCTACTCAGTCATAAAAACGATGAAATCATGGCATTTGCTACAACATGGATGGACCTTGAATGTATTATGCTAAGTGCAATAAGTATGATGCAGAAAGACAATTACCATATGACTTCAATCAAGCAAACACATAGATGCATAGAACAGATTGGTCGTTATCTGTGGGGCAGGGGGTGGTGTGAGATGAAAAGTGTAAAGGTGCACATCTGTGCAGTGACAGAAGGCAACCAGACTTTTGGTTGTGAACACATTGTAGTCTATAGAGAGGGCAAAATGTAATGATGGACACCTGAAATTTATATAATGTTATAAACCAATGTGATCTCAATGAAAAAATACACGTTACATATATAAGGTTAATGACAGCAATAATGTAACAGTAGATTGTAAAAAAATTAAGCAAATAAAAACTAGACCTTAAATGTAATTAAAAAATGCTGAATTTTTTAATACCTTTAGAGTGAAGAGGCCTTTATAAATATGACCCATAAAACAAAATAAATTTGCTGTATAAAAATCAAAGTTTTTGAATGGCAAAGTACACAATTAGCAATGTAAAATAACTAATATTGAGAAATAAATATTTGCAAATTTATAAGGAAAGATTCTTAACTCAAAATATCAGCATAAAAGCAAACAAATTACTTTTTAAGAGGGGAACATGTAAACAGATAATTCACAGAAAAAGAAATACTAATGGTTGTTGGACATATGAAATCATGCTCATTCTGGTTTGCAGGAGAAAACAGCAAGTAAAGCTAAAATATACTGTTTTTCATCTATCATAATGACAAAGTTCAACAAAAATTTCTTGGCATTGTGTTAGAGAGGATTTGCAGAAATAGTCACTTTACATTTACTAGAAGTGATTTAAATTGACAGAGCCTTACTCTGAAGGACAGTTGGGCAATATCTGTCAAAATTTAGTGTTGATCATCTTTGACTTGGAGATTTGTCTCGTAAGTATCTTTTAATGATGGAGTATATTTACACTTAGGACTCTAATATTTATGGTAACTGTTTATAAGAGTAAGAGATTGGAAACCATCAAAATATCTACCAATAGAGAGGAGAGTTTCATTAAACACAGTAAACAATGCAGCTGTTCAATAAAATGTGACACAACTATTAAAAAGAGTGAGACTTCTTTGTACTGATGTAGACAGATCTCTTTGTACTGATGTAGAGAGATCACCTAGAATTATTAAGTGAAATGCAAGCTGCAGAAAAATGTCAATACTACACTTCCAGGTGCATGGGTGAGGAAGGAAGAATGTAACTATTAGTATGCTTGCAAATGCAATGCAAAGCTTATATCTGAAAGAAGACAGAAGCTTATAACAGTGGTGATCTCCAGGGAGGGAAACTAGAGATTGAGAATCAAGTAAAGAGAAGGACTTGGGTTTTACTCTATGCTCTTACATACCCCTTAACTTTTAACCATGCAGATGCTTTGTTATACACACACAGACATACACACACAATGGAAAGCAAGGAGACAGGAAGGAAGGGAGGCAGGAAAGAAGGAAACAAGGAAGAAAGTGAGGGAATGAACATAATTTGTCAATAGCAGGGCATTTCTCTAAACTGAAAACAGGTAGTCCATAAAGGCAGCAACACACAAATAAATTTGATCCCCTCTGGAAATCTGAACTTTTCTTCAGCAGAGAATAACTAATTCATGTTGTTTTTTTCCAATTCCTTCTCAGCCCCAACCTCAAATTCTCAAGTGAGCAAGTATTGATCCCTCAGGCCCCAGCTATAATATCCTCAGTTAGAAGGATCCGTGCAGAGAAACTTTGGAGGATAATTAGCCAGTTGTGGAAAGAGAATCTGAGGCAACATTCACGTAAGTAAAACAAAGCAAATCCCATTTTTCAACATGAGCTATGTATCATCGCAGTGTGCAGGAAGTGACAGAGTGAAAAGGTCAGAAACACACTTCCACCATCCTTTGCCTCAAGATCAGGAGAAATCCATTCATCACTGGTAATGTAATGGAAATGGAGTCAGGGAACTCAGTTGGGCTAAGCAGTTCCTGGGAAAGGATAGGCATGAACAAAGAGTTGAATGAATCAATACATCAATCAACCAATTACTATTACATGTCCTTAGTGTATTATTTGCTTGTATTATTATGGCCATTTGATGAGCATTGATTCAACACCTGGCCTTGTTCTGGCAAGATTACATAAATTTGCTCACTTGAACTTCACACGACTGCAAAGCAGGTTTTACTTTTTCCTCTTCTTCATTTTGTTTAACTTCTTATTTTGAAATAATTATATATTCACAGAAAGTTGCAAAAATGCAACAGACAGATCCCATGTATCTTTCACACAATTTTCCTTCAATGGTTAGATCTTACATAATTATACTATTGCATCAATCTAGGATTTTGATAATGGTGTGCACGACAATGTGTGTATGTAGTTCTACGTCATTTTATCACAGGTGTAGATTCATGTAACCACCACTACAATCAAGATTCAAACCTACCCTACCAGAGATGTCAGATTCCATGCAGGCCTCCCTGGTGCTACTCCTTATAGTCACACCACTCCCCTCCCCCTACCCCCCTGACCCCTGGAAATCACTAATCTCTTCTTATCTCCATAATTTTGTCATGTGGAGAATGTTGAATGAAAGGAAAAATACGCTATGTGACCTTTTGAGATTTTCTCCTCTTTGCTCAGCATAATGCCCTTGAGATCCACCTAAGTTGTTGTGTGTATCAATAGTTTGTTCCTCTATGTTGCTGAGTAATATTCCACAGCATGAATGTACTACCGTTTGTTTAACCATCGTGCATTGGATGATATTTTGGTTGTGCATAGATTTTGGCTATTACAAATGAAGCTGGATATCCAATTACTCTGCCACTATTTATTGGAAAAACTGTCCTTTTATTAAATTGCTTTTGCATATTTATCAAAAGTTAGCTGGTTATACCTGTGTGTTCTCTATTCTGATCCATCTTTTTGTGTATCTCTCTGCAAATTTTAAAGAGTTGATTACCGTAACTATATAAAAAATCTTCATTTCAGGTGAAGTGAATCACCCCACTTTACTTATTTTTAAGAATCATTTTAGCTATTCTAACCACCTTCCCTTTTCATATAAATTTTAGAATAATCTTGCCCATATCTGAAAAGTCTTGCAGGAAATTTGATAAGGATTATGTTAAATCTGTATGTCAACTTAAGGAGTAGTTTAATTTGAGTTCCCATGTGTCTATTGCTAATATAGAAATACAATTAGTTTTTAAATGATCATCTTGTATATCACAACTTTACTAAATGCACTTACTAGTCTAGAAGATTTTGGTAGATTCCTTGGAATCTTTTACATAGCCATCATGTCATCTGCAGAACAGACAGTTTTATTTCTTCCTCTGACATGTATGGCTTTTATTCATTTTCTTCCTTTATTCTACTGGCTACAACTTCCAGAGCTATGCTGAATAGAATTGGTGAGGATGAATATCTTTGCCTTGTAACCGAGTTTAGGGGGCAAACATTCAGTCTTTGACCACTAAGTATGATGTTATCTGTAGGTTATTTGTAGATGTTTTTCATCAAGTTGAGGATGTTCCCTCTTATTCCTAGTTTTCTGAGATTTTTTTAAAAGTACTAGAGGTGTTGAATTTGCTCAAATGTCTTTTCTTCGTCATTTTAAAAGATGTGTTTTTTCTTCTTTAGATTGTAAATATAGCAGATTACATTGATTGATTTCAAATACTGAACCAGCCTTTCATCCATGAAATAAACACCACTTGGTCATAGTGTGTAACTTTATATATATATACACACTTATATATATGTTATACAAAGATATACATTAAAAACTCTATAGATAAATCAAAATGGAATTCTAAAAAGGTTCAAGTGACCCACAGAAAGGCAAGGAATATAAAACACAGAAACAGAAAAGACAGAAAACAATAATAAAATAGCAAACTTAAGCCTTAGCATATCAATGACTATGTAAAATGTAAACGGTCTTTTTCAGTGTTAAAATGATAAAATTCATGAATTCTCACTTTTAAAATGAAAGTGAAGTTGCAAAACTTTATAAGTTTAAAAAGTGAGGTTCTCTCGCTTCTATACCATACCTATGGATAACTTAAATGTTTGGTTACTCAAGTAAGAGTTATTTCTTAAGAGTGTGGTGTATATCCAAACTGAACTTTATCCACGAATAAATAAAGAGAATGGAAGCAAGAGAGAGTGAGAGTGAGAGAAAGAGTTTGATTTTTAAAACAGCTCACAAACTACCTATCATTCTACAACTTACTTTTGTCCTTTTTTTTTTTTTTTAAAGATTGGCACCTAGGCTAACAACTGTTGCCAATCTTCCTTTTTTTTCTTTTTAAGGATTGGCACCTGAGCTAACAACTGTTGCCAATCTTTTTTTTTTTTCTGCTTTATTTCCCAAACCCCCCTGATACATAGTTGTATAACTTAGTTGCAGGTCCTTCTAGTTGTGGGATGTGGGACGCCACCTCAATGTGGCCTGACGAGCGGTGCCATGTCTGCACCCAGGATCCGAACCCTGGGCCGCCTCAGCAGAGCGTGTGAACTTAACCACTCGGCCACAGAGCCTGCCCCTCTTTTGTCCTTTGATAAGATGAAATGGACAGCTTTTTGCAAGAGTGTATATTTTCCTCATCCATTTTTGACTGTGTATTGATGCATAATATGAATCTACTGTGATCTATTTAACCCTATTTCCATACTTTTGCTATTATAAATAGTGTTTCAAGGGACATCATTAAATTCTAAGTATGTTCTGTGATCCCCATTTTACAGAGGAAAGAACTAAGGCTGGAAGGGGTTATATTGCTTATCTCTTTTAACTTGTAGGACAAGAATTCAAACCCAAGTCTGCTGGTTTCCTTTCCACTGCCCAGTGCTGAATATGCAGGAGACTTCAGAAGCACTGAAACTCGGTAGGGGTGAAATGCATTCAAAATACTCAGGTCGTTGGCAGTTTTCCTCATAACATTCTGTTGATTAGCAAATACCTTCATCTTAGATGAAACAAAGAATTTCGTACTGAGCCAACACATCTTTAACGTACAGATTTTGTTTGTGGAGGTAGGTAGTGGAGCTTGTCCTGGTTTCCTTAGCTCTTCAAGAGTCCCCATGTCATATAATTATGACATATTATTGAATCAGAATGATTACAGTCAAATTGATGGGGTAAATGCAATTATAATTACCCCATTAAGATTCTAAATTAAGTGGAACCCTGATCTATTCTAGCTTCCTCTGATAAGTGCTCATACTCAATGGATGAATGCCTCCTTGAATGGGCTGCATTTCAGTTGTTTTACAGCAATATAACCTGAGGAAGGAACTTGCACTAACTTAACTCTCCTCTGACCTCACTAAATGTTGAATTGAAGAGAATTGTTTCTTGTTCTGCTACTACAAAGTTATCCCACTGTCTTTATTTCTCAAAATATTTAAAGAACCAGAGAAGCCCATATAACAACAGGCTCAGTCAGCTACATTCCTACCACTAAAGGCAGGTTCTTACTGACCATCTCATCTATATGGGTATATAGCTCTGCTTAGAGTTATTGACGTCAGAGTGCTGGGACCCTCTAATGATATACTAGGGATAAGGATTTTCCCATTATGATTAACTTCTTTTATTACATAGTATTTTATATGTGTAAATTCATAAAATTATATGAAGAAGACTACAACCACAACATATTAGCCATGATACAATTCAAAATACAAATAATAGCCAATATTTTTAGACCTCTTATGGATTCTTCAATTATCCTCCATAAAAGTAACAATTAGCCTAAAATGTATATTTATAAATCTCGTGTGTGTGTGTGTGTGTGTGTGTGTGTTTGGGGGGTAGGTGGTTTGTGAGTTTCAAAAATATTCATTCTCCATTTGTAGTTTCTGCTGTTTTCAAATGGCCTTTCTCTCTTTCTCTGTTCTTCAGTTAACTGTTAACTGAGCCATGTTTGTTCATATTGATGAATAGAGGAGGCTTTGATATCTTAAGTGAGCTACTAATGATGTGTTTCTCTGTAATTTGCTTCTTAGAGGCTCTTAACCAGTACTCATTCTTTCAATACACCCATCAGCCCTCTTCCAGTGTATCTGTTGATATCAATTCCTGTGCCTTTTGAGCATTCTGCAGTATAGATCAAGTTGATTCTCAACTCTCTCCTTTTCTGGCTCAGGATTTGGTCTTCTTGGGTCTGATGAATTACTTATCACTCATCAATACACTTTCCAGGTTGAAAACTTTTACTGTTTGTATATCTTCATATGTTTAGCCCTTTAAAAAATTCCTTATTGTGGTGTGTGACTGCAATGGCATTGCTAAAAATAAGACTACTGATATAATAAATAAATCCCAAAATCTCATAAACTTATAGCAATATAAGTTCTCAATCACATAAAATCCAGTGTAGGAAAGAGGGATCATTTGCACACAGACATTGGAGAATACAGCCTGAAAGAGGTAACAATAAGGAACACAGGTAGGTTTGCCAGAATTAGCAAATAAAAATGCAAGTCTCAGTTAAATTTGAACTGCAATAAACAGAAAGCTATTTTGGTATAAATATTTCCCATGCAATATTTGTCACTCTTCTACTAAAAAAAGTCCACTATATATCTAAAATTCAAATTAACTGGGTGTCCTATATTTTATCTGTCAAACCTAACACATGGCTTCCAAAGTTTCCTTGAATGTCAATATCCAGCCAAGAGATGAGAAGATTAGGGAGTGGAAAGTCATATGGCTCCAGTTTTAGGGGAACAAGGAGCAACTGGTTCACTGCTAGAAGCAGCATTCATTACTTTTGTTCACGTTCCATGGGCAGAACATGGTATCATAGCCACACATGAGAAAGTTTGGTTACCCAAAAGAAAAGATGCTATGTCCAGAAGAAAAGACAAGTGTATTGATGAGCAACAAATCAATTTCTGCTGTATGAAGGGTCCATGATACTTTACTCTACCATGAGCAGTGCTCACCACTGTGGAATGGTATTTAAAAGTAAAGGAATTGGAATTAGGGAGTTTGAGGACTTACAGTATATGAAAAATCATGGATGAAGACATCTCAGCTGTCTTCCTAGCAGGGTAATTTCTCTAACTAGTTCTACTAAATTCAGAAATTTGAACCACGATTAAAATGATATAAAATGATAAATGGCTGAGAAAAACTATAGATTATTTAATAATTACAAAATCATAATGACATACTGCTTTTTTTTTTTTTTTGAGGAAAATTAGCTAACATCTGCTGCCAATCCTGTTTTTTCGCTGAGAAAGACTGGCCCTGAGCTAACATCCATGCCCATCTTCCTCTACTTTCTATGTGGGATGCCTGCCACAGCATGGCTTGTCAAGCAGTGCTAGGCCTGCACCCGGATCCAGATGGGTAAACACCAGGCCACCAAAGCAGAACGTGAAAACTACCACTGCACCACTGGGCCAGCCCCTTGACATACTTATGTCATACATACATACATATGTCATGTTTGATATAAGCAAATATGAATACCTGTTTAATATAGTGGAAATATGTTTTAATCTATGTTTTTTAGAATCACCCATATTAGAAGTCTATCTTCTTCTACGAATCCTTCTTTATTTTTAAAATGAATCCATGGCTCACATATCCCTGTTCATGTGGCAGTTTCTTATCAAGAAAATAGAAGGAATATTTAGAAAGCTATAAACTCTTTGTGAGTGTTTGCCATGAAAATCCAATTCAAATACAGTGACATGAACTGTAAGAGCCTTTCTCCCCTCAATAAGTCACCAATATTTCCCTTCTTTTCTTGGTCCTATTTTTGGTCCTTTCTAGACTTGGTAGCCATGACACAAGGAAATAGTACTGAAGTGATTGAATCCTTTATTCCGGGATTCAGCGGCCAACAGTTCTTGCGGTATGTCCTGTTCATTGTATTTCTAGTCATCTATGTGACCTCCATGGTGGGCAATATTGGAATGATCCTGCTCATCAGAGATCCAGACTTCAAATACCCATATACTTTTTCCTACATTTGGCTTTTGTTGATATCTGTTACACTTCTGCTATCACTCCCAAGATGCTGAAAAATTTGGCAGTAGTAAATAAATCAATGCCATTTTGAGACTGTGTCATACAATTGTTTTTTGGAACATTTGCGACCAGTGACTGTTACCTCCTGGATGCTATGGCAATGGAGTGGTATGTAGCCATCTGTAACCCACTTCACTATCCCATAGTGATGTCTTGAAAAACATGCATCCAGTTGGTAGCTTGTTCATATGTCATAGGCTCAATAAATGCTTCTGTACACAGATTTTACATTTTCACTATCTGTTTGCAAATCCAATACCATCAATCACTTTTTCTGTGATGTTCTCCCAATTCTCACCCTTTCATGCTCCAACACTGACATCAACATCATGCTACTTTCTGTCTTTGTGGGATTTAATTAGATGATCACTTTGTTGGTTGCCATCTTTTCCTACATATATATTACAGTCACCATCCTAAAGATGTCTCCTACCACAGGAAGGAAAAAAGCCTCCTCCACATGTGCCTCCAACCTTACAGCAGTCACCATTTTCTGTGGAAAGCTATCATACATGTACTTACAGCCTTATTCTATTAATTCCTATGAGAATACGAATGTAGCCTCCATATTTTATGGCATTGTGATTCCCGTGTTGAATCCCCTGATTTATAGTTTGAGAAATAAGGAGATAAGTTCCAAAATTGATGGGTAAAAAGTTCTTCTGGATTGGACTGAAATTGTTAAAATTCAGCACATGGAAGCATCCAATAGAGATACTTGACCATTATTTAATGTTTCTGAATTAGGAACACGTTCATATCTTAAACCACTGCTACCTGTTTCAGTGGACAAGTTCTTAGAATGCAGGAATACAATAACATCTCATGACATTAATTTTACCTTGAATATAGTATGACAAACATATCTCATACTATCCATGAAGAAGTGCTTTATTGAAATTATTTAAAATATTAAGATGTATAGACTTTACAGAGTATTTAGTTCTATCAAATATATTTCAAATATGTTCTTAAAGAGTATACAAACCCAATTTTGTATATAATCAACATTAAAATTGAAGTTAATTACTATCCATCCATTTAAACAGATTCCCTAAATCATCTACAAGGAGGCTCTTTACATATTCTCTTCCAATTATTACATAAACCTAAATAAAAAGCAACTTATGATTCAGGCTATACTTTCTACCTAATATTCTCATATTAGTTACATTCTCTAGTACATCTTATGTGATGTTATGAAATCTTTTTGTCATTAGTTACCCTCTTTAATCCGAGTCCATCTTTTTCTTGCATAAGGTAAGGAAACTCCTAGAAATATTTTCTATCTCTCTCTCCAGTAGAGATAGAAAATCTAGAATATAGACACACTTAAAAACCTAAAGAATGGTCATTCATTTATGAAAGGCATACAAATCCTTTTAGTCCAGAAAAATAACTTTAAACTATTGGAATTCAATGAGAATTTGAAGAAAGACCAAGAGCCCTTTGAATTAGGAAGATAAACTGTTGACAAAAAAGTGTTAGTAGATCCATTGAAGGTAGTTAGTAGGAAGATTGATGAAAACCTCCATAGGAATCTAGAGATGCCATACTTCCTAGATGAAAGAGCAAGTTTCCTACCAAAATAACAGCAGCCTAATGTACTTCCCAGAAAATATACTGTTAAGTAACAGCACAAAGAGATTGGGGTAAGAGAATAAGATATATTTTTCAAAGACGATATCCTGCATAAATTCTAAGAGAAGAGAATAATTAACCTGAAGTCAATGGAGGATGACCAGAATCTCCCCAGTAAAAACTCTGTATTTATAAAGGAAGAGATCCTCTATACAGAGCAGGTCCAGGTATCTTCAAAGACCAAGACTAAAGACAGTTTCTGGAGAGTCATTGGCAAAGTAAACAGTATGTCCTGAGACCCTGGAGGGGACAGTTGTAGACTAATGTACAGCATGGCACATATTGTTAAAATACTGTATTGTATACCTGAAAATTGCTAAATTTCAAGTAGATTTTAAGCATTGCCACCACACACACACACAAAAGAAAATGATAACTATGTAAGGTGATGGGTATGCTAAAGAGCTTGATTGTGATGATAATTTTACAATGTGTATCTATTTCAAAATATCAAGTTTACGCCTTTAATACATACAAATTTGGTCAATTGTACCTCAATAAACATAGAGGGAAAGAGATGATAAAAAAAGAAAAACTTAGTACATGTTGGGAAGTCTAAGTGACCAAATAGGAAATAAGGCACAAAAAGGAGAGTCACGTAGCACTCTATGTTCAATACTGGGGTGAAAAAAACTGCAAAAGTAAACAAGCTCTGTGACAAATAGACAACAGCAGTGAAACCCTCAAGGCTTACATGGAAGAAAGAGTTGTTTTGGGTTATGGCCTGGGGATGATTAGTGATTGTTAGCACTTATCCAAGAGAGAACCTCCTTTCTGACATTACGTAGAGTAGTGATGGTCTGACGTGGCATAACCATACATTATTTCATAAATCATCTGCTACACTTTGGATATTTAGGCTCAGCCTAGACTGAGGATAACAGAAAATACAGACCCCAATCTTGACTGAATTGGTATTTTCTGCAACCATTTATTTATTTGAAATTTCAAACATTTACTGAAGGCCTAGTATAAAATCACTGGGCACCCATGACTGAATTAGATACTATCTCTAGTAACAGATTTAGGAAGCACCTGAGTCACTCAAAAAAGTTTTTTCAAAAGATCCTGTTTCCCGGGGCTGGCCCCGTGGCCGAGTGGTTACGTTCGCGCGCTCCGCTGCAGGCGGCCCAGTGTTTCGTTGGTTCGAATCCTGGGCGAGGACATGCCACTGCTCATCAAACCACTCTGAGGCAGCGTCCCACATGCCACAGCTGGAGGAACCCACAACGAAGAATACACAACTATGTACCGGGGGGCTTTGGGGAGAAAAAGGAAAAAATAAAATATTAAAAAAAAAAAAAAAGATCCTGTTTCCCAAGGAAATGGAGGGATAGAAATGTAGCACTCATTCACAGCCTAGAATAGCACCCCAGAAGCCTGAGAGAACCAACTGGAAGGTAGCTAGAGGCCAAGATAAGATGAATACTAAGCAAATATCCATGAAGCAGAAGTCCAAAGCTCAACAGTTAAGCAGAAGCCCTCTTAAAAAGTTAAAGTGCTTAAGAATAAAAATGAATGAGCTACTGATACACACAACTTGGAAGACTCACCAGAGAATTATACTGAGTTAAAAAAAGCCTGTCCCAAAGGTTATATACTGTATGGTTCCATTTACATAAGAGATCAGTGATTGCCTGGGGTTAGGGATGCAGTGAGGTACGGGTCGGGGAGGAGGAGAGAAAGGATGGGATAGGGGTGGTTATAAAAGAACAATATAAGGGATCCTTTTGGTTTGGGAACTGTTCATTATCCTGACTGTGGTGGTGAGTACAGGAACCTTCAGAGGTGATAAAATTTTATAGAACTTAATACAAAAACACACAGCAATGAGTAGAATTGGGGAAATCTGAATAAGATCAGTGGATTGCATCAGTGTTGATATCCTGGTTGCAATATTATGCTAACATCTTGCAAACTGTTTCGTTGGCTGTATATCCATTTTTTATTGCTGCTGTAACAAATTACTGCAAACGTACTGGCTTAAAGCAATGCAAATTTATTATCTTACAGTTCTGTAAGACAGCAGTCTAAAATGGGTCTCTAGCAGAGCTGTGTTCTTTTTGGAGGTGTCTAGAGGAGAACCTATTATTTCCTTGATTCTTTCAGCTTCTAGAAGATACATGTATTCCTTAGTTTATAACCTACTTTCTCTCCATCTTCAATGCCAGCATCCCAGCATCTTCAAATCTCTCTCTGACTCTCACTCTTTCACCTCCCTCTTCCAATTTTAGGGACTCTTGGAAAATCCAGGATACTCTCTCCATCACAAGGTCAGCTGATTAGCAACCTTGATTCCTCATGCAACCTTACTTATTCTTTGTCATGTAACCTAACATATTCACAGATTCCACAGATTCGGATATGGACGTCTTTGGGAAACTGTTACTCTGTCTCTCACAGGAGGAATCCAAGCAAAGTGCAGAAGTGACCTCATTGCATTATTTCTTACAACTGCACATGAGTCTATAATCATCTCAAGATAAGTTCTATTTAAAATACACTTTGTGAAAATGTTAATCTATGCTGTTGTTAATTTCATTTTTGCTGTGCTGATCATTATCTTCTCATACACATGTATCTTCCATTCCTGGACTTGTCCTCTATGTAGGGCAAGAAAAAGGCCTTCTCCCACAGATGTCTTCTTCCTGACAGCTCTCACCAGTGTCTCTGGAGCCCTCTCTTACATGTGCTTACAGCCTGGATCTATCAAGTCTCAATAGCAGGAAAAAGCAGCATCCCTATTTTGTGGCATTATATTTTTCATGCTAAACCTCCTTATCTTGTGCTTATGAAAAAGAAGTTCTATAGTCACTAAGGATTAAGTCCTTCTTGCTTGGACATAAATTACTAACAAACAGGGCCAGAAGTATTGAAGTGGTGAGTGCTTTCCTGATTTTGCTGGTATCACATTGGCCATAGCAAGTCACATAGCCAACCGGGATACAAAGAGTTGGAGTAATTGACTCCACCACTTAATGGAAGGATCTGCAAAATCACCTTGCATTGGTGTAGATGCATGGAAGGGATAATTTGCGGCCATTTTTACAACCACTACACCATGTGCCTACCCAGAGTAAATTGTGTTTTAGCTCACAGCCTGATCACAATATGATTGATGTTTCCATAGGTTTATGTAGGAGAAACATTCAAATTTAATCTCTGATAAGACTATGATAATTTGTATTTGGCTCATTATTGTATCCCAAGCATCTATTAATTGTCTGAAATATATTAAATTAAGCTCACTAATTATATAAGTAAGCTGACAAAGTGCTTACTGAACAGAGAATGCAGAGAGAAAATTTGATTGTAGTTATTACAATGAGAAAAAATAGTAGCTACAGCTGGGTATAGCTAACTGTTCTTGTAACAGACCATGTTTTATGAGGAGTTTTTGTGTCCATCAATTGTCTCTGAAACATTATGATAGAGGCTCAATTCTTCAACAAAAATTTGAAGTCAAGGATTAGCAAAGATGGCTAACTTTATAGGAAATATTCATCTACACCAAGATGAAGGAAAATATGGCATCAGACCCAAAAGTTTTGGACAAGAATGACATGGAGAAGAGAATACCTTCAGAAACTGAAAGAAAGAATCTATCTATTCCCCATTCCTTATGTGTATTCAACTCGGTATGGCAAAATATAGTTGGCTATCTATAACTGTCCATTCTCCAATGTTAGCATGAAGGTGATGCAACCAGATAAAAAGGTACTTTACTTCCCAGCTTCCATTGTAGCTGGGGTATTACGTCTTAGTTTACATTCCTCAGATATGGCCTTGGGTAAATGTAGTGTATGTGGGAGTGTAATGAAGAATTAACCTTACCTGAATAAAAGTCTGACCTTTGCCCTCTACTACTGGGAGGCGATCTCAAAGGCCTTGGAATGTCCTCCCTGATAGGAGTGTTTGATTGCCTGGAGGCTTTGGCAGTGCACAGTCTAGAAGTGTGACTTATGATGGGGCTTTGGACATGTTGTGTCTGTTCCAACCTCCTGAGGAATTGGAGACTAAAGGTATTACCTGAACATCCAGGAGGGGTTGGGCACTAAAGCTCCGCCATATAAACAGTATGTCACAGAGTCCACATACAAACTGTCAGCCCCCAAGGCTCAGTGGAGCTTCCCTGGCTGGCCATACTCCATGCAAATTGGCACATGTTGACACCAGGAGAGTAATGCATCCCTGAGGATGATGGAACCTTCATGTATAGAAACCTTACAAACTTTGTTCTATGTAGTTCTTCCTAATTAATTAGAATTAATGAGTTCTAATTTGTATCCTTTTGGTATAATAAAACTGTAATTGTATGTATAGTATTTTCCTGATCTCTTAGTCAGTTTAGGCTCTATTACAAATTACCATAGACTGAGTGTCTTATAAACAAAGAGGTTAAAAGTCTGAGATCAGGGTGCCAGCATGATCAGATTCTGGTGAGAACACTTCTGGGTTGCAGACTGCTGACCTCTCATTGTGTCCTCACATGGTGAAAAAAGAGTTCTCTGGTATCTCTTTTAAGGATATGAGTACTATTCATAGGGGCTGCACCCTCTTGATTTAATTACTTCCCAAAGGCCTAACCTCCTAATACCATCAAATCAAGGATTTAGGATTTCAACATATGAATTTGGGGGGCGAGGGGGACACAAACATTCAGTCTATATCATTGAGTCATTCTAGTGAAATGTAAGATCTGAGGGTGATTATGGAGATCCCTGAATTTATAACCAGCTACAAAAGAGGGTATCTCTGAGGACCGCTGAAATTTTGGCTGGTGTCTGAAGTGATATCAGTCCTCTGGGGACTGTTCCTTCAGACTGTGCAGTTTGCTAAACTTTTTTGAGAGAGGTAATCCTAAGCAACAGTGAGAGGGAGCAGGAAGAATGAATTGGAGAGGAGGAAACCAAGAAAAGGGGGAATAACTTAGCTGACTTACACCATTTGGAACTAGAACTCAATTCTCAAAGGGACTTTGATGAACTGTGTAGAATGTCCCACAGATTTGTCCCTCTGAATAACAAGAGGTTAAGACATTTACTCAGTTCCCCTCTCCCATTGCTTGAGGGTTGCCTAAGATCTTCAACGGCTTCTGAGATGTTCCTGAGGTAGAAGAGCAGAAAGAAACCACAGGAAACCTGTCACTAGTAGCAAAGACAACGCTGCCTACCACAGATGCACTGGGATCAAGTAGCTGAGGACATGTGGTGCAAGACAGAGATTTCTGCTACTCCATATAACACAGTTCTGGCCAATGAGATATAAGTAGAAATATGCTGAGTTTGGGGAAAGCGTTTCCTTTTGGGGGAATTTCCGTTATTGACAATATTTAAAGTGTACAAAAATATATTTAAAATAATGTAATAACTATTCACGTAGCCACCATATAACTTTTGCAACTTGGTGTTTTGTTTGGTTTGGTTTGGTTTGATGAGAACGAGTCGCCCAAGCTAACTTCTGCTACCAATCTTTCTCCTTTTTTGCTTCAAGAAGGTTAGCTCTGAGCGAAAATCTGTGCCAACCCTCTTCCATCCTGTATGTGGGATGCCCCCATGGCATGGCTTATGAGTGGAGTAGGTCCACAGCCAGGATCCAGGCCCACAAACCTGGACAGCTGAAGAGGATTGCATGGAACTTTCACCACTCAGCCACAGGGCCAGCCCCTGCAACTTTCTTTTTATTACTCAGCATTTCACTTGAGAAACTCATCCACAAGGTGTTGTAGCACCTTTTTACCAAATTTTCACTGATTTAATAGTTTATATATTTTTCTTTGATCAACAAAACTGCTCCAAACATTCTCTTGTGTGCATAAGTATATATATGTACACGTATTCATACATATACTTACATGTGTTTGTATGTGTGTATGTATCCTTTGATGTAGTCAAAAATTTCTCTAGAATCTATACCAATGGAAATTCTGGACCATAGGGAGGCTTATATTTAATTTTACTAAATATACTAAGTTTGTCTCCAACATGGCTGTGCTATTTTCCCACCACAAATATGTGACTCCAAATTCTCACCAAAACTTTGCATGTTAGACTGAAAAATGTAAAATTATATTTCAATGTAGTATTAATATAAAGTTATCTGATTACTAGTGAGTTATGTACATTTCCATGTTTCTATTGACTACATAGGTTTTTCCTTCTATAATTATCCTGATTATATCTTTTGTGAATATTTCCCTCAGGGTAATTTAGAGAAATTATTTATATGTATTAGATACTAATTGTTTGACATTTATATGAGTTGCAAACAGTTTCTCTGAGTAAATTTCCAGTCAATATCTACTTTTTTCTATTTTATGATGTTGCTATTTGTAATTTAGATATAGTTCAATTTTTAATGTTTTATGTCTTGTGCGTTCATGTCTTTTTAAAATTTTTTTCTGTATGTCTAAGTCATAGATATTGTATGTTTTACTCTCATAGCTTCACAATTTAAATCTTTATTGCATTTGGAATCAAGTTTTGTAAAATGTAAAGTAAAAATACTATATTATTTTTAATATGTATGAGTATTTATAGCAGCACAGTTTATTAGGCCATTTTTCATTGGTATACGTGTACTGTTTTCATGCATCAAGCTTCCATAGACTTGTGGGCCTGTTTGTGATTTGCTTTTCTCAGTCTACTCTCACACTACTATCACATTGTCTTTATTATTATCACTTTGTAATAAGTTCTGACAAGTTTCCATCTTGTTTTCCTTTTAAATTCTCTAGCTATTTTTAGCTCTTTTCTCTTCCATTTAAATCTCATAAGTCTGTGAAGATGCACATACATTCTCTTAAGCATTTCAATTGGAACTACATTGAATTTTTAAAAACATATGGGAAAAAAGACAATGATTATACAACTTGATCTTCGTTGTAGATGGAAACTATTTTTTCCCTGCTTCTGAAGTTTCTTTCCTGCAAAGGGAGCTTAATTTATATAATCCTGGCCTTTCTCTCCCCACTTTATTCACTCAGTTCCTAGAAAGGTGGAGTGACATGTCTGATTGATAAATCTGAGAACAACCTGGCATGCCGTCCTCTGCCCTTAGATTCTGGAGCAGTCTTCCTGTTGAGTCCCTCCTTTCCCTGCATTACAGAGGTGTTTCCCCACAATGTGTAACAGGCATGTCCCAGTCACCGCCACCAAGATTGGGCAGATAAGCTTGTCTACTTATGGTGTTCATTGGAAGTAAGTAACTTTAATAAACTTAAAGTCTTCCCCAGTTGATATCATTGTCTCCGTATATACACTATCTCTTATTTCTCAACTTGTTCAACTCCTAGGAAAGGAAGAGAATACCTATTCTCTGGAGCTTCCTTTGAGATCTCAACAATTTTTGCTTGTTTAATATATGGATAGATTTGATGAGTGAATGTGTATTTTTTAAAGTTGTTTGCATCTGTATTTTTTCAGTGACAATTGATTCTGATTTTCTGTACTGAAACTTTCCTTGGGTGTCAAGGTTACATTAGTCTCATGAAATGACTTAAGGAATATTTTCTTTCATGATTCATAAGAAAGGATTTCATAATATTAGAATTAGTTCTTCCATAAATGTTTGGTAGAACTCTCCTGTAACATAGTTGGGTCTAGTGTCTGTCTGAGTAATTTTTTAAATAAGTCAAATGACTTAAAGGTTTAAAAGTATTTAAATATTTTGCACTTACATACACACAAAGACACAGA
Organism: Equus caballus; assembly: GCF_041296265.1. NCBI lineage: Eukaryota > Metazoa > Chordata > Mammalia > Perissodactyla > Equidae > Equus > Equus caballus. Next base: position 24,993,947 of record NC_091695.1, read on the forward strand.
CTGACTACTATCACTATCCTGTTGGCCTGATTTCTTTTTTAAAAAATAAATATTAAGAAAATACAAATAGCATTTATCAAACTATACATATGATATAAAATGTCATGGTGTAACAAATACCGTGTGCCATACACTCAGTATAAAATGGCAAAGAAAATTTTATTATTGTTTTTACTTTCCTGGGGAAATGAACTGGGGAAAGGAGTGGATCTTATTAAATTATTTTTTCTAAAGAATAAACCATAAAGCAAATAATGATGAATTATTATTTCAAATTTAAGAATTTGTTCTCTATAAAGGATATCCTAGACAAAATTAATAGAGGATAGAATATAAGAAACTCTTTGTCAATTCAACAACTGACAAGAGATTCAAATCTTGGCTAAACAAAGAACATCTAAAATCAATGCAATAGTAACATTAAAAATATGAACAGGAAATTTAAAAACAATAGAATCCCCTAGACGCTACACCAGCTCACATTCCCACCAGCAGTGTGTGAGAGTTCCCTTCTCTCCACATCCTCTCCAACACTTGTTATTTCTCATCTTGTTAGTTCTGGCCTCTCTGACAGACATGAGGTGATATTGTAGTTTTGATTTGCATTTCCCTAATAATTAGTGATGCTGAACATCTTTTCAGGTGCTTATAGGCCATCTGCATACTTTGTTTGGAAAAATGTCTGTTGAGATCTTTTCCCGATTTTTTAATTGGGTTGTTTGGTCCTTTGTTGTTTAGATGTATGAGTTCTTTATATATTTTTGATAATAACCCCTTGTCACATATATGATTTGCAAATATCTTCTCCCAATTGTTAGGTTGTCTTTTCCTTTTGTTGATCATTTCCTTAGCTATGCAGAGACTTTTTAGTTTGACGTAATCTCGTTTGTTTATTTTTTCTCTTGTTTTCCTTACCTGGTCATGAATGGTATTTGAAAATATGCTGCCAGCATCCATGTCAAACAGCGTACTGCCTATATTTTCCTCTAAAAGTCTTATGGGTTTCAAGGTCTCTTCTGCTGGTACCATGCTATTTTGATTACTATAGCTTTGTAATATATTTTTAAGTCAGGGAGTGTGATACCTCCCAGCTTTTTTCTTTTTTCTCAGGATTCCTTTGGCTATTCAGAGTCTTTTGTTGTTATATACAAATTCTAGGATACTTTGTTCTTTTTCTATGAAAAATGTCATTGGAACTTTGCTAGGGATTGCATTGAATCTGTAGATTGCTTTAGGAAGTATGTATATTTTTTATTTTTATCTATTTATTATTTTTTGAGGAAGATTAGCCCTGGGCAAACATCCACAAGGCAATCCTCTTTTTGCTGAGGTAGACTGGCCCTGAGCTAACATCTATGCCCATCTTCCTCTACTTTATATGTGGAACGCCTGCCACAGCATGGCTTCATAAGCAATGTGAAGGTCCACACCCAGGATCCGAACCAGTGAACCCTAGGCTGCCGAGTTGGAGCATGCAAACTTACCCACTATGCCACCAGACCAGGCCCAGGAAGTATGGACATTTTATCTATGTTAATTCTTCCAATCTAAGAGCACAGAATATCTTTCCACTTTTTTATATCTTCTTCAATTTCTTACAACGTTTTATAGTTTTCAGTATACAGGTCTTTCACCTCTTTGGTAAAATTAATTCCTAGGTACTTTACTCTTATTATTTTAATTATAAATGGGATTGTACTCTTAATTTCTCTTTCTGCTACTTCATCGCTAGTGTACAGAAACAACTGGTTTTTGTATGTTGATTTTGTGTCCTGCAACTTTACTGTATTCATTTATTACTTCTAATAGCTTTTGGTGGATTTTTTAGGGTTTTCTATATATAAAATCATGTTGTCTGCAAAATAGTGACAGTTTTACTTCTTGCTTTCCAATTTGATTTCCTTTTATTTCTTTTTCTTCACTGATTGCTCTGTCTAGGACTTCCAATTCTATGTTAAATAAAAGTGGTGAAAGGGGACATCCTTGTCTGGTTCTTGTTCTTCAGGAGATAGATTTCCATTTTTCTCCATTGAGTATGATATTAGCCGTGGGTTTGTCATATACAGCGTTTATTATGTTGAGGTACTTTCCTTCTGTACTTATTTTATTCAGCGTTTTTATCATAAAATGAATTCTGTTTCTTGTTGAATACTTTCTATACATCTATTGAGATGATCAGGCAATTTTTATTCTTCATTTTGTTAATGTGATATATCAAATTGATTGATTTGTAGATGTTGAACCATCCCTTTATCCTGGAATAAATCCCATTGATAATACTGTGTGATCTTTTTAATGTATTGTTGTATTCGATTTGCTAGTATGTTGTTGAGGATTTTTGCATCAATGTTCATCAGTGATATTAGCCTGTAATTTTTGTTTTTTGTGTTACCCTTGTCTGGGTTTGATATCAGGGTCCTCCTCAAAAAATTAGGAATGGAACAACTATATGATCCAACTGTTCCACTGCTGGGTATTTATCCAAGAACACAAAAACACAAATGTGTAAAGATACATGCACCCTATGTTCATTGCAGCATTATTCACAATAGCCAAGACTTGGAAACAACATAAGTTCCTATCAAGGGATAAATGTATAAATAAGATGTGGCATATACACACAATGGAATATTAATGAAATCTTGCCATTTGCGACAATACGGATGGACTTTGAGGGTGTTATGTTCAGTGAAATGTCAGAAAGAGAAAGTCAAATTCTGTATGCTCACTCAAAGTAGAAGATAAAAACAACAACAACAAACAAATACACAGATAAAGAGATTAGATTGGTGGTTATCCGAGGGGAAGCAGGGAGTGGGGAGGGTAAAAGGGATGATTGTCACATGAGTACAGAGATGGAGGGTAATTAGTCTTTGGGAAGTGAATGTGATGTAGTCTACACAGAAACCAAAATATAATAATGTACACATGAAATTCATGTAATGTTACAAACCAATGTTAGCTTAATATAAATAAATAAATAAATACAATAGAATCCCAAAATTCTAAGAAGAACATGAGACAATGATCCTAGTTACTTGTAATTAAAGGAAAAAAAACAAATAAAAATGAATATCGCTTTCCAACTATTTTCCTGGCTAAAACATATTAGGAAAATACCACTGTTCACAAGGAACTGAGGCTATGCAAACCCTTATCTGAGGCCAGGTACCTGAGGATTTCTATAACTACTCAATAAGACTACCTTTCGACCTTGTTATGAAAAGAAGTTATCCTTGTTAGTTTTGTTTTCCTGTTTAACCTGAGAGTTATCTCAAGGGTCACAAGGATTTATGAGCTTATTTTACAGAATAAAAACAGTGCCTTCAAGCATCACCAGATAGCCAGCCCCCTGCTGCCATTGACGCCCAGAAGTCAGATTGCCCAAGGACTTATCAGGAGTGAAAGAAACATAGATTACTCCTTTGTTTCTCCAAAACTCCCTCAGCCACATCCTTTAAATCTATAAAACCACCTGCTTTATTCTCTTGTTTAGATAGATTTGAATGAACCCATGCTCCTGCCTTCTCAGTTTGGCTAATTTGAACAAACCTTTCTCCATCTCTAAGCACTGATGTCTCAGTGTTTGACTTACTGGGCATTGCGCACATGAACTTAAGATTAAGTTTGGTGTCAGTTTTGGCAAGTCAGACAGGAGTCTTGTACCCATGGCTGGATGGTCCCTGTGAGTGTTCAAGCAGCTCGTGCTTCCCAGTAGCTGCCCAGGTGTCTTTGCCTAGGTGATTTCCCCTGCCACTCCCCTCTTTCTGCTGGTATTGGCTACCCTTGGCACAATGCTCACTTGGAATGGAGAAACTCATTGGACCTTGGTCTGCTTTTTGTCCTTGTGTGGATACATTCGTCTTATATGTGCATACTTTCGGTTTTTTGTTTGCTAGGTGAGTCACTACAACACACACAGTCATCAGTTCTGTGTCTCTCCTTTTGCATTTTGGGTGATTGGAAAGGAAAGATCCTTGTTTGGGAGAGATCCAGGAGATTGTTGGAGTTCACCTTCTGTTTTTGTCCTGCAGGAGTCAGATTTTGTCTTTTTGTGGGTGTGTTTGTCTTGTGTATGAGTCAGCAATGGGGAACACTAATTTGATCCCCACTTGTAGTCCCCTGGGCTACAGTCTCCAAAATTGTGTGACTGCGAGCCCATGAAAAAGGAAAAAGATATTGTTTTATAACACCACATGGCCACAATATTCTTTATGGATCCCCACATTAGAAAAACTTCTAAATGGGGAAAATTTTTAAAGAGCTCTTATAATGATTAATCTTAAGAACATAATCAGATTTGGGGTCTCAGCTTCTTCTCATGGTCTTGTAGATCCTAATGAAAGCTCCCCCACACCCAAGATAAATTAGTCTGGGGTTGAATTCTGCACATGGAAAAAGAGCCTTTATTGAACACTTTGTGAAGAATTTTCAAAGATACAATATATTGTCCTGAAGTTTTAGAACAGAAAAACCTTTTGATTCACTTCTGTTAAAAATCTCCCTGATATAAAGAAGCATTTGGATTTTGGCAATCCCAAAGCCTCCTCCATTCCTTTCAAAATGCTCATAGATACTGGGACTGATGAGGCAAATATGCCCCAGAAACTCATTTTGGAGGAAAGTTGAATGCGTTCTCTCTGTCTTTCTGATGTAGATTTTCTGCGGCCATCTTCTCTAAGACCTGAGAGCCATTCTTTGAAATGACCAAGACTTTTTGATGAAGTCCTAAGGAAGGCTATGATTAGGCATACAGGAGTTGATGGAATTAAGTGATTACGTCTCATTTGCTTGATTGCACCATAAGTTGTATTGTGGGGATAGACACTGTGTCTCACTGGGGAAATGTTCCCCTAGTATCGATATTGTAAAACAGCATATAAATCTGCTCTTCAGTCAATGTTAATTAAATATGCTAAAGGAAGTCAATAGGGTTGCCTGAGCCCATACAGTGTGAGATATTTTTCTACCTCCAGATGGTATGGCCAAGATTAAAAGATCTATTTGATTGGCTTAAAGTAAGTGCTTATATAAATTATTTCTAAATGTAATGTAATGGAAATTAACCCAAATGTCTATCAAGTTAACATGATATGAAACAAAGTTTGGTAAATGAAAGCTTGTTTGTTTGTCAGTTTGATTGAAATAGGCATGTCCTCAAAGTTATCAGCACTGAATATGTTGGAGACATGCAGCCTGGGTGTACTAGTCAAGTAAGCTCATGTTTTCACTGTTATAAATTTGTCAACAAAATAATGACTTAAAATGACAAGCTATTTTTGTTTAATGTCTCATGAGATTTTTGTGTGGAATCTAAGCATAATTATTGGACACAAGTAAACCAAATATGTAAGTAAGATAAAAGTTTTGTGGTGAACTTTTTAACATTAACTGTGTTATGGTATACAAATTTAACTTCAAAATCTTTTGGTAACTTGAAACTTTGAAGTTTTGCTAGGTTAAACTAAATGATTGAAAATTTATTGAATATCTAAATCATTTCCAAATAAAATATTACACATTACTTACTAAATATAAGTTTCTCTATTTTTGGCTTATTACAGAGAAACCAAAAGATATTTGGGTCTATTAGCAAACATGTCTTGTGTTTTATTAAAAAGATTGTACTATTAAGCACATGTTTCTAAAAATTATAAAAAGTATTTATAAATTTGCCAAGCCACAGAATGCCAATATAAAGGACATTTTATAATTGATTACTTCTTAATTTTCACCAAAAATTAAAGTTCCTAAATGTGAAAAATTCTAATTTGTATATGTGATTAAAACTACTAAAATTAATAGGGGGAACATCTTTGTATTCTAGGAAAATAAGATGTGTGTTTTCAGTAAAGAAGGTATAAGAAATAAAGATTTTTTTGGTTAAAAAATGGTTATAGAAGTTTTATGGAAGAAAAGCGCAGAGACAAAAGTTTTGTACATGGTCAAGTTGGCTAAGATTAAAATGGATTCAATTAACTGAAGGAATTTTTATATCAAAAGTAAGATGGTGCGAAATTAGAATTTGGTTTTTACTTAAGGATAACTTTCTTAAACTTTTAGTCTGCTTTTTTTTGGATGAAGATTAGCCCTGAGCTAATATCCATGACCAATCCTCCCCGTTTTTTGCAGAGGAAGATAAGCCCTCAGCTAACCTTCATGCCCATCTTCCTCTATTTTATATGTGGGCCACCTGACACAGCATGGCTTGATAAGTGGTACTAGGTCCACACCCAGAATCTGAACTGGTGAAACCAGGGCCACTGGAGCAGAGTGCACGAACTTAACTGCTACAGCACTGGGCCAGTCCCTAGTCTGCTCTTGATAACAGATTCTGAAAGATTTTTCTTTGAGTAGTCTAACAGAATGGTATGGACTTTATGCCTTATCAAAATTAATTTCGTGTATTGTCTTTATCAGGTCTTTAATTACAGGATGCCTATTTAATTTTCTGCATTTGCCTGGAAATCTTTAATTGCCACCATGGCTAAATGGATAACTAAGCATTATTTCATAGGGATCCACGATATTGTATGGGTAAATATTATTGATATAAGTGTTTTATCTGTCCTGGTTGTCAGTCATAGTACTAGTTCTGCTTTTGCAAATATGTTTCATCTTCAGAGAGATTCATGGAAAGGACCCTGACATTTACTATAGAATACAGATATCCAATAAACTTTCAGATCATAAAATTGAACTGGGTAAGAAATTACAGAACTCTTAAAAGACAAACTGATAACTTTATGAAACTGCTAACAAAGATAAAAAATTGATTACATAGGACTAAATGAACTGATGAGGATGATTATAATTTTTATGACTTTTGAGATATTGCTGATTTTTAATATTTTATTTTTTCCAGATTTAAGGAGAACTTTTTCTCTTTTCTCTTAAGCTAACTATGACCTATAGCAATTTGGTAAATTATACCTTTGTAAACAGAATCAAAACATTTATCTTTTCTCCCTACCTAAATCCCTCCAGAATTTGGAAACTCTTAGTGAGTAAATATTCTTATTTTTATGGAAATATAATTATTTGTATAAGTTCAATAACAGTCTGTTCTACATGATTAGAAACATTGGTTATATTACCAAGACTTTGACTGGATTGTCATATTTGAGGAAACTTAATTGAGAAAAACAGGATATGACCCCTAAGCCTGGAAGAACACTTGGATTATTAGAATTTCTCAAAAATTATAATAATTTAAATTGCAAAATATAACCCAGTACCTGAGAGTATTTTCAATCTCAGCTTGAAAAGTTTCATTCCTCAGTTTCCCCATCTTTGCCCCCTTTCAGCAGGAAGTATCTAGAACCATTGACACCCTGCTTCCTACAAGATTGAGGAAGGGAAAAAATACAGTGAGAATTGAATCCAGATACCTGAAGCTTCCTGTAAATATTCAATAAATATGTTGAACTCGTTATCAAAAGAAGTTAATCTTGTCAATTTGCTATTTTCCTGTTTAACCTGAGGGGTAACTCAAGAGTCACAAGAATTTATGAACATGTTTTATGGAAGAAAGAGAATGCTTCAAGGATCGTCAGATAACCAGCCCCCAGCTACTGTTGACTCCCAGAAGTCAAATCGCCCAGGGACTTGCTGGGAGTGAAAGAAACAAACAGGAATTACCCTTTTGTTTCTCCAAAATTCATCCTGCCACACCCACTAGCTCTATAAAATGGGCTGCTTTCTTCTCTTATTAAGGCAGATTTGAGTGAAACCAAGCTCTTTCCTTCTTGTTTTGCCCAATTTGAATAAACTTTTCTCCATCTACAAGCACCAATGTCTCAGTGTTTGGCCAACTGCATATCGGGCACATGAGTTTGAGATTAAGAGGTTCGCTATCACATCCACAATTAGTGAAATTGTACACTGGTTCATCCAGTATGGAAAATGATCTGGAAAAACTTGGTCAAGTTAAATGTGTGCATACCCTCAGACTCAAAAATTTTGTCCCTAGGAATATACCAAACAAAAATTTCTCACTGAGTTATTTCTAGTAAGACAAGTTGTAGGCAATCTGTTAGGAAATCACTGGGAAAGCACATAGGTAAATTTTGACGGATGGATACCATAGAGCATGCCACTCAATGTGTGGTCCAAGGCATGCACCACTCCTTGAACTCTCTGCTTCCACTCTACAACAAAACAGCTACTGAAAGTGAGAGTGAGCATTTAAACTATTACAGAATTTGGATAACATTGGGAATTTTTTATTGCTTTTTACAAAAATATTGAGCCACTTTATTTGCAATTTTACAGAGAAAAATATCCTTTACCATAGCATAATTTTTGTTAAACACTTCTATAAAGGACTCTCCATGTCCATGAGTCCATCATGCCAGAGAAGAGACTAAGGAAGGGAAAAGAATAAAATGAAAATACAGAGATAAGTGGGAGCAAGACCATATAGAACTCTATGGCTAAGTCATGATTTCAGATATAATAATATCTAAGAAAATCAGGGTTTCTAAACAAAACATAGAGAACATAAAAGAAAGCATAATTAAATAAAAGTATGTTCTTCTATGTTCCCTAATTGATATATTTATGAAAAGCAAATGACTTTGCACCCCGAGAACACAGCTATTGGTCCATGACAATTTCCCTAAACTAAAATGAAAGTATCTAAGTCAGGTATCAAAGTTTGGCTTTTAAATGCCTAGTCAACAATCTCATAGAAAACATGCTCTGACTCCACTATGAAATCAAATATTATACAATTTCCAATTCCAGAGTTAGTTAAAGGATCACAATGGTCTTAGTTTTCTCTGCTCTTCTTTCTTTGCACTTTTCCAGCTGATATTTAATTTTAGGCATGGAACAAGACAATGGCATTGAAGTGACTGAATTCATTCTCCTGGGATTTTCTGGCCAGCACAAGTCTTGCCATATCCTCTTCATACTATTTCTTGTGATCCATGTGGCCACCCTAGTGAGAAATATTGGCATGACCCTACTCATCAAGACTGATTATTGCCTTCACTTCCCTATGTACTTTACCTCCAACACTTGGCTTTCGTTGATCTCTGGTACACCTCTGCTATCACTCCCAAGAGGTTGCAAAACCTTGTAGGGACAAAGCAGTCCATTCCATTCATAGAATGTATGGTGCAATTACTAGTCTATGGTGCTTTTGTAACAAGTGATTGCTACATCCTGGCTGCTATGGCAGTGGACCGTTATGTGGCCATCTCCTATCCAATACTCATGACTCAGAGAATCTTCACTCAGCTTGCAATTGGTTCATATCTCATGGGTTTTCTAAATGCCTCTGTAAACACAAATTTTACCTTCTCTTGAACTTTTGCAAATCCAATAAAATTAACCACTTTTTCTGTGATGAACCCCTAAGTCTTGTCCTCTCATGCTCCAATATTTACTGAAGTGTGATATTACTAACTTATTTTGTGCAGTTTAACTTGATGTTCACTCTGTTGATTGTTATCTTTTCATATATATATGTCCTGGCTGTCATCCTAAAGATATCTTCTGCTTCAGGGAGGAAGAAAGCCTTCTCTATGTGCCTCCCATCTGACAGCAGTAACCATTTTCTAAAGGATTCTCTCTTACATATATCTACACCATCATAACTCAGAATCTTAAGAGCAAGAAAAAGTGGCTTCTGTATTTTATGGCATTAATTTTCCCATGTTAAACCCCCTCATCTACAGCCTGAGAAACCAAGATGTGAAAGAAGCCCTAAAAGGTCTTGGAAAGAAGCATTTCTAGTTTGAACCTTGATTTCTAACTCAACATGGTTCAACAAGCAAACCAACAGTTCTCTCCTATTTTTCAACAACAAAAATGTAGCAAACGTTTATGAGATACAAAGGCATTCCTTAATTATGTCAATAACTTCTGAAGGATATTGAAAAACATCCTAAACGTTAAATAAGTAAGCTTCAAATTCCTGTGTTTTTGAAAGAGAAAGAATCTGAAAAGAAGATATTTGATAATGCTTTTGTACATTTTGAGGAGACCTTTTTTCAAATAGCCTCCTTTTTTAATAATTTAAAAAAACTATTTGAAAAACAAAAGGAAAGGGAAGTGTATAATCAATGTTGTTAAGTGCCACCAACAACTATAACATAAAGACTCACCAGGACAAAATCTTTTCTGGTCTTCCCTTGAAAGGTACTGTTACTCTTGCTGTTACTCTGTAACTTAGCTCTTTTAGTATTGTAAAGAATAAATCAAAGGGGAATTTCTTTGGAGAAAATGAGAAGAAAAGAAAGACGAAAGAAAGAACAGTTGAATGAATACTCATACATATATGGACATTATGGATCAATATCCTTTCCATATAGGGTCTCAAATCAACTAGGAAATTGACAAAGGAATCAGATAAATATAAAGCAGATCAATTTATTATTGGTAAACTCGTATTATTATTATTATTATTATTATTTTGGTGAAGGAGATTGGCCCTGAGCTAATATCTGTGTCAATCTTCCTCCTTTTGATGTGGGATGCTACCATGGGGTGGCTTGATGAGAGATGCTAGGTCCACACCTGGGACTCAAACCTGCGAACCTTGGGCCACCAAAGCAGAGCCCGTGAACTTAACCACTAAGCCACTGGCCCACCCCAGTAAAGTTGCATTTTAAATATAACTTGAACCTCTAGCTATATCCACTTGCTTGCAAGGATACCCATTAGGAAAACAAAATTCAGTGCAGAGTTTGGTACTAGAGGGCAGACTCATTTACCCAGAATTTGTGTCTTATTTCCCTCAGTCTCCAAAAGTGAGGAGAAATGGAGGAATCCAAGTTAAACAATAGAATTCATACCTGGGCTTGGACCTGAGTGTTCTATACTCTTGGGGAAAAGAAATTAAGCACACATTCATCCTATGGACAGGCACTGTTAACAAAGAGACTGAGATTACATGTTATATTTCTTCTTTCAATCTCATTAATCAGTTAAACCATAGGAAGTCGTGAGTAGGAAGAGAGACAGGATGGGAGTTCACTGCCTTTCTGAACATTTCAAGAAGTTCCAAATCTATGGGTTGAAGCAGGAACACTGGAATGTGCAGCCAAGCATAACCCAAACCATACCAAGAGAAACCAGATGGTGCCAACCCATGCAGCAGAGTGCATTACAGGACAGGAACTCCAAAATTAGGAAACGTTGATCTCATTTAGGGTTGCTAGTGACCTGACCAGCAACTTTACTTTCACTCTGCAGTGCAGTCAAATCCTTCACAGAGAGAGGAGAGGTCTTTATCTTTACTACTCCTGAACTTTCTCTAGAAAGGCAGACATCTCTAAGTTTTACTATGCGGATATGTATTCTTATACAGACATTCTTACATGTAATGGTTGTAAATGCCTGGCACAGAACTCAGCCATGGGGCCAGCCCCTATGCTACCTGTGTTTAAGACTAACTTAAAGATATTGTAAATAAGCCAGTCTTGTAATAACATAAGGATAGATACAGCAACCAATGAAAAAAGTAGAGAGTGAAAAAATAGATCAACAAATATATAGTAAGTTGATTTTCAACAAAAGTACTAAGCCGATTCCATGATGAAATTATTGTCTTTTCAAAGAAAATGATGTTCGAACAACTGTATAGCCATAGAGCAAAAAATGAATAAATTCTGACTTTATTCTCACACTATACACAATATTTAATTTGAAATGTGTACTACATACAAATGGAAATGCTAAAACTAAAAATTCTAAGAGAAAAGATAGAAGAAAATCTCCATGACCTTAGGATAGCAAAAATGTCTTAGATAGGAAACCAAAAGCACAAACCACAAGAGAAAAAGTATATATATTCACTTTACCAAATTTAAAGCTTTTGATTATAAAGACACCATTAAGGAAATGAAAAGATATAACACAGATTGGGAAAATGAATCTATGGAGGAAGTAAAGGCTAAGCTGGAGTTATAAACTGGCATTACTGAGGGTTGAAGGCATACTCCCAACATGCACTCAACTACTTGGCAAAGGCTGGGAGATATATTGGTTGCAGGCATTTAAATAACTTTATTCTAATTATTAGCTAACCACTAAGCTGACAGAGCAGAGAATTCAGTGATGACACATGAGAATAAACACTCTTTACAGGATTCAATTAGAAAAGTCACTAAAAAAACATTAACAAGAAAAACAAACAGCAGCAATAACAAATGCAGGGGCAAAGGGTAATCTGATTTCCAGAGTTGCCACCTTATATTATTTAAAATGTTCAGTTTTCAAAAAAGTCATGAGACATGCAAAAAGAGAAAGAAATATGGCTCATACACAGGGGAAAAAGCTAATTAATAGAAGCTTTCCCTGAGAAAGTGCACACTTTAAACTTACTAGACAAAGACTTTAAATTGACTATTTTTAATATGTTCAAAGAACTAAAGAAACTATTTTCAAAGAACTAAAGGAAAATATAAGAATGATGTTTCACCAAAAAGAGATTATCAGTAAAATGGTAGAAATTATTTTTTAAAAATAGAAATTCTGAAGTTAAAAAGTAAAACAGCTGAAATGAAAAACTCACTAAAGGGGTCAGCCTGGTGGCGCAGCTGTTAAGTTTGCACGTTCCACTTTATCAGCCCAGGGTTTGCCAGTTCGGATCCCAGGTGTGGACCTACACACTTCTTATCAATCCATGCTGTGGCAGGCGTCCCACATATAAAACAGAGGAAGATGGCACTGATGTTAGCTCAGGGCCAATTTTCCTCAAAAAACGCAAAAGGAAAACTCACTAAAAAGGCTCACCAGCAGATTTGAAGAGGCAGAAGAAAGAGTCAGTTACCTTGAACATAGGTTAATTGAGATTATCCAGGCTGAAGAATAGAAAGAAAAAAGTATGAAGACACTGGAAGAACACCAAAAAGCATAACAACATATGCATAAACAGAATCCCAGAAGGAGAGGACAGAGAGAAAGATATAGAGAAAATACTTTTAAACATGTTGGCTAGAGACTTCTCAAATATGAAGAAAAACATTTATCTACACAGCTGAGAAGTTCAAAGGACTCCATGTAGAACAACAGCAAAGAGATACACACCTAGACAATATATAATGTGTCAAAATTCAAAGACAAAGAGAGAATCTTGAAAGCAGCAAGAGAGAACTGACTCATCACACAAAAGGGACTCTCAATAAGATTAACAGCCAGTTTCTCTTCAGAAAGCGTGGAGGCCATAGAGGTGACATACTTTAACTGTTGACAGAAAAAACTACCAACAGCAATAGTCTATATACAGCAACACTATTTTTCAGAAATGAAAGGGAAATGAACATATTTTCAGATAAACAAAAGCTGAAGGAGTTTATCACAAGTAGACCTGCCCTACAAGAAATGCTAAAGAGAGTCATCCGGGCTAAAATGAAAGAACAGACAGTACTTGAAGCCATATGAAGGAATAAAGGACAAGTCAAGGTAATCAAGTGGATAAATATAAAAGCCAGTATTGTTCTATTTTTGGTTTGTAACTCCTCGTTTTTTCTTAAAAGATTTAAAAGACAAACACATAAAACAATAATTATAAACAGACACTAATGGGCACACAATGTGTAAAGATGTAATATATCACAATAACAACATAAAAAAAGGCAGAGGTACGAGATATTGATGAGAGACATTAAAAACACAAATAAATGGAAAGACATTCATGTTCATGGTTTGGAAGACTAAATACTTATAATCTGTTCAGGCTACCCAAGGCAATCTACAGATTTGGTACTATCTCCATCAAAACTTCAATGATGTTTTTTACATAAATAGGAAAAACAATCTTAAACTTGTAAGGAACCACAAAAGATCCCAAATACCCAAAGCAATCTTGAGAAGGCGAACAAAGCTAGAGACATCATAATTCCTGATTTCAAAATATATTACAAAGCTACAGTAATTAAAACAATATAGTACTCACATAAATATAGATGTATAGACCAATGGAACAGAACAGAGATTCCAGAATTAAACCCACACAAATACAGTCAATTGATCATTGACAAGGATGCCAAAAATACACAGTGTCAAAGGATAGTCTTTCCAACAAATGGTGGTGGGACAACTGGATATCCACAGGCAAAAGAATAAAACTGGGCCTCTATCTTATGCCATAGATAAAAATAAACTCAAAATGGATTAAAGATTTAAACATAAGACCTGAAACTATTAAACTCCTTGAAGACACATAGGGGCAACCTTCTTGAGATTGGTCTTGGGAATGATTTATTGAATATGACACCAACAGCACAAGCAGCAAAAGCAAAGATACACCAGTAGGACTACAGCAAACTAAAAGCCTTCTGCACAGCAAAGAAAACAATCAATAAAATGAAAAGAAATGGGAGAAAATGTTTACAAAGCATATATCTCATAAATGATTAAAATCCAAAATATATGAGGAACTCCTCTAACTCACAGCAAAACAAAACAAAACAAAAATAACTCCAATTAAAGTTGGACAAATGACTTACACAGGCATTTCTCCAAAGAGGACAGACAATTGGCCAACAGGTACGTGAAAAGGTACTCAACATCAGTAATCATCAGGGAAATGCAAATCAAAATCACATTAATATATTACCTCATACCTGTTATGATGGCTATAATCAGAAAAAAGAGATAAATATTGGCTAGGATGTGGAGAAATTGGAATCTTTCTTCATTTTTGGTGGGAATTTAAAAATGGTATAGCAACTATGGAAAACAATATAGAAGTTCCTCAAAAAATTAAAAATAGAATTACCATATGATCCAGCAATATCACTTCTTGGTATTTATCTGAAGAAAACGAAAACACTAACTAAAAAATATATCTGCACCCACATGTTCATCATAGCTTATTTACAATAGCCAAGAAGGGAAAACACCTAAGTGTCTATTGATGGATGAGTGGGTAAAGAAAATCCGTTATATATATACATAATGGAATATTATTCAGCCATAAAAAATAATGAAATCTTTCCATTTGTGACAACATGGATGGACCTTAAGGTGACTCTGCTAAGTGAACTACATCAGACAGAGAAATACAAAGACTGCATGATCCACTTATATGTGGAATCTAAAAAAATAAAAAATAAAAATACACTAAGCTCACAGATGACAAAGATTGTTGGTTGCCGGAGGTGATGTGTGGAGTGTAGGCGAAATGGGTAAAGGGGGTCAAAAGGTACAAATTTACAGTTATAAAATAAATAATGGTAATATAATGTACAGAATGGTGACTATAATTAATAATACGGGATTGCATATTTGAAAGTTCTTGAGAATAAATCTGAAAAGTTTTCATTACAAGAAAAAAATTTTGTAAGTATTACGATGACAGATGTTGATTAGACTTAATATTATGGTGATCATTTTGCAATATAGACAAATATCCAACCATTATATTGTATACATGAAACTAACATAATATTATATATCACTATGCCTCAATAAAAAAAATCAATAGGACATTTTGGCCAACCTAAAAACTATGATTGTCATAAGATAACAGTAATTGTATGTATATTTAAATGCAGTTATAATTAAAATTCTAGGCAAAATACCTTGGAATTTATGAATGAGCTTTTCAGATAGAATTAAAAATCTGTCAGAAAGTTGTCTTATTCAGGACTAGACTAAAGAGACGAATAAATTCAGTTTTGGTTAAAATACACATGTTACATATTTAAGGCTAATGACTAAAATAATATAACTGTAGATTGTAAAACAAATAAATAAATAAAAACTAAACCTTACAGGTAATAGATAAATGTTAAATGTTTTAAAATCTTTGAAGTGAAGAAGGCCTTTTTAAACATGACACAAAATACAAAATAAACTTCTGGCATAAAAATAAAGTTTTTGCATGGCAAAATAGACAATTAGCAATGTAAAGTCATTAATATTGAGGAATAAATATTTTCAATTTCTATAAGGAAGAATTTCTGACTCAAAATATCAATATAAAAGCAAAAAATACTTTTTTTTTAAGACGGCAATATATTTAAACAGACGATTCACAGAAAAAGAAAATACTAATGGTTCTTGGACATATTAAAAGATGCTCAATCTCAGTTTTAGGAGACAAAAACAAATAGAGCAAAAATATGCTGTTTTCTGCCTATCATAATGACAACATTTAATAAAAGATTCTTAGCATTGTGTTAGAGGCGTTTTGCAGAAATAGTCACTCTAAATTTGCTAGAAGTGGTTTAAATTGAGAGAGCCTTGTGCTGAAGAACAGTTGAGCAATACATATAAAAACTTACAGTGTTCACACCCTTTGACTTGGAGACTCCTCCCATAAATATCTTTTAATCCTAGAGATATATTCACACTTATGCACATTAATATTTATGGCAACATTATTTATTATAGTAAAAGATTGGAAACCATCTAAGTATCTACCAACAGGGAAGAGAATTTGAGTAAACATATTAAGCAATGCAGCTGGTCAACAAAATATAATGCAAGTATTAAAAAGAGTGAGACTTCTCTTTCTGTACTGACATAGACAGATCACACAGAATTATTAAGTGAAATGTAACCTGCAGAAAACTGTCAATAATACGCTGCCATTTGTATGGGCGAGGAAGGAAGAAGAGAAGTATTAGTATGTTTGCAAATACGATGCAAGGCTTATATCTGGAAGAAGACAGAAGCTTATAACAGTGGTGATCTCCAAGGAGAGAAAGCAGAGACTGGGAATAAAGGTATACAGGGAGGAATTGGTTTTTACTCTATACACTTTCACACTTCTGAATTTTTAGCCATGTGGATTATTTGTTACACACACACACACACACACAATGGAAAGCAAGGAGACAGGAAGGAAGGGAGACAAGAAAGAAGGAAAGGAGGGAAGGAAGATAATTTGTCCATAGCAGGGCAATTCTCACAAACAAAAGCAGGAAGTCTCTAAAGGCAGGAATACAAAAATAAATTTCATCCCCTCTGGAAATAGGAAGTTTTATTCAGCAGAGAATAGCTAACAGCTAATGAATGTTGTTTTTTCCAATTCCATCTCGGCCCAGAACCTCATTTTCTTAAGGGAGCAGGTGTTAATCTCTTAGGCCCCAGCTATAAACTCCCTAATTAAAAGGAACCACACAGAGAGACCTCAGAGGGCAATCAGACTGCACCAGTTGCAGAAAGAGAATCTAGAGGCAACATTTGTGTAAGTAAAACAAAGCAAATCTCATATTTTAACATGAGTTATGTATCATTACAGTGTGTGCAAGAAACGGCTGAGTGAAAGAGTCACAGCCATAGCTCCACCAACTTTGCCCCAAGACCAGGAAGCATCCCTTCATCACTGGTGATGCAATGGAAATGGAGCGAGGGAAATCAGTTTGGGCTGAGTGCGGCTTGGGAAAGGATAGGAATGAACAAATAATTGAATGAATCAATCAATCGATTAATATTGTATGCCCTTAATGTATTATTTGTATGTATTATGGCCATTTGATGAGCACTGATTCAATACCTGGCCTTGTGCTGGCAACACTACAGAAATTTGCCCACTTGAACCACTCACCACACCACTGTAAGCAGTTTTTACTTTCTCCTCTATTTCTTCATTTTTTTAACTGCTTATTTTGAATAATTGTA
Organism: Equus caballus; assembly: GCF_041296265.1. NCBI lineage: Eukaryota > Metazoa > Chordata > Mammalia > Perissodactyla > Equidae > Equus > Equus caballus. Next base: position 25,011,533 of record NC_091695.1, read on the forward strand.
CATTCACAGGAAGTTGCAAAAATTGTACAGAGGTCCTTGTATCCTTCACCCAGTTTTCTCTTAATGGTTACATCTTATATAATTATACTATACTATCAAACCAGAATTTTGATAATGGTGTGTGTGACGATGTGTGCGTGTAGCTCTACCTCATTTTATCACACGTGTAGATTCATGTAACCACCACTACAATGAATTTACAGACCCATGCTATCACAGATGTCAGATTCCATACAGAGCTGCTTCTTGCTACCCCTTATAGTCACACCACTCTCCTCCTACCACCCTGACCCCTGCAAATCACTTATCTGTTCTCAACTGCATAATATTGTCATTTGGAGGATGTTAGATGAAAGGAATAATACACTATATGACCTTTTGGGATTGACTGTTTTTCACTCAGCATAATAATCCTTGAGATTCATCCAAGTTGTTGTGTGTATCAATAGCTATTTTCCTCTGTTTTACTCAGTAATATTCCACAGTATGAATGCGCCAAAGTTTCCTTAACCAGTCACCTATTAGAGGACATTTTCATTGTTTACAGTTTTCGGCTATCACAAATGAAGCTGTTATGAAAATTTGTCTATAGGCTTTTTTGTGGATGTAGTTTTGGGCAAACAAAATTGCCCAGGACTGTGAGTACTCGTGGTATGCTAAATGTATACTCAGGTTTTTAAGGAACTGTCAAAATATTTTCCAGAGTTACTGCACCATTTTACTTTCTCACCAGCAATGGATGAAAGATCCAGCTACTTTACATATTCACCAGCATTTGGTGTTGTCAGTTTTTTTATTTAGCCCTTCTGATAGATGTGTAGTGATTTTGATATCTCATCGTGTTCTTAATTTGCATTTGCCTAATGCCTAATTATGTTGGACATCTTTTCATGCGTTTATTTACCATCCAGATAGCCCTCTTTGGTGAATTGTCTGCTAGTGACTTTCATCCATTTTCTCATTGGATTGTTTTTTTAATGTTGAGTTTGAAAGTTCTTTATATATTCTAGGTATGAGTCCTTTGTCAAAAGGTGGTTTGAAAATATTTTCTCCAAGTCTGTAGCATGCCTTCTCATCTTCCTGACCAGATCTTTAACAGAGCAAAAGTTTTCATGTTTCATGTTCATGGAGTCCAGTTTATTGATCTGTTTTTCTTTTATGGATTGTGTTTTCAGTGTCATGTGTAAAAACTCTTCAGTAAGCCCTGGGTCGTGAAGGTTCTTCTATATTATCTTCTAAAGGTCTTATAGTTTTATATTTTCAATTTAAATCTATTGATCATTTTAGTTAATTATTGTGTAAGATGTAACATTTGCATTGAGACTCATTCATTCATTTTTTTGCCAATTGTTCTGGCACTATTTATTTGAAAGACTATCTTTCCTTTATTGAATTGCTTTTGCACCTTTATCAAAAATCTGTTGGCTGTACCTGTGTGTTCTCTATTCTGCTCCATCTTTGTGTTTATCCCTCTGCAAATTTTATTGTTAATTACTATAACTATGTAATAAATCTTCATATCAGGTGAAGTAATTCATCCCACTGTATTTCTTTTTCAAAATTGTTTTAGCTATTCTAACCACTTTGCCCTTCCATATAAATTTTAGAATAATTGTGTCCATATCTAAAAAACATCTTCCAGGAATTTTGATAAGGACCGCATTGAGTCTATGGATCAATTTAAAGAGAATTAACATTATACTATAAAATTATATAGCATATATATTTACACACACACATCCCACACACGTGTATATATATAAAAGCCATACAAAGATATGCAGTAAAAAAAAAAAACACTATGGACAAATCAAAATGTTTTCTAAAAGAAGTTCAAGTGACTCACATAAAGGCAAGGAAAAGAAATACAGAAGAAAAAGAACTAAAACAAAAATAAAATGGCAGACTTAAGCCTTAACATATCAATGATTTCATAAAATGTAAATGGTCTTCCTCATTTTTAAAATGATAAAAGTCATGAATTCCCATTTCTAAATGACAGTAAAAATGCAGAAATTTATAAGTTTAAAAAGTAGCTTCTCTTTCACTCAATTCCATACCTAAGGATAATTTAAGAGTTTGGTTACTTAAGAAAGAGATATTACTTAAGAGTTCGGCATATATCCAACCTGACCTTTTTCCATGTAGAAATAAAGAGAACGAAAGTAAGAGGGAGTGAGAGTGAAAGAAAGAGCTTAATTTTTAAAAGATACCCACTCTACCTATTATTATACAACTTACTTTTCTCCTTTGATAAGATGACATGGACACCTTTTTGTAGGAGTGTATATTTCATCCATTTTGGACTGTATATTGATCCTTACTATGAATCTACAGTGATCTATTTAACCCTATTTCCAAATTTTTGTTAATATAAACAGTGTTTCATAGGACATCATTGACTTCTAAGTAAATTCTGGGATCTCTATTTTACAGAGGAAGGAACTGAGACTGAAGTTAGTTACATCCTTAGTCTCTTTTAATTTGTGCGACAAGAATTCAAACCCAGGTCTGCTGGTTTCCTTTCCACTGCCCAGTGCTGAATACGCATGAAGCTTCTGAAGCACTGAGACTCAGTGTGGGTTAAGCACATTCAAAATACTCATGTAGTTGGTGATTTCCTTCATAGCTCTCTATTGATTAGCAAATACCTTCATCACAGATGACAAAAAGAATTTTGTACTGAACCAACTCATCTTTAACGTAGAGATTTTTGTCTGTGGAGGTGGGTATTGGTGCTTCTTGTGGTTTCATTAGCTCTTAAAAAGAGTCCCCATGTCATATCATTATGATGTATTATTGAATCAGAATGATTAAAGTCAAATTGATATGGTAAACGCAATTATAATTACCCTCTCGAGATTCTAGATTAAGTGGACTGCTGACCTCGTCTGGCTTCCTCAGATAAGTGCTTATACTCAATGGATGCATGCCTCTTTGAAAGGGCTGAATTCCAGGTATTTTACAGCAAATTAACCTAGGGAAGGAGCTTACAGTAACTCATTTCTCCTCTGACCTCACTAAATGTTGAATTGAAGAGAATCGTTTCTTCTTCTGTTACCTATAAAGTTAACCCACCCTGCTTATTTCTCAAAACATTTGAAGAACCAGAGAAGCACCTATCAAGAACAGGCTTAGTTTGCTACATTCCTACCCCTAAAGGCACACTCTTACTGACCATCTCATCTATAGAGGTACATAGCTCTGCTTAGAGTTACTGACATCAGGGTAAAGGAACCCTCTAATGATGCAGTGGGGATGTGAATTTTTCCACAATGATCGATTTATTTTATTACATAGTATTTCACATGTATAAATGCACAAAATTATATGAATAATAATACAACAACCACATTACTAGCCACAATACAATTCAGAATGCAAATAGTGGCCAACATTTTTTAGTCCCCTTATGTATCCTTCAATAATTACATACCCAATTATCTTCCATGAAAGTTACAATTATCCTACAATTTATGTGTATTAATCTCATGTATATATGTCTGTGTGTGTGCATGTGTGAATAGAAGAAAGGTTGCTTGTGAGTTTCAAAAAAAAAAAAAAAATGTCCCTTCTCTATTTGTAGTTTCTGCTTTCTCAAAGTGGCCTTTTTCTTTTTTTTTTCTTTTTCTTCAGTTATCAGGTAAGCCATGTTTGTTTGTTTGTTACTGATGAGTGAAGGAGGCTTTGATATCTTATGTGAGCTACTAATGATGTGTTTCTCTACAACTTGCTTCTTAGAGGCTCTTAACCAGTACTCATTCTTTCAACACATCTTTCAGCCCTCTTCCAGTGTACATGCTGCTATCATTTCCTGTGCCTTTTGAGGATTCTGAGGTATAAATCGAGTGATTCTCAGCCTCTCCCATTTCTGGTTCAGGATTTGGTCTTCTTGGGTCTGATAAATTATTTCACTCATCAAACCACTTTCCAGGTTGAAAACTTGTACTATTTTTATATCTTCATATGTGTGTGCCTTTGGAAAAATCCTTATTGTGAGATGTGACTGCAATGACATTGGTAAAAATGAAAATGTTGTAATAAATAAATCCCAAAATCTCAGTGACTTATCATAATAGAAGTTCTCAATCATATAAAACACAGTGGAGGAAAGCAGTTGCTGGCAGAGGGCTCTGCTGCACATGGACTGTTGAGAACACAGCTTGGAGGAGGCTGCAATAAGGAACAGAGATAAAGTTGCCAGACTTAGCAAATATAAATACAAGAGGCTCAATTGTATTTTGCAATGGGAAATGCAATCCTATATCACAGAAATCCATATGTATGTATACATGTATACACAAAATGAGAGGATTATGTGGCTTGCTAAGAAAGTTATGTAGATGGCAGTTGCACACTAAGGACAGTAGCACAAAGACATTCTGAAGTCTTCAAACATATGTGGACCATGAACATATCTCAGAAAATTTCTCAAGCGAATGCTACAGATTTCAGGAGTTTTAACCAGGATTAAAATGATAAATTGCTTAGAAAAACTATAGGCTGTTTAACAGGTCTAAATCATATTGCTATATTGCTTTAAGCAAATATGGATACCTGTTTAATACAGTGGAAACATGATTTACTCTATATTTCTTAGAATCACATCTATTAGAATTGAGTCTTCTTTGTAACCATCTTTATTTTAAAAATGAATCCATGGCTCACACCACGTTTTTTTTCCTCAAAAGATTGGCACCTGAGATAACATCTGTCACCAATCTTCTTTTTTATTTCTTCTTCTTCCCAAAGCCCCCCAGTACATAGTTGTATATTCTGGTTGTCGGTTCTTCTGGTTGTGCTATGTGGGACATCGGCTCGCCGTTGATTGATGCGTGGTGCTAGGTCTGCGCCTAGGATCTGAACTGGCGAAACCCTGGGCCGCCAAAGCAGAGTATGCGAACTTCACCACCCGGCCGTGGAGCCGGCCCCACATATCCCTTTTTCATGTGGTGATTATTTATCAAGAAAATGGAAGGAATATTTGGAAAGCAATAAACCCTATTGTGAATGTTTGCTGTGAAAATCCAACTAAAAAAATGAGACATAAAATTTCAGAGCCAGGCCGGCCTGGTGATGCAATGGTTAAGTGTACACGTTCTGCTTCGGCAGCCCGGGGTTTGCCGGTTCGGATCCCGGGTGCGGACATGGCACTGCTTGGCAAGCCATGCTGTGGCAGGCGTCCCACATATAAAGTAGAGGAAGATGGGCACGAACGTTAGCTCAGGGTCAGGCTTCCTCAGCAAAAAGAGGAAGATTGGCAGCAGATGTTAGCTCAGGGCTAATCTTCCTCAAAAAAAAAAAAAAGAAAATGTCGGAGCCTTTTTCCTTTCAAGAAGTCATCAATATTTCCCTTCTTTTCCTGGTCCTTTCCAGACTTTGGTGGTCATGACACAAGGAAATAGCACCGAAGTGACTGAATTCTTTCTTCTCGGATTTGGTGCCCAATCCAAGTTGCAGTACGTCTTCTTCATTGTATTTCTAGTGATCTATATGACCTCCATGGTGGGTAATGTTGGAATGATCCTACTCATCAAGACAGATTCCAGACTTCAAACACCCATGTACTTTTTCCTACAACATTTGGCTTTTGTTGATATCTGTTATACCTCTGCTATCACTCCCAAGATGCTGCAAAACTTCATAGAAGAAAATAAATCAATATCATTCAGGGGCTGTGTCATACAATTATTGGTTTATGCAACATTTGCAACCAGTGACTGTTACCTCCTGGCTGCCACGGCAGTGGACCGGTATGTAGCCATCTGTAACCCACTTCACTATCCCATACTTATGTCTCGAAGAGCCTGCATCCATTTGGTAGCTGGTTCATATGTCATGGGCTCAATAAATGCTTCTGTACACACAGGTTTTACATTTTCACTGTCCTTCTGCAAGTCCAATACCATCAATAACTTTTTCTGTGATGTTCCCCCAATTCTCACCCTTTCATGCTCCAACATTGACATCAACATCATGCTACTTGTTGTCTTTGTGGGATTTAACCTGATGTTCACGGTGTTGATCGTCACATTTTCCTATGTATATATCACGGTCGCCATCCTAAAGATGCCTTCTACGACAGGGAAGAAAAAGCCTTCTCCACGTGTGTGTCCCACCTGACAGCAGTCATGATTTTCTATGGAACCCTGTCATATATGTACTTACAGCCTCATTCTAATAATTCCCAGGAGAATACGAAAGTGGCCTCCATATTTTATGGCATTGTGATTCCCATGTTGAACCCCCTGATCTATAGTTTGAGAAATAAAGAAGTAAACGAAACTACAAGGAAATTTGGGCAAGAGAAGGAGATATACTTTTCAAATATGATGTCTTGCATAAATTCTAAGAGAAGAGAAAAAATTAACCTGAAGTCAATGTAGGATGACCAGAATCTCCTCAGCAAAGACTTTGTCTTATATCATAAAGGAAGAGATCTTCTATCCAGGGCAAGTTCCAGTATCTTGAAAGACCAGGATCAGGAGCAGTTGCTGGAGAGTCATTAGCAATGTAGACAGAGGATGTCCTGAGGCCCTGGAGGGGAAAGTTGGAGACTAATGTACAGCATGGTGACTATAGTTAAAATACTGTACCATGTACTTGAAATTTGCTGAGATTTCAAGTATACCTTAAGCATTGTCCTCACAAAAAAAAGAATGAAAATGGTAACTATGTGAGGTGACAGGTATGTTAATGAGCTTGGTTGTGGCAATCATTTTGCAATGTATACCAATATCAAAATATCAAGTTGTACACCTTAAATATATACAAATTAGGTCGTTGTACCTCAATAAACCTAGGGGAGAAAAGATGATAAAAAAAAGAAAAACTTAATACATGTTGGAAAGCCTAAGTGGCCAAATAAGAAATAGGGCACAAAATGGAAAGTCACATAGTACCCTGCATTCAATACTTGTGTGAAATAAATCTCAAAAGGAAATGAACTCTGTGACAAATCAACAAAAGCGGTGAAATCCCTGAGGCTTACGTGAAGGAGGAAAGAATTGTTTCGGGTTCTGGCCCAGGTATGATTAGTAATTGTTGGCACTTATGCAAGAGGAATCTTCCGACCTGACATGATAGAGTAGTGATGATCTGATGTGGCATAACCATACATTATTTCATAAATCATCTGCTACGCTTTGGACTGTTTGGGCTCAGCCTAGACTGAGAAGAACAGAAAATACAGACGCCAATCTTGACTGAATCAGTACTTTGTGCAACCATTTATTTATTTGAAATTTCAAACATTTACTCAGGACCTAGTACAAAATCTCTGGGAACCCATAACTTAATCAAATTCCATCTCTAGTAACAGATTTAGGAGGCACCTGAGTCACTCAAAAAAGTTTTTCAAAAAGATCCTGTTTCCCAAGGAAGTGGAGGGATAGAAATGTAGCACTCATTCACAGCCTAGAATAGCACCCCAGAAGCCTGAGAGAACCAACTGGAAGGTAGCTAGAGGCCAAGATAAGATGAATACTAAGCAAATATCCATGAAGCAGAAGCCCAAAGCTCAACCGTTAAGCAGAAACCATCTTAAAAAGTTAAAGCACTTAAGAATAAAAATGAATGAGCTGTTGATACACACAACTTAGAAGAATCACCAGAGAATTATACTGAGTGAAAAAAGCCTGTCCCAAAGGTTATATACTGTATGGTTCCATTTACATAAGAGATCAGTGATTGCCTGGGGTTAGGGATGCAGTGAGGTACATGGGGAGAGGAGGAGAGAAAGGATGGGGTAGGGGTGGTTATAAAAGAAAAATATAAGGGATCCTTGTGGTTTGGGACCTGTTCAGTATTCTGACTGTGGTGGTGAGTACAAGAACCTTCAGAGGTGATAAAATTTTATAGAACTTAATACAAAAACACACAGCAATGAGTAGAATTGGGGAAATCTGAATAAGATCAGTGGATTGCAACAGTGTCAATATCTTAGTTGTGATATTATACTTTCATCTTACAAAAAGTTACCACTGGGAGTGTATTCATTTTCTATTGCTGCTGTAACAAATTACTACAAATTTCATGCTTTAAAACAGTGCAAATTCATGTTCTAGTTAAGCAGTCCAAAATGTATCTCTACATCAAGGTGTCAGCAGGGCTGTATTGTTTTTGGGAATTCTAGGGCAGAATCAATTTCCTTGATTTCTTCATCCTCTAGAAGCCACCTCTGTTCCTTGGTTTATAGCCTATTTTCTCCATCTTCGAAACAAGCATCCGAGTATCTTCAAATTTCTCTCTGACTCTCACTCTTCCACCTCCTTCTTCCAATAAAATCCAGGATTTCCAAGGTCAGCTGATTAGCAGCCTTAATTCCATGTGCAATCTTACTTCCTCTTTGCCATGTAACGTAATATATTCACAGATCCAGGTATTAGGATAACAAAATCCTTGGGAAATTGTTACTCTGGCTATCACAGGAGGAAACTAGGCAAAGTGCACAAGGGATCTCTTTCAATTATTTCATAAAAATAATTGAAAATAACCTCAATAAAAATTCTATTGAAAATACATTTATTGAAAATGTTTGTTAATCTACTCTGTGCTTAACCTCATATGCACTATGTTAATCATCATCTTCTCATACACATATATTGTCCAGCATCCAGGGTTGCCCTATACCATAGGGGAAGGAAAAGGCTTTCTGCCACAGATGTCTTCCACTTGACAGCTCTCACCATTTTCTCTGGGGTTCTCTCTTACATGTACTTACAGCCTGGATCTACTAAGTCTCAAGAGCAGGAAAAAGCAGTATCCATATTTTATGGCATTATGATTCTCGTGTTAAACCGCTTTATCTAGTGCCTATGAAATAAAGAAGTAAAAGAAGCTCTTCAATCAATAAGGACTAAGTCCTTCTTGCTTGGTCATAAATTACTAACAAAGAATGCCAGATGTGTCCAGGTGGCGAGTGCTCTCCTGCATTTGCTAATATCACATTGGCCATAGCAAGTCACACGGCCAAAAGAGATGTAAGTAGAAGTCTGCTGGATTTGAGAAAAGCTTTTGGTTTCCTGATCAAGAGTATATATGTGCTTGTCCCACTGCCTCCTGGATCCTTTTTCCTGCTTTGAAAGGGAAGGAGATGTCTAGAGCTCTAGGAGACATGTTAGACTGTTAGGCAACCAGCATATGGGAAAGACTAAGCAAATCACAAAAGTGCGAGTCTTAGCTTCCAAACTATTGTTAGGAAGGAAAAATGAGTCCCTATTTTTAAACAAAAGGAAGTTGGGTTTTCTTCTACTAGCAGTTGAGCACGTTCCTAACTGAGACACTGGTTGTGCAGTACGTAAAGTTGAATGTCAATTTGCCAGCCTTTTCACAATAACTCCCCTTCACAGGTATGCATCTTAATCAAAAAGCTACAGACTTGTTGAATCTAGCTTCACCTTTCACTGTTTAAATTAAAGGTCTAGTCCTAGCAGCTTTATAAGCAACACAACTCAAAGCCTCTTACTCCACAAATTATCTGAAATATTCTGATAGTGTAAAGTGCAACTGGAAGAAAAGGTGACTTTATGCAGAGCTGATTTTTAAAATGTATACACTTTCAGAAAAAGAAAAAAAAAGAGGAATCAAGATAAACTTTTTCTTTAAATAAACAATAGTCAAGTGATAATATAAAATACCTCCAAATGATAGTCACTCTATTTGTCACACTAGGGACCATGTGCCCTGAAATTTAGATTAGCTTTGGGTTTCTTTTTTCAGATAGCCATGTTTTTTGCTGATTATAATGACAAGGTCAATTTTCTAGACCTAAACACAGATTCTTAGATGAATGAAATGATGCCCAATCTGATTCATAACAAGAAAATATTTTTTAAAGTGTCGTTCTATAACAAGGCAACCCACACAGGGGAAAAACTCCCTAATAACAGTACATGAATTAAATGTATCTTCTCTAGAAAACTTAAATGTTCTTCAGCAGAAAACAACTACTGAACATTGTTTATTCAAATTCCATCTCAGCCCCTGAAACCTCAGATTCTCAAGGGAGTAAGTATTGATCCCTTAGGCTTCAGCTATAAACTCCCCAATTAGAAGGAACCACACAGAGAGACCTGGTGGGCAATAAGCCTGCACCAGTTGCAGAAAGAGAATCTGGAGGCTGCTCTGGTGTGAGTAAAACAAAGCAAATCCCACTTTTCAACATCAGTCATGTATCATCCCAGGGTGTGCTGGAAATGGTGTAACAAAAGAACCAGAATCACAGTTCTTAGATATTTCACCCCAAGACCAGGAATAATCACTTCATCCCTGATAACCCAAAGGAAATGGGTGAAAGAACTGAATTTGGCTGAGCATTGCCTTGGGAGGACATGAATGAACACTGATTGAAAGGTTAAATGAATATATGAATGGGAATTATTGCCAGTACTGTATTATTTGCCTGTATTATTATGACCATTCAATGCCTGGCCCTCTGCTTGGAATTCTACATAAATCACCTCAGTTTAAGTCACATCATTACAAAAGAGACTTTACTTCTTTCTCTTCCTCTTTCTTTTGAAAACAATTAAAGCTATTTTTAAAAGAAAAAGGAAGAAGTTTATGAGTTTAAGGAGTTTCTCTCCCTACTCCCACGTCCAAGGATAACCGATAAAAATTTGGTGTGAAACATTCCTGAGTTTTTTCAAGGATAAATAGAGAAAATGACAAAAAGAGAGAGTGGGAGTGAAAGAAAGTTCTATTTTTTAGTGTCCACACTTTATGTATTGTTCTGAAACTTGCTTGCTCATTTGACAATATGACATGAGCACATTTCCGTAGAGTATATCTTTATTTCATTCTTTTCAGACCATGCATTGGTCCATAATATGAATCTACTCTGATTTATTTAATTTTATTTCCAAATTTTTGCTATTATAAGCAGTGTTACAATGAACACCATTATTTCCTAAGTAATTCTGTGATACCCGTTTTGTAAAAGATAGAACGGAGATTGAAGGGAGTTACTCCCTTGTTTCTATGAATTCATAGGAGTGGAATACAAACCCAGGTCAGCCTGTCTTCTTTCTACTACAAAATGCTGAATATAAATGAAGCTTCAGAATCAGAAGGGCTCAGAATAGATTAAGCATATTCAAAATATTTGGGTACTTGGTGTGTGTGTGTGTGTGTATTGTGTCCCTTATACTGGTTTTCCAAAGCCCTTGAAAAATGTTCTCTAATATGTCATGCATTTTATTTGAATTCAAAATGATTAAATTGGTAAGATAAATACCACTGCCCTATCACAATTCTAGTTTAAGTGGACAGTGACCAATTCTAACTTCCTCTCACAAATGCCTTTACTCATTGAATGGAAACCTCCTTGAAAGTGCTGCATTTAATCTGTTTTACAGAAAACTTACCTAAGAAGGCAACTGATACAAACTTATTGTCCCTTAGCACTCACTAAATGTTTCATTGAAGAGAATTGTTTCTTGTTGCATCACTACAGAATTATCCCACTCTGTTTATTTCTCAAGATATTTGAAAGAACCAGATTGCCCAAGAAATATCAACAACAAGTTTCATTGCTATATTCCCCATCATCAAAGGCACATTCTTATCTAAAACTGACTGTGTCATCTAGGGAACTCGGGCTGTGCCTGGCATTACTGATAATCAGCATAAAGGAACCCTCTACTGATGTATTAGGGAAATGGTTTTCCTTTTGTGAGGAATTCCCATTATGCACAATATTTAAGGTGTTTGAAAATAGGTTTAAATTTTGTAACAACCATTCATGTAGCCACCATCTAACTTTTGCAACTTGCTTTTTCTTACTCAGCATTTCAGTTCAGAAATTTATCCAAGTAGTTTTGTAGCACCAGTTTACTGAATTTTTCACTGATTTAATAGTTTATTTTTTTCTATGATCAGCAATGCAGATACATTCTTTTGCTTTTATAAGTATATGTATATGTACACATATTCATACATATACTTACACGTATGTGTATGTGTGTGTTTATCCCTGTTTGTATGGTCAAAAAACTGTCTAGAATATGTGCCAATGGAAATCCTGGAACATAGAGAGGCATATGTTTAATTTTACTAATTATTCCAAGTTTGTGTCCAACAAGACTGTGCTAATTTATTTTCCCACCAGAAATATGTCTCCACATTATCACCTAAACTGTGCATGTTAGACTAATAAGTGTAAAATTATATTTCAATGCAGTATTAATATACAGTTATCTGATTACTAGTGGGTTGTGTATACTTCCATATTTCTATTGACATATTTGTTTTTCTTTCTATAATTACCCTGATTATATCTTTTGTGAATTTTTGCCTTGGGATAATTTATATAAATTATTTGTTTATACTGGATACTAATTCCTTGGCATTTATATGTGTTGCAAACAAATTTATCTGAGTAAGTTTCCAGTCAGCATCTACTCTTTTTTTAATAATATTGATATTTTTAATTTATATTTAGTTAGATTTTTACTGTTTCGTATTTTGTGCATTCATATCTTGTTTAAATTTTTTTCTGCATACCTAAATTGTAGATATTCTGTTATGTTTTACTCTCAAAGTTTTACAGTTTAAATCTTTATTCCTTTGGAATTAATGTTTGTAAAATATAAACTAAGAAGACAAATATTTTGTGTGTATAAGCATTTATAGGACCACAGTTTACAGGGCCATTGTTCACTGGTGGACATGAGCTGTTTTCATACATCTAGCTTCCATTGCCTGTGAGCCTGTTTCTCATATGCTTTTCTCAGTTCCGTTGATCTGTTTGTCTACTCTTACACTAGTACCACTTTATTATTATCACTTTATAATAAGTTCTGATATCTGGTAGGACAAGTTCCCACTTTGTTATCCTTTAAAATTCTCTTAGCTATTTTTAGCTCTTTTCCATACAAGTTATATGTCTGTAAATATGCACATAAAGTTCTCTCCACATTGGAATTACATTGAATTTATACATTCATATAGAGAAAAAATACAATGTTTATACAACTTGGTCTTGATTGCTGATGGAAAATACTTTTTCCCTGCTTCTGAAGTTTCTTTCCTGCAAAGAGAACTTAGTTTGCTAATCACGGCCTTTCTCTCCCCCATTTTATTCACCCACATCCTAGAAAGGTAGAGTGAATTTCTGATTGCTAAGCTTGAGAACAACCAGCATGCCATCCTCTGCCCTTATACTCAGGAGCAGCCAGCCTCCTGAAGCCCTCGTTCTCCTGCATTAGAGAGCCACTTCCCCACAACATGCAATAGGCATGCCTCAGGCACTGACACTAAGACTGGGTAGATATGCCTGTCTGCTTATGATGTTCATTTGAAACAAGTAACTTGACTAATAAAGTCTTCCCCCAGTGTCTAAATGTGATATTATGGTTTCCATATATACACTATATTTTATTTCTCAACTTTTTCAACTCCTGGAAAAAGAAGAGCATACTTATTCACAGGATCCTCCTTTGAGAACTCAGCATTTGTTTGCTTAACATATGGATGGATTTGATTAATGTACGTGTGTTTTTTAAAGCTGTTTGCATCAGTAAGTGAGATTTGTTTTAATTTTCTTTTCTCAAGCTGTACTTACTTGGGTGTCAAGGTTACATTAGTCTCATGAAATGTGTTGGAGAATGTTTTCTTTCATGACTTATAGGAAAAGATTGCATAATATTAGAATTAGTTGTTCCATAATGTTTGGTAGAACTTTCCTGTAACATAATTGAGTCTAGTGTCTGTCGGAGTAAATTTTTGAATAAGTCAAATCACTTAATTGATTAAAAATATTTAAATATTTTACATTCACACGCACGCATAGAGACACACACACACACACACACACTGACCACTATCACGCACTATATTGTTAGCCTTGATTTCTTTTTACAAAAATAAATATTGAGAATATGCAAATAACATTTATCAAATTATATGCACAATTTTAAATGTCATGGTGCAACAAATACCATGTGTTGGCAACCTAGTGTAAATGGGGAAAAAAATCATTATTGTTTTTACTCTCCTAGGAAAATGAACTAGGGGAAAAAATGGACTTTATCCAATTATTTTTTCCAAAGAACAAGTCATAAGGCAAAAAAATGATGAATTATTATTTCACATTTAAGAATTTCTGCTCTATAAAGGATATCATAGACACACTTAATGGATGATATGTGAGAAAATCTTTGTCAGGTCAACAACTGACAGGAGATTCAAGTCTTGGATAAACAAAGAACATCTAAAAGCAACTCATTGACAAAAATATAAACAGGCAATTTATAAAATAATAGAATCACAATAGTCTAAGAAGAACATAAGACAATGATCACATTTACTTGTAATTAAAGGGGAAAAAAACAAATAAAAATGAGATATTACTTTCTACAAATTTTCCTGGCTAAACAATATTAGAGGGTCAGCCGCCTGGCCTAGTGATTAAGTTTGGCATGCTCTGCTTCAGCAGCCCAGGTTCAGTTCCCAGGCACAGACTTATACCACTCATTGGCAGCAACCATGCTGTGGCAGTGACCCACATACAAAAGAGTGGAAGATTGGGACAGATCCACAGATCTTAGCTCAGGGTGAATCTTCCTCAAGCAAAAAGAGGAAGATGAGCAAAGATGTTAGCTCAAGGCAAAGCTTCCTCAGCAAATTATATATATATTTTTTATATTTGTGTATATATATGTATATATATATATATATGCTAATATACTTATACATAATTCCTATATATAATAAATACACAATTTATAATATATATTTTATAAATATATATATTATACTTCTTTGCTGTTTTTTCTTTGCCCTTTTTCAGCTGATGTTTAATATTTCCTAGCCATAGAACAAAACAATGACACTGAAGTGACCAAATTCATTCTCCTGAGATTTGCTGGCCAACACAAGTTTTGGCATATCCTCTTCATAGTATTTCTACTGATCTATGTGGCCACCCTAATGGGAAATATTGGCATGATCTTACTCATCAAGATTGATTCTTTCCTTCATACCCCTGTGTACTTTTTACTCCAACATTTGGCTTTTGTTGATCTCTGCTATCACTCCCAAGATGTCGCAAAACTTTGTTGGGACAGAACAATCCATCTCATTCATAAGATATATGATCCAATTACTAGTCTATGGTGCTTTTGCAACAAGTGATTGCTATATCCTGTCTGCTATGGCGGTGGACCATTATATGGCCATCTGTAACCCTCTCTACTATCCAATACTCATGACTCAGAGAGTCCGTATGCAGCTCGTAATTGGTTCATACTTCATGGGTTTTCTAAATGCTTCTGCAAACACAAATTTTACTTTCTCATTGAACTTTTCAAATCCAAAAAATTTAACCACTTTTTCTGTGATGAACCCCCAATTCTTGCCTTCTCATGCTCCAATATTTACTTCAATGTCTTGCTACTAACAGTCTTTGTGGAGTTTAGCTTGGCATTCACTGTGTTGGTTATCATCTTTTCCTATGTATGTATCCTGGTTGCCATCCTGAAGATGTCTACTGCTGCAGGGAGGAAAAAAGCTTTCTCCACATATGCCTCCCATCAGAAAACAGTCACCATTTTCTATGGGACTCTCTCTTATATGTATCTGCACCATCATAGCACAGAGTGTCAAGTGCAAGAAAATATTACTTCTGTGTTTTATGGTACTGTTATTCCCATGTTAAACCTCCTCATCTACAGCCTGACAAAGCTAGATGTGAAATAAGCCTTAAAAGGTTTTGGAAAGAAGGATTTCTAGTTTGAACCTTGATTTCTAACTCAACATGGTTCAACAAGCAAACTAACAGTTCTCTCATATTTTTCAACAGCAGAAGATGTAGCAAATGTTTGTGAAATACAAAGGCATTCCTTAATTGTGTCAATAACACTGAAAGATATTGAAAAGCATCTTAAATATTAAGTAAACTTCTACTTCCTATGTTTCTGAAAGAGCAAGCATCTGAAAAGAAGATCTTTATATTGCTTCTGTACATTTTGAAGAGCCCTTTTTTCAAATAACTGCCTTTAAAAAAGAGAAAAGAAAAGGGAAGTATATAATCAATGTTGTTAACTGACCCCAACAACCTTAACATAAAGACTCACCAAGACAAAAATCTTTTCTGGTCTTCCCTTGAAAGGTACTGTTGCTCTTGTTTTTACTCTGTAGCTAAGCTATTTTAGTATTGTAAAGAATAATTAAAAGGGCAATTTCTTGGGAGAAAATATACAGAAAAGAAAGAGAAAAGAAAGAACAATTGAATTAATCCTCATACATATTCAGACATTATGGGTAAATATCCTTCCTTTCCATATAGGGTCTCTAACCAACTAGGAAGTTGACACAGGAATATGGAAAATATAAAGCATATCAATTTTTTCTTGATAAAGTTGTATTTTAAATATAACTTGAACCTCCAACTATACCCATTTGCAGCTGGACACATTAGGAAAACAAAATCCAGTGCTGAGTTCGATATTACAGAGCAAACTCATTTGCCAAGAATTGATGCTTTATTTTCCTCAACCTCCAAGAGTGGGGAAAGATGGAGGAATCCAGATTAAACACTAGAAGTAATACCTGGGCCAGGACATGAGTGTTGCATCCACTTGGAAAAAAAAGAATCAAGCACGCATCCATCCTATGGACAGGCAGTGTTAACGAAAAGGCTGAGGTCACATGTTATATTTCTTTTCTCAATCACATTAATCAGTTAAACCATTGGAAGTTGCAAGTGAAAGGATTGACAGGATAGGAGTTCACTCCCTTTCTGAACACATCCAGAAGTTGCTAACCTATGGGCTGAGGCAGGAACACTGGGATATGGAGCCATCTGGCCACACACCCAGTTGCATGAGCAGCGTGGGATAGGTTGCAGAGAGATCAAAGAAAAGACCCAGAGATGGCATGTGAGACATAAGAGTTTATTATGTCTCACTGTTGGGAAGTGTGCAGTGGTGGCCAGCAGGACAGAGCTGTGCACCTGCACCCACTACCATGAACAGGGAAGGGGTTGCTTATCTAGGCAGGGGAACAAAACGTTAAGTGCTTGCTAGGAGGGATTGTCCTCGCATGGCTGATATCCAAGGATCAGTAGCTCACATGGAAGGTCTCTGTTCCTTCAGATCTTAATGTTCATTGACAGAAAAAGTTACAATACCTGATGGTTGGCATCCTGCCAGAAGAGAGCCAGAAGGGCACATGGTTGAGATAGGGCATGGAGGATAGCCCCTACACTCCACCCTCCATGCATCTGGATTGCCCTCACAATCTTATCACGCCATTCTTCTGTGGAGTCCCTTGGGCCAGACACATAGAGGAGCATTATAACCATATACCACAATAGCAGTAGAGAGCACAGAAAGACAATCACAGCAACAACAAAAAGGAAAGAATGCCAAAGAACACTTTCCACCATGGTAACCCCATGTTCACTGCATCCCCGGCAGTTGGAGCAATTTTGTAAGGCACCGATTTTATGTGCCTGATCAGCAAAGGTTGGCATTTGTGGTCCTAAGGATGAAAGCAAGATGTTTAGAGGGACCCATAATAAGAAGATCATGACAATCCAACAAGACACACACAGTTGCACTGTCTTGGGTTAGTATGGTACCAGCCTGTGGTTTTAGACCAGGATGGCAAGACACCAGAGGGAAACGATGAAAGTACCTTGAAGGAATGGAGGCCCTGGACTAGTAAGTTTGGAAATTTTGAGTGGTCTTCCCACAATATAGGGTGTTTCTGTGATATCTTGTTCTGAGCCTTTCCTCCACAGGGCTAAGAGACCACAGGAAGCAGGGCTCCACCTGACAGTCTCAGAGCCAAGTGACCACATGGGTCCCAGTGGGGAGCTCTTGTAGCAGAGGCAAAAGTAAGTTGTTCTGAGTGCTCAACTGTGGTTGTAGTTTCTCTCTTTGATTAGCTCTTATTGGTAGGCATAATGTTGTATCAGGTCATTTTTTTTCTTTTTTACTATTGTGGTAAAATTAGTTTATAACATTATAGAAGTCTCAGCTGTACATCGTTATATATTTTGATGTCTGTGTAGATTGAATCATGATCACCACCCAAAGACTAATTATAATCCATCACCACACACATGTGCCTAATCACAGCTTTCACCCAACCACCTTCCTCCTTCCCAACTTGTATCCACCATCCAATCTCTCTTTCTATGTGTTTGTTTGTTGTTGTTTTTATATTCTACTTATCAATGAGATCATATGGTATTTGACCTTCTCCCTTTGACTTATTTCACTTAGCATAATGTTCTTAAGGTCCATCCATGTTGTCACAAATGGCTGGATTTCATAATTTCTTATGGCTGAGTAGCATTCCATTGTGTATATATACCACATCTATTTTATCCATTCGTCCCTTGATGGGCACCTACGTTGCTTCCAAGTATTGGCTATTGTGAATACTGCTGCAATGAACATAAGGGTGCACATATGTTTATGCATTCATGTTATTTGGATAAATACTCAGCAGTCAAGTAGCTGGATCATATGTTAGATCTATTCTTAATTTCTTGAGGAATCTCCATACAGTTTTCCATAGTGGCTGCACCAGTTTCCACTCCCAACAGTTATGTATGAGGTTTTCCTTCCTCCACATCCTCTCCAACACTTATTGTTCCCTGTCTTGTTAATTATAGCCATTCTGAGGGGCATGAGGTGGTATCTCATTGTAGTTTTGATTTGTGTTTCCCCAATAGTTAATGATGTTGAACATGTTTTCATGTGCCTGTTGGCCATCTGTGTATCTTCTTTGGAGAAATGTCTGTTCAGATCTTTTGCCCATTTTTTAATTCAGTTAGTTTTTTTGTGGTTGAGATGTATGAGTTCTTTGTACATTTTGGATATTAACCCCATAACAGACACATCGTTTGAAAATATCTTTTCCAAGTTGTTAGATTGTCTTTTCATCTTGTTGATGGTTTCCCTTACTCTGCAGAAGCTTTTTAGTTTGATGTACTCCAATTTGCTTATTTTTTCTATTGTTTCCCTTGCCTCGTCAGACATGGTACTTGAAAATATCCTGCTAAAACCGATGTCGAAGAGCATACTGCTTATGCTTTCTTCTAGAAGTTTCATGATTCCCGGTCTTACATCCAAGTCTTTAACCAATTTGGGGTTAATTTTTGTGTATGGTATAAGATAGTGGTCTACTTTCTTTCTTTTGCATGTGGCTGTCCAGTTTTCCCAACACCATTTATTGGAGAGACTTTTATTTTTCCATTGTATGTTCTTGGCTCCCTTATCGAAAATTAGTTGTCCATAGATATGGGGGTGTATTTCTGGGCTTTCAGTTTTGTTCCGTTGATCTCTGTGTCTGTTTTTGTGCCACTACCATGCTTTTTTGGTTCCTATAGCTTTGTAGTTTATTTTGAAGTCAGGGAGTGTGATTCCTCTAGCTTTGTTCTTTTTCTCAGAATTTCTGTGGCTCTTTGGGGTCTTTTGTTGTTCCATATGAATTTTAGGGTTCTTTGTTCTATTTCTGTGAAAAACATCATTGGAACTTTGATAGGGATTGCGTTGAATCTATGGATTGCTTTAGAAAGTATGGACATGTTAACTATGTTAATTCTTTCAACCCAAGTGCACAGGATATCTTTCCATTTCCTTGTGTCTTCATCATTTCTTTCAATAAAGTTTTATAGTTTTCAGTGTATGGGTCTTTCACCTTGTTGGTTAAGCTTATTCTTAGATAATTTATTCTTTTTGTTGCAATTGTAAACGGGATTGTATTCTTAAATTCTTTTTCTGCTACTTCATTGTTAGTATATAGAAACGCAACTGATTTTTGTATTCTTATTTTGTATTCTACACCTTTACTGTATTTGTTTATTATTTCTAAAAGTTTTTTAGTGGATTCTTTAGGGTTTTCTAAATATAAAATCATGTCATCTGTAAATAATGACAGTTTTGCTTCTTCCTTTCCAATTTGGATCCCTTTTATTTCTTTTTCTTGCCTGACTGTGCTGGCTAAGACTTCCAATACTATGTTAAGTAAGAGTCGTGACAGTGGGCATCCTTCTCAGGTTCCTGTTCTTAGAGGGATAGCTGTCAATTTTTCTCTATTGAGAATGATATTAGCTGTGGATTTGTCATATATGGCCTTTATTATGTTGAGGTACTTTCCTTCTATATTTAATTCAGAGTTTTTATCATAAATGGATACTGCATCTTGTCAAATGATTTCTCTTCATCTATTGAGATGATCATGTGATTTTTATTCTTCATTATGTTAATGTAGTGTATCACGTTGATTGATTTGAGGATATTGAACCATCCCTTCATCCCTGGAATATATCCAACTTGATAACATTGTATGATCTTTTTAATGTATTATATTTGATTTGCTAGTATTTTGTTGACGATTTTCTTATTGAGGTTCATCAGTGATGTTGGCCTATAATTTTCTTTTTTGTGTGTTGTCCTTGTCTGGTTTTGGTATCAGGTTAATATTGGCTTCCTAGAATGAGTTAGGAAGCTTCCCCTCCCCTTCAATTTTTTGAAAGAATTTGAAAAGGATAAGTATTAAGTCTTCTTTGAATGTTTTCTAGACTTCACCAAGTAAGCCATCTAGGCCTGGGCTTTTATTTTGGGGGATGTTTTCGATTACTTTTAAATCTCCTTACTGGTGATTGGTTTATTCAAATTCTCTATTTCTTCTTCTTTCTTTTTTCTTTGGATGGCTGTATGATTACAAGAATTTGTCCACTTTTTTCTAGATTATCCAATTGATTGGTGTTTAGCTTTTCATAGTATTCTCTTATAGTCTTTTTGTATTTCTGAGGTGTGCATTGTAATTTCTCCTCTTTCATTTCCGGTTTTATTTATTTGAGTCTTCTCTCTTTTTTTATGGTGAGTCTAGCTAAAGGTTTGTCAATTTTGTTTATCTTTTCAAAGAACCACCTCTTGGTTTCATTGATCTTTTCTATTTTTTTAGCCTCTATTTCATGAATTTCTACTCTGATTTTTATTATTTCCTCCCTTCTACTTATTTTGGGCTTTGTTCATTCTTCTTTTTCCAGTTCTTTTAGGTCCACTGTTAGGTTGCTTATTTGGGATTTTTCTTGTTTTTTGAAGTAGATTTGAATTGCTATAAACTTCCATTGTAGAACCGCTTTTGCTGTATCGAATAGATTTTGCCACATTGTATTTCCATTTTAATTTTTCTCCAGGTACTTTGATTTCTTCATTGACCCAATCATAGATCAGTAGCACTTTGTTTAATCTCCACATTTTTGTGGCTTTTCTTATTTTCTTCCTGCAGTTGATTTCTAGTTTCACACCTTTGTGGTCAGAAAAGATGCTTGGTATTATTTCAGTCTTCTTAAATTTATGGAGACTTGTTTTGTGGCCTAACATGTGATCAATGCTAGAGAATGTTCCATGTACATTTTAAAAGAATGTGTATTCTGTGGTTTTTGGAGGGAATGTTCTATGTATATCTACTAAGTCCATCTGGTCTAATGTGTAATTTAAGGCCAATATTTCCTTATTGATCTTCTGTTTGGATGGTCAATCTATTGGTGTAAGTGGAGTGTTAAAGTCTCCTACTATTATTGCGTAGATGTCTATTTCTCCTTTTATATCTGTTAATAGTTGCTTATATGTTTAGCTGCTCCTGTGTATGGTGCATAGATGTTTACAAGCATTATATCCTCTTGTTGGATTGTTCCCTTTATCATTATGTAGTGCCCTTCTTTGTCTCTTGTTACGGTTTTTGTTTTAAATTCTATTTTGTCTGATATAAATATTGCTACCCCAGCTTTCTTTTCTTTGCCATTTGCATGGACTATCTTTTTCCATCCTTTCACTGTCAGTTTGTAAGTGTCTTTAAGTCTGAAGTATGTGTCTTGTATGCAGCATGTATATGGATCTTGTATTTTATCCAATCAGCCACGCTGTGCCTTTTGATTTGAGCATTTAGTCTATTGACATTTAAAGTAGCTATTGATAAATATGTACTTATTGTTGTTTTGCTACTATTTTTCTGGGTCTTTCAGCAGTCTTCTTTCTTCCTTTGTCCTTTTCTTTCTCCCTTACGTTGTGGTTTGATGGCTTTCTTTAGCATTACGTTTGGGTTCCTTTCTCTTAATTATTTGTGAGTTTATTATATGTTTCTTGTTTATGATTACCATGAGGTTAATACATAATAAGCTACATATAAAAAAATCGATATTGAATAGAGGGTGTTTTTAGTTTGACCTTTGCTAAAGGCTCTACTCTTTTGTTTCCCTCTTCCCACGTTTTATGTCTTAGATATCATATCTAACCTCTTATTTTGTGTGTGTATCCATTACCCTCTTATCACAGAAATTGCTAACTTTAGTACTTTTGTCTTTTGACCTCCATATTATCTGCATAGGTGGTTGATCTGCTACCTTTACTGTATATTTGCCTTTACCAGTGATTATTTTTGCCTTTCTTTTTGAAAATTGTCTTATTCCTATTTGTGGTCTTCTCTTTCCCACTTGAATAAGTGAGTAAGTTCCTTTAGCATTTCTTGTAAAACTTGTTTCTTGGTGATAAATTCCTTTAATTTTTGCTTGTCTAGAAAATTCTTTATCTCTCTTTCTATTCTGAATGACAACCTTGCCAGGTAAAGTATTCTTGGCCATAAGTTTTTTCCTCTCAGCACTTTAAATATACTGTGCCACTCCCTTGTAGCTTGTAAGGTTTTGGCTGAGATGTCAGCTGATAGCCTTATGGGGTTTCCTTTGTATGTAACTTGTTGCCTTTCTCTTGTGGCTTTTAGGATTCTCTCTTTATCTTTCATTTTTGACATTTTAATTATAATGTGTCTTGGTGTGGGCCTTTTTGGTTTTATCATGCTGTGTGCTCTCCATGCGTCCTGTACTTGGATATCTGTTTACATCCTTAGGTTAGAAAAGTTTTCAGCTATTATTTTCAAATAGATTCTCTGCCCCTTTGTCTTTCTCTTCTCCTTCTTGGACACCTATAATACTGATGTTAATGCACTTTGTGTTGTACCAGAGTTCCCTTAGACTGTTCTTGTTCTTTTTAATTCTTTTTTCTTTTATCTGTTCAGCTTGGGTAATTTCCCCTAGTCTTTTGTCCAGCTCACTGATCCATTCTTCCGTATCATCTATTATGCTACTGAGTCCCTCTAGTGAATTTTTTATTTCCAGTATTATAGTCTTCATTTTTGAATTTTTCTTTTTTATATTTTCCAATTCTTTGTTGACATTCTCACTATGTTCATCCATTTTTCTCCAAAGATCAGTGAGCATCCTTATGACTTTTTGTTTGAACTCTTTGTCAGGTAAATTGTTTATTTCCATTTCATTTAATTCTTTTTATGGGATTTTGTCCTGTTCCTTTGCTTGGAATGTATTCCTTTGCCTCCTCTCTTTGCCTCTTTCTCTGTGCTTATATCTATGTATTAGGTGGGTCAGCTATGTCTCCTGATCTTAGATAACTGGACTTATTTAAGAGACACCTTTTGAGGCCCAGCAGTTTGCTTCCCTCTCATCTCCAGTTCCAAATATTTCAGGAGTGACCCCTGTGTGGGTTACATGTGTCCTTCTATTGTGGCAGGGTTTCTCATTCTGCATGTGCCAAGGGAGTCTAGGCTATCCCTCTGGCTAGCTGGTTGTCATATTCAGCTGCATGTGGCTACTATGGAACTTTCAGTCACTCATTGGGTGTGGAGAGCCCCAATATACTTGGATGCAAAGTCTAATAGCACATTCCTGTTGCAGTTTTTCTGTTAAGTGAGTAAGCTCCAAGTGTGGCTGGTTGCTAGGCTTGGGGGCTTACCATTGCTGTAGGTCTCCTGCCTACAAGGCTGTTGTTAGCTCTCTAGGTTTGCAGCTGAGTGGGGCTGGCCCCAGGCA
The DNA here is from genome assembly GCF_041296265.1 of Equus caballus. NCBI lineage: Eukaryota > Metazoa > Chordata > Mammalia > Perissodactyla > Equidae > Equus > Equus caballus. The sequence continues at coordinate 25,035,375 of NC_091695.1, forward strand.
TGGGAGCACCCAACTGTTTCAGGCTTTGAAGGTGGGGCCAATCCCCTATGTGGCTGTTTGAGAAACACAGGTCTTCTCCTTCTGATAAGCCTCATTGCCCACAGGTCCACACACATTGTCAACACAGTCCTGGCCCATGCACACGTCCCTTCCCCCTGGAGTGTACCCAGTCGCCCCACTGCAGAGGCCCCCATACACTTCACCAATGCCCTACCCACTCCTCATGCACACCCTGCCCTGCAGAGGCAGACCCACTTGCCTGCTTGCAGAGGTTATAGGCACCCAGTCTATGCAGACAGAAAAGTTGCCCAAGGGCTTGCTGTTGGGTAGGACCAGTCACTACAGTAGGCTGCCTGTGCTAGCTGAGCTGGATTAAATTAGTGCTCTAGTGGGTGGGGCAGACCCTGGGCTAACAGGCCAGGGGAAGAGCTCCAATGGTGTCTGCCAGTGTCTGTGTCAGCACACCTGTACTGGGTCACAATAATGGCTGCTGCCAATGTCTCAGTCCCTGTAGCGGTCTGACCTCTCACCAAGATGCACTCATAGCCTATCAGGTGAGTCTCTTTTCCCCAAAGGACTGTACACCTTTCTTTCTGGTGATTTTAGGTTGCTTTCTGAAATGGGTGAATTTGTGTCAGCCCTTTAAGAGGTGGCTTTTTTGTGCTTATGCCCGATAGGTTTTCTAGGGGTATTTCCTGTTGTAGTTAATAGCCAGAAAAACCTGATAATATGACATTTATCTCAGTTGTTATGAGTCTGAAGGATGCTTATAGTGGTAACCTTCCCCTGCTCAGGTCCCCTGCTCTTCCAGGGAATGCTGCAATCCTTTGGATTGCTCCTGGCTGACTGTGAAGTACCACAGCTTGTGAAGGTGGCTTTTTTCTCTCCATAAAAGAATTTTTGCCTCTTCTGCCTCAATCAGGACTGTCCCTTTTTGCAGGGGTTCTTTTTATCCAGTTTTCAGTTCTCTCTTAGAGGTAATTGTTCCAAGAATAATGTAACCGATTGTGTTCGTGGTAGGAGGAGAGTTCAGAGTCCACCTACAGTGCCTCTTGTGTGTCAGGTCCTTGCATTAACCTCTGATATGCACTGAGTCAAGTACACCTTTCATGTTCATTCAGTTGATGTTTGGCAGTTGTCAGGAATCCGGTCAAGCAGGCTGGAGTCCTTTGTTCTGTCTTTTACATCCAGCCTTCTTGTGCAGCCATTCTGCCACTCTCTTGGCTGGTACTTCCTCTAGGAGACAAATCCAGGCTAATTTGTCTGCTTTTGGTTTCCTAGCAGCAGCATCACCTGAGATGTGGATACATGATATACTGTTATTGTTATCCCCCGGACTTTCTTCCAGATGTCATCCCAGAGCACTGCCCCCCACAGTGGCTGACCATTGGTGACCCACTTTTCTCGTGCTTGTTGACTACTGTACCCAGAGCCAGAATCCAACCACATGCTCTCAGTCAAAGGCTGAATGGCCACTACTGTCCACTAGGAAGTGTTGCCCCTTGGAGAGCCATCTGTGTACCAGGCCTCTGCCAGGATTGGGCCTTCTCCCTCCTATACATTTGACAGGGTTTCAGGCATAGGCACTTCAAGCAATGAGGTTGTTTGTTCTGCGCTATATGTTACTGGCCCTAGGATGGCATGGAATTCTGCACTCAGGGGACTACTAGTAAGAGTCCTTCATTGTTGTAAGTATGCATGCCATAGTGCCAATGTCTGTTTGGGCTGTTCCCAAGTGGGGTTTTTGGAAAGCGTCCCACAGCCACCCCACAATGGGTAGGTGAGTAAAGACTGTGACCCACAGACAATGGACTATTGGCTCTACTTGTTGGAGGGCTAAGTAAGCAGCATATAATTGTTGCTCCAGGAGACTAGATTGTCTGTCAACTTTATTCCAGAAAAATCCAAGAGGCACTCACTTATTGCCTTGCCTTTGCCAGAGACCCTATCCAGACCCCTCTGAGTAACTGGAAATGACCAATTCACATGGTTGTCCTTGTGTTAAAAACCCAAGACTGACTTTGTTTTACTTCTATGTTGGCTTGGGTGAAGGTCTCCTGTTTGGTGGTCACCCAATTCCAAATAACACACTTTTGCACCAACTTATAAAGAGTGTTGAGTAGTTGGGCTAAATGAGAAGCCTGTATCTTATCTATAATAGCAGCAAGAACCACTTTTGTCTTACCCAAACAGACAACACCCAAGTATTTGACCAATAACGCAGGCCTTTGTACTTTGTTGTCATCACTACCCATCCTCATTGGCATAAGTAGGTGACAGGGAGTGGGAGTCTTCCTGGAGGTATGGGAAAAACTCAGAGGTTAACATGACCTCATCGATGTAGTGAAACAAAAAGCATTAGGAGGTTGTGTCCCCCCACATTTTTTGGAATTCTTTCCTTTGGTGGTGTGGAGTTATTGTGATGTGCAACACACCAGGGAAGGGAAACTTAATTCTATTGATACAGCAGTTATCCATCCTATGCCATAAAAAACAGAGTGTCCTGCCTTTTGGGTTGTGTTTACTTGCTCACACAAAGCTGAAAGACATAATCAAGGTTACTCAACAGGAGCAGAGTAGGAATGGGAAAGTGGGAGATGTTCCTCCAGTCTTGCAGTGCTCTCCAACCCAAGACATTGGCAACTCAGAGATGCCATGTCTGCAGCACCAGCAACACCAGTTTCACCTTCAGTGTGCCCCCACTGTAATTGTCTATGATAGAAATAGGGCCATGAAAATGGGATGGATTTCCATGCATCAGAGTGCATTCTGCTTCTGTAGCTACTAATGCTAAACACTGTTAGTTCTACATGTGGCCTCGGTCCCCCAATACCCAAGCCACCTGCATGGCATCACAGGAGTGGGTTTGGATCCCTTGGTCTTCCCCCTAACTGAGGGGGTCGGAGTGTTCTCAGGTTGTAGCCAGGGGCACTGTTGGTTTGGCGTAGTTTGTGGATGGCCTTGTGAATCTTTATTTTTGCCCCAGCTTCTGCCACAAAACCAACAGAACAGTATTTTGTTGCTTATCGCTTTTTTCCAGAGGGGTGTCACCAGGCCATGCTACATCGGTCTACCTGTTACTCTGACAGGGCCATTGGTGGTTTTGGCTCCTTTTCTGCCTCTTTCTCCATAGGGCTGGGTAGGCTTTACTTCCCTCCGTCTGACCTTATCTGTCCCAGGTCAGCGGGGACTTGAGCCACCCAGGACACCAGTTGACCTACTAAGGGGCTTAGGATAGAGACTAAAACCCATACCATTGGCTCACTGCTGTCTATAAAATTATATCCTTCATTTCTGCAGTAACTAGTTCATTGTCAGGCACTCAGTAACGTTCAGCATAAACCACATGTTTCATGCCTAGTTCCCTTAACAAATCCTGTAAGTCTTCCACGGTCTGTCACTGGGGAGATGGGGGAGCAGGCATAGGTATGCCTCCCTCATTAGGCCACAACCCCTTATAGGTGGCCATTTACCAATTCAAGAAGGAGACCACTCGATCTTTGCTCATCTCCACCACTGACGACAAAATGACTTCCACCCCAGTATGCCAGAGATGCAAAAGCCTCCATGGGAGGCTTACCAATCAGGGCAGTCATTCAGTGCTCTTGGACCCTGAGCATGTGAGATGTACTGTCCTATGCTGTGTCAGCAGCTCATCTTATGCTTCTCCAGGTGTGAGTACTTCCTCCTGCAACTGCCTTACTTTTCTGTTGCTTCCATCTCAGCTTCTGTTGCAAGCCGTCCCGCAGTGAGGAGGGGCCACCCTATGGCAGTAGCCACTGCCTGGGCTTCTGATGTCTTCTTTACTACATCTATTGTGCCTAGGACTTCCCCTATGTTGGTGGCCTGCCCCCATATCAAGGACACCAACCTGGTGGTGACCAGCCCCCATATCAAAGACACCAGTCAATCTGGGATTTCCTCCATGGTCTTCCCCTTCCCATTGCCCATATTCTCAGTACTCATGGGGTTTCCTTGGCCTCCTGGGTGGCTCACCAATTGTCTTGCCACACACACAGTTACATGAACAGTGAGGAATAGGTGGTGGAGAGACCAAAGAAAAGACCCAGAGATGGTGTACAAGACATAAGGGTTTCTTGGGTCTTACTTATACGGAGTGTCCAGTGACAACTTGCTGGACAGAGTTATGTGCCTGTATCTGCTACCATGAAGAGGGAGGGAGTTGTTTTCAGAGGCAGGAACAAAAGGCTACCCACTTGCCAAGAGGGACTGTCTGTGCATGGCCATATTCCAAGGATCAGTAGCTCACATGGAAGGGCTCTGTGTTCCCTCAGAACATCATGTTCATTGAGAGAAACAGTTACAATACTGGATGGTTGGTGTCCTGTCTAGAAGAGGGCCGGAAGGACACATGGTTGAGATAGGGCATGGAAGCTACTGCCCCTACATGAGCCAAGAATAGCCCAAACAATACCAAGACAAAACAGATGATACCAGCCCAAGCAGCAGGGTGCATTACAGGAAAGGAATCCCCAAATTAGGCAACTTTGATCTTACTTGGGGTTGCTGGTGATCTGCCTGTATTTCTCTCTGTAAAGAGAAACTTTATTTTCACTCATTTATTCACTCATTTATTTGCACTGGAATGCAAGCAAATCCTCCCCAGAAAGGAAAGGAGAGGTCTTTTTCTTTACTACCCTGAATGTCTCTGGAGAGGGAGATGTCTCTAGGTTTTACTATCCTGATATGTCTCCTTATACAGACATTCTTAAACATAATGGCTGTAAATGCCTGGGACAGATAAATTATTCTATACAGAAATATTCATGGAAAATCTGTGTATTAAATAATATTGCTTTTTATTCATAAAGTGAATAAAACAGGAAATACAGAGACAAAAGAAACATAAAAGTAATGATAAAGGTTAATTTAGCTTTTCCAATCCATGACAAAGCAAGTTGAGAAAAAAAATTAAAAATAAAGTTAAAGAAGAACTATTTGACAAAATTAATAAGAACAAATTGATATACAAAATCTCTATGTTGTTAAAGCCTACCAATCAAACACATCTGGAGTCAAAATTTTAGTTTATTTTGCTTCTGCAACACTCACTCCAAAGAAGCAGTGGGCATCTCAGTAAGAGCATAAGGGAGGCATTTTTATAGTATATAGGTTTTGCTGAATGAATCCAACTATGGATTAAGGAAGAGGGCACTCTCTCTAGATTTGGATAGTGTCGAAAAGCTGGGGCAGATCAGCAACTAGATGCCTTAGGAAGCATTGCTCAAGAGGTGGAAGGAAGAAAGTAGGAATAGTCACATCATTGGTGAGAATGTAGCAGTCATTGGAAGATGGAGTTGTTTGTCTTTGCACAGTTGTCTTGTGGACTTGGGTAGTCCAGTTAGAAACACTGTTTCTTGTTGGCTTTCTGTGACCAGTGGCATTGTGTTAGATACGTTGCAGTCTGATTTATTGGCAGAGCTGATTTTCATCTTCATAATAACCTGACAGCATGAAAATATTCTTTTTTCCTTCTACTTCTTTCTCTCTCTCTTTCTCTATTGTTTCTCTCTTGTTTCTTTCTTCTTTCTTTCCTTCCTACTTCCTTTCTTCCTTTTTATGTGCCCATGGAAGAATTATAAAAAATGTAATAAATTCCATAAATTAGAAAAATTATAAAATATTCTCTGATGCAATGAACTAGAATTAGAAATTAATAATAAAGTTTGAAGGTAACAACAACTAAAATTCTAACAATTAAAATGAAAATTCTCATTTAAACAAACTTTTGATTAAAGATGAAATAACAAAATTGCCAAATATCTATAAAATCACTTTTACATAAATACCTAGCCACTACAAATGGTTTTTGAATAAAATTTACACGCTATAAATACTAATGTTAAATAAGAAATAACAATAATAAATTAAGTAAGCAAATATTTCAAGGCACAAGACAATAATATTAAGGAAAGGAGAAGAGAGTAATAATTTTTAATTAACATTAAAAACCTCTTAGGGGCCAGCCCTGTGGCCGAGTGGTTAGGTTTGCACACTCCACTGTAGTGGCCAAGGGTTTTGCCAGTTCAGATCCTGGGGGCGGACATGGCACTGCTCGTCAGGCCATATTGAGGCAGTGTCCCACGTGCCACAACTAGAAGGACCTGTAACTAAGATATACCACTATGTTCTGGGGGCATTTGGGGAGATAAGGCAGAGAAAAAGAAAACTTCTTAAATGACAGAAATAGTAAATCCAAGAACACATTTGCTGATGCTAAACATAACAGTAAAATAGGCAAATCATTTGCTAATTTATCAATAAAAATGTATTGGAGAGGGGCCAGCCCAGTGGTGCAGTGATTAAGTTTGCACATTTCACTTTGGCACCCTGGGGCTCGCTGGTTCTTTGGATCCTGGGTGCAGACATGGCACCACTTGGCAAGCCATGCTGTGGTAGATGTCCCACATATAAAGTAGAGGAAGATGGGCATGAATGTTAGCTTAGGGCCAGCCTTCCTCAGCAAAAAGAGGAGGATTGGCAGTAGATGTTAGCTCAGGGTTAATCTTCCTCAAAAAAAAAAATGTATTGGAGGACAAAGAAAATATTTAAAAATGAGAGCAGAATACTTACTCTCATATATGCAAATGAATTCGAGAACCTTATAGAATGAATGGTTTTTCAAAGGGAATATTGATCGCCAAAAGTTAATACAGAAGAGATTAAACAGCAATATACATTGAAGGAACAAAGTAGTAAAACTTCAAACTTCTCCTTTCCAAAGCATCAAGCCTTGGAGTTCTAAATAATTATTAAGGACTAGGGAGTATCAATGGTGCTGGAACTGTTTGAGAACATAGGAAAAGAAGGAATGTTTCAAAATAATGTTTGTGAAGTAGACTATCAAATACAGCTCAAACATTATACTCCAAGACCACCCTCAAATACAAAATTTTTTTTTTTTGCCTTGCGGAAGATTAGCCCTGAATCAACATCTGTGCCAATCTTCCTCTATTTTTTGTATGTAGGACACCTCTACAGTATGGCTGGTGAGTGGAGTCATTCCACACCCAGGACTAGAACCTGTGAACCCAGGCCACTGAAGCAGAGTGTGTGGAACTTTAACCACTCAGCCAAGGGGCCAGACCCAAAAATATAATTTTTAATACAAAAATCTATAATAAAACTTCCAGTAAAAAAAAAAGACCTCAGCAGCATATTAAAGAATAATATACCAAAATAAGTTAGTCTTATTATAGGAGCATGGAATAGTACAATAGAAAATCTACTAATATATACAGTTTATTAAATGATTTTGAGTTAAATCATGAAATCATCTCCATAGATGCTGAAAAATATTTGCTAAGATTAAACATTTATTCTTAATCCCAGTATTTAAATGAGAGCTAAAAATATCCCAACTCACAGGCTTGATCATATTTACAGGAAAATGCTGAGGGCATTCCATTTAAAATTGAGAACAAATTAAAACGGCCTTGCTCAAAATTCTTCTTAAAATTACTCTGAAGCTACTGATCAAAGCACTTAGGCCATAGAAATCAATAAAAAGAAATAAATCAAAAAGGAGTAAAAATTATTATTTGAAGAGGACATAATTTTTTTCTGCGTATCCCAGGAGAATTAACCATTATAAACAACAGAAGTCAATAGTGTAGCTAGACAAAAATTAGTATACCTAAATCATTAAACCAAATAGAAAAACAGCAAACTAAAATATAATAGAAGAAAAATCTGTCTTATTTGTATACACTAGCAAAAAGTGGAAATAAATTTGTTTAAAATACCACTTACAATAGCATCCAATAGTATGAAATACTTAGTATTAAATTTAACAAAATATGTATAATATCTGTAAGATGAAAATAAACATTCCTGAGAAAATTAAGAAGTCCTACATAAGTGGAAAGATATATCAGGTTGAAGAATTGGAAAACCTAATATTGTTAAAATGCCAATTCTCACAGGATTGATCAATACTTTCAATGAAATCTCACTCAAAATGCCAAGTTTTCTGTAGAGATAGATAAGCTAACTAGAAAACTTATTCATAAAGGCAAAAATCCTAGGATATCCAAATATTTTTAAAAACGAAGACCAAAGTTGGAAGACCTGTACTACCTGTTTTCAAGATTAACTTAAAGATATACTAAAGAAACCAGTCTTTTAATAACATAAGGATAGATATATTGACCTTAGAATGAAGAAATAGATCAACAAATATGTGGCAAGTTGATTTTCAACAAAAGGAATAAGCCAATTACATGAAGAAATTATTGCATTTTCAAAAAAATGGTGTTGTACAACTGTATAGCCATAGAGAAAAAAATGAATAAATTTTAATCTTTATCTCACACCATACACAATAATTAACTTGAAAAGAATGACATACTTTATGTATATTACATAAAAATGTAAATGCTAAAACTAAAAATTCTAAGGGAAAACATAGAAGAAAATTTCCATCACCTTAGCATATCAAAAATGTCTTAGAGAAGAAACCAAAAACACAAACCATAAAAGAAAAAATATATATATTTACTTTACCAAAATTTAAAACTTCCAGTTCTAAACACACCGTTAAGAAAATGAAGAATATACTACACATTGGGAAAATAAATCTGAAGACTGAGCTGGAGTTATAAACTACCTTTATTGAGAATTGAAGGCATACTCCAATATGAATCCAATGTTTCTTGGCAAAGACTGGGAAACTTATTCATTCCAGACATTTAAATAATTTTACTCTAGTCATTAGCTAACCACTGAACTAACTGAGCAGAGACTTCAGTGATGACACATGAAAAAGGATACACTCCTTTAAGGATTCATTTAGAAAAGTCACTAAACAAAAAAATATTATCAAGAACAGCAAACAGCAACAATATCAAATGCAGGGGAGACGGAAAATCTGATCTCCAGAGTTGCCAAATTATATTTTTTAAAAGGTTCGGTTTTCAAAAAAAATTGTGAAACTTGCAATGAAAGAAGAAAACATGGCTCATACACAGGATAAAAATCCAATCAAGGGCCAGTCCAGTGGCATAGTGGTTAAGTTCACATGCTCTACTTCAGCAGCCGTGAATCATGGTTCTCGATTTCAGATCCCAGGCATAGACCTACACACCACTCATCAAGCCATGCTGTGGTGGTGTCCCACATACAAAATAGAAGAAGATTGGCACAGATGTTAACTCAGCAACAATCTCCCTCAAGCAAAAAGAGGAAGATTGGAAACAGATGGGCCAATCTTCCTCACACACACAAAAAAATTCAATCAATAGGGGCTGGCCCCGTGGCCGAGTGGTTAGGTTCGCGCGCTCTGCTGCAGGCGGCCCAGTGTTTCGTTGGTTCAAATCCTGGGCGCGGACATGGCACTGCTCATCGGACCACACTGAGGCAGCGTCCCACATGCCACAGCTAGAAGAACCCACAGCGAAGAATACACAACTATGTACCGGGGAGGGCTTTGGGGAGAAAAAGGAAAAAATAAAATCTTAAAAAAAAAAAAAATTCAATCAATAGAAACTTTCTCCAAGAAAGCTCACACTTTAGACTCTCTACACAAAGACTTTAACTTGGCTATTTTTAATATGTTCACAGAACTAAAGAAAGCCATTTTTAAAGAATTAAAGGAAAACATGAGAATGCTGTTTCACCAAAAAGAGAATACCAACAAAATGAGAGAAATAATTTTTAAAAAATAGAAATTCTAAAGTTAAAAAGTAAAATAACTGAAATGAAAAACTCACTAAAAAGGCTCACCAGCAGATTTGAGCAGGCAGAAGAGTCACTTACATTGAACATATGTTAATTGAGATTATCCAGGCTGAAGAATAGAAAGAGAAAAGGATGAAGAAAAACAGACCTTGAGACACTGGAAGAACACCATCAACCATAGAAATATACAAGTATATGAATTCCCAGAAGGAGAGAAGAGAGAGAAAATATTTTAAAATATATTGGCTAAAAACTTCCCAAATCTAATAAAAATTTCCATTTATATACACAGCCAAAAATTCAAAGGAGTCCATGTAGAATAAGAGCAAAGAGATACACACCTAGACAATATATAATGAGTCAAAATTCAAAGACAAAGAGAGAATCTTGAAAGCAGCAAGAGAGAACTGACTCATCACATAAAAGGGATTCTCAATAAGATTAATAACCAATTTCTCTTCATAAAGCATGGAGGCCATAGGAGTGTTGATGGAGAAAACTTCTGACAGAAATAGTTTATACTCAGCAAAACTATTTTTCAGAAATGAAAAATATTTTCCGATAAACAAAAGCTGAAGGCATTTGTCTCAAGTAGACCTGCCCGACAACAAATGCTAAAGAGAGTCTTTCAGGCTAAAATGAAAGAATAACAGACAGTACTTGAAGCCATGTGAAGGAATAAATGACAAGTAAAGGGAATCAAGTGGATAAATATAAAAGCCAGTATTGTTCTATTTTTGGATTGTAACACCTCTTTTTTTCTTTTATGATTTAAAAAACAAATGCATAAAACAATAATTATAATCATATTTTAATGGACACACAATGTATAAAGATGAAATATGTGACAATAACAACATAAAAGGAGGCATAGCTACAAAACAGTGATGAGATTAATTAAGAACACAAATAAGTGGAAAACGTACATGTTCATGGATTGGAAGACTAAATACTGTTAAAATGTTTATTTTACTCAAAGCAATCTACAGACTTGGTTCTATCTCCATCAAAACCTCAATGACATTTTTCACCTAAATAGAAAAAAAAAAATCCTAAACTTATAAGGAACCACAAAAGACCTCAAATAGCCAAAGCAATCTTCAGAAAGAAGAACCAAGCTGAAGACATAATACTTCCCGATTTCAAAATATATAACAAAGCTACAGTAATTAAAACAGTATAATACCCACATAAAGACAGATGTATAGACCAATGGAAAAGAAAAGAGATCCCAAAATTAAACCCAAGAAAAGAGATCCCAAAATTAAACCCACACATATACAGTCAATTGATCTTTGACAAGGATGCCAAAAATACACAGTGTGGAAAGGATAGTCTTTCCAACACATGGTGCTGGGAAAACTCGATATCCACGGGCCAAAGAATGAAATTGGGCCCCTATCATACACCATACATAAAAATAAACTCAAAATGGATTAAAGACAAACATAAGACCTGAAACTATAAAACTCCTGCAAGAAACATAGTGGAAAAACTTGATACTGCTCTTGGTAATGGCTTATTGGATATGACACCAAATTATGGTGCTTGACACCAAAAGCACAAGAAACAAAAGCAAAGATAGACAAGTGAAACTAAATCAAATTAAAAGCCTTCTGAATAGCAAAGAAAACAATTAATAGAACAAAAAGAGATGAGAGAAAATATTTACAAATCATATATCTCATAAACAGTTAATATCCAAAATATATAAGGACTACCTACAACTCAATAGCAAGAAACCAAATAACCTAAATTAAAAACGGGCAAATGACTTGAATAGGCATTTCTTCAAAGAAGACATGCAATTGGCCAACAGGTATATGAAAAGGTGCTCAACATCACTAATCATCAGGGAAATGCAAATCAAAACCAGAGCAATATATCGTCTCATACTAGTTAGAGTGGCTATTATCAGAAAAGAAAAAAATACATACCAGGTATCAGTAAGGATGTGGAGAAATTGGAACCCTTCTAAATTGTTGGAGTGAATGTTAAAATAATATAATCACTATGGAAAACAGTATACAGTTTCCTCAAAAATTTAAAAATAGAACTACCATATGGTCCAGCAATTCCACTTCTGGGTATTTATCCAAAGAAAACAAAAACACTAACAAAAATATATATGCACTCTGATGTTCTTTATAGCATTATTTACAATAACCAAGATATGGAGACAACCTAAGTGTCAATCAATGGATGAATGGATAGAGAAAGTATATATATATACATATATATATGTATATATATACACAACGGAATATTATTCAGCCATAAAAAAGAATGAAATCTTCCCATTTGTGAAAACAGGGATGGACTGTGAGAACATTATGCTAAGTGAAATAAGCCAGACAGAGAACAGCAAATACTCTGTCATGTCATTTATATGTGGAATCTAAAACAAACAAACAAACAAACAAAAACTCCATTAAGCTTGGTCTAGTAACATCAGCAACATGGTGGAGTGAACTATTCTCTTTGTCCCTTCTCCTCCAAAGTGGAATTAAACAGACATTCATTGATTAAAGCAGGATACCCACACAGCACAACAGGACACCTGAGAGACCCACACAGTTATACATCTAACGATGGACGGACTGGGTCCCAAGGAAGGAGCAGAGATATGTGACTGCTCCCCTATCCTTCCCCAGCAACAGTGATCCAGGTCACGGGTCCTCTCACAGTGACTGATACTACTCTAAGAGTAGGCAGAGTCAGCCCAGAATGTGGGCTAATGCTATCCTGGCCCATGGGAGCACACACAATGATGCTGTGGCCCTGCCAGTGGAAACATACCTTAGCACAACTATAAGAAAAGGTGACAGTAGTCCTGCATGCATGCACAAATGCTTTCCTAGCCTGCAGGAGAACCTACCATACCCACACAACTTCCAGAAGATGGGGTGGGATCAGAGACACAGCTCCTGCTGCCCTGCAGTGGTAGCAGGTGGAATCTGAAACCTAATACTATCACAAATTGGGTGAGAAAGGATTAGTTCATCAAACACCATGAAAGACTACAGCAACAATTCAGAAAAGGAAAATGACAAGTCTCCAGAAACCAACCCTGAACTCACAGAAATTTACAATCTAAATGACAGAGAATTCAAAATAGCTGTCATAAAGAAACTCAATGAGTTATAAGAAAACTCAGAAAGACAGTTCAATGAGCTCATGAATAAAATTAAAGATCAGAAGGAATATGTCACCAAAGAAATTTAAACTCTAAAAAACAAACAAACAGAAATTCTGGATATGAAGGACACAATTAATGAGGTTAAAAAAAAATAATCTAGAATTCTTAAAATATAGAGCTGATGTTATATAGGAGAGAATTAGTTATTTAGAGGATATAAATATAGAAAAAGTTCAGGTGGAAGAGGAGAGAGAACTAAGATTTTGAAAAAATGAAGGAATTCATTGAGAAATATCTGACTCAGCTAGTAAAAGAAACATAAGAATTATAGGTATTCAAGAGGGAGAAAAGTAGGAGAAGGGAGCAGAGAGCTTGTTTGAACACATTATAGCTAGAACTTCCCAAACCTGGGAAAGAATCTGGACTTACAAATACATGAAGGAAATAGAACTCCTAATTACATCATTGCAAAAAGAACTTCTCCAAGGCATGTAATAGTAAAACTGGCAAAAGTCAATGACAAAGAAAAAATATTAAGGCCAGCAAGGCACAAGAATATAATCTACAAATGAACCCGCATCAGGCTTTCAGTGGATTTCTTGGCAGAAACCTTACAGGCTAGGAGAGAATGAAATGATATATTCAAAATATTGAAAGACAAAATCTTTCAGCCAAGAATACTCTACCCAGTGAAACTATCCTTCAGATACGATGGAGAAACAAAAGCTTTCCCAGATAAACAGAAGCTGAATCAGTTCATTGCCACTAGACCTCCCTTACAAGACATGATAAAGGATGCCCTCATACCTGAAACAAAAACGCAAAGGTCTAAAAAGTTTTGAGCAAAGAGACAAATACGCAGACAAAATCAGAAAAATGCAGCTGCCTCTCAGAACGGGTTAGCACACACTTAATTATAACTTAAAAGATAAAGGGAAGGAAAGCATCAAAAATAACTATAAACACTTCAATTTAGTCACAACACAAAACAGAATAATTTGTGACTACAATAACTCAGAAAGAGAAGAGGTTGGAGATGGAATCTGCTTAGGCTAATGGAGATAAGACTCTATCAGATAATGGACTATCTCATCTATAACATCTTTTGTACAAACCTCATGGTAACCAATAAAAGGAAAATCAGAGCAGAGCCACAATTCATAAATAAAGTGAAAATCACCACAAAAAAAACAAAATGAAATGGCAGTCAGAAATACAAAGGAAGGGGGATGGTCCACTGACGTACTGGTTAACTTTGTACACTCCACTTCAGCGGCCCATGTTCATCAGTTTGTATCCTGGGCACAGACCTATACATTGTTTATCAAGCCATCCTATGCCAGGCATCCCACATATAAACTAGAGGAAGATGGGCACAGATGTCAGTTCAAGGTCAATCTTCCTCAGCAAAAAGAGTAGGATTGGTAGTGGATGTTAGCTCAGGGCTAATCTTCCTCAAAAAAAACATGAAAAAGACAAGAAATACAAAGGAAGAGAAACAATGGAAACATAGAACATCCAGAAAACAGGAGACAGAGTGACAGTATTAAGTTCTCATATATCAATAATCATTCTAAATGAAAATGGATTGAATTCTCCAATCAAAAGACAGAGTAGCTGGATGCATTAAAAAACAATACTCAACAATATGCTGCCTCCAGGAAACACATCTCAGCGCTAGAGACAAACATAGGCTCAGAGTGAAGGGATGGAAGACAATACTACAAGCAAATGGCGAACAAAGATTGCAGATGTTGCCATACTTAGACAAAGCAGACTTCAAGATAAAAAAGACAATGAGAGACAAAGGGCAAGAGTATATAATGATAAAAAAGACTTTCCACCAAGAGGACATAACACTTATGAACATATATGCAGCTAACACATTAGCACCAAAGTACATAAAGCAACTATTAACAGATATAAAGGGAGAAATTAACAGCAACACAATAATGTAGGGGGCCTCAACACCCACATTTACATCAATGGACAGGTTATCCATATAGAAAATCAACAAGGACATTTTGGATTTAAATTAAACACTTGATCACTGGACTTAATAAATATGTAGAGAGAATTCCATCCAAAAAGAGCAGGATAGACATTCTTCTCAAATGCACATGGAACATTCTCAACGATAGACTGCATGTTGGGAAATAAGGCAAGCCTCAATAAATTTAAGAAGATTGAAATCATGAAATCCCCTTTACAACAGCAACAAAAAGAATAAAATATCAAGGAATACATTTAACCAAACAGGAGAGAGATCTATATGCTGAAAACTATTAGACATTATTGAAAGGAATTGAAGAAGATATAAAGAAATGGACAGATACCTCATGCTCATGGATTGGAAGAATAAACGTAGTTAAAATATCTATTACCTAAAGCAATCTACACATTCAATGCAACCCTAATCAGAATCGCAATGACATTCTTCATGAAAGTAGAACAAAAATCATAAAATTATATGGAACAACAAAAGACCCTGGAGCCAAAGCAATCCTGAGAAAAAGAACAAAGCTGGAGGCATCACAATCTCTGACATCAAAATATACTACAAAATATACTCTAGTAATCAAAACAGCATGGTACTGGCACAGAAACAAACACACAGACCAATGGAACGGAATTAAAAGCAGAGAAATAAAAGCACATATGTATGAACAATTAATCTTTAACAAAGGAGCCAAGAACATAAGATGGAGAAAAGAACGTCTCCTCAATAAATGGTGTTGGGAAAACTGGACAGCCACATGCGAAAGAATGAAAGTAGACCATTGTCTTACACCATACACAAAAATGAACTCAAAATGGATTAAAGACTTAAATATAAGACCTGAAACCATATAACACCTAGGAGAAAATACAGGCAGTACACCCTTTAACATCAGTCTTAGCAGCATCTTTTCAAATACCATGTCTACTCAGGCAAGGGAAACATGAGAAAAATTAAAAAATGGGAGTACATCAGACTAAAAAGCTTATGCAAGGCAGAGGAAACCACTAACAAAGCGAAAAGACCACCATTGGTAGAAGATATTTGCAAATCATATATCTGACAAGGGATTAATTTCCAAAATATATGAAGAACTCATACAACTCAACAACAAAAAACAAACTTGATTAAAAGAAAAAATGAGCAGAGGATATGAACAGGCATTTCTCCAAAGAAGGTATACAGATGGTCAAAAGGCACATGAAAAGATCTTTGACATGACTAATAGGGAAATTCAAATCAAAACTACAAGGAGATATCACCTTACACCTGTTGGAATAGCTATAATTAATGACAAAAAATAACAAATGTTGGAGAGGATGTGGAGAGAAGGGAACCCTCATACACTACTAGCAGGGATACAAGCTAGTGCAGCGACTATGGAAAACAGTATGGAGATTTCTCAAAAAATTAAACATAGAAATACCATATGACCCAGCCATCCCAGTACTGAGTATTTATCCAAAGAACTGAAATCAAAAATCCAAAGAGATTTATGCACCCCTATGTTCACTGCAGCATTATTCACAATATCCGAGACATGGAAATAACCCAAGTGCCGTGCTACTGCTGAATGGATAAAGAATATGTGGTATAAATACGCAATGGAATACTACTCAGACATAAAAAAGACAAAATCATCCCATTTGCAGGAACATGGATGGAACTTGTGAGTATGATGTTAAGTGAAATAAGCCAGAGAGAGAAAGACAAACACTGAATTATTTCACTCATATGTGGGAGATAAACAAACACATGGATAAAGAGGATAGATTAGTTGTTACACAGGGGAAGGGGGCTGGAGGATGGACAAAAGGTGTAAAGGGGCACATATCTATGGTGATAGATAAAAATTAGACTGCTGGTGGCGAGCACAATGCAGTCTATACAGAAATTGACAAATAAATAATATACATCCCAAATTTCACAATGTTACACACCTTTATGATTTCAATAAAATAATTGAAAAAAAAAGTTTTTTAAAAACACCCTACTTCCCAAGGAAATGGACGGATAAAAATGTAGAACTCATTCACAGCCTAGACTAGCAGCCCACAAGCCTGAGAAAACTAACTTGAAGGGTAGCGAGAGGACAAGACAAGATGAAGACTAAGCAAATATCCACGAAGCAGAAGTCCAAATGTCAACCATCAAGATGAAACTCTCTTAAACAGTGAAAGCACTCAAGAATGAAAATAAACCAGCTATTGATACACACAACTTGGAATAATCATCAAAGAATTATACTGAGTGAAAAAAGCCTATCCCAAAGGTGGTTGCCTGGGGTTAGGGATGAAGAGAGGTAGCTGTGGAGGGAGGAGGAGAGAAAGGACGAGGTGGGGATGGTTATAAAAGAACAATGCAAGAGATCCTTGTGGTGGGGAACTCTTCAGTATCCTGACTCTGCTGGTGAATACAGGAGCCTATACAGGTGATAAAATTTTACGTAACTTAATACAACCACACACAAATGAGTAGAACTGGGGCAATCTGAATAAGATCAGTAGATTGCATCAATGTCAATATCCTGGCTGCGATATATAATATCTTGCAAAATGTTCCATTGGGTGTGTGTTTGTTTTCTATTGCTGCTGTATCAAATTACTACAAATTTAATGCCTTAAAATAACACAAATTTATTATCTTGCAGTTCTGTAAGTCAGCAGTCCAAAATGGGTTTCTAGATCAAGGTGTCAGCTGGACTGTGTTCCTTTTTGGGGATTCTAAGGGAGAATATGTTTCCTTGATTTTTTCAGTTTGTGAAGCCACTAGTATTCCTTAGTTTATAGCCTATTTTCTCCATCTTCAAAGGAGCATCCCAATATCTTCAAATCTCTCTCTCTGACTCTCTCTCTTCCATTTCCCTCTTCCAATTTTAACGACTCTTGGAAAATCCAGTATAGTCTCTCTGTTTCAAGGTCAGCTAATTAGCAACCTTAATTCCATGTGCAACATTACTTCCTCTTTGCCATGTAACCTAACATATTCACATATTCTTGGCATTAGGATATGTACAACCTTGGAAACTGTTACTCTGGCTATCAAAGGGGGAAACTAGGCAAATATCACAAGGGACTTCTTTGAATTATTTCTTACAACTGCATATGAATCTGTAATCATATTAATAAAAATTCTATTTAAAATACATTTAACGGAAATGCTTGTTAATCTTTGCTGTGGTTATCTTCATTTTCACTGTACTCATCCTTACCTTCTTGTACACATATGTCCTCCAGAATCCTGGGCTTGCCCTCTGCAATGGGGTACAAAAAAGGCCTTCCCCCACAGGTGTCTTCTACCTGACAGCTTTCACCATTTTCTCTGGAGTTCTCTCTTACATGTCCTTACAGGCTGTATCTACCTAGTCTCAAGAGCAGTTAAAAGCAGCATCCATATTTTTTGACATTATGTTTCTCATGTTAAACCTCCTTATCTAGTGCCTATGAAATAAAAAAGTAATAGAAGCTCTAAGATAAAAAAGGACTAAGTCCTTCTTGCTTGAGAATAAATTACTAACAAAGAATGCCAGACGTGTCTAATTGATGAGTGATCTCCTGAATTTGCTGATATCACATTGGCCATAGCAAGTCACATAGCCAACCTGGATGCAAAGAGTTGGACAATTGAATCCACCACTTAAAGGAAGTATCTGCAACGTCACATTGCAATGGTGTAGATGCATGGAAGGAAAGAATTTGTGGCCATTTTTATAATCTACCACACCATGTGACTGCCCAAAGTAAATTGTTTTTTAGCTAACACACTGATCACATGATTCATATCACCATAGGTGTATACACAAGAAACACTAAAATGCAATCTCTGAAAACATAATAACTTGTATTTTTCTCACTATTATATCCCCAGCATCTATTAGTTGTATGATATTAAGCTCATTAATTATATAAGTAAGCTCATGAAATGAATGAACAGAAAATGCACACAGAAAATGTGACTGTAGTTACTATGATGAGAAAGAATACTAGCTACAGCCCAGTATAGCTAACTGTTCTTATAGCAACTCACGTTTGATAAGGACTTTTTGGGTCCAGCAACTTCTCCAAAACATTATGATAGAAGCTCAACTCTTCAACCGGAATTTGAAGTCAAGGATTAGAAAAGATGGCTAATTCATAGGAAATATTCATCTAGACTGAGACAGAAGAAAATACGGCATCACATCCAAAAGTTTCAGATGAGAATGACGTGGAGAAGAGAATACCTACAGAAGCTAAAAGAAAGAATCTATTCACCATCCCTTATATGGTTTGACTGGTTTTGGCAAAGTACAGTTGGTTGTCTATCCAATAACAATTCTTTTCTTATTCCTTCCTAAAAGAACTACAATTTTACGTGGAAGGTGTTGCAGCCAGATAATACGTACTTTACTTCTCAGCTTCCACTGTCACTAGGGTCAAACGTATCTTAGTTTGCATTCCTGAGATACAGCCTTGGGTAAAGGTAATGTATGGAGGTGTGTTGTGAAGAATTAATGTTACCTAAACAATGATCTGTTCTTCACCCCCAGCTACTGGGAGGTGATCTCAAAGCCCTTGGAATGCCCTCCCTAATAGGAATGTGTTTGTTTGTTTGCCTGGAGGCTTTGGCACGGGACAGTCTAAAAGCGTGACTTATGATGGGGCTTTGTGACACACCATGTCAGTTCCAACCTCCAGAGGAACTGGAGACTAAAGGTATTACCCTGAACTTCCAGGAGGGCTTGGGCACTAAATCTCAGCCATGTGAACAACATGTCATAGAGGCCACATAAAAACTCTAGACACCGAGTCTCAGGTGAGCTTCCCTGGCTGGCCATACTCCATGCATATTGTAGATGTTGACACCAAGAGGGTAATTCATCCCTGAGGATGATGGAATCTTCATATTTGGAACCCTCACAAACTTTATCTATGCAGCTCTTCCTTTGGCCGGTTCTAATTTGTATTCATTTGCTATAATAAAACTAATTGTATCTATAGTATTTTATTGATGTCTTAGCCACTTTAGGCTTTATTACAAATTACCATAGACTGAGTGTCTTATAAACAAACAAGTTATAAGGCAGAGATCAGGTTGTCAGCATGGTCAGCCTCCAGTGAGAATACTGTTCTGGGTTGCTGACTGCTGACCTCTCATTGTGTCCTCACAGGGTAGAATAAGAGAGCTCTCTGGGACCTCTTTCATAAGGGCATGAATCCCATTCATGAGGGCTGCACCCTCCTGACTTAATTAACTCCCCAAAGCTTCACCACCTAATACCATCACATTGGGGGTTAGGATTTAAACACATGAATTTTGGGGGGACACAAACATTCAGTCCACATCACTGAGTCATGCATGGTAAAATATGAGGCCTAAGGGTGATTGTGGAGACCCCCAAATTTATAAGCAGCTATCAAAGAGGGTGGCTTTGAGGACCTCTGAACTTTTGACTGATGTCTGAAGTGATATCAGTCCTGTGGGGACTGTTCCTTCAGAATGTGCAGTTTGCCAAACTTTTAGAAAGAGGTTATCCCAAGCAGCAGAGAGAGGGAGCTGGAAAAGGGAGGTATAGAATGAGTAAACCAAGGAAAGAGTGAATAACTTAGCTGACTTACACCATGGGAACTAGAACTTAATCCTTCAATGGACTTTGATAAACTATCTAGAATGTCCCACAATTTGTCCTTCTGAGGACAAGGGGTTAAAACATTCATTCAGTTTCCCTCTTCCACTGTTTCAGAGTTGACTAGGATCTTCAATGGCTTCTGAGATGCTCCTGAGGCAGAGAAAAACCAAAAGGAACCTGACACTAGTAGCAATGACAAAACTGCCTACCACAGATGCACTGAGATCAAGTAGCTGAGGAGACATGGTGCAAGACACAGAGATTTCTGCTACTCCATATAACACAGTTCCAGTCAATGAGATGTACGTAGAAGTCTGTTGGATTAAGGGAAGCTTTTGTTTTCCTGATCCTGCTTCCTGGATCCTTTTTCCTGCTTTGAAAAGGAAGGTGATGTCTAGAGCTCTAGTAGACATGTTAGACTGTGAGGCAGCCAGCAAATGGGAAAGACTAAGCAAATCACAAAAGCATGACTCTTGGCCTCCAAACTATTGTTATGAAGGAAAAATGAGTTCCTATTTTTAAACCAAAGAAAGTTGGGTTTTCTTCTACTAGCAGTGGCACACATTCCCAACTGAGACACTAGTCATGCGATAAGTATTGTCAAATGTCAATTTGCCTTTTGACAATAACTCTCCTTCATAGGTATGCTTGTTAATCACAGGGCAACGGACTCACTGAATCTAGTTATCTCCTTTCAGACATTAACTTGAAGGTTTAGCCCTAGCTTTATAGTGAAATACTACTCAAAATCTCTTAATCCACAGACGCTTACTTGAAATACTCTGATGAAGTAAAGTGCAACTGGGAGAAAGGGTATCCTTATCCAGGGCTGCTTTTAAAATGTTAACATTTTTAGAAAAAACAAGAAGAATCAAGAGGAAATTTTTTTCTTTGAATAAACAATAGTCACAATGATAATATCAAATAAGTTCAAACAGTAATCACTCTATTTGTCACTCTAGAGACCATGTGCCCTGAAATTTAGATTAGCTTTGGATTTGTCTTCTTCAGAGAGCCATGATTTTTGCTGATTATGGTGACAAAGTTAATTTTATAGCCCTAAACATGGATTCTTAGACATATAAAAAGATGCTCAATTTCATTCATAGCAAGAAAAAATTTTGAAAGCTGTTCTATAACAAGGCAACACAAACAGAAAAAAAGTCCCTAATGACAGTAACATGAATTAAATTTATCCTCTCTAGAAAGTTGAAATGTTCTTCAGCAGAAAAAAACTACTGAGCATTGTTTATTCAAATTCCATCCCAGCCCCTGGAACTTCAGATTCTCAAGGGAGCAAGTATTGATCCCTTAGGCACCAGCTAGAAACTCCCCAATTAGAAGGAACCACACAGAGAGACCTGATGGGCAATCAGCCTGCACCAGTTGCAGAAAGAGAATCCGGAGGCTGCTCTGGTGTGAGTAAAACAAAGCAAATCCCACTTTTCAACATCAGCCATGTATCATCCCAGGGTGTGATGGAAAGGGTGGAGCAAAGGGGCCAGAGCCATGGTTCTCATATATTTCACCCTAAGACCAGGAATAATCACTTCATCCCTGGTGATTTAAGGGAAACGGAGTAAGAGAACCGAATCTGAGTGTTGCCTGAGGAGTATATGAATGAACAATAGTTGAAAGAGTAAATGAATGAATAGTATATGCCTTTAGTGTATTATTTGCATGTATTATTACGACCATTCGATGCCTGGCCCTCTGCTTGGAATTCTACATAAATCACCCCAGTTTAAGTCACATCATTACAAAACAGACTTTACCTCTTTCTCTTCCTCTTTCTTTTGAAAACAATTAAAGCTATTTTTAAAAGAAAAAGGGATGAAGTTTATGAGCTTAAAGACTTTGTCTTCCCACTCCCATGCCCAAAGATAAGCATTAAAAGTTTGGTATGAAGCTTTCCTGAGTTTTTTCATGGATAAACAAAGAAATTGGGAAAAAGAGAGAGTGAGAGTGAAAGTTATATTTTTTAAGAGATCCACACTTTAGACATTGTTCTGCGACTTGTTTTGCTCATTTGACAATATGATATGAGCACCTTTCCATAAGAGGATATATTTATCTCATTCTTTTTGGAATATGTATTGATCCATAATATGAATCTACTGTGATTTAACTTTATTTCCAAATTTTTGCTATTGTAAACAGTGTTACAATGAACATCATGACCTTCTAAGTAATTCCGTGATCTCCATTTTATAGAGGATGGAACTGAGGCTGAAGAGAGTTACCCTTTTGCCTCTATGAAGTCGTGGGAGTGGAATACAAACCCAGGTCAGCCTGTCTTCTTTCTACTGCAAAATACTGACTATAAATGAAGCTTCAGAATCAGAAGGGTTCAGAATAGATTAAGCATATTCAAAATACTCCAGTACTTGGCTTGTGTATGTGTATGTGTGTGTGCATGTGGTGCATCACTTGTACTGGTTTTCCATAGCTCTTGAAAAATGTCCTGTAATATATCATACATTTTATTTGAATTCAAAATGATTAAATTGATAAGGTAAATGCCACTACCCTATTAAGATTCTAGTTTAAATGGACAAATTACCAATTCTATCTTCCTCTAATAATTGCCTTTACGCACTGGATTGAAGCCTCTTTGAAAGGGCTGCATGTAATCTATTTTACAGAATATTTACCTGAGGGGGGGGGACCTTAAACAAACTTATTGTCCCTTAAACCTTACTAAATGTTCAATTTAAGAGAATTGTTTCTTGTTGCATCTCTACAGAGTTATACTACTCTGTTTATTTCTCAAGATATTTGAGAGAACCAGGTTACCCAAGAAACATCAACAACAGATTTTGTTGCTATATTCCCCACCATTAAAAGTGCATTCTTATCTAAAACTGACCCTCTCATCTAGGGAACTACAGCCTGCCTGGCATTGCTGACATCAGAATAAGGAGCCCTCGACTGATGTACTGGAGACATGGTTTTTCCTTTGTGAGGAAGTTTTGTAATTGCATAATATTTAAAGTGTATGAAAATATATTTAAAATAATGTAACAACTATTAGCTGCTACAAACATACTTTTGTGTGTGTATTTACATGTACACATATTCATACAAATACATGTGTATGTATGTGTGTATATACCCTTGTTTACCCTTGCGGTCAAAAATTTC
This sequence comes from Equus caballus, assembly GCF_041296265.1. Classification (NCBI taxonomy): domain Eukaryota; kingdom Metazoa; phylum Chordata; class Mammalia; order Perissodactyla; family Equidae; genus Equus; species Equus caballus. The sequence goes on from NC_091695.1 coordinate 25,058,964, forward strand.
TCTAGAATATGTACCAATGGAAATTCTGGACCATAGGGAGGCATATATTTAATTTTACTAATTATTTCAAGTTTGACTCTAACATGACTGTGCTAATTTATTTACTCACCAGAAATATGTGTCTCCACATTCTCACCAAAACTTTGCATGTTCGACTGACAAGCGTAAAATTATATTTCAATGCAGAATTAATATACAATTATCCATCTACTAATGAGTTGTGTCTATTTCCATATTTCTTTTGACCATTTACTTTTTTCCTTCTATAATTATCCTGATTATATCTTTTGTGAATTTTTCCTTAGGGGTAATTTATAGAAATTATTTGTATATACTGGATATTGATTCTTCGACATTTATATGTGTTACAAACAAATTTGCCTGAGTAAATTTCCAGTCAGTATCTACTCTTTTCTTTTTTATAATGTTGGTATTTTTAACTTAGATATACTTGAATTTTTAATGATTTATGTTTTGTGCATTCATGTCTTGTTTGAATTTTTTCTGCATAGCTAAGTCATAGATATCTGCTATGTTTCACTCTTAAAATTACAATTTAAATCTTTATTACATTTGGAATTGATCTTTGCAAAATGTAAAGTAAGAACACAATCTTTTATTATATGTTTAAGCATGTATAGCACCACAGTTTATTGGACCATTTTTCACTGATGTACGTGTACTGTTTTCATACATCAAGCATCCACAGGCTTGTGGACCTGTTTATTATTTGCTTTTCTCAGTTCCATTGATCTATTTGTCTACCCTCACACTACTATCACATTGTCTTTATTATTATCACTTTATAATAAGTTCTGATATCTGGTAAGACAAATTCCCACCTTGTTTTCCATTAAGTTTTCTCTTCCATATAAATTTTATAAGTCTGTGAACAAGCACATAAAATTGTCTCAACATTTCATTGGAATTACATTGAATTTATAAATTAATATGGGGGAAAAACACATTGTTTATACAACTTGGTCTTCATTGCTGACGGAAAGTCTTTTTTCCCTGCTTGTGAAGTTTTTTTCCTGCAAAGGAAGCTTAACTTGTGTAACCCTGGCCTTCCTCTCCCCATTCTACTCTCTTAGTTCCTAAAAAGTGGAATGACATATCTGATTGGCAAATCTAAGAACAACGCGGCACGCCGTCCTCTGCCCTTATCCTTGGGAGCAGCCATCTTGCTGAAGCCCTGGTTCTCCGCCATTAGAGGGCCGCTCCTCAACAAGATGGAAGAGGATGCCCCAGTCACTGCCACCGAGACTGGGTAGGTAAGCCTGTCTATTTATGGTGTTCATTGGAAGCAAGTAACTTGAGTAGTAAATTTAGTCTTCCCCTAGTGTATATACAGTATCTTTTATTTCTCAACTTGTTCAACTCCAAAGAAAGGAAAAGAATACCGATTCACTGGAGCCTCCTTTGAGACCTCAGCAGTCGTTTGTTTAATATCTGGTTGGATTTGACTAGTGACTGCGTATTTTTTAAAGCTGTTTGCATCTATGTTCACAAGTGAGGTTGGTCCTAATTTTCTGTTCTCAAACTTTACTTACTTGAGTGTTAAGTTTATATGAGTCTCATGAAAAGAGTTGAGGAATGTTTTCTTTTGTGACTTACAGAAAAATATTGTATAATATTAGAATTAGTTGTTCCATAAATATTTGGTAAAACTTTCCTGTAACATAATAGTGTCTAGTGCCTATCTGAGTAAATTTTTAAATAACAAGTCAAATGACTTAATGGTTTTGAAATATTTAAATATTTTGCACGTGCACACAGAGAGACACAAACTGACTACCACCACTCCTTATCCTGTTAGTCTGATTTATTTTTTAAAAATAAATATTGAGAAAACAGCAATAACATTTACCAAATTATATGTATGATATAAAATGTCATGGTGCAACAAATACTATATGCCAGCAATCCAGTATAAAATGGGGGGAAAAAAAGTTTTATTATTGCTTTTTACTTTCCCATGGAAATAAACTAGGGGAAGGAATGGACTTTATTCAGTTATTTTTCATAAAGAACAAACCATAGGGCAAAAAATATTATTTCAAATTTAAGGATTTCTGCTCTATAAAGGACATCATAGACGAAATTAATAGATAATAGGATGTGAGAAATACTTTGTCAACAACTGACAAGGGATTCAAATCTTAGATAAACACAGAACATCTAAAACCAACTCAGTAGAAACATTGGCGAAAAATATAAACAGGCTATTTACAAAGCAATAGAATCCCCAAATTCTAAGAAGAACATTAGATAATGATCAATTTTACTTGTAATAGGAAAAAAGTAATAAAAATGAGATATCAATTTCCACCTATTTTCATGGTGAAAAATTTTAGGAAAATACCAATGTTCACAAGGGAAGTCAGGATGTGGGAACCCTCATGCACTACTAGTAAAAGTGTACACTGGTGCAGTCTTTACGGAAATCGATCTGGAAAAACTTGGTCAAGCTAAATGTGTGCATACCCTCAGACTCCAAAATTTTGTCTCTAGGAAAACATCAAAAAAAGTTTTACACTGAATTATCTATAGTGGAGACAAGTTGTAAACAATCTACTATCCATCACTAGGAAACCACATAGGTAAAATATGATGGATGGATACCATAGAGCATGCTACTCAATGTGTGGTCCATCAACCAGCACCAGTCTGTCGACTCTGTTTCCACTCTATGATGAGATAACTATTGAAGGTGAGATTGAGCATTTAAACTATTACAAAATTTTGAGAATGCTGATAAAATTGTATTGCTTTTTACAAAAATATTGGACCATTACATATTGGAAATTTTATAAAGAATATTTTACTTTACCCTACGTATTTTGATAAGCACTTCTATAAAGGACTCTACAGATGTGGGCATCCAACATGGCACAGTTACTAATGAAGGGAAAAGGTTAAATGAGAATATGCAGATAGCTCTATGGGTATGTCATGATTTCAGATATAAGAATTAGTATTTAGGCAAAGTGGGGTTTCTGTTAAAATATAGAGATCATGAAAGAAAGAATAATTAAATATATTTGTATATTTTCCCTAACTGACATATTTATGAAATGCCAATCACTTTGTACCCTGAGAACACAGATACTGGTCCATGGCAAGTTCCTCAAACTATAAATGAAATTATTAAGGTCAAGTGTCAAGTTTCAGCCTTTAAAATCAAAGTCAACTATCTCATAGAAAATATTCTCTGATCCCACTATGAAATCAAATATACCATTTACAATTTCACAATTAGTTAAAAGATCACAGTGGTGTTAGTTTTCTTTGCTCTTCTTTCTTTGCCCTTTTTCAGCTGATATTTAATCTTAGCCATGGGACAAAACAATGGCACTGAAGTGACTGAATTCATTCTCCTGGGATTTTCTGGCCAACACAAGTCTTGGCATATCCTCTTCATAGTATTTCTACTGATCTATGTGGCCACCCTAGTGGGAAACATTGGCATGATCTTACTCATCAAGATTGATTCTAGCCTTCACACCCCTATGTACTTTTTCCTCCAACACTTGGCTTTTGTTGATCTCTGCTACACTTCTGCTATCACTCCCAAGATGCTGAAAAATTTTGTAGGGACAGAACAATCCATCTCATTCCTGGGATGTATGGTACAATTACTAGTCTATGGTGCTTTTGCAACAAGTGACTGCTATATCTTGGCTGCTATGGCAGTGGACCGTTATGTGGCCATCTGTAACCCGCTCCGCTATCCAGTAGTTATGACCCAGAAAGTCTGCATTCAACTTTTAATTGGTTCATACTTCATGGGTTTTCTAAATGCTTCTATAAACACAAGTTTTACTTTCTCATTGAACTTTTGCAACTCCAATAAAATTAACCACTTTTTCTGTGATGAACCCCCAATTCTTAGCCTCTCATGCTCCAATGTTTACTTCACCATCACGCTACTAACAGTCTTTGTGGGGTTTAACTTGACATTCACTGTGTTGGTTGTCATCTTTTCCTACATATATATCCTGGCTGCCATTCTGGAGACATCTTCTGCTGCAGGGAGGAAAAAAGCCTTCTCCACCTGTGCCTCCCATCTGACAGCAGTCACCATTTTCTATGGGACTCTCTCTTACATGTATCTGCACCGTCGTAGCATACGGTCTCAAGAGCAAGAAAAAATGGCTTCCATGTTTTATGGAATTATTATTCCCATGTTAAACCCCCTCATCTACAGCCTGAGAAATCAAGATGTGAAAGAAGCCCTAAAAGGTCTTGGAAAGAAGCATTTCTAATTTGAACCTTGATTTCTAACTCAACATGGTTTAACAAGCAAACAAACAGTTCTCTCTTATTCTCAACAGCAGAATATGTGGGAAATGTTTATGAGATACAAAGGCATTGCTTCATTATATCAATAGCATCTGAAAGATATTAAAAAGCATCTCAAATGATTAAATAAATACACTTCTAATTCATGTGTTTTTGAAAGAGAAATCACCTGAAAAGAAGATCTTTATATGGCTTTTGTACATTTTGAGGAGCCCTTTTTTCAAATATCTGCCTCTACAAAAAGAGAAGCATATAATCAATGTGGTTAAGTGCCCTCAACAGCTATAATATAAAGACTCACCAGGACAAAAATCTTTCCTGGTCTTCCCTTGAAAGGTACTGTTACTCTTGTTTTATTCTATAGCTAAGCTATTTTAGTATTGTAAAGAATAATTGAAAGGGTAATGTCTTTGGAGAAAATGTACAGAAAAGAAAGAGGAAAAAAAGAAGAATGAATCCTCATACATATTCAGACATTATGAATCAATACCCTTCCTTTCCATACAGGGTCTCTAACAACCAGGAAATTGACACAGGAATCAGGCAAATATAGAGCATATCAACTTATTATTGGTAAAGTTGTATTTTAAATATAACTTGAACCTCCAGCTATACCCACTTATAGGTGTACATAAGAGGAAAACAAAATCCAGAGCAGAATTTGCTACTACAGAGCAGACTCATTTACTCAGAATTGATGCCTTATTTCCCTTAATCTCCAAGAGTGAGGAGAGATGGAAGAATCCAAGGTAAACTCTAGAAGTAATACTTGGGCCAGAACATGAGTGTTGTGTCCACTTGGGAAAAAAGGAATCAAGCACACACTCATCACATGGACAGGCAGTGTTAACAGAAAGGCTGAGATCACATCTTATATTTCTTCTCTCAGTCTCATCAATCAGTTAAGCCATAGAAAGGTGTGAGTGGGAGGTTGACAGGATGGGAGTTTACTGCCTTTCTGAACATTTCCATAAGTTTCAAATATATGGGCTGAGGCAAGAACACTGTGATATTGAGCCAAGCATAAGCCAAACCATACAAAGAGAAACCAGATAGTACCAGCCCATTTAGTAGGGTGCATTAAAGGACAGGAATCCCAAAATTAGGAAAGTAATCTTACGTAGGGTTGCTGGTACTCTGCCCTGATTTCCATCTATAGAGAGAAACCTTATTTTCTCTCTGGAATGTAAGCAAGTCCTCCCCAGAGAGGGAAGGAGAGGTCTTTATTTTTACTTTCCTGAACCTTCTCTGAAGAGGGAGACATCTCTAAATTTTACTATCTTTGTATGTCTACCTATACTGATATGCTTAAATGTAATGGCTGTAAATTTCTTGCACAGAGGAACTGTTCTGTGCAGAAATATTCTTGGAAAACCTGTCCATTAAATAATATTACCTAATATTCAAGTGAAAAAAACCATGAAATACATGGATAAAAGAAACACAATATTAGTAGTGAATGTTAATTTACCTCTTCCAGTCCATGACAGATCAATTTGAGAAAAAAATTTTAAAAATAAAGTTACAGAAGAATTATTTGACATAATTAATGAGAATAAATTCGTATGCTGAAACTCTATATTGTTAAAGCCCACAAGTCAAACACACCTGGAGTCAAAATTTTGGTTTATTTTGCTTCTGCAACACTCACTCCACAGGAGCTGTGGGAATCTCAATAAGAGAGAGTTGGGAGAGGGTGGTGCTTTTTATAGTGTATGGACTTTGCTGAATGAATCCAAGTATGGATTAGGAAAGCAGCTACTATCTAGATTTGGATACTGTCAAAAAGCAGGGGCAGGTCAGCAACTAAAAATCTCAAGAAGCATTGCTCAAGAGGTGGAAGGAAGAAAGTAGGAATGGTCACATCATTGGTGAGAATGTAGCAGTCATTGGAAGATGGAGTTGTTAGTTTTGCACAGTTGCCTTGTGGGCTTGGGTAGTCCAGTTAGAAACACTGTTTCTTGTTGGCTTTCTGTGACCAGTGACATTGTGTTAGACACATCAGTCTGATTTACTGGTGGAGCTGATTTTCATCTTCATGATAACTTGAATTTAATAATACAGCTTGAAAGTTAAAACAACCAAAATTCTACCACCTAAAACTGAAAACTATCATTTAAACAGCCTTCTGGTTGAAGATGAAATAAAAAGAAAATTGCCAAATATCTAGAATTTTATAACCCATTACATAAATCTCTATAAGAAAATAATATTAAGGAAAGGAGAAGAGAGTAATAATTATTTATTTTAGTTAACATTAACAACCTCTTAAAATGGCAGAAGTAATAAATCCAGGAACTTATTTTCTGAAGCTAAAAGTAACAAAAAAATGGATAAATCATTTGTTAATTTATCAAGAAAAAGGTACTGGGGAACGAATACATTAAAAAGTGAGAGAAGAATACTTACTTTGAAGTATGCAAATGAATTCGAGAACTTGATGGGATGGATAGTTTTTCTAAGGAACTATTGATTGCCAAGGGTTACCACAGAAGAGATTAAAGAGCAGTTAACATCAAAGGAATAAAGTCGTGAAAATACAACCTTCTCCTTCCCAAAAAAGCACCAAGCCCTGGAGTTCTAATCAATTATTAAGGACTAGTCAGTATCAATGGTGCTTGCACTGCTGGTGAACATAGGAAAAGAAGGAATGTTTCAAAGTAGTTCTTTATGTGGGAGGTTATCAAAGACAGCTCAAAAACTATAGTCCAATACAGCTTTCAAATACTAATACAAAAATCCGTAGTAAAAATACCTGCATATACACAAAAACCTCTCAGCAGCATATTAAATAATAAAACTCAAAAACCAAGTTAGTTTTATTGTAGGAGCACAGAATACTTCAATATTAGAAAATATATTAATATAACACATTTATTAATTGATTTTTAAAAGATACATCACAAAATCATCTCCATAGATGATGAAAAATGTTTGCTAAAATTAAACATTTATTCTTGATCCCTGTGTTTAAATAAGATAAAAATACCTTAACCCAAAGACTTGATCATGTTTATGGGAAAACACTAAGAGCATTCCATTTAGAGCTGGGAACAGGTAAAAGATGGCCTTGCTCAAAATTGCTCTTGAAATTATTCTGGAGCTAGTGATCAAAGCACTTAGACTATAGAAATCAGTAAAAAGAAATAAATCAAAAGGAATTAAAACTTATTATTTGAAGATGACATGATTTTTTCTGAGTATCTCAAGAGAACTAGCTGTTATGAACAACAGAAGTCAATGAAGAGGCTAGACAAAAATTAGTATATATAATTCATTAAACTAAATAGAAAAACAGCAAACTAAATCATTTGTTGGATTACTTGTTAATAAAGTGTTCATTAAATACTTAAATTAACAAAAATATGTATAATATCGGTATGACAAAAACTGCAAACATTTCTGAGGACAATTAAGAAATCTTATATAAGCAGAAAGATCCATCATGTTAAAGAATTGGGAAACCCAATATTGTTAAAATGCCAATCCTCACAGGATTGATCAATACTGTCAATGAAATCCCCCTCAAAATGCCAGCAGGTTTTCAGTAGAGATTGATAAGTTAATTCTAAAACTTATTTGGAGAACTAAAACACCTAGAATAGCCAAATTTTTTTGAAAATGAAGACCAAAGTCAGAGGACGTATGCTACCTGTTTTTAAGACTAACTTCAAGACATAGGAAACAAACCAGTCTTCTGGTAATGTATGGATAGGTATATTGACCAATGAAACAAATATAGACTGAAAAAATAGATCAACAAATGTATGGTAAATTGATTGTCAACAAAAGTACTAAGCCAATAGCATGATGAAGTTATTGTCTTTTTTAAAAAACTGATATGGAACAACTGTATAGCCATAGAGAAAAAATAAATTTTAACCGTTATCTCATCCTATCCACAAAAACTTGAAAAGGATTATATACTTAATGTGTATTGCACACAAATGTAAATGCTAAAACTAAAAATTTCTTTAAAAAAGATGATAGAAGAAAATTTGTGTAATCTTAGGATAGCAAAAATGTCTTAGATAAGAAAGCAAAGACACAAAACATAAAAGAAAAAAATTTATGTATTTCCTTTATTGCTATTTAAAACTTCCAGTTCTAAAGACACCATTAAGGAAATGAAAGGATATGGCACAAATTGGGAAAATAAATATACATATGACATATATATATATATATATATATATGACAAGTGTCTTTTTTTCAGAATAAAGAACTCTTACAACACAATAATTAAAAATGCAAATGAAAAAATCTTTTAAATGGACAAGCGATGACAGCAAAAATGTCAGAGTAGTTTCCTCTGAAAATACTCTCCCACGTGAAAGCAACAACAGCATTGTCAAAAAAAATTGTAGAATTAATGTTTTCAGAACTCCAGATTTTAACCAAAGACTTGCAGCAATCCAGGGAGCATTGATTCAAGAAAAATCATTGAGTCACAGAAAGAACAGCAAAGTTTTGTGGTGTGTTCATGCTCCCTATTCTCATCCTTCCCTCCCAGGTCCACAGGAGCCCTAAAAAACAGTAGCTGACAATCAGGATGGCTTCCTGGCAGCCAGTGGTGTGGAAGATCAGGAATGGAGCACTTTCAGAGCCCAATTCACAGAAACTTGCTATTATTTGACCCATATAGTAGTTCCCTGGAAGACCCCACTTGCAAGACTGTCATTATTTGACCTGACTCAAACCTCATCCAATGCAAAGAGACTTGTTTCCAAGGGCATTTGTCTAAAACAACATGAAGCAATTTTTTTTTTTCCTGAGGAAGATTAGCCTTGAGCTAACATCTGTTGCAAATCTTCCTCTTTTTTTGCTTGAGGGAAAGTAGACCTGAGACAACATCTGTGCCTATTTTCCACCACTTTACATGTGGGTCACTGCCACAGCATGGCTGACAAGTGGTGTAGGTTCAGGCCCAGGATCCAAACCCACAAACCCAGGCTGCCAACGCTGAGCTTGCCAAACTTGACAACTACACCATGGGGCTGGCCCCTGAAGTGATTTTTTAACATTGCAGCTAGCTGCCAAAGGATGTAGGTAAAAGTTGAGCCAAATAATAGGGAAACCAAGAAGCTTAAAAATAAAAGCTGGGGAATGAAATTTTCACAGGGATCTTGAAAATTCCCAATATATTTTGGGGAACCTGAAGACTGCCTGTATCTGTCAGACTGTGAGCTTGCCCAAGGCTGTGTTCAGGGTCGGCAAACACCTAAGAAGATCTTGAGCACTCACTCTGGTTAACCATCTGTGTGATGACAGATGTTAACTGGATTTTTATAGTGATCATTTTGCAATATATACAAATATTGAATCATTATGTTGGACACCTGAAACCAAAATAATGTTATACACCAATTATACCTCAATAAAAAATTAATTGGGCATTTTGGCCAACCTAAAAACTATATCTATGATAAGATAATAACAGTAATTTTATAAATATTTAAATGTAATTATAATTAAAATTCTAGGCAAAATTCTTGAAGTTTAGGAACGAGCTTTTCAGATGAATATAAAAAACTCCATCTGTAACTTGTCTTATTCAGGACTAAGGATATGAATACATTTAGACTTGATTAAAAATATACATGTTATATATGTAAGGCTAATGACTAAAAGATAATTGTACATTGTAAAACAAAAAAAACTAATTAATTAAAATTAAACCTTAAGGTCCAAAAAAAGGGTGAATTTTTTAAAGTGAAGAAGGGCTTTATAAATATGACACAAAATACAAAATAAATGTGTCATAAAAATCAAACATTTTGCACAGCAAAATACACAGTTAGCAATGTAAAATAATACTGAGAAATAAATATTTGCAACTTTTATAAGGAAAGGTTCTTGATTAAAAATATCAATATAAAAGCAAACAAAATACTTTTTAAGAGGGCAACATATGTAAACAGATAATTCATAGAAAAAGAAATACTGATGGTTCTTAGACATATGAAAAGATGCTCAATCTGGTCTATAGGAGAAAAAAGAAAATAAAACTAAAGTGTAGTCTTTTTCACCTATCATAATGATAAAAGTTCAATAAAAGTTTCTTGGCATTGTGTTAGAATTTGGAGAAATAGTCACTCTAGATTAGCTAGAAGTGATTTAAATTGAGAGAGCCTTGCTCTGAAGGACAGTTGTGCAATATCTATCAAAATTTACAGTATTCATACCATTTTACTTGGAGACTCCTCTCCTAAACATCTTTTTCTTCCTTCCTTTCTTTCTTTCTTTTTTTCTTTTTTTGCTGAGGGAGATTTGCCCTAAGCTAAGATCTGTGCCAATCTTTCTCTATTTTGTATGAGAGTCGCCACCACAGCATGGCCACTGATGAGTGGTGTAGGCCCATGTGTGGGAACCAAACCTGGGCTGCCAAAATGGAGTGCACTGAACTTAACCACCAAGCCATGGGGCCAGCCCCTAAATATCTTTTAATGCTAGAGATATATTCACACTTATGCACACTAATATTTGTGTTAACATTTTTTATAGTAGTAAAAGATTGGAAACCATCAAAATATCTACCAGTAGAGGAGAGTTTGACTAAACATAGTAAGCAATGTAGCTGTTCAATAAAATATAACACAACTATTAAAAAGAGTGAGACTTTTCTTTCTGTACTGACATAGATCACCCGGAATTATAAAGAGAAATGCAAGCTGCAGAAAAATGTCAGTACACTGCCATTTGTGTGGGTGAGGAAGAAAGAATGTAAGTATGTGTATGTTTGCAAATGCAATGCAAGGCTTACACCTGGAGGAAGACAGAAGCTTGTAATGGTGGTGACCTCCAGGGAGGGAATGTAGAGATTGGGAATCAAGTACTAGAGGGGGACTTGGTTTTTACAATATGCACTTTCATACTTCTGAATTTTTAATCATGTGAACAGTTTGTTATACACATACACACACACAAACACAGTGAAAGCAGGGAAACAGGAAAGAAGGAAAGAAGGAAGGAAAGGAAGGTAATTTGTCAATAGCAAGGCAATTCTCAAAAATGAAAGCAGGAAGTCTCTAATGGCGATAACACAAAAATAAATTTCATCCCCTCTGGAAACCTAAACTTTTCTTCAACAGAGAGTACGTAATGACTTTTTTTTCGAATTCCGTCTCAATCCCAGAACCTCAGATTCTCAAGGAAGCCTCAGAACCTTAGGCCATAGCTATAAAATCCCCAATTAGAAGGATCCACACAGAGAGACCTTGGATAACAATCAGCCTACACCAGTTGCAGAAAGAATCTGAAGCATCATTGGTGTAAGTTAAAAAAAATGGAAGTTTCATTTTTTAACGTCAGCTGTGTGTCATCACATTTATGCAGGAAGTGGCAGAGTGAAAGGGTCAGACCCACAGTTCCATCACCTTTTCCCCAAGACCAGGAGAAATCCCTTCGTCACTGGTGATATAATGGAAACGGAGTCAGGGAACTCAGTTTGCCCGAGTGTTCTTTTGGAAATGATATAAATGAACAAATAATTGAATGAGTGAATCAATCAATCAGTATTATATGCCCTTAATGTATTATTTGCATGTATTATTTGCATGTATTATTGTGGCCATTTGACAACCACTGATTCAATACCTGGTCTTGTGCTGGCAAGATTATATAAATTTGCCCTCTTGAACCTTACACCCCTGCAAAGCAGGTTTTACTTTTTTCTCATTTTCTTCAGTTTTTTTAACTTCTTATGTTAAAATAGTTACACATCCACAGGAAGTTGCAAAAATCCTACCAAGAGATCCTGTGTATCTTCACCCATTTTTCTTTCAATGATTACATCTTACATACTTGTACTATGATATCAAACCAGGAGTTTGATATTGGTGTGTGACAATGTGTGTATGTAGCTCTACGTCATTTTATCAAATGTGTAGATTCATATAACCACCACTGCAGTCAAGATACAGACTTGGTACAGAGGTCAGGTTCCATACAAGGTCAGGTTCCATACAGACTTCCTTCTTGCTACCTCTTATAATCACAGCACTCCCCTCCCCCTACCACCCTAACCCCTGGAAATCACTAAACTGTTCTCCATCTCTATAATTTTGTCATTTTGAGAATGTTAGATGAAAGGAATAATACACTATATGACCTTTTGAAATTGGCTCTTTTTCTCTCAGCAAAATACCCTTGAAATTCATTCAAGTTGTTGCATCTGTCAATAGTTTTTCCTCTTTATTACTAAATTCCACAGTATGGATGTACCACCATTTCTTTAAACAGCCACCTATTGGAGGACATTTTGGTTGTTCACAGTTTTTGGCTATTACAAATGAAGCTGTCATAAAAGTTTGTGCACAGGTTTTTGTGTGAATATTAGTTTTTTGCAAAAATAATTGCCCAGCAGTGCAAGTACTGAGTGGTATGCTAAATGTATATTTAGTTCATTAAGACATCACCAAACTATTTTCCAGAGTGACTATACCATTTTACATTGCCACCAGCAATGGATGAGATGTCCAGGTATTCTGCATCCTTGCCAGCATTTGATATTGTCAGTGCTTTTATTTTCACTCTTCTGATAGGTATAGTTGTTATCAGTACTTTGGATTCTTATTGTCCCCCAGGATGGAAATCAAGAGAGACAGCAAGTGGGAGTAGAAAAGTAAAAGGTTATTAGTTTGTACACAAGAGAGGCACAAGGGAGCTGGTGCTGAAAAGGAAATGGGCAGGTGACCTGCTCGTTAGGGAACAGGACTGTGGGGCTTTTATTAGGCAGGAGCTGAGGAGGAGTGTCTTGTCATGGCATGTAGAGGTGGGGTTGTGCTTGCACCTGCACTGTCACGTAGCATGCTGCGATATGTGATGCGTATATCATTAGCAGGCTAGCTCTCCACCCCTGAGTGTGATTTTTACTATTCTAATAGATCTAGGGTCACCTTCAGTGGACTCCTGGGTGCTAGAGTGCATGCGTAAGCCCAGGAAAGTCCAGAGGCTGCAGAATGTGGATCTTGATGCCCTCTGTCTGATTCTCCTAGCTTGCCAATTGGTTAGGGGCCTTATCTTGTTAGGCCAGGGGACTTGCAGATGGCCCTGTCTCATTGGGCTAGTTCCCGCCTCATAGTGATATCTCATTGCGATATTAATTTGCATTTCCCTAATGCCTAATGATGCTGGGCACATTTTCATGTGCTTATTTATCATCCAGATAACCCTCTTTGATGAATTGTCTGTTCATGTCTGTCACCCATTTCGTAATTTGGCTTTGTATTGTTGAGTTTGAGAGTTTTTAATATAGTCTAGGTATGAGTCCTTTGTTAGAATATGTGGTTTGAAAATATTTTCTGCAAGTCTGTAGCATGCCTTTTTGTCCTCCTAACTAGATCTTTAATACAGCAAGTTTTCATCTTGATGGAGTCCAATTTATTGATTGTTTTTATAGATTGTGCTTTCAGTGTTGTGTCTAAAAACTCTTGACTAGGCATAGATCGTGAAAGTTTTATATATATTCTGTTCTAAAAGTTTTATAATCTTACATTTCACATTTAAATCTATGCTCCACTTTGAGTTAACTTTTGTTTAAGGCGTAATATTTGGGTTGAGGTTCATTCTTTTGCTTATGGATATTGCATTCCTCTGGCACTATTTATTGGAAAGATTATCTTTCCCTTATTGAATTGCTTATGCGCCTTCATCAAAAATCAGTTGGCTTTACCTGTGTGTTCTCTATTCTCTCCATCTTTGTGTCTATCCCTCTGTAAATTTAAAGCATTAATTACTATAACTATATAATAAAACTTTGTATCAGGTAAAATGATTCATCCCACTTTATTTAATTTTTGGAATTGCTTTAGCTATTCTAACCACTTTGCCTTCCCATATAAATTTTAGAATAATCTTGTCCATGTCTAAAAAATATCTTCCAGGAATATTGATAAAATTGGCATTAAATCTATGTATCAATTCAAGGAGAATTGACATTATATTGTAAAGTTATATAGCACACATATATATATAAGCTATACAAATATATGCAGTAAAATCACTATAGATAAATCAAAATTGAATCCTAAAGTAGTTCAAGTGACCCACAGAAAGGCAAGGCATATAAAACACAGAAAAAAAGATAGAAAGCAATAATAAAATGGTAGACTTAAGCCTTAGCATATCAATGACTACATAAAATGCAAACAGTCTTCCTCATATTTAAAATGGTAAAAGTCATGAATTACCACTTTAAAATGAAAGCAAAAGTACAGAAGTTTGTAAGTTTAAAAAGTGAGGTTCTCTCTCACCCAATCCCATACCTAGGGATAAGTTTCGAGTTTGATGTATATCCAACCTGGCCTTTAACCGTGAATAAATAAAGAGAATGAATGCAAGAGGAAGTGGGAGAATGAGAGTTTGATTTTTTTAAAAGATTTTTTATTGTTTTTACTTTTCCTTCTTCTCCTCAAAGCCACCCAGTACACAGTTGTATATTTTTAGTGGTGGGTCCTTCTAGTTGTGGCATGTGGGATGCCACCTCAGCATGGCTTGATGAGCAGTGCTAGGTCCACGCCCAGGATCAAACCAGTGAAACCCTGGGACACTGAAGCAGAGCGCACCAACTTAATCACTCGGCCATGGGGCTGGCCCCCAGAGTTTGGTTTTTAAAAGAGTACACTCTACCTATCATTCTACACCTTACTTTTCTCATTTGATAATATGACATGGGCACCTTTTTGTAAGAGTGTCTATTTCTCTCATCCATTTGGACTGTGTATTGATCCATAAAATAAATTTACTGTGGTCTATTTAACTCTATTTCCAAATTTTTGTTTTGTGTCAAAGGACATAATTAACTTCTAAGTAAGTTCCATGATCCCCATTTTACAGAGGAAGGAACTGAGGCTGAAGTGGTTACATCCTTTGTCTCTTTTAATTTGTGGGACAAGAACTCAAACCCAGGTCTGCTGGTTTCCTTTCCACTGCCTAGTGCTGAATATGCATGAACCTTTCAAAGCACTGAGACTCAGTGTGGGTTAAGCACATTCAAAATACTCAGGTAGTAGGCGATTTTCTTCATAGCTGTCTATTGATTAGCAAATACTTTCATTGTAGATGAAACAAAGAATTTCATACTGAGCCAACCCATCTTTAATGAACAGATTTTGCATGTTGAGGTGGGTAGTGGGGCTTGTACTAGTTTCCTTAGCTCTTAAAAAGCGTTCCCATGATGTGATATCATTATGATATAATATTGAATCAGAGTGATTAAAGTCAAATTAATATGGTAAATGTAGTTACAATTACCCTATCAAGATTCTAGATAGTGGACCACTGATCTATTCTAGCTTCCTCTGATAAGTGCTTATACTCAATGGATGGATGCCTTCTTGAAAGAGCTGCATTTCAGGCATTTTACAGCAAATTAACCTGAGGAAGGAACTTGCACTAAGTTATTTCTCCTCTGCCCTTACTAAATGTGGAATTGAAAAGAACTGTTCTTGTTCTGTTACTACAACATTATCCCACTGTGCTTATTTCTCAAAATATTTTAAAGAACTAGAGAAGCCCCTATCAAGAACAGGCTTAGTTAGCTACATTCCTACCACTAAAGGCATGTTCTTACTGACCATCTGATCTAAGTGAGTGTATAGCTCTGCTAAGAGTTACTGACATCAGGATAAAAGAACCCTCTAAAGATGAATGGGAGATATGAATTTTACCACCATTATCAATTTCTTTTATTACATAGTATTTTACATGTTAGAAATGCCAAAATTATATGAAGAATAATATGACCATCACATATTTAGTCACAATACAGTTCAAAATACAAGTAATTGCCAATATTTTTAGTCCCGGAGCATGCAAACTTAACCACTCAGCCACGGGGCCATCCCCTGCTTATTTTGATTTGATCATATTTCCTTGTTTTTCTACTTCAACAAGACTACATGGGTCATAAAAATTTATAGAACTTAATAGAAACACACACACAAATAAGCAGAACTGGGAAATCTGAATAAGATCAGTGGATTACATCAATGTCAATATCTTGGGTGTGATATTAGTTTTATTTTGCTGCTGTAACAAGTTACTACAAATTTAGTGGCTTAAAATGACACAAATTTATCTCACAGTTCTAGAAGTCAGCAGTCCAAAATAGGTCTCTACATCAAGGTGTTAGCAGGATTGTGCTCCTTTCTGCAGATTCTGGAGGAGAAATCCCTGTCCTTGATTTTCTCAGCTTATAGAAACCACCTGCATTCCTTGGCTTGTACCCAATTCTCCATCTTCAAAGCCAGCATCATAGCATCTTCAAATCTCTCTCTGAGTCTCGCTCTTCTTCATCCCTCTTCCACTTTTAAGGACACTTGTGATTACATTGGGCCCACGTGGAAAACCAAGGCTTATTTTTCAGTCTAAAGGTCATTTGATCAGCAACCTTAATTCCATCTGAAACCTTATGTCTTCTTTTCCATGTAACCTAACACACTCGCAGGTTCCAGATATTAGGCTGTGGACATCTGTCAATTCAAGCTGCTTTAACAAACTTCCATGCAACAGGTGGCTTATAAACAACAGAAATTTATTTCCCACAGGTCTGGAGGCTGGAAGTCCAAGATCAGGGTACCAGCATACTCGAATCCTGGTGAGAGCCCTTTTCTGGGTTGTAGACACCGAGTTCTCACTATATCCTTGCATGACAGGGAGCAGAGAATAAAAACAAGCTCTACTTAATGGGCAAGCACTTATAAAAGCATTAATTGCATTCATGAGGGCCCCACCCTCCTGACCTCATCTAATGCCATTACCTTCCAAAGGCCTCACCTCCGAGTACCATCACATTGAGGGTGGATTTCAACACTTGGAGTTATGTCAGCAACATGGTGGAGTGAGTTGTTTACTTTATCTCTCCTCCTTCGAACTACCACTGAATGGACCTTCATTGACCAACAGAGGAAACAAACACAGCACAGAAGCATGCCTAAAAGACCCACACAGCTATACATCTGAAGGTGGATTGACTGGCCCTACAGAAAGTGATGGAGATAGCTGAGCACTCCCTGCCTTTCCCCAGCAGCCCTGTGCACACACATGAATGCTACACAGCCCAGCAAGAGTAATCATAGTACCTCTGTACCCCAAAAGTGGGAAACCACCCCAGAGCAACTGTGGGAAGACATGGCAGCAGCCCTTAGCCCACTCAAGATACCTTTCCCAGTGATGGGGATCCCCTTGTACCACTGCAGGCCCAAGGAGTGACCCTGGCTTGGTCATCACCAGGAAGCCCTACCCATGAAGCATAGCAGCTGGTGCAACTATAAGAGGTGGCAGCAGATTGGGGCACCAGGGCGACTGCATTCATGGCCTGTGCAATTGCCCATAGTACTGCTATGCCTTGAAAATGGGTGTGTGCTCTGGTATAACTATAGGAAGAGGCAGTGGGAGCCATTAGTCGGCTCATGATTGCTTTCCTGGTGGTGGCAGAGCCCCCACTGCTGCTGTCACCCCAAGGAGTGGCCTAGGCTCAGTCCCCACAAGGAAGTTACACCCACAAGCACAGTCTACACATGCACCTAAATACTCTCCAGGCAGGCAGAAACACTCATGGTACCCCCAAAACTTGAAGCAGATAGAGTGGGTTCAGAAACTCAGCTCCTGCTTTCCCCAGTGGTAGCAGATGGAATCTGTGACCTAATACTACCACAAATGCACCAACAAAAGATTAGTTCATCAAACACCATGAGAAACTACAGCAAAAATTCAGAGCAGAAGGAAAATGACAAGTTTCCAGAAACTAACCCTGAAGCCACAGAAATTTACAATCTCAGTGACAGAGAATTCAAAATAGCTGTCATAAAGAAACTCAATGAGTTACAAGAAAAATAAGAAAGATAGTTCAATGAGCTCAGGAATAAAGGTAATGAGAAGAAGGAATACTTCACCAAAGAGATTGAAACTAGAACAAAAAAAAAAAAAAACAAGCAGAAATTCTAGATATGAAGAACACAATTCATGAGATAAAAAATAATCTAGAATCCTTAAAAATAGAGCTGATGTTCTGGAGGAAAGAATTAGTGATTTAGAGGATAGAAATATAGAAATGCTACAAGTGGAGGAGGAGAGAGAACTGAGATTTTTTAAAAATGAAGGAGTTCTTCAAGAAATATCTGACTCAGTTAGGAAAAGCAACATAAGGATTGTAGGTATGCCAGAGAGAGAAGAGAGGGAGAAAGTAACAGAGAGCTTGTTCAAAGAAATAATAGCTGAGAAATTCCCAAACTTAGGAAAGAAACTGGATTTATAAATGCATGAAGCTAATAGAACTCCTAATTACATCAATGCTAAAAGATCTTCTCCGAGGCATGTAATAGTAAAACTAGCACAAGTAAATGACAAAGAAAAAATATTAAGGGGAGCAAGGCAGAAGAAAATAACCTGCAAAGGAACCTCTATCAGGATTTCAGTGGATTTTTCGGCAGAAACCTTAGAGGCTGAGGAAGAATGGAATAATATATTAAAAATACTGAACGGCAAAAATTTTCAACCAAGAATCATCTATCCGGCAAAACTATCCTTCAGATATTGTGCAGAAATAAAAGCTTTCCCAGATAAACAAAACTTGAGGGAGTTCATCACCACTAGACCTCCCCTACAACAAATGATTAAAGATGCTCTCATGCTGGAAACAAAAAGGCCAAAGTCTACAAAGCTTTGAGCAAGTAGAAAAGCAGACAGACAAAATCAGAAAACTGCAGCTCTCTATCCGAACTGGAAAGCAAATACTCAATTATAACTTAAAAGATAAAGGGAAGGAAAGTTTCAAAAGTAACTATAAACACTTAAACTTAGTCACAAGCTCACAACAGAAAACGGAATAATTTATGACAACAATAACTCAGAACAGGAAAAGGACAGGACTGGAACCGGCTTGGGATAATAGAGATAAGAGGCTATCAGAAAATGGACTAGCTAATCTATGAAATCTTTTATACAAACCTCACAGTACCCACTAAACAAAAAATCAGAGCAGAGCCACAATTCATAAAATAAGATAAAACTGAGAAAACCCTCCACCGAAAACCACCAAAATGAACTGACAGTTAGAAATACAAAGGAGGAGAAACAACAAAAACATAGAACATCCAGAAAACAAGACATAAAATGGCAGTATTAAGCCCTCATATATCAATACTCACTCTAAACATAAATAAATTGAATTCTCCAATCAAAAGACACAGAGTAGCTGGATGGTTTAAAAAATAAGACTCAACAATATGCTGCCTCCAGGAAACACATCTCAGTTCTAAAGACAAACATAGGCTCAGAGTTAAGGTATGGAAGACTGTACTCCAAGAAAATGGCAAAAAAAGGAAAGCAGGTGCTGCCATATTTATATCAGACAAAGCAAACTTCAAGACAAAAAAGACAATAAGAGACAAAGAGTGGCAGTATATAATGATAAAAGGGACATTCCACAGAGAGGATATAACACTTATTAACATAGAAGGGCACCAAAGTACAGAGCGCAACTACTAACGGACCTAAAGGGAGGAATGAACAGCAACACAATAATAGTAGGTGACCTCAACACTCCAATACATCAATGGACAGATCATCCTGATGGAAAGTCAACAAGGACATTTTGGATTTAAATGAAATTTGGTCAGGTGGACTTAACAGCTATACAGAGAGTCCTTCATCCAAAAACAGCAGAATACACATTCTTAACAAGTGCACATGGATCATTCTCAAAGATAGACCATATGTTTCAAAACAAGGCAAGCCACAATAAATTTAAGAAGACTGAAATCATATCAAGCACCTTTTCCAACCATAATGCTGTGAAACTGGAAACCAACTACAAGAAAAAAGCTAAGAAACTCACAAATATGTGGAGACTAAACAACATGCTACTGAACAACCACTGGATCAATGAAGAAATCAAAGAATAAATTTAAAAATACCTGAAGACAAATGAAATTGAGAATGCAACATACCAACTCGTATGGGATGCTGCAAAAGCTGTTATAAGAGGGGCACTCATAGCGATACAGGCCCACCTCAACAAACAAGAAAAATTTCAAATAACTCATCTTAAACTGCACCTAACAAACTAGAAAAAGAAGAAGAAACAAAGCTCAAAGTCAGCATAAGTAGTGAAATAATAAAAATTGGAGCAGAAATAAGTGAAAAAGAGACTAAAACAACAGTAGATAGGATAACTGAAACTAAGAATTGGTTCTTTGAGAAGATAAACAAAATTGGGAAACAGCCAGATTCACAACAAGAAAAGAGAGAAGGCTCAAATAAATAAAATTAGACATGAAAAAGGAGAAATTACAATGGTATGATACCACAGAAATACAATGGATTATAAGAGAATACTATGAAAAACTATATGCCCACAAATTGGATAACCTGGAAGATAGATAAATTCTTAGACTCCTACGACCTCCCAAAACTCAGTCAAGAAGACATAGAGAATCTGAATAGACCAATCACAAATAAAGAGATTGAAACAGTAATCAGAATCCTCCCAAAGGACGAAAGTCAAGGGCCAGATAGCTTCTCTAGAGAATTCTACCAAACATTCAAAGAAGATTTAATACCTATCCTTCTCAAACTATTCCAAAAACGTGAAGAAGACATAATGATTCCTAACTCATTCTGAGAAGCCAACATCACCCTGATGCCAAAACCAGGCAAGGAGAACACAAAGAAGTAAAATTATAGGCCAATATTGCTGATGAACATAGATGCAAAAATCCTCAACAAAATACTGGCAAAATGAACACAATACATTAAAAGGATCATACACTGTGATCAAGTGGGATTTGTTCCAGGGATGGAAGGATGGTTCCACATCCACAAATCAATCAATGTGATACACCACATTAACAAAATGAGCAGTAAAAATCATGGGATCACCTCAACAGATTCAGAGAAAGCATTTGACAAGATCCAACATCTATTTATGATAAAAAAAAAACTCTAAATAAAATGAGTATACAAGGAAAGTACTTTAACATAATAAAGGTCATATATGACAGACCCACAGCCAACATCATATTCAATAGTGAAAAACTGAAACCCATCCCTCTAAGAACACAGACAAGACAAGGGTGCCCACTCTTGATGCTCCTATTCAACATAGTACTGCAGTTTTTAGCCAGAGCATTTAAGCAAGCAAAAGAAATAAAAAGAACCTAAATGGGAAAGGAAGGAGTGAAACTCTTGCTGTTTGCAGATGACATGATTCTGTATAATAGAAAATCCCAAAGAAGCCATCAGAAAACTATTAAAATAATCCAAAATTACAGTGAAGTCGCAGGGTAAAAAATCAACTTACAAAAATCAGTGGCTTTCCTATACACTAACAACAAACAAGCAGAAGAGGAGTCAGAAATAGAATCCCACTTACAAATCACCACAAAAAAGAATAAAATACTTAGGAATTAACTTAACCAAAGAGGTGAAAGACCTGTGCACTGAAAACTTTAAGACATTATTGAAAGAAGTTGAAGAACATTTAAAGAATGGAAAGATATTCCGTTCTCATGGGTTGGAAGAAGAAACATACTACATAAAGCAATCTACAGATTCAGTGCATTCCCAATCAGAATCCCAATGACATTCTTCACAAAAATAGAGCAAAGAATCCCAAAATTTATATGGAACAACAAAAGACCCTGAAGCCAAAGCAATTCTGAGAAAAAAGAACAAAGCTGGAGGCATCAGAATACCTGACTTCAAACTATAGTACAAAGCAGGGCCAGCTCAGTGGTGTAGTGGTTAAGTTTTCACACTCTGCTTCAGTGACCCGGGATTCACAGATTCAGATTCCAGGCACTGACCTACACACCGCTCATCAATCCATGTTGTGGAGGCATCTCACATATAAAATGGAGGAAGATTGGCACAGATGTTAGCTCAGGTACAATCTTCCTAGTAAAAAGAGAAAGATTGGCAACAGATGTTAGCTCAGGGCTGATCTTCCTCACCAAAAATAATAATACTAATAAAATAGTACAAAGCTATAGTAATCAAAACAGCATGGTACTGGCACAAAAATAGGCAGGCAGACCAATGGAACAGAATTGAAAGCCCAGAAATAAAACCACACATCTATCAACAACTAATTTTCGACAAGGGAGCCAAGAACATACAATGGAGAAAGGAAAGTCTCTTCAATAAATACTGTTGGGAAAACTGGACAGCCATATGCAATAGAATAAACGTAGACCATTATCTTGCACGATACACAAAAGTTAACTCAAAGTGGATTAAAGACTTGAATGTAAGACCTGAAACCATAAAACTTTTAGAAGAAAATATAAGCAGTACACTATTTGACATGGGCATTAGCAGCATCTTTTCAAATACCATGACTACTCAGGCAAGGGAAACAAAAGAAAAAATTAACAAATGGGATTACGTCAGACTAAAAAGCTTCTGCAAGGCAAAGAAAACCATGAACAAAATTAAAAGACAACCCACCAACTGGGAGAAAATATTTGCAAGACATATTTCTGACAAGGGGTTAATTTCCAAAATATATAAAGAATTCATACAACTCAACAACAACAAAAGAAAACCTGATCAAAAAACAGGCAGAGGATACGAACAGTCATTTCTCCAAAGACGATATACAGATAGCCAACAGGCACATGAAAATATATTCAGCATCATTAATTATTAGGGAAATGCAAGTCAAAACTACAATCAGATATCTATCATCTTACACCAGTCAAGAATGGCTAGATTAACAAGACAAAAAATAACAAATGTTGGAGAGAATGTGGAGAAAGGGGAACTCTCATACACTACTGGCAGGAATGCAAGCTGGTGCAGCTACTATGGAAGACAGTATGGAGATTTCTCAAAAAAATTAAAAATAGAAATACCATATGATCCAGCTATCCCGCTACTGGGTATTTATCCAAAGAACTGAAATAAAAAGTCCAAAGAGATTTATGCACCCCTATGTTCATTGCAGCATTATCCACAATAGTCAAGATGTGGAAGCAACCCAAGTGCCCTTCTGTGGATGAATAGGTAAAGAAGATGTGAGATATATATATATATATATATATATATATATATATATATATATATATATACACACACACAGTGGAATACTACTCAGCCATAAAAGACAAAATTGTCCCATTTGCAACAACATGGAAGCTCCTTGAGTGTATGACGTTAAGTGAAGTAAGCCAGACAGAGAAAGACAAATATTCCATGATTTCACTCATATGTGGAAGATAAACAAATATACATGGATAAAGAGAACAGATCAGTGATTAACACAGGGAAGTGGGCTGGGGATGGGTGAAAGGGGTAAAAGGGCACATATGTATGGTGACAGACAAAAGACTACTGGTGGTGAACGCGATGATACAAAAAATTGATAAATAATGTAAACCCGAAATTACACAATGTCGCAAACCATTATGATCTCAATGAAACAATTGGAAAAAAAAGATTTTAACGCATGAATTTTCGGGCACAGAAACATTCAGTACGTTGCAACATCCTTGGAGAACATTACTCTGCCTGTCACAGGAGGAAACTAGGAAAAGTGTACAGGGAATCTCTGTATTATTTCTTACAACAGCTGCATGGGAATCTATAATCATATCAATAAAAATTCTATTAAAATACATTTAGTGAAAATGTTTGTTAATCTATGCTGTAGTTAAATTGATTTTCACTCTGCTAATCATCATCTTCTGGTACACATATATCTTCCACCATCCTGAGCTTGCCCTCTGCTATAGGGGAAGAAAAAGGCCTTCTCCCACAAATGTATTCCACCTGATGGCTCTCACCATTTTCTTTGCGGTCCTCTCTTACTTCTACTTACAGCCTGGATCTGCCAAGTCTCAAGAGCAGGCAAATGCACCATCCATATTTTGTGGCATTATGATTCTCATGTTAAACCTCCTTATCTAGTGCCTATGAAATAAAGAGGTAAAAGAAGCTCTACAATTGTTAAGGAAGAAGTCTTTCTTGTTTGGGCATAAATTACTAATACTGAGTGCCAGAAGTATCCAAGTGGTGAGTACTCTCCTACATTTCCTGTTATCACATTGGCCAAAGAAAATCACATGGCCACCCCCAGACTCAAGATGTTGGAGTAACAGAATTTCATACAACTTGATGGAAGGTTCTGCAACATCAGTATCACGATGGTATGGATACGTAGAAGGAAAGAAATTGTGGCCGTATTTATAACCTTCCACACCATGCTCTTGCCCACACTAAATTGTTATTTAGCTGACACCCTGATCAGGACATAATTCATCAGTCCATAGCTGTATATGTGAGAAACATTTAATCTCTGTAAATACAATGATAATTTATATTTTGCTCATTATTGTGTCCTCAGCACCTGTTAATTATCATGAATATAATAGGCACTCATTAAATAGTTGTTGAATGAATAAATAAAGAATGCACACACAAAACTTGGACTGTGGACACTAAAATGAGAAAGAATACCTACCTACAGCCCAGTATAGCTCACCCTTCTGTGGCAGCCCATGTTTTATAAGGACTTATTGGGTCCAGCATGTGTCTCTAAAACATTATGATAGAGCCTCAATTCTTTGAACAAAATTTGAAGTCAATAATTAGCAAAGATGGCTAACTTTATAAAAAATATTAGTCTAAACGATAATGGAAGAAAACATGGCATCACACGCAAAACAGATTGGACCAAGAATGACATGGAGAAGAGAATACCTAGAGAAGCTAAAAGATAAAGAATTTATTCACCACAATTTATTCACACATATGGAAATATGTATTCACTAGTAGTGGCAAAATATATTTGTTTGTCTATCCACTGTCTATTCTCCTCTTACTCCTTCCTAAAAGGACTATTTTATATGGAAGGGGATGAGGCTAAATAGGTACTTTGTTCTCCAGCTTCCATTGTAGTTGGGGTGGTATGTGTCTTAGTTTACGTTCCTGAGATATGGCTTTGGGTAAAGCTAAGGTATGGGGGGTATGTGTAATGGAGAATTAACCTTACCTAAAGAAAGTTCTGGCCTTTGACCTCAGCTACTGGGAGGTGATCTCGAAGCCTAGGGAATGCCCTCCTTCATAGGAGTGTCTCTGTCTGGAGGCTTTGGTCACTGATCAGTCTGTGTGGTTTATGATGGGGACTTTGGGACATACCATGTCAGTTGCAACCTCCGGAGGAACTGGAGACTGAAAGTATTACCCTGAACCTCCAGGCGGGGTTGGGAACTAAAGATCAGCCACATGCACAACTTGTCATAAAGCCCACATAAACACTCTGGCGACCAGTGTCTCAGGTGAGCTTCCCAGGTTGGCCATATTCTATGTGTATTGCCTCACGTTGATGCCAGGAGGGTAACACATTCCTGAGAACAACAGAAACTTCAAGTTCGGAACCCTCTCAGGTTTTGCCCTATGTATCTCTTCCTTTGGCTGGCTCTAATTTACATCCTTTCACTGTAATAAAAACTATAATTATATATATAGTGCTTTCCTGTGTTCTATGAGTTATTCTAGTGAATTATCAATGCTGAAGGTGATTGTAGAAACTCCCAAATATACAGCCAGCTGTTCAGATGTGAAAGTGTCCTGGGGACCACCGAACTTTTGGCTGATGTCTGAAGTGAAGGCAGTCTTGTGGGGAATGTTTTATCAGATTATGCAGTTTGCTAAACTCATTGAAAGGGTTATAGCCGCAGCAGAGAGATGGAAGAGAAGAGTGAGATACAGAAGGAAAAAAGCCAAGAAAGAGTGAGTTACTCAGCTGATAGATGCCCTGGGAAACTGGAACTCAGTCCCACAGGGGAATCTGATGAACTATGTAGAATTCCCACAGAATCATCACTCTGAAGGACAGGAGGATAAAACATTTATTCAACACCTCTTTGCTATTGGTTGAGGGTTCCTCAAGTCTGTTGACAATCCCATACATCTGTGCTGACCCTGCTAAATGATCTTCTATGATCTCAGAGGTATTCCTGAAGCAAAGAAGCAGAGAGATATCATAGAAGATGGGCCACTAGTAGCATAGACATAGTTATCTATCACAGGAGAACTGAAATCAAATAGCTGAGGAGATATGATGAAAGAGAGGGAGATTTCTGCTCTCCCTGAAACACAATTCTAGAAAGTGAAACGTAAGTTCTAGTCTGGTGGGGGATTTAGAAAAACTGTTATGTTCCTGACCAAGGGTATATACGTGGTTGTCACCCTACCCTCCCTGCAGCCTTTATCCTGCTTTTAATAAGAATGTGATGTCTAGAGCTATTGTAGACATCTCAGACTGTGAGGCAACCAGCATATAGCAAAGAATAAGCAAATCACAGAAATTTGGCTTCCAAACTATTGATAAGGAGGAAAAATAAGTCCCTGTGTTTGTGAGCTAACGTAAATAGCGTTTTCTTCTACTAGCAGTTGAACACATTTCTAACTGAGACACTGGTCATGCAATAAGTAATGCTGAATGTCAGTTCACCAGCCTTTGACAATAGCTCTCCTTCATAGGTGTGCTTGTTAATCGCAAGGCTACAGACTCACTGAATCTAGCTTTTTCCTTTCAGACTTATTAAATTAAAGGTTTAACCCTAGCAGCTTTATAGCCAAACACAACTCAAAGTCTCTTATTCCACTGATTTTGGCCTGAAATATTCCAATGTTATAAAGTGAAACTGGAAGAAATGTTGTCTTCATTTGGGGTTGATTTTTAAAATATAGAAACTTTTAGAAAAAATGAAAGATGAAATCAAGTAAATTTTTTCTTTAAAAATAAGTAAACGATGGTCAATGTGATGATATAAAATATGTTCAAATAATAGTAATTCTATTTTTCACATGAGGGACCATATGCCCTTAAATTTAGATTAGCTTTGAATTTCTTTTTTTTCAGAAAGTCATCTTTTTCACTGATTATAGTGACAAGGATAGTTATCTAGACCAAAACACAGGTTCTTAGACACAAGAAAAGATACTCAACCAGATTCATAACACGGGGAAAAAGCAATTATTCTATAGCAAGTCAACTCTAAAAAAAAAACCCAAGAAGTCCCTAATGATAATAACATGAAAGTAGAACGTGCTGTCTCTAGAAAGCTTAAATTTTCTTCAGCAAAAATTAAACAGTGAGTGTTGTTTTTTCCAATTGTATCTCAGCCCCCAGAACCTCAAATTCTCAAGGGAGCAAGTAATGATCCCTTAAGCCACAGCTATAAACTCCCCAATTAGAAGAAACCACACAGAGAGACCTGGTGGGCAATCAGCCTTCACCAGTTACAGAAAGAGAACCTGGAGGCAACTGTGATGTAAGTAAAATAAAGCACATGCCATTTTAAACATCAGCCATGTATCATCTCGGCGTGTGCAGGAAACAGTGGAGCGAAAGGATCAGAGCCTAGTGAGTTTCACCCCCAAAACAGAAATTAATTCATCTAGTGACCTAACAGAAATGGAGTAAGGAAACTGAATTGGGCTGAATATTGCCTGAGAAGGATGTGAATGAACAAATGATTGTATGATTCAATGAATCAGTTTTACATATTTTTAATGTATTATTTACATTGTATTATTACGACCTTTGGTGAGCTCCAGTTCAATGTCTTGCCTTCTGCTGGGAAATTTACATAAATCAGCTCACTTAAATTTTATATCACTACCAAGCAGATTTTATTTCTTTCTCATTTTCTTCCTTTTTAAAACTAGTTATTTTAAAAAGAAAAGAGAGGGGCCAGCCCGTTGGTGCAGCGGTTAAGTTTGCATGATCCACTTCTTGGTAGCCTGGGGTTTGCCTGTTTGGATCCTGGGTGCGGACATGGCACCATGTGGCACACCATGCTGTGATGGGTGTCCCACATATAAAATTGAGGAAGATGGGCACGGATGTTAGCTCATGGTCAGCCTTCCTCAGAAAAAAGAATAGGATTGGCAGTGGCTAGCTCAGGGGTAATCTTCCTCACAAAAAAAAATGAAAAAAGAAAAGAGAAAGAAGCTTATAAGTTTGAAGATTTCTCTCTCCCCCTACTCCCATGCCCAAGGATAAACCTTAAAAGTCTGGTGTGAACACTTCCTGAGCTTTTCCATGGACACGTAAAGAAAATGAGAAAGAGTGGGAGTGAAACAAAGTTTTATTTTTAAAGGAGTCCACACTCACGTATTTTTCTGCAACTCGCTTTGTTTATTTGACAACATGACATGAGCACCTTTCCATAAGAGTATATATTTATCTCATTCTTTTTGGACTACATATTGATCCATAATATGAATCTACCCTGATTTATTTAACCCCATTTCCAAAGTTTTGCTATTATAAACAGTGTTGCAGTAAAAATCATGACCTTCTGAGTAATTCTGTGACCTCGTTTTATAGAGTATGGAACTGAGGCTGACAGGAGTTACATCTTTTGTCCCTATGAAGTGGTGGGACCAGAATTCAAATCCAGGTCAACCTGTTTTGTTTTTTTTTGCCCACTGCAGAGTACTGAATATAAATGAAGCTTCCGAAGGGCTTGGACTCAGTACAGATTAAGCATGTTCAAAATACTCAGGTAATTGGCCATTTTCTTGACAGCATTCATTTGATAAGCAAATACCCTCATCATAGATGAAACAAAGATTTAATACTGAGTCAACCCACTGAAAACAGATAGATCCTCTGTGTGTATGTGTATATCTTATACCAGTTTCCATAGCTCTTGAAAAGTGTCCCCATGGTATCATACATTTTATTTGAATTCAAAATAATTAAATTGATATGATAAATGTCATTATGC
This sequence comes from Equus caballus, assembly GCF_041296265.1. Classification (NCBI taxonomy): domain Eukaryota; kingdom Metazoa; phylum Chordata; class Mammalia; order Perissodactyla; family Equidae; genus Equus; species Equus caballus. The sequence continues at coordinate 25,088,015 of NC_091695.1, forward strand.
TATCAAAATCCTAGTTTAGGTGGATTCGTGACCTATTCTAACATCCTCTGACAAGTGCCTTTATCCACTGCATGGAAATCTCCTTGAAAGGGCTGCACTTAATTGATTTTACAGCAAATTTACCTAAAATGGCAACTTACACATAATTATCCCTTAGCCCTCAATAAACGTTCAATTGAAGAGAATTGTTTCTTGTTCCATCACTGCAGATTTATCCCACCCTGTTTATTACTCAAGATATTTGAAAGACCCAGATTGTCAACCACAGGTTTAGTTTGCTATATTCCCCAACACTAAAGGCATTTTCTTGTCTAAAACTGAACGTCTCTATGGAGCTCCAGCTCTGCCTGGCATTACAGACATCAGAGTACAGGAGCCCTCTAGTGATGAATTAGGGATGTAGCTTTTCTTCTATGAAGAGTTTCTGTTATTACTCATATTAAGGTATAAAATATATGTATATTTAAAATAATGTAACAATCACTCATGTAGCCATCATCTAACTTCTGCAACTTGCTTTTTGTTACTCAACATTTCATCTGAGAGATTTATCTCTGTAGATGTTGTAGCACCAGCTTACTGATTCTTCACTAACTTACTTAATAGTTGCAATTTTTTCTATGATGAACAGTGTGCTATGAACATTCTTATGTATGTGTAATGTATATTTATAAATGCACATATTCATACATATAAATACATGTTTGTATGTGTGTATGTGTTTATTCCTGTTTATGTAGTCGAGAATTTATCTAGAATATATACCTGTAATGGTAATTCTGGACCATAGAGAGGCAGGTATTTAATTTTATTATTATTTCGAAATTTTGTCTCCAACATGACTGTGCTAGTTTACCTTCCCACCAGAAATTTGTGAGTCCCTGTGGCTCCATCTCTCACCAAAATTTGCATTTTAGATTGAGGAGCAAAAAATTGTATTCCAATGTGGTATTAGTATAAATTACTTATTACTAGTGACTTGTGTATATTTTCATATTTCTAATGACCATTTAGGTTTTCTCTTCTATAATTACCCTATTTATATATATATATCTTTTTTGTGCATTTTTCTATTGGGGTTATTTATAGAAATTATTTATATGTACAGCAAACTAATTCTTTTACATTTGTATGTGTTGCAAACACATTTACCTGAGTAAATTCCCAGTCAGTATCTAATCTTTTCCTTTTTATAATGTTATTTTTCATTTAGATATAGTTGAATTTTTAGTGTTATGTTTTGTGGATTCACATCTTCTTTAAATGTTTTTTCTGCATATCTGAGTCATAGATATTCTGCTATGTTTTACTCTCAAATCTTTACCATTTAAATCTTTATTGCCTTTGGAATTGATTTTTGTAAAATGTAATGTAAGAATACAATATTATTTTTTCATATGTATAAGCATTTATAGCACCACGGTTTATTGGGCCATTTTTCACTGGTGTACCTGTACTGTTTTCATGCATCAAGCTTCCACAAACTTGTGGGCCTGTTTGTGATTTGCTTTTCTCAGTTCCATTGATATATTTGTCTGCCCTCACACTAGTACCACATTGTCTCTATTATTATCACTTTATAATAAGTTCTGATATCTAGTAGGACAAGTTCTCACCTTACTTTTCTTTAAAATTGTCTTAGCTATTTTTAGATCTTTTTACTTCCTTATAAATTTCATAATAAGTTTGTCAAGGTTCACATGAGATTCTCTCTAGCATTTTATTGGAATTATATTGAATTCATAGATTAACATGGGGGAAAATGTAATGTTTACAATATTGAGTTTCTGTTTATGATCCTGGTCTATGTTTTGGTCTCCTTGAAGCCTTTAAGCAAAGGTTTATTTTATCAATAAGGATCATGAACATTCTTAGGTTTATATCTAGGTACTTTACTTTTGTTGCTACTGTAAATAAACCTTTTTAAATAATGTTATTTTAATTATTGCTGGTGAACAGAAATGCAATTGATTTTTAAATATTAAGCTAGTATCAAGTAATTATACTAGATTCACTAAGAATTTATCTGTCACTTCTCTAGGATTTTCTATAGAGACAATATATTATCTAAAAATAATAATAGTTGTGTTTCTTACTTTATAATCATTTTATCTTTAACTGCTCTGCATATCCTATTGCCCTGCCTAGGACTTCAGAAAAATATTGAATAGAGTCAGTCATAACAGGCATCCTTGTCATATTCCTTAATTTATAGGCACTGTGTCTCATGATTTGTTAGTAAGTATAATGTTTAGTCCTTCAATGTGGTAGATAACCGTTATCAAGTTAAGACAGTTCCCATCTATTTTCAATTTTGTTCTATCATAAAAGTTTACTGAATTCTTCCAAATAATTGCTCTTTGTCTCTTGAAGGGATCATATGACTTTTTTCTTTTAATGTATTAATATGACAAATTGTATCAATAAAATATCCAATGTTAAAAATACTTTCATTCCTGGGATAAATACAAATTGGTCTCCATCGCTGGTAGAAAATATTTTTTCCCTGCTTCTGAAGTTTGTTTCCTTCAAAGGGAGCTTAGTCTGTGTAATCCTGCACTTCCTATCCCCATGTTATTCACTGTGTTCCTAGAAAGATGGAGTGACATGTCTGATTGGTAAATCTGAGAACAACCTGGCATGCCGTCCTCTGCCCTTATCCTCAGGAGCAGCCTTCCTGCTGAATTCCTCCTTTCCCTGCATTACAGAGGAGCTTCCCCACCATGTGCAAGAGGCATATCCCAGTGACTGCCACCAAGACTGGGTAGATAAGCCTGTCTCCTTATGATGTTCACCGGAAACGAGTAACTTGGCTAATAAACTTCAAGTCTTCCCTCAGGTGTCTAAAGGTGATATTGTGGTCTCCATATATACACTATCTTTTATTTCTCAACTTGTTCAACTACTGGGGAAGGAAGAGAATAGCTATTTACTAGAGGCTCTTTGAGACTTTAGCAATTGTTTGTTTAATACATAGATAGATATGGTTAATTAATGTGTATTTTTAAGCTATTCGCATGTATGCCTTCACAAATGAGATTGGATCCAATTTTATTTTTACATATTTTATTTATTTTGGTTTAATGTTATGCTGACATGAACTGGAAAAAATGCTCTATTGTGATTTTCAGGAAAAGTACATATAATGTTAGAATTAGTTGTTCCATAAATATTTGGTAGAACTTCCCTGTAACACAGTTGAGCAAGTTTTAAAATAACAAGTAAAACCATTAAATGGTTTAAAAACATCTAAATATTCCAGATGCACACACACATATACACACACACCAATAATCATCACTTTCTAAGCACTTATTCTGCTTTTTCTAAAAAAGAAAATACTGAGTAAACACAAAATAGCTATTTTTTAATTGTATATATGGTATAAAATATTGTGGTTCAGTAAACACCATGTGCCAGCAACTCAGTATAAGAAAGAAAATAAATTTTATTATTACATTTGATTCTTCTGGGTAAATGAGCTAGAAGCAGGAATGGACTTTATTCATTTTTTTCCCAAGGAATAAACCATAAAGTAAAAATTATGAATTATTGTTTCAAAAGTAAGGATTTTTCATCTATGAAGGACACCACAAACAAAGTTAATAGAGGAAAGAATGTGAGAAAAACTTGTCAAGTCAAGAACAAAGTATTCAAATCTAGATAAAAAAGAACATCTATAACTCATAGAAACATTAGGGAACGATATAAATAGGCAATTTACAGAAAAATAGAATCCCGAATTTTAAGAATATTAGACAGTGATGAAATTTATTTCTGGTTAGAAAAGAAACGAATAAAAATGAAATATCACTTTATACCTATTTTTCTGACCAAAGAATGTTAGGAAAATACCAGTGTTCACAAGGCACTGAAAATATGGGAACCCCCATGCATAATTAGTAGGAGTGTACACTGGTGCGTCCATTATGGAAAGTGATCTGAAAAAACTTAAATGTGTGCATTGCCCTCAGACTAAAAATTTTTGTCCCTAATAATATGCCCTAGGAAAACGTTCATGCTGAGTTATTTGTAGTGGAGGCAAGTTGTAAGCAATCTACTATCCATCACTAGGAAACCATATAGGTAAATTATGATGGATGGACACCAGGGAGCATGCTACTCAATGTGTGGTCCATGGATCAGCTCCAATCCTTAGATTCTCTGTTTCTACTCTGTGGCAAGATAACCATTGAAAGTGAGATCTAGCATTTAAACTATTGCAGAATTTTGACAATGCTGAGATCTTTTTACTGCTTTTTACAAGAACACTGAACGGCTACATTTGCAAATTTTACAAGGAAAATGATCCTTTACCGTAGATACTTTAATAAACACTTCTGTAAAGAACTCTACATGTCCGTGAGTCCATGATGGCCAGAACAGAATTAGGAGGCAAAAAGAGTAAGATGAGAATATGGAGCTAAATTAGAGCAAGTCATATAGACTCCATGGGTAAGTCAAGATATTCATAAATAATAATCTGTATATATGTAAATTTGGATATATTAATTAAAATGTATATAGCATAAAAGAAAATGTGGTTTTAAAAACTATCTTTTTAATATACTCTTTAATAGATGTATTTATGAAATGCCAATGTCAAGGTTCAGCATATTTAATCTTTGCTAGGCATGAAACAAAACAATGGCACTGAAGTGACTGAATTCATTCTCCTGGGATTTGCTGGCCAACACAAGTCTTGGCATATCCTCTTCATAATATTTCTACTGATCTATGTGGTTACCCTAGTGGGTAATATTGGCATGATCCTACTCATCAAGATTGATTCTTGCCTTCACACTCCTATGTATTTCTCCCTCCAACACCTGGCGTTTGTTGATCTCTGCTACACCTCTGCTATTACTCCCAAGATGTTGCAAAATTTTGTAGGGACAGAAAAATCCATCTCATTCATAGGATGTACAGTGCAATTACTAGTCTATGGTGTTTTTGCAACAAATGTCTGCTACATCCTGGCAGCTATGGTAGTAGATCATTATGTGGCCATCTGTAACCCTCTCCGCTATCCAACAGTCATGTCCCAGAGAGTCTGCATTCAACTCTTAGTTGGTTCCTACTTTATGGGTTTTCTAAATGCCTCTGTGAACACAGGTCTTATTTTCTCATTGAACTTTTGCAAATCCAATAAAAATAACCACTTTTTCTGTGATGAACCCCCAATTCTTGCCCTCTCATGCTCCAATATTTACTTCAACGTCATGCTACTAACAGTCTTTGTGGGGTTTAACTTGACATTCACTGTGTTGGTGGTCATCTTTTCCTACGTATATATCCTGACTGCCATCCTGAAGATGTCTTCTGCTGCAGGGAGGAAAAAAGCCTTCTCCACCTGTGCCTCCCATCTGACAGCAGTCACCATTTTCTATGGGACTCTCTCTTACATGTATCTGCACCATGGTGCCAATGAGTCTCAAGAGGAGGAAAAAGTGGCTTCTGTGTTTTATGGCATTATGATCCCCATGTTAAACCCCTAATCTACAGCCTGAGAAATCAAGATGTGAGAGAAGCCCTAAAAAGGATTGGAAAGAAGTGGTTCTAGTTTGAACTCTGATTTCTAACTTAACATGGTTCAACAAGCAAACCAACAGTTCTCTCTTATTTCTCAACAGCAGAAGATGTGGTAAATGTTTTTGAGATAGAAAAGCATTCCTTATTTATATCAATAGCATCTGAAAGATGTTGAAAAACATCTCAAATTATTAAATAAATAAGCTTCTAATTCATGTGTATCTTAAAGAGAATGCATTTGAAAAGAATATCTTCGATATTGCTTTTGTACATTTTGAGAAGTGCTTTTTTTAAATACCCTACATTAAAAAAGAAAAGTAAATTAAGGAGAAATGCATAATTTTTATTGTATCAGTGCCTCTATCAATGATATATAAGGAATTACCAGTATAAAAATCTTTTTTAGGGGGCTGGCCCCATGGCCAAGTGGTTAATTCCTCATGCTCCACTTGGGCGGCCCAGGGTTTTGCTGGTTCAGATCCTGGGCATGGACATGGCACCGCTACAAAGTTTTGCAACATCCGGCCATGCTGAGGTGGTGCCCCACATGCCACAACTAGAAGGACCCAAAACTGAAATCTGCTACTAGGTACTGGGGAGATTTGGGGAGAAAAAGCAGAAAAAATATTTTTTTTTTGTCTTCTCCTAAGAGGTACTATTATTACTCTTGGAATTTTTAAATAGCTAAGCTGCTTTACTATTGCAGAAAAAGTTTTTTTGAAACAGTCATTTTTTTGGAGGAAATATGCAGAAAAGAGTAGGAGAAAAGTATGGTTGAGTGAATCCCCACTGATTTGGGGACGTTTGAGGCCAGTATCCCTCCTTCTCTACATGTTCCCTAAACAATTAGGAAATTGACACTGGAGTCTGGAAGATGAGGGGCATACCAATTTTATAATTGGTAAATATAACTTGAATCTCCAGATATATCCTCTTGCAGGTGCACATCTTAGGAAAACAAAATCCAGTGCAGAGTTTGGTGCTACAGAGCAGACTCATTTATCCAGAATCAATGCTTTTTGTCTCTCAATCTCCAAGAATGAAGAGAGATGTAGGATTCTAAGTTGACTTCTAGAAGTCAAATAAGGACTCAGACCCTAGTGTTCTCACCTTTTTAATTCTCAAAAAAATAAAGCACACACATTCTATGAACAGGCTGTGTAAACATAAACTCTGACATTGCATGTTCAATGTCTTCTCCCAATATTGTTAGTTGGTTAAGCCATAGAGAGAAGCTAGTGGGAGGATTGACAGGAGTAGAGTTAACTACCTTTCCCAACATTTCCATGAGTTCCAAATCTGACTAAGGCAGGAACCCTGGGATAGGGAGCCAATCATAACCCAAACAATGCCAAGAGAATCCAGATGGTACCAGCTCATGCAGCAGAGTACATTACAAGAGAGGAATGACAAAATTAGGAAACTCTGATCTTATATAAGATTACTGGTGACTTGCCCATACTCCTCTTTGTAGAGAGAAACATTTCTACTCTGGAATGTAAGCAAATCCACTCCAGAGAAGGAAGAAGAATTTATCTGTATCTTTACCACCCCAAACCATCTCCAGGGAAGGAGATATCTCTATGTTTTACTATGCTGATACAAACATCCTTAAATATAATGACTGTAAAAGCCTTTTCTTAGAGGAACTGGATCATGCAGAAATGTAAAATATTTATAGAGAATCACTATACTTAGTAGTATAGTTTTAATATTCATAAAGTGAAAAAAACAGAAGACACAAAGACAAAAAAACACAGTAGTAAATGTTGTTTCACCTCTTCCTTTCCATGACAAATCAAGTTGAAAAAAATTTTAAGAGTAAGTTACCTATGGGAAAATACTGAAAGCATTCCTTTAAAGTCAAGAACAAGAAAAAGATGAACATGCTCAAGATTTTTCTTAAGATTAATCTGGAGCTGCTGATCAAATCATTTAGACTATAGAAATCCCTGAAAGGAATATAAATCAAAAAGGAGTAAAAATTGTTTTTTAAAGATGGCATGATTTTTTTTCTGGATATTCCAAGAAAATTAATTGTTACAATCAACAGAAGTCAGTAATTTGGCTAGACAAAAAATTAGATACATAAATCATTAGACTAAATGTAAAAGAAAAACAACAAACTAGATATAATAGAAGAAAAATCAATCAATTGTATATGTTAACAGAAAGTGGAAACAAATATTTTAAATACCATTTACATTAGCATCCAAAAGCTTGAAATACTTAGAGATAAATTTAACAAAATATGTATAATATCTGTATGAAGAAAGCTATGAACATTTATGAGAAAAATCAAAGAATCCTATATAAGCAGAAGATATACTGTGTTTAATGATTGGAGAACCCAATATTGTTAAAATATCAGTTCTCCCAAGATTGATCTATACTTTCAGTGAAATCCCAATCAAAATACCAACTGATTTTCTGTAAAAATTTACAAGCTGATTCTAAAACTTATTTGGAAATGTAAAAAACCTAGAAAAGTCAAAAAAACCTTTTTAGAATAAAGACCAAAGATATAGAACATACACAAGCTGATTTCAAGACTAACTATAAAGGTATAGTAAATAAACCAGTCTAGTAATAACATAAGGATAGACATTATTGACCAATGGAACAATATAGAGGATAAAAAAATAGATTAGCATATAACAGTAAATTGATTTTCAACAAAGGTACCAAGCCAATTGCAGGATGAAGTGATTGGATTTTCAAAAAGAAAAAGGTGCTGGACTGAATAGACAGAGAGAAAAAATAAATCCCAACCTTTATCTCATACTACACACAAAAATTAATTTTGAAAGTATCGTATACACATAAGGTATATTACATACAAATAGTAAATGCTAACGCTAAAAATTTCCAGAAGAAAAGATAGAAGAAAATCTCCATGACGTTGAAATATCAAAGATTTTTAGATAGGAAAACAAAAGCACAAACCGTATAATTAAAAAATTGATGTATTTGCATCATCAAAATTTAAAACTTCTGCTTTTCTTTTTTTTAAAAGATTTTATTTTTTTTCCTTTTTCTCCCCAAAGCCTCCCAGTACATAGTTGTATATTCTTTGTTGTGGGTCCTTCTAGTTGTGGCATGTGGGACGCTGCCTCAGCGTGGTTTGATGAGCAGTGCCATGTCCACGCCCAGGATTCGAACCAACGAAACACTGGGCTGCCTGCAGCAGAGTGCGTGAACTTAACCTCTTGGCCATGGGGCCAGCCCCTAAAACTTCTGCTTTTCTAAAGACATCAAAGAAATGAAAAAATATGCCACAGATTGAGAGAAAATTATATGTATTTATGACAAAGGTTTTGTATTCAGAGGTCATAAAGAACACTTACAACCCAATAATAGGAATGCCCATTTAAAAATGGGCAGTGATGACAGTGAAAATCTCAGAGTAAGATCATCTGAAAATCAACTTTTCCCTAAAAGCAATTAGAACACTGGCAATAAATAAACAAATAGATGATAGATAGATAGATAGATAGATAGACAATAGATAGATAGATGATAAAAACTGTCACAATCAACTTTTTCAGAACTCTGGAAATTAAACAAAGACTTGCAGCAATCCAGGGAGTATTTATTCAAGAAAAACAGTTGAGTCTTAGTAAAAATAGCTTTGAGGTGCTTTAATGTACCCTATTCTCATCCTCCCCTCCCCAGCTCCACAGGAGCCCTAAAAACCAACAGTTGGCAATCAGGTTAAAAAGCAGCAGCCTGGCAGCAAGTTGGAGCACATCAGAGTCGGTGCACTTTCAAAGCCCCATTCACAGAGAACTGTTATCGTTTGGTCTATTTGGTGGTTCTCTGGAAGGCTCCACTTGCAAGGCTGTCATTATTTGTCCTGACTTGAAGCTCATCTAAAGCAAAGAATGTTTTTCCTGAAGTCATGTATCAAAAGCAATCATAGACAATTAATTAACATTGCAGCTGCCTAACAATGTATGTAGGTAAGAGTTGGAGAAAACAGTAGACAAACCAAAAAGTTTAAAACAGGAGGCTCAGGAATGAAATATTTATAAGGGGTATTGAAAAGTTCCAATATATTCCTGAGACTCTTAAACACCATGAGCTCCATAGGGGTTGTGTGCATGTTCAGAATTGAACTAAGGAAGTCTTAAGTACTCACTCTGGCTAATCTTGAGGCTATTCTCAAGTAGCAGTTGAAGGCTGAGGTGGAGTTGTAATCCACCTGACTGAGAGTCAAAGACATTCCCCAACACACACTCAGAGACTGCTGGCAAATATTAAGAGACTTATTGGTCCCAGGTATTTAAATAATTCCCTTTTGAATCATTAGCTGATCACTAAGCTAATTGAGCAAAGACTTAAGTGACCACACATGACAGAGAATATACACTTTACAGAATTAGTTCAGAGAAGTCACTAAGCAAACAAACATTAGCAACAATAACAATGCTGGAGAGAAAGATAATCTGATTCAGAATTGCCACGTTATGTTATTTAAAATCTTCAGTTTCAACCAAAAACAAAGATCATGAGACATGCAAAGAAGGAAGAAAGTATGGCCTACACAGAGAGACAAAACAGTCAATAGAAACTGTCCCTGAGAAAACACAGACACTTATTAGACAAGACTATAAATAAGCTATTTTAAATATGTTTATAAAACTAAAAACAAAATTTTTCTAAAGCACTAAAGGAAATTATAAGACTAGGTTTCACCAAAAAGAGAATATCAATAAAAAGATAGAAATTATTTTTTAAAAATAGAAATACTAGAGTTAAAAAGTACAGTAACAGAAATGAAAAATTTACTAGGGAGACTCATCAGCAGATTTGAGCAGGCAGAAGAAAGAATCAGTTAACTTGAAGCCAAGTTAATTGAGATAATCCAGTCTAAAGAACAGAAAGAAAAAAGAATGAAGAAAAATGAACAGACTTTCAGACACCTATAAAACACCATCAAGCATACCAATGTAAGCATAATGAGAATATGAGGAGACCAGAGAGGGAAAGGGACAGAAGGCATATTTGAAGAAATATTGACTGAAAACTTCCCAAACATGATGAAAAATATTCACCTACACAGCTAAGAAGCTCAACGAAGTACAAATAGAACAAACGAAAAGAGATTCACTCCTAGACATTATATGACCTAGCTGCGAAAGGTCAAAGACTAAGAGAGAATCTTGAAAGCACCAAGAAAGAAGCGACTCATCACATAAAAAGGATTCTCAAAACTATTAAGGGCCAATTTCTCTTCAGAAACCATAGAGGCCGTAAAGCTGTGGGAGTGGCACATTTAAAGTTTTGAGAGGAAAAACTTGTCAAACAAAAATTATATTAAGCATAACTCTCTTTCAAAAATCAGGGAAAAAGGAAGATATTCCCAGATAAACAAAAGCTGAAGAAGTTGTCACGACCAGACCTGCCCCACAAGAAATGTTAGAGAGTCATGCAGGCTGGTAAAGAAAGGACAACAGATGACAGGAATTCAGAGCCACATGGTAAAATAAAAGCCACAGGTGAGTAACCACACTGGTAAATATAAAAGCCAGTATTATTGTATTTTTGGTTTGTAACTCTTCTTTGTTTTCCTATATGATTTATAAATACAAATCCATAAACCAATAATTATAAATATATGTTAATGAGAATGCAATGTATAAAGATGTAATATGTAACAATAACAACATAAAAGGAAGCAGAACTGTAAAGGAACAGAGATTTTGTATTCCATTGAAGCTAATTTAGTATTAATTCAAAATAGATTGTTATATATTTAAGATGTTAATTGTAATTCTCAAGGTAATCACTAAGAAAATAACTTTAAAAATAGAAAAAAAGAAATGATAAGGGAATTAAAATGATAAACAAAAAAATGAATTAAAAAGAACGAGTAAAAGAGGAAATTAGGAACAAAAAAATGACATACAGAAAACAGAAAAATGGCAGAAATAAGTCCTTCTTTATCAGGAACTACTTTAAACTTATATAGATTGAATTCTCCAATCACAAGGAAGGGACCTTCAGAATGAAGTTTTTTAAAATGATCCAACTAGATGCTTTCTTCAAGGGACTTGCTTTAAAGCCAAAGACACAATAGGTTGAAAGTGAAAGGATGGAAAAGATATTTCATACAATTAGTAACCAAAAGAGAACTGAGGTGACACATTTATATCAGACAAAATAGACTTAGTCAAAAATAATTACAAGAAACCAAGAAGAACATTATATATTGATAAAAGTGTCACTCATCAAGAAGACATAACAATTATACATATGTACCTACCTAACAAAGCATCACAAAAGATGTGAAGCAACAATTGACAGAGTTGAGAGGATAAACAGTTCTACAATAATAGTTGGAGACTTCAATATCCCACTTTCAGCAATGGATAGAAAATCTATTTGGAAGGTCCTTAAGGAAATAGAGGACTTGAACAATGGTAGACCTAACTAGACCTAACAGAAATCTATAGAACACTCCACCAAAAAGGCAGAATAAATATTCTTCTCAAGTGCACATGGAACATTCTCCAGGATAAACCATATGTTAAGCTACAAAACATGTCTCAATCAATTTTAAAAGATTGAAATCATACAAGTAGTATCTCAGCACAATGGAAAGAAACTAGACATGAAAAACTGGAAAATGCACAAATATGTGGAAATTGAGAAACACACTCATAAGCAACCAGTGGGTCAAAGAAGAAATCACAGGGGAAATTAGAAAATACTTTGATGAATGAAAAACAAAACCACAATATAATAAAACTGATGGAATGCAATGAAAGCTGTGCTCAGAAGGAAATTTATAGCTGTGAATGTGCACATTAAAAGTGAAGAAATGTCTCAAATCAATAACCAAATATTACATCTTAAGGAACTGGAAAAAGAAGCATATGAAACTCAAAAACAACTGAAATAAGGAAATAATAAAACACCTGCCAGGTGACCCATCAATTCCACTCCTACTTATTTACCCACATGAAGTGAAAATCTATGTTCACACAAAGACTTGTATAAAAATGTTCATGGCAGCTTTATTCATAATAGCCAAGCAAGAAAACAATCAAAATGTTCATCAGCTCGTGAATTAAGTTGATAAAAAAATTGTAGAATATCCATTCAGTGGAATATAATACAGCAATAAAAATGAATAGATTACTAATACATACAACAACATGCTGAATCTGAAATCAGAGCAGAGGTTACCTGTGAAGAGGGTTAATGACTTGGAAAAAGCACAAGAGACTTTTTTGGATGACAAAATATTTTATATTTTTAATGTGGTGATGAGTGAATAGATATAAACATTTTTCACAACTCAAAAAACCATGCACTTCAAATGAATGTGTTTTATTGTATGTAAATTATAACCTAACAATGATGATTTTTTTAAATATTTTTATTTAAACATGGCATAATTCTTTTCTAGAAAACCCAGAAAATCAACTGTTACAAACAATATAATACAATATATAAATAAATAAAAATAAATTTCTCTTTGGAAAGACCTAAAAATAAACTTAGCAAGTAACATTCAAGATCTTATCAAGAAATATATAAAAAGCACTCTTCAGTAAGTCAAAATGCTCCCCCATTCTTTGACAATTGCTCACACATTAATATATAAATTTGACATGAACCCAATAAATAGACCATTTTTGGGGGTGATGTTAAATTACAAACTGGTTCTACACTTCATATGAAAAAAGTGGCAAGCAGTGGTGGTCATAAAATTTTAGGGAATAAAAAGGAATGATATGGTGAAAATCACCCTGCCAGCTATTAAGACATTATAAAACTATAGTAAAATTGTGTGATACTAAAACATGAAAAGACAGAAAAAAAATGAATACAACAGATATGAAAGTCCAGGATTAGGTCCGAATGCATAAGATAGTATGTAATAATGGTGATATTACAGTCATGGAGCATAGATGGATTATGTAATAAATAATAGTGAAATAATGACTACATATTTGGGGTGGAGTAAAACTAGAAATTTATTTCACATGCTATGCAAAAATAAATTTTAAAAGGCTCAACGATTTAAATTTAAAAATTAAACTTTCAAGACAATAAAAGAAAATACTAAATTTTTTAAACCTTTAGAGTGAAAAAGGCCTTTATAAATCTGACACAGAACACAAAATAAATTTTCTACTTGGAAATCCAGGTTTTATGTATGGTGAAATACACTATTAGCAAAGTAAAATCAGTAACATTGAGAAATAAATATTTGCAACTCTTATAAGGAAGGGTACTTGACTCAAAATATTAATATAAAAGCAAAAACATGAATTTTAAGGGAGCACTATACATACACAGATATTTCATAGAAAAAGAAATACTAATTTTTTGTAGAAATATGGAAAGATGCTCAACCTGACTCAGAAGAAAAAGACAAAACTAAAATATACTGTTTTTCACCTATCATAATGATGAAGTATAATAAAAGTTTCTTAGCATCACGTTAGAGAGGATTTGCAGAAATAGTCACTCTAGATTTGCTAGAAGTGATTTAAATTGATAGAGCCTCTCTCTGGAAGGCAGTCAGCCAAATTTACTATGTTCATACCCTTTGACTTAGAGATTTCTCTCCTAAATATCTTCTAATCCTAAAGATATAATCACACTAATATATTTATTATAACATTGTTTTTACTAGTAAAGATTGGAAGCCATAATTGTCTACCAATGAGGGAGGGAGTCTGATTAAACAAATTAAGAAATGCAGCTGTTCAATAAAATATTATACAACCATTAAAAACAGTGAGATTTCTCTTTCCATATAGGTCATGCAGAAATATTAAGTGAAATGCAAGCTGTAGAACAATATGCATAATATGCTATCATTTGTATGGGGAAGGAAGGAAGACTATATATATTAATATATTTACAAACGCAATGCAAGGTTTATATCTGGAAAAACAAGAGAAGATTAAAAGAATGGTGATCTCCAGGGAGGGAAACTGGAGGTTGGGAACGGAGGGATAGAGGGGGACTTGGCTTTTACTCTACGTGCTTTCGTACTTCGTGGGGATTCTTTGTTATACTCTCAAAAAAGAGGAAGACCAAAAGGCTGGAAGGAAAGGAGGAAGGAAGGAAGGAAAGGAAGCAGGAAGAATAGAAGGGAGAGAAGGAGGGAAGAAAAAGGTGGGGATGAAGGGGAAGCAGAGAAACGGAGAGGGAGAGAGGGAAGCAGGATAAAAAGTGATTCATGAGAAGCAGGACAACTCTCAAAAATGAAAGCAAGAAGTCCCTAATGGTAGTAACACAAAAATAAATTTGCTCCCTCTAGAAATCTGAACTTTTCTTCAGCAGAAAATAACTACTGAACATTGTTTTTCTAATTCCATCTCTGCCCCAGAACCTCAGCTTCCCAAGGGATCAAATATTGATTGATCCCTTAGGCCCTTGCTATAAATTCTCTGACTGGAAGGAACACACAGAGAGAACTTGGTGAGCAATCGACCTGCACGGGTTGCAGGAAAAGAATCTGGAGGCAACTCCACTGTAAGTAAAGCAAAGTAATTTCCATCTTTCAGCATCAGTTATGTAGCATCGCAGTGTGTGCAGGAAGTGGTAGAGCAAAAGGGTCAGAGACGCACTTCCGCCATGCTTTGTCCCAAGACCAGAGGGAATCCCTTCACCACTGGTAATGTAATGGAAATAAAGTGGGGGAACTCAGCTGGGCTGAGTGTTGCCTGGGAAAGGATACAAATGAACACATAATTCAATGATTCAATCAACCAACCAATACTATATGCCTTCAATGTATTATTGGCATGTGTTATTATGGCCATTTGATGAGCACTAATTCAATACCTGGCCCTTTGCTAGGAAGTTTACATAAATTTACCAATTTGACCCTCACATAACTGCACAGCAGGCTTTACTTTTTCCTCTTCTTCTTCATTTTTTTCACTTTTATTTTGAAAGAATTATACATTCACAGGAAGTTGCAAAGAAAGTACAGAGATGTCCCATGTATCCTTCACACAGTTTTCCTTCAGTGGTTCCATCTAACATAATTATACTATGACATCAAGCCAGGATTTTGATATTGATGTGTGTGATGATGTGTGTGTATAGCTCCATGTCATTTTATCACGTGTAGATATGTGAAACCACCACTAAAATCAAGATACACACCTATGCTATCACAGATTTCAGATTCCATACAGCCCTCCCTCGTGCTACCCCTTATGGTCACACCACTCCCCTTCCCGGACCACCCTGATCCTTGGAAATCATTAACCTGTTCTCATCTCTATAATTTTGCCATTTTGAGAATGTTAGATGAATGGAATAATACACTATATAACCTTTTGAGATTGGCTCTTTTTCACTCTTTATCAATACCCTTGAGTTTCATCGAAGTTGTCACATATGTCAATAGTTTGCTCTTCTTTATTGCTTCATAGTATTCCACAGTAGGGATGTACCAAGGTTTCCTTAACCAGTCACCTATTGAAGGACATTTTGGCTGTTTACACTTTGGGGCTATTACAAATGAAGGTGTTAGAAAAAGTTGTGTACATGTTTTTGTGTGGACATAAGTTTTTTGTAGACATCATTGCCCAGAAATGCAAGTACTGAATGGTATGATAAGTGTGTTTAGTTTGTTAAGGAACTGCCAAACTATTTTCCAGTGACTGTACTATTTTATACTCCTACCAGCAATGTATGAGAAATCCAGCTATTCTACATCCTTGCCAGCATTTGCTGTTGTCACTGTTCTTTTATTTCAACCCTTCTGATAGCTGTGTAGTGATAACTCATTGCATTCTTAATTTGCACTTCCCTAATGCTTAATGATGTGGGATATCTTTTCACGTGCTTATTTGCCTTCTTTGTGAATTTTCTGTTCATGTCTTTCACCCATTTTCTAATGTGATATTTTCTTATTGTTGAAGTTCAGGGTTTTTTATATACTCTAGGTATGAGTCCTTTGTCAGATACATTTTACCAATTTGAGTGAAATGTGGAAACCCGCTTCCCATTGCATTACTTTACTCTCCCTATTTATAATATACTTGTCTTGAATATTTCCTCCACACACATTGAGAACCACATTAGATAGGGTCAAAATTTTGCTTCAATTGTCAAATATAATTTAGAAAACTTGAGACAAGTTAAGTCTATTGTACTTATCCATATTATCGCTCTTTCCATGCTCTTTCTTCTTTCCTAACATTCCAGGATTCCTTCTTTTGCTTTTTTCCCAACAACTTCCCATCTGGGTTTTTTTTTTTTTTTTTTTTTTTGTAAAATTGGCCCTGAGCTAACGTGTTGCCAATCTTCCTCTTTTTTCTCCTGCAAAGCTCCAGTACATAGTTGTATATCCTAGTTGTAGGTCATTCTAGTTCTTCTATGTGAGATGCTGCCACAGCATGGCTTGATGAGTTGTATGTGGGTCCACACCTAGGATCTGAACTGGCAAACTCCTGGCCACCAAGGCAGAGTGCACAAATTTAACCATCAGCCACGGGGTTGGCCTCAAGATTCCTTCTTTTAATATCAATTAGAAAGAGTCTGGCAGAATGAATAGAAAAACATGATGCAATTATGTGCTGTGTACAGGAAACTCACTTCAATATATAGTGACATTTCTAGGTTTAAAGTAAAAGGAAGGTAAAGATATACCTTTCTAGGGCTGGCCTGGTGGCATAGTGGTTAAGTTACGCATTCTACTTCAGTTTGCAGGTTTGGATCCCAGGCACAGACCTGCATACTGCTCATCAAGCCAGGTTGTGGTAGTGTCCCATATATAAAGTGGAGGAAGATTGGCACAGATGTTACTCAGGGACCATCTTCCTCAACAAAAAAAAAAGATAAAAGATATACCATGCAAGCATTAATCAAAAGAATGAAAGAATAAGTATATTAATTATCAGATAAAGTAGACTTCACAGCAAAGAAAATTACTAGGCACAGAGAGGAACACTGCATAATGATAAAAGGATTAATCTTCCAAGTAGAAATAGAAATCCTAAATGATTCTCAGTACCTACACTGTGCCTTGCTCAGAGTAGACACAGAGTAATTATTTTTAAATAAACAAACCAAAGAAAGCATGGATGTAAACCTTCTTTTTGATCCTGGCTGTGTGTTTCAGTTTTCTATTCTTATAGTTTAACTGTCCTAACTCCTTGAAGCAGAGAGGCACACTAAAGAAAAAGAAAAAAGCCCCTTCTTAAAAGAAAACAAAACAATGGCATTAATTATGGAAAAAAATCTTCATGTAACATAAGCAGTTGATTTTCTACATTTCATAAATCTTTTCATTCATTCATTCATTCATTCATTCATTTAGGTATTCAATTACTACTATTTATAGACACAGGCACTTTCCCTAGCTGCTGAATTCATGGAACCTACAATCCATGACAGAATAGAAATTAAGCAAAAGTGTATAAATAATGTTACAAATAATTATTAGTGTTAAAACTGATTAAGACAAAAGGACCAAGACCTACAGCAGAGCTCATGGTTCATTTGGATGGTCAAAATAATCCCTGAGGACATGCCATTCAAATTGAGACCAGAGAAAAGTAAAAGTTAGCAATGAAATGCTAATATAATAGGAAATGGACCAGAGGGTATTTAAGGCAGAAAGAGGAACATGCTGGAATGGCCAGAGGTGGAGGAGAGCAAAAAACAAGAGGAGTCCATGATGGCTAGTGCACTGATAGCAAGGAAAGAATAAAGTAGGAGCAAGATAATATGGAATTCTATGGATGAGTCAAGGTTTTCAGATAAAATAATTTGTATTTAGGTAAATAGTGGTATTTTAATAAAAATATATGGTAGATAAAAAAAAGAAAAAATGAACAAAAGTGTTTTTATATGTACTTTAACTGATATGTTTATGAAATTCCAATCAGTCTGCACCCTGAGAACACAGCTACTGATCCAAGGCAATTTCCCAAACTATAGATGAAGTTCCCTAAATTGAGTGGCAAGGTTCAGCGACCTGTATGTTCACCTTTAGAATCCAAGTGAAGGAGCTCACAGAAAATATTCTCTGACCCCACTATGAAATCAAATATTATACCATTTCCAACCAGACTTAGCTAAAGGATCACAATGGTCTTAGCTTTCTCTTCTCTTCTTTCTTTGCACTTTTTCAGCTGACATTTAATCTTTGCTAGCCATGGAACAAAACAATGGCACTGAAGTGACTGAATTCATTCTCCTGGGATTTGCTGGCCAGCACAAGTCTTGGCACACCCTCTTCATACTATTTCTACTGATCTATGTGGCCACCCTAGTGGGTAATATTGGCATGATCCTACTCATCAAGATTGATTCTTGCCTTCACACTCCTATGTACTTTTTCCTCCAACACTTGGCTTTTGTTGATCTCTGTTATGCCTCTGCTATCACTCCCAAGATGTTGCAAAACTTTGTAGGGACAGAAAAATCCATCTCATTCATAGGATGTATGGTACAATTACTAGTCTATGGTACTTTTGTAACAAGTGACTGCTACATCCTGGCTGCTATGGCAGTAGATCGTTATGTGGCCATCTGTAACCCTCTCCGCTATCCAACAGTCATGTCCCAGAAAGTCTGCATTCAACTCTTAGTTGGTTCATACTTCATGGGTTTCCTAAATGCCTCTGTAAACACAGGTTTTACCTTCTCACTGAATTTTTGCAAATCCAATAAAATCAACCACTTTTTCTGTGATGAACCCCCAATTCTTACCCTCTCATGCTCCAACATTGACTTCAACATCGTGCTCCTAACTGCCTTTGTGGGGTGTAACTTGACATTCACTGTGTTGGTTGTCATCTTTTCCTATGCATATATCCTGGCTGCCATCCTAATGATGTCTTCTGCTGCAGGGAGGAAAAAAGCCTTCTCCACCTGTGCCTCCCATATGACAGCAGTCATCATTTTCTATGGGACTCTCTCTTGCATGTATTTACACCATGGGACCAACAAGTCTCAAGAGGAGGAAAAAGTGGCTTCTGTGTTTTATGGTATTATGATCCCCATGCTAAATCCCCTAATCTACAGCCTGAGAAACCAAGATGTGAAAGAAGCCCTAAAAGGGATAGGAAAGAAATGCTTCTAGTTTGATACTCAATTTCTAATTCTCTACACTCATAAACAACCAGATTGACAGTGCCCATTTTTAAGAAATAAAAACCAAAGTGCCAAACAATATAGGAAAAGTTGACAGTTTTACTAATACTGAGCTGCAAATTAAAGTAACAATGAGATAACACCAATGTGACTGGCAAAAATTGAAAAACAATGATAACGCCTATTAATTGCTGTGATGTAAAGAAAATGATGCTCTCACATATTGTTAATGGAAAATTGAAGTGTTGCCTCACTTTAGAAGGAACCTAGCAATATCTTTCTAAATAAAAAAAAATTTCAAACCAGAATTTCATCCCTGAAAGTTGGAATATGGAAATATAAGTTCCAGTCCATAATGCCATACATTTAAGGATGTTTATTGTAGCATTGCTTAGGAAGACAAAACCAAGACAGGGAATGTTCCCAACTGGGAAATAAACCTGTACTATTGTAATCCAAAAATCTGTGTCTATTGCTGCACAACAAATTTAGGGGCTTAAAAAACACTCAATTATTATCTTATAGCTTTATATGTCGAGAATATAGACACCCCTTCTCTGAGATGCTACAATAAAGGTGTCAACCAGGACTGGGAACTCATCTAGATGCCCAGTTGGGAATGGATCTGCTTCCAAGCTTCCTCATGTTATTGGCAGAATTCATCTTCTTTCTGTTGTAGGACTGAAACTCCTGCCTTCTTGCTGGCTGTCAGCCAGAGGCTGTTCCCAGGTCTTAGAGGCTAATCTATGGTTCTTTGCCACATGGTCCTCTCCATAATCCCTCTCATAACATGGCAGCTTGCTTCTTCAAAGCCAGAAAGTCATATATGTTTAATCAGTACATACACCACATGAAACAACACACCTTTATATGCCCAAATCTTACTACTACTTCAAGAGTCAGTCTCTCTCTCTGAAGTTTTCCCAGCTCAATACTCATTTCCTGCTAACTTCCTACCCCTGGAAGTAACTTCTTTTTCCACTGAATACCCACAGCATTTCATTTGTATCTGAAAATATTATTTAACACTTCCTATATAAACTATTTATTTACATATGAGACCTTCACTGTCATCTATAAGCCAGTTGAGATACCTTTTCCTTCTATGAATGTTTAACATCTAGTGTAGAGCCTTAGACATAGTAGGGATTCTATAAATATTGAATCAATGAAGGAATGTTAATTAAGAAAAACAATATGGACAGCTTTCTAACTGGAAGTAATGGGAGTCTGTAGCCTACACTACTGGTCTTTAAATACCAACCTATGGACGGCAGCATTCAAATAACCAGGGAAAGTTTTTTGAAATGCAAATTACTATAGCCCAGCCCTGGAAATGTTGGTTCAATAATATGAGGTGGAACCTAATACCTGAGAGTATCTGTATAAGCAAAATGTTGCTTTAATTGCATGCTCTACTAGAAAGTAGTATTTGAGAGCACAGGATTTAGAATCTTTCATAATGTGATTTATGGCCCAACTCTGCCCCTCACCACCAGTGTCCCTTTGGAAGTTAGTTGAGCTTTCAAACTGTTTTCTCATAATACATACCTCATGAGATTTTTAAAATATGTTTGTTTGCTTGCTTGTTAGGAATATGTAAGATAATGCATATAAACCATAGTGTTTGGCACTAATAAACTCTCAATAAATGTTAATAGTAACAAATATTGATAAGGATTATTCCAACATGGATGTGACAGACATTACAAGAATGCCCTTATCGCACACAAACACACACACTCACGTGCACACACAGTTAATAAGTCTCCTAATATTTGCAACAGAAAAACTTCTCCCCTCTGGGAAGATCCTCCTTCATCAGAAATTAACTAATGAAGGTTGTTTTCTTTGATGGTGTCTCAGCATCTAGAGTCACAGACACTTAAGGGAACAAGTATCCTAATCCCATAGGCCTCAGCTATAAACTCTCTCTGTGGAGAAATCATCTGATGAGTAATAAGCTTGTACTAGCCTGGGAAGAAAATCTGAAGATCAATCTCCTGTATATAAAGTAAATTGCATTTTTCCTATTCAGTTGTGCATTCTTCTAGCATATAAGGACCACAGTAAAATCTATAGGATTAGAGGTAATATGACAGCATAATTAACTCAAAGGTTGGGTCAAGTCATCTTATCTTTGGCAAAATAAAAATATAAATGGGGGCCAGCCCAGTGGTGCAGTGGTTAAGTTAGTGTTCTCCACTTCGGTGGCCCAGGGTTCACCAGTTTGGATCCTGGGCATGGACATATGCACCACTTATCAAACCATGCTGTGGCAGGCATCCCACACATAAAAGAGAAGAAAATGGGCACGGATGTTAGCTCAGGGCCAATCTTCCTCAGCAAAAAGGGGCGGATTAGCAGTGGACATTAGCTCAGGGCTAATCTTCCTAAAAAATAAATAAAAATATAAATAGAAAGAAGAGTTACTGATGGTATAAAGAAGCATAAAATGGCCCTGGAGATGATAGTCGACATAGCTATAATGTTCCCAAGTGAAACAAACAGTCTTTACAGAACATAAGCAATTATTAGATAAGACCATTCCACGACTGACATGGAACAAGATAGAGAAAAGGACACTCTGAAAGTATGTCTGAAACAAGACAGGGACAAGGACTCTTGGCAACCAAAGAAAAATGGCTAAACATTCCCTTTTTCCAACTAATGAGTAAATATTCCTTCTTTACCCTCTTTAATTTTCTCCTCTCTTAGGTGTAAATTACCAAAATATCCAATCACTGAATTCCTGATAACACTCGAAACAGAACACGCCTGCACTTCGTCAATCATTAGAATCACCAAGCACAAGCCTAAGTCCTATAAAAAGCCTTCCCAATCCCCTCTTATCCAGCACTCTGGTGCTTCTGGGGTGTGCTCTCCCTTGCTGCCTCATGTGAAATAGCCTAATTTACATGACTACATATGTGCTCCTGGTTGGCTATCAGGCATTGACAGTGTGAATTGTTCTCTTGAACCTTGCTTCATTTTGTTATTCATTTCTTAATTGCAAAAGGAATTAATATGTGTCCCTTATTTTTTAAATACACCCGTTTGTAAAGTTAGAAAAGGAAACTCCCTATTACCCTCAGTCCTCCTCAACTTGCTTAAATTTGTCATGTATTCTTCCAGATGGTGTTTTCTCAACATAAACACAGAGAGAGAGAGAGTTTTTTAAATTAAAAATCAGTTCACACCCCACATTTTTCTGCAAAATGCTTTACTTATTTAACAGTGTTTCATTTTCCATGAGAATACTTATAGATCTATCTCATTATTTTTAGGTGTTTCATGGAAGTACAAGCTATAGATTAACTCTGCCTTATTTTAGCATCACCCTATCTAATTCCAATGTTTTGCTATAAAAAAAAATACTGCATAGAATCCCATGTATTTAAGGTAAATGAGTTCCTTCTCATTTTATCAAAGATTAAACTGAGGTTGAGGGAAGTTACAATTCTTGCCCAAGATCACATACCTATTAAATGGTAGTTCCAGGATCCAAATCTAGATCTTTCTAACTTCAAAGTCTATGTACTTTTCATTGAAGATAGTTTAAAATAAAACATCAAAATGGTTTGGGTACAATATAATTTGAACAACTTCAAACGTGTATTATTTATCCAATTAAAAATCTCTTCCAGAACTTCCACTTCCAGCCAGGATGGAATAACAGAGGGACTCACCCACCTGCCTGAAACAAGAAAAATTGGGCAAAATATATGAAATAATAGTTTGCAAGACAATAAATTGTTGGACAATAAAAGCCAGTGATTCCTGAGAGACAAGAAAAATTGAGCTCTAAATCTTCCCCAGCTTTCCATCTTAAGAAAGTTTCCCAATCCCGATGGAGAGAGGGAGAACTCAGGAAGAGTTTAGTGGACTTCCTAAAGGAAATGGAGCTGAAAATCTGGGGATACCAAGGCAACTAGAGTTTGTATAGAGAATACTGAAGAAGGGGAGTTGTATGGAGAGAGAACCCTGAAATCTGCAGAGGATCTCCCTCAATTATTTAGCTGAGTATTGATCAGTACACACATATGAGGAAACAATTTGAAGCTAGGGAAGAAAATACTGAAAATGTTATAGGTTACAGTGCTTGATGCTCACCCAAGGCTGGAACAATGGCTATTCTCACCAGGCAGACTGGAAAACTTCAAGATTCATGAAGCATTGGGTATGGTGCACAGACAGGACTTGCCTCAGTAGTGGGAAATGATCAGCTCCACACTGAACTCTGTTCCACTTCCAACCAACAAATCTACACAGCAAGACTCAAAATGATCAAACAGTTTCAAGGAACTTAACTGTGCTCCAGAACAAAGCTCAAGGATATTTATAAGAACACAAAAATAACTGGCACTAAACATGGTAAAATCCATAATGCCTAGCATCTAATCAAAAATTACCATGCATGCAAAGTGTAGGAAAACATGACCACAATAAGAGGAAAAATCATTGGTCAAAACTGATCAAGAACTGCAAGAGATGTCAGAATCGGCAATCAAGAACATTAAAATAATTATTATAACTATGCTCCATATGTTCAAAAAAGTTAAGTAGAGATGTGAAAAATAAGATAAAGACTACAGTGTCTGATGTTAAAAAAAATAAATAAATTATGCTGGACGGGACCAACTGCAGATTAGACATTCCAAAAGAAGTGATTAATGATCTTGAAGGCATAGCAATAGAAACTACCCAAAATGAGAAAAAATTCAATCAAAAAGCAAAATGAACAACACATCATGAGCTGCAGAACAATTTCAAGAAGGCTTGTATATGTGTAATTGGAGTCCCTGAAGGACAAGAGAAGCAGGGTTGATATAAAAAATTCTTTCGGAAAATAAAGCTGAGAATTTTGTAAATTTAATGAAACTATAAACCCACAGATTCAAGAATCACAAGAAGGGTCTGTCCTGGTGGTGCAGCAGTTAAGTTCTCACATTCTACTTCAGCAGCCCGGGGTTCACCAGTTCAGATCCCAGGTGCGGACCTATGCACTGCTTGTCAAGCCATGCTGTGGCTGGTGTCCCACATAAAATAGAGGAAGATGTGCATGGACTTTAGCTCGGGGCCAGTCTTCCTCAACAAAAGAGGAGGACTGACAACAGATGTTAGCTCAAGGCTAATCGTCCTCAAAAAAAGAAAAAAGATTCACAAGAAGCCTTAAGCAAGAGAAACATACAATAACTATATATAGAAACATCATAATCAAATTGCTCAAAACCAGGAATAAAGGGAAAATCTTAAATGCAGCCAGCGGAAAGAAGACATATTATGAGTAGCAGAACAAAAATAAAGATAAAAACAGATTTCCTGTCAGAAACAATGCAAGTAAAAGGGCAGTGGGAGATCTTACCAAGATGGTGGCATAGGTGGACACTGAACTCACCTCCCATGAGCACAATCAGGTTACAACTATTCTTGGAAAAATTATCCCTAAGAGAGAACTGAAAACTGGATAAAAAGAACCCCCACTGGGGTCGGCCCAGTGGTGCAGCTGTTAAGTTCACACGTTCCACTTCAGCAGCCCTGGGTTCGCCAGTTCAGATCATGGGTGCAGACCTATGCGTCACATAGCAAGCCATGCTGTGGCAAGTGTCCCACATATAAACTGGAGGAAGATAAGCATGGATGTTAGCTCAGGGCCAATCTTCTTCAGCAAAAAGAGGAGGATTGGTGGTGGATGTTAGCTCAGGGCTAATCTTCTTGAAAAAAAAGAACCCCCAAAACAAGAGACCATCCTGACTGAGGTGGAGGAGGCAGAAATTCCCTTCTTGAGAGAAAAAAACCACCTTCGTGAGCCAGGGAGCTTCACAGCCAGCCCCAGCCAGGAGTAAACCCTAAGTTACACAGCCTTCCCTGAAGGAGTGGGTACCTGAGCCAGGGCATGTTACCACTATAAGCATCCTTCAGACTCAGAAGAACTGAGATGAGTGTCATAATATCTGGCTTTTCTGGCTATTAACTACAACAGGGAATACACTCAGAAAAGCTATCAGACATAAGCGGAAAATTCCTGCTCTTAAAGGGCTCATGCACAACTTCACCTGTCTCAGAAAGCAACCTAAAATCACCAGAAAGAAAGGCACACTGTCCTTTGATGAAAAGAAACTCACTTGGTAGGCTCTTGGCACATCTTGGTAAGAGGTGAGACCACTCTAGGGACAGAGACAGTGGCAGCAGCCATTGTTGTGAGTTAGTACTAATGAGCTGACATAGTCGTTGGCAGACACCATTGGAGTTCTTGCCCTGGCCAGTTAGCCTAGGGGTCTGCCACACCCACTAGAGCACTGATTTAATCCAGCTCAGCCAGAGCAGGTAACTGACCCTAGGGACTGGCTGCACTCAACAGCAAGCCCTCAGGCTACTTGTCAGCCTGTATAGACTGGGTGCCTCATTCTCTGCAGGTTGGCAGTGTATCCACCTCTGTGGGGCAGGACCTGCATGAGGAGCAGGTGGAGTGTAGGGGGCATTGGTGAAGAGTATGGGGGCCTCTTCAGTGGGGTGACTGGGTATGCTCCACGGGGTCAGGATGTGTGCACAGGCCAGGACTGGTTGACAGTGTGTACGGACCTGTGGGAGGTGGGCCTTATCAGTGGCAGAAGATCTGGTGCTTCTCAGACAGCCCAGAGGGGATCAGCCCTGCCTTCCAAAGCCTGAAATAATTGGCTGCTTCCCTGCCTGGGGCCAGCCCCACTCAGCTTTTATCCTGAGAGAGCTGACAACAGCCTTGAAGGCTTGAGGCCTACAGCAATTGCAAGCCCCTGAGCCTAGCAACCAGCCACACTGGGTGCCTACTCACTTAACAGAAAAACTGCAACAAGATTGTGCTATTAGATCTTGCAGTCAACTGTGCTGGGGCTCCCAAAACCCAGTTTACAATCAGCCAGCAAGGGGGAGAAGCCTAGACTCCCTGGGTACCTGCAGCAACAGCAAACCTGACACAGCAGAAGGACACATGTAGCCCACACAGCAGTCACTCCTGGGACATTTGGTATTGTTGACAAAAGAGAAGCACACTGCTGGGCCTCAAAAGGCATCTCTTCCATAAGGCCACTTCTCCAAGACCAGGAGATATAGCTGACTCACCTAATACATAGATACAAGCACAAATAAAGAGACAAAATGAGGAGGCAAAGGAATACATTCCAAGCAAGGGAACAGGACAAAACTCCAGAAAAAGAACTAAATGAAACAGAAATAAACAATCTACCTGACAAAAAGCTCAAACAAAAAGTCATAAGGATGCTCACTGATCTTGGGAGAAGATTGGATGAACAGAGTGAGAATGTCAATAAAGAACAGGAAAATATAAAAAAGAACCAATCAGAAATGAAGAATACTGGAAATGAAAAATTCACTAGCGGGACTCAACAGCAGAGTAGATGATACAGAAGAATGGATCAGCAAGCTGGATGAAAGACGAGAGGAAATAACCAAGCTGAACACTCAAAAGAAAAAAGAATTAAAAAGAACGAGAACAGTCTAAGAGAACTCTGGGACAATAACAAGGGCATTAACATTCATATTGTAGGTGTCCCAGAAGAAGAAGAGGGAGACAAAGGGACAAAGAGTCTATTTGAAGACATAATCACTGAAAACTTTCCTCACCTAAGGAAGGAAACAGACATCCAAGTACAGGAAGCACAGAGAACACCAAACATGATAAAACCAAAGAGGCCCACACCAAGACACATTATAATTAAAATGCCCAAAATAAAAGATAAGGTGAGAAGCCTAAAAGCTGTAAGAGAAAGGCAACAAGTGGCATACAGAGGAAATTCCATATGGCTTGCAGCTGACTTCTCTGCCAAAACCCTACAGGCTAGAAGAGAGTGGCACAATATACTTAAACTGCTGAAAGGAAAAATCCTATGGCCAAGAATACTCTACTCGACAAGGCTATCATTCAGAATGAGAGGAGAGATAAAGAGTTTCTCAGACAAGCAAAAATTAAACGAGTTTATCACCAAGAAGCAAGTTCTACAAAGAACACTAAAGGGGATTATTTAAGTGGGAAAGGGAAGACCACAAATAGCAATATGAAGATTATCCAAAAAAAAAAAAAAAGGCAATAAAATCCCTAGTAAAGGCAAAAATACAGCAAAGGGAGCCAGTCAACCACCTATGCCACACCCACTAGAGCACTGATTTAATCCAGCTCAGCCAGAGCAGGTAACTGACCCTAGGGACTGGCTGCACTCAACAGCAAGCCCTCAGGCTACTTGTCAGCCTGTATAGACTGGGTGCCTCATTCTCTGCAGGATATGCAGATAATATGGAGATCAAAAGACAAAAGTACTAACATTACCTATTTTAATGATAAGAAGGTGATGGATACACAAACACAAAATAAGAGGTAAGATATGATATCAAAAACAAAATGCGACAGGAGAGGAGTAAAAGAGTAGAGCTTTTAGAATGAGGTCAAACTAAAGAGACTATTAACTCATTATAGATTGCTATATATGTAGATTATTATATATGAACCTCATGGTAATCACAAACAAGAAACCTATAATAAATACACAAATACGTAAAAGAAAGTAAGTTAAACATATTACTACAGAAAGTCATCAAACCACAAGAGAAGAGAGCAAGAGAAGCAGAAAGGAACAGAGAGGAACTACTAAAACAGCCAAAAAAATTTTAATAAAATGGCAATAAATACGTATTTCTCAATAGATACTTTAAATGTCAGTGGACTAAATGCCCCAATCAAAAGGCATAAGGTGACCAACTGGATAGAAAAAGAGACCTGTATATATGCTGCATACAAGAGACACACTTCAGACCTAAAGACACTCACAAACTGAAAGTGAAAGGATGGAAAAAGATACTCCATGCAAATGACAAAGAAAAGAAAGCTGAGGTAGCGATACTTATATCAGATAAAATAGACTTTAAAACAAAAACTGTAACAAGAGACAAAGAAGGGCACTACATAAGGATAAAGGGGAAAATCCAACAAGAGGATATAACGCTTGTAAATATCTATACACCACACATAGGAGAATCTAAATATATAAAGCAATTATAAACAGATATAAGGAGAAATAGACAGAAACACAATAATAGTAGGGGACTTTAACATTCCACTAACACCAACAGATTGATCATCCAAACAAAACATCAATAAGGAAAAATTGGCCTTAAACAACACAGTAGACCAGTTGGACTTAATAGATATATATAGAACACTCCCTCCAAAAGCCACAGAATACACATTCTTTTCCAATGTACATGGAACATTCTCCAGGATTGATTACATATTAGGCCACAAAACAAGTCTCCATAATTTTAAGAGAATCAAAATAATACCAAGCATCTTTTCTGACCACAAAAGTATGAAACTAGAAATCAACTGCAGGAAGAAAACCAGAAAATCACAAAAACGTGGAGATTAAACAAAATGCTACTGAACAACGATTGAGTCAATGAAGAAATCAAAGAAGAAATTAAAAAACACATGGAAAAAAAACAAAAATATGACATGCCAACACCTATAGAATACAGCAAAAGCAGTCCTAAGAGAGAAGTTTATAGCAATTCAGGCCTACCTCAACAAACAAGAAAAGTCCCAAATAAACAATCTAACAGTGAACCTAAAGGAATTGGAAAAAGAAGAACAAGCAAAGCCCAAAATCAGCAAAAAGAAGGAAATAATAAAAATCAGGGCAGAAATAAATGAAATAGAGACTAAAAATAGTAGAAAAAAATCAGTGAAACCAAGAGCTAATTCTTTGAAAAGATAAACAAAATTGACAAAGCTATTGCTAGACTCACCAAGAAAAACAGAGAGAAGGCTCAAATAAATAAAATCAGAAATGAAAGAGAAGAAATTACAATGGTCACCTCAGAAATACAAAAGATGATAAGAGGATACTACAAAAAGCTATATGCCAACAAATTGGATAATCTAGAATAAATGGATAAATTCCTAGAATCATACAACCTTTCACAGCTGAATCAAGAAGAAATAGAGAATGTAAATAGGCCAATCACCAGTAAGAAGATGGAAACAGTGATCAAAAACCTCCTAAAAAATGAAAGTCCAGGACCAGAAGGCTCTCCTGGTGAATTCTACCAAACATTCAAATTCTTCCAAAAAATTGAAGAGGAGGAGAAGTTTCCTAACTCATTCTACAAAGCCAACATTACCGTGATACCAAAACCAGGCAAGGACAACACAATAAAAGAAAATTACAGGCCAATATCATTAATGAACATCAATGCAAACATCCTCAACAAAATACTAGCAAACTGAATACAACAATACATTAAAAAGATCATACACCATGATCAAGTGGGACTTATTCCAAGGATACAGGGATGGTTCAACATCTGCAAATCAATCAATGTGATACACTGCATTAAGAAAATGAAGAATAAAATCACATGATCATCTCAGTAGATGCAGAGAAAGCATTTGACATGATACAGCATCCATTTATGATTAAAAATAAAAACCTCTGAATAAAATGGGTATAGGAGGAAAATACCTCAACATAGTAAAGGCCATATATGACAAACCCACAGATAATATAATGGAGATTTTCAGTTTTTCTCAATGGAGAAAAACTGAAAGCTATCTCTGTAAGAACAGGAACCAGACAAGAATGCCCACTTTCACCACTCTTATTTAACATAGTATTGGAAGTCCTAGCCAGAGCAATCAGGCAAGGAAAAGAAATAAAACACATCTGAATCACAAAAGAAGAAGTGAAACTGTCACTATTTGCAGATGCCATGATTTTAGATATAGAAAATCCTAAATAATCCACTAAAAAACTTTTTAAAATAATAAGTGAATATAGTCAATTTGCAGGATAAAAAATCAACATACAAAAATCAGTTGCATTTCTTACACTAAAACAAAGTAGCAGAAAGAGAAATTAAGAATACAACCCCATTTACAATTGCAACAAAAAGAATAAAATACCCAGGAATAAACTTAACCAAAGAGATGAACGATCTGGACACCAAAAACTATAAAACATTGTTGAAATAAATTGAAGAAGACACAAAGAAATGGGAAGATATTCCATGCTCTTAGATTAGAAGAATTAACATAGTTAAAATGTCCATACTTCCTAAAGCAATCTACAGATTCAGAGCAATCCCTATCAAAGTTCCAACAATATTTTTCACAGAAATAGAACAAAGAATCCTAAAATTTATATGGAACAACAAAAGACCCCTAATAGCCAAAGGATTCCTGAGAAAAAGAACAAGGCTTGAGGTGTCACACTCCCTGACTTCAAAATATACTACAAAGCTATAGTAACCAAAACAGCATGGTACTGGCACAAAAACTGACACACAGATCAATGGAACAGAATTGAGATCCCAGAAATAAACCCACACATATATGAACAACTAATTTTCGACAAGGGAGCCAAGAACATACAATTGAGAAAGGAAAGTCACTTCAATAAGTGGTGTTGGGAAAACTGGACAGTCATGTGCAAAAGAATGAAAGTAGACCATTATCTTACACCACGCACAAAAATCAACTCAAAATGGATTAAAGACTTGAATGTAAGATCTGAAACTGTTAAACTTCTAGAAGAAAACATAAGCAGTACTCTCTTTGACATCGGTCTTAGCAGCACTTTTTCAAATACCATGTCTGAGTGGGCAAGGGAAACAATAGGAAAAATAAACAAGTGGGACTACATCAAACTAAAATCTTCTGCACAGCAAAGGAAACCATCAACAAAATGAAAAGACAACCTAACAATTGGGAGAAGATATTTGCAAACATATCAGATAATGGGTTAATATACAAAATATACAAAGAACTCATACATCTCAAAAACTAAAAAACTAACAACCCAATTAAAAAATGGAGGAAAGATCTGAAGAGAAATTTCTCCCAAGAAGATACACAAATGGACAACAGGCACATGAAAAGATGTTCAACATCATTAACTATCAGGGAAATGCAAATCAAAACTACCATGAGATATCACCTCAGGAAACAATGTGTTGGAGAGGATGTGGAGAGACAGGAACGCTTGTTCACTGCTATTGGGAGTGCAAACTAGTGCAGCCACTATGGAAAGCAGTATGGAGATTCCTCAGAAAATTAAGAATAGATCTACCATATGATCCAACTATTTCACTACTGGATATTTATCTAAAGAACTTGAAAACACAAATTCACAAACATACAAGCACCCCTATGTTCAGCACAGCGTTATTCACAATAGCCAAGACTTGGAAGCAACCTAGGTGCCCATAAAGGGACGAATAAGATGTGCTATATATACACAATGGAATACTCTTCAGCCATGAGAAATGATGAAAGCTGGTCATTTGTGACGACATGGATGGACCTTGAGGTTATGTGCTAAGTGAAATAAGTCAAAGGGAGAAAGTCAAATACCGTATGATCTCACTCACAGGTAGAAGATAAAAACAACGACAAACACACACATAGAAACAGAGATTGGATTGGTGGTTACCAGAGGGGAAGTGGGGAGGGAGGAGAATGAAAGGGATGATTAGGCATATTTGTGTGGTGATGGTTTGTAATTATTCTGTGGGTGGTGAAGATGATGTAATTTACACAGAATTTGAAATATATTTCGATGTATACCTGAAATTTATATAATGTTATAAACCAATGTTACTGCAATAAAAAAGAAAAAAAAGGACAGTGAACCATCATCTTAAAATCTCTAATTAGTGTTCAGGTGGCGAACATGATGTAATGTATACAGAATTTGAAATATGATGTACATCCAAAAAAAATAAAAATTTAAAAAAATAATAAAAAAATAAAATGGTAAAAAAAAAATCTCTAAAGAAAAAAATCCTTTTATAATAGACCAAATAATTTCATATCTATCCTTTTCTCAACACATATACACACATGTGAATTCTTCTGACTTTGCATTGCACTTGAAAGTACCCTATAAGGTTAAATCACTTTTCACTTTTTATTTAAGATGTTTTCCAGGTGACAATTTCAGAATTGTTAAAGACAAATTAAGATGATTTACAATGTTTGTGTCATTATCCCACATGATTAAAGCAAATCTAGTCATCCTTGCATACCAACTTGCTGTGCTCCCCACTGAATTCAAAACCGCTTGAAGTAAGAGACCAGATCTTATTGATATAAATCCACAAAATCTCCTCAAGGAAGCATTTTGCATGAAGCTTGACTCGAAGTAAAATTGTCACTTATTTTGTTGCTGCAAGATTACTTGGCTGTGCATAGCTACATATCAAGGAATTTTAAAAAAACAGAGATGCCAATAATAACAGATGACTTCGTTTGCTCTATGCTCCGCATACCAAAGTCATATTCTGACTTAATGTTAGAGAATCAGTTCTAAGGTTATTGACATTAATGAAGATAAGACTTCTGATGACTTACCCAATTGACATATTGTTTTCTTAGCTACAATCAACTTCTTGAGCTACCCGCTGACACCCTAAAGCTATTGGTCAGAGCCGGGCAGTAAGAGGCTATGAGTGTGGTCACATTCAAAAGCTTAGCAGTTCCTACAACAGCACGTAAAGATTTAAATCTTCATAAAAATAAGAAAGATTTCCAACTAGCCCCAGATTTGGACTTCACTAACTCCTAGAGCTATCAAAAAGTGCTGCTGATGTGATTGGAGCTACTTTCCCTTAGAATTTTCTCATTATTCCTTTTCATTTTTTACCTGTCACATGGTTATCTTTCTTCCTCTTTGTAGGCTCTTTTTTCTTTCAGCAAAAGTAACTGCTATCCAGACGTAGAATTGTAGAAATCTACAATGACAGCTTTTTCAATTTTTCTCTTTTCTGGTTGGTGACACAGGGATCAAAATAACTTCAAAGACATCTTGTGGATTGCATTCCTTCATTCATCTATTCCCTGCTTTGTTCCCAGGAAAAATGTAAAGCATATTATGGGCTCTCTCTAAACACATTTTTTAAAAATTTTATTCAAGAAACTTCAAGCCATGGTAATACAAAGCAGTTTTTGTCAGATGTCAGTCTGCAAAAGTAATTTTAATGTTGAAAGACCCATTTAATAAGTGAACATTAGCTTTCTTTTTAAGGCAAATTATTCAGCAAAACTTCATCTAGATGATCAGAAATTGAGGCAGCTTCAGTGCATACTAACACCTTAATCCAGTGATTTATAAAAGAATGAAAGGTAAGAAATGCACCTCCTGACCCTAATGAGTTTTCCATTTTCTGGTAGATAGTGAGCATAGAGGGAAGCAGACAGATTGGTAGAAAAAATGGGACCTTCGGCCTAAGAATTATAAGTGGGAAGCTGGAGAGAATCAAACATTGGGAATGAGTCTCCTGCAAAATCATCTGATAGAAGAATCCTTGAATCATAGCAGCATCATTCCATGGACAGACGTCATGGATGTTAGCCTTTTTTTTTTTTTTTTTTTTTGGAGGAAGATTAGCCCTGAGCTAATGTCCACTGCCAATCCTCCTCTTTTTGCTGAGGAAGACCGGCCCTGAGCTAACATCCATGCCCATCTTCCTCTATTTTATGTGGAACGGTTGCCACAACATGGCTTGACAAGCGGTGCATAGTCCCGCACCCTGGAGCCGAACCAGCGAACCCCCGGCCACTGAAGCAGAATGTGCACACTTAACTGCTGGGCCACCGGGCCAGCCCCTGGATGTTGTTCTTTTATGTGAGAAAATTTATTGTAGACCCAGAGAGAGAATTAGAATTATTATTAGCTAATATTAGTACAGGCTTTCTATGTGCCAGCATATAAAAAATGCATTATCCCATTGAACTTTGACAAACTAATCCCCATTTTCAGATTAAGAAAGCCCTATAATCCCTATTTTCGCATTATGTAACTCAGAGCTGTTAACCTGTTCAAGCCACATAACTAACTGGTGGAACCATGGTTTTAACTTAATTTTAGAACCCTCACTCTTGCTCAAAACAATACACATTTTTTTACTTAAAAAAATAACTGGAATATTTTTTCTAAATTGCATATCACTTTTTTTCCATACTTTCTATTGAGGTATGATTTACATAGGGTAAAATGAGCCATTCTTAGCTACCCTTCATTAGTCATATCCTACGGGTAGCTGGTCCAGAATTCATGGGAATTTTAACAGAGCTATTGTAAAAATGTATGCTACCTTTTTACTATCCTTCTACAGGTCCATTGCCATCAATCACTTTTTCAGTGGCGAGCTCCCAGTGCTTGACATTCATGCTTCCACATTTATATCAACGTGGCAATCACTGCCTTTGTGGAGTTTAACTTGAGTACTGCATTCGTTGTCATGTTTGGTCGTCATATTCTCCTACACATACATCCTGACTGCTATTCTGAGGATGTCCTCAAGGAGGAGAAAAGACTTCCCTCTGTGGTTCCCACCTAACAACTGGCACCATTTCTTCTATATGGCCCTCTCTTGTGTGTAATCTAGCCCAATTCTAACAAGCCCTAGCAGAATATGAAAGTGACCTTGATGTTTTACAGCCTTGTGATTCCCATGTTGAACGCTTGATCTAGAACCCAAGTAATGAGAAAGTGATAGAAGTACTAATCATGTTAGCAAAGAAGTGTTTATGAACTGGACCTCATTTCCTAATATTAGGCACAAAAAAGCCTCCAAGCAAAAGTTTTTCACAGGATGCTATTTGCCCAGAGCAATTTTTCCAGTAGTCTCAAAAATGTGTTGCGCTTCCTAAATTACACAAAAGATTAGCAAATTTTCACAGAGATGGATTTATCTGGAGAGGCATCATAGCCCTTCCACCTGGTGAACAAGCCTCTCTCGCTAATTATTGCTCTTTATAAAATGTATGAAAAATTAGCAATCAATATGCTACAGTAACATCATCCAAAGAGTACTGAAAACCAACTAATGAAGTATTAACCTGAGAGAAGCAACATCAACTTCCAAGAAAAGTTAAGGGTATAAAAGGGAATGTCTTATGCACTGAGAAAGCAGGCAAGAGTCTATAAAGGCATTTGAGGTAGACTGGGGAGCAAAAAAGGAAAATATTAAGCAAATTCCCATGAAGATCCATCAGAACCTCCAGGGATAGTCAGCAATAGGAAACTCTCCCCCAGATCCTGTAACTATATCATTATCATTATATATCATTATCCCATCACCCAACAGTGCCCAGAGGCCCTCGCCAAGATCTGAAGCCATTAGGGATCCCAGAGACAGAGGAGAACTCAGGCTGGCCAATATACTGGCAGGCGCGGCCAGCAGAAAGCTGCCACACTGAAGGGGTCAACCTGGTTCTGCCCTCTAACCTCAAGTCTAGCAGCATCCTGCCTAGTAAGTGACACGAGCTGAAGCTTCTCTTGCTCCAACATCACAAAATCTGACAGCTGTGTCAATTCAGAAAAGTGTCAGTAAAATTTGCCTTAGCCCAGCGTTTCCCAAATTGGAGTCCAAAGAACTTATTCTCACAAGATGTTGAACAGGAAAAGGGTTCCAAGGCCAAGTAGTGGTGAAATTTCTAAACTAACGAATATCAGCTCTCTTTACTACCAGACTTTCCAGAAGTATATTACATAGCAGTGTGCCTTGTGAATCTCTAAGAGAGAAGAGTGTAGAACATTTCCTGTACTTCTTGGACCACAAGATCCTTTTATTTTTTTGAGGAAAATTAGCTCTGAGATAACATCTGCTGCCAATCCTCCTCTCTTTTTTTTTTGCTGAGGAAGATTGGCCCTGAGCTAACATCCATCTCCATTTTTCTCTATTTTATATGTGGAATGCCTGCCACAGCACGGCTTGATAAGCAGTACGTAGGTCCGAGCCCAGGATCCAAACGAGCAAATCCTGGGCTGCCGAAGTGGAGCGCATGAACTTAACTGCTGCGCGTGGGGCCAGCCCCGAAGACCTTTTTTTTAATAAATAGACTATTTGCTCTGTTGTCTCAATTCCAAAATGCACATTTCTCTCATGTTTTAATATTTCTAATATTGGGATTATCTTAAAATCCACATGTACATTTAACAGAGCAATAAAGTTATTATGAAATTGATGGTGAATCTTTCAATCTATCTATCTAATATAAAATGAGAAAAGAGATACATTTTAACAGCCTGGAACCCATGTTCCCTATGATACAGTTTGAAAAATATCTGTTTTCAAAAAAGAGCTGGGTAGGGGCCGGCCTCGCGGCCAAGTGATTAAGTTCGCACACTCCGCTTCGGTGGCCCAGGGCTTCGCCGGTTCAGATCCTGGGCGTGGACATGGCACCACTCATCAGGCCTCATTGAGGTGGTGTCCCACATGCCACAACTAGAATTACCAGCAACTAAGATATACAACTATGTCTGGGGGGGATTTGGGGAGATCAAAAAAAAAGAGAGCTGGGTAATGCTTTTATAAAAGTAACTAGAATGAGTAGACTATTGAAGTACCTACTAGAAAAAATCACTTGAAGAATATCTTCAACTCTAAACAGAATATCACATTTGTATATAAATAATCAATATCCTAATCAGTCATTAACACCGTGCTTTAAAGATTTCTACCAGGGGGCATGTTATTTGCCCTGTTCTAGTGATTGTGGACGTTAATTGTCTTTATTTCTTTAAAAAGTATCTGATGATTCAGGCTGGCCATTTCACACAACCTACCTATTTTGGTGACTTCCTAGTCCTTGAAAACACTTGTTACTGCTATTATTTACTAACTTTAATATGAGTCAGCTTTCTCCCTCGCCTAAGGGAAGTGAAGCTTGTAAACACTTTCTGGAATCCCAGCTCATGTTTACCCAAAGAGTGGAAATGAATTCCAGATATGCTCATTCCTACTCATCACATCTCCCTCACCACATCCTTACCAGGATACCACCAATGGCCTTCAAATAGCCAAAATGTTACCTTATGTGTTGGTTTACTAGGGCTGCTGTATCAAAGTACCACAGACTGAGTGGTAAAAACAACAGAAATTTATTGTCTCACAATTCCGGAGGCTAGAAGTCTGAAATCAAGGTGTTGGCAGGATTGGTTCCTTCTGAGAGTTATAAAAGAAGGCTCTCCCCTTGGCTTGTAGATGGCTGATCTCTCTATGTATGTGACTGTCTCCAAATTTCCCCTTTTTATAAGGAAGGCAATAATTAGGGGCCCACCCTAATGATCTCATTTTAATTTAATTAAAATTTCTCTGTTAAGACCTTATCTCCAAACAAGGTCACTTTCTGAGGTAGT
This sequence comes from Equus caballus, assembly GCF_041296265.1. Taxonomy (NCBI): domain Eukaryota; kingdom Metazoa; phylum Chordata; class Mammalia; order Perissodactyla; family Equidae; genus Equus; species Equus caballus. The sequence continues at coordinate 25,125,823 of NC_091695.1, forward strand.
AGGGGTTAGAGCTACAACACATGAATTTTGAGGGGGACGCAATTCAACCCATAACACCATCTGTAGTAAAGGTTATCTAACTCTTCAGGAACCAGGAATCTTATAAACATCTAGATCTAAAGCAAACCTAGATCAATCCTTTATTCCCTCTTCCTTTCTTAGTAGATGAGTCTCTGGGTGGCAATTTGGACCTGTCGTGGCATTCCAGAGATATTGGAACTACATTTTCTCCAGGCCAGGATGCCTCCCACATCTTTCAGAAAGAGGTTGGCTCTGGTTAGCCAATCAGAACCAGACACTCAGAGAGAATTGAGCTCCAATAAATTCTCAGGGGTATGACTTATTAATAAGAAAGATTATAAGAAAGTGAGAGATTGTTGTTATAAAAAAGCCAGTTTCAAGCTTAACCACAACCTCCAATGGCACCAAACCTGAAATCTAAAATTCCATAATAATGGCCAGTAATTATGATAATTATAGCAACCATTTATTGAATAGTTACTATGTGCCTGGAATAGGTACTGTACATGCATGATTTTGTTTAATCCTCACTACCACTTTATGAGGTTGCTACTTTCAATTAAATTTCACATGTAAGTAAATAGCTTACCACAGACCCTGCCACATAGCATGTGTTTAAAAATCAAAAATACATGCTAATTTTACAGATGAGAAAACTGAGCTTCAGAGACACCTAGACTTCAACTGGCAGTGAGAGACATAGACTATATTTAAATCAAGGTATGTTAGACTCCAAAGCTTGAGATCTTATCTCCTAACCTATGCTGTAGCGCATTCCTATCCCTGTGTCACGGAAGTTCAAAATTATATAAAGTACCAGAGCCATCCATCATGTCTGCTGTCCTTTCTGCATCACTGAAGTCTTTTAGGCTGCCTCTATTTAGTCTCCAGAGCTTGACAACTACTTTTTGAAATTAAACTAGAACTTCACAAATGTAATTTGTGAGCTTCCTCTTTTTCCAGAACCCCTTCCTCCTATACCCAGATAATTACAGAAACTCTTTGTAAGCACCAGGAATGGTCCTGGCTGTCTTTTATGAACTCAGGGGGCCTATGGCTTCCTGCTTCCCAAGAGCTAAGTGGCTAGTGAAAGGAGACCATCCCCTGGCCCAGAGAAACCCAAGTAGCTATTTCAACTGCATCTATTTCACCTTTCCCATCATCTAGCAGTCCTGGGGGCTACAGACCTCAGCTCTTTGCTTGCTCCACATGCTCAATTACCTAAGCTCTTGAACTCAAAGTCAGCATGTTCCTGAAGTCGTCGAAGTTAACTTGTTAGGGGTTTCTTCAGGTTAAGAGAGCTGTCTTAGTAGAGCTTCTTCCAACATAGGTTGGAGTATAGTATGGCCTTGCTCCCTTACCACTATTGCCCCCTACAACTCTTGTCATTAATATAGGAGACTCTGTGGCCTAGCCCAGCAAAACATGGGAAACTTTTTGAAGATGCATGCTCTTTACCTTGACATCAACTGGTGAATGTACCACATAAGACTTAAGATCCCCTAAAAAATTAGAGTCAGCTGATTGAGGAAGGGCCCTCTACTTGGCTAGTTTCCACATCGAATGCTCTCTTTCAGCTTTAGAATTACCATTTCCTTGCCTCAATTTCTGTATCAGAGATACGTAATGTGTCCAAAAATATGCAAAGTAATTTTACATACATCATCTTATCTAACCCTCACAACAACCCTATAAATCCACTCTGTGCCATTGGTTCCTTTTACAGATGAATAAAATAATACTTAGGGTGGTCAAATGGCTTTCCAAATTCCTCGGCTAGGGAATCACAAGAAACAATGGGCATTTTGGGTTTGGCTTTTTTTTTTTTTTTTTTTTGATTCTTCTATTTTCTTCCCTCTACAATCCATTGCATCTCTGATTCTCAACATTCCTTTTCAACTCTAGTGTCTATGATTATATTACAGAAATCTTGCTTGATTATCCCAAGTCAGTTTTCAATCTTACCTGATATTCTCTCATCAATTTTCAGAAATTCATTCCTTCAGAAAAATGTTTTTGGAGTGGATGTTCTGTGTCAGATTCTGGGCTGAGTAAGGGCAGAAAAATGAGCAAGAATGGCATGACTTATCCATTCATTAGTGCCACAACCAGTCCAGAACTTAGCTGAAGATGCCAAAGGCATGGGACCAAACAGGATATAGTTCGACTAAATTCAAAAATAGGGGATAAAGGGCCTTTCATAAGGACAGTAAAAAGAAGTCAGAGTTTAATTCCTGAAAGTGTTCATTAGAACTCTTGGGTGCTTGAAGAGATGATTCAAGAGACTAAAGTGAACCATCTTTAAAGAGGACACCTAGCCTTCTGTTTTCAACAGTTGAGTAAGTGTAACGGTTAACTCATTAGGAAAATATTTTTATCTTCCCTGTTTAACATGTGAAATTGTCAGAATGAGCCAGACATAGGAGCTTCTGTAGGCTATGTTTTTACAACAAATTATTCATAACAGTGAGAGCCAGAGTCAGTCTGACTAATGCAGCTAAACCACTGTCTACACTGGGAAACAGGCCCCAGGCCATTGGTGTCTGGACTTCTTGTCAACAGTACTGTGTCTCTTAATCTAACAGAGTCTTCATGTTCTCATTTGTAACACGGGACTGTAATAACCTATCTAAAATGACTGTTAGCAGAATTCTTGTGGAAAATGTAGTCAAATGCACTATGAAAATTCTTCTTATAGACTCCCTCCTAGAGACGCTATCTTAAGGTTTTTTTAAGTTCAAAGAGCTAGGTTTTTTAGAGTAACAGGGAACTTTCTGACATCTGTTTGCAGAATAAAATTTGCCTTTGCAAGGGTCCATTGTTTTTGGAGGGAGCTCTTTATTTAGTACATTTAGTTTTGCAGATGTTAGGTGAGCATTATTGTCTGTTTGATTGTTTTTGAGAGGAAGACCTGAGTAGGATCACTCTAGGTTATTGGCCCAAATAGCCAAACATGCCAAAGATTGAACTGGCTTCAGCTGCAGTTTGATCCAGAAGCTCAAAGAATAACATCCAGACTTAGTTTCTTTGTGTCTTTGCCTCCTAATGTGTTGTCCTAAGCCTCATGCTGGTCTCCTTTCTGATGGCAAATGGCTACAGCAGCTCCAAGCCTCATATGACAAAATCCAGTGGTGGAAAGAAAGTCTTTCTTGCCAGGAATCCCAGAAAATATCTCCTCAGAGCTCACTGGTTCTGCGTGGATTGTGTGCCTCTCTCTGAAACAATGGCAGAGGGTAGGAATAATAAGCATATGCCACTGACTCTAGACATAGAGCCAATCATTCGCAACCACAAAATAGAGTGGGCAGAATGGTTTCACAGGGGAAATTTAGGGCATTCTTATTAAAAGAAAAGAGATTGAAGACTAGATCACAAGTGAAAGATGTCCACTTATTGGGGAAAGTGAGATTCCTATGCACATCATCTTAATGCAAGGTAGATTGAGATTGGCTAAGAAAAGTTGTGGGCAAAAGGTAGGGAGGTAAAGGGCATGGTACAGAGAGAAGTTGATTCTGAGAAAGATTTCGGAAGGTCACTTAGACTTGAGCACTACTCTTGATTCTGCTGATAGCACAATGGAGGCTTGTCACTCAATTTCATCTTCAGGAACCCTGGGTTCCAGCTCCTGCTCCAACACAAGTCATGCAATGTACACCAACTCAGTTCTCCTCCATAGAGATTCCTCACCTACAGAATAAAAATGGTGCTCTTAAATTCTTAGGCCCCTCCTGCTCCAACCTTGTAGGATTCTTGGTCTGGCCTCCCCGGTTGGCGTCCTCCTTCCTCCATCCTTGGATGTATCCCTCACACTGTGATGGTTCAACCTGTCCTTCCCTCTCCAGATTCTGCTCCAGCCTCTGACATCAACCAGCCATTAACTGCTTTGCCTTATTCCAGCTAAAGAATGAAAGAACCTTTGATATGGGCTTGTTATTTGCATTTTGACAGAAACCTAGAACATGTGCTTTAACACAACAAAATTATTAAAGCAATGGAAATTTGGGTATTTTTTTTTTCATCAGGTGGGCCACAGGTCTTTCAGAAACCATCTCAGAGACTTGACTGCCTTCACAATTTTATTATAGTTAACACTAATATAATTAAGGAAACCATACTTTAATAGTCATATAATGTATTGGGCAACAAATATATTAAAGAATTTTTATGCAAGCATTTGTAATTTTTCTTTAAAATAGGAGCTCTGAGTTAGCGCTAAACTTCTTTCTCTGAAACAAGCGCAGAGACATTGAACTGTATGAATTATAGGGTTATGCCTCCACAATGACACATTGTCTGATGTGGTTTGGAAAGAACATGAAAGAAAGTGGAGGAGATGTGGTGGGAACCTTCATCACAAGTCACTTTTATAATATCTCATCGACCTTCAGTGTGGCCTCCTTAAGACATCGCCTGTTCTTCTCCACCTCTGGGCCTCTGTCCATTCTGTTATCCTCTTGGAATGTCCTTCTCTCCCATCCTAGCTCTACTCTCCCCACTATCCTCCCTTTCTTTCAAATTCCATTTTAAGCGTTGCCTCCCCTAGGAAGTCTTTCCTGATCTCTTTTCTGGAGCACCTCTGAACTCCCACAGCACCCTACTTCTATCTCCACTATGGCAGTGATGAGAAAGTACCCTGCTGAAGGAGATCTCTACTTGAACCCTGCACACTGGCGTAAAAGCTTGGCCACTGCATAAGTTTAAGCCTCATTCTGGACCTTGTTGAGAACTGGGGCTGGTTAACGCCTGCCCAAAGGACAGAACACTATGATAATGTCCAATCTCAACAGGGACTTTTTAATCCCTTTCTGTACCTATGTGACCTCTGAGCTAGCCGCCGGTGATCCCTGCCTCCTGTTATGCATGCCCTTTGTAATCTCCTCCCCTTGACCCCTTGAGCATATGTAGGACACAGTGACTACCTTATGGTAAATAGAAAACTGGAAAAGTAATGAGATGCAACTTCCAAGATTAGCAAGATTAAGAGTTCCAAAAATGTCTGGCTTCCATTCTTAATCTTCCTCTCTTTCTCACTTTCTCTCTCTCTCCCACTATCCCTAAGGGAAACCAGCTGCCATGTTGTGAATTGCGCTATGGAAAGACCCATGTGGCACAGAACCGAGGTCTCTGGCCAGCAGCCCTCAAGGAATCCTGCCAACAGCCATGAGAGTAAGCTTGGAAGAGGATCTTCCCTCAGTAGACCCTTGAGAAAAGGCCACAGACCTGGCTAACTCCTAGATAGCAGCCTGTAAGAGAACCTGAGCTAGAAGCACTCAGCTAAGCCATGTCTGGATTCTTGACCTGCAGAAACTGTGAGATAATAAATGTTCCTTATTTTAAGCCACTAAGTTTTGAAGTAATTTGTAATACAGCAATGGAAAACTCATACAGTAACCAATCAAAAATGCCTTTCAGAATCCTACATTTTTTTGAAAAATCTTTTCCTTCTTGCCCTATATATGTCCTTCACGCTACAAGTCACTTTTTGGCCTTTATTGTTCTTTAAAAGTCTACTATTTTTCAGGCAATATGCTGGTCTAGAGAATCATTATCACGATTCCCATGAAACACACTCTTTTCCAAGAAATTGTATGGGCGTCCAAATCTCAGAAAGGTTTTTTCCAATTAAAAATGTAGGCCTTAGGAAGCCATGATAACATATTTCCATATTTTAACATATGTATTTTAACATTTATATTTATAAAATGTATATATGTTATCTATATAGTTCCCGCATTATTCTATTTGCTGGAAGATTAATTCAGATAAATAGTTATGTCATATTAAAAAGCCTGGACTATAAGAAAAGGAACAAAGCCTATTCAAATGTTCTAAAACAGCTGGTGAGTGAAACCTTCTTATGAACCTAGTAGATTCCCAAGAGAATCGTTTGGGGTCATTAGCTGACATTTTTAACATTCTTTTCACCGATTCATCATGTTCTTACACAAGCCCCAGCATGACCATCACTGGTGAGTAGCTTCAGTTTCTGAAAAGCAGGGGGCTGAGTCCTATAGGAAGGGCCCCCATGGTGACTCTAAACTTGAAAAGGTCACAGCTGCTGCTGGAAGAAGAAATACTATTATCACTGATAGGGACTCTATTAATATTTCATCAAAGTCCTGTAAGGCTTCCTTCTGTGTCTGAATCCCTCATGGGTTTGGTATAAGGTATTAAGTCAGGTCACTTTAGCCTTCAAATTCCTAAAACGTAACCAATAGACTTTTAGTCAAATCAGCTCTAAAAACATTTATTATGTATCTGTCTGCTATGTGCAATAGGAGCTGGGGAGGAGGGAAAGACACAAAGATGACTAAAACACAGAGGTTGTTCTCACAAGTTCAGAGTCTGCAGACCTGAAAAAAGGTTCAGCAATAGTTCTATAATCAGTGACCTCAAAGAGCACCAGAGCAGGAAGCTGAAGGTGAAGACCCAGAGTTTTGATTCCAGCTTTGCCATTTGCATGGACAAGTTACTTTCCTTCTCTGAACCTCATCTTCTCATCTGTACAACAAAGAATCTGGACTACCCCAGGGATGCTGTGGTAGGCAAAATTCTAGGGTGGCCTCCCAAGACTCTCATCCCCTGGTGTACATGAGTGCGGGTAGGATCTATGTATGTAAGGAGATCTTAGTCCCATGATGGAGTTATGTTCTAAGGAAGAACTGAAGGGATTTTTAAAGATGTAATTAAGGTCCCAGATTAGCTGATTTTTCAGTTAATCAAAAGGTAGACTATCTGACTTAATCAGATACAACTCTTTAAAAGAGGGATTAGGCTCTTCCTAAAAGGAGAGATTCTCCTGCAGGCCTGGAAAAATGGAGACACCATGTAGTGAGAGAAGCTGAATGAATCATGAGTGAATCAGCCGTGTGACAAGGAACTGTGAACAGCCTCTAGAGCTGAGGGCGGCCCCAAGTGACATCCAGCAAAAAAATGAGGACTTCAGTCCCACAACTGCAAAGAAATCAATTTGACCAACAACTATATAAGCTTGAAAGAGGACTTGAGCTCCAGAAAGGAACATAGCCCAAGCAACATCTTGATTGCAGCTTTGTGAGATCCTGAGCAGAGGACCCAGCTAAGCCATGCCCAAGACTCCTGACCCATGGAAACTGTAGATAATAAATATATGTTGTTAAAAGCCACCAAACTTGTGGTAATTCATTACATAGTAATGGAAAACTAATATAGACTCTAAATGAGTTCCGTCTTGCCTGCTAATTCTAATGACTGATAATGTCCGCCTGGAACATCACATTCAAAAGGATTCAAAATCTGCATCTAGGTTCAGCTACAAAAAGTGTCATAATTGATTAATAATGTTTACCATTTTATTTGTTTATCAGTTAGCACTCCTAACTTTATTTGTAAGTATTTATCAGTTAGTACTCCTCTGATTTCAAGCAATAAAAATATCACACAAATTGGCTTAAGAAGGGAAAAAGAATTGTTAGATCTGGTATTCATTCAGCAAATACTTACTGAACCCTACTGTGTGATGAACTTTGTTCTAAGCACTGAAGTTACAACAGAAATGAAGTCCTTTCCCTCACAGAGCTCACATTTTAGTGGCTTATAGAAATTAAACGTTCAGGGATAGAGTTGGCTTCAGGCAATGGCTGGATCCAGGACTTCAATATACAATCTCCCTTTTATAGCCACTTTAGTCTCCAGGCTTATATCCTCTCTGCTATACATCTTATTCTTGAGGCTGGCCCAGTGGGGTAGTAGTTAAGTTTGGCACACTCCACTTCAGTGGCCTGGGTTTGAGGGTTCGGATCCCAGGTGTGGACTGATACCAGTCATCAGCCATGTTTAGGTGGCGACCCACATATAAAGTGGAGGAAGATTGGCACAGATGTTTGTTCAGGGCTAATCTTCCTCAAGCAAAAAAAAAAAAATTATTCTTTATCTGGTTACTCAAGAAGATCCCTATGATTCCCTCTTGACTGATCCTTATGGGATAAGCTTGGGCAAGCCAACCACTATGCCCTGGAAAGAGTGACATCCTAGTGGGTCAAGCTCTGTGTTATAGACTGAATGTTTGTGTCGTCCCTAAAATTCATAGTTTGAAGCCCTAGCACTCAATGTGATAGTATTTGGAGGTGGGCCTTTGGCAGGTAATTGGGATTAGATGAGGTCATGAGGGTGTGGCCCCATTATGGGATTACTGTCCTTATAAGAAGAGGGAGAAAGACCAGAGTTCTCTCTCTCTCTCTCTCCTCCATATGAGGACACAGCAAGAAGGCGGCCATCTGTAAGCCAGGAAGAGGTTCCTTCCCAGAAAGCAAATCTGCTGGCATCTTGATCTTCTCAGCCTCCAGGAATAAATATCTGTTGCTTAAGGCACTCAAGCTGTGGTATTTTGTAATGGCAGCCCAAGCTAACCAAGACACTGAGTCAAACATCCAGCCCCGAGGGGAAGGACAAAGTCTGCTCCACCCAATGCACCTGGACTGGGACTATGGGAGAGATGACTCTTGAGCAGGAAGCCAGGGTGATGCTACCAGAAAAACAAAAATTAATCAACACCCAACGTGGTAAAGGAGTGAGGAGTGGCTCCAAGTTTGCCACATATTTGATCTCTGGATAAAAGATAATTCCTAAAGTCCCTAAAAATTCTAAAATTGGATGATATTTATTCTTCTATTTTATTAAATTTTATCAGCTTGTAGTGTTAATTAAATATATGTTCAATGCAGTAAAAGAAAAATGAAGTGATGCAGCAATCTAAAAAGCAGAAGACATGTTCCCCAAGAACCTCCTTAACCACAATGTGCACTCCACTCCACATCCTGAAGACCTGCCATCCTTCCTGATGCTATAATTCTACACCCCATGTTTATTTGGTTTCAGTGTACTCATAAGATTCTTGAGGGGTGGCTTCTGGAAAAGAGACCAAGGCCCCAATGGCAAGATCATGGAGGAAGTCATAGATCATAGAAGAACATTCCTAGGACCACATCAAAGTCAGAGGAGCCCCTACCTTTCCACCAAATGGCCATCAGTTCCCCACAAATTTAAGGAATCATAGTGACAAGGATCTCAGACCCAGGGCACCCTCTCTTGTAACCATGTGATATGATGGAAAGGGCACAGAAGTTAAAATCAGTCAGACTTGGGTTCAAATCCTGGCTCTGCTACTAACTAATTGTGACATCAAAGGAAATTTACCACATTCTTTGGAGCCCCAGTCTCCTCATATGAAAAACCATGGTTATGATACCCACCTACAGGTTCTTATGTGATTTAGTGAGATAACAGCACTCATGACAATACCTAACAGACACCTAGTAATGAAAAGAATTAATAGAGATGAGCCTGCACTGTGGCACAGAAAGCACACTGGACTGGGATTCAAGAATCCTAGGCAGTCTGTAGGCTGCTGTAAAGAGCCCTTAAGACGTTGGACTCTGGAGCCAGACTGCTTGGTTAGAATCCCAGCTCCGCCATGTACTAACTGCATAAGGTACTTGAATTTTACAAGTTATATGAAGTTTAAAGTTACTTGAACATTCCATGCCTTAGTTTTCCTCCTTGTAAAATAACAATGATAATAATAGTCCCTAATTAATAACATTGTTGTGATAATTACATGAGTTCAATAGATGGAAACACTTAGGACAGTTGTCTGACACATGGTTCACACTCAATAAATGTTAGCTATTACCGTTATTACTTATTCATTCAACACGCATTTATTGAAGATATATGTTCCAAGAGCTCTGTTAGGTTCTAGAATTGCATAAATGTGTATATGTCGGTCTCTTCCATGGAGGAGCTCAACACAAACAGATAAATAGATTTTTTAATTGCAAAATGAGATTATGATTACAATAATAGAAGAATGAACTAATGCCATGGAAGTCCAGAAGAGGGAGCCCCACACTGGAAGAATGAGGGAAGATTTCCCAGAGAAGAGAATATTTCAACTGCACCTTACATTCATAGGCCACATAAGCAAAAACGGCAAAGAGAACTTGGGAAGGGGCCAAAGCAATAGAAAAATTAAAAACAGCTATATCTTAGAAATATTGTACTGAGTGAAAAAATGAGAATGAGATTTATATCAATATAAATTTCTGTAATATAAAGACTGGCACACAAAACGACAACCTACATTTTGCAAAAACTCATACAGAAAAGAAAGATGTTCATGAAACATACTGAATGGGAGCAGAAGATCAAGATTCAAACACATAAATAAAATAAAATTTAAAGACAGAGAGAAAGCAAGATCATGAGCATCCAACAGTGACAATGTACCATGAAATAAAAGCCAAGGGGAGGCAGGGATGTGCAGCAGAGACCAAACACAGAATTTGCAAGGATTTGCCAGTGATGTGTTACATCTGAAATTCTGGAAGGGTGAGATCATTGCTGATAGAATAATGCATCAGATTATTTAATCTGAATTCTCAAAAGCAATGTTACGGGCAGTGTACAAATGCACACACACACACACCTCCACACGCACTCACAAGTTAAAATGTGGAATGACGGTGCACACAGCTCAGCAAGCAGAGCCCAGGTTGGATTTTAGTACCACTCATGCCCTCAGCAGGGAACCTTGTGTAGGATGCAACTGCACAGCTGTAAAAAGTGTCCCTGCAGTGATTATTCTCTCTCATTAAGCCTCCAGAAAAACTAAACAGCCCTAAACTGCACACAAAATGAAGAAGCAAAGGAACAGAAGATGCAGATGGTGAGAGTATCCCCTATTGGTAAATCCAAGAGCACTTAGCCACAAAGCAGGTGGAAAGTTGCCAGCCTCAGCCTTCCACACCAGAACATTCATTCCCTGGGCTTGGAAACACCATCTCTTGCAAAATGAGATAACATTCTATCATCTTCAAATGGAATGTCTACAGCGCTGCTCTAGGATTGTTCAGGTCAGCGCATGACTCTTTAACCTCAAATTATTCTCCCTCTGGCCAAGAAAATTTGACCCAAACACTGCTTTTCTTTCTCTGACCTAGGATTTTCATGGAGAAGTTTTACCCTGTGTTCTAAACTTGAAGAATGGGTGGATATTAACATGTGGGAAAGGGAGAAGAGGGCAATGGAGGATGGGATATGGAGGGATTCACAGGAACAAGCAACCTCAAGTGCTAAAGAAAAAGTCATAATCAAAGTGGGTTGTTTATTTATTTGAAAGAAAGAATTAAAAATTTGAAAAGGAACTTTGCACCTGGGAACCATGTTACAGTGTACCGGGCTAGTGATTTTACATCCATGAGTTCATGGCATCTTCACAACAATCCTGTGAAATTGTATTTAAATCATTAGTAGTGCTGGAGGAGGAAGGGAAGGGACATCACAAGGTGCCAGGTGGGAGGGTTCAAGTCTCAAGGTAGGGAGGCCACAGTCAGCTCTTTGACAGAGAAGAAAGCATTTTTAACTGTGGAAGGACATGACAGGCAATATAACATGGGTCTTTAGGGTCATAGACCTTGCAGACAAATGGATCTGATTCTAGCCAGCTAGAGGGGACTTGGACACAGCCATTATCCATTCTAAGCTTATTTCCTTATTTGCAAAATGGGATATAATAATAATACTTGCATCATAGGGTTACGGTGAGGGATAAATGTTTATAAAGTGTTTAACAAAATGCCAATCACATAGTAAGTGTTCAATAAATAGAGACTGTTACTCATTCATGTATTTAAACAATAGTGCTAAGTGCTTTTTTGAGTTAATCACTGATCCAAGTCCAGGGGTACAATGCTCAGCAAAAAACAGACATGGTATTTGTCCTCATGAAGCACGCAGTCTAGTGGGATACATAGGCAATGATGAAATAATCACCAAAATAAAAACTAATTTTGAATCATTCTAAGTGCTATTATAGTTCACATTGTCAAAAGATTGTAAAACTGGTATAGTGTAGGGAGAGCTAGTCTAGAAGGGATCAGGAAACAAAGCAAAATTTGAGTTGAGATCTGAAAAATGAATAGAAGCTAACAAATGGATATGGGAAAGCACTCTAAAGAGAAGGATCAGCATATGCAAATACCCCGTGATAGGAGAGGGCATAGTGCAGTCTAGGCGATAAAAGTTGAGTGTGGCTAAAGTATTGAGATGGAGAGAAAGAGTAGTGTAAGATGAAGCCTGGATGAAGAGAGCTATGTAGGCAGGGACCGCACTTTATGGGCAATGGTGGGAATCAATGAGAAACCTCCAAAGGATTTTCATTTTATTGGAGTTGACTTGTCAGACACATGAGGAAGAGTGGGATAATATGTTCACATGAAGTTTTGAAAAGATGGTTCTTGCTATTTGTATAAGATTGGATGAGAAGGAAAAGATAGAATGGATACTGGGAAAATTGGTTTGCAATAACAGCAGTCCATGCTAGAGATGATGATGGCCTAGGATTGCCATGGAGGAAATAGCACAAAGTGAAGAAATCTGAGACCTATTTAGCAAATTGAATTGCTATGAATTCAGAAAATTGAATTAAGGATGCCTCACAGGTTTCTGGAAGTGCTAGTTGCTGACACAGGGAGCACTGGAAGAAGTCCCAATTTTGGGGAAAGATAATACATGAATTTCTTGGTGGCTAAGTTGAGGCTAAGATGTCTTTGGGATATCCAGGTAGAGATTTCACACAGATATGTTTCTGGAGTTCAGAGATGTCTAGGTTATGGATATGTATTTAATAGTCATTGGCATATAGATGTCACAAGTGAGATAATGTAGGGTGAAGATGTAGAATAAGTTGAGGAAAAAAGGTGGCTTTCAACTGAGCCCTAAGGAATTCCAACATAATGATTGGGTAATAAAGTATAAGCCAGCAAAGGAAGACAGAAAAGGAGTATTCTAAGGTAGGAAGAAAACCAAGAAAACGTAGAGTCACAGAAGCCAAGGAAAGAGAGTTTAAAGGAGTCAACATTATTAAATTCTGCTGAGAATTATGTAAACTGAGTGTCATATAATCATAGGTCTATTTGTTATTCAACAGCTTAAAATTGCACATTTAATCAAGATAAAAAAATTGTAAAGGCTCAAAAGTTTAAATCATTTGCTAAATTTATGCAGCCAAAAGACAGCGAACAGCATTTCAAATCCAAATCTTGCACCAAAGCCATTCTGTAGAGGTTCTTGGGTTCTTCTGTCTTCCTGGGGGATTAGATGTAGTGGTTCCTCACCAAGAAACTGCAACTTGCAAAACTAGAGGAATCTGACACTCAGAACTTGGAAGCAACATTTGTCTCCTCTCTTCCCAATGGCCACACATCTCAATAGAAGAACATCATTTGTTGTCTCTATATAAATAAGTAGTGGAGGGAATGGCAAAAGAGACATGATAAATGAGATAAGGAGGTTGTAGCATTTCCCAGGATTTAACTCAGTTGTAGCTGTGATTTCTTCTTAAGTCTAGACTGAGATCGGGTGCATCAGGGAAACTGTATGACACCTGACCACAGTCTCTTTTCAGAAGAGCTACAGAGAATCTGTGAGGAAACTTTTAAAAGGGAAGGAGGAGCCTGGCCCAAAACAACGCAATTCAGAACCAAAGTCATATTCACCAGGAAGAAGCCACAGTTCTGAGTTCAGCATAGCAGCTATTACATAAATCCATCCCCAAATCAACATGCTAGGTCAGAAAAGAGAAAAGACAGGATGTCAAGTCTGAAAGAACCATTTTATCATTTTTCCCTCCTTTCAACACTGCTAGCTTCTCTCTCAAGCCCTGCCTTAGGATCATTAAGATCATCTTATAATGGTGTTGATCCCTGTCATGTCAGTCACCCCCTGAAGCCCAGGACTCCCAGCTCACCCTTATCCACTAATTCTAATACTCTATGGCTCAGTCACATTTTCTGAACTCATCTTCCACCATGCTCCTTCTGAAATAATTTCACTATGACTCTGGAACTCAAGGTATCTCATCAGTAAACTTCCCTGAATCCTCAAGCTTTTCTGATAATATTCCCTTTCACCTTCTTGCTCTAACTGAAACCTGATTCTTCCTTGAGGACACTGAAGGCCTCTCAAATGATGGCTCTTTTCCTTCACTCCTTGTGCTATTGGAGCTGGAGTTGGGGTAAATACCCTTCTTACCGTTTCACTGACGCTTCAAGATTGTTCTCCCTCCTTCCTCAACCAAAAAAATAAAGCTTTGGGAGTGACGTCAGCAACACGGTGGAGTGAGCAGTTTTCTTTGTCTCTCCCCCTTAGAACTACAACTAAATGGACATTCATTGATCAACAGAGAATACTCACAGAGCACCTCAGGATGCCTGAGAGACCTTCACTGCTATACATTGAAAAGTGGCTGGACTACCCCTGGGGAGGAGGTGGAGATAGGTGAAAACTCTCCAGCCCCCAGACAGCCTAGTACCTGCAAGTGACTCTCTCCCAGATGACACGCTCATAGCACCACCATGGCCCCGAGGGTGGGTGCGCACATTGGCACAACTGTGGAAACAGGCGACTACAGCCCTAAGTCCTACATGATTGCCCTGTGGACCAGTGGGAAAATCCACAGTCCCACAGCAGCTGCAGGGAGAGTCTCTGGTTGGCCCTAGTGAAGAGGCTCTGCCCACCAAGCCCAAAGGCTGGGAGACCTTGGAGCAGGAGTGGCTCGACTGGGGTAGCTACCAGCTGGTTGCATTAAACACCCACAGCTCTGCTGTGACCCAAAGGGGGAAAGTGAGATCCAGCAGGACTGTGTGAGTGGGCAGTGACAATCTGGAGCCCCAGCATGACTGCTCCTTGGTCCAAGGGGAGAATCCATGGTCCCACAGCAGCCCCAGGGAGAGTCCCTACTTGGCCCTAGTGGAGAGGCTCTGCCTACCAAGCACAAAGGCTGGGTGACCTAAGAGCAGAAGTGGTGTGGCTGGGTGAGCTAACCACTGGCTGCATTAGATGACCATAGCTCTGCTGTGGCCCAGAGTTGGCAAGTGAGATCCAGTGGGACCAGACAGTGGCAGAGCTGTGAGTCTGGGCGAACCAGCTCTCAGATGCTGCAAAAGCCCATAAAATGACAGCAGACCCTAAGGAGGGACCGTATCTAGGCCGGTCTGTGTGAGCAGGCACTGGCAACCTGAAGCCCCTGTGTGATTGCTCCCACTGTGGACAGGAGACCCCACAGGGCCACTGTGGTCCCAAGACGGGGACGAGGATTGGTCAGGAACAGCTTACAGGGATCCTGGTCAGCTCAGATTACACAGCTGCTGTCTCCTCTCCTGCAGTGGCAGCAAGTGGAAGCAGTAACCAATCTATCTCTGTGCAGAGGCACAAATACAAGCCATCAAGCAGTATGAAAAAATATATTAAATCTATGGAACAGAAGGAAAATGACAAGTACCCAGAAAACAAGCCTGAAGACACAGAAATCTATAACCTAAATGACAAAGAATTCAAAATAGCTATCATGTAAAAACTCAGTGAGTCAAAAGAGAATACAGATAGCAACTCAATGAGTTCAGGAGGTATGTCACAAAAGAGCTTGTTATTACAAAGAAGAACCAATCAGAAATGTAGGGGATGAAAAACACAATGGGGAAGATTAAGAAAAATCTGGACTCCCTGAACAGTAGAGCTGATAATATGGAGGACAGAATTAGCAGTTTGGAGGATAGGAAGATAGAAATGCTTCAGATAGAGGAGGAGAGAGAACTAAGACTAAAAAGAAATGAAGAAACTCTCTGACAAATATCCGACTCAATTAGGAAATGCAACATAAGGATTATAAGTATCCAAGAGGGAAAAGAGAAGGAGAATGGAGCAGAAAGCTTATTCAAAGAAATAATAGCTGAGAACTTCCCAGACCCGAGGAGAGAGCTGGAAATCCATGTGACAGAAGCTAATAGATCTCCAAACTTTATCAATATAAAAAGACCAACCTCAAGGCATATAGTAGTAAAGCTCGCAAAAGTCAACGACAAAGAGAAAATATTAAGGGCAGCAAGGCAGAAGAAAATAACCTACAAAGGAACCCTATCAGGCTGTCAGCAGATTTCTCAGCAGATACCTTACAGGCTAGGAGAGAGTAGAATGATATATTCAAAACTCTGAAAGACAAAAACCTGCAGCCAAGAATACTCTATCCAGCGAAAATATCCTTCAAACATTATGGAGAAATAAAAACATTCCCAGATAAACAAAAGCTAAAGGAGTTTATGGCCACAAGACCCCACATACAAGAAAAGCTCAGGAAGGCCCTCATGCCTGGAAAAAAGAAGGAAAGGGGCTACAAAACCCTGAGCAAAGGACATAAGTAGAAAGACAAAATCAGAAAATTGCAGCTCTCCATCAGAACAGGTTAGCAAATGCTTAAGTATAACATTAAAGATAAAGGGAAGGGAAACACCAAGAATAAATATAATCTTATCACTTTAACCACAAACTCACAACACAAGAAGAAAAAAAGATGTGACAATAACAACCTAGAAGTGGAAGAGGAAAGGCATGGAACCAGCTTAGTCTAAGGAAACAATAGGCTATCAGAAAATGGACTATCTCATCTATGAGGTGTTTTATACAAATCACATGGTAACCATAAAAAAAATAATTAGAACAGAGACACAAATTACAAATAAGAAGAAACCCAATATGGAAAACTACCTAACTGAATTGGTAGTCAGAAATTCATGGGACAAGAAACAAAGGAAATGCAGAAGAACCAGAAAATGAGTGATAAAATGGCAGCATTAGGACCACATATTTCAATAATCACTGTAAATATAAACGGATTGAATTCTCCAATCAAAAGACACAGAGTGGCAGCATGGCTTAAAGAAGAAGAGCAATTAATATGCTGCCTCCAGGAAACACAGCTCACCCCAAAGACAAACACAGACTCAGAGTGAAGGGGTGGAAGACAATACTCCAAGCTAATAGTGAACATAAGAAAGCAGATGTCACCATACTTATATCAGACAAAGTAGACTCCAAGGCAAAACAGGTAAAGAGAGACAAAGAGGGTAAGTTTATAATGATAAAAGGGACACTCCACCATGAAGATATAAGACATAAATATATATGCACCCAACAAAGGAGCATCAAAGTACGTAAAGCAACTATTAACAAAACTAAAAGGGGATATCAACAACAATACAATAATAGTATTGGACCTCAACACCCCACTAACACCAATGGATAGATTATCCAGACAGAAAGTCAACAAGGAAATTGTAGAAGTAAATGAAAAACTAGACCAGATGGACTTAATAGATATATATAGAACACTCTATCCAAAAACAGCGGGTTATACATTCTTCTCAAGTGTGCATGGAACATTCTCAAAGGTAGACCATATGTTGGGAAACAAAGCAAGCCTCAACAAATTTAAGAGGATTGAAATAATATCAAGCATCTTTTCCAACCATAAGTCTATGAAACTAGAAATCAACTAAGAGAACAAAGCTGGGAAAGGGGCAAAAATGTGGAGATTAAAGAACATGCTACTGAATGACCAATGGATCATTGAAGAAATCAAAAGAGAAATCAAATATTATCTAGAGACAAATGAAAATGAAAACACACCATACTAACTCATTTGGGATGCAGCAAAAGCGGGAAATTCATTGCAATACAGGCTCACCTCAATAAACAAGAAAAACCTCAAATAAGCAATCTTAAACTAAACCTAACAGAATTAGAAAAAGAAAAACAAACGAAGCCCAAAGTCAGTACAAGGAGGGAAGTAATAAAAGTTAGAGCAGAAATAAATGAAATCGAAACAAAAAAGACAGTAGAGAGGATCAATGAAACAAAGAACTGGTTCTTCGAGAAAATAAACAAAATTAACAAACCCTTATCCAGGCTCACTAAGAAAAAAAGAGAGAGGACTCAAATAAATAAAATCAGAAATGAAAGAGGAGAAATCACAGCAGATACCACAGTAATACAAAAGATTATAAGAGAATACTATGAAAAACTATATGCCAACAAATTGGACAACCTAAAAGAAATGAATAAATTCGTAGACTCTTAAAACCTCCCAAACTGAATCAGGAAGAAATAGAGAATCTGAATAGACCAATCACAAGTAAAGAGATTGAAACAGTAATCAAAAACGTCCCAAAAATAACAGTTCAGGACCAGACGGCTTCTCTGGAGAATTCTACCAAACATTCAAAGAAGATTTGATACCTATCCTACTCAAACTATTCCAGAAAATTGAGGAAGACGGAGCACTTCCTAACACATTCTACGAGGCCAACATCACCCTGATCCCAAAGCAAGAAAAGGACAATACAAAGAAGAAAATCTACAAACCAATATCACTGATGAACATAGATGCAAAAATCCTCAACAAAATATTGGCAAACCAAATACAGCAATACACTACAAAGATCATTACACCATGATCAAGTGGGATTTATACCAGGGACACAGGGATGGTTCAACATCCACAAGTCAATCAACATGATACACCACATTAATAAAATGAGAAAGAAAAACCACATGATCATCTCAATAGACACAAAGAAAGCATTCAACAAGATCCAACATCCATTTATGTTAAAAATTCTCAATAAAATGGGTATAGAAGGAAAGTACCTCAACATAACAAAGGCCATATACAACAAACCCAGAATCAACATCATACTCAATGGGGAAAAACTGAAAGCCATCCCTCTGAGAACAGGAACAAGACAAGGGTGTCCACTCTCACCACTCTTATTCAACACAGTACTGGAGATTTTGGCCAGAGAAATTAGACTGGAAAAAGACATAAAAGGAATCCAAACAGGCAGTGAAGAAGTGAAACTCTCGCTATTTGCAGATGACATGATCTTATATATGAAAAACCCTAAAAGATCCATCAGAAAGCTACTAGAAGTAATCAACAATTACAGCAAAGTTGCAGGGTACAAAATCAACTTAGAAAAATCAGTAACATTTCTATACTCTAATAATGAACTAACAGAAAGAGAACTCAAGAACACAATCCCATTCACAATTGCAACAAAAAGAATAAAACGTCTTGGAATAAATTTAACCAAGGAAGTGAAAGACCTATACAATGAAAACTACAAGACTTTCCTGAAAGAAATTGATGGCAACATAAAGAGAAGAAAAGATATTCCATGCATATAGATTGGAAGAATAAACATAGTTAAAATGTCCATGCTACCTAAAGAAATGTACATACTCAGTGCAATCCCAATCAGAATCCCAATGACATTCTTCACAGAAATAGAACAAAGAATCCTAAAATTCTTATGGGACAACAAAAGACCCCAAATTGCTAAAGCAATCCTGAGGAAAAAAGAACAAAGCTGGAAGCATCACAATCCCTGACTTCAAAATATACTACAAAGCTATTGTAATCAAAACAGCATGGTACTAGTACAAAAACAGGCACACAGATCAATGGAAAAGAATTGAAAGCCCAGAAATAAAACCACACATCTATGGGCAGCTCATCTTCGACAAAGGAGTTGAAAACATACAATGGAGAAAAGAAAATCTCTTCAACAAATGGTGCTGGGAAACCTGGACAGCCAAATGTAAAAGAATGAAAATAGACCTTTTTTTTAGGCCATTTATAAAAATAAACTCAAAATGGATCAAAGACTTAAAGGAAAGACCTGATACCATAAGACTTCTGGAAGAAAATATAGGCAGTATACTCTTTGACATCAGTCTTAAAAGGATCTTTCTGGACACCGTGTCTTCTCAGAGAAGGGAAACAAATGAGACTTCTTGAAACTGAAGAGCTTCTACAAGGCAAGAGAAAACAGGACTGAAACAAAAACACAACCCACCAACTAGGAAAAAATACTTGCAAATCATGTATCCGACAAAGGGTTAATCTCCATAATATATAAAGAACTCATACAACTCAATAACAAAAAATCAAACAATCCGATTACAAAATGGGCAGGGGATATGAACAAACATTTCTCCAAAGAAGATATACGGATGGCTAATGGCACATGAAAAGGTGTTCATCATCACCAATCATCAGGGAAATGCAAATCAAAACTACACTAAGATATCACCTTACTCATGTTAGAATAGCTAAAATAACCAAAACGAAAAATAACAAATGTTGGAGAGGTTGTGGAGAAAAAGAAACCCTCATACACTGCTGGTGGGAATGCAAACTGGTGCAGCCACTATGGAAAACAGTATGGAGATTTCTCAAAAAATTAAAAACGGAAATATCTTATGACCCAGCCATCCTACTACTGGGTATCTATCCAAAGAAGTTGAAATCAGCAATTCAAAGAGACCCATGCACCCTTATGTTCACTGCAGCATTATTAACAATATCCAAGACATGGAAGCAACCTAAGTACCCATCGACTGATGACTGGATAAAGAAGATATGGTGTGTATATATACAATGGGACACTACTCAGCCATAAAAAAGGATAAAATCATCCCATTCACAACAACATGAATGGACCTTGAGGGTATTATGTTAAGTGAAATAAGCCAGATAGAGAAAGACAATCTCTGTATGTCTCCACTCAGAAGTGGAAGGTAAACAAACATGTGGACAAAGAGAATAGATTAGTGGTTACCAGGGGAAACGGGTAGGAGGTGGGCACAAAGGGTGAAGTGATGCACCCATAATATGACTGACAAATGATAATGTACAGCTGAAATTTCACAAGGTTGTGAACTATCATAACCTCAATAAAAAATGAAATAGAAAAAATAATAAATAAATAAAGCTTTGAATCTCATACCATGAAACTATACCTACACTACCCCTTCATGTCACAGTCACTTTCCCACTCCTCCAAAGTCAAGTCCCTACTCCTCAATACTTGGAGATTTTAACTGCGGGATCACTATCATTCTCTCCAACAGAACTCCTGTCCTAAGTCTTATACGTCAATATCCCCATAGAAAATCCTTCCCACATTCTGGCCTCTCAGTATCTTGACCTCCTTTCCACCATCAATCTTATCCTTTTCTGGTCCTGTTCCAGGCCTATTATTAACAATAATTGCAACCTTTGCATAACCACAAATTCAAACATTCCACTCTCTAACCACTATGTTCTAGGCCCCAACTGTAACAATTCTTTGACTACACCTGAACCTTAAATCTACTTATCCTACCACCTTTTCACTGTCCCTCATGTCTCACTTCCTCCTTATCTTCCCTGGTCAATCGTCATCATCATTGCCTTGCACACACCTTCAATTCCATTGTCCCTCTCTTGCTTTGTCATATTCACTTGGCTAAATCATAGTTCTAATTCAACCCAACTCACTGGCTTCTCTGCAGTAGTACCCATTCAGCTAATAGAAAAACATGCTGCCATGCTAGCTGGTCTCACTTTTTATCCTCTAATTATTCTCAAAGCTCCAATTGCTGTCTGGCAACTGTACTATATTTCTTTAGTCCATTCACTCTCTTAGACTATTTCATCCCGTCTCTTCTCTCCTTAAACCTCTGACACTACTGCTTCATGCTTTCTCACAGCTAATGAATTTGATTATTTCACACTGAAAACCAAAAAGAACTTGCATAACTTTCCTTCACCACATCTATGCACCTGCTTGAGTCTGTGCCTCTATGCTCCTACCATCTCTCCTACACTCATGCTCCTATTTAAGGCCAACCCCTCTATTTGTAGACAAAACCCCACCTCCTTTTGCCTAGTCAAGGACATTGCTCTTCCAATTTTCCCCTCTCTTTGTTGCATCTTCAGCTTTCCCCTTTCTACTGGATCATTCCCATCAGCATACAATTATGCTATTCTTTCTCCCAATATTATTATAATAACCAAAAACATTATTCTCCATTCCATTCTTTTTCTTCTCTTTATAGCAAAACTCATTGAAAGAGTTGTCTAAACTCACTACGCCTAAATTCTCTCCTCCCATTCTCTCTTAAATCCAATCTAATGAGGCTTTTGTCAAAACTGCTTTTTTGAAGGTTACCAATAATCTCCGCATGGCTAATTCCAAAGGTCAATCTTCAGTCCTGATCTTACTTTACCTTTCATTAGTACTTAACACAATTGGTGACTCTCTTCTTCAAACACTTTCTTCACTTGGCATCCAGGATTCCACACTTGCCTGGTTTTCCTCCAACCTCTCTCTTTCTAGCTCCCCTTTCTCAACCTACTTTACTGGTTCCTCCATATGTCCCTGATCTCTAAATGAAGGAGAGTCCCAGGACTCACTTCTTTGGCCTCCATTTTTATCCATCTACATTCATGGCTTTAATACCATAGATGCCCATGACTTTCAAACTTATATATCTAGCCCAGACCTCTCCCCTTTAGTCCAGATTCTTGTCCTCAACAGCCCACTCTACATCTCTATTTGACTATCTAATAGATATCTCAGATTTAACATATCTATCACAAATCTCCAGATAGTCCCCCTAAAACTGGCTCCTCCCACAGTATTTCCAATCTCATTTACTGGTGAATCCAACCTTTCAGTTGCTCAGGCCAAATACATTGAAGTCATCCTTAGTTTCTATCTTTCCCCACATCAATGTCAGCAAATCCTCTCAGATATAGCCATTTCTTTTGCATATATCTCCAAGATAAATCCAGAATTCTATTGCTTCTCACCATTTCTATTGCTATATGAATATAGCAACCCTGATATGAATCAAGTTACCATCACCTCTCCTCCTGTATCATTGCAATAGCCTCTTAACTGGTCTCCCTGCTTCTATGTGTGACCTCCTATAAGCTATTCCCCACACAGGAGCCAGAGGATCATGTTAAAACATAAGTCATATCTTGGGTTCCTCTGCTTAACACCCTCCAATTGTCCTAAGCCAAGCTCCTTACCGTGTGTTCCAGAGCTCTGCAAGGCTGACCCATCACCTCTGACCCCATCACCCAGCACTCTCCCTCTCCCTCACTATACTCCAGCCAGGGGGCCTCCTTGTCATTTTTCTAGCATGCCAAACTTGCTTCTGCCTCTGGATCCTCCTCCTAGCTGTACTCCCTCTGCCTGGAATTACCTTCTCCCAGATATTGGCCATCCTCACTCACTCACTTCCTCCAGATATTTTTTCAAATGTTGACTTCTCATTGAAGCTTTCCCTGAATACCCTATCTAAAATTCACCCTCCCAAACACACATTTCCTATCCCCTGTCTTCACTTTTTATTTCCCTCCTTAACAGGAGGAAAATTGGTATAACTCACTATAGATTTTACTTGTATTAAACTGTGAGCTTGATGAAGATAGGGGTTCTTCTTCGTTTCCTTTATTATCATCTCTCTGGAGCTTAGAACAGTGTCTGGTACACAATAAGAGCTTAATAAATGTTTGCCAAGTGAATGAATTAAGAAACTGAGTCTCAAGGAGGTTAACTTATTTCTCCCAAATTACAAATTCAGCTGCTAGTAATGGTCAAAGCCAGAACTCAAGCATCATTTCAGGACTCCCATGCTTTCAAAATGGCGACCTGCCCAAGCCAGGACGGAAAACTCTCTATTCCTGTTTGGAAGAAGCTGCCCAAGGTTCCCATACTTCCTGACTTCCTATAAAATATTCACAATCCTATGAAATAAGCTTTCCCAGTGCCCCTGCTGGGACTTCCCACTCATCTATAATTTAGTCAATCCAAACAAATAGGACAGAAAAGCAGCCACTGCCCTATGAATAGAGAAGCAAGTAAACAGCTCTCTAAATTTCAAGTTAGCGATTCCAGAGAGCAAAGAGATTTTAGATAAACCAAGATAGCCATTATCAGCCCTGCTGCAAGTATTAAGCCCACTAAGAAAATTATGCCTTATCTCAACTAATGTGCCACTGGGGAATGAAGGCCCACTCACGAAAACTGAACTTGATATAACCCTTCCCTTCAGGGCACAGTTACCAAGAAATTCAGTGTTCTGATTGGCCTGGAAATTCTGTATTCGAACTAATAAAATTTACACATGCTGCAAGTACTAAACTGCATGCAAGGTATTCGCTTCTGTTGAGAGATGGGTGTAAAGACAAAAATAAGAAAATAATACCATTTACTGAATTTTATAATGTGTTGAACTTGAATTAAGAGCTTTATAATCAGTGCATCATTTTATCCTTACAGCAGCTCTGCAACATGATGTAATGTCCACATTATGACTGAGAATACTGGATTAGTTCATCTTCCTAAGACCCTAGAATGAATAAATATCACAGTGGAAATTCTGATCCAGGTTCCTCTGGACTCTAAAGCTGAGGTCATTAACCAATGTATCAGACTGGCTTCAGCTAAGAAAATTAAGAAGTTAAGAAGCGGTAAGATTCAGACTTGCCTTTGCCTCAAGGAGCTGAGATTTTATGCAAAAAAATCCAGAAAAACATCTAACACTGATTCTTTAAAAAAAATGCTGATCACTGTCATGATAGGTGCTAATTAGGGAGAAATTTACCCTGAAAGGAGTTAGCTAAGAATCTTCTATGTGTAAAGCATTTGAATCATGTTTAAATTATAGGTAAGATTTAAAAGGTTAATATGATGCAAAGGGAATTCCAGGGGGAATTTTTACCTGACAAAAGACAAAATCTTGAAACAATTATAGCAACAATCTTCATACGTATAAAACTCTGAAGCTAACATTGAGAGTTAGTTAACACCCCCAGCTCTCCAGAAGGGGTTGATAACTATACCCCAACAGGAGGACTCATATACCAAACTCCTACATATGTCATGCTTGGACTTCTGAAAGGAATCAAGAGAGTGCCTGCCCCTAAAGTTCTCCTCCATTTGTCCTGAAGACCTCTGTCTGCTTATCTGAGTAGCTGAACTTCTGCCAGACAGATATTCAACGGGTTAACAATCTGATTCTAAAAGCTAAAAGCTCCTAGGAAAATTACAGTCTATAAATCACACTTCACCCTGTATTGATTTACTCCCTCGGCTTCCTCCTAACCCAGCTGAGAGCTAGGGTCTGATCCACAAAGAGTATTGGTAGGGAAGAAGGAGGGGGAAGGAAGAGGAAGAAATAATTCTAGAACCTGGGGTAGACCCCAAGGGGCAAGTCTAAGTGAAGTCCTAAGGCTGAGCTGTCAGTCAGTAAGTGCTTAGACTCAGTAAAGAATGAGGCAAACAGTAGGAGGAGGGAATCGTTACAAGGAGCAGAAACCCAGCTCAAACTGGCCTCAGCAAATTAAGGAATTGATTGGATCATGTCTCTGGACTAAATTCAGGAAGGTTTGTGCAGCAGCTAAACTCTCAGACTTTGTCACCATGTCACCTGAGTTCAGATCTGTGCTCAAATCTTTACTCACTGGAGGACTTTGGGCATGTTACTTAACTTCTCTGGGCCTTATTTACTTTGTCTGGGTAGGGGTGTGATGATAATAATAATACCTACTTCACAGATTCCTTGTGGGGATTGACTAAGTCAGTGCAAGTATTATGGGTTGAGTTGTGCCCCCCTAAAACATATGTGGAATTCCTAACCCCCAGTACCTCAGAATGTGACCTTATTTGAAAATAAGGTCTTTACAAATGTAATTAGTTAAGATGGGGTCATAGTGGAGTGTGCCTTTATGAGTGTGAGTGTATGAGTATAGAGTGTGCCGGTATGAGTGCTATGCTTGTAAGAAGGAGAGAAGAAACACAGAGACATAGACACAGGGAGAGAATGCCACATGATGGTGGAGGCAGAGAATCAAGCGCTACAGCTGCAAGCCACAGAATGTCTGGGACTCCCAGAAGCTGTAGGAGGCAAGGAAGGATTCTCCCTTCTAGGTTTCAAAGTGAGAGTATTAGTTTGCTTGCACAGCCGTAACAATATACCATACCTGGGCAGCTAAAACAACAGAAATTTATTTTCTCAAAGTGCTGGAGGCTGGAAGTTCCAGATCAAGGTTCAGCAGGGTTAGCTTCTGGTGAGAGCTCTCTTGCTGGCTTGTAGATGGCCACCTTCTCGCTGTGTCCTCACATGGTGGAGAGAGAGAAAGAGAGCACTCTGCTGTGTCTTCTTATAAGGACACTAATCCCTCAAATCAGGGCCCAACCCTATGACCGTATTTACCCTTAATTACTTCCTTATAGGTCTTATCTGCAAATACAGTCACATTAGGGCCTAGGGCTTCAAGATATAAATTTGAGGGGAGGTGTGGGGGGGACACGATTCAGTTCGTAACAGGGAACATGGCCCTTCCAACATCTTCAATTTGAACTTCTAGCCTCCAAAACTATGAGGCAATACATTTCTGTTATTTTAAACTCCAGTTTGTAGTACTTTGTTATGGCAGCCCTAGGGAACTAATACAATACATGAAATGCTTACACCAGTGCCTGGCACATAGTATTTAATACATGTCAAGTGTTATTACAATCAGGCAAAATTCAATCCAGGTCCTCAAGCAGTGTCATCAGGAGTTTCTCTCTCTTCATCTCTCAGCTTTGCTTTCCTCTGTATTGGCTCACCCTCAGGAGTTCACTGGTTGACTCACTCTCCTGATGGGCCCTGGGAACACCAGCCTTACATGCTATCAGCCTAGCAGCCCCAACAAAAAGATACATCTCTTTCCCAGTATTTCCAGCAAAAGTCCTGAGACTGAATCTCTTTGGCCTGGATGAGGTCATGTGCCCATCCTTGAACCAATCACTGTAGCCAGAGGGATGCAGCGCTTTTCCCAGATATGCCCACTCTTCAGTCTTGACTGGAGTCAACTCCTTTTAAACCACATGGACTGAGAATGGAGTCCTCCTTTTTTCCCTTTGAAAAGGAAAATCAGGCTGTTAGTACCAGAAGGGGTACCAGACTGCTGAGGAGGCATAAACAACAGATAATCATACATAGGATTTCAGCAAACTGAAGTTTATAAACATCTCTGAAGTTCCCATTATGTTCATAATACTATACTAGCAAGAATTATTGGTTACAAACAACACAAGTCAGGATTAATTAACTTAAACAGAAAATCAATTTTCTGGAGAGTCTCTGATGGTTTACAAAGCTGAAAGGAAAGCTAGAGAATCAGGTGTGGGGAGAGAATGAGCAATGGTGACCCTGGCCAAGGTCTTGTCTGTGTCAGAGGACAGGGAACACAGATTTCTTCATCCCTCATCTGGCTTCTGTGCATGAGGTGGGACCCTCCACCCACCTATTTAGAATCCCCCACAAATAAGTGGGGTGTTTGGATGTTAAGTTGGCAAAGAGAAATATTCACTATACTTTTCTATTTAACGACACAGAGGAAATGGCCATGAATCGAAAAAGGCCTTATAGTCTTCCAGAAACCGTGATCAAGGTGGGTAGATACTTCTTTAGAAATGAAGTCAGAGTGTAACACCAGGCCCATAGACTGAGGTGTACTTTGACTGAGGGAACCACAGAAGCCTTCATGAGGGAAGTGGCAGCAAGACACTGAGGATGATTTTGACAGGAGCAGAGGAGCAGCAGTCGCAGTTGCATAGAGCGTTCCAAGAGAAGCAACATCATATGTAAAGGCATGGAGATAAATTAAGTCCAAGGAACAAAATAGGGAAGACTTTTTTTGAATTCGACAAATTTGTTTTTTCAGTAGCATCTCAGTGCCTCAAAGATTATCCTTAAAAGCAGCTGTTACCCAACAACCACTGAAGGCTTGAAATAAAGGAAAACATTCCCACGCCAACTCTGCACCAAAATAGAAGCTAAAGACATACAAAAATACCACGGCCATGATGGCAGCCTGAGTCGAAGCTTTTTATGGAACAAAAAGCTCCGTGGGCTCCTGAAGGCCTCACTCCTCCTCGTTACACCATTGTTCTGTCTCTCCTGAGTGCCCACTGTCAGGGTGGCGGGGAGGGAACCAAGGACAAGCATCCATCTGTAGCCTGAGCCAGCCTCCAATTCCTCTGCACCCGTGCAAGCATGCTCTTCCTAGGAACAGCAATGCTAAAATCATAAAAGTTGTCTCTAGCATTTACTGGGAATTTAACAGGGCGAGAACTGTTCTGAGAGCTTCACACGGGTTATATCCTCTACAACAACCCTACTGAGTAGATGCTGCTCTGACCCTCATTTATGATGAAGAAAACGAGGCAGAGAGAGCTTAAGTCATGTGCCCAAGAGCACTTAGAGCGTCCTGTGGTTCTGCCTCTCACACTGCACAAAAGAATACCAGCGGAAATCTCTGCAGCATTTTAGAGTTTTCCAAGGCTGAGGGAGTGGAGGGCCATGAGTGGGGGGAGGGAAAGAGCCAGAAGTTCTCAAATACTTGCAAGGTGCCAGATTTTATGCTAATCACTCTACACAGCCTGGAAAACAAAAACAAGCAAAATCTGTTCAGTAACTGTACAACAATGTGAATGTACTTAAGGCCACTGAACTGGACATTTTTAAATGGTTACAATGGTAAATTCTCTGTTATACACATTTTACCACAATAAAAAAAATCTATCAGGTGCAGGCTAATACTGTATAAGCATTAGTTCATTTACTCTTCCCAGAAGCCCTATGAGGCAGATTCCATTAGTATCCCCAGTTGACAAATGAAGAAACGGAGGCTCTCAGAGGTTAAATAATTGGCTACGGTCACCCAGCTAATGCACGCTTTCAATCCCATTATCCTACGCTGCAGGTAGTACTATCAGCAATAATACTATTAGTGCTGTAGCATTAATTAGTATTATTAGTAATTACTGATAGCATTATTGTTAGAAATAACATTATTACCAATACTACTCTTTGTATTATTAGCATAGGCTTTAGAGGCAGCCAACATGGTTTTGAATCACGACTGTACCCTCTACTAGCTGTGTGATCATAAGCAAGTTACTTGACCTCTCTGTGCCTGTGTACTCATTCATAAAAGAGGAATAACAACAGTGCCTCTTTCAGAGGATTGACAAGTGGATTGAAATGAGATAACTGGTTAAAAGTGCTCAGAGTAGTGCCTGGCAAATAGGTGTTAGCTATAGGTGTTTAATAGAATATTATTGCTACTATGAAGCTTTTCAAGAGGGAAATTAAGCTAAAGGGGCCACACAACTCAGGAAAAATGGAAAGAGAGTCTTACACTTTTGCTGGTCAAGGTAGAAGAAATTGGATATTCATATGGGGCAGTATGACACTTCCCACAGCCCCTAGATGACCATTACAAGGGGATTTCTGGAGGAGAGCTTGGATCCATGAAGTCTCACACATCTTACTAAGGATCGCATTGATAAATCTGTAAAAGTTTAAAGTTATAGACATTTTCACAGCAAAAACACACACATGTGAAATGACAAAAACCTACTAACCAGTTCCCAGGATTCTTGGATCCCTGAAGTTCCTCCTCCCCACTCAGGGAGGGAGCCCTCTGGTGAGAACTCCTACTCTGGGTAACTGAGCTCAAACTCCCATCTATTCTGATTTAGAAAGAAAATTTCCAAAAAGGTTAGGGCAGTAATTCTCACTTCTGTTTCTGATTCATTAAGTCTAGTGTGGGATACAGGAATATAAATTTTCAACAACCTTCCCAAGAGATTCTGAGGCAGGGAACTTTGAGAATCACAGGTTTATAGGACTTGCCTGAAGTCACTCAGTTAAAATGAGATTAAGACAGGACTGGCCTTAAGAAATAATTCCACCTGAGGAAGCCATACTCCAGCCAGTACTCTTTCCACCTTTCACACAAACTAAAAATATTTTCAAATGAATCAAACTTTTAAAAGTTTTCAAAATAGGTGTAAACAAAAAAATTCTGCAAAGAGAAAACTAGAAGGGAATACACCCAGGTGTTGGTAGTGGACGCTCTGAAAAAATGGAGTTCTGAGCTTTTTTTCCCTTTCATCGACCTTTTTTATATTTTCCAACTTTTGTACAAAAAATATGTATGCTATGTAATTAGACATCTTTGAAACTAAACTTTATGTTTAGTATATATATTTTTATATTTTAGCTTCCTGGACATTTCATTTACAACATTAACCCACTTAATTTATATTTTTCCTGGCTTCTTTCTTTGAAAAAAAGTATGGATGGGTTCGGGGAACTGAAATAAATTGACTTGAAAGTGAGCCAAAGCAAAGATAGGAAGGAAAAATGTAGTATTTGATTAGCAACTCTGTGAAGAATTACAGATGCAGACCCAGAATTGTTGGACCTCTCTATCAGCCTTGAAGAGAAAAAAAAATTAATAGTGCAGCCTTGGATGATTTAAGAAGGCATATGTTTTCAGACATTTGGTCCTTTTATAAGAATGCCATTAGGAAGAAGAAGGTCAGGAAGACAGAAAAATGCCTGCATCCTGGGAGTGTGATAACAGAAGAATGATGAGGAGCTTTGCGTCTGCCTAGCACTTACCAGTTTTCAAAGCCCATTTATAATAATTAGCAATTGGAAAGAACCCAAATGGCCAACAATAGGAGAACGGCTAAGCAAGCAGTGGTCGATTAACTTGGATGGAATACTTCATAAAGAGAGACAATGGTCAAGTGCAGACTGAGCTGATTCTGGAAAAATGTCTGTATGACCTCATGTTAACTAAGAAAAAAGTAGATCACAAAGTGGTGCCTGGGGATGCCAACAAGGCATTTTAAAAGGACTATCACATTAGCTTCTTAGACAAGATGGAGAAACTAGGGCTTCATTGCTAGAGAAGAGAGCTGATGTCAAATTCTGGCTCCACTAGAAACTAGCTGAGTAGCATTAAAGAGGTTAAAGGCAATCTCCTACTTATGTAGATAATGCACTGTCTTCAAAATGTTTTAAAAGCCTGAGTTGGGAAATTAACTTACATGTCATAAGAGGATTCTTTTCTCAGAGATGAAAAAAAATATGTAAAATCTCTAACAAATCTTGCCTTCTTGAGACAATCTTTTTGGATTTACTTCTGGCAATTCATGTAATCTTTTGTTTTGCTCTTTTCTTGCCAACTGAACCTGAAATCTGAAGGCTTAAGTCCAAAGAGAGTTCACCACTTTTGACATTCCTAATCAATTTCATTTTAGGCTCAATTTGCATGCAGTGTTAAATATTAAGTTCATTATCACCAACATTAGAGCTTCAATTTTTTTCAGCTTCCACACAAATCGAGCAAACCACGTTAGGCATGAGAGTCGTGGACTTGTCCTATATAACATTATAGATGTTTGCTAAATTTTATTTTGGATGCTAGTATGAAGATTAATAATAGTGAATAATGGTACTATTTTAAAGTAGAACAGTGTTTACCTAGAGCCCTCTGTCAACAAGCACCAGGGTTCCCGCTTTGCTCACCATAAAATGTTTATCCCTGCATCAAGTGGTGATATAGAAACTCAGAGCATCACATTTACAAATGGCAAAAAGCCAAGAAGGGGAGCAAATAACTTGGATCATAGAACAAAAATCTAAAATATTTTTGCCAAGTTTTAAGGTATGGTTTAAACATAATAAGATGGAAGTTAACGAGGGGAATATAAGACCTTCCACTTACACTTATAAAGATTAATTGCCCAAAAACAGGTTGGAGAAGAAATAACTTTTTCTACCACATATGGAAAAGATTTAGGGAATTTGGCGGGAAAGAAGTCCACTATGAGTCAATAGTATCATCTGACTCCACAGAAAGCTAACATGATCCCCAGGAGCATGTATAGAGTTATGGTATCTAGAATGAGGGACAAGGATACATTGAGAGTTTTGAGTTTAGTGCTGTTCAACTTACTTTGAGAAGGAAATAAGCAGAATATGGTTTGTGTTTGGAACAGAGTGATGAGGACAACCAATGAAAGGACTCTGAACCTTATCATCTGCAGAATTTTTGAAGGGTCTGGTCAAAAAAAGGTTTCAATGGGATATGATAGCCTACTTCAAATGCTACCAGCTGTGAATAAAGAATTAACATCTATGTGTGCACCATCAGAGTAGGATTAAGGGGTAGAAGGTGATGCAAGATGGCCAAGACTTGGAAAATTTCTAATGATCAGAACCTTCCAGGGCCAACCCCATGGCCAAGTGATTAAGTTCGCCTGCTCTGCTTCCACAGCCTGAGGTTCACCCGTTCAGATCCTGGGTGCAGACCTAGCACTGCTCATCAAGCCATGCTGAGGTGGAATCCCACATAGACAAACTAGAAGAACCTACCACTAGGATATACTACTATGTACTAGGGGGCTTTGGGAAGAAAAAAAAGAGGAAGATTGGCAACAGATGTCAGCTCAGGGCCAATCTTCCTCAGCAAAAAAAAAGGGGGGGGAGAAACTTCCACAGATGAAGCGCATTGGTAGACAGTAAGCTCACCTCCAATGGAGGAGTTCCAGCATAAACTGGAGAATCACCTGGTGGAAAGTATTAGAAAATCCATTAGCATATCCATTAGTGATGAGGGGGCACAGTGCTCTTTAAGATCCCTTCTAATCTTTTTTCCTACTCTAGTCTTGTGTGTCTAAGACACTGGGAATTCAAGTATGTGAAAATAAATGTGTGCAAGACTAAAATTGGAAGCAAATATGGAAAGATGTGAACATTTAAGTGTTTAATGTGTGGTAGGTTTCTTCTTCATGTATTCATACTTCCTCATACCATATAAGAAGTGTGTGTGTGTGTAAATAATAATCCAGACCAAAGAAAATATAAATTATAAAAATTCAATTCTGAGAGCAAAGAATGAGGAACTATATTAGAATGCAGGTCACGTAAGCTTCTATGAAGTTACTAAATGAACCATGAATTTGGCACTGAGCTTCCTGGTTGCCAAAGCAAAAAGAGGAAATGCAATCAACCACATGGTTCTCAATGTTCACAAGAAGAAAACATATTAGATCTTCAGGGCAAGCAAAATTTCTCCTGGCACTAAGTCCTGAAAGGCATTGCTCTTGTGAGGGCACTGATCAATGTCATGGTCAGTGTCCTTAACAAAATCCTTGCAGCGAATAGAATAATGAGAACCTCGAAGCTGTTTTTTAAGGTGTTCCTGGGAGAAAACTGAGGACATGACCCAAAAGCACAATGAAATAAAAACAATTCTCTGTAGATAGGGAAGATTTGGTTTGAATTTTGGAGGGCCTAGGTAGACCTAAAAATTAACATTTAAACTATATTTTTAAAACTGAGTGAATGACATAGATTTCAGGCAATCCTTTATACATATTACTACTCTAAACCAATTAGAGAGTTGGGCTTATAATCTGCGATAAGGGGCCTATCCTCTTTAAGTCTATAAGCATTTCCTTTTGCTTTAAGTCTTTTCCATTAATGCCCACCCTATTTTACGGGGCCCCTCTCCTCCGCCGGGGCTGCTTCCCTTCCCCACACTCTCACCTACAGCCTCTATATACAGCTCACTCTTCCCTTTGTGGTACTAGGCAGCTTGTGTGACATGTTTCCTCCCACTGGGAACTAAATTAAGGCATCAAAATCTTGTCACATCAGGCACCTAATAATCACTCGTTGTTTGCTAGCACTGTTCATTTGGGATGAATTCAAAATTCTGATCCTGAAAGAAAGCTGCCAGTTTCCATTAACAGTCAATGTTAATTCAAACACCTTGTCTGGTAGTTAAAGGCAGGATGCTGATAGGAAAAAAGGTTAATGGGACTTTACCCACACCTCAAACTAGCATATACTGCTTTACAGATTGGTCATTGTTCCTGTCAATGTTCTACTGACCACTATGTATGAGAGCAGCTAAACAGAAGACCAGGAAGGGGAAAAGAAGCATACAGTAACAACCTAGACATTATTATAATTACCTACATGAGGTTTGTGCCAACCACGACTCTCCTATTCTCTCATCGACCTCCTTTCTTATGTTAAAACTATCTTTCTGCTTTTTACTTGATTATTGTCTTCCTCCTCCAACTAGAATGTAAAATCTTCAAGTACAAGGATCTTGTCTATCTTGTTATCTCCAAAGCCCAGAACAATTCCTGGCATTTAGTAGACACTCAACAAATATGTGCTGGGCTAGCTGGATGAATAACTGAATACCTTTGAAACTTCCCAGCTGGCTTCATGATAGGGGTGAATCATTTTCCCTTTATGGGCTTCTATTTCTCCCTCTTTAAAAAGATGAATTGGGGACAATGTGGCTGAGATTTCCTGGTGTCCAGCAAAATGTGTTATCCCTTCTTCCATGGTAGGAGAGCTAGCTGAGCATGTGGCTGCCCAGCAGTTGAGTGGCCATGTGGCTAAGTTTTTGCTAATGGAACACGAGTGGAAATTGTGCGCACTCTGTGCTGGAGCCCTTAAGACAACAGGTGTGCCTCCATCATGTTCTCTTTTCTTCTTTCCTGCCAACTGGAAACAGCATGACAGCCACCCAGCCTCTAACATGCATGCAATGAGGACACCCAGGAGGATGCCAGAACTGTCCCACCAGCCAAGACACCTGCTAGCCTGCACAGAGCCCAGCTACTCACCCCAGAGAGAAAAATGAGCCTCTGCCTTTTGGGGTCTCTGTTACGGTAGTCTAACATACTCCCTACTGAATATAACTACGTAATCTCTGAGGACCCACTCCAGCTCACAGGGCTTGACTGGTAACTGACCTCATCACATATAATCACTTCATTTAAGAAATCTGTATTCTCAGGGGCTGTCACCATATAAAAAGGATACACTTTAACATTTTCTTAAGATTTTCTCTATTTACATGAACTTGTATTTGCCAGAGATAAAATTTAGTTTGCACTTTAGAAACAATTACCTATACCAGCCAGATAGAACAAAGGTTGAACACTTGGCTTCTTAATTAATCACAAAAAGTACAGTTGTAATAATCATATAAATCACTATCATTTCATATGCAGAACGCTGCATCTTCTGTCACAGTTTAGAGAGTGTTCTAGCATCTTAGTGCTTCCCAATTTGTGGCAAGTATGCCAGGAATGGGAGAAATGAGATGTTTAGGCAAAATGCAAACTTTTAAAAAATTTAATACCTACGTCTTATTTTAATGTGTATTTAATGTACCTTCTACTTATGGCAAATGACTGCTTTTCAATTAATGGGATAGTATAGTTTTCCTTAAAAAAAAATTTATGTAAGTAAAAACTGAGTCTATTTTGAGAAAAACAGGAGTAGTACAGGAAACGACAAAAATTGTGAAGGTGGCATGCAAATGACTGAAACTGGGAAACCTGACAATAACTGCAAGGTGGATTGAGAATACATTATGATCTCCACTTTGCAGAGGTGACACTAATTCTCTAAAAGTGACATTGGTCAACCAAAGCAATAGACAATGATGAACTCAGGTGAGATTAAGAATACTGACAACTAGTAATCATAGACACCTTTAACTCTCTCCAGGCATTAAGTTGAGACAACTGTGGGGTCACCTCACTTATTTCCCCTCTTTCAGGATCATTGCCCTATGCTGCCTGTTGTCCAATATCTGAAAATCATTGTTTTATATGTTCAATTGTTTAATGTGGGAGGGTCAATCCAGTCCCTGTTGCCCCAAAGTTCAGTTCTGAACATGTGGAGTCTGAGATGTCTATTGGAAATCAAAATGGAGATGGAGGACTTGCAAACACACATCTGACTAGGCCCTACCTGCATAATTTCTGATTCAGCAGGTCTGCGGGAAGACCGAAGAATATATATTTCTAACAAGTTCCCAAGCAATGCTGTTGCTGTTGGTTAGGGACCAACTTTTGAGAACCACTGGTAAATTGTAATCTTTCCCCACACTCTGGCCAATGTTCTTTTTATAAAAACATAATTCAGAAAGTTACTTCCCTGCTAATAATCTGGGATAGTTACAGAGATCTGTAACTTTGGAGATCTTGGTTTCCCTTGCCAATCTTTCCAGCTTTCCTTCCCATCCTTCCCCCGCATCCCTGTGCTGGTCCATTCATGTGGTGCCCTGACTGTGGCAGGTTCTCCTGGCCTCACCTGATGCCTTTGCTCATGCTGTGGCCTCTTTCTGGAAGGTCCTCCCTCCCCCATGGTCTGCAAGAATGAGTCCAAATGATCATTCCAATCTCTTTTATGAGACCTTTCCTGTCCCCGGCAGAAGTGGACCTCCCTTTTCTGGCTCCCATCATTCTGTCAGCATTTAGCACAGAGTTTCCTATAACTCATTTAACTTGTCTATCTTCCTCATCATACATGGAGCTCCTTGAGAGTTTTTAAATTATTTTAAAATTATTCTTAATTTAATCCCTTAGCTGTACTCCTAATTGGGTAGTAAAGACTCCTGAGAACGTTTTTTAACTTGCAGGGACATTGTTAGTTGTTACAATGACTGGAGGGAGACTATCAGCATTTGGGGGCAGTGATCACTAAAGCTTTACACATCCTGGTCTCTCACAGCAAGAATAGTCCCGCATCTCTCATGATTTTCACATGTCCCTCCAGACGTAATGAAGGTGAAAAACATGTTTGTCATTATCTAACATAGAAACTAAATGTTTTACAATAAACACAAAGTAGTTTTGCACAATTTTAACATACACTGAATTTTCCTAGATTGCACCTACCACATCCATCGAGGAAAAGTTGGACTTTGTTTTGCTGGAAACTTTACCAAGAAATTTTATCATCTGGAGAAATCACTTTAGCCAAAGCAAGATTCTCATTGTACTTGAGTCCCCACTACATGAAAATCATGGCAATCTGCATCCATTGCTGTTGCATTCGTGGCAATAGACAGATGCAAGCATTTAACAGTTTTATGATATTTTCTACAGCAGCTGAGCCTAAGCATTTAAATGTTAACTATGTATTTAATTTACTTTCCTTTTATTTTCCCTTTCATTTAGAGTTAGAATATCATATTGATTTTGCTTCAAGAGCATATTTGTAGGTATGTTGTGCCATTTTATTTCAAGACACTAAAGAAGTCATAATTAACTATAGATTATCATCAAAGGGGTCATTTGGTATGATAAAGCTGTGACTATCATCCTATAGAATCAAATTCAGATTCCCTGGCATGGCATTTGAAATCCTTCACAATTTTGCTCCAATGTATCTTTCCAATAGTCATTCCAACCTTCTCCCACCTTGCTTTGTCCAGCCACATGGAACTCCTGGCTGCTCCTGAGCACGCCATGCTCTCATCCTATGCACATGCCGTGGCTTCCTCCATCAGGAATTTGCCCCCAACTCTATTGAATTCCCATTGGGCCCTGCTCAACCATCACCTCCACTCTAAAACCTTACCCAACTTCTTGGGGTGCTCCTGGCTCACTGTTCATGTCACTATTTGTAAGCATGAGTCACTCGTACTACAATTACTTGTTTACATGTCTTCCTTTCCCCCCCTGTCTGTGGACTCCACAAGGATAGCATATTTGTTTTTTTGTTTTGTTTTGTTTTGAGGAAGATTAGCCCTGAGCTAACTAATGCCAATCCTCCTCTTTTTGCTGAGGAAGACTGGCCTGAGCTAACATCCATGCCCATCTTCCTCTACTTTATACATGGAACACCTACCACAGCATGACTTTTGCCAAGCGGTGCCATGTCCACAACCGGGATCTGAACCGGAAAACCATGGGCCGCTGAGAAGCGGAATGTGCGTACTTAACCGCTGCACCACCAGGCCAGCCCCAGGACAGCATATTTATTGAGGGCTTTGGCTTTGGAGTCAGCCAGCTGTGTTCAAATTCACCTCTGACATACTCTACTTGAGTGATCTTGACTTTAGGCAAGATAATTATCCTTTCTAAACTTCGGTGTTCTCATCTACATAGTAAAGGCAATAATACTTACCTGTCAAGGGGTTTGGAAATCCTGTATATAAAGCACCTAAACAGTACCTCTTCCTTAGTACATGCTCAATAAATAGTGGTTATTACCATAATTGGTATTATTCATTCCCTACACTTATCATAAAATATAGCACATAGTAGATGATCAATAAAATGTTTGCTGAATGAATTAATTTGGTTCTAAATACTCCTCTAAAAATGACTTATTTTTAAGAAAGAATCTCTAATGGTGTAATACCTAAGCTCAGAGAAAGCTGTTGAGAGAGATATCAGCCTGAAAATTTTTATGGATCTCTCCAGTTGCATCATGCAGAATATGTGCCCACCCTGTGCCTCTTGACCCTTTATAATTAATCTGCGTGGGCCAGATCTCAGATAAAGGGAAATAGTCAGAAAAATAGAGATGGTTGCTCTTTTTATTCATGGTTCTGTGCCAAAATACAGATAATCCTTTTAAAGAGGAATTTTTAGACTATGTGGGAAGACCTGCCTCATACTCTGCTCCAATTTAAAACAAGCGCTGGAATTGGAGTGGAGCCAAGGACTCTGACATGGATGGGGGAAGAAGTAGAACACGCTCATTTTCCCCGTAGAAATGGACAGAAAGAGCAGTGAGACTTATTTACATTGATAACCACCCAACAGGAGAATTGAGAGAGGAGAACACACTCAATCACAAAAATCTCTCACCAGAGACATTTTCCTGTTTCCACTCCCATTGGAAATTACAGCGGTGAGATTGGTTCTGATTCTTCACCCCTAAAGGCACACGAAGAACTGAAGTATGTATTTGGGTTAAGAGAATTTTTTTACACAATTAACTGGAAATGACAAATAAAAGTTAGTGTTATTTAACTAATTCTTGTATTATACCTTAAGAAGGCCTAGATTTTTAGACACTTAGAGATGATTTCTTTCTGTTTAAATGTTACCCAGGCAACATTTCTGTGGTTTATTGGTTTGATAAGAATGGGTTTTCTGGGAAACCCATTTGGAAGCTGATTAATTTTTCAGATGGCCTTTGCCAGCAATCCAGTTAATTGACAACATAGTGCAGTTGTCAAGTTACCCCAGACAACAGGAACTGATCCAGGAAGGTTTTGTTTCCTATTAAAATATAATTTATTACAAGTATTTTTTCATTATATGTTCTATCTGCTAGATGTGAATGCATTTAGGTGATAAGTTATTCTCATCAGACTCAACTGTCACATCATTAACTAGCTAATAATTGCTTTTCTTGTTTACTCTCAGGGAAAAGCTTTCTATCTCTCATGGTGATACTTGGGATCCTGTCCACCGTTCCACTTGCTGTTTCTCATTCTTGAACAGCTAGAGTGGTAGACAAGTCTCAAAATTAAAAGTCCTAAAATAAAACTGGCCACGGCACTTGTTGGCCTCGTGAGCCTTCCAAATCCCTTCAGAATCTGGCCTTTGTTCATATTTCCAAATCCAGCTCTTTTTTTCACTTTCCATCCTGTTTTTGGCTATGTCACAGTCCCTTAAGTTTCTCAAACATGCCTTGCTTTCTCTTATTTCAGTCTTTTTCACATGCTGTTCTCTCTGCCTAGGATACCCTTGCCTTTCCCTTACCCACTGCTGCTCATCCTTCAAGTCTCAATTTAAACCTCACTTATTCCTGAAGCCCTTTCTTGAACCCTAAACTGGACAAGACGTTCCTGTAATGTGTCCCCTAAGCACACTGTATTTCCCTACTTATGTAATTATGTTCCCCCCACCTAGTAATAAGATTCACAACAGCTGCCTTGGCCACACTGCTTCTCCATTATTGAGTGTATAATATATACACTCAATAAACATTAATTGGATGAGTAGATTGATGAATGAATCACCTGTTCCAGACACCTTTACATGGTAAGACAATATTCCTTTTTTGTGTATAAGTTAAGAAGCTCTAGTGAGTTTAAGAGACTGGCCCAACACCAGCATGGCATTTTGGCATCAGAATCAGTGTTCAAGTCTCCTACTCCCAGTGCAGTGATATTTCCATTATTTCAAGGATTACAAACCAAAATATCCATTAGGGTAATAAGTGAAATGGGAGGGGTATAACGCCACATGCCATAGAGGAAGTGTGATAAACTGAAGGATACATGCCTCATTTGAAGGGAGCACCCACTATTTGGGTCCAGACAATTGTTGCCATAGAAGAGGGTCCAGAGTCGACAGAGCTTACTCTTTTTTTCCAAAAGAATCAGAAATCCAGAACTTTATATGAAGTAGTCTGATTTTTTTAAGACTGGCCAAAAAAATTTTCCAAATATAATATATTGTGCATTCTAAAGAAAACACACATGAGCTAGGCATAGCCTCTAGGCCCTCATTGTGCCACCTCTATATTACTCTAGACTGAGCTTCTTTCTACACAACTCAGCCCTACCTTTGGAGAGACCTTCCCATGTTCCAACAACCAACACTCAGGAGATCCCACAGTCACATACTGTAGGAAAATTTCTTGAGAATCAAAAAATTCAGTAAAAGACAGTTGCCTTTTCCCAGTAAGAGACACTCCATTCTCCCCTCTCCAATTGCTTTAGAACTGATCAACCCCCGTGGCATTAAATTCAGCTCCCGCATAGGCTGTGGTAACTCTTACAATCTCACATGACAGAAACCCAAAACTGCAAAAGTAGAAAACCTACTTGTTGTCTTAGGAGAGGCCAAACCACTACTTATATAAAGATACGAAACCGGTTTTTATTGCTGGGGAAAAATGGTACTAAAGTTTCTACTTTCCTCACTCTCCATTATAACTAGAGAGACGACCTACTAGCATTAGACTCAGAAGGGTTGGGTTTGGGGTTTGGCCCTTGCACGTGCAGCTCTGTGATGTCAGGCAAGTGGTAACCTGCTGACAGCCTTAGTGTCCTCAAAAAATAGATAAAATGGGAAGAAGAGCTCCCTCCGCACCAGTGTTAAGAGTCAACAATAAGCATAGCTAACTGGACTTCATTATTCTTGTGGATCTGTTCTAGGTAAAAATGCCTGGTCCCAAAATCACTGCTCTGTCCCTGAATGTGGTATAAATGGAGCCACAAGGGTCCAGAAGAGAATTAACTGACACAGCGAGGAAATCCAACTTTCGTACTCTTGAGCCTTTTTGTCTAATTTTCATCCAGTCACTCTCCTCTCCTACTCATTCAAATATGGAGAAAACATCATGGGTACTCCCCATCACTCCTCCTCACCAACTTCTCTGTGAATTCTCTGGAGCACTAACTTATGTTTCTCAGGCTCTTATAGGCACCATTCTCTTATCTTGCTCATTTGATTCTCACATCTAAGCAACTGGGTCAAAATCACACAGCTGAGAAGTGATAGGGCCAGGATTTGAATCCTGTTCTTCTGGCTCCAGATCCTGAGCACTGAGCCACCATGATACTTACTTCCCTCTCAACACCCTGGAATCTGGCTTGTGTCCTCACTATTCCTTAATTCATTCATTCACTCATTCAACAATTAGAAAGTAAGTGCCTACAATGTGCCAGTCCCTCACGAAGCTTATAATACTAGGAGGGAGAAAAAAATAAATAAGATAAACAGGTTAAAAAATAAATATAGTAAGTAAGCTAGCAATAAAAGTTAAGAAGAAAAATATAAAGCAAATAAGAGGGATATGATGACTAGGACAGGAAGACTTGTCTAACAGTTGGAACATGGGATCCACAGGCAGCTAGTTCAGCACCAGGCAGAGAATAAATGCAAACTGGAGGAACATGGGGAATTTGTAGGAAAGGAACCTAACAATTATTAAGTCCCAGTTTTATGCCAGACACAACATGTGCAACATAAATTGTCTAATTCATCTTCTATCCTTTTTGATTTATCTGAGGCATTATTATATCAATTCAACAAGCCAGAATTTTTAATAATTTTTATTTTAGTATCATTAATACTAGCATGTACCAGGACCAGTACTAAGCACTTTGCATATATCTTATTTGAGCTTCTGAAGAAGATACTAGTTTCCCCTCCCACAGGTAATGAAGTGAAGATTAGGGAGGTTACCCATTTTGCTTGAGATCACCCAGCTGGTGAGTGGCAGAACCAAGTGTCAATACAAGAGAGACTTCACAGCCATCTTTCTTCTAAATTAAATAACCTGCCTTAAAGCAGTCAAAAAGAAAGGTCCTCATTGAAAAGTAGTGTCAAGGAGTGTGGTAGCAGGTGACGGCAGGCGTGTTACTTTGCTAGTGCTGCCATAACAAAAAACCACAGCCTCAGTGGCTTAAGCAATAGAAATTTACTTCTCACAGTGCTGGAGGCCAGAAGCCCAAGATCAAGGTGCTGACAGGTGTGGTTTCTCCTGAGGCGTCTCTCCTTGCCTTGCAGACAGCTGCCATCTTGCTGTGTTCTCACAGGCACACATCCCTGGAGTCTCTCCCTCCTCTCATAAAGACACCAGTCACCCTGGATTAGGTCTCCATCCTCATGACTTCATTTAACCTTAATTACCTCTTTAAAGGCCATATCTCCAGATACAGTCACATTGGGGATTAGGGCTGCAACATATGAATTTGGGGGGGGACACAATTCCGTCCATAATAGCGGGTGACAGAACTCCAGTTCCTTTAGGAAGAGGGAGGAGATGATTGAGAAGAGCAAAGCATAGTCCCAGCCCTAATATAACTGGAGTGCTGTTCTGGCCAGAGACAAAGTGGAAACGGTGGTGTTGGGGTGTGAGATGAGAGTGAGATGCACAACACACTGACACTGCGTTACCCACTGCCTGATCCAGAGCCCCTTAAATGTGCTCAGACTGGGGAGTTATGCCCTCACTGCCTTAACCTGCACTGCTGCTTTGGAAAGTGGAGTGCAAGCACTGCAGCTATGGACAAGGAGCCAGGAAAGTCATCCCACTGCTATCGGAGCAGCTGGGCTCTCTGGGACCCTGGCAGCTCTCTGCCAGCTCACAGTTCTCTTTATTTAGCTACCTTTTCTCTTTCATTAAAAAGTCATGTGTGGCGGCTGGCCCCATGGCTGAGTGGTTAAGTTCACGTGCTCCACTTAGCAGCCCAGGGTTTTGCCCATTTGGATCCTGGGTGCAGACATGGCACTGCTCATCAAGCCATGCTGAGGCAGCATCCCACATGGCACAACTAGAGGGACCTACAATTAGAAGATACAACTATGCACTGGGGGGCTTTGGAGAGAAGAAAAAAAAAAAGGAAAGATTGGCAACAGATGTTAGCGCAGGTGCCAATCTTAAAAAAAAAAAAAAAAAAGACCTATTAAAAAAAAGTTGTGTGTGAGGCCAGCCCCATGACATAGAGGTTAAGTTCAGTGCACTCCTCTTCAGTGGCCCAGGTTCACGGTCTAGATCCCAGGCATGAACCTACACCACTCGTCAGCCATGCTGTGATGGCGACCCACATATAAAGTAGACAAAGATTGGCACAGATGTTAACTCAGGGAGAATATTCCTCAGCAAAAAAAAGAGTGGGGTGTGTGTGTGTAATTGTTTTTCTAACTGGGGTCTGTCATTTCTTAGTACCCAAATCTCCTGTGCCTATTCCCATCATCAATGAGCTCTACTTAATTCACGCACCATCATTTATCAGTGTGTGCATTTGTGTATTTGTATCTGTCTGTCTCTCTGGGAAAGTTAAGCAGAAAGAAAGAAAGAGATAGAGATAAAAGATGTGAAAGAAAGAAAAGGAGGAAGAGAACAAAGTGAGAATCGTATGTGGAGGAAAGAAGGGGAAAGTGAGTCTAGAGAATGAAAATCTGGGGGCACATGCAGGCATCCATGGCCCCTACGTCAGGTGGCTGGCGATGGAGGGATCCAGGAGTCTCTGTAGACAAGGCTGGTTGTCTTGTGGTAGGCCTGTGTTTATCTAATTTGCAAAGAGTCCAGACAAATTTCCCAACCACTGTGCCACACTCAGAGTAGCCAGGCTGGACCCGAGCGGCCAGAGCCTCTAAGATCTTCTCTGACAATGAGGAGCCTGTAGCATCTACCCAGGAAGCCAAACAAACATTATCATTTTCTATTCATGACAGATCATGGAAAAGGTTAGCACTGCTCCAGACTAGCATTTCCCAAAGCATGGAAAAGAAGATTCTGCAGTCCTTTTGGGGTATACTGTATATCGTACTCCCTTTTGTAAATATACTTGCAAAATGCATTAGCATAGTAAAGGCTCTGAGAAGCCCTAAATGGAGGGGATGGGGTGGGGAAATTTTAACTTTGCTTAGGCCTTCCGAAATCACACTACACAGCTGGTTAACTTACATCCTTCTATCCAGTAGAATAAAGCCAAGGACAGGAGCTATTATAACTCCTATCCCAGATGCATGTTTTTTCTCTTCAGGAAGTATCACTTCTCCTATCCGGTGGCCCTTTCTGAAGTAGGTACAGTCTCTAGGATTACATGGCCATCTTCCAGGCCAAGCAATAGGTTTGGAACAAGTCAACCAATGTGTCCTTACTGACCTAGCCTCTCACCTAGAAAACCAATGCGTGCCTCCTGTGAAGAGTTCAGTAGCTATAAACAGGCTTGTTGTAACTTGTATCCTGGAGCCTGGCCAAACACAAGCTTGATTCTTAAGGTTTAGAGCCATAGCTCAAAGGGCTAGAAATTCACTATTTAAATTGTAGAAAAGTTATGTGAGCCTATGAGTCTACAGAATGTGCATGATTTGGGATAGATCACAATTCTCTTAACAGGCCTCAGTTTTCCCAATCTATAA
Organism: Equus caballus; assembly: GCF_041296265.1. Taxonomy (NCBI): domain Eukaryota; kingdom Metazoa; phylum Chordata; class Mammalia; order Perissodactyla; family Equidae; genus Equus; species Equus caballus. The sequence continues at coordinate 25,170,075 of NC_091695.1, forward strand.
AGTGAGAGGACAAGATGGTGTTATGGGCTGAACTGTGTTCCCTCAAAATTCATATGTTGAAATTCTAACTCCCAGGACCTCAGAATGTGACTGTATTTGGAAATAGGGCCTTTAAAGAGGTAATTAAGGTAAAATGAGAGCCTATGCGTCAATCCTAGTCCCATACAACAGGTCTCCTCATAAGAAAAGGAGATTAGGACACAGACACACACAGAGAGAAACTATGTAAGGACACAACAAGAAAGGACACATGACACAACACATGAGGACACACCCTTCCACTTGGACTTCTAGCCTCCAGAGTTGCAAGAAAACAAATTTGTGTTACTTAAGTCACCCAGTCCATGGCATTTTGCTGTGGTAGCCCTAGCAAACTAATCCTGCTGTCTGGATAAACTCCTCAGAGGGAGCCCTTGGTTGCCTATCCAATATCCATTCTCTCCTGCTTTTCATTCAAAAATCTACCTTTCTCCCATGTGACAGAGAGAAGGGAGATCTTACCCCCAGCTCACAGGCATAGTATGAATAAGCAATTGTGTTCAATTTACTCCGGTTGCCAGTGATTAGCTTAGGAACAGGCATAGGAGCAAACTCAGACCACAGGCATGGCGAGAAGTCTCCTGGGGGCTTCTAGGAAGAGTTCTCTCACTCCTCATGGAGAGACACAGATGTGGTCTCTTGTTCTTCTAGAAATTTATGTGTCTAAATGGGACATCTGAAATATCTTCAGCTATTTGGGACCTGGCAGGGAGCCTGCCTACAGGCAGACAATTTCCTAATGATGGCAAAGAGAAGAGATGGTAAGTATACCTCTGATACTATCTCAAGCAACCCTGCAGTACATCCTCCCTAGGACTTCCAGTGATGGCAGATAAAAAGCTTCCTCTTTATTAAACCCATCAGAGCTTTCCATTGTTGCAGCTGACAGTATCCAACCTCCATAGAGATACACTCTATGATCCTCTGCAGCCCCATAACCTCCCAGGAGCCAGGTTCTAAGACTACTAGTAATAGTTAACACATTATGGAGAAACTTACAAACAGCTCAACACAACCCTATGAGGTAGGGACTATCTTTAGTCCCCTTTAGGGAAAGAACAGGGCTTAAAGAAGTTATGTCACTTGGTCAAAGCCACTCTGAGATGAGGTCAGTATGTGAAATGTATCTCAACTAAGATCCTTGCTCTTTCCCACTATCTATCAGAAACTCTGAAAAACCAGAAATTTGCTCATCAGCCAGCAAGTCGCTGGGGGTCATGGGAAAAAATCTTTGACTGTTCAGAAAGCATCCCTTTGAGATAGCTACCTTTTCAGAATCTCTTACACTCTTTTAAATTCTAAACTGGTGCAAAATTATTCAGAAGGGGTAATAAGCAGCAAATCAAGTATTATACTTTGTTCTTCAACCAAGATAATAAATCCCCAGCTAATTTCTACCACCTTTTCTTGAGAGATTATTGAGAGACCATTTTCCAAACAAAATGTTGATTTTTTTTTTTTTTTCCAATAGTCCAAAGCCATGCAGTTCTCCGTCTTTTTCTTCTTCAGCTAATTTTTTGGAACCGTTAAGGAATTTTTCTCTACTCAACAAAAAAAAAATTATAAATATCTACTACATACAAGTTACAGTAAGAAAAGAGGATAAAATATAAAGAAGATATTATCTTTCACAGAGGAAAAGTAATTGGCCTTGAAATATAGCAAAAGACATTTAGACTGGACCTCAAGAAGGACTTCCTAACCAGAGATGTATGAGATATTGAAAGGGTTAAAAAGAAAGCTCATAATGGAATCTTTCACAGAGTTTCCAAAAAAGAAAAAAGAGGTCTGGAAATTTTAAATGCAACTTTTCTTCATCGCAGAGAAACAAGAGTAGTTGTCCAATTGTTTGGTTACAAAGAATCCATCCAAATTAACTTACACAAAAGGAGTTTACTGGAAGAATAGAGGAGTAGCTTAGAGCAGCCAAGAGCAGGAATATCAAAAATGAAAAATTCATTCAGGAGCCAAGGCAATTCTCCCTCCTTCTCTCTCTCCATCCCTTTCTTTCTTTCTCTGCCTTGTTTCTCTTTCTCTCTCTCTTTTTCATTGTTTTTCATTATGTGGCCATTTGTTTCTACTCCATTCTCTCTGCAAATGAACTTTCTCAATTCTACTTGCACATGTCCCATCGTGACCCAAGGTGGCTCTCTCAGACCTCAATTCTGCAGTGCCTGAGAAGCTCAAGACCCACAGCAAACTAAACAATTCTCTCTGTAACCCAATTTCAGATTTTCTGGAGCCAATCTAATTGGACCAGCCCAGCCTCTGAGTTGGCTTTCCTGAGTCAAGTGTCCACCCCTTGCCCAATCAGTTGTGACTGGAGAAGCAAGAATATACAGTAAAAACATTGCTACTAGAGTCCATTTGTGCATGTGTGGGATGGGGATGGCAAGGCAGAAGGACCGTTCTCAGATTAGATTGTAGGGGCTATCTGCTAACCATGATCTTTAAGTCTTCTTCCACCATGAAAGTCTCTATTTGTGGAGTTTCAGTGATGGCATTATTCTACCCAGACCACTCTCTTCATTTCTCAAACAGAAATGCAAACAGGCAGGAGAAAGGGACGTGAGGAGGCACCTGGCCCTGCTCCTCAGTTACAGAAACTAGGCCCCAGGGTGGTGTTTCCTCCAAGGAGAAACATGGGATGGGAGTGGTATACTATCTTCAGCCTAAGCAAGGAAGCACAATCTTGGCAGTTTCCTGAACATCTGCCCTCAGCTAATTACCACTTTCACTTATCAGTCACAGCTCAGCCCCAAGATTAACCCTTTCCCTCTCTCTGTGAGTTCTGATGACTCAGGTTTCTCAAATTGCCCTTGGCAAACGTATATCAGGAGTGGGGCAGTGCTCTGCTCAGACCATTGGCCTAAATCCATCATCCACACTGACTACAGAGAGAGCTTTCTAAAATGAATATTTCACATTGGCACTCGCTGCTCCAAACCCTTCACTGAATCCCCTCTACCAACAGGACAAGCATCCTTGGGCCAGGCTATGAGACCCTGCACAACACAGCCCTGAGTCCCCCTCCAGCCTCATCTCATACCACTCTGCAGGAGACACAACCCATGCTATGGCCCTTGCTGAACTATTATAGTTCCCTAACGTGCAGTGCCCTGTTCCAGTTTCTGCATGTCGGTTCATGCTGTTCCTCCCACCTGGACATTATCTTTCTTCCTTGGTCACAGGCAGCTAAGCCCTTGCCTCTGCTGTGGCATATCACACCAGAACAAAGTTATTTGGGTTCATGTCCATCCCTCACAATTGAGCCATTCACTCCTTAAAGACAGGGACTGCCTTGCACAGAGGCATGTCTCCAGAGCCCCAGATGGTGCCACTGCATCAAGGAATTTTTGAAGGACAAACTTAAGAGACAATGCAAGTGAGAGGGGGAGAGGGGGAGAGAAACAAGGAAGGCAGAGGCCTTCCTACCCCTTAACAATATCCCTAACTAGCCTTGCAACCTGGGAAAATGAAGGCAGGTGCTTTTCAGCAGAGCAAACATCTTCCATCTGTCACAGGCTTTAAGGCTTCCTAAACCCTTTCATATACAAAAGCTCATTTGATCCTCAGACTATCCCTATTAGGTGGACAGCAATTATCCCCATTTTACAGGAGGAAAGATGAGAGCTAGAGAAAGGAATTGACTTGGAAGACCAGCAGTCAATCTCAGCACCTAGAGCCAAGGGGATCCCTTCACTCCAAGAGGACTCCTTCCTGGTCAGCAGAAACACAGCCATGTCAGGGGCTGGTGGTCTCTGAAGTGTCCCAAGTCAGGCAGCCTTGGAAGCCTGGAGAAGATCCCACTTTGAGCAGCCGCCTGGGAGCCAAAGTCCCTGCTCACTGCCCAGTTTCTACCACCGCACAAATATGTCTTTATTCCGCTGGGTTCAGCAGCCTGACGCCGTCTCAGCTTCCTTCTGGCCCCTGTCTCTGTCCTACATCTGGGGAGACAGTGAATAATTCTTCCTTTCTTTCTGGAGCTTGTTGCCTTCAAGGTATTTATAGACTGCTCCTGGCCCGCTGAGCCATCTTTGCTCTCCTGTTTAAATTTAGCTCCCTTTGTCTTCTTCCCCTGACTTATCTGCTGGTCCCGCCTGGGTTTCCTCTACTGCCTTTGTTCTCCTGTGTTTGTTTCACATCTTCTTTCATCTGCTGAGCTGAAACAATCTCGCCAAAGAGTTTTCTCTGAAGCCTTTACATAACTTTCTCTTCCACATTCAGACCTCTCCATCAGTCCTCTCTCTGCCCACTTTCCACTTTCTCCTTCAGCAACCTTCACCTGTATCTTCTCTCCATCTAGCCCATTTCCGGAAAGGGGAAATGAGCATGGCTAATCTGTAAACAGAGCCAGAACCAAAGTCTTCCCAAATGTGTTTGGCCAAAGCTGTTTTTACTTTTTAATGCTCCTGGTTTCAATGCCCCTATCCTGAGTCTCAACCCAGATTCCTTTTGTCTTATGCATGGAAATATATGTCAAAGTCTTGCATATCCTTTTTCTTTTAGGCCCTGAAACTGACCATCAGACAATCTTGTCTTAGTGCTGGAAAGAGCAGTTACCATCAAAATCCAGACAAGGGGAGTGTAATGTTTTGCCTCTAATAACATTTAATAGATGTAAGGTAGGTTGAAATTAGATGTCCCAAGTCCAAATCATATGGAGGTCTCCAATTCCAATGGTTCCAGGGATCAGGAAGGTAAAGAAGTAAATGAAGCAAGTCTGGCCACAGAGGATAGGAACCTGCAGTGTATACACTGTGTCTAAAGGAAATAGCACACTTCATTGCCCAGATCTTCTGATTTTTTCAGAGAAGTGAAAAATTTGGACTTTTAAATGATGGCAATTAATTTAAAATTTTTAAAACACTGAGCAGAATAGGACAAGGGCTACATGCTGTGACCTCTGCACTCCACTGTCCATCCACACCTTCACATGTCATCCATAAGCCTGGCTCCTCACCACCTCCCTAGCCATGGCTTAGCAACCTAATGTCCCTTCTAGCTCCATCTAGCATCTCCATAGCTCTCAACACATACGGCTCCATTTCTACCATCTGCTGTTCTTAAGACTGGATTTTCAAGTGATAACAGCAGAGCTTTGCTTCTAACTCAAGTTTGCCTTTTCCTCTCTGTTCTCTCTTTATGCTTGGCCAGAGTGATGTTCATTTTCAAAATCATCTCCCAGAAGATCTTTTATGGTGCATCAGTTAGGATGAGCTAAGTTATGCTGCAAAAACAAACAGCATTAAAATCCCCACAGCTTAAAATCAGAAAGGCTCACTGCTCACCTATGCTACAAGTGCTTTGTGGGTCTGCTGGGGCCTCTGCTCCAAGCCACTCTCAGACTCAGGCTGTCGAGCAGCCACCATCTGAAATATTGCCATCCTTATGACAGAGAGAGACTATGATGAACACTACAGCTCTTCAATCTTTTCCCCAGAAGGAACATTCATATTCCTTCCGCTCATATTTCATTTCCCAATGCAGATTATATGGCCGTATCTAATTTCAAAGAAGGTGAAGGAATGCCATTTATTACATGCCCGGAAGGCAGGAAGATGGAAATATTTGGGAAACAACACTAAATGATTTTCCACATATGGTATTTCCACTTTTTTGGGAGCTTTTTAAGTTCTATTCAATGGTTCTGAATTCACTCATTTATTCATTTAACAGTAATGATTGAGCAAAGCCCTGAGGTGCTCAATCTGAGGAAAGGAATAAGAACTTCTTTCTGCCTTCAAGCAACTATGACTTGTTAGAGAGCATTCATATATCTGTGCCAATAACTTGGAAACAAGGTATAATGCGGGCAGGGCCACAGGCAAGTGTAAACAAAATACTGAGCATAGCAAAGGCAGTAAACACAGACAAGGTGGCATCTGAGCGAATCTCTGGAACAGGGGAAAGGGAGACAGGAGCAGGAAGGACTGCCCATCCCAAGCTGGACCCCTTCACCCCAATGCTTGTGACCACACAGCAGATCAAAATACTAAACAAGGGGCTGGCCCCGAGGCCAAGTAGTTAAATTCGTGTGCTCTGCTTCAGCTCAGGGTTTACCAGTTCGGATCCTGGGCATGGACCTAGCACCACTCATCAAGCCATGCTCTGGTGGCATCCCACATCCAACAGCTAGAATGACCTACAACTAGGATATACAACTATGTACTGGGGCTTTGGGGAGAAAAAAAAAAAAAAGAGGAAGATTGGCAATAGGTATTAGCCCAGAGGCAATCTTCCTCACCAAAAAGAAAAAGCATAAAAAGTGCTAAACAGGCACAGCTTCCTGAATCACTAGTCCTACATGTGTGCATCAGATGCTGGCAAGGAGAAATACATGTCGCATCCAAAGTAGTCCCTACCTGTATCTAAGGTTCCAAGCCCAGACTGGAGCCAATTGCTTAGATTCAAATCTCAGCTCCTCCACTTACTTGCCAGATGAACTTGGGCAAGTCATTGAACAACCTGTGCCTTTTTCCTCATCTGTAAAATGAGAGTATTAATAGTGCTACCTCAAAGGGTTTATATGAGAACTGAACATGTTAGTGCAGGCAATGTAACAAGTAAAAGAGTCTGGGCACATAGTAGATACCACGTCAGCAGTAGCTAGCGTCCTTATCCTGCCCTTATCATTGCCTCAATCTGGTTGTCTTGTGTCTTCTCTCAACATCTTGGTTGCAAGACTGCTTTTCATAAAGTGTGTACTTCTGGGCACTGATTAAGACTGCTCTTACGTGTTCCTTGGAAGGAGAGTTCGTCTATGTAAAAACACAAGGCAGGTGGAAGAGGGTTCTATTCCTCCAGGTAGTTCCCCTGAGCACTAGTCTGCATCCCATCTTTGCCTCATCACCAATGAACTTCTCATAAATCTGTTTTCATATATCACCCCCCTCCCCCAGTACTCTGTGAACTTGTAGCTAAAGCCACATTTCCCAAAGGATGTGCCGCAGAGCACAACTCCCACAAGATGGACTCCAAGGGAAAAAAAGCTTCTGTCATACACAGCACATAGGAAACTCCCTTTTGGAGATGAGAAAAACACAAGGTGAAAACTCTTTTTCATTTCATTTAATCCAGCATTTTCTGGGTTAAATTCTTACCACGATAACTTTATCTTTCATGCTACACACTTTGGGAAGTGTTGTGAAAGGCAAGAACTATTTCTTATCCATTTATCCACAGAAATGTTGATCACTCTTGGAGTGTAATGGGCATGAGAAAAGAGCAGATAAATTGAACTGAATTTGTTATGTAATCTTGGGAAAGATATTTCCTCCCTGGGCTTCAGTTTTCCCATTTTTAAAATGAGAGCATTGGACTTGAGCGTTGCTAAGATCCTTTCTGTCCTCAGTTACTAGCCAATCTTTCATTAGATGCTTTTTTCTTGCCCTCTGCCTGGTCATTATTGAGCCTCGTTATTTTAGTCAAGATGAGAGCAAAACCAAAACTGGCTTTAGCTCCCCGTGAGCAAGAAGCTAACAGAGGAAACGATCAAAGCTGACATTTACTGTATGCCAGCCACTGTTCAGAGTGCTTTACAGGGATCATGGCATCTCGTTGCAACAAACCCAGAAGGTAAATGCCATTATTAAAATTGTTCCTCATTTTACTAAAAACACATTGAGGCACAAAGAGACTACAAGCTATTGTTTAAGTAACTCTACCCGGTTGGCAGAGATGGGATTTGAATCCAGGCCATTTGATGCCAAACCCAAATTCTTTTTTGTTTGTTTGTTTTGGTGAGGAAGATTCTCCCTGAACTAACACCTGTGCCCATCTTGCTCTATTTTGTATGTGGGATGCTGCCACAGCATGGCTGATGAGTGGAGTAAGTCCACGCCCAGAATCCGAACCTGCAAACCCGGGCCACCAAGCAGAGTATATTAAACTTTAACCACTCTGCCACCAGGCCAACCCCACCAAACCCACATTCTTAACCCTTAGGCAACACTGCCTCCGAGGAGGTACAGAAGCCCCACAGATTCAGAGTCTAGTCCACTCTGTTTCCTGTTAAGAGAAGATAAAAAGCCCTAAAGATTTGCTTCATTTCTTTGAATTGATTCAACTTGTTGGCTAATGTGATATCTGTCCATCCCTAGATTCTGCCTTTCTTTTGACTTCAGCTTTCAGAAAAGAATGCAAGGAGTAGCAATAGTCCATGCATTTATTTTCATCAATTATCACTAAATTAATACTTATCTACAGCATTTCCAGGAAGCACTTCCATATCCATTGTTGGGTATGATTTTTCACACCAGCTCCCTGCAGTACACAGAGAAAATATTACAAGGTTGATCTTACAGTTGAGGAAACTGAGACTCTAAGAGCTAAAGAAGTTTGCCTAAGACCCCATGCCAATAAGTAAATTGTGGATCTTGGATTTGAACCTGGTCTTTGAACCTCAGTGAGAAAGTACTGAGGGGCTCAACATGATCCAGGGCACTTGCTTCCAAAGTCATTCCCAGGCTGGCAGTGGGCAGAGTTATGAAGATATAGGTGTGAACTCAGACGAAACTGACCTGGAGAGCCTGGAACTAGGAAGGGAACGCAGCATGACAACTGGAGGGAAAGGAGTGAGGAGTGTCCCACTCTCTCTCTTCCTTTGTACTAGGATGGAGGGTACATCAGGAATACAAATACTCTTCATGCACTTGCTATTATTCTGTTCCTTCTCTCTAACCTTCTGCCTCTTCAAGTCATTATCCATCCACCATTGTAGCCACCGCCCAAGTCATGGGACAGTTTATGCATTCACCCACAAACATTCACTGAGTGCCTACAATATGCCAGGTCACACTTATTAGACACTAGGGAGACTGAGATGGATAGGTACAAATCATTGAACTTTAGAGAAGGCATGACTGACTTCAGGCTCAAGAAAGACTTGCAGAGGTGGTATATTTGATCTGAGTCTGGACGGGTATGGAGGGGCTGTCTAGAAGGATGACATAAACAAGAAAAAAGGTTGAGCAAAGAGTATTCTTGGCAAATGGAACATGCTCAGAGATTTGGGATGCTTTCTGATTGAAGCATGTGATGCACAGAGGAGAAGTGTCAAGAGCTGAGGCAAGAAAGGAAAGTACGGCCAGATCTTGATGGGTCTTGAAGTCCAGCTGAAGACATTGAACTTCACCTTCCAGGCACTGAGGGAGTTTTGACTGTTGAGGACAGCTTCCTTTATACACTAGGGACAGTTTGGAACCTATCTTTGTTGTCCTTCTCTTCCCATACCAAGTCTTCTCAAGAACCCAGAAACTGATGCAGAAATCCTCATTGTAATTAGAAATGTGAAGATCAAAGGAGAGAAAAAAAAATATCACTCCCCATGGTCAAAAAGGTAATCATAACTTAAGGAACAGGGGCACCATGCCATGAGGTCAGGATGCCAACAGGAGTAGGCAGAGGTCTCCACCTCTTGCCTACAGCCAAGGAAGCTAACAGAGGTGGGTCTGTAAGACAGACCCTCCCCCCTCCCATCCCTCAGTGTGACTCTGTGCGTGGAAGGAACATGAGTGCTCGTCCGCACATCATTGCTAATGAAATCAGTCTCCCCATCTGAAAAAGTGAGTGAACAGGGGCTGCTGAGAATCTCAGGACATGACTGATGCCCTGAGCTCTCCATCCCCTCCAGCCTTGGGACAGCGGTTACACTGAGTGCTATGCACAAACCCGGCACAGGGAGGCAGTGTGGACCCACAGTCAGCCACAGCCCAGACACCTTAGAACAGGGAACTGGGACAAATAGGCAAATGGACCCAGATAACAAAAGCAGGAGCAAAGGGAGGGGAGTTTCTACAACAAATTTATTGAAATTTGCTCTTATGATAAGAAGTTGTCCTCAAGGAAGTAGCCCTAATCTATGAACCCAGTCCTTTAAATCTTAGAACAGACTTGACAAGCAGAAATCGGGTGAAAGTCCTCAGTCCTTCCTCATTTCCTGGGACTGCTGGTTAATACCACTGCCACCTGGTCTCAACCCACTTTACCAGTTTTCTTTTCCCTGCTTTCCCTCACAGGCAGGATGCTCAGGCCAACTTCCCCATCCAGGCCCTTGTCTGTGCCTGTGTCCACATTGTTCTCTTCACCTGGAACAGCCCTTTTCAAAACACCCCTCCACCATTTCTGATCTAATTCAACTTTCACCAACACTATGAAGCCTTTCCTGACCCCTTACAAGCCAGAAATCACCTCTTGTTCTTTCTCTCTCTCTTTTTCTTTCCCTCTCTCTCTTCTGTGCCTCCCACAATATTCTCTGCCCCTCTCTGCCACCTGCCACCCTCTACCTTATGTGGCAGTCATTTGTATATACGGGTAGAAACACTATTTTAATGTTTCCACAGAGTATCCTGAATGTGAGCTCTGCTCACATACTACCCTATGAATGTGCAAAAAAGGAGGTGAACTTCTGCCTGAGGAACAGCCAGGGATGCTCCTGCCTGTCAGGTGACCTTTAGTTTTCTAATCTAGAGAAGGTTAAGATAAAGAGGTAGGTCAATTAGGGACTGGTTAACTAAATTATTGTATATTTATACTACGAAAAACGACACAGCTTTTTAAATGAATGAGAAAGTCTATATATGCTGGTATGGAATGATGTCCAAGATATATACTTTTAAAAAACAAAAATAAAAGGCAAACTACAGAATAGTATAATGATATGACCTTATGTATTTAGGAGGAAAAAAACACAAGATTTTCTTTTCTTTTTTTTTTTTTTTTGAGGAAGATTAGCTCTGAGCTAACTACTGCTAGTCCTCCTCTTTTTGCTGAGAAAGCCTGGCCCTGAGCCAACATCCGTGCCCATCTTCCTCTACTTTATACGTGGCGTGCCAAGCAGTGCCATGTCCGTACCCGGGATCCGAACCAGCGAACCCCGGGCCACTGAGAAGCAGAACGTGCGAACTTAACCGCTGCACCACTGGATCAGCCCCAGATTTTCTACACATACATAGAGAAACTCTGGAAGAATAGTCAAGAAATACTAACAGTGGTTAAATCAGAGAAGAAGGGCTAGGGTAGGAAAATAAGAAATACTCTTCCTTTCTGATTTACATCCTATGATATTTTTACTTTTTGCAATTGATTCATTCCATAAATACTTGTTTAAAACACTGTTCTAGGCACTGGAGTACCTGGATATTATTAAAGGACCTTTAATCTTTCTATGATAAGTAAAGTAATTTAAAGATGGAGTGAGAATTTCAACCTTGTCCCAGTGCTGAAAACAATGATAAAATTGGGCAAAAGTATATGAGTTAAACATTTGCAGATATTACACAATAGGCAACAGAGACCTATGATCCTTGAGAGGTGAGCCCACAATCACCCAGCTCTCGGACTGCACACATTTCCCTACTTTGGCGCAGGGAGGTGGAGCCCAGAGGGGGCTGTCATCTCACCAAGCTAAAAAGACAGATATAGGTGTCCTGGGCAACTGAAGCATCTGGAATTTTCAAGGTCAATGAATCTGCATAGGGAATAGCCCAGATATCTATACAGGAGCTCATGGAGTATTCTTAGTGACAGGCTGGACTGTGTATGCACAGGGCAAGACACTACAAGGCTGAGCAAAAATTGATGACAGGCTAAGAGCTGAATGGGACTACCAAAGTGGAGGAAACTTACTGAAACCTCAGGCATTCGATGAAGACCTCAAAACAACCTAGGCCTTAGAAATAAGGATCATCCCTTAGAGTTAAGTTCAAAAATGAAATAGACCTAGCCTAAAAAGGAATAAAATCAAGCCTGCCAGGATCAAATAAATTCACCAGCAATTTAACTACCTCAAATCACAAAAATCAACACCCTATAAGAGAAAATGAGAAAATGACATAATATAAACTCTACATAGTGTGTCATCCAAAATAGTTTACAATAAAAGATTACTATGCATGTGAAAAAGTAGGAATATGTGAACCATAATCTAAAAAAACAATTCAAATAAACCTCAAGAGGACTCACATGGTGAAATTAGCAGACAAGCACTTTAAAACAGCTGTTATAAATAGGATTTAAAGGAAAAGTTGGTTGTAGTCAGTGAAAAGCTAGGAAATCACAGTGGAGGAATGGAAACTATTAACAAATAGATTCCAGGACAGAAAAGTACAATACAACACTTGAAATAAAAACTCATAGGAATAGAGAAAAAACATTTTAAAAACTGTACAGAATCCCAGTGGCCTTGGGGGTCACTGTTCATCCTCCCTTATGAACATAGATGCAAAAATCCTCAATAAAACATTAGCAAACTGAATTCAACAATACATTAAAATAATGATACACCATGATCAAGTGGGATTTATTCCAAGGATGCAAGGATGGCTCAATATCTGCAAATCAGTCAATGTGATACAATACATTAACAAAATGAAAGACAAAAATTATATGATCATCTCAATAGATGCAGAAAAAGTATTTGACAAAATTCAAAATTCATTTATGATAAAAAAAATTTTTTAAACTCTTAACAAGGGCTTGCCACAAGGCACAGTAGTTAAGTTCAGCGCACTCCATTTTGGTAGCCCAAGTTCATGGATTCAGATCCCAGGCACAGACCTAGCACTGCTCATCAAGCCACACTATACCCGCATCCCACATAAAATGGTGGAAGATTGGCGCAGTTGTTAGCAACAATCTTCCTCAAGCAAAAAGAGGAAGATTGGCAACAAATGTTAGCTCGGGCCAATCCTCCTCACATACAAAACAAATTAAAAATAGAACTACCATATAATCCAGCAATTCCACTTCTAGGTGTTTATGTAAAGAAAATGAAAACTCTAATTCAAAAAGATATATGCACCCCCATGGTCATTGCAGCATTATTTACAAGAGCCAAGATATGGAAACAACCTAAGTGTATATCAATAGACAAATGGATAAAGAAATTGTGATATATATACAACAGAATATTATTCAACCATAAAAAAGAATGAATTCTTGACATTTGAGACAACATGGATGGATCTTGAGGACATTATGCTAAAAGAAATAAGTCAGATTAAAACAAATATCATATGATCTCTCTTTTTTGTGGAATCTAAAAAAAAATTCTAAGCTCATTGATACAGAGAACAGATGGGTGGTTGCCAGAAGCAGAGAGTGGAGAGTGGAAGAAATGAATGAACTGTTTCTGTGTTTTTTTTAGTTTAAATAAATTTAATTAAATAAATATTTTAAAAATTAAAAAGTGTACAGAATCCCGATGACCTGTGGGATGATATTAGGAAGACTGATTTACATATAAATGGAGTTCCAGAAGGGGAGAAGAGAAAGTGGACCAAAAAAAAAGTCTGAAGACATAATGACCAATATTTTCCCAAATTTGATTTTTAAAAAAATCAACTTCTAGATACAAGTAATTCAGCAGTCTCCAAAGAGGATCAATACAAATAGAACCATATCTACACATATCATAGCCAAACTGCTGAGAACCAAAAATAAAAAGAAAATCTTAAAAGCAACCAAAGAAAAAATAAGGAATAACAATACAAATGTCAATTGACTGCTCATAATAAACAGTAGAGACAAGAAGACAAGTGACTGATAACTTTAAAATACAGAAAGGAAAAAAAATGTCAGCCCAAATTGCATATGCAGTGAAAATATCCTTCAAAAATTAGAGTGAAATAAAGTTATTTTTAGGTGAACATAATGTGAGAAAATTCATTGACAGCAGACTTGCACTATAAGAAATGCTAAAGGAGGTTCTTCGGGCTGAAGAAAAATGACACCAGATGGAAACTTAGGTCTATAAGGAAAAAATAGTAACGCTTTACTGTGCGGTAAATTACTTATGTGTATTTAATATATGTGAATAATAGCACAGAAGATGGGTTGGGGTAAGTGATAGTTTACTGTTGTAAAGTTCTTGCATATTACATTAACTGGCAAAATATTAATTCAACGTAGACTTGATAAATTAAGGTTACTTGTATTGCCTAAGGCAATGCTAAAAAAAATACAAAGAATTATAGTTAAAAAGTCAACAGAGAAATTAAAATGGACTGCTAAATAATAATTGATTAACCTAAAGAAGGCAGGAAAGAAGGAAAGAGGGAAAATAGACAAGAAAGGAGACTTAAAACCAATCATATCATTAATTATTCTAAATGTAAATAGACTAAATGTTCCAGTCAGATGGAATGTGGGACTTCTGGTACCACAGAATGAGATCAGCAAATCCCCTCCCTAAAAGCAACTATAACACTAAAAACAAAATTCTCAAAACAGCTATTTCAAGGCACTGGAAATCAACCAAAGTCATACAACAAATTCATGAAAAACTACTACACTTTGAGTAAGAACTGTGGGAGTCCATGGTTTTCCTGCTTGAGACGGCTTTCATCCTCCCCTCAAACCCAGCTTGGTCCGTGAGGTAGTTAGCAAAGAGTGGGTGTGGCTGTGAGAACCAGCAGTTTTGCTGCCAGAGGGGCCTCACCTGGTTTGGAGAGGAAGGCAAAAAACCCATGCCCACCAGCATTCTCAGTAAAACTAGCAATCTTGGTGGCAAGTGAATGGGGAAGCCCAGTGGTTCTACCAACCTGAGACTCCAGTCCTGGTTGAAACAAGCAACAGACCAGAGGATGAACTAGAAATTTAACAAAGTGATCCAGGAATTAAGACAGCCCTAAAGGGGCTTGATAAACCCTCCATATATCACTGGCTGACCAAGAGACTGAGCACACAGCAGAGAAGATACGGGATGGCGTAGTCAGCTAGGCCAGGGTATACTTGAAAATGGCTTGAACTTTGATCAGCTCCCCAACCTACACAGGCACAATAGAACTGTGTGGAAGCCTTACTGGCTTGAGAGGTTCAGTAGGCTGAATAACGCTCCCTGATCGCACAAAGATGTCCATGATCTAATCCCAGAACCTGTGAATGTTACCTCACATGGCAGAAGGGACTTTGATGATGTGACTAAGGTTAAGGGCCTTGAGATAGAGAAAGATTATTTTGGATTATCTGAGCAGGTTCAATCTAATTACAAGAATCCTTAAGAGCAGAGAATTTTTTCCAGCTGGGTCAGAGAAACGCAATATGAGAAGGACATGACCCTCCATGCTGGCTCTGAGGTTGGAGGAAGCAGGCCATGAGCCAAGGAAAAGACAAGGAAATGGATCCTTCTTCCCTAGAACCTCTGGAAAGGAATGAAGTCTTGCCAACACCGTGATTTTAGCCCATTGAGACCTAAAGACAACTTCTGACCTACTATTTGTAGGATAACAAATTTGTGTTGTTTTAGCCACTAAGTTTGTGGTAATTTGCTATGGCAGCAACAGAAAATCAGTTGAGCACAGCCTGTATCAAAAATTGGCTGACCACTAAACCGTGAAGAAGCAGAAGCAACACCTAGGAAGCCAGGCTTAAAATGAAAAACAAGATTTTAAAAAAGTGAACAGAGATATCAATAGCAACACGTCACAGGGGAGACAGAATCTACTGATTTAGACCAGGTAAGTTAACAAACAAACAAGCAGCAACAACAACCTTCAAGAGAGATCAGAATCCAGAGTTGCTACAATATATTACCTAAATTATTCAATTTTAAACAAGAAATTGAGACATGCAAAAAAAATCGGGAAACGTGACCCATACTCAGGAAAACCTTCAGTCAACAGTTGTCTCTGAGTGGACCCATAGGTCCACTTTCTTTAAAACAAATAAGTATATTTAAAGAATTAAAGGAAACAATGTGTAAAGAATTAAGAAAAATATGATAATGACTCAACAAATAAAGTATATTAAGAAATAGATGGAAATAATTTAGGGGCCAGCCCCATGGCAAAGTGGTTAAAGTTCTGTGTGCTCCACTCTGGCGGCCCAGGTTCATGGGTTCAGATCCCAGGTGCAGACCTACTCCACTCATCAGCCATGCTGTGGAGGCATCCCATATACAAAATAGAGCAAGACTGGTACAGATGTTGCTCAGGGCTAATCTTCCTCAAGCAAAATAAAGAGGAAGATTGGCAACAGATGTTATCTCAGGGCCAATCTTCCTCACCAAAAACAAACAAACAAAAGAAATACATGGGAATTATTTAAAAGAACCAAATAAAATTCTGGAATTGAACAGTGCAACAACTGAAATGAAAATTTTGCTAGAGAGGCTCCACAGCAGATCTGAGATGCAAGAAGAAAGAATCAATGAACTCGAAGAGAGATGAAGAGAAATTATCTAATCTGAAGGACGGGGGCAAAACATATTTGAAGATTAATAAACAGAGCCTCAAAGACCTTTGTGACATTGTATTATTGTCCTAGGGCTGCTATAACAAAGTGCCACAAACTGGGTGGCTTAAAACAAGATAAATTTATTATCTCACAGTTCTGGAGGTTAGAAGCCCAAGATCAAGGTGTCACAAGGCCATGCTGTCTCTGAAGACTCTAGGGAAGAACCCTTCCCAGCTTCTAGTGGTTGCCAGCAATCTTATCCTTCCTTTTGCAGTCACGTCACTTCAATCACATAATATTCTCCCTGTGTGTCCTCATAGCACCTTCTCTCTGTGCATGTCTCTCTGTTCAAATGCCCCTGTTCTTATAAGAACACCAGTCATTGGATTAGGGTCCACCCTAATCCAATATGACCTGTCTTAATTTGATTACATCTGCAAAGACCCTATTTCCACATACGGTCACAGTTTGAGGTTCCAGGTAGACGTGAACATTTGGAGAACACTATTCAGCCCAATCCAGACATCATCAAGCATCTCAGCACGCTGTCAGGCAGGCCCAATGCAGCAACACAGTGGCTAACAAGGCTGCAGGAATTCCTACTGTAGTTTACCACAGTCTCATAGATTATGCCAGTAAAGCGCCAAAAAGCCCAAATGTATTCAGACAGTTTATTATTTATACAGAAACAAAGCCAGCTTAGTGTCATCTCCCTATGTCCCTAGTTCCACAGGACATCACCAAACCAGAGGGGCTAATGACAGGCTGGTCAGGCAGTGGGTAGATCTGCTACTGAGGAGCTTTCTCTAAACCACAGCCAGCAATTTTATGAACATACAGAGAAGCCTGCAGCTCTACCCTAAGGGGGTCAAAGTAGAAAGTCTTGTGCTCAAATGAAACGCAGAGATGGGTAAGAAACAGCTTTGAGGATTTCTCCTGCAATTAGGGAGATGCATGATAAACTTCCTCGTGGCAGCTCCCTGCAGGGCTGTTTACCCTCCTTCATTCCACTAGGAATAGCAGGGGGTTCCACCAAGACTTGGGTCAGACTACAGCTAAACATTGCCTACGTGGCCTGTGTGGACATGTGGTAGGATATCAGAGCACCACAGCAGAGCTGACCCTCTACATATAGATATAATAGGAATCTCAGAAGAAAAGGAGAGAAAGGAAGGAGTGGAAAAAATATTTGAGCAAATAAATGAGCAAAAGTCCCCAATGAATGCCAAGAGGATAAACACAAAGGGATTCATATCTAGACACATTTTAGTCAAATAGTTGGAAGCCAAAGACAGAAAATCTTGAAAGCAGCAAGAGACGTTATTAAACTCATCACATACAGAGGAACAGCAATATGATTAATGATGAGTTTTCCATCAGAAACAATGGAAGCCAAAAGGTTGTGGAAAGACATATTCAAGATACTGAAAGAAAAAAAAAACCATCAACCAAGAATTCTATAATCAAGTAGTCTTTCAATATTGAATGTGAAATCAAGACATTCCTGGATAGATAAAGATTGAGAAAACTCAGTGCTAGCAGATCTGTCTTATAAGAAATATTAAAGGTCGACCTTCAGGCTGAAAGGAAATTACCGCAGATGCTAGCTAGAATCCACCAAAAACAAAATAAAAAATAATAAAATAATAAAAATAATATTAAAAGTTAAGAGAAAAAAATTTGTAAATATGTGGGCAAATATAAAAGTTTACACATATTTTTCTCCTTCTCTTAACTTTAAAAGACATAAGATTATATAAAGCAATAATTTTAACACTGAATTGTTGGGTTATAACATTTATAGATGACATATGTGACAATAATAGCGCAAAGGAGGGCAAGTATTTGATGTTATACTGGAAAAAAGTTTTGATATTTTACCAAAATTCAGTTAATATTAATCTTTAATTAATTTATTATGTTATCATGGTTGTGAATTAAGATGAATGTTGTCATCCACAGAGAAACTACTGAGAAAATAAGTTAAAAACCATAGCTGAAAAAAATCAACAAAGAACTCTGCCAGTTAGGAAGCAGAGATTGACAGACCAGTGAAATAGCAAGATCCAACTATATGCTGACTGCAAGAACTGTGCTTGAAATACAAAGACACATATTGTTTAACAGGATGAAAAAGATACACAATGCAAATGCTAACTAACAAAAGCTTTTGTGGCTATACTAATATCAGAAAAAATAGACCAGAGTACTGTATTACCAATTCTCCCACATATTAATAAGAGCCCGGGTGTTAAAGACAGTGAAACTGGCATTTGAGCCCTGCTGAGTCAGACATTAGGCAAAAAAATGATAATAAGAGCTATAGTATCCCAAACACTCTACATGAATTATCTCTACTCCTCACAAAACACTATAAGATCAATATTATTATCCCCATTTTTCCAAATGTATAACAACCTGGTAGATAATAGATGCAGAATTAATTATAGTAATAGTAATAATTATTGTTATTCTTGTTTGTTCAATAAATTATTATTACATACAAAGTACCATCCTAGGCACTAGGAATATAGTAGTAACTAAGACAGACAAAGTCTCTAATCTCATGGAGTTTATTTCTAGTGAAATGGAAACAATCAGAATAAAAAAGTTTAATCAGATAGTGGTAAGTAAAATGCAGAGATTTAAAGTAGAGGGATACTATACAGTGATGGGGTGGGCAATTTAGATTGAAGAAGTGATATTTAGGGGGCCGGCCCCATTGCCGAGTGGTTAAGTTCAAGCGCTCTGCTTCGGTGGCCCAGGGTTTCACTAGTTCAGAACCTGGGCGCAGACATGGCACTGTTCATCAGGCAATGCTGAGGCGGCGTCTCACATAGCACAACCAGAGACACTCACACCTAGAATCTACAACTATGTACTGGGGGGCTTTGGGGAGAAGAATTTAAAAAAAAAAAAAAGATTGGCAACAGTTGTTAGCTCAGGTGCCAATCTTTTCAAAAAACGTGATATTTAAGATGAAATCTAAATTACAAGAAGAGATGAAGATGAAGGTTACAAGAAGCCACATGAAGATGAGGAAGAATAGTAGTGCCAGTAGAGGTGAATCTAAACGAAAGGAATGTGGGTGGAGATAGCAGTGCAAAAGTGTGGGACAGGAACAAGCTTGGCATATTGCAGGAAGGGTCACTGTGGCTGGAGATGTAGTGTGGGTACCAGGGAGAGTAGTATATGTGATTAGAGAGCTAAGTGTGCAAGGCTCTGTAAACCAGAGTAAGACATCTATGTTATTCTATGTGATAGGAGACAGATTGGAGGGTTTCAAGTCAGTCAATGATATAATGTCATGTACATTTTTAAAGAACACTCTCACTTCAAAGAGGAGAAGAAAGCACAGGGCAGCAAGAACAGATGAAAGGAGATCACCTGGGAGTCATTGCAGCAGTCCAAGAAAGAGGGGCGGCAGTGCTTGGAGGCAGAGATAATTTGGTGATGGATTAGATTTAGGATTGGGGAAGAGAAAGAGACTAATCAAGGATGAGACTCTTAGGTTTAGAGTTTGAGGAACAGGGTGGATGATGATGCTGTCTACCAAGAAGAGGAAGACTAGGGGAGGAATAGAATTGCTCAGGGCAATGAGAGAGAGGTGGGAGGTGGAATCAGGGGTACTGTTTTATCTATGTTAGACTGGAGAGACTTCTCAGTCTTCTTAAACTATTTACTAAGTCTAGTCAACAATACAAAGATGACCAAAACAAGATTCCCATCTTCCAGGAATTCACAAGTCTAGAAGGGGAGAAGTATGGATACATAAGAATCCAAGAAAAACTGCAAGTACCTTTTACAAAAGGTAATATGAAAGTATGGAAAAGAAAGAGATAGGATCCAACAGGTGGGCAGGGCATAGACATCTGGGAAGACTCCATGGAATACGGAGGCTCTGAGTTCAAACCGTAAGTATGGACGAACTTGAACAAGCATCACGGGAGTGTGGAAAGATTCTAGGCAGAGAGGAAAAACTTAAACTGAGTTTCTCCAGAAGTGAACCACATTCAAGGAAAGCTGAGCAAACAGGTGTTACTAAGGTTTAATGTGTTTTAGGGGAGGGTGATGGAAGACCCTGGAAAAGTAGGTTAGAATAAAATTATGACAGACTTCAAAGGCAGGCTGGGGGCATGGGTTTTATCTTGTGGTCCAGAGTGCATGGGGAGATATAGAGGACTTTTAAGTAGAAAAGTGGAGATATGCATTAAGGTCACTCTGGCAACAGTGTTTGACAAGTGGTGGTAATGGATGGCAGAGAGGGGAACAGGGAGGAAGAAACAAAGCAGGAAGCCAGTTCAGAGATTATCCTATAGTCTAGAGGAGGGGTAAGGAAAACCTGAAGAAAAGCATTAGGAATGAAAATGAGGGGAAGGATGAGGCACCATGGAGGCTTAAAGATAGGATTTGGTGATTGATTAGATTGTGGGAAAAGAAGTCCAAGATAACTCTGGGATTGAGCAGGAGTGTCTGGGAGAATCCTGGTGCCAAGAACCAAGATAAGGGACCCGAGAAGAGAAACAGGATGGGGGAGACAAGGAGGAGCAAGGGGCATGATGAGTTTGATATTGATCATGTTTGGTTGGATGTGTCAATGCAACGTCAGTTTCTAGGTAGAAACAATCACTCAGTAGGGGGACATTTTGGCCCATGCTCAAGAGATGAGTCTAATCTCAAAGTAAAGATTTGAGAGTATTTGGCACCAGTCATAACAGCTTATTGTGCATCAGGAGCTGAGTTAAATCCTTCACATAATTATCTCATTTCCTCCCCCATAAACAACCCCATGAGGTGAGTTCTATTATTATTCCCATTTTACAAATGAGGAAGTTAAGAGTTCAGGGAAGTTAAGCCCCTTGCTCAAAGTTACACACACTCAAATGGTGAGGTCAGGATTTGAGCTCATGCACGTGGGTGCTGCCCTACATGGCAAAACCAGGGGTAAAAAGGAGGTCTGGGGTCTCACAGGTGACCCTCATTGACACTGCTCAAATGTCTATGGAACTTCCGGACCAAGCGGACCTTAGAGATCACTGAGTCTCAGTCTCCCAGCTCACAAATCACAGTGACTAAAATCGATTTACCCAAGATCACGATGATGTTCCAGCAGGCTCTCTCTTAACGGTTGGTATAAAATCTGAACTCCAAGTTTCTGCATACTCTGACCTCTCCACCTCTCCAACCTCATTATTTCATTCCTGCTCAAGCCAAGCCCACTCTCACCTCAGGGCCTTTGTATTTGCTGTTCCCTCTGCCTGGAGTGCTCTCCCTCACATATTCTCATGGCTCCTTCCTTCTCATCAGTAGGTCCCAGCTCCAATGTCACCTCCTTCCAAACTTGTGCTCTGGCAAGCCAACCCAATGTCACTACCACCTACCCACTCCCTGTCATTGTGCACGATTTGATTTTCTTCATGGCAGTCATGGCGATCTCAAAGCACCTTATTTATTTATTAATTTTCAGTCTCCATCTGCCAGAATGTACAGCAACCTCTACTGTATCCTCAGAACTTGGAACAGAATTTAGCAGTGTGTTTGCTGAATGGATGAAGTGAGAAAGAAAGGAGGGAAAGAAGGACAGAAAGTGGGAGGGAAGGAGGGAGTGAACTCTCCTTTGAACAGAGGGAGCGGGAGGGAGTTTGTCTACTACCTTTATTAGTGAAGATCCAGACATGCCTCGTTTGAGCCCCCACCTCCTCCACCGTGATATTGGTTCCCCACAGACCAGCTGAGAGAATCAGGGCCCGGGGAAAGCCATGGGCTCACTTTTAGAATGAAGAGAGTAAGATCATGCCAGATACCACAGACAGGCCTGGCCAACTGGGACCAGAGCCCCATTCCCACACATCTCACTCTAAGTCTCCCTCCATGCACTCTCTCCTCTTATCTCCTTCTCCTTCTCTCTTTAATGCCCACACCCCCATTCCCCATGGGCCACCTCACCCTGCCCCTTATCTGCCTCCTCTCCTCCATCAGCCTGCTCCCAACTGGGCTTCTCCCTTTTATCTCCCCCATCCGCTTATCTTTTCCCTGCCCCCAGACCACCCACATCTGCCTCCTTTCAGCTCTCCAGCCCCTTATCAGATGTCCCTCTCTCCATCACTGTCCCCTTATCTGCTCATCCCCTTGCCCACACACACTGTTATTTTTGTCTTCCTGATAGAGGCCCACAGTAAACAGCAGAAGCTCAGAGACTTGCATTCCAGGCTCTGACGGACAGGCTGAGGGAGTGAGTGGCAGGCCGTCAGAGTTGGGAGAGAGGGCGTTCCTGGGAGCACAAACTCTGACTTCACACACAAACCAGGATGCAGGCTTTAGAATCAGTTTAGACTAGAATCCTGCCTCCGGAGCTTGAACTGTTTTTCCACCACGTACTTCCTGAGAGATGTTGGGCAAATGACTTCAACCTCCCTGAGCTTCATCTGAAAAACAAGGCTGAAGAATATCTCCCTCCAAGAATCCCTGGAGGCTAAGGATAGTGCATAACAAACACTGGATGTGGTTTGGAGGCTCTGTGCTTCTGAAGGCATACAGAGGTCCCTGTATTAATTCCTGGACACCTGTGTAAGATCTAGCAACCCTACATTACTGTTGACATTCTACAGATGATGGAACTGAGACCCAGAGAGGTCGACTGACTTGCCCAAGGTTACAAAGTCTGCCCCCAGTTGGCCTTCAGGGGATCCCTCCACCCTTCCACAGAGTGAAGTAGCTCTCAATAATACAGGAGGAACCTCTCTGCACCCCCACCCCACATTGTCTGCCATGAATCTAAATTCCAAAGCCAAATGAAGCCTGTGATGGCCTTTAGACATCTCCCCTGGCACATCTGCTTGGTTCTCAGGACAAAAGGTGAAGGTGAGAACTGAGCTTCCTCTAAAGAAATGGGAGGACCCAACTTCTTCCATTAGGACCTCAGGAAATGACTTCAGCAGTCCCACTTGGCCAGCTTTCTGGTGTTAATCATTTTCTCACACCCAAGAACACCTCATCCCCACCTCCTGAGCCATATCCACCTCGTGAGCCCTACTCTTCCTGCCTATAATTAGGGATGTCACCCCGGTGTTGCTGTGGAAAACAACACTGAGAGCCCTTCACACACCTGCTCTGGGAGGCAGTGGCAGGCCCAGCCCTGAGCTCAGCAGAGAACCAGCTACTGCCAGCTTTCCCTGCAGGGACAACAGGCTAGCAGAAAGCGTACGTGTCACTGCACTGCATAATGAAGCAGCAACAGGCAGCTGGACTTGCTGATCACACTTCTGGGGCCAGTCTTGGGTACTAGAGAGAAAGGGTCCTTAGGGACCACCTACTGCAACCAGCCACATTGCTTTTGGATGAGGAAACTGAGGCCCAGAGAGGGGAAATGCCTTGCACAAAATCACACAGCGCTAACTTGCTGGTATGAGAATCCAGGTTTGCTGCCTCCCCAGCCCATGTTCCCCACTCCCTGCCCCAACCTACATCTAGGACAGTAGTTCTTAACCAGGGTCATTTTACCTCTCAGGGAACATTTGGCAATGTCAGGAGACATTTTTGGTTGTCTCAACTTGAGGGGAAGGGCGGTTAGAAGGCAGGGTTGCTGCTAAACCTCCTACAATGCACAAGACATCAAAACTCATCTGATCGAAAATATCCATAAGGCCAAGATTGAGAAACCCTGATTTAGAAGCACTGCCACAGAGGCCTGTGACTACCAGTCACATCAAATGCCCTTTTGCAAGTGTCCATCAGGCCCTCTTTGGCAATTGTTGGATTTGGACTATGATACTGGGGCAGCATGTATTGACAACACTGGCTCCCATGTGGCCCAATGACTCTTAAGGAAGATCATTCTGGGAGTCATCTCTCCACCTCTGGACTCCAGCAGCACTTTAGCAATACCCCTTGTGACACTTAGAAGAGCCTACTTTGTATTAGAGTTAAAAGGCAGTATAATTCGACGTCAAGTTTATGGGCTCTGGAATCTAAAGTTCTGAATTCAAATCCTGGCTACCTACTTCCTAATTGTGTGACTTTGAACAAGTTACTTAGTTACTCTAAGCCTCAGTTTCCTTGTCTGTAAAATAGGAGTGAGGGTGGTAATAGTGCCTGTCTCATAAGATTGCTATGAACATATCATTACTTAATCCATGTAAAGCAATTATAATACCTAACATGTGATTAGTGAGAAGTGAAAGTTAGTGGTTATAATTATCATACAAGAATTAATCTTGCCCCTAATTAGACCACGATCTCCATCAAGAAAAGATTCTATAGTCCCACCCCACTGCCGCTTTACCTAACACATCACCCTGCAAATTACAGTGTTCTGTTAAAGAATGAAGGCAAATGAGAAATGGAAAGAGCAAGGATATTTAAGCATCCTCGATCATGGTCATACACGACATGTAATCTCCTTCACGTCTGCCCCTGCTCAGTGCCTTTAAAAAGTTGCCTTGGCCCATACTGATACACACACACACACACAAAAAAAAACATTTGGTGCATCTCCCATCTGGTCTGATCACTGGGACACAAATACTTTTCTGAGCATTCTTAGGTAAGGAAGGAATGCCCTATAGCAAGATTTCTCAACCTCATCACTATTGACCTTTTGGGCTAGATAATTCTATGATGTGGGGGGCTGCCCTGTGCATGATAGGATATTTAGCTACATTTCTGGCCTCTACTTACTAGATGCCGTCAACATCAGCCCCACCTCCCCATTGCAACAACGAAAAATGTCTCCAGACATTGTCAAATGTCTGCAAGGGGGCAAAACTTTGCCCATTTAAGAACCACTGGTCCAGGCCACACATTCTCAGTGGGGGCAATATCACCCCCAAGGGGGAAAAAATTGGTTCTTGGGGAACAAAAAAACTCATCCTTTTTATAAAACACAGATATACATATAGGGCACATATAGTGAAAGCTCTGAGACCTAGAAACTTTCTTTGATGAGACCTGGGTCTCATAGCTATGAAAAGACAGAACCAGAACTCAAAGGTAGGTCTGTCTGACCCCAAAGAGCTGGTACTTACCCACTAGGCCACTCGGTCATGGAACCTTTTCCAGATGGCTCCATACGCAGGGTCACTTATGCCCAGGCCTGGCCTTGGGACCACACTGTAGTTTTCAGGGCTTTGAGAAAATAATTATGGCTGATAATCGTTGACTGATTTCTCTAAGCTAGGTAGTTGTGTGAATTCATGTACTCCTCCTAGCAACCCTGTAAGGTAGATTCTGTTATTGTTGACTTTCTATGGATGAAGGAACTGAGACCCAGAGAGGCTGGGTTACTTGCCCAAGGTCACACCACCAACAGACAGAGCTGGGACTTGAATCCTGGCAGTGTGGATCCAGAGCTCACAGCACTCCTGAGGCCATCCCTACACCTTCTACACAGGCGCCCAAGGATTGGGAAGAATTTTGAATTCCTCAAAATAATGTCAGCCCCTTGTAGTTCCAGTCCACCAATGGGCGGTGAGGGCCTTGCCCTGTCCGTCATCCACACCCTGGTCAGGAAGGCAGGGAAGGCAAGAAGGTGGGAAGGAAATGTAGAAAGGGAAGCTGGGCAGATGGGAGGGAAAGTGAAGGAGAACACATGAGGGAAGGGGAAGAGGGAGGTAGTTAAGGCTGGCCTGGAATGGAGGGAAGAAAAGATAAGAGAAAGGAAGCTGAGATGAGGAGCAGGAGCTCAGATGCTGGGGATGAAAGGGGAGGAAGGAGCAGAACTGCTGAGCTATTTTTATGAACCCAAGTGCTGCTGATTTGCATGTTTAGCATCTCTTTGCATATTGAGGTCAGAAGGTCCCAACTCCTCAAGTGAGAAGGAAGGAATTCATTAGTGCAGGCTTCTGGAAGGCTCTTCAAGCTCACTGAGCCCAGCTCTTCTCTAACAGAGGAAAAGTAAGGGAAGGGGGAGATCTAATCCATTGTCCCACAAGGGAATAGCGTGCACTGGATGAGGGGCACTGGACTCTGAGTTAGTGGCAGCAGGACACCCACACTGCCCCTATTCATGGCATCTCCTTGGGCAGGTGGCTTGACCTCTGGGGCCTCAGTTTCCCCATCCATGAAAGGAAGGACAGTAGGTTAGGGGCTCTGGAAGGAGCCTAATCAAGTTAGGCAAATCAATCCATAAATTAATTTGTAGAAAGAGCTCATACCTTAAAACAAGATGGAGTCAAAGGGAGTTGTAGGAAAGTAATCAGCCAGGCATCTCAGATGCTTTACCCTTTCACCTGAATCTTTAGGTGTGAAAAAGGAAGGAAGGAAGGAAGGACTGAAGGAAGAAAGGAAGAATGAAAGCAAGGAAGAGAGGGAGGGAGGGAAAGAGGGAGGAAGCTTTCCGACCTAACTTATGCACTTGTCACTTGCATTATCCTCAAGCTACCCTAACAAGTAGATACTCAAATAGTCTCCATTTGTAGATGAGGAAACTGAGGCTTGATTTGGCTTAGTTACTCGCCCATAGTCACAGTATCAGGCGCAGAGCTGTGATTTGAACTCAGAGCTCTCTGAGTCTGTAATGTATACTCCCAACTACTACACTCTACAGATCCCACAAACACACAAGGACAGGCAGAAAAGGAGAGTTAAAGCACATGAGATGGGAACAAGAACGAGGGAAACCTCTTATGACCCACATTGCCTCTCCCTCTCTCTCTCCCACTTTTCTCTGCACATCTGCTCTTTTAGATTGAAACAGACCAGTTTGGAGGGTTACTTAGGACTCCTCTGTGCCCCCAAACCTTTGGCTTACATGCAGTTTTGATTGGTCATGGCAGGAACTCTGACCCAATTTTACATGACGTCTTGTTTCAAGTCCCATCATCAACTAACAGATTTAGTTCCAGTGTCACTCAGTTCCAATTCTCCACAGACAAGATGCTAGGTGCTCAACACAGCCTGTGGACTCATTCCCCTTGGCAGGCCTCTCAGATGTCCACCCCTGGTCCACTTAGGTGAGGCCTGGAGAAACAAGGACAGGGAGTACAAACAGGAAAATTAGATGCCAGAGGTATACCAGGATGGGTAGATGGGATTGCACCTGAGAGCAATGGTTGGCTTCTCTAGGGGTTCACTCTTGAAGACAGCGACCTCTGCTCAGGGCAGCCTTTGCTAAAAGGGGGATTACAGTGTCTGAGCTGAAGGGGAGAATAAGCAGCAGAGACAGAAGAAG
Organism: Equus caballus; assembly: GCF_041296265.1. Classification (NCBI taxonomy): domain Eukaryota; kingdom Metazoa; phylum Chordata; class Mammalia; order Perissodactyla; family Equidae; genus Equus; species Equus caballus. Next base: position 25,197,457 of record NC_091695.1, read on the forward strand.
TTCAACAGGAAGAGGAGTGACTGCCCACATGGGAAGACAGGAAGAGCACTCGGAGCCCTTCCCCGAAAATATCTCCTCTGCCTGCTTGCCTAGTGCCTGAAGATCTACCACCAAAGATTCTTATCTCCCTCTGCATGAAAAGCGTAAAGGGCAGCCCTAGACGTTTGCCCTGATGAGAGGCTGGGAAAGGTTATTAGGTGATTGTGGGCATGCCCATGAGTGTTGGAGCAGAAACTGCTGGTTATCTCCCCAGGATCCACTCTCTCTTCCTTCTATAAACAGATGTCTTATCTGGGCACACTGCCACCCAGCTAAAAGCCATGTTTCCCAATCTTCCTTGCAGCTAGCTGTGGCCAACTGCTGGGATTGAGGCCAATGCAATGTGAGCAGAATCCACGGTCAGGCCCTTAAAGGGAAGGTGCTTTGCCATCTATCCACTCCTGCTTACTGGAAAGAGCTGAATCAGTCATCTTAGCCGCAAGACGAAACATGCATTTTGAGGATGGCAAAGCAACAAGATAGAAAGCGCCAGGTGCCCGGACTGCTGGTGTTCGCATTATTACATGGATGAGACTTGAATTTCCTTCTTGACAGCGTTATTTGGCTCTTAGCATGTCAGTCAATGTCTTTCCTGGCCTCAGTTAAAAGTGCCCCTTGTGCCCATTCCCATGCCATTTGGTAAGCACAACTTGGTGCCCTTCACAGAACTGGCAAGTGAGGACAGGGGCAAGCACAGCTTAGGGCCCCACCCTCAAAGGCCTCTGCTGCCTCTGCTGGGGAGGCTTTATTTTCTGATCCATAAATCAGGACCTATTGTCTGACAAAAGATTTGGAGGCATCTTTGGGGAATAAGAATCATTCTAGGAGATATAGTCTGGGCGATAAACTGTTGATATTTATGGGATATTTTAAACAAGTACAAGAACACTAGGAATCTTAGATGCTGAGTTACACTCAAAAATCCAGGATGTACAATGTTTTGTTTAGGAGCAGCCTGTACTCACAGGCCTAATCCTTCTCTTTTGTCTTTCACTCCCCTCCCTACCACCACACATATTTAAGATACTTCTCTGGACCATGAAGGTATTAAATTTACAACCTCCAGTGTAAATGCATCAAAGTAGAAAGTGGCTCCAGGGAAGAGGCTAGGCTGCAGGAACCCCAGCTTAGACTTGCTTATAAGTTATCCAGTTCAGTCTTCAATGACAGGTTCTCCAAACGTCTCCATGACCCCTGTCAAAGACTAAATAGTTAAAGTCCCAGGGAAGGAGTATCTGTTTGGCTGGGGTCACACATATGCCCACACTGGGCTTTTCCTAAGAGTAGAGAAAGTAGTAACTGGTCCTCCTTGGCTTACCTAGGAAAAGAAGGTGAACACTGGGAATCAACTTCCCATTAGAACTCACACATATAATGATGGAAGGTTATACTTCAAAGATTTGGGAAATGATCTTGGGAAAAGCAGTGAATACTGAATGCCCAACAAATGGAAAAATGCCCACTAGACCCACCTCTCCCTATCAAGAAATAAAAGTGAAATCAAATAAAACAAGAAAAGAAGAATGAAACCCCAGAGAGGAGCTCTGGAGCTGAGGGAATTTCCTTTCCCGCAGAGATATTATCACCAGTGGCATAATTTGATTTTCCAGTAACACCTGGGATTTAGTAAACAAGGAATTGACATTGTTAGCACAAGTCACAGGAGAACATCATATGACCTCATTGTCATCGTCTAGAGGAGAGCCTTGAAAGAGAGGGCAGAGATAAATTCCCAGGTGTCAGAGTCAAGGCAGGGAAAGCACTACCTAGGGAACAGGACTGTTTTTGCTATTTTCCCAGACTTTACACTCTGGCAAGTTTCCATCGTGTGCCCTCTTCCACCTGGACCTAGTAGGGTATCTCTAGAAACGTAGTTTATCTTATTACACACCTGAATGCCGCTCAGTTGTTCTTGCAGACAGAAGGGACTGTGTTTCCTGTCATTACCATCTGGCCACCTGCTATGCTTCTCAGTAATGTCTCCTAAAAATACCTTTCTCCAATATCCCCTGTGAATTTAGCAGAATAAAGAGAAAAATCAAAGTTAATCTGCTCGGATTGGCTTTCCATCAAGGGATGCTTTTTTAATGTGTGATAAGAGGGAAAGCAGAAGCTTTAGAGACAGATTTGGATTAGAATAGTAATAAGTACTTTTAGACTTATAGCTAACATGTATTATTACCATGTGCTGGCCACTGTTCTGTTCACATTCTGTTCACAATGGACTATCTCACTTACTCTTCTCAACAACCCTCTGAGTTAAGTAGCATTATTATCCCCATTTTACAGACAAGGAAACTGACACATAAGTAACTTTACAATGCCACTTAGCAAGAAAACAGCAGTGTCAGTCTGACTCCAGAACGAAGCTTGCAACCCCTCTGCAAAATTGCCTCTGGGTGAATGTTAGTGCCTTTCCCATCTCTCAGATCCTCGGTTCAGACAGACTTGGACAGGAAGCAACTAGACAGGTGCGGAAGGGAACGAAGACACAACTTGAGAGGATAAAGGGATGGGAAACTGACAGCCTAGTTGTCTTGAGGACAGTCAGACAACATGCAGTACACGAACAGGGAGGCAGTTTGGGCATCCTCTGATATTCAAGGAAAGCTTTTGAGGCAGCAGACACTTCTCCTGGTTACACAGCTCTTGGCATCGTGGTTCTGGGCACCAACAAGGGCCAGGCAGGAGGCAAGCTGTCAGTGATTCAGGAAAGACTCCAACCCCAGCATAGATAGATGATAGATGGTAGATACATAGATAGATAGATAGATAGAGAGATAATTGATATATATGTAGATAATTGATAGATAATTGATCTATAGATAGGCAGATAGGTGGATAATTGATAGATATATAGACAGGTAGTAAATGATAGCTAGATAGATAATTAATAAATTGATGATAGAGTGATTGATTGATTGATATTGGACGAGCATGCAGTAACAGACACTTAGCCACAGAGACAGAGCCATCTATGATAGGAGCATGGATGGCATGAGCTAGTACAGTATTACCAGGTACAAGACCCATGGCAGAGGGTGGGCTGAGGCTGCTGATCTACCTGCCCTGGTCAGGACAACCTCTGAAACGTGGACTAGCCTAAGCCTCGTTGCAGGGACATGGGTGACTCCAGCCAAGGAGAGCTTAGGTTGTATGAGATTCCACCTTCCTGCCCCCTCCTACTTCTGTGCTCAGTGTGGGGCTCCCATCGCCTCTCTGGTCTTACAGAGCATCATTGCTGTCATCATCCACATTTATCGAGCATTTACTTTGTGCATGGTTCAAAATGCCTTGCATCTGTTTCATCGTTAAACTATCACAATAGGCACATGCAGTACTATGTCATTTTTGGTCCTCAGGCTGCAAGTAAGAAACTGTCACCTCATTCCACTGCCTGACTCTCTCCTTGCCACAGCATCTTTGGAGGCCGTGAAGAGGATGTTTCAGAAAGGAGAGGTAAAAAATGGCCTAACTTCCTTCAGCCTTTAAGACAGTGAGAAATAGACTCGTGTTGTGTTAAGCCACTGAGGACTCAGGATTAATTTGTTATTGCAGCCTTGCCTGATTAACACACTACTCATAACCTCCTGGGCTTGTTGTGAGAATCAAGTTTATGCCTGTAAAGGACTTATAACCTTGCCTGATGTGTAGTAATTTGTCCATAAATGTCAGCTATTGTTAGTATCATTCTTGGATAACAGAATGCTGATATTGATCCCCAGAGGATTTGAGGTCTCACTGATGTTGGCATTTATTGCCCCAGCATGAACATCCACTCAGGTGCTGTTCATAACAGCATAGAGCTGGAGCTGGAAATGCTTCATGTTTGCAAATGTTTTTTTGGTTTTTTTTTTAAGAATTATACAATAACCTCAGCTGCTCACAGTTGAAAAGGATCTTAAAGGTTATCTTGTCTATCTCTCACCCAGGGCTTAACTCACCTCTCCAACTTTCCTGCTGAGGGTTTCTTTAGCCTCATCTGAACAACCAAGGGGCCTTCCCAAGAGCTCTTGCTGCCGGAAAGTTCTTCCTTATGCTTGCCTGACTCTGTCTCCAGTAGTCCCTGCTCTGGCCAGTACACCTTCCCAGCCCATCCAATGGCCCAAGGACCATTCATCCAATTCATTCAGCTAACAGTTTTTGAGTTCCTGCCTTATGCCTGGCCTCACTGCTTCCCATGACCTTAGGCAAGTTACTCACCCTGTCTGAGCTTCCAATGTCTCATCTGTAAAATCAGAGTAGTGAGCCAGCCCTGATGGCCTAGCAGTTAAAGTTTGGTGCACTGCTTTGGCAGCTCAGGATCAGTTACAGGCGTGGAACCACACCACTCATCTGTCAGTAGCCATGCTGTGGCAGTGGCTCACATAGAAGAACTAGAAGGACTTACAACTAGAACATACAACTATGTACTGGGACTTTGGAAAGGAAAAAGAGAGAGAGAGAGAGAGAGAGAAAGATTGGCAACAGATGTTAGCTCACGGAGACTCTTTCCCAGCAAAAAAAAAAAAAAAAAAATCAGAGTAATAATAGCACCTAGTTCACTGATTTATTGTGAGGATAAATAAGGTAATGTATGCAGGGCACATATCACAGAGCCTGGCACATAGTAAACACTCAATAAGTATTAGTTTTCATGGTCACTGTTGTGGTTGCAAAGTACTAGGAAAGACAGAAATATTGAGTTGAGTCAGTATTTACAAATTTGATAAGGACTGAAAAAGAGAAATGATAGGGTGCTATAGAAACACTGAATGAACTTGAATTGGGTTTAAGTATTCCATATGAAGAGAAATACAGTTGGTTATTGGAGGACCCTCAGGAAGGCCTAGAAAACCAAGCTGAGGAATCCACAGTAGAGAGCTGAGTGAGTCCCCCTTGAGAGGCCCCAAACACACATGGTGGGAGAGCTGTTGTTCATGGGGTGGCATCAAAACCAGGAGAAGCTAAGAATTCAGTGCAAAGCGTCACCTGGAAGGAGGATGCAATGGTGTCTGGGACCTGCTTTTAAGTGACACAGAGCAGTCCTAGCAGCTTAAAGGAACTGGGCAGGACAAACACAAGGGGTGGAAAGCAGATGAGGCAGCATGACTTGCGTCACCTTAGTGCTCCCTGACAAAGAAGCAAGCACAGCCAAGGGATGCTGGACAGTGAGAGAGACAGAAACCAGGCTCCCTGGGTGCTGTCTGCAAATTGGGTTCCTGCTCAGAACCACTGCTTCTCCTCATGCTAGCAGAGGAGAAAGCTGGGGTAGGGGATGTTGGCCACAGGAATGACTGAAACCTCTTCCTCCCATCCTCGCCATCATGGCCCTGCCTCACTATGTCAGATCAGTCCCACAGAGCACACGTGGTGGGAGGCGATCTGCCCACTCCCACACAACGCCTTTCCAGAGCCTGGTTTGCTGTTGTTATTATTATTGTAAAAAGTCTCCTTGCATCTGCTTTCTGAGCAGAGCCCAGGAGGAAGGCTTTCTTTCCCCGCTATGCGCTGCTGCTTGCCTGCTGCTCCATTGATTGTCCTTCATGTTTCCTGGCTGCAGTTGGGATGTGGCTACAGAGGGCAGGCCACCTGCCCTGGGTGGAGGCAGCTCCTCCTCTGAGTCACAGAGGATATCCCCCACCCCCGCTTAATTACCAATAAATCAGAAAGCACTGGCTCTCCCTGGGAGAAGGCGAAGAATCCTGCTAAATCCTGCTTAAAATAGGGTTTTTTTCTGTTTGGGATTTTGTTTTAATGATCAGGAAGAAAGATTCTTTTTCCCTTTACAGAGCTAAATTGTTAAGTGGGGCCCCCTTGCCCCCACCAGAAGCAAGGACCCTGAATTGGTCAGGAGGGAAGTTGAAGAGAAAGTAATGGAGAAAGTCTATCCATTGAGCCACAGTGACTATAAACTGGCACTGCTTTCCAGTTGACAGCTCGATCCAATATTCAGGCACAGGGCCAGGCCTCAGTTAGCCAATAACAGGGACAGACACTGACAGTCTCCATCAGGTGACCAGCATGGCCCAGTGCTTCCACCAACAGAATGTGAATGGAGTAGAATGTTCCTAAGAACAGCGTCGAGTCATGGGGAAAGCCATGACCTGAGGTTGATTTTCAATTCCATTATATATGTTCTGTGTGACCTTCAGCAACTCATACCATTTCTCTGAGCTTTGACTTTCTCATCCACAAAGTGGAGCCAATAATAACAACCTGAAAGGCCTCCAGGGATGATTAAACAAGATGAACATATATAAAAAAACTTAACACAGTGCTGAGCCCACTGTAAGCACTCCAAACTAGCAACTATTAAAATCTTTAACTATCGTGAACATGAGGCTGGCTGCAGAAAGCCTGTGGCTTCAAAGGGGAACAAGAGGCCCAGGTATATGTCACTCTCTAGAGTGTGATGACTCAGCTCCCAGAATTCTGGAGACCACCCCATGGGAAAATGATAAAGATTCGGCTTGTTTTCTCTCCATGTTATTAGTTCCTCAGATTTAAGACTCCTCCCTCAGATCACTTCCTATTTCCTTTATCACAACAGTATCAAAGGCTTGTAAAGATCCCCAAATAGGTGGGCTGCAAAGTGGTGGTCTGGCAGACGCGCTTGCTTCCTGAGGTAGCAGACAATGTGGGAAGTAAAGCATCATGGATGCTTGTGTGGCTGGGCTCCTGTGAATGTCCTTAAAGACCCAGTGGAGAGAGCACACAGCATCTCAGCTGACATTTGCAAACAGAGCTAAATTGAGAGGTGTCACCTTCTCCAACAAGGTCAAAAGACTCATGCCTGCTAACCTGGAGAGGTGGGAATTGCAGACAGCAAACTAAATCGCACTGCCACTTGGAAACCTGCCAACTGCTACAATCAGGGTAAAAATAATTGGAAAAGGAAATTAGGTGTGAATCATATGCTGTGGCACCAAGTGGAGTGATGGAGCACTGTTGTTACCCCCTCTTCTTCTTGAGCCCCTTTCTGCGCTTGCTTCTAGGACATGGTTTCTGCCCAGTGTTCTTCTGGTTGCCAACTATCTCTGTCCCCTTCCCTCGATTTCCATTCCTTTACCATGGCCTAGGACTTGGTCCTTGAGACCCTGCTTCTCCGCTCTAATATTGTATTCTCTAGAGGGTTCATTCTTATTGAAACTCATCTCCCCCCACCCCAACTTCACTGCTGCTAACTACCAAGCTAGAATCTCTAGCCCAGAGCCCTCCCTGCCCTGAGTCTCTCATGGCTCACAGGCCACTTTCTCTTGGGTGCTCCTGAATAAGACACTCATTCACTGGTTCATTCCATCAACAAATGTCTAGTGAATACCTGCTACATGCCAGGCACTGACCTAGGTGCAAGGAATAGAGAAATGAAACCCCCATCCTGTTGGACATTCTCTTTCAAAGAAAGAAAAATTAAAAGAAATTTTTAACAATTAGAAATTGTGGGGCCAGCCCAGTGGCATAGTGGTTAAGTTTGTGCACTCCACTTTGGCAGCCCAGAGTTCGCCAGTTCAGATCCTGGGCACAGGCCTGCACACCTCTCATCGAGTCATGCTGCGGTAGTATCCTACATGGAAGAACTAGAATGATTTACAGCTAAGATATACAACTATGTGCTGGGGCTTTGGGGAGAAAAAAAAAAAGAAACAGATTGGCAAGAGATGCTAGCTCAGGGCCACTCCTCCTCACCAAAAAGCATACCTTTAAAAAGGAAAAAGAAAAGAAATTGTGAAAAATGTTACAAAGAATATAACGTGGCCTAATTTGGGCAAAATTGAGGGTTGACAAAGGAAAAAACGTCTTTCTACAAAGTAAGACCACTCTGAGCCAATAGTGTTGAAGCTAACTCCTGAGGGTGAGCAGGAACTAGGTGTGCAGACTGGGGAGAGATCATTCCAGAAAGATGGAACCGCAAGAGAAAGGCCTCTCAACAATTTCTTTACAAAATAATTTGGCTTGTGTGGAGGACACGAAGTGGAGGGTCTGCAATGTGTTGATTATCAAGCAGAAGTTAAAAGCAGACAGATAGCAGCACTGTGATTAAAGATATGCTTCAGCCAGACATCCATATAATTACCTACATTGTCACAACCCTGCCGTTTATCACCAGCCTTCCCTTGGAGGTATGTAACTAGGAAAATAATGAGAAGAAAGTTATTTTGTAATTACCCAGCATGAATTATGACTCTGAGAGGCTATTTGCAGGGGTACTTTAGTGTAATTTAGTTCAGCATTATTGGAGTATAATTTAGTATGACATTATCGGTTCAGAGATGCTCTGGAGCCAGACTGAAAAGAATGGGATTTTCATCCTGGCATTCCTAGCCTTCTGACTGTGGATCCGAACATTGCTAAGCCTCAATTGCCTTCTCTGTGATATGGGAATAATAGTTCCTGCTTTACCTTCTTCCCGGGGAAGTTAGAAGAATCAAAAAAGGCAAAGGATGCAGAAATGCTTTGCAAACTGTAAGGCACTGTTGATGGGAGAGATCATTCTTCACGTCTTTCATTGAGGTTGAAGGACCCCTTTTGGTTGAAACTGACAAAAGAAATCCTAACTCAAACTGGTTTAAGGAAGAAAAAATTTACTGACAATAATAACAAAAAAGTCCAGGGTTGACTTGCTTTAGGTACAGTTTGATCCAGGGACTCAAATGATACCATCTGTACCCAGATCTCTCTCCATCTCTCAGCTCATCTCTTCATCCTGGCTTTCTTCTTAGACTCTTCATGGTGCCTGACAGATGCTCTAAACCTGTAACCTCCCAGGTTCAAATCCAGCAGGAAAGAGAGAATGCCTCTCAACAATTCAAGGAAAGTCCTGAACCTGATTCTTACTAACCCCTAATGGGGTTATGTGACCATCCCTGCACTGGCCACCGTGTCCAGGGAATGAGAAGCCTTGATGAGCCATTTCTGAGTCACATGACCAACTCTCAAACAAAAAGTACATGGACCAAAAGTGGGGAAAAGATAGATTCCTAGAGAAACCAAGAATGGATGAAAGCAAGTTGGTTGGGTTTGGGGGGGTGATCAAGGGTGTGTGACAGGGGGAGGGGGGTGATGGGGAAAGCTTCATAGAGGAGAACTGAACTGAATCTTAAGCAATGATTAAGAATTTGCTAGAACAAGAGGAGACAGGTCATTCCAGGCATGAATCTTTAGATCCAAAACTATTTTGATCTCTCTTTACAAAAAAGGAAAACTCTTTTCTCAACCCAGAAGTTGCAAACCAGTGGCCCGCAGACAGATCAGGCTGACAGATGTGTTAAAATTGGCCCACACAGCATTTTGTAGAATTTAAATTAGTTGCCAACATTTAAAAATGGTGAGGTTTTACATAAGGATCTGGATTTCCAGCTGCTCTTGAAAACTCAGGAGGTCTGGTGGCCATGGCCCCGAGTCCCCAGTGGGACAACAATTGACTGAGTAGCACCTGACCTCTTGAGACAGGGCAGGCGCCACACAACCTCCTGACATTATTCTCCTATGTCATCCACCTGGCCCCTGTTGACATTTGAGTTTGCGACCCTGTCTCAACCCAAACAACTAACTGTTTTCTCTTCAGACCATCTTCCATTATTATTATTATATTATATCATATCATATTAAACAATCCAATCTGTTTACCTTACTCCTTTACTTAAAAATCTTCAGTGATTCTCCAAATCAACAGAACAAAGTCTAAACACCTAATGCAGATTGGCTTGACCTCAATCACCCCCCTCTACCTTATCCACCCATTTCCAAGCCCTAACACCCCCTGCTCTGAGTGTTCTCCATTTCCTCACCCCATCCTTCCCATGACTGCATACTCTTAACCTATGCTGTCCCTCCCAGCTGCTCCCCACTGGACAAACTTCTCTCAGTCCTCAATGTCCAGTTGAGAGGTCACCTCCTCTGTACAGGCTACCCTGACTCTTCTAGGTAAAACCATCTCTCCCTCCTCAGGGATCCTGCGGCATCACTGTGTTCCTACCTCGGTTTCAGCACCTGCCATGTTTCTCTCTAATTATCTGTTTACATGTCTGCCTCCTCCACACCCACCCAGACAGATCCTTGAAAGCAGAAACCCTGACTGATTCATCTTTGTATATTCAGTGTCTTTCTGTATACCTTGGCAGATATCAGATACTCAGTAAATTCTTGTTAAATGAACGAAGAGGGGAACAAACACACTGGGAACAAACTGGCATATGTTCAGGGAATGTCATACCTCAGCAATTGTAGTGAAACAAATTCTTTCCATTGAAGATTTTCTGTCTGCTCTGGCCACAAGTAAGTGTTGTCATCTCTGGATCCCGGTAGAAACAGTAGTCTGTGATAGATTCTAGGTGGGTTATTAGAGGAAGCTAGGAGGAAGGTCATATTCCTTGGGTATTGACAGACAGAATTACAGAGCCAGAAAAGGCCTCAGCACAGGTCTCTGGCCTTTCTAGCTCCTGGCAGTTACACACATGAAAGACCCTGAAGTTGTGGCTCAGTGCCCAGCACCCATTCTCATCTAGGCAGAGGGTAACTCCACCACTGACACCCCAGAAAGAAGGTCTAGGATAAGCTATTACCTTCTCATTCAGCTCCAGCCACACTTGGCCTACTTGCTGTTCTTTGAGTGTACCACCAACACCCTCCTGCCTCAGGGCCTTTGCACTTTCTATCCCCTCTGCCTGGAATTCTCCCCTTGTGTATTTACAGGGCTCACTTCTTACTTTATTCAAATACAAGATTGTATTTAACCTTAGAAAAGCCTTCCCTGATCCCCAAAGTAAAACCCTAAAAGTGTTTTGCCACCCCCACTCCTTTACTCCGCTATAAGGAAGAATTGTAAGAACCAGGGCATTATGGGCCAGAGAGAGCCAAGACTCAATGTCACCAAGACTCTCTCCTCTCCCCTCTTCATCTTTCTTATTTGTTCGTTCTACTTGGCTCTATTCTTTTCTTTCTCTCTATGGAGGAGCAGTCATGAGTCACATCCTTCAAGCTCATAACTGAAAGGAGAAGAGATCTTTCCCACTCATCCAGTGAGAACAATCTCAGAGAAATACCTGATTGGGTCACATACCTGTCCCTAAGCCATTACCCCAGTGAAAGGATGTGTGTTCGTGTTGGTCAGGTCTGGATCTGGCTTCAGGATTAGCTCTGATGGGTTCTTTTTGGTTTGGTTCATCCCCCAACTTCTCACTGTGATCAGAGGAAGAAACACTCACCTGCCCAAGCTTAGGTCACATGCGGACTTGAAGCTAAGACTGGAGTGAGCTCCATCTAAACCTTATGGTTAAGAGAGGTGAGTGGAAAATCAAAGATCAATTTTCCCTGTGACAGAGGTGATGAATGGATACTAGGCAGACAGGTATATCAACAGGTGATTGTGGTTTCACAGTTCCCAAAGCATTTGCTCCCATCCTTTACTTATTCCATTGAATCCTCACATCAGTTCTGGGTAGTTGCCCAGGAATTCTTAGCCCTGGGGTGATATTCAAAATTTTGAATAACCAGCATGATGCAGGCACTGGCCAGGCAGAAGGGACCTGCCGTAGTTGGTGCAGAGCTGCTGTAACAAGGTACCATAGACCGGGTGACTTATAAACAAGAGTAACTTATTTCTCACAGTTCTGGAGACTGGAAATCCAAGATCAGGGTGCCAGCATGGCTGGGTTCTCATGAAAGCCCTCTCCCAGGTTGCAGACTGCCAATTTCTTATTGTATCCTCACGTGGCAAAAGGAGAGCTAGCCAGCTCTCTGGCCTCTTCTTATCAGGGCACTAATCTCATTCATGTAGACTCCATCCTCATGACCTAATTACCTCCTAAGCCCAACCTCCAATACCATCATGTTGGGGGTTGGGACTTCAACATATGAACTGGGGGGAGACACAGACACACAGTCCATAACAGGACCCTAGCTGTGAACCACTAGGATGGCCAGCCTGGTAAACAGCAGTGAAGCAACATCCTGATTGCCCTCATTTTACAGGTGAAGATACTGACGCCAAGGGCGATAATGAGGCTTATGCTCAGGCATATGGTGAATTGGTGACAAGAACTCAAGACCCCTGACACCAACACTAGGCCTCTTTCCACTGTCCTAAACTACCCCTCTGTCCTCAACCATCAGGGAGGTGAAGTGAGGCAGGATTGAGGGAACCAGAGAAGAGTTGCTATTATGATCCTAGACGCTTGGAGGAAGAAGCCAATGTGCTGTAGCACACAAGGAGGGCTGCTTAGTGGGTGCCACGAAAACCTGGAAAGCAACGCCTGCCAGACGGTAGGGATAGGGAGCAGCCAATGGGATGGGAGTTTGCAGCCAGGATGGCAGATGCCAGGAGGGCTGCAGCTATTCTGGGATGCAAGCAGTGGCTGCTCCATCACCCTGGCCCTGCCGGTCCCCATTTCCCCAGGGTAGTAGGAAGACCCCCAATCTCTCTCCAGCTCCTTATTGATGTAGGGTCTGAGACCTGAGACTTTAGAAGCAAGCAGTCTGGCCAAAAAGAATCAACCCCTTACAGAAAAGAATATGATTAAATACCATCTCAAATCATGGTAAGTGCTTAGTCATTGTCCTTATTAGAACTCTAAAGTCACCCACTCTACTCAGAACTCATCTGGCCCAAATGTCCCATGTTATTACATGAAGACACTGAGCCCCAGGGAAGGGGATATGATTTGCCCCAACGTCCCACAGCAAATTTGAGGGAGAGCTGGGCATTGCCTGATTTCTCAATTCAGGACTCTTTCACCTGGGCTGCCTAAGATTGGGAGGTTGTCCAATTCTCATTCTTGGGGTTAGCATCCACTTCATGGGGCCAGTTGAACCTGACCTCCATGCTGCCCATCCCTCCAGTAGGGCCGTGCTATAACTGCAGGCACTACTACAGCCCCCTTCCCTGCCCTCATGCTCAGGGAGGACCTCACAGTGTTGTGAGGACCACACAACAATGCAGTCTTGGGCCCCCCTCTCTCTCCTGAATTCCAAAGCTGAGCCAGCCCCTATTCAGCTCTCTGGGCCAATGGCACCTCCCAGGCAGAAACACCTTAGCCCCAAAGGTTTCTCCTGGAGACAGAGAGAAACAAAAGAATGGATAAGAAAAAAATTCTTCTTTTCTGCTCCTAACAGGTCTCAACCTTCGTTCCATTGGCCCCACTTTCTCAGCCTGGGTGGACAACCAAGAGTCTTTCACACAGCTCTGTCATGCCCTTCCTGTACAGCTTTGTGGTTAGACATACTAGAGTTGGAATCCGGCTCCACCATTGACTAGGTACCTGGCCCCTGCAATTTTCTTCACCTGTCTATTTTCTCATCTGTAGAATGGGGATATGGTGGTATCAACCTCAAAGGGCTGGGAGGTTTTAATGACATAAAGGATTTGGCTGTGTAGCTGGGATAGAGTTAGCACTCAGTGCTTGTCAGCAGTGGGATGATGGCAACATCTGCATAACGGAGGGTGAAGGGGGGATGTCATTGCAGCCACTACCACCTTCCTGGCTCCTCTCAGCCCATCCCAAGCCCTGCTTCTGCCAGGAGGCCTTCACTGATTACTCTCATATCTCCATCAATTTCTCTTTTCAGAACATGTATGCCTCTATTCTCCATCCAACTTAGTGCTGAATTAAATTCCATGTCTAATTATTCTGGGTTGGTGTTAGTCTTATTTCTTCATCTAAAACCCTAAACTCCTATCAGGCAAGACCAATGGGTTTTCTCCTCCCCCTGCAGTGCAAAACCCAGGACCAGGCACACAGGAGTGCTGGAAAAGGTAGCAATTAGGTGAGTGAACAGCTAATTGTTTGCTTTCATGGGAATGGAACAAACCCATCTGGATTTATTTCATCTTCTGCTCCTGCCATATCTGAGGCTTTAACATCCCGGGGCACATTCATAAGATCCTGGAGCCAGACCTAGAAATTTGTCAAGTGAGGGAGATCTAGAATGTCTTATTTGTTACCCAAAGGAAGGACAATTAACATCACACGTATAAAGCGCTCAATCGCATATGAAATTCTCTTAGCAATTCACTGAGTGAGGAAGCACCTTCTTCCACTTCCACAGAGAGAGACAGAGGCTCAGAGGGGTTGGGAGATAATCCACACTCACACAGCTGATAAGGAGCAGTCCAGGGATTTCAGCCCATTGCTGCTGGCCCTGGAACTTGCGCTTTGCCCTCTCTACCAGCTGCCACATGGGGAAGCCATAGACTTATTTCTCCCGCTTGGCCACAGGTGGACTCAACAACCCCTTCCCCTTAACCAAGCAGGAGCCCCCAGTGGCTGCTTTGTTCACTGTTCTGTTTCTCTAAGGCCAACCCTACTGGAATATTTAAGAAAACCCAACACAGTTTGTAAAGACCATCCCTGTGCCAGATCTCAGAGACGCTGTTGTTGCCCAACCTCTCCCAGTCTCTGTATGCCCATGCCTCTCATCTCCTCTGGGCACCAGGCCTGAAGCAGACCCAGGAGAGGGAAGGTATGCCTGGGAAAGTGGTTCCCCCTCACATCCATTCACCAAAATGATGAATGTCCATCCACTTCATAGATTCTACGAGAATGTTCTGTTCTGAACCCTGTGTGATAACCAAGAGTATTCTTATCCCCACTTAACAGAGAGAAGACTGAGGTTCAGAAAGACAGTGTCAGCTTGGGCTTTGGAAGGAGGATGACTGGGTTAAAGTTCTTCCTCTGCCATTTATGAGCCGTGGGACTTCAGGTAAATTACTTAATTTCTCTGCTCCTTAATTTCCCTGTGTGTAAAGGATGGGGCTATCATGCTTACATTTCAGATTATTTCTGGGATTTTAAAAGATGGCGTATATAAAGCACTAAACATAAACTTAGCGTCTGATGAGTGACAGTCATAAGATCTTCCACCTATTAACTTTGTTACTTTCAACACTTTACCTAATTTATCTGGGCCTCAATTTTTTTTAATCCGTAAAATCCGTGATTTAAAAAAAAAAAAAAAAGGAAAAGAAACATTTCCCTCACAAGGATGCTGTAAGAACTGGATTAGTCAACCTGTGTAAAGCACATGACTTAGGACCTGGCACAAAGTAGGTGGACAACAAACGTCAGCTACGCATTGTTGTCCACAGGGGCAGAAGCAGAAAATAACAGCCACAGCTCTGACCAGGGTCTTCTGGCTCTAACCCAGCACCCCTGGGTGAGGGTAGTAATGGTGAGGAAAAGAAGAAATCAGCCATGGTGGCCCCATTGACACAGGCAGGAATAAATCATTCCAGATGTGGCAGTTTTTCTACGCCTGAAACACGAGAGAGACAGTGCACCTTTATCCATGTGGACAGGCAAGGCAGAGTGAAAGGGCATAGATCACAAAGGTGGGCATGACTTCATTGCAGTTCCAAGGTATTTCCAGTCAAAACTTCGCTTGGCAAGACTGATTGTGAGTCATCCTATAAACAGGTCTTACTTCCCAGGGCCTGGGAAGAAAGCCTGCAGCTTTTCCCAATCCCTGCCTGTCATCTCTTCTTCCTTAGACACTGCTGCTCTCCTTTTGCAGGAAATTCCAGGGCAGGATCTGGGCTCCCCCCTACCATCCTCTTCCCGGAATGCTAAGGATGCCTGGGAGAAGGAGACTGCCCTGAGTGAAGGGGTCAGAGGGATGATTCAGAGCCAGTTGCTGGTAATAGGAGCTGCTCTGTGGTCTGGCTGTGGAGTCCAGGGCCTGCTAAGTGTATCTGGACAGCATCAGAATCACAAGTGGAAGAGATCTTGGGAGGACTCAGCCCCACTAGGAACCCACAAAAAAGGAATATGGAGGAAACCAGACAGGAAGGGGTGATGCTCTTCAAAGGCAATGAGCTTTCTTAACCTTTTTTTTTTTTTTTTAATTTCCCTACACAGCTAGGATACCAAGAAAGAGTCAAAGGAAGTTTCTAAGTAGAGCCTTTTCCATAGGTAATGACCAGAATAGTGCCAATAAAAAAAAGTTGGAAACAACTGGATATTTTTATCGGCCATCATGTCAGCATTGTTTTTATAGGCCCACTACATACATCTTACTGCGCTCTTGATTCATATTCAGAGGACTCGGGAGAAATAAAGTTTTCCTTATGGTTGCCTCTCGGTTTATTAAAATCCGTATTTCATAGAATGAAGCTCTTATCTCACCTGAGAGATGCAAGACTATAAAAGCATCTAAGGAGTAAAACTAAGCCACAAAATGTTAACAATAAATAGCTTGTAGCAGCAGAAAAAGATTATCTAATAAAATTGATATCTGCAATTCAAAAGAAAAATAAAGCAGTCAATGAGCTTATGAAGAACACCACCTGACAAGGGAAAAGAGCTAGGACTGAACAAATGTGCCCAGCAAATGTGTGGCTTTCTCAGGGGGGTCCCTCCACCACCCATGTTAGCATAGAACCCTACTTTTCACTCTTGGACCACCCTGTATTCTCCTTTCGAAGCACTTTATGTCTTCATAATTATTTAAGATCTTTTTTTCCCTGTATCCATCTGTCCCCAAGCAGGAATCTTGCCTGTTTTCTTGAAGGCTGTATTTCCAGTGCTCAGCATGGTTCCTGGTGCAGAGTAGGAACTCAATAAATATTTGATGGCCAACTTATGAGAAGGTCTCTCTTTCTGAATCCCCTTGGGTAGGGCTATAGAGTCATGGCCAGCTGCTCCCACAGTCTCTTCATCACAGCCTATGAGGATAGAGGTCAAGCTGTCAAACTTCAGATCCATCAAGCCCAGGTTCTTCCTCATATTAGCAATGAAATCTCAGGCAAATTACTAACCTCTCCCACTGTCCCCTGACTTGTTTTTCTCCACATCACTTATCATCACCTGCCGTATATTTGTCTGAGTGTGTGTTCATCGTCTGTCTCCTCCAACCAGAAAGTGAGCACTAAAAGAGCAGGGCCTGTTTTGTTCACTGCTCAACAGGGAGACAGTCAAAATACATCATCACCAGCCATCATGGACATCAACCAGTCAAAATGAATATTGGCCCCATATTCCATACAGGTGCACACTGTCTGTATATGGAACCTGGCTATACTCCAGTTCCTAGGACAGGGTCTGGAATACAGTAGGTGCTTAATAAACATGTGTTAAATAAGTGCGTGGATTTCAGTCATCCTCTCTGTAAAATGGGACATTATAGCTGCTCAGCGTATATTGGATCCTTTCTGCCCCCATGCTGGTCAACTGTGGTCAACTAAGGGAGCAGTCAGACCCTTTCCTCTGGTCCCCAGTCTGTCTCCCACCAAGCAAATCTGACCTCCCTCAACAGGACCTCAAAGCGATAGCATCTGCTGCTTCCTCCTCCTCACTCTGCTGGAAACAGAGTGTAAACTGCAATCTGTTACTTCACCCCTTTATGTCCACTTCTCTTCTATCAGCCTCCAGAATCTGTTACCACTAGTGTAAAGAGCAGTATCCTTAGACAGACATTTACACAGCACAAGCCTGCCTGAGCCAGAGAGCTTCAACATACTTCCAGCAAATGGGGCCCACAACAGGTGCAGCTGACCTGACATTTAAGAGTGAATTAGTTCATTCATGCTGCAAAGACTTGTGAGGTTTCCATGGTTATTATGAACTAGACACTGGAGAAAAAATATAAACAAAGCACTTGACCTGCCCACAAGTTGCTCAGAGTCCAGCAACAGAGACAGACAGGCAAACATATAATTGCATTAACTCCTGAGAGATAAGAGTTTAAGAGGGCAGAGAGTTGCAATTCCTAACAAATTTTAGTTTCTTTTCTCATTTTAACAAAAGTAACTTTTTGGAGAAACACGTCTTGTAAGCACTTAGAGACTCAGGTTTTATAGCAGCAGGAACAATTCTGAGCCTTGTAGCTGCCTGGGACTTGCAGGACAGCGGCAATGACTCCAGCAAAGATTTGGCCAACAGACTACTGGGTGACAGAGGAGCTACCCTCCACCCACCCCTCATTTCCCATCTGTACCTGGCCTCCCCCCCTGTTTTCCTCCCCTCAAAGTCAGTGACGGGGGTGGGGGGCAGAGAACAGGAGCCAACTGCCAATCACATTATATATGAAATACACCTTATCTTGAGGCATAGAATGGTGAGATTTTACTATTTATGCCTCCAAAGTATCCACATCCACCCTCTTTGTCCCCTCTCCTCCCGTCGCCCCACACCACACACATCCATGCATGCATGCACACACGCATACCCCTCTGAAGTTGTCAGGAACCATGCAGGATGTTGGGTACACACCTGGGCCACCTGCACACACGCACACCCCTCTGAAGTGCTCAGGAACAATGCAGGATGTCAACAGCTAACTCCAAAGGGATGGTGTGGAGGATCACCAAAGCAGGGGCAGGAAGCAAACATCAAAAGAGCTCAAGAACAGGGCCAGGGATCCAGGAACCAAGGAGCAGAAAGAAAATGTGAGCTGGTCACAAGTAAAAAGGATGGGCTGGGGTTATTGCTATGATTTGAGGCGTGGTCCCATTATCACCTCTAACAACTTCCTCCCAAAATAATAAGAAGAAGAACAGTTAGGTTTTGTCAAGAGCTGACTGTGTGCCAGGTACTACGACACCCTTTACATGGGTCATTTCATTTGTACAATAACTCTGAGTCAGGTATTGTTATCATTCCACAGACCTTGCTGTAGGGACTATGTTACAGAGCCTCCCACGGTGTAATATTGCCTCCCACATTGAATCAAGAGATTTTAAAGAGTCAAGAACAGAAAGCGTTCAATCCACTTTTATACAATGACGCTAACGGTAATGGTAAGGGTTAATTCACTGAGCCTTTATAAAGGACCAGGAACGGTGCCAGGTTCTCCATATATTACCTCTTTCAAACCTCATGGTTGCCCTGTGAGGTACCTACTAAAATCGGGCCCAGGGGCCAGCCCTGGTGGCGTAGTGGTAGTGTAGTGGTTAAGTTTGCATGCTACACTTCAGCAGCCCGGGGTTCACAGGTTTGGATCCCAGGTGCACACCTGCACACTGCTCATCAAGCCATGCAGTGGCTGCATCCTACATACAAAACAGAGGAAGATTGGCATGGATGTTAGCTCAAGGACAATGTTCCTCAAGGAAAAAGAGGAAGATTGGCAACAGATGTTATCTCAGGGCCAATCTTCCTCACCAAAAAACAAATAAATAAAATCACATCCATTTTATAGATGAGGAAACTGAGCAAAATGAGGATAAGGAACTAGCCCAAGGACACACAGCTAATGAGCTGGGGTCACTATGAGTTAATTGTTGCTCTGATTTATTCAGTTAACATGATTCTACACACTTTCCAGGCAGCAGTCTTACCCATCAGGGCACCACAGTTAAGGACGTTCTCCTTGGTGTTTCTTCTATATTAATATAGCATTTGCTTAGCACTCTCTGTTGCTGGGCATTTATATTATTTCTCTCTTTTTCGTTATTGTAAATATTCCCACTATGAATATTTTTGTCTGAACTAATTTCTTACTAATTGCCAGATCAAAGGGGCGAGCAATTTCCTAAGTGTGCCTGAGTGAGTTCCCAGTGCCTGCAGGCAGTGTACTTATATCTGGCTCCCTCATACCCTTCATGTGGAATTTTCCAGATGTATTTATTATTACTCATTTAATATATTATTGCAAAATGGTTTCTAAAATTACACATTTAGGGGCCGCCTCATAGCCGAATGGTTAAGTCCGGGCACTCCGCTTTGGCGGCCCGGGGTTTCGCCAGTTCGGTTGCTGGATGTGGACACAGCACCACTCATCAAGCCATGCTGAGGTGGCATCCCACAAAGCAAGATCAGAAGGACCTACAACTATGTCCTGGGGGGCTTTGGGGAGAAGAAGGAAAAAAAAGATTGGCAACAGATGTTAGCTCAGGTGCCAATCTTTGAAAAAAACTACTCATTTAATTGCTGGTGAAACTGTTCATTTTTCCACATGACCTTTGTGTTAGTTTTCTGTTGCTGTCTAACAAATTACCACAAACCTAGTGGCTTAAAACAACACTCATGTATCAGCTCATAGCTCTGTAGGTCAGAAGTCCTGGCACAGCATAGCTAGGCTCGCTACTCAAAGTATTTCATGAGGCTGAAATCAAGTTGTTGGCAGCTGTGTTGTCATCTGGAGCTCCGGGTCATCTTCTAAACTCCTTGGCAGAATTCAGGTCCTTGCAGTTGTAGGACTGAGGTGCCCATTTTCTTGCTGGCTGTTGGCCAGGGGTCAACCTCAGAAACTAGAGGTCCTTTCCTAGTAACCGCCCCCCACTCCCTTCGCCCCCCCCCGCCCCAGTTCTCAGAGTTAACAATGGAGAATATCCATCAATACACTTTCAGGAAGGGGCCAGGCCTTTTTAAGGGTTCACCTGATTAAGTAAAGCAAACCTGGATAAGCTACCTTTTGATTAACACAAAGTCAACTGATTACCCTATCATAGTCACAGATTCTGCCAAAACTCAAGGGGAGGGGACTACATGAGGTGTACACACCAGGGAATGGGAACCTTGAGCGTTGGATTAGTTACCTATTGCTGCTGTAACAAATTACCACAAACTTAGTGGCTTAAAACAACATGCACTTAGCGTTTTAGAGTTTTGGAGGTCACAAGCCTAAAGTGGGTCACCAGAGCTGCATTCCGTCTGGAGGCTCTAGGAGAGAATGTTTCCGTGCTTTTTCTAGCTGCCAGAGCCTGCCTGCATTCCTTGAGTCATGGCACCTTCCTCGTCTGCAAAGCCAGCAGGTTAACATCCATCATCACATCTCCTCTGACTCTTCTTTCTCTTTCTGTTTTAAGGAGCCTCATGATTACATTGGACCCACCTGGGTAATCCAGGCTACTCTCATCTCAAGATCCTTAACCACATCTACAAAGGCTGTTTCGCCTTATAAGGTAACATAATCACAGGTGTTAGGGATTCGAATGAAAGCATCTTTGAGGACCATTATTCTACCCATTACAGGGGTCATCTGATAATCTTGCCTACCACAATGTTTTGGGTTTTCTCTGGGGTTTTTGATTGAGGTATAATTAACATATACAATGCTTTATTTTTCCAAACTTGCATCAGAGAAATTTATGTATTATATCAATTCATAAGAATGCTATTTGTAGCATTTCTTAGTGTATTTTGCATGGATTTCAAATCACTTATGTCTAAAATCTATTTTTCCACTGATTTCTTTCCTTTCTCTCTGATTTCATTTTATCATTTTTTTGGCTCATTGAAACCTTTTGTCTTTCAGTGTGGAGTATTTGACAAAAGCCATTTTGGCACTAATAACATTCTCCATTTCCTCAATACACAGAAAAATATCTTCTCTCCATGGCTAGGATAAATGTGCTATTCTGATCTCTTCCTTATTTACATTTTGTTATTGCTTCTTTCTCTCTTTAATTCTTTGGACTATTTGGAATTTCTTTAATATATTAAAATCAAGTATGGCGCTAATGTCTCAATAACATTTCTTACTCTGAGATCACCGTCAACATTGTGGTTTTGTTTCCCACTTCTCGTGTTGTGTACTCTGCTGGTGAGACTCACTTTCTCAAAGTATAGTCTATCCCATGGTCGTTTTCCAAAGTGCAAATATTGAGTCGTGCCATTAAATGATTTTCAGTTTACTATATATTTTTTTAATCTTTTAGTTAGGTAAGTCCACCATCATTACTTTTAAACATTTCCCATTACTGTCATCTTCTTTATTAACCTCAGCTGTGCATTCTTGCCCATTTTTCCTTCAGTTTACAAGATTCTGCTACACGCTTCATTAAATTATCGTAATGTAGAAAGCAGAGTCATCTTTCCTATTTTTAAATGTTTCTAGCAACTAAAGAGATTAGCTTTCCATTTCTTCCTGTATCTTCATTCTACTAAGGTTTCATAATTTTCCCTGAATAAATTTCTTTCGTGGTAGATTAAATTAATTCTCACATATTTAAATGTTTTCTGTCATTATTACAACTAATTTACCATGTATGTCAAGAAATCATAATAAGGAAAATGGTTTTCAACTCACTTGTATCTACAATTCTTAGATTAGTTTCTGTGTATTTTCCCAGTAGAATAAATCCTTGACCTTCCTAATTGAACAGTCACAGTTTCAATAACTTCCAAGAGACTCCGAAAGGCCATGATATGTAATAATTTATCATTTCACTGGAGTTCAAAATTCAATCATCATAGCAAAGCTGCTGTGCGGAGAAAGTCACTTTGCTAAAGGGAGCAGCAGCCACCCAGCATAAGAGTCATGCTGGATATTATACATCTTTCCCCAACCCTTCCCCTTGGAGAGTCACCATGAACATTTGCAATGAAAGCCTCTGAGAAATCTTGCAATAAACAGATTTGTTTCATTTTGTCTAACACAATGTGTCTCAAACTTATCTGAGAACATTTTTCTCATGGTACACGGTGTACCATGAGACACCAGTTTGGGAAACCATGGTTTAATACTTAACTTCGAGAATGATTACAGGTAAAAAGTCATTTCAAAGATGTCTTCCCTCATTTAACCTCACTTTTACAGAAGACATTACATGCAGTGATAATGTTCTCGAGTCAGGCTTTTCTAAAGGTTTTGAGACCCATCTTGCACAAGAATACATTTAAATCATTTGCAGATGCGATATTTTCCTTTCTTCATTTCCCATTTTTGTGAAATTTGTTTTCCTCCTTGCATAACTATTTCAGCAATTTTATATTCTGCTATTTTTTATTTTATTTGTTCTTTTAACAAACACATCTGCAGTGCTCACTGTGTACTGTTCTAATAGATTTATTAATAACAACTCATATAACCTAAAACAGCCCTATGAGTTTGGTGCCATTTTTCTTATCCCAATTTTACAGGCCAGAAAACTCTAGTTTCAAATGATGATGAGGCATTCTTGCCCAGATCCTATTTTTTAAGGAAACTGTCACAAATATTTTCCTTTAGTCATATTATTGGTTCTAATTATAAACATAAACTTGATGTTATATAAAGGGAGAAAACTTCCATTCTTTTTTCTTTATTTTTTAATGTGCCTTTAGTCAACATTAAATACTGAAATGTGCTGATTACCTTTCTCAGCCTTTATTGGGATAACTATGTTTTGTACCATTTTTCAGTTAATGTTAATAAGGTATTATGCTAGCTTTGCTATACTGAGTCCTTGTTTATAATGGATTACTTGTTTCAATGTGTTGCTGTGTTTTGTACATTAAGATCAAGATGTTATTCCTAAGCTCATAAATGAAGTAAACAAGAATTCCCTTCTTTAAGGGAGGGGGCGATGCAAATCATATTTACCTCATCTAATTCAATATATAAATATTAATGAAGTGGCTACCACGTTACTCTGCACTAGACACTGTAGAACATGCAAGATCCAAAATAAGCCTAATAGGAGAGAGGACAGTGCTTAGAAGCAGACCACATAAGAAAAAGTATTGTGTTCCAGAAAACAGTGATTTTGAGAACTTTGTAAATGCCTGGAATCCGCATAACCTAACACTTGGCTTGTGTTCCTCCACTTTGGTCTCCCCAGAAGAGTGAACACACAGGACTGACATTCCCCCTATGAGGGCAAGGTCTACATCCATCTTTCCAGAAGCTATATGCCCAGCACAAAGTGAGCTCTGAACAAATAATTATTAAAATGAAGAAATGAGCCAGCTCTTTGACCAAACCAACTGGTAAAACTGGTTTTCCAAATGCAGGGCAGCTAGAGACGTGCTCAAGGGATTATCAAGGAAAGAGGTGGTATTGCAAGGACTTCACCCTTATCTGAAGTCAGTCTGGGGTAGGAGGGAGCAGGAAGCTTGGAGAGTTGGGAACAGGATGGCAGACAGAGTTCCTGGGGTCTGGAGAAGGACAAGACCACAAGGTTTTTCTGGCAGCTCCCACTCCCCCAGAGAGAGACCTGAGTGACCTGGACCTGGCACTTGGTTGTTTGCACCCCAAAAGCTCTCAGAGCTTGTGGGGTCAGGACTTAGAAATAATTAAGGAACACAGAAAAGGTATCACCTTCTTTAATTGTTCCTGACAAGCCCTGACCCAGTCTGGTGAGCAAAATACATTCAGACCCAGGGAAATAGATGCTGTATATGGAGTGAATAGATATATCCCATCAAGTGAGCAAACTTGTCACATGCACTTCTCTTTTCCTTCCCTCCACTCTTTTTCATGTCTTCATTGCCTCCCTCATTTTCTCCCCTACCTCCCCACTAAGTTCCTTTTTCCATGCCAAGCCATTTCTCTATTTTCCCTTCCGGGTCCGAGGCCCTTAAGTTCCCCCTCCATCTCGAATTCCAGATCCATGCGTTTTCCCCTACTCCAACCTGGGCCCTTTTGCCCTCTCCTCCTGCCTGCTCCTCATCCCCGCCCCTGTCCTGCTCTGTCTACCCACTGGCCCCTTGATCCTGAGGCTCTATCAGTAGGATCCTGCGGGTGGCTCTGGATTCTGCGACTGCTTCGTTCTCTTCTCTCTCATCTTGGTGGGGTCCATAGCCAGTGCTCCTGTTGCTCAGAGATGTGGAGGCAGTTGCTAAGAGACAGTGAAACGTCAGTACCTGGCCCTCGAGGAAAAAAAGGGAGCGAAAAAGAGAGAGAGGAGGGGGAGAGAGGCAGGGAGGAGGAGGGAGGGGAAGACCTGGCGGAAGCCACACACTCCAGCAGCCTCAGCACCAGCTGAGTTTCAGGGAGAAGCATTCGGATTCTGTCAACTTTCTTCTAAGCATCCTCTCTCTGATCCACCTTTTGAGCAAGAGAAGGGGATCAGCACGGGGACTCACAGGACGGGAAAGCACCAAGGATGCTGCCCGGGGATTCAGGAGCCATGGAGGAGGAGAGGCCGGGGGAGGGGAAGAGCCGGGAGGCAATCTGTTCTCCTGAAGCAGCAAGCAGGGATTCCAGGATGAGGGAGGGAGACCCATGTCTGCTGCAGATTGATGACTGTGTCCTTGGAACAGAGTAAGTGGGCTCATAAGGGCCTGTGGGAGACCTTGGGACTCAGAAAAAAATGAGTCTAGATAAAGGGGAGCTGGGGTGATTTCCCAGTGGGAGGGATTGACGCTGGAATCAATGGGAAGAGAGGAGGTGCTGGACCAAGGAGGTGTGGGGAGGACAAATGAGGACAGCAGGTGAGTCCGGGAGAAGCGAGGGGCCACGGAGGGTGCGGGTAGACGGTGGGTTAAGACACCGGGTGTGTCATCGCACTGTCTCTCTGCCTGACCAAGTGTGGGTGTGGGCTCAAGCTGGGGGGGGCAGAGAGGAGAGTGGAGCATTTGTGGAAAAGGATGCTGGGATTAGGGATGCGCACTGGGGGTGAAAGAAGATGGGGGCAGACTGGAAAGGGGGCTCTGCAGGAGTGCATGTACAGAAGGAAACTGGAAAGAAAACTGGGGAGGTGTGAACACAGGGCAGGGCAAAATGTGGGGAAATCACTGAAGAACAATGTGCATGTGTGTGTGTGAGAGACAGAATGTGCACATGCATGAGAGAGAGAGATGGGAGTGCTAAGTGTGTCTGAAAAGAGTGTGCAAACAGCCGGAGTGTGTATGCATTTTTTCCTCAAGAGTTATTCAATGGTGGGGTGTTTGGTGCTGATGGGGGTGGGGCTAGGAGAAGAAGAAAATGTTTCCAGCCCAGGATAGAAACCTAGGAGGAAGATGGCTCAGGTGGGGACCCAGAAGGTTAGTGGGTGACAACAATGTGAGGATGGGATCTGAGCCCACCACGGCCCACACCTGGGAGACAGTAAGCAGAGAACTTTGTGATTGGTGGCTAAGAAACAGGGGGGCAAGGAACCTGGGAGAGGGGACAGCGGGGAGGAGAGGGCACTGGATTTCTCTGCCTGAGTGCTTTCCTTGTTGACAGAGGAAATTCTGCCTCCTCGTGCTGAACACAGAGCCCAGCTGAGAGAGAGGCCCTGGCTTGGAGAAGTGGCCAATGCTTTCCTAGCTGACCCCCATCCTGCACCTCCAGGACACATGGCTCTTTCCAGACTCGGTGGTCAACAGTGGGTGTCACTTGGAGTCCTCCCCTCCCTGGGGAAAGAAGAGCCTCTCCAGGGATTTCAGTAAACACTGAGGCTGAGGACTAAGGCTTTCAGGAGTTTCATGGAGACCCACCTCCCCCAGGGCTCCTTGCCCAAAACGCTCACCCCAGGTCCCCCTTGGACTCGAGCCCATTGGGCCACCAGGAGAAATGGCCTCTGAGACCTTGAATGCTGGAGACCCATATGCAACCCTGGCCTCCTAATCAGTCTCAGACTTGGGGCAGGGCTCGAGGTGTTTCAGATGAGCCAGGACCTTTACAGGGCATCTTTCATGTCCTTACTCCCCTCTCCCACCTCTCAGACCTAGTACAGAAAGGAAGCACCCAGCAGTCATGGGTGAGAGGGACACAAAACATCTGCAGGGACCCTTCCTCAACTTGCTGGCAGTTGATCAAGCCCCATCCTTGTCTCCTTCCTTTTTCAAGTTTTGATCATCTTTGCAGACCCTGGGGGACCTCGACTGGCTTTATTGCCCTCTAGGCTCCAAAGGGGACTTCCTGTGGATCTCACCTAGGGAGCCCTCTGATGCTTAGAGGCTCTGGGAAAGACTTGAGCCATGATACCACGTGCTCAGAAGCCCCACCTTCCAGGGCTCTTCTCCCTGTAGTAGCTGCTTCCAGTGCCACTGACTCTTGATTCCATGGACACAGCCCCAGCCCCGATGGGCTCCCTTCAGCACTGCTGTTGCCAGCTGCCTAAGATGGGTGACACCTGGTCCAAGCTGCCCTGGCCTGGGACGTCCTGCCCAACCGTGCTGCTGGTCTCCCTCTTCTTGGCAGCTGGGGTGATGCACTCGGATGCTGGCACCAGCTGCCCTGTCCTCTGCACATGCCATAACCAGGTGGTGGATTGCAGCAGCCAGCGGCTATTCTCCGTGCCCCCAGACCTCCCAAGGGACACTCACAACCTCAGCCTGGCCCACAACCGCATTGCAGCTGTGCCGCCCGGCTACCTCACGTGTTACATGGAGCTCCGAGTGCTGGATTTACGCAACAACTCCTTGATGGAGCTGCCCCCGGGCCTCTTCCTCCATGCCAAGCGCCTGGCACACCTGGATCTGAGCTACAACAACCTCAGCCATGTGCCGGCTGACATGTTCAGGGAAGCCCATGGGCTCGTGCACATCGACTTGAGCCACAACCCGTGGCTGCGCAGAGTGCACCCTCAGGCCTTCCAGGGCCTGGTGCAGCTCCGAGACCTGGACCTCAGCTACGGGGGCCTGGCCTTCCTCAGCCTCGAGGCTCTCGAGGGCCTGCCTGGCCTGGTGACCCTGCAGATCGGCGGCAACCCTTGGGTGTGCGGCTGCACGATGGAACCCCTGCTGAAGTGGCTACGGAACCGGATCCAGCGCTGCACAGCAGGTAAGGAAGGAATGCAGGAACAGGTAGCCATGGGGGGTGGAAGGGGTCTTGTCTCACTGAAAGCAAAGGCTCCAAAAAAGAGGGATGGACTTAGAGATCTTGAGTGCCTACTGTTTGCCTTGATCTGTGCTCACCTCTCCGTACGTCAGTTCTTTCACTCCACAAGTGAGTGTCGAGTCCTTGTTATGCACGCCAGGTGCCGGAGACCCCTTTGTTAATGAAACAGACACCGCCCTTGCCTCTGTGGCACTTATGACCTAATGAGGCAGACAGATACTAAACAAGTAAGAATAGCCAATAACAGTCTGTGTTTATTGAGCTTCCACCATGACCTATGAACTTGACATGCATTACCTCACTGGACCCCAGCTTTTATTATCCTCATTTTACAGGTGAAGAAACTAAGACTTAGAACAATGGAACGACTTGCCCAGAGTGGCTCATTTAGAAAGTGTCAGAGTCATGGATAAGACCCAAGTTTATTTGACTTCTACTCCTCCAGACTGCTTTTTAAGTGTTTTAAGTGCTGGCAAAATTCTTGAAGAAATAGAAATGGCTAACACTATTTTCATACTTACTATCTGCCAGGCCCTATTCTAAACATATGGCATATTTTAACTCATTTTTTCCTCACAAGAGGTCCCCACTCTAAAGAGGAGGAAACCTAGCCACAGAAAGGTTTAGTAACTTGCCCAAAGCCACACAGGCGCTACGTGTTGAAGCCAGGATTCGTACCCTGGCAGTCTGGCTGCCCTCTGACTATATCCCGAAGAGTCAGTTTCTAGGCTAAGAGGAAGAGTCAAGGCCTGAGTTCTGGGCTGGCCAAAGGGCCTCAGCAGAGTTCTGCAAGGTTTGGGCATGGGATAGGGAGCTGAGAAGAGAAAATGGGAGGTGGCATTTGACTAGCCAATCCCACCTGGAGGTAGACTGGGAACTGAAGGAGCCTGAATCACACAGGCTTGCTGGGCCCTGGCCTCACCCAGTGGTGCCCAAGCCTGACCCGGAGGCAGTCAATGTTCAGCTGTCCCCCCTAGTCACCAGCACTCCAGTGTGGCAGCACTGAGTCTTGGCATAATCCTCCAGCAGTAGAGTGACAGGAATAAGTGGGGCACTAGCCCAGGGGCTTTCCCAGAGCCTGGGCTCAGAGTGTGTTCAGAAGAAGCAATGCTGAATGAGGTAGGAGGGAGAAAAGGACAGAGTGGGGAGCCCAGGACCAAAATAGTCTGGGGGGGCTGTGGGTCACGATTCCAGTGTTTCCACAGAGCTGTGGGAGGAAGTTCTCTGGGACCAAAATAGCTGGGGACTGAGACGGGGTAATGGTAGGGGGTGTGAGGGGGAGGCTGCCAGGAGTGATCTCCCCACTCACTCAACCCTTGCAAGCTGTACCTCCTCCCCTCTCTCCTGTGCTCTAAGGACAAAGGGCATTCTGGAGCGCTAAGCTTCCACCATACCTAGGGGTTCCTCCTTTTCTGTGATGCCTGAAGAAGATCTTTAGAAGAACCACAGACTCCCAGCGCTTGGGAGATGGGTCCAAGATCCCATCAGTGCAGCCTCACTCAGGACAACTGAGGGAACTGAGCTCCAGAGAGGGAAAGTGACTGTCTACAAGCTCACAGAGAGAAAGCAAACAGGCCACAGCTAGAAACTCAGGTTCCCTGTCCCTCCATAGAATATACTTTGCACCACATTGCGCTCTCCAGGATATTTTCTCTTGGGGACAAAGAACTGGCCAGTGGAGGTTGAACTGGGCGATCCTCTTCTCTGTCTTTTTCTGCTTTTTCCTCCCTTTTTCTTCATGGGATTCTCACTATCTGTGGTTTTTGGACAAATCCCAACAAAGAGGGATCTAAGGGTGCCCTTGGGATATAACTCAACTTCAAGACTGGTTCCTTGACTTACCAGAGAGTTTTGTCAGCCACTGAGCTCCCATCCTGCACTCCTGTGGGGTCCTGCCAATCGCGCTCAGAGCCTCCTCTGGTTGGTCCATACCATTTGCCCACATTCACCAGCTTCATATTGTCTCACCACCACCCCAGTCAGGCACACAATAGACTTTGGATTTCAGCATCTTTCAGTTCCAAGAGAAGAGCCCCTTGATGATCAAGTCCAGACACGATCTTTTCCTGGGAAGAGTCTGGAGTACTGTGCATACAGCCTATAGGGACCCCTCAACCTGGGGTTTGGGGCAGGTGGCATCCTCCTTCTGAAACTGACTCCCCATTTCTAAGGAGAATAATGCTCATCCATTTCTGCAAAGGGTCAATCCAAGTCTTCATTTTATTCTTTGCTCTCAATAACTACAGAATGAATAAATAGCATTTAAGCACCACATAATTTAGAAAACTCCTTCACATTGACTTTCTTGGACAGTTTAGGTAAGATCACCCCTTCTCATATATCCCCTTTCTTCATGAGAGCCAGAAAGGTAAAAAGGATTTGCCCAAGGTGAGAGCTTGACTAATATTTATACACTGAACAATGGAATGGCTGACTGCTCAAAAGCCAGTGCCTGGCACTGCACACAGAACTGCTACCTGCATCCACTCTAACTTCCAAGGCAGAGTAAGACAAAACCGTTGACAACCATAATGCATTTGTACAAGTGTCCCTGGAAGGATGGGGTGGGCCATCAATGATGGAGAGAACAGTAATCCCACTGAAGGAAAAGCCCCCTCCTACAGAAGTCTGTGTGCAGAATAGGACCCCACTGACCTGTCCAGAGAGACCAACCTAAGATAATGATAAACATGCAGACTTACATAGTACTTATTATAGACCAAGAATATATCATTTTCATATGTTAACTCATTGAATCCTCACTACAACCCTACGTGATAGAGACTAGTATTATCCTCATTTTACAGATGAAGAAACCAAGACAAAGAGGGATTGAATAACTTACCCACAATCACTCAAATAGGGAGGGATGTAGAGAGGATTTGAATTCAGGCCAGTAGCTCTAGACCCATAGTCCTAACTCTACACTCTGTGTATCTGGAAAAGCCACATGTGGTGGTAGGAAGACCCAATGCTTTTGAGTTTGACAGAGTCATTTATTCATAGATCATTTAACAAAGATTAATTGAGCACTTACATGGACAGGACACTGTTCCGATGCTGAGGATGCCATGGGAGGTGCTTATATTCAAGGGGGAAGAGACAGATAATGAACAAACTCTGAGACAGTGATAGAGACAATGGAGAAAAATTAGGTAGAATAGGCAAGATAGAGCCTGCCTAGAGAAAGGTGAAGTTGGGGGTTGCTGTTTTATATAGAATCATAAAGGAAGGCCTCACTAATAAGGTGATATTTGAGCCAAGTCCCAAAAGAAGTGAAGGACTGAGCTATGCAGAGATCCAGGGGAGAAGAATCTTCAGAAGGGTACAAATGCAAAGGCACCCCCTCCAACCCTGAAAGGGGACATGCTCAGGGTGATGGAGGAATGACCAAGAGATGTGCATGGATGGAACAGAGTAAATAAGGAGTAGAATGGGAGAGTTGGGGAAGAGTTCTTGTAGCCCATGTTGAGGACCTTGGCTTTGAATCTCTGGAAGATAGGAAGCCAGAGGAGGGTTTCAAGCAGAAAGTGACATAATAGGGCTTGAGGTTTGAAAGTACCACTCAGCCAATTGTGTTGAGATGGGTTAAGGGCAGAAGCCCAGAAACCAGTTGGGAGTCTATTGTAAGAGATGATGATGTCCTACAAAACCCCCAGATCTACCACTAGTAGTAGCTATTGGACTTTAGGCAAGTTATTAAACTCTCCAAGCAGTGATCTCCACATCTATAAAAATACTTGCCTTGAGGGTTGTTGAGGGTACTAAAGAAGGTAAGTATAGTTTTGGGCACATGGAAGAAATTCAATAAAAAAATCAACTTCTCCTGGGAGGGGTGGCGGCTCTCCATTTCATTCTTTCTCCACCAGGTACCTCACCATTCCTGGGTTCTGTATTGCAGATTCTCAGCTGGCTGAGTGTCGGGGCCCCCCTGAAGTCGAGGGTGCCCCACTCTTCTCCCTCACTGAGGAGAGCTTCAAGGCCTGCCACCTGACCCTGACCCTGGACGATTACCTCTTCATCGCGTTTGTGGGCTTCGTGGTCTCCATCGCATCCGTGGCCACCAACTTCCTACTGGGTATCACAGCCAACTGTTGCCACCGTTGGAGCAAGGCCAGTGAAGAGGAAGAGATTTGACATGGGTGCCTGGTGTCCCTCCACACTGCTGACCACCACTGCTGCTGACCCACCGGACACCCTCCCTGGCTGCCCACTCTGGCTCCATGGTGCCCTGGTCGCCTTCAACATGGCTCAAGCAAGGTCAGGAAACTACCTTTGTGTAAGCTCCTACTGTGGGCCAGGCACTGTGCTAGGAATTTGGAATGTTAGATGAATCCAACCTAGTCACTGCCCTCAAGGCACTTACTTCTAACAGAGGAGAGAGATTTGAAAACTATTCCCCTTAAGGTGATTTGTCATCACTCTGAGCACATAGTTATGGAAGACCAGAGGAGGGGTCATCAACTGTGCCTAGAACAGTCCAAGAGAATTGCAAGAGTAGAGGTGATTTTTGAACTGGGTCGTCAAAAAATGTCTTCTTTGTCAAGTATACAAAGAAGGGCAGACATAAGCAAAGGACAGAGGCCATAATATGCATGGTGTGTTGAGAACAGTGAACAATCCTTTGTAACTTAAGTGTATAGAGTGGCACAAGACCAAAACTTTCCTGCTGACACTCAATCTGTCAGCTCTTAGTGTTGCCCACCACTGCCTATGGAGAGTGAGAATGCACACATGCCAGTTAGCCCCCTTGGCCTCCTACCAGCAGCTACCAAGTGAGACCACCTCATATTGACTGCCCCCCATACTACATCACCAACTGTAGCCTGCTGGCAAGGTCCCAGACAAGTAGCAAGCTGAGGATGGATGCCTTCGGTGCCCTGTCTCCTATCCCTTTCTCCTGCCTCTTACTCAAGCTTTGACTTCAGAAGAGGGAAACAGGAGGCCCAGCAATGGGGCAGCAAGAGTCCTGGCACCCTGGGACTGCTATTGCCATGGTGCTCACGCCAAGGGATCTCACCAGGAAAGTGCACTGTGAGCTACAGCCCTATAGCATGATGGTACCCAGGACTGAAGGGGGGGAAGGCCACCACAGTTGTGACTGTAGGAGGATCTGCTCTTTCTTTCTTCTAAGGAACTCACCCATTTAAGCATAAGGGTGAGAGAGCCATTAATTACCAAGCACTTATCAGTGTCAGGCACTGTGATAAGCTCTCTCCATAGACAATGCCCTTTAATGCACACAACAGTCTTTTGAGGTGAGCATTGTTGTTTTACAGATGAGGAAATTAAGGCTCAGAGAGGCTAAAGTCACACGCTACTTAACAAGCAAAATAAAGTCTGTACTCTTTCTACTACCCCATTCAAGTTTGGGAACAGCACATTTCCCGCTAAAGTTACATAAGTTCAAATTCAAGTAGTGCTGATGAAGCTCCTAATAAGGGCCAGGCACTCTCCTGGGTACTTTTATATCTACTGACTCATTTGCTTCAATTCTCACAGCAACACTGCCTGGTGGTTTTTATCATGCCCATTTTACAGATGAATTAATTGTAGAGAGCTCACCCAAGGTTATCTGGATAAACTCTAGAAGGAAGGCAATAGGCAGCTCCATTCAGGGAAACTGTATCTAATCGTCAGTCGAAAACAAAGTAACTTCATGTGCCAAGCACAATTATCTCCATTGTTGTCATCATCTTCGTCTTCATCATCAGTTTCAACATTATCTTCCTTATTTCTGGTCAGCACTGGACAGTTCGTGAAATGCTTTGGCATCATTCTCCTTGACTTTTCACAACCATGTGTGAGAGGCAAACCAAACGCCATTACTACTATTTTACAGATTGGAAAATAGAGCCTCAAGAGTGAGTGTGACTTGCCTAAGTGTCAACTCCAACTCAGTTCTCTTCCCAGTGTGTTCCCAGGTACTCGGGGAAGAGACTGCCTTGGAGGGCCGAGTAGGGGGGCCCCAGGATTCAGCAGCCATGAACATAAATAAATAAAGGGCAGTGAAAGTCAGCTGCTGTGCAGATTTAGATATGCTCACGGTAGGGCAAATCACAGCCTCCAAAATATGACAGATAAGAGCACAGATAACATCTGAATAGGAGACACCTGCTTGCAGTGTGTAAACAACACATTAGAACTGACGGCCATGGTGGCAGTCACGCAAAAAATAAGCGCTTTGGGAAACTGGAGAGGAAGCTGTGTCAACCCCTCCTACTCAAGCCTGCTGTGTTGTGTTGTAAGAGATACAAAGGGTGCAGGAAAGCTATGGGGTGAGAACCTCTGCAGCATAGGGGAAGACTTTAAGGCACAGTCCACCACGTTGGCAAGGCTGGCCTAGATGAGAATTAAAACAGGGGCTTTCTACCTTGCCCCCAGCTGCAGCAAGCTTGTGTCATCTCATCCTCCTGGCAGTCCAAAAGGAATAAAGGAGCATAACATATCATCTTCCAAGAAGTCTTCCCTTATTTATGCTTCCCTGAGCTAGTCAACCAAAAGAGTGCCCAGAAACTTTGCAAGACCTGGGAGTGGAACATCGTGTCCCCTGAATCTGGCTTACAACATCTGGGCCAGAGCCCTGCTCCTGTGGTATCTGGAGCAGATCTGTCTGCTCTCTTCTGCTATGTCCAGGAATGGGCAGACTGGAGCTGCTCTCCACCAGCCAGTCTGACAGCCTAAACTATTTGGAGATGAACTTATAGAAATAATAGTCCTGACGCAAATAGCTAAGCCTCCCATAGAAGGACACCATATACATCTATGATAATCTGCTAGAGACTCTTGTTTGCTAAAACATAGTTAATACATTTAAGATATGTACTTTTTTTGTCCATAGAAGTAGAACCAAACAAGGCATCAAATGCCCCTTGAGATCAAATATCCTTTCTAATGAGACTATTTAGCCCCCATTAATGGCAAACCTTTCTAAGTAGGATACATGGCTTTTAAAAAACATATGCTTCTCCAGCTGCTGGAAGGTCCGCAGTTCACTAAAGCACAATGAGGAAAGCCTTCGACTTCCCCACTGCCAAGGAATTCCACTTCTTGCCAGCCTCCCACTACCACCATCTTGTGCAGACTATCAGAAGCAAAATTCTAGAGGCACACTTCTAGAGGTCATCTAACAGTCCTGGCTGGAACTGTTCCCACAACCCTGCTGACCAAGAACCCATGATGGTGTTCCTACAAGGCTTCACTAAGTTTTTTCCAGACTAGTCAACATGTAACTATTGGGGTATCTCTGAGTCTGTGTGTCTGTTCATGAGGTCCACGTGTATTGGGTACCTACTGATATGGGACCAATCTCTTTGAAACTGGAGTTCAATTTTCTGACATAGTCTACTCAGCTGTCTATTGCATCATTCGATACACTAAGATGGAATCTCATTAGAGTTGGGGTAGGTTATAGCTGCTCAGAAAATATAAAAAGAGAGAACTATGTGTCTGCTTCAGCCTAATGACAGCCTGAATGCTTCCCTCTGTTCTCCACCCCTCAGAGATTTGTCCTCATCACAGAAGCTTCCTTCATGCTGGGCCTGAGGATATTGAAGTTTAGCTAACCAACAGGGCTGTGATGATCACTGAATGGGGTCAAGAAAATTGTTCTTTAGAAAAGACCCCACATCTGCACCACATCACTCTGGACCAGTTGTCTCTGGTCACCCTATGACAAACCCTCATCTGTTTCTCTATTGCTACAGAGATTCCCAGGGAACCCTGAACAATAGGCCCCCAGAGTTGCTTTAGATTTTGCTGGCTCCTTTCAAGGAGTTTGGTATATGGAATTTGAATAGACCAAGACAAATATTTCTCTTCTACCATCAGGAAAGACCTACAGCCTCCAATTTCCCCATAGATGTCTTTGTTGAAATCACTCTGACATCCTTTCCAGTTCTAGAAGAGTGTAAAGAGACACATTTGTCCAGTCCTCAGAAGAACATCTTCCCAAAGCTGGAGAAATTTGTCTATCCTCCCGACCCCAGCAGGAGGCAAAGGGAAGTGAAGGAAGCAAGTTGTGAGGTCCTTTGTAAATCACCATCATGTTCACCGCAGCACTGGGTCGAGAGCTCTGGATCCACAGAGATCTCAGCTTTGCTAAGCGCTGTCCTGTGGATTGCTGATGTCTATGGGTGGGAGGGCTAGGGAGGGGCTGGGAAAGGGAAGACACAAACCTTTGTATGGAGATGATTTTTTAACCATGCACTTTTGTAACTGTGAAGAACTTTTCATAAATGTACACTAATAATAAAGAGTGTATAGTTTAACAAATTTTCTAAAGAGTGTAAAGAGGAGTGGGGGGAGGCAGGGGAAAAAGAGAGAGAAAGGAACTAGGCAGAATCAAGAAAATGTGTGCCAAAATATACACACAAAAGGTCTATGAGGAGGGAGTAGATGGGAATAATTAGGAGATGTGCCAGCCATGGAGGGGCATGTGTGGGAGTAGAAGGAACATCACAGAAGCATATTTCTACCAGGCAAAAAAGAATATGTGTGTGTCTGTATGCACACACCCCTATGTGTAGGCATATTTTGGTGCCTGAAATTACACAAAGAGAGCATATGTCTTATACATATTGGTGTTTACAGCTTAGGTCATCTATAAAACATGCCAAGGCAAGTGGGTGTGCTTGCCTAGTTAGCACTACTAAGCAGTGTGGTGTGCCAAGGAGATGGCCGACACCAGCCACATGGACAAAAGGACACTAGCTCAGGAATACAGGTAAACTGGACATCTAAATGCATGGTCTAGGGGATGAATGAGGCCATCACTGGTATAGGTTCAATCTCTGTTCTCACAGGTTAAGAAAAGAGAGAAGGGATTCGAAACCTCCTGAGTCTTGCAAGTGTTGCCTCCACACCTTTGGAAATGACATGGTTGGGCAGTGTACCTTGGAAACAGAGATAGAAAAAGGAGGAGCAAAGTGTATTTCCATATGTACAATGGCAGCCATTTTCACCCAAGTAACTAAAAAGGAAGTGGCTCTAAGCAGGAAGTCATCTGAGCAGGAAGCTGTTCTAAGCAGGAAGTGGTTACTTCCACCAATAGGGATTTAACCTCCCACTATTCCTCCCACTCCAATTGCCACAGAGTACAGAAAAATACTGCATTCACAGAGTAAAGCCACTAAAGGGAACACAGATACAGACTCAGAACACTCAGACAAAGAACATGCCCAACCATAACCAGTGTTTCCTGAAGTAGATTGGAAGGATGCAAAACTTTTCTCTTAAAATTAAATACTTAATAGACATTATTTTGAACAAGTGAAAAATCAAAAATAAAGGTCATGAAATAATCAGATATCTGACAAAAGTCCAGACCTTGTATATCGCATTCAGTGCTATCCCTAGTGCCAAGCAAATACTAGCAATTTATGATGATGACAATGATGATGATGAAACATTTATTGAGCATGTACCATGTGTCAGATGTTGTGATGATCACTACACATGGATTAATTCTCACAAAAACCCAAGATAGATACTCTTATTATACCATTTACAAGTGAGGGAACTGAGGCTCAGACAAGTTAATATGTGCCCACGGTCACATAGCTAGTAAGTAGTAGATCTGGGTTTAGGCACTCAATAACACCTGAGGACTAATTGACTTCAGAGGACAAGAACCACATAAGACATTAAAGAAAATCCAGTCTCAATCAGAAGTAGGCCTTTAGCCACAGATGGGCTCTACAATTACTTGGTGAAAGGAAATTGGAGAGTAATAGGTAAAACCAACACATACCCTATTATGTTTCATTGCATATAGCTTTAATTACTGCCTTTGTCACGGTAGGCTAATTATGATAATAGATGACCCCTAAATCTCAACAGAAGAAAGGTTTGTTTACTGGATTATTTAACATAGTAAAAGCTTATTTCCTGCTCACCTTTACATTCCAATGCATGTCAAAGGTTCTGCTCCACAGCTTATTCAGGGACCCAGGATTCTTCCATCTGCCACCCCTGAGGCCACAGAGCTCTCTACTGAACCCTCTGCAGTGTAGAGGATCTCAAAGGAGATTTTCAAGGGGGAAAGTTGGAAGTATTGTACATCAATTCCAGCCACATTTCATTGGTCAGAACTCAGTCCCATGGTTCCATTTAACTTCAAGGGAGTAAACTAGCTATGCATCTAAAAGGTAAAGGAAACAGGATCTGTTAAACCCCACTAGTCTCTAACACATCCGCTCTACTAGTCACCAAATACCTGTTTCAATCTTCCTCCTACACTCACCTTACCCTGTCACCACATCCAGGTCAAAACTCAAGATCACCAATGATGCAGTACTCTCCATTAGGTCTACTTGCAGTCCAATGACCTATGAACTAAAGAGGAAAGTTACCACTCACCCACTCTAGACACAGCTAATACACAATGGTGGCACAGGGACAGAGTGACAGCAAATTAAAACCTTTGTTTGGAAAGGGGGGAAAAACACACACAGTAGTCGTGGTCCATAGCAATTCTGAAATCCTGATGGGAGATCATTATGAAGGCCTCAGATCATGTTCCTTTATTAGACCTTTATTGGATTCTGCTTTCTGGGAAGAACTTCTTTATCAGTCACTTTCTGTAGCTTCCGACTTTTCTTTCTGGGGGTCTCCCTTTTCCATTATCTGCCATGGCCATATCTAAAGTGGGTATTGGGGAGTATGCACTCTTCTACTAGGGGTTGCCCACCTTCTTCAACCAGCCTCCTGCAACGCAAGTATGCTGGCCTGAAATTTGTGTCAGGTTTCAATAGTCAAAAGCTGTTTGAATTCAAGCTCATGGTTTCTTAGCAATTTACTTCCCTTAAAAATTTAGTAGACTTTGGCTCTGTTTGCTTCTGCTAAGTTTCATGTTTCAGTATACACACAAAGGTCTTTCCTAAAAAGTGTTTTCAAGCCTACCTTGATCCCTTGCTTTCTCTTCCCCCATGCCTTCTCTCTTTATGGCAACGTTGTAATTATCTGAAACAATAGATGGGAAGACCACATTCTTGTTCTTACTTGTTTCCACTTGGCTAAATTACTTTAACTGAAAAATTTTAGCAGGCCTTGTTGCTGAAAGCCTTTTTCTGTTTTATCTCCTATCATGTAGGTCTAGAAACAGTCAGCTTTTCCAATTTTTTAGTGCTCCAGATTTTTCACTTCTTCCTTCTTCCTTTTCATCTCTAGTTTCCAACTGATTTAAAACATTAGAAACGTGATTTGGATCAATTTGGGCTGAGATCAAAAATGTTTGAAGTACAAAAACAGTGATGCAACATGAATTTCGTGAAGTGAATGAACCTCCTCATTGAAAACCGTCATTGTGCTGAGAGATAAGGAAACTGAGAAAAGGTACTACCATGCTAAAGAGTTAGCCTATGGCATTCGGATTTCAGGACACGTACCAGAAATCACTACTACAGGGATAGGTTTGCCATTGGAGGGGTAAGAGGGATTGATGGGAAAGAGTCACTTGCCCATGGATTGTGCCTAAGAGGCTATCAGAGGAGAAAATGTTGGCTATATTGTATTACTGATCACTAACCCCAACCCACTCACCATGGAGGACAGAGATCATAGAGAGATAAAAAAGCCACTACGAGAGGGTTATGAGAAAAAGAATATTATCAAATATGTTCCCCCTGGCATTATACTTAGCTCATGGAATCATTCAGAAATACATAGCATGGAGTTCTAGAAATACACAATAATGTGGCTGATTTTTACAAAACTGAGGATTCTACTCCTGTAGCTGAGCCCGTATTCAAAGGAGATCCCTGTGCATGTAAATTAAAAGCCAAAGCTATGGAAATGGTTGGTATGGGAATCTTAGCTGGTCAAGAGTTAGATTCCCATATAAAGAAGCAGTTTATGTCTTCATTCGTTCAAATACATTGATCGCACACCTCCTTTTGCCAAGCATGTTTCAAGTGCTGGGTAGACAGCAATGAGCAAGATAAAGTTCCCGCCCGTTGGTGCCTACTCTCTGTATGGAAGGGGGAGGGGGGGAGCAGATCAGATGATAAACAAGAAAAATAAATAATTTCAGATTGTGGTAAGTACTACAAAAAAAAAAAAAATACAGCACTAAGTGGGTTGGGGGATGAGATTGAAAAAGTAGACCCAGAACAAACAGGTCCTTGTGGGCCCTGATCAGACTTCATATTAACGTAAATGCCACGGGAAACCACTGGAGGGTTTTAAGCAAGGAATGACATGATCTGATCATATTCTCAAAGACCATTCTGGACGCTGTATGGAAAATGTTTCAAAGGTGGGAGAGAATATTAGCTGGGACACCAGGGAGAGGCCTTCTGCATGAGTTCAGTTGAAAGATATTCTAAAGGGGTACCAGTGTACCAGTGTTGGTGGTGGATAAGGAGACAAATTAAGGATATATTTTAGAGGCAGAGACAATCGGACTTGCTGATGCCTTGGATATGAGGAGAGAGAACAAAAGAGGAATCAAGGATAAGTCTGTTTTTTTTTTCTTTTACTTCAGCTATGCTCAGCAAGACCCGAGTAGCAGAAAGCGTCTTAACTCTATGACAAAAAAAAAATAGCGACAGCCAACAATCAGTAAGTCAGAAAACCCTGATGAGTAAGTTGGAAGCAGGAGAGAGGAAGCAGATATACAAACAGACTCATAATGTCAGGAAACAGCCCAAACCCAAGAACCCGGAGATGGGGTAGAAAAATCTCAGCATGCAGCCTTAGTATTTAAACTAAGCATCCCAGTGGATCTTAAACTGAGCACTGGAGCCTCACGAACTGGAGTTCAAGCCTAAACAATCAGCAGCATCTTCAGAGTACAGCTAGATTTGTATCGACAGTGATGTGACAGAGGCAAAGCATCACCCTAAAGGGATTTCCGAGAAGGAAAGTGTAAGACTCCCTCGGCTGTACACAAAGAAGCAAATCCAGGAAAGAAATTACATT
This sequence comes from Equus caballus, assembly GCF_041296265.1. NCBI lineage: Eukaryota > Metazoa > Chordata > Mammalia > Perissodactyla > Equidae > Equus > Equus caballus. The sequence continues at coordinate 25,237,804 of NC_091695.1, forward strand.
CAAGATAGGCCCAAATATGTTTGAAATGGGAATATGACATAGAATCATATAAAAAAAAATGGGAACAAACAGCTTGTACTTGTCTTGTACTCAGCTTGTACTAAAAGACTATGGTGACAAGCTGGACCTCTCAGGATGATGCTGAGACTGTTAGCATAACGAGGCTAAGACAAAACCACTGCCAACTCTTGCGCATTTACATTGTACCACACACTGCACCAAGTGCTTCACCTGCCAAATCTCATTGAAATCTCACTGGGAGAGGGCTACTATTGAGAATGTAAAGCATAATTAGGAGCACGGACTAGGGAGCCACAGTGTGTCAGTTCAAATCCCAGTGCTGCCACTTGCCAGCAGGGTGACCTTGGGCAGATAATGTCATTTCTTTGTGTCTGAATTTCTCTGTGAATTTGAAGGGACAAGAGTAGCCACTTCATAGGATCCCTAAGAGGATTAAATGAGTTCATGTATGTAAAGTGCTTAGAGTAGGTGCCTGGCACAGACATGTTCAATTAGTGATAATGACTATTACTAGCTTCCCTCTTTTACATGGAAAGGACTAGAAGCTGAGAGATGTTTAAGCAACTTATCTAACATCACACAGCTGAAATGTGACAAAGCCTGGGTTTTAATCCACGTCTGTCCTCCAGCCCTAGTGTGGTAAACCATATACCAGATAGATGGTGTTGGTTATCTGTGACAGCTGGTCTCCAAACTTGGAGCCAAGTGAACCATGCCTCCAATACTCACACCCTTGAGTAGTGCACTCCCACACTGAATCTGGGCTGGCCCTGTGGCTCGATTTAACCAAAGGAAGGTAGCAGAAATGATGCTGTGCCAGTTCCAGACCTAATGCTTAAGAGGGCCTGGCAGCTTCTGCTTTTGTGCTCTTGGAAGCCCTGAGCTCCCATAGACTAAGTCTGATCTGTGGAGATGGAGAGAGTCCACGCGGAGAGACCATGTGGAGAGAAAAGAAGCTCAGCCATTTCGATGTGCCAGCTGAGCCCAGCTTTCCAGCCATCCCTTCCAGGCACCAGACACGTTAGTGGATCCTTCTTGAACATCCCAGCCCCCGCCACCCTCTGACCACAGACCCATGGGAGAGCCCAAGCAGGACTAGCAAAACAAGTATCCAGCTAAGCTACAGTGGTGATGACTGTTAAAACTGATTAAATAAGAATGTCATTAGACTGAGGTGGCTTTGATGCCTTAGTAGCCTATATCAACAAACCCAAACCAAAGCCTGTCAATGCATCAAAGTTAAGAAATCAGAACCTAAGAACCAATCACAAGCAGCCAACTAGGTTTTCCCAAATAAGGCAACTGCTTAAGCTACAGCTAATCAAATAATTTTGTTGCTTTGTTTCTACGCCTTCTCTATAAAAGTCTTGCCCCCAGCTCCTGTGGGTGGAGTGCTCCTAACCACTTCCAGTTTTGATTTTTGCTCAAATAACTCTTAAAATTTTTAATATGCCTCAGTTTCTCTTTTGATGCAATTAAGTTATTGTTTTAAGCCTCTATGTTTGGGGCTATTGGTTGCAACAATACACAACTGAAGCACCAGCCTATGAGGAAAATGACTTATTGGGGACAAAAATGTCAGCAACATAAGGCTGAAACCCAGAGTAACCATTCCATCCCAGAAGCAAACTGTGTAATGGGTATATACTGCCCAAGGTCAAGTCCAGCTGTGGCCACTTTCTAGCTAGATAAGTCACTCAATATTTCCCTGACTCATTCCCTTCTCTGTATAATGGAATACTACCCATCTCACAGTGTCATAGTAGTGACTCAATGATATAATCCCTATGAATGAGCTTAGAATATTGCCTGGCACATAGTGAAAAATCAACTAAAAAATGAGCTACTGCTATTTTTTTTATTATTAAGAATAATTTTTCTAGATACAATTAAATTGGCCAAGGCAAGGAACATGTGAAATATCCAGTTCTAGTTTCTAACTTTTCCAAGAATAATACCGCTGGAAATTTGTATCACTTTCCTTGGCTTTAGGAAATGCCAGTGCATAACATGCTAAAGATGTGACTACTAAAAGAGTTTGGCAAGGACCACAAAAATTAATAAAGAGGAGGATATTACAACCCATCTCATACTGGTCCTGAAGCATATTGACATCCCAAGCGACTACTGCATGGTATCGTTGTTACAGAGAAACATCATGGCGGCATGTTTTTCCCCAACAGAAAAGTCATTTACAAGTCTTACGCAAAACAGTATGTGACTCCTTCCATGCAAAGAATTTAAAACGCCATCCCACTCCATGATAGTCAAAGAATATTGGGCTTCCAGAAATAATGCAGCATCCAAAAGAAGCACAGATGCAGACCCTGAGCCTGTGATTTATGGAGAGGAGAGCAGCTGCCCCGCACAGTCACTATTTTGATGAACAGATAAGGGAGAAGCAAAGTCTTCCTTAGAAATAAAGGTTTCTTCTAACAATTACATTAAGCAAATGTTAAATCAATAATAAAGCCCCTAAAGGAAGAACCAGACATTCTGATAGAGATCGGATTTCAGGGGGCAAGAGCAACATGGAACACCCAGAAGACATCCAGGCTAGACAGAACAGAATGATCAGCCACAGAGATGAGACCTATCGCCAGAGCTTTGGGGAAGTGGAGCTGGGCACTGATACTTAAACCTGTCATATATCCTGTATTGCTTCATCAAAAATCTTCGGTCAATTGAAAATTGTTCCTTCTTTCGGTACAGACCTTTCCCTGCTGTCACTTGTGATATATGGATTTCTGGAATGCATGAAGTTTTTCTCATTATTAGAGTCTTGGGATTATGTTGTCCAGAGTTGGTAAAACCAAGGATACAGCCCACTCTGAATTTCTCCTTAAGGAACTTACTTATTTCTGTCTCAAAGTGCTACGAGTTACTCGAGGAGGCCGGTAATTATAGAAGGCAGCTTTAGTGAAGTAGAAGGAGCTCTGGGCTGGGATTCAAGAGACTTATTCACTCAACAAACACTTGCCGAGGGCTTGGTGTGGGCAAGGCAAAGTTAGGTACTTAAAAGAATTACTGAAGGCCAAAGAGATTGGGATCCCTATTTCAAATTTTATCCACAGTGCTTCATACAGGACTGGGGATACAGCAGCTTTTCAACAAAGGTTTGTTAAACCAAATTAATCTTGCCGCTAACTCATGAGTCAATTTCCCTCTCCAGGGTTCAGATGCCACCTCTCATTAAAAAAATAAAATAAAAATAAATAAAATAGGTTAGAGCAGTACTTCTCAAACTTCAAGGTGCATAACAATTCCCTGGGGATCTTGCTAAGGTGCAGATTCTGTATCACTAGGCTTGGAAGGGCCTGGGAATTGCATTTCTAACAAGCTCCCAGCATTGCTGGTCCACGGACCACACTTTGAGTAGCAAGGAGTCAGACAATCTCTCAGGGAGATTCTAGACACAAGTGAGGGGTCCTCCAACTCCACATTTTTTAAGTGTGGAAAACACTAGACATTCTAACTATGGAGGAAAAAGGAAGAGAGGCGAAGGGGGCTGGGCGTGGTGCCTGGGATGGGTCCAGGAGGTTAGTAGAGGCTTCTCCCCGTGGCCAGCAGGAAAAGACCACTGTTTTGTCACAATGCAAGAACAAAGCTTTTGGTGTCTGTAAAAAGAATCAGCAATAATTTTACTGGCTCAGGAGGCTCTGTCTCTTAATGATTCTTCCTGTTTTTCTCAGCCTGATCCAACAGAATAAGAAAAGAGCCCTGGTGACGGTCAGCAGAGGTCAGAGACGTCCCCAGAGAGGGCTACTTTCAGCCGACACTTCGGGGAAAGGAGGCAGACAGAGGCCCACTGCCTCAGCCCTGCATAATTCTAGTCCTACTCCTTGACTAATCCAGCCCAATACCAGAATACTGGGGTGACAGGGGACCCAGGATGGGGAGCTATATACCACGTTAACTCCATTCAATTCCACAGTCATCACAACTGGTGTGTGTGCCATGTGCCAGATGCCCCAGATGATGTCAGGGCCAAACAGGGGCAGGGCCCGCTAGGAGCTCCTGGTCTAATACGGGAGGGATGGTGCAGTCACAGGGAGACAGATGACAGTGTAGAATACAATCAAGGGCATCCAAAAAGAGACCCACAAGAAGTACAGAAATTTAGAAAAGAGAGAGATCAAATTCCTTAAAGGCATCAAGGAAAATTTCATGGAGACGGGGCCATCTGAAACTTGAAAATGGGTATGGGCTCCTCAAGACAAGATGGAAATGAGGGTATTCCAGGTAGCGGGGAGTAAGAGAGAAGGCACAGAGGGGAAGGAACGTGCACGGTCAGCGTGGCATCCAGTGTGGCTAAAACAAAGGGAGCTTGTGGGAGAGCAGCCTATGGTGGAGGGGTTGGGATGCCATGGGAAGATTGTCATTCTTAGGGTCTCAGGTCTCTCTTTCCCATCCTAGGGTCTGAGAGAAGCCCCACATGCACACACACCTACCTGGCCCATTTTTAGGATCAAACCTGCAAAAATTGTACCCAGATTATCCATGGAGAGTCACTTGTTGAACAATTTTTTATTGAACCCCTGATGTGTGTGAAGCGTTGTCCTAGGCCCTAGAAATACAACAGAGGGATAAGCCAGACAAGTTGCCAAGAGCCAGACAGACAATAAGTAACATGAGGTCATAGCAAGAACACAGAACCTGAAATCAGAAAAGTCTCGGATGCAAATCCCAGCTGTGAATAAAAGATTTCACATCTCTGGGCCCGGTTTCCACCTTCCTGATGGAGATAATTATACCTACTGCACAAGGTTGTTGTGGAAATTAACAGATGGGGAAAGAACTTCACACTGTGTTGGGCCATGGTCGGCATTCATTACCCGTGTGTTCTGTATTCAGTCATAAAGAAAGGAGCCTGGAATCATTCATCTCTGGGGTCCCTTTCAGCTCTAATATTCTGCTTCAGCAGTTCTAAGACTCTATGGCACCTGTAACTGCGCCCACTGACTAGGGCCTGGCACATCCTAGTGAGCAAGCCTCTACCCCTCCCTGGGCAAGAAGCTTCCCCGAGGGTGGCCTGAGATGAGGTCAGTGGATCGGGCAGCCATTAATCAGGCTGCCGCCCTCGCTGGATGTGGCGCCAGCAGGCTAGGCAGCTTAGTGGCTGCTTAGCTGCCCCGATCGGCTTCCTCACCACTCCACCGACCCGTTGCCATGGCAGTGAACCCAGGAGACATCTAGGAGTAGCCATAGCCAAAGAGGAAGGTTCTATTCTTCTGAATCAATCTGACTCAATCTTGGTTAATTTCAGGATCCTGAAGTGAGAAGTAACAATTTAAATTTACTGAGAGCTTTTTTGATGCTAGACAATACGTGAAGTGCTTTTCATCAGTTATTTCATACTCACAATGACACTGTGAAATAGGTATCCTCATCCCCACTCTGCAAAACAGGAAAGTGAGGTTCAGAGAAGTGAGTGCCAATGTCACACAGGTGGCAGTGAAGCCAGGACAACATTGTGCCCCTACTCCTACCTTTCCACATGCCACAGTCTTCCCAGTCACCTGAGCCTCCACAAAAGCTCGTGCCATTGTCCCACTCGCCTGAAGGTTCCTGAGGGCTCAAGGGGGCAGCTGCAGAGAACTGAGACCCTGAGTCCCTCTAGGACCCAAGGATTCCTCAGGGACAAAGCCAGGTCACACTAACAAAGAACTACTCTGACAGCTGCCAAAAAATGCGTTCTGGGATTTCCTAATGCAATCCCCATTTCAAATATTCAGTCTGGTTTTCTCAGAAAAACAAAAATTCCAACATTTTGGTGTCCACACTAATGCATCTCCCGAATGATCTCTTACATCTGGAAGCAGTACAGTATTTGATAACATCTGTCGGACCCTGTCACAACATTCAATTCTAAATAGCAAGATCCCTGTATTTAGGCACAAGGTGGCGACTGGCAAGTTCTGGCTTTAGCTGCAGGGCTCTGCCTGACTGGAGGGGGGACATTCAGGGCACCCAAGGAGATCAGCCCTGTCCCTAAACCCAGATGCTGAGAAACTCGCCAAAAGAACAGCTTGGTTTTCCTTCCCTGTCACCCACCCTACTCCAGCGTGGTTGCTGATCTGTTGAGTCCAAACACTGGAAACTCATGACGTGGGAAAATCCGGCTGGCTTCGGTGGCCCCAGACATCTGGATTCCTAACCCCAGCAGCCAGCTGAGCGAGGAGCCAACAGGCGCAAGGGAGCTTGGGAAAGCATTTGGAGGGACTTCTGCCAAGTCGTCTCCCTTCTGAACAAACACATGTCCCACTATCTGGGGGTCAACAGAGCCATGTTTACAGATGCCTAGATCATTCAAGTGATCGATTAATTAACTCCCTGGGTGGCCTTTGGTCCCTAAAGTCTTCACCCCTGAGGTCCTCAGTTTTCTTGTCTATAAAATGTAAGAATTAGACTAGTTGAGTTGTAATGTTTCTGCCTGCTCAGGCTCTTTCTGATTCTAGGACTGTCCTGAGGGAGAACAGGATGAACGTAGGGTTTGGCTCGAGCGCTAGCTCTTCTCTGCTGGCATGGGAAAGTCCTTCCACATCTCCGAGCCTCAGTTTCCCTGTGTGGTCAGCTGAGGCTTTGGACTAGATGACCTCAGTCTTCCACAGCTCTGTGACCACAGCGCTCCCTCACCATCTGCACGCACTCTATCACACCTCCAAAAGTGACATGCTCTCAGCACCTCCACTGCCACTGCTAATTCGCGCTGCCCTGATTTCCCACCCGGACCACTACCACTACGGTAGCCTCCTGCCCGGTCCAGCAACATCCACGGCCTCTTCCCACCCATTCTCCTCCAGGCATCTAGAGTGATGTTTCTTTACAAAACAGAAATCTGATCCTATTAGCCCCCTGCTGGTATGGATCCCCATTGCTTTTCGCGTAAAGAACAAAAGCCTCAGGGCAGCCTGCAGGACCCACAGGGCTAACCCAGCCAACCCTTCAGCAGCGTGTCACTCTCCCTCCCTTTCCCTCTGCACACCAGCCGCCTGGACTTTTACTGCCTTCCTGGACAAGGCTGCCTAGTCTCAGAGCCTTGGTTCATGCTATTCTTCATCTAGAATACTGCTCTGCTCCCTCTCCATCCACCCCATTCTTCAGCTAGCGAACTTCTTCTCTTCCTCTAGATCTCCCCTCAAACATCCCCTCTCAGGAGTCCTTCCAGGAACTTGCCAAGCCAGCTCAGAGTCCCTGCTCAGCCTCCCCCATAAGACCACACCCTTTCCTGCACAGAATTCCTATCAGTTTCCAAGTATGTTCATTGATCCGATTATTTGTTTTCTGTCACTCCTGCTCACCCTGTAGCTACACTCAATAAATAATCCCAAAATGGGCAGACGGAGCCGACTGTTCTGCCCTTGGGAAGCCCCTGAAGGGTGTATGGCATCTCTTCCAGCAAGCCCCAGCAGAGACCAAGGCTGTGTCGTCTCTGATTTAAGTCTTTGAGGCTCCCCAGGAGACATCCTGCTGACTGCTGGAAAACTCTCCCCAAGGCAAGCTTGTGACTTACAGTCAACTGTGGGCTGTGCTCAGAGTTCATTTCAGTGGAATATGCTCAGAAGTCCACCCCCAAGCCCTCTGGTGCTGGCTGCCCTTCCACCCAGCAGGCAGACAGAGGAACCGCTCTAGAGCATCAGTCAGACTCAGGGGAGGAGGGAGGGTGGGGAGCCAGAGTTTATGCTGCAAAAGCCAGATGTTAGATTCCCTGTTCTCTGGAAATGTCTAAAGTACTCCCTCCCCACAACATCCTTCCAGCAACTGATTCGCACTGATCATTCAAATGTGAATGTAGCCTCCTCCTCCAGGAAGCCTTCCTGCACCTCCCCAGCTGGACTAAGGGCCCTATAGCTGTGCCTCCACACCTCACTCTGGCATTCCTTTAGCCCCATGCTAAGTCCACTACACTGAAAGTTCCACATACGTCTCCCCACCAGACTGAAGTCTGCCTGAGGAGAGTGACTTAGTCTTTTTCATCTTTTATCACCAGCACCCAGTGCCCAGAACATAGCTATCACTTGGAAAAATTCTGTCATTGTCTAGCTGAGGAAACTAAGTCCCTGAGAGGAAGACTGACACATCCCCCAAGTCAGATGAGCTGGGAATATAACCCAACTCTCCTACTTCAAGTTCACATCTTTCCCCGTTGCCGCCCTGCCTTCACAGGGATGGGCCCTATTTATGATTCTAAGGACCAGGGCCTCCAAAGACTCAGGACGGCAGTGTCCTGAGAGCAGGACCCCTGGACTCTCCAGTGAGGAGAGTAGATGCAGCCTGTATGTCCCCTGCCCACCAGCTGGAGAGGCTAAGCACACTCAGGACTGAGATTAATGGAGAATCCAACCTCAGTTCCAGCAGGCGGTGAGCACTTTGTGGCAAGCCTTCCCTTCTCCCCTTCTCGGCATGCATAAAAGCCATTTTCCAGGACATAGACTTATAGTCTTCTCCCCATCCCGTGTCTCTGATCAGAAACTTTCTAAGAATAATCAGCCAGTATTTATCAAGCGTACTGTCTCATTCAGTCATGCACCCCCAGACCATAAGCTTCTTGAGGACAGCGAAACATATCTTAGATTTGCATTATAGAATATATTTTCTGAAAAAGGCCTTTAGGATTCACCTGGTTCCATCTTTTTTTTTAATTACCCCTGGGCAATGGGGTCCAGAGGGCAAGTGACTTTCCCAGGTCACTGTGTGAATGACTGACAGAGCCAGGGTCTGAGCTCTGGGACCCTGTGTCCCACGCAGATCCCTCGCCTCCACTCCACTGGACTCTAGCTCTGACAAGCAGCTTCCTTGATCTCCTCCAGGCTTGAGAGCAGAGTGGGTCCCTGTGAAGGTTTGCTCACTGACGGGAGGGGACATGTTAAGATTCAAACCACAAATCTGATCGCATCACTTCCCTACTTAAAAGGCTTCTGTGGTTTCTCACTACACTGCAGATGAAGTTCATCCTTCAAAGGCTGACTTTGTGACCCGCCCTCAAAGGCCCTGGCCCTGGCCTTCTCTCCAGCCACAGACCCCTGAAACGCTGAGCTGCAGCTCCCCCTCAAGCCCTCCTCAGCTCCTCTCACATTCAGAGCTGTTCCCACCTCTTCACATGGCCAACTCCTGCTCATCCTTCAGCTCTATGCCCATCTTTCTTCACCATGAAGCCTTTCCTGGTGCAAACTCACCCCTGACCCAACCACAAAGTACCCTGGACTCCTGGAATTCCATTCAGCTCATTTGTTGTATTTGCTCATCATCTTTCTACCTCACCCAACTGTAAACTCCCCAGGGGCTGAGATGGTGTCTCTCTCCATCATCATTGTATTTCCACAGACAAGCTCTGTCCTCAGCACACAGAAGGTCTTCAACAAATATTGGTGTTTTGACTGGCAGGTGGGGACCACTCCCCTTCACTGGTCCTGCTCCTTGACTCAGTAGAACCATGAGAGGCCACTAAGCATAGACCCAGAGGGCAGCTCTAGCTGAGGTAGGGACAGTGATGGGGTGCGAGCAGCTCACAGAGAAAGCACTAACAATCTGTCCAACAGGAGAGTCCAGACAGCTGATGTTCCAGCCCCCATACCAGGCCAGGATGCATGTGGTGAGGGAAGTCTTCATCTCCCTCTGATCCCCGCTGCTACTTCCTGAGCCTCTTTAGGACTAAGGGAGCCGCAGGCAGGCTGGCGGCCAGTGCGGCTGCCACACGCTCCCACCCCCAGCACATATCCTGTCGCTGCCTCTTCTGGCAGGATGTTATTGCAGAGTCTCAGGCTGTTATTGTCAGGAGATGGGCTTTCCTGAGCTCATTAAAAGGCCTCTGTCCTTTCTCCAGGACCAACCCCCCTTTTCCTTTGTCCCCAATCAACACTGAGAGAAAGGGTCCCTGGGGCAACTCCAAGTGGAGCATGAGGGCTCCCCTTCCCTCTCTCTGCTTCTCTACTTGATTGGCTGATAACCATGATCATAGATGGTGATGGGACCCATTGGAATGCTTTTGTACACCAGGCAATGCTGGGCATTGATGACCATAGTCTAATTCAACCTTGGCAATAATCATGTAAGATAGACATTATTATTATTCTGTTTTACAAGAGAGTGAGCTGGGGCTCAGAGAAGTTAAATGATGTGCCCAAGGACACACAGCAAGAAGGAAACAGAACAGGGACTCAGACCCAGATCTATCTGACTCCAACACCCACTGTCTTGCTCCATCCCCTTGCTGCCTACCTAGCTCATGAGCTACTTTTCTTTCTGTGTAAGTGGAGAACTGCAGGGAACAATCAGGAAAAGGCCTTCCCAGGAGCCAGCATTTCCCCACAGGGAATCTAGAGGCCACAGGATCTTCCCTCATCCTGGGAAAAAACTAGAACTAAGATGGCATCATGAGATAACTCCCATCTTGTGTTTTCTCAGGGCTTAACCAAATCCAAACACTTCCACCCCTGGAAGAGAAAGGCTCCTCACCATTCGTGGGCTAGGCAGAAGCATGACGATGACCAAAATCTGGGAAAAATAACAAGCGTAATTTCTCGTGAGTGATGCTACATTGGAAAGAGCAGAAATGCAGCAGCCAAAAGACCAAGGCTTCTTCCACGTCTACTGCTACTAACTGGGCAACCTGGCATATCCCATCTTCCGGGGGCCTCACTCTCCTGATCCAGGAATTGAGATAACAACTGCCACCACCCAGGGTATACTGTGAGAATCCAATGATTCCATGTGCATGGAAGTACCTTAGAAAGTGAAACATCCAAAACTCTTTTTCCGTTATGTGAATATTTTTTCTTTCTTTTTTCTGTTTGGGTGACAACCTAGAGTAACAGCCTTGGGACCTGAACCTGGGTTCAAATCTCAGTTCTGTTAGTTACTAGTTACGTGACCACAGATGAGGGTTTTAATGACTCTAAGCCTCTGTTTCTAGGTGTGGAAAATAGAGAGCAATAATACCTGCCTCGTAGGTTTGCAGAAAGAATTGAACACATTAACATATAAAGGACTTAGCACAGTGCCTGGAGTTCAGGCTCTCAGTAAATGGCAGCTGCTGCTTTATTACAAATTATTGCTATAGTTTCTATTAGGGTTTATACTATTCTGCTGAAGTTGTATTTGCAGTCCTGCAGCACTGGGGACTTGGGGCAAGGAGGCAGCCTGGGTCCACCTGGTCAACAGCAAGAAGGCTTACTGACTCCCCATAGCCAGCAGCTAGAGCCACAGCAGGAAGGAACAGAACCAACACTCCCTCACATAGAATAGAACAGAGACAGACAGACAGCAACAGACAAAGAAACAGTAAGAGAAACACAAAAGATTCTCTCAGAGTAAAGATGTCATGAAAAGAACAGACGAGCCTAGAGTGGTACTCTCTTCCTTATCGCCAGAGCTAGGTCTGTTGGATGCTAATCTGAGGCCTGCAGCCCCACACAAAGCCCGTTACCTACATTATCTCACTTAATCACTGCCATACCCCCCAGAAGGTAGGTACTGTTACTGTTAAGATTCCCAGTTTACAAAGAAGGAAATCGCCGTTGAGAGTTTTAGTGACTTGTCCAAGGTCACACACTTAGTGGCATGGTTTGAACCCCAAAATGACTCTGGAGCCCACCTTCTCAAACACTCAGACTGGGTCCAAAGTCCAGTGCCAGCACTTAACGGGTAAGTGACTTTGGACAAGGACCTCACCTTTCCTGTATTTCTATTTTCCTTACCTGTGACATAGGTAAAGATAAAACCCGCCTTACAGGACTCTTGTGGCCTTGGGGTCCTGTGGCCAAAGCCCCAGCACAAGGTCTAACATAACAGGTGCCTGGTGACTGACAATTCTTCCTGTCTCTAATCTACATCAATTTTTCCCAAACTTGTTTGATGATAAGAATTACTCGATACTTAATAAAAACACAGATTCCTGAGACCTGCCCTAGACCTGCTGACTCAGAATCCTTAGGGAAGTTTCCTAGGAATCTGAACTTTTGCTTTTTACTTTTTTTTTTTTAGGAAGATTAGCCCTGAACTAACATCTGCCACCACTCCTCCTCTTCTTTTGCTGAAGAAGATTGGCCCTGAACTAACATCTGTGCCCATCTTCCTCTACTTTGTATGTGGGAAGCCTGTCACAGCATAGCTTGATGAGCAGTATTAGGTCCGCGCCCGGGATCCAAACCAGCGTACCCCGGGCCGCCAAAGCAGAGTGTGCAAACTTAACCACTGCACCACCAGGCCAGCCCCTAGGACTCTGTATTTTTAAAAAGTTCCACTAATCCTTATAACAAGGTAGGTTTGGGACTCAGTGGACCAGGGCTGGCTGCACATTAGAATCACTCAGGGAACTTCTGAAAAATCCCAATGCCAGGTCCCATGCCAGAACTATTGACTTTAAATCTTGGGGGAAAACCCAACCAGGTATCAGGACTTTTCTTAAGCTTCTAGGTGACTCCAACGGGCAGCCAAAGTGGAGAACCCTTACTGCAGGCCAGTGCTGTCCCAAAGAACTTTCTGCAATGAAGGAAATGTCCTGTCTCCATACTGTCCAATCTGGTAGGTACTAGCCACACATGTCTATTAAGAATTTGAAATATGGCTTGTGTGGCTAAAGAACTGAAATATTAATTTTATTTAATTTTAAATAATATAAATTTAAATTTGAATAGCCACATGTGGCTAGTGGCTCACCATGCACCTCTAGACCTGGGAGTGCACACTGCCCCTCTGGGTAACAGGCAGGGGCTGAGAAATGAAAATAAGAAGGATCCTCCAAACTTCACAAAAGGGGTAAGGGGCCTCTCTGAGACATCTCCTTGGAAATCAAAATGTTTTCACAGGATCCAAGACAATAATTGGTCCCAGTGGTCTGTTCTATTTGGTAAATTTCCCACCTGGCCCCTTTCTTGGCTCAACTAGAGAAAGAAAACAGCCATCTCCAGGCTTCTAACAAGAGCCTTGAAGTTGCAGGAAAAACCAGGGGGTGGGCAGAGGAGGCTAGCTTCTATTTTAAAGATGTTTTCCTCTTTGGAATAAGCTCCATCCTCCAGTGGTGCAGACAGGGCAAAGGTTGTGACTGACATTGTGTTGCTGGACATTAAACAGCCTCTGAGGTCACCCGGCAGGCGGTGGGCACGTCCTGACAGACGCTTCTTAATCAGACTCACCCCTGCCCCTGGGAACCTTGAGGCCAGGGTGAGAGAAGCTGAGGGAGGCCAGCTGTTGGAGATCACTAGTTGATTTTCCCATCCCCCTCCATATTCCCTACCCCTCCATGTCACCCCAACCTGTGCCCTGCGGTGATGGATGTTTGTGAGTTAAGTAGACATACAGATAGGCGGGAGATGCAAGGACCAGGCCACCCGGGAAACAACACAGGAAGCTCTATTGGGTTTCTTATCCCTGGTGTGAGCTCACTCCTGGACGACGAGCTGTGATTTCCAACCAAATGTTTTCTTGCAGTCACCACACCTATTGGCTTTCTCCCCTGGGAACACTCAGGGGGTCTTTCAAGGGGTCATCTTACTCCAGTTCCGTTAGGGCCTCAAGAGGGGACCTCAAGACCTCAGACCAGGGTCAGAGACATAATATGGAACTATGGAGGAATTTCTGGCTCTGGGCAAGTCTTTTCACTCTTAAAATGGGGACAGCAACATCCACTTCACATGGTGGTTGGAAAAATGAAGTCAGATGATGATTCATAAGTGAAAGTGACCAGCAGGCAGCAGGTACCCAAGTATTTTTAAAGTCTGAGCTTCCCTAACCTCTATTCCTTAGGATTTCTTAATCTTCACCTTGCCCCTACCCGAAATTTCCCCTTAATAATTGCAGTGCCCTAGGCTATGACCTCTAAGCCTTGCAGATTTGTTAACCTAAGAAAATTTCCAGATACCCTAACAATACCCAAGCCCCCGTGAGCCATACACTATGGGATTCCCCACCTGGACTCAGCCAACCCTCCTAGCACTATTTTCTCTACAAATCTTTAACTCAACTCAACAAACATTTGCTATGTGTTTCTCCAGTATGGTAGCAGAGCACTTGTGCATGGAGTGGGGCAGACAGACGGCCAGAAAATGAGTTAGACACGCTCCCTGTGCTCAGAGAACTCCAAACAGTGACAATAACACACAGCAGGGCATCTTCCCAGTTTCAAAGCACTGTCCTAATAGCTTTTATGATCTTCAAAACAACCCTATGAAGAGAACATGGAAATAGTTATTATAATTCCTATTTTCGTGATGAGGAAACTGAGATTCAGAAAGTTGCAATGTCTTGCTCAAGTTCACAAATCATAGATGCAGAGACAAACCTCACGCTCAGATTGGTTTTTCTTTAAATAGTACTTTGCATGCAAAGCACTCCAGATAGGAAATGAATTATTGATTAGTAGTATTGTTATCTAAATTCCATGCCCTTTCCAAGAGGAGGGAAAGAGCCAGTATTTTAAAACCAACTGGGCTGTGATGCAGCACAGACACAAGTGTTCGGAGAAACCAGATATTAATATGCACCTGCGAGCCAAGGAGCTATACACGTGTTTTGAAGACCTTGGTAATGAATGTGAGCTGAGAAACTTCACAGAGAATATAGGACTTGAGTAGAGCCTGAAAGAAGGGGTAGACCTTTCATGGGGAGAGGGAAGGATCAGGCTTTCCATGCAGGAGCTCCGTCAGAGCAAAGGCTCCAGGTTCTGGAGTAAGCATGAACATTTTATCAATTCATACAGCTCGGCTATGGGGCCGAGCATTGTAGATGCAGAAATAAATAAGACAAACTTGCTGCCCTGGAGAAATATATAGTAGTCAGGCCAACACTTGTTCTATGAAACTATCAGGAAGAAATCAAGGAAAGTGAACAGCTTGGATGGAGTTAGATGAACGAATGCCTTGAATGGCGGTTCAGGGAATTTAGGGTTTATCTCGCAGGCAGTGAGGTGGAGACCGTCCCAGTCTTCGAATCATGCTCAGTCCCCAGGACACAGCTCACAGTCCCTTTCAGCTTTCTCCCGAGGCCCTGAGGCTCCATTATCCTGTAAACAATTTGGAAAGCCACAGAACAAGGACAATAAATCCTCCTTAGTGACACCCTCTGCTCCCCTCCCCCAGCTTTTGTCCTTCTTCTTTGTCTGGAGAGGAAACCTCCTACCCCAAGCTCCCCCCTCCCCCACCCCTCCTGCCTCTAACCCCCCTTCAAGTGGGCTTTATGGTTTCCATGGAACCCAGAGAAACCTAGCAGCCAGAGGTCTCTCACAAAAACGCTGTTTGTGCCACCATTTGGGACAGAGGAGACAGTGTGAAAGAGAGAAAACAGCTAATAAATGCCTTCCCCACCATGCAAGCATGCAATTGGTCCGGTCTGGGAGAAATGAGGGACTGAGCTCTCTGATCTCCATTTCAAAGGGGCTTTGCTGGGTTAAGTCCAAACCTGGCCTGGCAGCCCTAAAGAAACACACACACACACACACAATAAATATGCTCACACATATACATAATACATATGCTCACACAAAAACACACACAAGTACATACACTCACAGAAGCACATATATATACACTCAAATACTCACACATACACACAAATACTCACACACAAACACACACTCACCAGCCCCAGCTTCGCCAGTACAGCTGGGCTCAATCCACTAAGAAAACAAACCTCCCATAAGATGACCGTGCATTTAGAACAACCGGTCATTCCCAGCAAAAACGCTCCTAGTGGCTTCCCAGAGCTGCCTCAGGACCTCTCAGCCCCCAGCCTCTAGTCCCCAAACCCTCTGGCCTTAGGACTCACAGTTTGGAGACTTGCGTCTCAGCCTTTTTAAAGGCCTGGTGACAACAGAGTTACAGGTGCTGTAGACTGCAAGCCCTGAGCACCTCTGCAGTTTTTTCCATGCGACTCCAGCACAAGCTATCAATCCTGCTCAAAATGACCAAGGACAGCAGGCAAGTAATAAACAAGAATGAGAGAACCACTTCATTTCTCACTATGATGGGTCCCAGCTTAGAGATCCAGATCCCCAGAAGTGTACTCACGTTGGAGATGGGTCCCCAAGTACTAAAAATATTTCAGGAAGCAGCAAGGTGAATGGAAGCATGCAGCCTCCATCTTTGGAATGGGTAACAAGAGCCCAGATTGTTCTCATCAGCCTTCATGAGACAGTTCAGAATTCTAGTGGGTAGATCAGTTGTTTCAGCTCAATTTTGGGGGAAATGAGGTAATCTAGGGATTAGCTGTCATTCAGCACAGTTGCTTGGGAGTCCAAATATTTCTGAGCCCTAGAGGGGTCCTTGGTGGATCCTGGGGCCTGTTGCCCAAGCCCCTTGATTCCTGCCTTATGGTGGGCCCACCCGAAGTCCTCACTGAGAGCACGCCTTCCATTAGTTCTCTACCTTTCAGAGGAAAAACAAATGAGACCCCTCCTCTTCCTGTGCCCAGGTCTCACTCCAGCATGAGGAGTGGAATGTAAATCTGCCCCTCCCTCCATGTAAATTATTTGCCCAACACCTAGAGGGTAGCTTGGCATGTCGAAGTTAGGGTTCCGATTCTTCTAGATCCATAACCTAACTCTTCCACTTACAGTGTCACCCAGGGAAAGTTACTTTAACTCTAAATTTAATCTGTAAAATGGACATCATAATACAGCACCTCACCCAAGATAGCTGCAATGATTATGAAATAACAGATGCTACAATGTCTGGCACATGTGTGTTCAATACATGTTACCTCTCTTCAGTGTGCTGGATAAATGTGAAATAATATTAACTGTGATCTCTCTTGCCATATTTTTTGTCTCAAGGAGGCGACAGATCTTATATATGCATATTAATGCCTAGAATCTCTAAACCAGTCCCTTCTTACCTAGGAAAATTAATTTTGAATGAATCCATCTGGAGTGCCTAATGTGTAGTCTCTGCAGCAGACTATGCAAAGCAGAAATGCAAAATGAGGGAAAAACATTTCATCATCATTTACATAAAAATAATTTACTGAGCAATTTGACCTCTACATACCAAGGCTTGCAGAAGGTAGCTGCCAACCAGAAGTAGCATATGGTGGTGGAGAAATCCTCAGCCCTGGATCCCCTCCACCTGACTATCCCAGCTATCCCTTGCTGGGTAGCATTTCATGTTTGGCAGGTTATTTCATCCTTCTGAGCCTCAATTTTCTCAGCTGGAATATGAGGCTTGTCACAATAGCACCAACACCTTCCAGGATTAAATGAAGTAAAGCCCATGGAATTCTCTAGTTCCAGAAATGTCTAGCTTAGGAAGTGCTCAATAAACTTTAGCTGCTGCTGCTGCTGCTATTATTATTTTGGGTATTATTATTATCAATCCATCCCATTCTGGAATAATCAGATCACAAAATATCACAGTAGGGCAGTGAGGGGTGGTGCAAAGGGTCCCGGACTGGGCAGTGGCCCTGGGACACTCACTTCCCTTTCTGGTCTTTGTTACATAAAGCAAAATGGAGAGATGAGACGCAATGATCCTTTATCACTCAATGACTTCAAGATGTGCTCAAGAACTAAGGGTCACACAAACACAAGAGACCACCAACAACAAGCAGCACCAGGAGCTCCTCAAGGCTCACAGTTCTGTCGGGGTCCTCCCACTCACCTTGCTTCCCTGACTGCCAATGTTTTTCCGGAAGGCTCCAATTGCTCCCCCCATGCCTTCCCCTCCTCCCTGCCACCTTCCTCCTCCCAGGGAAGCAGCAGTTCCTGAGGGCCAGAGAGAAGGTCACAGGTCTCCACCGGCCTGGCCGAGAGCCACCGAGGCTGCTTCCTGCCAGGAGCCTTCTGTGAGCTGCTGCCCACCGCAGGGAAACCCAAATAAAGGCACCTCTCCACCCGAGAGCATTTTGCCCTTTAAGGAAAGGTTGTGTTTGGAGCCCAGAACATATTTATGGCTTGATGAAGACTTCATCCAACCTTTTACGGACACAGTCAGCATCAAAGAGGCCCACCCAGGCCCATCTGCTACCCCTTTCACTGGCAGACCTGGCCTGGATCCTGAACATATTACAAAGTGACTGAACTCTGCCTCTGATAAGCCCTTTCTTTGTTTTTCCTTCCCGTCTTCTACCTCCTTATTCCATCCACTTCTTCCCTGCCATGGTCAAGTAGCCTGACGATCTAATCTCATTCTGTCTTTTCAAAGATGTTACTGAGGATAATTATTTAAAATGACCATCTACTGTGGGTGAATACATTTCCAAACCAGGAAAGAAAGGCTTAAAGAAGAGACCTGAGGAGCATTTGTGGGCCCAGAATTTTACAGACATCTTGTTTTATTCTCTCGACAGCCTGTAAGTAGGTACAATAACCATCCCCACTTGACCGACAACCAGACAACTGAGGCCCAGAGGCATTCCTGTAACTCACCCAAGGCTCCAGTCACTGGTGAGGACAGAGCTGATATTTTAACTCAGGTCACTATGAGTTGTGTGTTTCACCACATCACAACAGACTGAAAGACAAAGGGACTTGCACATTGCTGAGAGATTGACAGGATCTACAGAGAAAGACCAAAGTTTGAGGAATCTATCACATCCTATAAGCTGCTCTCAAAACTTCCTTCTCATGGGACCAGTTCTGGGGGTCTGTCCATGACTGAGGTGGCAGGGAAGATACCCTCGCTCCAGGACACCTCTGATGACAACAGGTAACCACATTTCAGCTTCCCCCATTCAGAAAGGGGTATGCACCTGAATTCCCAGAGATTTGGGGAATGGAAGGTAAGAGATTCTATGTAAATTTATGAGACACTAGGTAAATTTATGCCATTCCGTTAGATAAATAGGTAGATAGAGAGATGATAGATACACTATGGATATAAATACAGAGAGATATATATAAAGATATATATGGGTATACAAATACAGAGTTTTCATGCCACAAGTGTCAATTAGAAACAATCCAATGGGACTCAGGAGTGTAGCATGGTGAAACCAGCACAGATTCTACAGTTAGGCAAATCCAGCTTTGAATCCTGGCATGACTATATACTGGTTACCAAACCTTGAGCAAATTGCCTAACATTTCTGAGCTTGAGTTTCCTCTTCTGCAAAATGGAGATCATAATATCTGCCTTTACAGAGACATAAAAGGATTTGGGATTATTTACATAAAATATCTAACATTGCATTGAGAGTGGAGATGTTCTACAAATAGTATTATTGTGGTTCATATTTGAAGTAGTAATAGTGTTAAGAAGCTCTCTGAGACATCCAATCATACATATCCCCAGCCTGAATGGGAGCCAAGAAACAGTCTGCTTCTTTCATCTTTCTCTCTCAAAGTAGAGATATGGAGAACTCCAAAGTCCAGGAAAGTTCTAAATAAAAGAGAGATATTTTTACCAGACAAAGAGCGGCTGCTCTGGCCTTCTTGGAAGAGTCCTCTGCCTTAAAGCCCTTCATTGACCACCCATGCTCACAGGAGAATGTTTAGACCCCCAGCGTAACTCATAGAGCCCTTAACTCCCCCTCCAGCTTCTCCTCCAGCCAGTCCCCTCTCCCACTCACACACCTCCAACCAGATGTTCAGTCCACCATTCCCTAAACACGGTATCCCATGGCTTTCATCATGCCCTTTCTACTGTCTGAAGCATCTTCCTCACTCTCCACCTGAAGAATTCCCTGGCGTCATCAGGAGCCCAGCTGCAATCCATCAAACAGAATTAACCACCACCTTCTCTATGGCCCCATCACACTTTACATTGAAGGGAAAAGGGGAGGGATATTGCAGGGAACTAGGCTTGCTGAATGCCTACTATGTGCCAGGCACTTTCTACTCCACACACTTTACACTACTTACTCCTTTAAACCGTTACGTAAGCAAAGTCATATTATCCCTGATGCGGGCTCGGTGAGCCGAGGAGTTGAGAGAAAAATTTCTTGGACTCTCAAGGTTTGGTAGTAATGCTCCTTTATTCAGAGAATAGCATGGAGTAGCATGGGGACAGGACCCATGGGCAGTAGGAGCTGCAGCATGGCGACAGGACCCATGGGCAGTGAAGAGCTGCAAACATGCGTTGAGGGCAGGGCTAAATTTATAAGGCATAGGTATGTGAGTTATCTCTTTACAGGACAAAGGAAAGATTACGTAAAAAAGTCATTAAAATGGTATCAGTGCAGGTGGGGTCTGGTTATTGGGTGGTCCTATAACTTTAGATAAGAATCAGATGGGATCAGGTCAGGAGTCCTATGCTTCCCAGAGAACGATATAGGTTGGTATGCAGGGCAGGACGCCTTGGACTTCTCTTCCTGGGGCAGCCTTGATCCTCATCAATCCCCACTCTGCAGATGGGAAAACGAGTTCAGAAAGCCCAGGACATGGTCCCAGGATTGAAAGATCCCAAGGCCCTTTTCCCCTACTCCCCATACCCCGTTGACACACAGTTGAGCGTAGGTTTGTCTGTCTCTGATTTAGACTACATTTCCTGTAAACAGAGTCCATATCTCACCCATCTCTGAAACCTACTAGCCTCCTCAGTGCAGGCTGAAGCCCCAGTATCCCGACACCTACTAAGACCTCAATAAATGCTTGTCAGATGAATCCTCTCAGCGTGCACAGGGAGCCACTGGGTCATCTTTCTGTTTATTATAGAAGGGATTGGATCATTGAGGAATAGCATTTCCAAGTAGAATGTCTCACCTTTCTCCATGGACACAGGTTTTCTTGGGAGGAGGATTTGATCTTGACAATGACCTATTTGCAGGGGTTGGAGAAACAACTTCCTGTTTCTCTGTTAACTGCATTCATTTTAAAGGGAACTCGAAATTTTTAAACAAAAAGTATAGCTGTACTGTGATCTCTGAGCTGATGATCACACTCTGCGAGGGTGGGCCATCCGACCAGGAGGGACAGTAGTTCAGTCTCCACTGTGCACATAGAGGCAGACTTCCCAAATTCTAGGCATAAGGGCCCAGGAAGCCTGGAGCCTGGTTGGCGACCTTTGCTACGTCTGCGACACTCGGTATTTTTTGGAACAATACCTCGATGTTTGGGGATCTTCCCACAATCTAAGCACTGCTTCCCAAGTTAGAAACTGGAATCCACTTTCCCCAGCCTCCTTTGCAGCTAGCGTCAGCATATGCACATTGGGCTCCCCCAATCGTGCAAAAGGGAGAATTCACTTTGCAAGAGACTAACCCTAACCTGAGGACCCAGGAGCCACGTGGAATCTGTTTTCTCACTGAGGTGGAGGAGTAGCAGAAAATCATTAGGGTCTCAGAGTCAGCTGAAACAGAAGCACTGTGGTCCAGTCCCAGGCAGAACTTTATGGTGCAAGCAGGGACGGCACATCCCTACTGGATCTGGATAATTCTTTGATGGCTCCTTCCTGAAGCCTAATTCTCCAGATATTCTGTGATCTACCAAATTTTCTTTAGAGTATTCATTTTCTGCATAAATAGCTGGGGGAAGTTCAGTTGTTTGCACCTAAGATGCCAGAAGATGCAAACTTCATGCATGCCAGCCTTGCAAAACAAAACCTGTTCAGACTGAACATACCTCACAGCAATATCTGACCCCCCACCTCGACGGGGATCTCGTGGGCCTGGAAGATGCTGAGTGCAAAATAAATATGTGCTGAAATAAAATGCAGAGAGGCCTTGTTTCCAGGTTGCATCTTGAGTTCTCACACCTAACACTAGAGGAGGAAGAGAACAGGTCCCACCCATGTATTAAATAAGGTTCTACAGTGCAGTGGGCCGTCTTTGTGACTCAGAATCTGGCTCTGTAGATCTTTTCTCTGAAGGAGTTTCCAGAAATGGTTGGAACAATGGCAGCATCACTAGAAAGAAGTCTGTCACCTCCCACAGAAACGACTTTGAGGGACAACATGTTTTTGAATTTGCAATTTTGGAGCGCTTGCTAAAACATCGCTTCCCTTATGAGGTATGGCAGAAAGCACCAAGACTCAGGAGAACAGTTTCATTCCAATTGTACCACCAAGCTCCCATGTATTTGAATGATTTCCCTTCTCTGGGCCTCAGTTTCCCTATCTGTAAAATCAGAAGATGGACCTTTGCTCCCCATTTCCTCTGTCAGGCTGTTTCTCTTGCAAAAATCTGATTCCTTTGTTGCCTTTGCCATTCACCCAGGGCTACTGGGCACGGCTGTACAGGTTGTGCAAGTAGGGTGCGTGCTGGCCAAGGATGCCCACCTGAGGGGTAAGTAAGATCCAGCCCGCCCTCCCCAAGCTGTGCATCCTGGGTCGGGGCTGCTTCCCCCGGAGGAGGAACATTTTTCCCCAGTTTGCACAAAAGCATCGTATGGACTAGCCATGGCCCAACTTTCATTTCATACCCATGCCCTCTTCCTCATTGGAGTCATTTTACCCTCCTCTTAGTCATTACCTCTCCTTCACTGTAGACATATTCACTGCCCTTCTCCTATAATAATTCTCAAAACTTTGATATCTACATATACAACTCACCCAGCAGCACGGCTTCTGTTGCTCAATGGCCTTCACCCCCCAACAGTCCTTTTCTCCACTCCACTGCAGCCACCCACTCAAGAGTCTTACCATATACCATGTCGTTACCAGAAACTCCATTTTGAAATCTTGCTCTTTGACCTCTGCTTCCCGTGCTTTCAGCTCACGTGCTCCAGTACCCCCACTCCCACCTTTCTTGTCCTTTATCCTGACCACTAACCCATTGATCCCACCACATGTCCACCTCCTGTCTTTGCTTCCTTCCATACATAAATTAAATTCTGTTTTCCTTCATTTTAATTGCCGTCTTGCAAACAACCCCAACACCCTCACATCTCTCTCCTGTCACAATCACCTTGCAATACTCCAACATTTGCTGAGCACCTTCTCTGTGCCTATAACCACAGCAGCTAAATGCTGCCAGAGAAAATCACACAACCTGGCTAAGTGATTTCGCTTTAAATTCGTGGACACAAATCTCAAAGTGGAGAATCAGCACTGTATGCTTTCCCTGGAATCTTGCTTTATCATTGCCCCAGATTATACTTTACGCCTTCAACATTTTACACACCCCTTTCCCTACCTCATGCTCAACTAATGACCTCATCTAGTAATTCACTTAGAAATTAGAACTCACTGGGCCGGCCTGGTGGCTGAGTGGTTAAGTTTGCACACTTCGCTTCAGCAGCCCAGGGTTTCACTGGTTCAGATCCTGGGCACAGACATGGCACCGCTCATCAGGCCACACTGAGGCAGTGTCCCACATGCCACAACTAGAAGGACCCACAACTGAAAAATATACAACTATGTACTGGGGGGATTTGGGGAGAAAAAAAGCAGGAGAAAAAAAAAGAAGATTGGCAACAGTTGTTAGCTCAGGTGCCAATCTTTAAAAAAAAAAGAAAAAAGAAGTATAGAGAGAAACAAATGTAGAGAGTAGCTGTGTTACGTTAAAAAAAAAAAGAAAGAAAGAAAGAAAGAAATTAGAACTCAGGGTGGCAGCTCCATGGCTGAGTGTTTAAGTTTGCGTGCTCTGCTTTGGTGACCAGGGGTTTTGCCGGTTCAGATCCTGGGCACGGACATGGCACCGCTCATCAGGCCATGCTGAGGCGGCATCCCACATGCCACAACTACAAGCACCCACAACTAAAAGTATGCAACTATGTACCGGGGGGCTTTGGGGAGAAAAAGGAAAATAAAATCTTAAAAAAAGAAAAAGAAATCAGAACTCACAACACTAGGACTCCCCCATCTTCCCACCACCAACTTCTAGCAACATACCTGCTTCTTAACTCATCCTCTCCTACTTCCTTCCTAATGTGCTGAAGGAATTTTCTCTCTTCTTATCAGACTGACCCTTAGAGATGTCTTTCAGCTCACCTTCTCAAAGGTTTTTCTCCAATCATCCCCTCTCCATCAGAGCATCATCCTCTTTATGGCTAGCTCTCACTCTCACCCTCAATCATAGCCTTTGTCTTTCTCAGATCCTTACCAGCACATAAACATGCCCCAGTATCTCTGATTTTCTAAAGGCTTTCCTTCATCCCACATCCTTCTCTAGCTATTGCCCATTTCTCTGCTCACCTTCTTGCCAACTTCTTGCCAAACTTCTTGCTTGTTTCTGAAAGCATTCTCTACACTTTTGAAAAGAGTTGTTTCTGTAAGCATGCCTCACCTCCCACCCACTCTTCAACTTTCTGCAGTCTGTCTCCTACCAACACAGTCCATTCCAACTGATCCATGTCACCAGACAATTTTCCAGTCTCCTCTTTCCTGACCTGTCAGTAGCCTTCTTCACAGTTCCATCTCTACCATGCTCAGATTTTTATCAGCAGTCCAGACCTCTCTTCAGAACTCCAGATTTGCATACCAAGCTGCCTTCTTGACATTTTCACTTAGATGTCTTATGAACATCGCCGGTGTGACATAGAGCAGAACTCTTGACTCTCTGTCTGTCTGTCTGTCTCTCTCTCTCTCTCTCTCTCACACACACACACACACACATGTGCACACCAAAAACTAAACTATTCTTCCTCCGGCCTTCTCTTTCTCAGTTATCGGTACCACCCTCTTCTGAGTTGCTCAAGTCAGAAACTTTGGGTAATTCTCTCTCGCTCTCCCACCTCCCCATTCACTCACTCACTCGTGAAGACCATCAGAAGTCCTATTCGTTCTGCATCCAAGATGTGGCTTAGATCTGCCTCCCTTCTCAATCTCTGTGGACCCACCTAATGCGATCTGCCATCATCTCTCGTCTTGGCCTCTGAAGTAGTCTCCTAACTAGTCTCTCTGCTTTCCCTCCTGCTCCCCTTCTAATCATTGTCTACACAGCAGCCTGAGGGACAATTCTTTGCAAACTGGATCATGTCATTTTTCTGATGGCTTCTCATTGCTCTTAGAATAAAGTCACAATCCTTGCCATGACCTTCACATTCCTACATGATCTGGCCCCTATTTATCTCTCGAACTGTTTCATGCTACCCTCTCCCTGGCTTCCTGCCCACTAGCCTTTCAGTTGCCCTGACAAGAGCTCTGCGAATCCACTGAGATCTTTCCTGCTTTGAAATCTCTGTGTTTACTATTCCCTGCATCCGGAACTCTCTCAGCCAGTCCTTCGCATCGTGGGCTCACGCTCATCCTTCCGGTGTCAACTGAAAGGTCACCTTCCAAGAAGGCCTTCCCTGAGCAGCTTGTCTGAAATCGTCCTCCACATTATTTTCTATCTGAAATGCTATTTCCTTCACAGCATTTTCTGTAATCTGCCATTTAATATGTTTGCTTAGGTACTTGTTTATTGTCTATCTACACCCATAAAAATGATAACTTATGGGGGGCCAGCCCGGTGGCACAGTGGTTAAGTTTGCATGTTCTGCTTCAGCGGCCCAGGGTTTGCCAGTTCGGATCCCAGGTGCGGACATGGCACCACTTGGCAAGCCATGCTGTGGTAGGCATCCCACGTATAAAGTAGAGGAAGATGGGCATGGATGTTAGCTCAGGGCCAGTCTTCCTCAGCAAAAAAAGGAGGATTGGCAGCAGATGTTAGCTCAGGGCTAATCTTCCTCAGAAAAAAAAAAAAGATAACTTACGGGGCCGGCCTGGTGATGTAGCAGTTAAGTTCACACACTCCACTTCAGCAGCCTGGGATTCGCCGGTTTGGATCCTGGGCACAGACCTACACACCGCTTCTCAAGCCATGCTGTGGCAAGCATCCCATATAGAAAACAGAAGAAGATGGGCATAGATGTTAGCTCAGGGCCATTCTTCCTCAGCAGAAAGAGGGGGATTGGTGGTGGGTGTTAGCTCAGGGCTGATCTTCCTCAAAAAAAAAGAAAGATAACTTACATACAGGAAGGACTATGTCTGTCTCGTCTTCCACTTTAATCCCAGGGCCTAGCAAAGTGACTGACATACAGTAAATGTTCAATAAATATCTGTTGAATGAATGAATGAATCATCATGACTTGTCCTTAGTCCAATCTTTCCTTCTTTATCTCACACTCCTTTATATGTATACCCTACACACAAGCTAGCCAGACTTGTTCCTCAAACTTCTCATGCCCTTCCCTGACCTCTTGCCTCTGCTCACACTGTCCCTTCAGTCTGGATACCTTCTTATCAACCTCGTTCCACACTCAAGTTGCCCAAATCCTAGTCATCCTTCAAGGCCCAACTTCAACTCTAATGCCTGAGATTCCACCATTAGCAATTCTTAGAATCCTAGAATGCCAGTTCTTAGAGATGGTGGCTCAAAATTGCATTTGCCCAGAGTGCTGTGTTGAGAGGGATTCTGAGGTCTAGCGCCAAATCAAGCAAAAAATGCCATCCATGACAACGGGAAGGAGAGGATTGCGCTGGTCTTGTTCAATCTTCTCGTGTTACAGATGGGGAAACTGATGTTCTGCCTGGTGGGGTGACTTTCCAGGGGACACAGTTAGTTGGAAGCAGTGCTGACAACAGAACCTGTGTCTTTGGACAACAAGCATGGAATTACATCAGGCTGCCTTTTCTATATTTCCAGACAGAGAAGCTGAGGCTCAGACACACTTGAAAGACTACTAAGATTGTGATTTCTAAATTTAAAAAATATATATACAGTATAGTATTTTTAATCTTTCTTTTCCAAGAAACATCTGACCAGATTAATTTTATATGCAAACTTCTGTCAAAAGTCTCCAGTTTTATTTTGTTGTTACCACCAAGATAAAAATATTTTAAAAACAAGAAGAAATACTAACAGCCACAATCCTGGAGATGAGCACTCTTTCCTTCCTTCTGCCCTCTTTTTAAATGCAAAGATCCTCCAAGCTTTCTATAGTGGAAAGTTCATCAAATCACTTTTCTTTGCAATGGGAGAGGCAAAAAGGGAGAATGGAAGAAAGTTACCTACCTGCCATAGACTGAATGTGTCCTCCCAAAATTCCTATGTTGATATTTAATGCCCAATGTGGTGGCGTTCGGAGATAGCGCCTTTGGGAGGTGATCAGGTCATGAGGGTGGACCCGGTCATGTGCCTTTATAAAAGAGACCCCTAAGATCTCCCTTGCCCCTTCTGCCATGTGAAGTTACAGTGACAAGATGGTTGTCAATGAAGAAGTGGGTCCTCACCAGACACAGAATCTGCCAGGATCATGTTTTCTGACTTCCGAGCCTCCAGAAGTATGAGAAATAAATGTTTCTTGTTTATAAGCCACCCAGTTTATGATATTTTTGTTATAGCAACCCAGACTAAAACACCATTGATTACTTCTTATGTGCCAGAGGCTATGCGAGGCCCTTGCAAACATTACCTCATGAAACCCTTCAAAACAATCCAATGGCATAACCACTTTTATTATTCCATTTTACAGATGAGAAAACAGTCCACTGATGAGTGTTGTGCCCCAGATCTTTGCTCCTCTGAGTATATTCCTCGGACCAACAGCACCCACCATGGCCAGAGGTCTTTTAGAAACAAGATTCTCAGGACATACCCTAGACCTCCTGAATCAGAATCTGTATTTTAACAGCATCCCCTGGTGATTATTCTGCACACCAAAGGTTAAGAAGCACTGGTCTTGATGACACAGACAAACATGTGAAGCATTAGGATTCAGGTTAGACCTGTGACAAGAGATTTTCACATATTGAGGTATATAGGGTAACTATTCAAGTTCAAAACCAATTTGGCTTGAACTAAAAAGCCTGACTTGTGGCCTATCAAACAAACATTGTACATCTGCTTAACCACTAAAATAAAGAATGCACTCTCTTAAGACAAGAATGCATACTTCCCCTCCTACGCCCTATTGGTAATGCCCGGATTAGTCCCTTTTCTGGCATCACAGTCATGTTGACCTGCTAATTTCCAACTGAATACCTCTTTGAAAATCCTGGGTGTGTTGAATGTGTGTTCTTTGTTCTAAAAATATATAAGACTGTACTGAAACCCATGCTTCTCTGGAACGCCTTCTAAGGCCTTCCTGGGTTATAATCCTCACTCTGGCTCATAATAAACTCACCCAAGTTTCAATTTATAGGTTGGCTATGGATTATTTGCGTCGACACCTATTTAACTGTGCTCTTAACAGAACGAACAGCAGGGACACAAATGTAATGGTTTTGAAGAAAACACGTTAAGTTGTCACTAACACAAGTTGGACAAGTCGATACTATGTTTGATTGCCTATTTACTCTGACTAGTATCCCTTCCAAAGCCAGCCGAAATATAGAAAGGAGACAAACAGGCCTGGGAATCAAGAGAACCAAGCCAACAAACTCAGTCACTACTTAGTAATGACGTTAAGAAAGTCATGTAGAAATTAATGAAAGAAATCTTAATTAACTTGGAGCTTGGAAGGCCTGTAGGGGGAGGTCTCACGTCCTATCATCAATTACACCAAACAGGAAGAGACATATGCTTACATCTTGGAAGAAGCAAAACTACTTTACTACTAAAGGAAGATTTCTCTCTCCGGCCGGCAACAGCCCAGCCGATGAGAAATGCCACAGCTCAGCCAACAAGAAGCTGTTGACACCCTGAACTGTTACTTCTCCCCATGGACTTTTGTTTAGAGCAGGCCCTCTCTACTCCCTTTTTTTCTCTATAAAAGCGGTTCCCCTCCTTTGTTTTCCAGATTTGCCTATGGTTCACCATAGCATGCACATCCCGCATCACATTTCTTTTGGCTATTCCTGAATAAACTCATTTTGAGGGTAAAATAACAGGAGAATTTGGTTTCAAGTTAACAGTCACTTACCCTTCCAAAGCCTTATTTTCTTTTCTAGCAAAGTGGGAAAGTAGAAACATTCCTTTCCAGCTTATGTTGTGTTTCTTAAGCCAGCATGTTGGGCTACCTGGGCTCTTGACACAATCAGAGTAGAAACTATTTCCTTCTCCAAGCTGCAACACCTATCTTTAGTCAACTCCTTTGGTAATTGCTGTGTTGCTTTTTCCAAACATAAAAATAGCTTATTATTAGCACAGCAAATAACCACCACCTTCCAGGGGCCCCGACAGGCTGTCAGCAACCCCACTGCAGGGCTTGCAGCCAGCTGGATCCCAGGGATACCCAGGGGCTTCCAGGTCTCATCCCGGAAACCAACCAACCACCTTATTGGTGTATCCATTTTCCTAAGGGCAAGGGTTGCATCCATGCTCTTCAATCCTGGCACCTTGGGATGACAGTCCTCAAACTCTGGGTCACTCACGTCCCTGCTGCCAAAGTCTTTTCTCTGCCAAAGAGACCAGACCCAGCGCACTTAGAGTGAAACCTGAATCTCTTGTCATCAGAGGCCACTTCATCCTCATGATACAGGAAGACCTCTTGAACTTATGGACATATTCCAGACCCAGAAGAAAGACCGCCAAATCTTCTTGGATGCCCTTAAACCTGGCCTAGATTTTCTCAGGCACCGGAAGAGAAGTTTTCCCTGAGTATTTTTATAAAGGGGGGAAGTCCAAGATCTTATTTTCTATTCAATCAGTACATCTCACCATCATGAGTCCTTCCTCCATGAACAGTGGATGTCCAGACAAAGACTCCCAGAAACTGTTGACTCAGTGCCGGCTGCAGTTGGCTCACCAATAACTTCCCCAGGAAGCCAACCAGCTTGCATACCATCATCCAGCCAAAGACATTTGAAGGCACGGTTTCCAACATAAATGCTGCACTGGCCACTGCAAAGCTATAACATGAGGAATTCTACTCACAAGAATATTAAAAATGCCCCCGGAACACGGTCCAACTGGTCCTGTGTTCTGGCTCTGTGGTTCCCAAGCAGCAGCTCTAAGAGGACAGACTATTTGGTTTAACTGAGTCAGCGATTAGTAATGCTAGTACTCAGCAATCCCAGTGCATCTCCTCTGGCACAATCTTTACTTGATCTTTCTGGGCTCTTTTAAAAGCAATCAACTTGTTTGCTTTAAGCAAAAATTAGTTTTTCTCGCCTTTCCTCCTTCACTTTCTTTATCCAGTTGTTCAATCATTTAAGCAAACACCCTTTGAGTACCTGCCACATTCCAGGCACTAGGAATACAAAGATGTGTAAACACAGCCCCTATATTAAAGGAGCTGCCCATACAGCAGAGGAGACAGACAAGCACACAGAGCCATTACAGTGTGACCAAATTGGGGCTCTTCTGGAGGCATGCTCCCAGTCTTCAGGGGACATGAAGTAGAGAAGGAGTAGGGCACTGACCAAGTAGGCTAGTTCAAGCAGGTTTGGGGAATCCATTTCTGGTTATCCTCTGTTCATGTAGGAGTCATCTTCAAGTAGGCAAGAGACATGCCACACAACTAAATAATAAAGTACGGAACAGTATGGTGCAAGATGCCCATTGAACACAAATATTCTTTTGTCTCGTATCCTCAGGTTTCCAGTTATTCAGGCAAGAAAGTGAGAGCTAGGGTGGTTTTGGAGGTGAGAGGGAATGTCCGAAATTTAAATCCTGGTGGAACTGAAGGTGGATCTGGGCTTTCAGACAGTACATTAGCCTTATCGTGATCAGTTAGTGACGCCCACTGGAAGATGGGTGTTTGCCTCCATGCCATCCTCTTCTTTCCCTGAGATGATGCTTACTACACTCTATTATTCATTTCTAAACTCCAGAAGAGCAGAAATCACTTGTATATTATTTATGGCTCTATCCTCATCCCCTAGCATGTGCCTGGTATATGGGAATAAAAATATATTTGTTTAAAGAGCACATAGAACAAAATACTGAACCAGTACTCCTCAAAACTATCAGTCATCAAAACCAAAGTCTGACAAACCGTCACAGCCAGGAGGAGCCTAAGGAGACAAGATTACTAAATGTAATGAGATGTCCTGAATGAACAGAACAGAAGAAGGACCTCAAGTATAAAAGTAAGAAAATCTGAATAAAACATGGACTTAGTTAATAATTATGTATCAATATTGGTTCATTAATCGTGACACGCATCACGCTAACGTAAGATGTTAATAATAAAGGAAACTGGATGTGGAATATATCGGAACTCTCTGCACTGGATCAGCAGTGTTTCTGTAAATCTAAAACTCTTCTAAGATAAAAGGTGTATTAACAAAAATATAGATAATCATCTTCATGCACCTTTGTGCCCTCCCCCTGCCCAGCTAGTGGCCCATCACTGTTCTGACCCTCTGCACTTGCTCTTCATACCCTCAATAAATGATCTCTCTTTTCTAAGCCTGTATCCATGGAACAAGCTCTTGTCTGGCAGTGATAAGTCTGAGTTCCAGTCCCACCTCTGACATCATCCCACTGTACGACCTTGTATGAATCATTCCCCCTTCGTGGGCCTTAGTGTACCCATCTATTCAATGGGAAGATAAGACTAGTAGCTTTATGAAGGTAGGGGTGGTGTCTGGTTCACCTCAATATCCTCAGCTTCTAAGACTGTCCCAGGCACATAGTAGGCGCTGAATAAATGTTTGTTGAATGAATAAATCAATGAACATTGCTTGATACTCGAACACTCTTACTATAAATTGAAACTTCTAGAATCAAGCCAACATCTCAGAATCTCCCCTATTGTGTGCTTGATTTTAAGCTCCCTGAATCACATCTTTGTGACTCCAACATTGCTCACAGTGACTTGACAAGCATTTGGGCAGTAACTGAGAAGACCTGTACCCTCTGGATCAGGCCCTGCAAGATTCAAAATTCCTGGAATTCAGACAGAGTGGTACCAGCTGAGACAGCGCGGCCATCACGTCTAGATCTTGTCACACTGAGTGTCAGCCTGGGTCCAGGAGTGGTCTCCCCAAGGAATCCATCTGCCCCTTCTTAGCATCTTCCTCCAACAAGCCCAGTGTGAGAGGGCCCAGAACTCCCCAGTGCCATTTAGGAGATCCCAGCAGATATCTTAGAGGAAGACAACTCAAATCCAAAGAGAAGAGAAACTGGAAGTCACCAAAAACAAATCTCTGGCCCCGCAAGATGTTTAGAGACCTGGATTTTAGTTCCACCCCCAGTCTGCTTGTCATCCACACTCTGAGAGCTGGGCAAGTTTTTCTCTGCCTCTGCCTGGCTCCCCTCCCAGAGCTGGGATGGGGGTGGGTGAAAGCAAGGATGAGCACTCTTTCCAGTTCCTCAGAGGGGCTGCTCTCTCTTATCTCTGGGCATTTCCTCTGCACAGAGCATTTCCCCACTAACGGTTCACCCTCCACCCTGCAGAGAGCAGGATCCTGGCATGCACTGTGTCTCTAAGGTCTCCCCTGACACTCTGCCTAGACTCATTCCATTGTCTCCATTAGGTCCTTGGAACACGTTGTACATTCTCTCTCTTAGAATTCACCACTCTCCATTATAATCGCTCATCTAACTGTCTCCATCACCAGACTGGGAGCCCAACTGAGTCCTGCTCACCATTTGATCCTGTGCCCAGTATGCTGCTTGGTACTCAAGTAATCAATAAGGACATGTTGAATAAAGAGATGAGTGAGAGAAGAAATGAAGAAATGTGTGAACAAATTAATTATTAAGTGCTCTGTAGTCTTACAATTTTTGGATAACTTACCTCAAAATTCCCTGGAGAGTTGTTGATGGTTTTTTACAGCATCTGTAAAAAATAGCTCCAATAGCTTGTTATTACAGTTGTAAATTCCTGCAGGGTTTTCCCAGGCGTGTTTCAGAAGAGGGAAAACAAGCAAAGACACCCTGTCCTCCAGCTCCCTCCTTGTCTCGCAATTTCTTCTTCCTACCTACCTCCTCACAGCTGCTCTCTCTCTCTGCCTTGGTTTCTCTCTTTCCTCCTTCTCTGTCTCTTTCACCATCTCCGTCTCCACTTCTCTCTCTTCTCGTTCTGTCTCTCTATCACTGTCTTTTTTGTTGTCTCTGTCTCTCTGTCTTTCTCTCTCTCCCTCTCTCTCTCTTTCATTCATATTCCACCATTCCTCTCCCACACCCATCCTGCCCCAGTCTCCATTCATTGAGCACTCTCTACCTGTGCCAGGCACCTTACACATCAGATCTCGCTTTCCTCCCCTACCACCTGGTACTGCCTCATTTGTACTTTGGGAGGAACAGTGGTCAAGAGCATGGGGTTTAGAGTTGGCCAGACTTGGCTGGTTCCAAGCATGGCTCTTCCATAGTTGTGTAACCTTGGTCAAGGTACCTAACTAACCTCTCTGAGCCTCAGCCTCCTTATCAGCAAAATGAGGGGAAAATGCCCCTCTCAGAGGATTGCTAGGATTAAATGAGATGATGCTTAGAAAACCCTCAGTGTAGTGGTAAAACACAGTAAACATAAACTCTCTCATTACTTACTATCTGTTCTACTATGGTGGTTGTTTTTGTGTCATCCACAAACATTATTAGTACCCAGAAGTCTTCACGGAAAATGGCGAACACCTCTGGATTGAGTATTTCTCCCCAAGGATCATTTCAGTCCCTTCTTCCCCCAAATAGATGACCATCTAGAGCTGGTTTCCTCTGGTTCTGACCATCTAATCTTTTGTGCCCACTTCAATTTGGGCAGAATCTATCTGGATGGCGACATTCCCAAACCCAACCTCACCTAGAAATCATCTGAAGAGCTTTTAGTAATAGTGAATATCTCGGGTGAGCCCAGGAGATTCTGATTCCGTAGTTCTGAATGACACCCTGGAATGGGTATTTTCAAAACCATCCAGAGTGACTCTGATTGGAGAATAGGTGTTTGAACTTCTGGTCTAACTGAATGGAAGTTTGTTTAATACTAAATGAATGAATGAATGAGTCAATAGCGGAGGATAAATGAATACAGGGATGAATGAATGAATGAATAATAGGTATACCTCCATGGGAAGAAATGCTGGTATTTTCCCCCAGATCTGTGTTCTGGACTCTGAAATGTGTGCCCATTTGCTCCACAGCTCCTGAGAGCACACAATCTTAGAGGCTCTTCTTTCCCTTTACTTTCTGTGCCTTCCCCTATCTCACTCCACCCTTTCCTTGCCCTTCTGTCTATTTTCTCCAACTTCTCACCACCTCCCCCACATCCTTTCCAGCTTCCTGCTTTGCTCGTTTTAGCTCCCACTTCTTCCCACCGTCCCCCCTCAGTTGTGCTCACTCCACCTCCCATGCTCACATTTGCAAACTGGGTGTCGTTTCCTCATCCCAAGACACTTGTGTGAGAAGAGGCTTTGGACACAGGATTACACAAAACAGATTTATTTGATGAACCACAGTGACACACAGGGTCAGAAAACAGCACAGACATTCCAAAGAAGGGGCGGGGGGGTGAGGGAGCATCATAGCAGGCAGCCTCCTCCACCCTCTGTCCAGGCCCATGGATGATCTCTGGGCAGGCAGTCTCTGCAGGTCACTCAGAAGGGCCTCAGAGGGGGCACGCTCTTCCCTTGTAGGAGCCTCCTACAGCCTAGACTGGATGCTTTGGAGACAGCTCTGGGTCAAGAAAGTGAGTCTGTGAAAGATTCTGGCCTGTAATGAGGAGACTAAGCTGACAGGAGCCTCTTCCCTTCTCCTCCTCCCTCTGCTCCCAGAGTTGGCCCCATCCCAGCAGTTCTCAAGATGTCCATTTACATCACTGGGCTCTTCCTGCCTGCATGGCTCATGTCTTGTCCTTCACGTCCAGAGTCCTCCAAAAACAAAACCCGGAATATACATACCCCACCCCCAGCTCACAAAGGCCCCACCACCAATTTCATCCTCAAGGTCTCTCTGGCAATGTGGATGTCATGCCGTCAACCCTGCCACAGCTGCTCCAATCACTGTTTCCAGCCCCCTAACCCAGCAGGAAAAGCCCAGGGGTCCACTCCTGATGGTTAGGTGAGAAAAAACCCACGCAGTATTTTTCACTCCCTGGCAAGCAGGTGCCCTCCCCCACTCTTGGGAAGAAGGCCATTGACCTTGGAAAAGGGGAGAGTGATGAGGGAAATGCTCATAAACTCAAAGCAAGGTGGGGAGGCATGGGAAGGGGGCCAAGGGAAAGCTCTTAACTAGCCTCCCATTTCCCTCATGGAACTAGAGAAGTGCAGGGGCCCAGCACGTGGGACTTCCCCAAGACTTGGGTGCCAGCTGCTTTGGGGAGAGACCTCTCTAGAGGGAGCCAGTGCAAACATAGACTTCTCTCTTAAAGCACGGACCAGCCGTCAGAACCCCCAAAGCCAGTGGGGGGGGGGGTGGACTCATTTTTATTCTATATTGCCTCAATATGTCCCCTCTTCCCTCAAGGATATCGTGTGAAGAGTGGAGACGGGGGAAGGGTGGTTCATCCAAGTGACAAGTGACACACGCACACTGATCTTTATGTTACACACATCCACGCTAATATATATATACACACACAAAGCAAGCATCCCACCCCCACCAAAGTGACTCTTGGCACCAACTAGCACCAGTGCCCAAGGAAAACATCCTGGGGCTGACAGGGTGGGGTGGGGAGATGGGAAAGACCGGCAGCTCACAGTTCTGAAGGAGGTTGGAGGGGTGGGGATGTGGGGAAGGAAGCCATGCAGCATATAGACTACGCGCAGACTCCCCTCTTTCTCCACTTTCCCTTCCCAACTCCCCATTCAAATAATGAGACCAAGGAGTCCATTGTGTCATCAACCCATTGCCTTCCAATCCCCACAGAGAATAGAGGATGAATGGAAGCGTCTGAGGAAATCTGTAGAAAGCATATCTAGTTGGCATCATGGAGAGGCTGCAGGAAGGGAGGCCTCTTTCTGGGATGGATCTACTCTCAGTGCCTGAAATCACAGCAAACTAATCCGATTTGGGGGAAAGTTTTGGACTCCCAGCTGCAGAGACTGGAACACTAATTCTTTCCTAACACCCAGCTCACCCCCTGCACCAGTCCTTTCCCTGACTCTCTCAGGGACCTGGATAAAGAGCTTGAACAGAAGTAGTGTTTGCATGCTTCAGGATTCTTAACCCTTAGGAGCCCTTTAGAAAAAGGAGGCAAAAAGGAAAGGAAGAAGGTTTGAGGGAGGGGGACAAGCTTTGGGAGAGGGGGTAGGAGCCCGCAGGTAAGGATTCAGAGTAAATATTGCAGAGAGAGAAACACAGAGGAAGGAAGAGGAGACAAAAAAGTAAAGAAAAGGAAGGAGAAAAGGGAGCTGAAAATCCAAGAAAAGGGATAGAGAGAAATGAACTTTTGTTGAGCCAGGACTTACACATCAACATTTTAATGGCAGTATGACTTCCCCCATTTTATGCAAATGGAGAAACTGAGGCTCAGAGAGGTTAAGAGACTTGTGCAAGGTCAGTCTCACAGATATTGAGTGGCTGAGCACAAGTCTGCAGGGCTCAGTCTCCTTCCACCAGTCCGCAAACCTCTGAACAAGAAGAGAGGAGAAAGGAGGACAAGACGGAGGCAGGAGGCAGGGAGCAGGGAAAGGAGTCAAGTGCAAGAGAGAAGGTGCCCTCACACTACCTGGCTTTCAGAGAGCAGGGGCAAAGGCTGAGGCAGGGCAGAGGACACCAGGCTTCTCTCGGATCCCAGCCCTAGTCAACCACAAGGGTCTCTTGGCTGTAGGGGATGGATTTCTCATGCATCTGCTCTCCGCCCTTCCCTGAGTTGGGGCTGGGCCCCTGGCTGTGCCCTGAGGAGTAGCTGGCTGACTTCTCCCCACTGCTGCTGTGGGAGGCACCCCCGCACCTGCTCTGGCCCCAGCAGAGCATGGAGGTGCAGGCCTGGCGGAAGCGGGGGTCGAAGAAGGCATAGAGGAAGGGGTTGAGGCAGCTGTTGACGTAGCTGATGCAGGTGCAGTAGGGGAAGACATTCATGAGGAAGAGGTCGAAGTCGCAGGGCCAGTGCAGCAGGCTGCCCAGCATGTAGAGCGTCTTCACCAGGTGGTAGGGCATCCAGCACAGGGCGAAGGTTACCACCAGCACCACGATGATGCTGAGCAGCCGGCGCCGCTTCCGCAGGCCCTCTATGCGCTCCTTGCGGAAATGGCCAGCGATGGTTTGGGCGATGAAGAAGTAACAGGTCAGCATGATGATGAAGGGCGCCACGAAGCCCACAGCGGTGGACGAGACCCCCAGGCCCACCTCCCAGGCCCACTCAGAGCTCGTGGTCGCCACCATGGAGTAGTCCATGTAACACTGAACCTTGGTGGTGTTCTCCAGGTCCCCAGTGGAGCGGAACACCATGACCGGCATGGCCAGGAGGGCGGCCAGCACCCACAGGACCGCTGTGGCCACGGCCCCGCTGACCCGTAGCCTCAGTCGAGCATTGGCCACTGGCCTCACGATGGCCAGGTAGCGGTCGAAGCTGAGGCCAGTGAGGCAGAAGACACTGGCATACATGTTGACGAAGATGAGATAGCTGCTGAGCTTGCAAGCGAAGGTACCAAAGGGCCAGTCATAGTCCCAGTATGTGTAGGTGGCCCACAGTGGCAGGGTCACCACGAAAGTCAGGTCAGCCACCGCCAGGCTAGCGATGAAAATATCAGCTGAACGCCTCTTCTCACGGCTGCTCCGAAACACAGTCCAGAGCACCAGGCCATTTCCCGAAGTGCCCAGGAGGAAGACCAGTATGTAGATGGCAGGGATGAGGGCCCCCGAGGACTTCCAGTCTGTATACTCACACTCAGACTGGTTGTCTGCCCCATAGTAGTTGTCAAATTCGCCACCCTCCTCCATGCTGGGGAGCGGCGAGAAGACCGGCAGGGGATCCCGGAGGTACCAGCTCTTTGGCTGTGTCAGCAACTCAGCAAGCACCCTGAGCTTCTGGCTTGAGCCTCAGAGGGCAAGAGAGAATGGCTGAAGGTGTCCAGAGCCCTTCCCAGCAGCAGGAGGAGCTGCCTCTGGATTCTTGGGACCCTGGAGGATAATTTGCTCCTGCAGACTTCTCTCTACTCTGTCCTGCCTGGTCCCAGCCTCAGCTAAGACACTTCCTTGCACCCTCCTGAGTCTCTGTCTCCTCCTTGGCTGGTCACTCCCTCCTCCCACCTCCAGACCAACCCCTCACTTGTGAGTCTTAAGATCTTTAAGTTACAGCCCACTTTTTTTTTTCCTTCTTGTTACTGGACAAGTGGACCAAATTGACCCCTGCTGTGCTAGGCAAAATGCTATCTGGAGTTTGCAGCCTGCTCTCCTCCTGGCCCCGCCTCCTCCCTCTGGCTGTCACCCGTGCTGGGCAGAATGTTATCTGGGGTTTGCAGCCTGCTCTCCTCCTGGCCTCGCCTGCACCCCCAGCCTCTATGCCTCTGATTTTCTCTGGCTTTTGGAACAGCCCCTCCTCAGTCCTCTCCACTCTCCTGTTCTCACCCCTCTTCATCCCCTCTAAATGGGGCAAATTATGCAGATTGAAATCCAGCCTGGGCTGGAGCCAGGGCGGGTAGGGGACAAGGAGGGTGTGAGATTTCGCAGGATGATCTGAGCATCTGGCAAGCCCTCCTGGCAGGAAGGTCTGGCCCCTGGAACTGTCCCACACCCTTCCCTCCTGCTCTCTCAGCCCCCACCCAGACCAGACTTCACCCTACTCTTTCCCTCACATCATCCTCCTTTATACCTCGGCTTTGACCCTCTCTCTGGGAACTTTTGTGGTTTACCGATGCAGTTATAGAGGGATTTCTCTAGAATTCATAAGCTGTTGGCAGATTGCAGTTCGCAGGTGGCATAGGGAGTTTTAGAGAGCTGGGACAGGAGCACAGGACAAAAGAAACCCCAGACAAAAGGATCTCTGATTAAGTTATTAAATCTATGGGGAAACTGATGCCTAACGAGATAAGTGTCTTGCCCAAGGTCACAGGCTGAATTTTGTTACCATTTTGTTATTTGCTTTTCTTCTCCAAGCACCTAACAAAGTGCCTGGCATGTAGTAGGTGATTACTAAATGGTTGTTGAGTGAATAAGTAAGTGGATGGATGAATTAGGGAGTGAGCAAAATGAAGAGTCCCTAGAGAAAGAAATGAGTGTATCAATTATTATGTGATAAGGACATGGATACATTTCAGTCCTCAGGTTCTTACTGCCCTCCGCAGATCAGGAGGTTTCTTTAAGACCGTGCGGGGGTCCGGAAGTTACAGGTAGAGGAGGAGGCAGAGAAAACAGCAGTCTCTGAGTAGACGCCATGGGCACAGTCCCATAGAAACTCACTTTGCCTTATATGCTCAACTCTCCAGGACCTCTGGCCAGGAAGGATGCACAAGTCAAAAAGAAAAAGCACCCCCAAGAGCGGAAGAGGCCATCTAAACTTGGGCAGGAGTGTGATGAAGCAAAATCAAGAGATGGGTCTTGGCCACATTCGAAACAAAGAGCTTGCCAAACTAGAATCCATTGTCTCAAGGGAAGATTGGTCAGAAAATCTTCTGCAGAGATCTTAAGGCAGGGACCTCAAATTCAAATACCCACAAGAACCAGGCTAAGAGTGTATACGGGTTAAACAACCAGTTTGAGACAGGAACGGGTGGTGGAGACTGGGCCAAACCAGAGCAAGCACACTCCACCCCAAGGAGGCCTCCCCAGCTCCAATCTCTCATTGCCAGGCAGAAATGTGCAGCCCAGAATTACCATGTCTTCCAGTTTTTCAATATAATTTCAAATTCTGGATTTTATGAGAAGTTTCCAGACTCGTAAATTTGGGAAATTAATTCCATTTAAAAAGAGAGAGAGCAGGACAAGTGAAATGTCCTCAGGGCCCCCGGTTGGTGCTCTTTGAAAGGGAGCTTGCCAAACATATTATGCGGGAGAACAACAGGGAGGCTAGGCCAGAAGGAAGAAACATACAACGCAAAGATAGAGAAATGAAAACAAACAGAGCCAAAGCCTTAGGGTGTGAAGAGAAGGCTGGAGGGAAAGATAAGAAAGATTCTGAGTCTTGGATGCCCTTTACCTAAAGGCAATGTGTGAATGAGAACATGTTGGTGTTTTTCTTTTAAAGATGGTCCTGAGCTAACATCTGTTGCCAATCTTCCTCTTTTTTTCTTCTTCTTCTTCTCCCCAAAGCTCCCCAGTACACAGTTGTATATTCTAGCTGTAGGTCCTTCTGGTTGTGCTATGTGGGATGCCACCTCAGTGTGGCTTGATGAGCGGTGCTAGGTCTGTGCCCAGGATCCAAACCAGTCAAACCCTGGGCCTCCGAAGCAGAACACACGAACTTAACCACTGCGCCACTGGGCCGACACCCACGTTGGTGTTTTTTATGAGGATTACATAATGAACACTAGCTACCTGCTAGGCATTCTTCTAAACATTTTATATTTTAAGTGTGTTTATTCTCTCTTTTAATCAGCACAACAACTTTAGGAAGTAGGTACTCTCATTGGTCTCGATTTACAGGTGGGAAAATTGAGGCATGGGGAGGTGAAGTAACTTGGCCAAGGCCACCCAGCTAGTAATTGTCCGAATCAGAATTTGAACTAAGGCTGTCTTGAATTCATGGACTAAACCACTATTTCCCAAAGAAAAACTCCAGCCCTTTTTAAATTGGGTGGTTTGTTATCTGTTGAGCATCATAGAAATGTAGGACAGTGCTAGGATACCTGCAACTTACTTTGAAATAAGCTCTCTTGGGTGAAATTAAAAACCCAATTGATTGAACAGGGTGTAAGAACCCTGCCAGGCAATAGTCTGTGCCCTTAGGGTTAGCTCCGTGGCTTGATCCAGAAACTGCCCTGTGACCAGCCATTGCTAAAGAGGATTCCTAGTTGCCTTATACCAGCTAGAAAGTTAACAGAACCTAACCTCTGGAATCTTGGCAGTCTGCAAAAAGATGGTTGGGACACCCAATAGGACCCAGAGCTGGGGCTTTATCAATCTCACAGTACACAGGGTATGAACTGCTTGGGGCCTGATTGTTCTTGCATATTGGTCTAATAGAATTCTGTGCAGGTGGCAGAATAGCTGTTGTTAGAAGCTGACAGCAAGCTTGGGCGGAAATGGTTAACGTTCAACCACAGCAGACTTGTTCAACCTTGACCTGTCAAAAGGGACCTAAGAGTTGTCAGGAACCAGTCTGACTCAGGTCAGGTCACAGTAGATGGCCCTGTTAGGAATAAAAATGACGGCTTAGGACATTCCAGGATAAGGGCCAAGTTCTAGACCCCCAGTGAATCCAGATGCTCTCTGGTTCTTCCAGAAAGAAGCAGGCACCGTCTGCAGCTAAGAACATAGAGGAAGGGGAACAAGTGAGCTTGGTGTGGCCCTGAAATCAGGTCCCTCCCCCCAGCTGTTCCCACTTGGAGCAGGAGTCAGATAGGAGCCTAGAGACCCCATTGGAGAGGATGTGGATCCATCTCTTTAATCCTCTGGTCTCCAGGCTCTCTGCCTCAAAGGGGGTAAGAAGCAGCTCATCTCACAAGAGGAACTACACTCATCGAAATCAGAGGGAATTGGGGGCCGAAGCTGGAAGGGGGCCATCGATTGGGGCCAGAAGGGGTAGAGTGAGCGCTTATAAGATCTGGCCTCCAGCCAAGACCCAGATGGAGCCAAATAGCCTGAGCGCCCCCAGCAATGGCAGCCTGAAATGAGCAGAATCAGCCAGGCTCATTCTTCACCCCACCTGACACTCAAGGTCCCTGTCCATCCAACTCAGAAGATGAAAGTTTGGTAAATAGGACCAGTAGCTGTGCCCCAGGGCTCAGAAGAGAGCCCTCACTGGACACAGGGTACCTGCACAGAACTTGCTTTTCATTTCTGTACCCCCTCAAACTTGGCACCTGGTAAATGCCTTTAAATTAACGCCAGAGGAATGTACTCCGAAAAGGATGGGAAAGGCTGGTCTTCACCCCAGGGCTGCTCTACTGCATTAGCAAGGGCACATTTTTGCTAAATTGATCCAGAATAATCTGCCCTGAGCCATCTGGCAAAACAGCAGCTAGGACAGGACAGTTGGTTAGTGTCCCCGGGGCTGGCCTGCCCTGGAGAGGCCAAGTGGGTTTCCTTGGGGACTCCTCTCTCTCCTGGGTAATTTCTTCAGGGCATTGTGACAAATGGCTCCTGGCAGAACAGCACCCAAGACCTGCCGCAGGGCCCTCTGAGCAGAGTCCAGATAGCTGGGGGACCTTTGGAGTCAGTGATTCAATAGCCCTCACCCACACCACCCCCAGGGTTGTTCCTGGCCTAGAAAGCAGAGACTGGCTTGGCCCTGTGCCCTCAGCTGTGGGTGGCTGTGTGCATTTGCGTGCAGGGTTTATGTGTGCCGTGGGGTCGCTTGTAGCAGACAGGCCTTGTGTGTGCATGGGATATAAGTGTGCATTGGGTTCAGCATTCATGAGAGGAATGTGTTCTGGGATAAGGGATTTGGATAAACATCCTCCCTGCAGGACAGGAAAGGGTGGCTAATTGGATCCCTCCAAGGGCTTGGGATGAGGGGGAAAAAGCCGAAATCTTGCCCAGACCCTGCCCCAAGCTCTGGGTGGAGGACATCAAAGTGCAACCTGCTTTTCTCTGCCCCTTGCTGACTTTCACCTCCTCCCTCCCAGCTCCCCCTCACTTCGCAGGTCTGCTTTGAACTCCACAGCTTGGGAACTCACCCAGGGCAACAGGGCCCTTTTCTCCCCTTCCCAAGAGGAGTGCAGCTGTGTCCCGAACAGCTGGTGGTGTTATCTGAGGGAAAGGGGAGGGGAGGACAGGGAAACAGGCGGGTTGCCCAGCCCTCTCTGGAATTCCTCTCCCCTTTCTCCACCCACACAACACTCCCATCCCATCCCAGCCCTATACACACACACACACACACACACACACACACACTCATTCACTCACAAGTCCTACTTTAGCAGCTTATCTGACCAAAAACAAATGGCCAGCTGCCTTCTGGCAATTAAGCAGACCCCCACAGCAGCTCCTTCTTCTCCTGGCCATTTGGCATAACTTCAAACTCCCAGGCCATCCTCCAAACTCCTAGAACCTCCTGGGCCCTGTGGGCTGCAAATGCAGGAAAACCAACGGGCCTGGCAGCCAGGAAATATGAGTTCCAGTCCCATCTTGGCTACTGATTCATTAGCCCAGCAAATATTCATTGAGTGGCTACTATGGACCAGACTCTGCTGGAGGCATGGGCACACCCTGAATTGTGTCCCTGATCTCCTGCACGCGCATTCTAGAAGTGGAGATGAGACAAAACAGATGAACTATACACAAATGCAATGAACTCAGACAGTGACAAGCACTACAAAAAAAGTTAAACTGGATAATGACACACACTAAATGGGAAGGGGCATTTTTAGACAGAGTAGATGGGGGTTCCTCCTGGGGGGTCGCAGACATTCTAGCTGAAACCTGAATGCTAGCTTGTTGTGTCACCGTGCACAAGACTCTTCCCCATCTCTGAGCCTCGGTTTCCCTATCTGTACATGACGACATTGAGCCAGCTGAGTCTATCCTTCTGGGATTCTGGGAAGTGGGGCAGTGGCTCCCAGAAGCAGTCAGGGGAGGAAGGCAAACTGACTGACTCAGTGGAGCCGGTCAGTGATGGGCAGGATCAGATCAGAATCCGTTCTCCCCACCATGGCACCAAGCCCCATCTAGTGGGTTGTTTGTTAGACTGTGAGCAACAGCGGTCTCGAAGCCTTTCCTTATCTCCTCACCCACCTCCCTCACCCACCATTACCCACGTCCCTCATTACATAGCACAGCATCCTGTACATAGTGGGCCCCTCATCCATACCTGGCGACAATTTGGCTGCAGCCAGTAGGACCAGGATTTGTAAAACCTCAGAAGCAGTCAGGGCTTTCTTTAGGACCACATGGAAAGACTCCTAAAATTCATTGGGGGCATTGATTACCAAGCTGAGGTCAGAGGCCCTAGAAGATAGTAATGGGGGGGGGGGGAGGGAGGAGGTAGCATGGGGCCAGCATCAGCATCTCATAAAGCCTTTTGGAAATGGCACATTCTCCCTGCCCCTTAATGAGATAATCCTCTCTAAATGTCAACTGCCAGCCCCTCCAGCTTGGATTTTCACAACTCATTGTGGTGACTCTGGTTACTCCATTGCTACTCAGGATGCCTTTGATGAATAAAAACTGAGAAGATGAATTAATCATTATTGCATGAACTGAGTGGGTTAGATAAACAGAATCCTTACAAAATGACAACTCATTGGTAGGGGGAGAATGGAAAGTAAGCCATGTGGCCTTTGCCAGTGAAAAGGCGGCCACTAATTTATTCCACACACTTGACGTTACTGATGAGGAAAGGGAGGCCCGAGGAGGGAAAGGGAATTCATCCAGGTGTCCTCACCGGGTCAAGCACACTGTCCCCTGTGCCACTTTGTCTTCCCTTCCATCCCTGTAGATTGGTCCCGGAGGAAGTCTTTCTCCTTGGAGCTCACTGGCCTTTGTTAGGCTGAGAGGAGGGGCTTGGGCAGGAGGTAGCTAGGACAGGAAACAGAGCAGAGGCCGGAAGGAGGTCAGGAAAAGGCAGACGGGACCCTGGCCCCCTGCTCACATCTAGATCTGCCAGTCTTCAGGAGAGTAACACGGTGTTTCCAAAAATATTTACAGTGAGTCTAAATTAATGAGATACTGTATTAGTGCTGACAATGGGAGGATGTGGGGCTGGGCCCTCCAGGGGAGAAGACCAACGCAATCAGCCCAGAGGCTGCACAAGGACAACCGGAGCTTAGGGAAGGCCAACCTTGCACTGCTAAAGGAGGAAATCAAGCCCTCCACCCTGGGGCCAGAGCAGGCACGGGAGACAATGGTGCCTCATGTAGGTTGCCCAGAGGGCAACCTCCCCAAGGACAGGAGGACATCCTAGACCCTAGCAACTACAAAAAGCATCACCAGCCTGCCTCACCGCCCCAACCCAGTGCAGAAATCACCTCTATTGCACCCAAGTCCATCCACGGGCCTCTTGAATACCTCTGTTGACCAGACATTCACTCTCGCCCCTGGCAGCCTATACTCA
This sequence comes from Equus caballus, assembly GCF_041296265.1. Classification (NCBI taxonomy): domain Eukaryota; kingdom Metazoa; phylum Chordata; class Mammalia; order Perissodactyla; family Equidae; genus Equus; species Equus caballus. The sequence continues at coordinate 25,282,526 of NC_091695.1, forward strand.
TTCCAGTTGGGGGCCTCAATTGGAGGTCATGAACAACTCCATAATGACAACAACAATGTGTTGAATGAGCACCTTCCACAGTGTTACCTTCCACAGAGCAGAGTGGTTCGGAGCACACTGCTGCCACTCACGAGGATGTTGCCATGGGTGAGGAGCCCAATCATTTCAAACCTCAGTTTTCTCATCTGTAAAATGGGAATCATTATAGTATCTGCCTTATGGGGTTGGTGTGAGGACTCGACAAGAGAGCAGTGGTAAAGAATCCAACATGGAAGGAATGCCATGCAGGCAGCCGGATGTGGGCAAAGGTACAGGGATGCAAAAGAAAGAGCTTAAAATGTCTTGGGGCTAACGTTAGATAAGGCTGGAAAAGCCAACCATCATTTTGTTGCCATTAAAGTAACACTGGAGAGCCAGACCTGCACTGTCCGGGACATCAGTCACTCACCCGTGGGCCGTCAAACACTGAAAACATGGCCAAGGAGAATGGAAACGAGCTTCAGGTGTAAAATAAACTAAGGGTTCAAAGACTTAGTATGAAGAAAAGAACCTAAGATATCTCAGTAATCTTTTATATTGATTACATGTCAGAATGATAATATTTTGGATATATGGGGGTAAATAAGATATATTATCAAAATGAATTTTACCTGTTTCTTTTACTTTTTTAGTGTGGCTACCAGAAAAATTAAAGTTACATATGTCATTCCCATTACAGTCATATTGGACAGCATGAAGCTGAAGGACCAGCTCGAAGCATAAAGGTGTCTGCTGTGGAGGCATCTCTGAGGGTGGGTTCGAATCAGGGGTCTCGTTAGGAAACAGATGCAGTTGCCCCGATCAAAGGCCTGTTTGAAGGGGAGATCTTCATACAGATCTTTTTCGCCAAAGGTAGGTTCCAAGAAGGATGTGATTTCTCTTCTTCATAAGCGAGAGCGCCACGTAAACGCAACTGCTTCTAACAGGTAAAGCTTATCACATCCCAAGAAAGTTTCTCAGGCACTGCATAAGCACATTTAAATGCTTTTCCCCAACATAATTTCCATAAAAATAAATTTTATAAAAATTTCATAAGGTAATTTACGTTACGATTCCCATTTTGTAGATTAGTAAACCGAGGTTCAGAGAGTTACGTCACTGGCTGAGGAGTACATGGCTTATTAGCAACACAGAGAGGATTTGAATCCTCGACTTCAGCTGCAGGAGCCAGAGAGCTCTGCAGCCAGGATGTGCTCTCTCAGTGCAGAGCCCTGCTTCTGCAGCCAAGTGCGACCTGCTAGTGCTTCCCTGAAGGGGGACGTCAGAGGAACCGCCTGGAAGGAGGCGCTCTCTCCTGCATGGAAGCGTTAGTTCAGTTGTAAAGTCTGTCTGCGCAGTGAGATTGAAGGAAGAAAACTTCACCTAGAGCTGTCAATCGAGAGCTCGAGGCTATAATTTACAAAAAGATCATTTGCAAGACCAACATGCTTTGCGATTATGCAATGTAGACATTGGAGATGAAGCCAAGAACAACTCCATAAAAACAGCAATAATAATAATAATAATAAGGCTAATATTTATTGAGTGTTCACTCCACGTCAACAGGCAACAATGAAGGACAATGATTAAAGAGCAACATCTGAGGGCAAAACCACTCATTTAAAATTCTGGCTCTGCTAGTATGCCCTCCAAGCCTTGGTTTCACAAACTGTAAAATGGAGGTAATAATATACAGGAGTTGTCAGAATTATGAGATACTACAAGAAAAGTCTTAGGTCTGTGCCTGACACAGAGCAAATGCTCATTAAACATTGCCTATTGCAATTATCTCATTTAATCCTCACAGTATCTCTGTGGGATAGGGAGGGTCGATTATGATAAATGGGAATGATAATATTCCCTGTTTACAGATGTAGAAAGTGAGGCACAAAGATGGTAAGAAATTTACCTACATCCCTCAATTTCTAAGTATTGGAAGGGGGATCCAAATCTAGGAGGGCTGGTTCCAGGGTCTGCAATGGTATACACAATGGTATACAGTTCATAATCCTGAACAATTTGTGCAGTCGCATTTTGTTGTTCTTTTTTTTTTTTAAAAAAAAATACTTTTTTTCCCCAAAGCCCCCCAGTACATAGTTGTATATTCTTCGTTGTGGGTCCTTCTAGTTGTGGCATGTGGGAGGCTGCCTCAGCGTGGTTTGATGAGCATGCCATGTCTGCGCCCAGGATTCGAACCAACGAAACACTGGGCCGCCTGCAGCAGAGCACACGAACTTAACCACTCGGCCACAGGGCCAGCCCTTGTTGTTGTTCTTTTTTAATGATACTTTGCATCTTCGTTTTTTGAGGTATGATAGGTGCCAGCCATGCCTTCCCAAGACTGACAGCAGCCAGTGGTACAGTCAACAGTTTGGTATGAATGCAGAAAGGGAGCCACCTCAGGATGCCACAGGGCTCAGCTGATGAGTTGCACACCAGCCCCAGGGCTGCAAGAGGTACCACGAGTATCCAACCGCAATCTCCCTTTGCCAAGAAGGCATGAGGCAGGTGCTATAGCATCTCCCACCCTTGTGACCGCTCAGGTTCTAGGCATGGTTAGGGAGTTGGAAATAAGCACTGGACACTCTCGTCTCAGCCAGACAAGGAGCATAGAGATGCCTCCCGGAGGTATATCCTGGGCCAAGCTGGTGTCTGCGGAGCTTCCGACCACTGAGCAATGCTGACCTCTGGTGGAAATGAGCTGGTACTCACCTTGACTGTCCCCTGAGCCTGATGTCCAGCACTGGCTTCTGGGCTCTGCCTCAGGGGCAGACACGCCACAGGCTGAGTCCCCAGAGGACTCAGGTAAGCTAGGCTCCCGTGGCATTTACAGTTGCCAACCCCAGAATCTTCAGGGCCATGCTAAGAACAGTTAGCAAAGGGGGCTTGCCCACAGTCCAATCAGCTGATTGATTCTGAGACTGAGCAGGTCTTAGAACCTAGGTCAGGTCCCCACACTCCTGGGGAATCAAGCCCTGGTCCCCACACCCAGCTCTGTGTTTTGAGCTATATATTCCCCCTTGAGATATGATTACATTGCGCTGTAATTATCCAATATCATATTATGACACTGGTATCAGAAAAGAAATGTTCTTGTCTTGTCGTTTTTCTCTTTAGGTGGTGCAGGAGTGCAACAACCGAGAGACGCTGAATCATCCTCAATATTACTCATGACTCTTCCTCAAGCACGCCACTCTGTAAAGATAACACATAGAAGGGAAAAATGTAACTGTTTTATTAAAGAAAATTAGAGACTAGAAAGAGACAAAGGAATTTTTTTTTTTAACTGACAATTCATAAGAAAAATGTTGATAGTCAAGTCCTGGGAGGGGAGACTCTCATTCCTGAGCACCCAGCGCCACCTTGTGGTTGCTTTTCTGACCGCAATCCCAGACCCCACGGCTCCCTTCCTCATGCGCCGTGGAAGACTCATTGAGAATTTCTTAACTGAACCTTTTTTTCGTTGTTTTTTTTGTTGTTTTTTTAAATTTTTCTCAGTGATTTTTTTAATTGAGTTAATGATAGGTTACAATCTTGTGAAATTTCAGTTGTACATTAATGTTTGTCAGTCATGTTGTAGGTGCACCACTTCACCCTTTGTGCCCACCCCCAACCCCACCTTTCCCCTGGTATCCACTAAACTGTTCTTAGTCCATAATTTTAAATTCCTCATATGAGTGGAGTCATACACAGATTATCCTTCTCTCGCTGGCTTATTTCACTTAACATAATTCCGTCAAGGTCCATCCATGTTATTGCAAATGGAATGATTTTGTTCTGTTTTACAGCTGAGTAGTATTCCATTGTATATATGTACCACATCTTCTTTATCCATTCATCTGTTGATGGGTACTTAGGTTGCTTCCACGTCTTGGCTATTGTAAACAGTGCTGCAATAAACATTGGGGTGCACAGGACTTTTGGGATTGCTGACTTTAAGCTCTTTGGATAAATACCCAATAGTGGGATGGCTGGATGGTATGGTAGTTCTACTTTTAATTTTTTGAGGAATCTCCATACTGTTTTCCATAGTGGCTGCACCAGTTTGCATTCCCACCAGCAGTGTATGAGGGTTCCTTTTTCTCCACAACCTCTGCAACATTTGTTACTATTAGTTTTAGATATTTTTGTCATTCTAATGGGCGTAAGGTGCTATCTTAGTGTAGTTTTGATTTGCATTTCCCTGATGATCAGCGATGATGAGCATCTTTTCATGTGCCTATTGGACATCAGTATATCTTCTTTGGAGAAATATCTGTTCATGTCTCCAGCCCATTTTTTGATTGGGTTGTTTGATGTTTTGTTGTTGAGTTGTGAGAGTTCTTTATATATTATGGATATTAAGCCTTTGTCAGACATATGACTTGCAAATATTTTTTCCCAGTTAGTGGGTTGTTTTTTTGTTTCAATCCTGTTTTCATTTGCCTTGAAGAAGCTCTTTAGTCTGATGAAGTCCCATTTGTTTATTCTTTCTATTTTTTCCCTTCTCTGAGAAGACATGGTGTCTGAAAAGATCCTTTTAATACTGATGTCAAAGAGTGTACTGCCTACGTTTTCTTCCAGAAGCCTTATGGTTTCAGGTCTCACCTTTAGGTCTTTGATCCATTTTGAGTTTATTTTGGTGAATGGTGAAAAAGAATGGTCAATTTTCATTCTTTTACATGTGGCTTTCCAGTTTTCCCAGCACCATTTGTTGAAAAGACTTTCTTTTCTCCATTGTATGCCCTCAGCTCCTTTGTCAAAGAAAAGCTGTCCATAGATGTGTGGTTTTATTTCTGGGCTCTTAACTGAACGTTTTGTCTCAATGAACTTTGCACTGAAATCTCTCCCACTACACCCACTAATTTTAGCGTGACAAAAAGATGGACACACAGTTGCATGGGCCCAAGCAAGAAGTGTGAATATAGAAATATCTTCATTCATACCCCCCCAAGCCATTCCAATCAGAGCCCTGGGTCGCTGAAGGCCATGTAGAGTTTGAATTAATGGTCTCTTTTAAAATGTGTGCGTGCCTTTTCTCTTTTCCTCCTTCTCTCTCTGGAGACGCATTTATTTCTCGAGTAAGCTTCAGCACAGAGAGGGAGGGACAGAGTTAATGAGTGGCTGCAGCTGCAGGCGCCTGTGATCCACTCTCCAAAGGAACGTTTGCTGAGTGTCTCCTCTGTGGGAAGACCCTGTGCCAAGCTCAGTGGTGAGTCAGAATGCTACCTAGGCCTCCCCCTTCAAGAGACTTACAGCCTGTGGGAGACCAATATCTACTAACTAGTGACGTAAAACGTAAGTCTGCCATTGTGGAAAATATTACAAGGAGAGTTATATCCACATCAGAATTTTAGAGTCTGACTCTTAGAGGTTCTAAGCACCAAAAAGATTATGACCCCCTTCCATAATCAATTTAAAATAAAAACAAACAGAATAAAAATGTAAGTGTAATGAAATCCCCAAAAAGTCTTGTTTTTCCCATGATGACTGCTTTGAAATTATTAAAAAAAAAAATCAAACAGCATATTAAGAAAAATTAAGAGTGACTCTGTTTCCCTAATGCCTGAAATACAAAATACATACTTAGTCTGCCTAATGGGTAATCTAGGGCGGGGTACACATGTAACAGAGATTTGACTTAGGAAAATCAAGACTTCCCTGAGAAAGTGGTAACTGCTCTGAAAGCTTAAGGGTAAAATGGTAGGTAGGTGAAAAGGATGGCAAACCATTAGAGCAAGCATTGGACAGAGCATATGCAAAGGTCCTGCTGTAGTCTGGAGCTTAGAAAGCCAAGGCAGAAAGAAGACGGGTGAGGCTGGAACAGAGGACAACGGATGATGTTACAAGAGGAAAGCAGGGACCAGGCCACACAGAGCTTTGTGGGGCACCTTGAGAAGCATTATCTTTATCCCCCAACCAATGAAAAGCTGTCAAAGGGTTTTGATTGTCAGGCATGGTGACAAGATCCAGTTGGTGTTGCAGAAAAGCCGCTCTGGCTGTGTGTGGAGAACGGATATGGAAGAGGATGAGTTCGGTTAGGTGATATTAGTCCCCACAGGAGACAATAGGAGCTTTGATTAAGAGTGTGGTAGCCAGGGGGCTGGCCCGGTGGCGCAGAGGTTAAGTGCGCATGTTCTGCTTCGGTGGCCCGGGATTTGCCGGTTCCAATCCCGGGCACGGACATGGCACCGTTCGCATGCCATACTGTGGTAGACGTCCCACATATAAGGTGGAGGAAGATGGGCACAGATGTTAGATCAGGGCCAGTCTTCCTCAGCAAACAGAGGAGGATTGGCAGTACTTAGCTCAGGGCTCATCTTCCTCAAAAAAAAAAAAGAGTGTGGTGGTCAAATGGAGAGAAGTGAATAGATCTCAGAAATGTTTTGGATTGGAAGTAGGTATAAGGAAAAGGGAGATGTCAGGGTGTCTCAGATTTCTTGCTTGCTGGAACTGAATGAATAGGGGTGTCATTCATGGAAACAGGGTGTGGCAGAAAGTGGTAAGTGAATCCCAGTATCTATTTTCTCCTTCTCCTTTTAGTGATTCCATCAGAGTTCTCTTGTTGGCCCCTTCAGATCTTCTCGGGCTCATCTCCCTTTTGATCCAGCTCTGCAAGGGCTCTGATGGACCAGAAACAGCCCCAGTCTGACAGCTCCCCACCTCTGACCCAGGCCATGCCTACTTACCTCTCCCTCCGGGGTTTCCCTGGTTGATATTGCTGGTGCCCATGTCCTTTCATGCAAATTCAGAAAAGCAAAAGTTAGCACCCCAGGGGACGAACTTTTGACCAATGGGAAACAGAAGCCAGTGGAGAAGTTCTTCCTGCATTCTCTCCAAGAGGGCTGGTCCTCGGGAGAAGTTTATACAACTTGAGGTAGTAGTCCTACAGATTGGCCAGCTCATAATATGCATCTTCATCTTCTCTTTCCCTCCTTCCTGTGCCACTCCCCTTGTCACTTACTACTATTCCCCGGGAGCACACTTCCTAGTAAAATAAGAGTATATGAGCCCCCTGTCCCAGACTCTGCTCTGAGGGGACCCAGTCTAGGCAGTAATATAACCCCGAAGTGTTAGCTGGGGCATGACTTCACTACTAGAGACTGGAATGTCCAGTCTTATTCCAGCTTACTCCCTAACTGCAGCCTGCTGACTAGTCCACAGGCTATGAGAGAAGTGATATGTGCTTTTTCTGGGTCACATTCTTTAAAAAGGAAATTATTTTCTTTCCCCCTCCCCTTGGGGTGGAACATGAACAAGGGGCTAGTGGGCCTGCTTTGACCATGCGATGGAAACAACCTCTGAAGGAATGGCAGAGCATCTGGGCACCCTGTGGAGGAGAGCTGGACCACTGTCTCACGTCTTAGCCTGTACCATAACTAACACATAGGGGATAGTGGAACAGGACCAGGTTTGGAGAAAACCCATGAGTCCAGTTTTGGACATTTTATGTTTGAGGAGCCTTTGAGAAATTCAAGTAAAATGGCAACTGATCAGTTGGATGTGAGCCTGGAAGTCAGAGGGGAGGTTTGGACTGAAAATATAAGTTTATGAATCATCTCCCTCTCCTGTGTGGCTGGTAATTAAAGTGTAAATGTGTCCAAGGTGGTCTAGGAAGAAGGTAGAGAGTGAGAGAAGGGAGTCTGTGGAGGCAGCTTCTCAGATGACCTTGGGGATCCCCACCTCCTGTATTTATGCCTTTGTGCAACTCCCCTTGAATGTGAGCTGGACCTAATAACTTGTTTCTAAGAAAAGAGAGGATGATAAAAGTGATGGGATGTCACTTCCAAGATTAGGTTACAAGGAGACTGGCTTTCATCTTGGGTGCCCTCTCTCTCAATCACTTGCTCTGAGGGAAGTCAACTGCCATGCTGTAAGCTGCCCTACGGCATGCCACGTGGCAAGGACCTGAAGGAGGCCTCTGGCCAACAGCAAGTGAGAGACTGAGGCCCTTAGTCCAACATCCTGTGATGATATCCTGTGAAGGTAGCCCCATGAGGAAGATTGAAAGCAGATTCTACAGTCCCAGTTGAGCTTTCAGATAACTATTCAGCCCCAGTCAACATCTTGACTGCAGCCTTACAAGACTCTAATCGAGACACCTAGCAAATCTGCAGCCAGATTCCTGACCCAGACAAACTGAGATAATAAATGCTTGTTGTTCTAAGCTGCTAAGTCTAATGGTAATTTGTTTCTCAGCAATTGATAACTAATATAGAACCCATGCCAGAACCTTGAGGATTCCTCTCCTTTAATAGCTGGCAGAGGAGAACACGCCTGCAGAGGAGGCAAAGAACAAGCAGCCACAGGCATAGGAGGCAATCCAGGCGGTGGCCAAGCCACAGAACCCCAGAGAAGAGGACAGCTCAGTAAAGAGGGAATAGTCAACAATGTCGGGATGCTGCTGACAGATCAAATAAGAGGAGAGATAAATGCTTGATCAACAGTGAGCTGTGGAAATCACTGATGACTTTAGGATATAAGCTGCTCTTTCAGGACTGAGGGCCTCTAAAAACCTTTTTAGAGTGATTGAGGGGAAAGTCAGAAAGAAGGAAACATAGAACTTTTGCTAGAACTTTGACTGAAAGTAAAATGAAATTGAGCAACAGTTGGAACAGGATAGGAAATTTTTGAGTGGCGAAGACTTGAGCCTTATTTAAAACTTGACTTGCTTAAAAGCCAAGTGAGACTTCTGGGAGTTCTGCAGACCCGCTCCCCAGAAAACAACCATAAATGATGAAAATTATTAAACTCGACTGTATAAAGTCTCTGGGAATTTTCCTAAGGGAGTATAGCAAATGAAGAAACACTTATTCAAGAACTAAATCTCAGGGAGAACAGCAAGAATCTGTGAAACTTGAGCCATGCCTTGCTCCCTCTCTCCCACCACATCTCAAGAGGCCAATGGAAGCTCCAATCTGAGCAGGTGTAGTTAATAAAATGGGCCTCCCTCTCCCCTCAGTTCCCAGTCAAGGCACAGAGCATTTCACTAGGAAAGGCAGACCACTAGCATTTCTCATTTCCCCAAACTCCAAGTTGTAGAGATGAACTCTTGGCAAAAGTCGTCAAAATATCAGGGGCTCACTTCTTCCACTTAGTCCTCACTCACAGATCAGAGACTCAACCCCAGGCAGAGCAGGCCAAGAACATGGGGACCCTCACCCCAGTTTAGTTGTAGGGTGGAGGTTTCATACCAGCAGAGGCAAGCTGAGAAGACTAGAGGCTACCATCTTCACTTAGTGCCCTGCTCATAAATCAGGGGTGTTGCCCTAACACAAGTGGGGCACTGTCCTCACCTCCAGCTCTGGAGAAAGGTTCAGAGACCCTGCCCAGGAGGAGAGGCAATTAATAAGAATGTAGAGCTCCAAAAAGATAAATGGGATTGACATACCAATCTCTAGAATAGAGACGCCAACAATAAAGCCTCATATTTACGGTCAATTGATTATTGGTAAGAGTGCCAAGACAATTCACAGGAGAGAAACAAATATTTTCAACAAATGGTGCTAGGAGAACTGGAGATCTACATGCAAAAGAGTGAGGGTGAATCCCTGCCTCACACCATACAGAAAAATTAACTCATAATGGACCAAAACGTAAGTGTAAGAGCTAAAACTATAACACTTGTCAAAGAAAACATAGGCATAAATCTCCTGACCATGGCTTAAGCAGCAGTTTCTTAATATGACACCAAAAGCACAAGCAACAACAGCAACAACCACAAAAAAATGGATAAATCAGACTTCATCAAAATTAAAAACTTCCATGCCACAAGGAACATCATCAAAAAAGTGAAAAGATAACTCATAGGTCATGAGGAAATGTTTGCAACCATATATCTGATAAGGGACTTGTACCTAGAATATATAAAGAACTATTACAACTCAATAACAACAAAACATAAACAACTCAATTAAAAATTGGCAAAGGATCTTAATGGACATTTTTCCAAAGACAATATACAAATAGGCAATAAGCATGTGAAAAGATGATCAACATTATTAGCTGTCCAGGAAATGCAAAACAAAACCACAGTGAGATAGCATTTCATACCCACAAGGAGGGCTATAATCAAGAAGACAGATAACAAGTCTTGGCGAACATATGGAGAAACTGGAACCCTCATACACTGCTGGTAGGGATATAAAATAGGGCAGCCACTTTAGAAAACAATCTGGCAAGTCCTCAGAAGGTTAAACACAGATGACCCAGAAATTCCACTCCTAGGTATACACCCAAGAGAAATGAAAACATGTGTCTACACAAAAACATGTACACAAATGTTCATACAAGCATTATTCACAGCAGTCAAAAAGTGGAAACAACCCAAATGCCCATCAGGTAAAATGTGGTATATTCATACAATGGAATATTATTTGGCAATAAAAAAGAGTGAAGTACAGGGGCCAGGCCAGTGGCATAGTGGTTGGGTTCGCACACTCTGCTTCAGTGGCCCAGGGTTCACAGGTTCGGACCACAGGTGCAGACCTACACACTGCTTATCAAGCCATGCTGACGCAGGCATCCTACATATGAAATAGAGGAAGATGGGCACAGATGTTAGCTCAGGGCCAATCTTCTTCAACAACAAAAAAAAGAGGAGGATTGGTGGCAAATGTTAGCTCAGGGTCAACCTTCCTCAAAAAAAAAAAAAAAAAAGAGTGAAGTACTGATACTCGCTACAACATGGGTGATTCCTGAAAGCATTATGCTAAGTAAAAGAAGTCAGTGACAAAAAAATCACACATGGTATGATTCCATTTATTTAAAGTTCCCATATAGCCAAATCTACAGAGATAAAAGTATATTAGTGGTTTCCTAGGGCTGAAGGGGGAAGGTAGGAAAGGGAGTAATTGCTCATGGGCATGGGGGTGAAGAAAACCTTCTAAAATTGATTGCAGTGATGGTTGCATAACCAAATATACTAAGAACCATTAAATCACACACTTAAATAGGTGAATGGTATACTATGTGAATTATATCTCAATAAAGCTGTTATTTTAAAAATAAAAGTCAGTGGAAAGGATTCTGTTGAAAGAAAGAGTAAAATAGTTGAAGGCAAAAAGGGATAAATGATAGTCTCAGTGAAGGAGGGATCCAAAGCAGAGGTGGAAGGAGTGGCCTTAGGCAGAAGGACAGAAACTCTGCTTCCCAGAGGGCTGGCGTGGGTGCAGATGTTGAGAGGTTCGAAGATTTGGGTTTGAGAAGATGACTGTTCTCATCTGACAGACAAACAAGAAGACAGAGGGTAGCAGGTGAGAGGTCTGGAGAGAGTGGAGAGGGTATGAGGTGGTTGTGATGGAGAGTGAAATGAGGATCACCAGGCATGCTGCAGGCACATGTTGCCTCACAGTCTGGCTCCCTTTCCCTGCTTCTCCCATTGGTCCTCCACCCAGTTCACGAAGGGCTTCTCAAACACAAGCGTTTACTAGGGGGCAGGGAGGGGAATGGTTGTCAGGCCAATGAGATATGGACAACCTTATTCAGACCTGGAAAACGGAGGGAGAAGGAACGTGAAAAAGAGGAGGAAGTCAGAGTGAAAAGGCAGAGGATGGTGCTGGCCCAGTGGCATAGTGGTTAAGTCCGCATGCTCTGCTTCCGCGGCCCAGGGTTTGTGGGTTGGGATCCTGAGCGTGGACCTACACACAACTCATCAAGCCATGCTGTGGCGTCATCCCACATAGAAGAACTAGGACTTACAACTAGGAGATACAATTATGTACTGGGGCTCTGGGGAGAAAAAAAAAAGAGGAAGATTGGCAGCAGATGTTAGCTCAGGGTCAATCTTCCTCACCAAAAGGTACTTATAAAAAGGCAGAGGAATGGAAAGCTCCAGCCAGGCTGGACTTCACAGAACCAGAGGTTACCCATAAACAGAGCCAGCTTCCTGGGCACGCACCTTGTACAGTTGCTCAGCGCCCTGCGCTTAAAATGGCTCATGTTTGGTTTACTGCTTTGCTGTGACTGTCTTGAAATTCTCAATACTTTTTGAACAAGGGGCTCCACATTTTCATTTTGCACTGGGCCACACACATTATGTAACCTGTTCCACCCTATAAAGAACACTCCCCTTTCCAGAACACAGCCAAGAATGACTACAGAAGCAAAAACGGCTTCTATACAGCTGAAAAAAAAGTGACAAAGCTCAGACTTAGATTAACCCAAGCATGACCCCAGATCGTCTATCTCCCTACTAGCCACCTCCCTAGCCTACTTATTCTTACTTTACACAAAATTTCAATGAGGAACTATGGTCGTTTTATGGTTCAAAAATATTTACTGCCACTCCCTGGGAAGGGGAGATTAAGCTTCCCCACCCCACTGACATCTGGCTCGTCCACGTGATTTGTTTTAGCCAAGGAAATGTGTCACTTCTGAGCAGAAGCTGTAACACACAGCACATGGCTTACCAAGTTTTACTCTTCCTCTGTTACAAAAGCAGTAATGTCCCAGATACAGCTGCTGGGTCAGTCAGATCCTGGAGTGAAGACACCAAGGGGCAATGAATGCTACAGCCCACCTGGGGCGGGATTGTAGCCTGAACAAGAGAAATCCTTGTTGCTTTAAGCCACTGGAATTGCAGGGTTATTTGCAACTGCAACATAATCTAACATATTCTGATGAATACAGAATGGTCTCTGTTTTCCAGGACCACATCAACTTAAAATCAACAAATTGTGAGATCCTAGATGGTTATTCTCCAACCTCTAGAATCCGGCTTTACACAGAATATGTATTTGTGGAATTCATAGCAGGCAATTCCTGTTTGCGCCAAGGAATGTCCAAACTCCTTTGTCTGTACACAGAACTCTCCAAGGTCCATCTTTACAGCTTTATCTCCCACTACCCACTAACCCACTGATTTACTCACTCATCTCTACACGCTTTTCGTTTGTTCATTCATTCATTCATTCATTCATTCTTTTATGCAACATATACTAGTACCTACTTTGTCATGGGGATCGTGTTAGATGCAGAAATGCTACCCAGGCATGGTCTCCCTGCTCTGGTGATTCTGAGTCCCCAGACCTTGATCAGCTCATTTCTCTCTGCCAAGAGCATTGTTCTGACCCCTCTCTGCCTATTTAACCTGCTAACCATCCTTCCAGAAACAGCATAAACCCCACCACCTTCTGCTAACCTGCCCATCACCTCACTTACTCAGGAACACCCTGTCCCTCTTTTCAACTTCTACACCCATCATTTTCTTTTTATTTTTTTTTGAGGAAGATTAGCTCTGAGCTAACATCTGCTGCCAATCCTCCTCTTTTTGCAAAGAAGACTGGCCCTGAGCTAACCCATCTTCCTCCACTTTATATGTGGGATGCCTACCACAGCATGGCTTGCCAAGCAGTACCACGTCTGCACCTGGGATCTGAACCAGCAAACCCCGGGCCGCCAAAGTGGAACGTGCACACTTAACCGCTGAGCCACCAGGCCAGCCCCTACACCAATCATTTTCTTATAAATTACTTGGCAATTCGTTATATCCTGCCTGATGGCCTCTCTCCTATTGTGTTTAGAAGGACTATTTAAATCTCATTACTAAAGCATTTATACTTTTTTCCCTCACATCTTTAAATAGATGCATAGAAGCAGCACATTGCTTAATGCAGACTTAATTAAAGTCAAGTGAAGTGGCTTTATTTATTTTACAAACCCTGTTTACATTTAACTGATATTTCACCTAGAAAAATGGCAATTTCATATGGTTCAACCTCATAGTTCTACTATGAAAAGTAACCTGTTGGCTGTGGAGCTCTCTCCCTCACTTGGGTTTCTCGGGCAGAACACGCAGGACCTGTCCTTGCAGGGGTCCCACTCGCTGCCTCTTCTGCTCTCGTCCTGGACCTCAAAGGTCCCAGCCTCTCTACGTCCCTCAGAGAAAGTGTTGGTAGGTAGCACTAGGAGAGAGAATTGTTTCTGGAACATCAGTTCCTTCCAACCTCCTGACCAAGTCCTTCCCTGGCATCCCGCGTTAGGAACATTTCCCAAGATCCAGCAGAAAGACAAGAGAGAACCAAAAAGGAGAAAATAACATTTGCTAAGCATGTGCTGTGTGCCAGGCACTTGGGCCAAGTGTTACATGCACACATGCCCGTCTCATCCTCCAGGACGAGCTTAAAAGGTGAGGGTCTTCCATCTTCTGGAGAAAGAAACAGGCTTCGAGACATGGAGTGCCATGCTCAAGGTCATTCAGCAGCGAGCACCACTGTCCCCTCGTCTGTGACTCCCACAGAGCATGTCTAACCATTGTTCTGGGAATGCTTTAGGGTTTGCAAAGCTTCTGGTTGTATCTTCGCAACCATCCTGCTCGGCGGGTATATGGTCTCCATCTTGGAGATCTAAAGCCAGGCCCGCCAAAGACACCAAGCCGAGCCTCCCCTATCACACAGAGCATGGCAGGCAGAGGGCTTCAACCGGGCACTCTGGAGTCACTCTGCTCAGCCTGACAGACTTGGCGCGGCTGAGCTGGCAACAGGATGCTCATGCCGTGCAGCTGAATAATGAGAAGCAGCTCGGCCTGAGTGTTAACCACTATCATTTTAAAGCTTATTATTCAGTTATTTCAACTAATTAAGCCTTGAGCGCCGGCCAGCTCAGCTCCCGGCTCAGAGAGGGAAGCTCAACTTCCCCTCCAGCTTCTCTCTCTTGCTGGGATAGTGGAGCTCAGAGCCTGCTGGGAAGGGTGAGGGATGGGGAAGGCAGGGGTGCTCACCCTCCACTGCCAGCACCCACTGGGGACATGGGAGGTCTGGTCCCTGCAGCGGGAAAATCCCCTGACCTTTGTCATCTCTCAGGAATGGGCCGCCTGTTCTCCACAGGCCCAGCAGGGAAGAGCCAGGACTGACCTGAAGCCTGGTGGAAAGCCAGGCGCAGCAAGCTGGAGTCCCGACAGTCTGGCTTAGTCACCGTGAGGGTTTGGAGAATCACCTGCTTCCTCATCTGCGTGCTGTCCAAAATGTAGTGTTACGGCATCCATCGCAAGGCAGTACAGCCTCATGCTGTGCCGGTCCAATACGGTAGCCGTGAGGTGGGTGGAGCTATTTAAATTTGAATTCAAATTAATTAAAATTAAACTAGATTAAAAATGCAGCTCCTCCGTCACACTGGCCACACTTAAGTGCTCAGTAGGGCCCCTGTGTTGGACAGGGCAGCTGTAGCATATCTCCCCCATCACAGGCAGTTCTACTGGGCAGAACTGTCTGATGACTGAGGGTGTGACCCCCAGGTGCCACTCCTGGAGGCAGATCCCAGTGCTACAGCTTCCTGGTGATCTTGGGCAGATTACTTAATCCCCTTATCCTCCGTTTCCTCATCTATAAAATGGGGGATTAGAGGGCCCATTGCATAGAGTTTTACGGATTAAATGAGAAATATATGCAAGACACTTAAGAGAATGCCAAATAATGGGAAGCGCTCAAATATTGGCTCTCATGACATCTATGGGCAGGGCTCACGGGGATACAAGGCTTTCATTTCACAGAGTGATTTTGCACTTGCTCTCTCATTTGCATTTCTCCACGACTCTTTGAGGCAGGCAGGGGCGTGAAGAGTCAGCTGAGCCATTTTACAGAGAGGCAAACCGAGACCCAGGGGTCACGCGACTTCTCGAATGGGTAACAGACTAAGACTTGAACTAAGTTCATAATTCAACTACTGACATTTGTGGTCTCTCGTGGCCAATGTCCTGAATCATCGTGAAATGTCCTAGGTCAGCCTTAGCCTGACCTCAAGAGGCCAGGAACATTCTTCTCATTTTAAGAGTGAGGTTCTGAGACGGAGTTAATCCTAAAGCTCACTAGCACTTACACAGCATTTGCTGTGTGCCAGGTGCTGTTCTAAAAACATACCCATTTAATCTCCATAACAACCCAATGCAGTAGGTACACACTCCCATTTTAGTGATGAGGAAGGGGAAGCACAGAGAGGGTAACTAACTTACCCAAAGTCACACAGCCAGGAAGTGGTGGAGTCAGGACAGGAGAACTCAGGAAGTCTGATGCCAGCCTGGTTCAAAAGACCTTACAGAGGCCGGCCCCATGGCTGAGTGATCAAGTTCACACACTCTGCTTCGGTGACGCGGAGTTCACGGATTCAGATCCTGGGCGCAGACCTACATATCACTCATCAAGCCATGCTGTGGTGGTGTCCCACATAGAAGAACTAGAATGACCTACAACTAGGATATATGACTACGTACTGGGGCTTTGGGGAGAAAATTTTTTACAAAAAGAAGAAGACTGGCAACAGATGTTCACTCAGGGCCAATCTTCCTCACCAAAAAGAAAATAAAAAGATCTTACACTGCTCTTACCCACAACCCAGTACAGATGAAGGAAGCAGGGGAAAGACAAAGCCTCTTTGTTCCCAAGGCCTCTGTCTTTGTCTCCTGCTCTCTTCCTCTATGACCTGTGTCCAAGGAGAGGAGAGAACAGGCTTCTCTCCCAGCCTCCGGGAGCTGCAGGAGGGAGGTGCAGGTGAAGCATTCAGGACACCTGTGTCAGGTGTGTGGCAATGACCTGTGGGCCCAGGCACCTTTCTGTGCCTCTCACTATCAGCCCGTATTCGTTTGCTCAGGCTGCCATAACAAATACCACAGCCCAGGTGGCTTAAACAACAGAAATTTATTTTCTCAGTTTAGGAGGCTAGAAGTTCAAGATCAAGATGTCAGCAGGGTTGGTTCCTTCTGAGGCGTCTCTCCTTGGCCTGTAGAGGCCTATCTTCTTCCTGTGTCTTCACGTCGTCTTCCCTCTGTGCATGTCTGTATGCAAATTTCCTCTTCTTATAAGGACAGTCGTATTGGATGAGGGCCCACCCATATGACCTCATTTTAATTTAATTACCTCTTTAAAGACCCTATTGCCAAATATAGTCACATTCTGAGGTCCTCAGGGTTAGGACTCCAACCCATGAATTTGGGAGTGAGGGGACACGATGCAGCCTATAACACACTGTCTCTCTCCATGCTGCCTGTCCCATTTCTGGGCCACCTGGAGGAGCCAATGGGAGCTGAGTTCTGGGGGCAGAGCTGTGGGGAGCTGGTGGATGCAGAGGAGGCTTCACAGAAGGCAAGTGAGAACTCTGGGAACCAGATGACAGCCTCAACCACCCTCCACCAGGGAGGATGGAGATTGGACCTGACGGGGAGAACATTCTTAACCACGCTGTTTACCAACAACCTTCTCCCTGCCAGACCTTTTAACACATCATTTCATCTAATCCCCTCAACAAGCCTGCAAAGTGGATACTGTTATCCCATTTTATAGACAAGGAAAACAATACTCAGGGTGATTGAAAAACCATCTGGGGTAAGGAAGCCATGGATTTAAGGATCATGGGTCCTAACTTCTCGACCAGCCAAACAATTGGTTCTGTTGGTTGGGTTGTCTGGCTCTTCCCCACCACAGAACCTTCACAGATGCTGTTCCCTTCTGTAGAGGATGCTTCCCCATCTCCATGCTCCATCTGTCTTACTGAATTCCTGCTCCTCCTTCAACTATCTGCTCCAGGATTTCTTCTTCGGAGAAGCCTCCCCTAGATCCCAAAGCCAAGTCTAGTTCATTCGTTATTTGTTCTCACGGCCCCATGATCCTGTCCTGTGCCCTCAGGTTATTCTAAGTCTGGTGACCCCACTGCCACTAGACTGTCAGCTCCTTGACGTCATGGGCCATATCTGTTTGTGGTCACCACAAAATTTCCAGTGTCTAGTACAGTAGATGGCACATAGCAGATGCTCAATAAACACCTATGGAACCGAAAGAATATTCATTCCTCCTCTCAGTGGCCCTACTCAACACTCCTCTCCCTCTGAGACTGTGGCTTCCTTTGTCTCTTCATTCCCATGACAGTTTTTATTTTATCTCTGCATATCTTCACTGAGCTGTTCTTGTTATGTTTATCACCCTCTCTAGACCATGACTCTTTGAAGATAAGGCCCAGGTCCTATTCATTTTTCTCTCCCAGGAGCACAGCTCAAAAACTGGTACAGAGTAAGTAACCCATTGTGAAGTGAGAGGAAGGGTGGAGAGTGGAAATGCATCCTGATGGTGAGATTCCCCCAGCTGATAGTGTTCAGAGAGCCAAAGATGCTTTTTTGGAGAACCAGTGTATCAATTAGGACTCTCAAATAACTGAAAAGTTCAGTTAGCCTTCAGGAATGGTTGGATCTAGGGGTTCACACACAATGGCATCAGGAGTGGCCTCTGTGCTCTCAGCACTCTGTTTTGCTATGTTAGCCTTAGTCAGATTTTCTCTTTGTACTTATTAGCTTCCAAAAGCTCCAGGCCCATATCCTCCCAGCTGTGAGTCCTGTGAAAAGAGAGATTCTGCTCCCCAAGAATTCAAACAAAAGCTTACAAATCAAATCCCATTGGACCAATTTGGCCACATACCCACCCCTGAATCAATCACAGCAGACTTTGAAGAATCAATATTGTGATTGGCCGGGCCTAGGTCACTTGCCCAGCCCTGGAGCTGGGGATTGAGTAAACTCTGCTGAACCTATGGATTTAGAGCTGCTCAGTAACTGGGAGATAAGGCAGTGGGTGCTGAGCAGACAAGACCCACCACTTTCACTCTGACCAGTCTTTACAACTCAGTTCACCCATGCCCCTACGAGGCTGCCAGAAACGCTGCTGCACAGACTCATGGTGATGCTTCCCACACTCTGCGGCTCTCAGATTTAACTTCAGCAAAACACAGCATGGCTTCCCACCATCTTGCTCTCCTTGCACAGCCCAGACCTGTGGACTGCAAAACAGAGACTTCTGGACTACGGTGCCGTGGGATGAGATTCCCCTCACCCTCCCCACCATGCTCTTCACACAGGGAAGGACCCACCTCCAGGAGAGGCACTTAGCTCTGATGCTGGTTTCCTGTCGCTGCCCTTCCGACCAAGACGTCACTGGCTTTGGCTCCCTTCCTGACTTTTCTATTTTTTCTAGTTCCTATTAAGGAGGCTACAGGACCGTAAAAGGGCTTCTCCAGTAACACCAGTGTTTCAGGCTCTATCTCCCTATTGGTTAGAGATCCCCTCACAGATTCAGAGAATGATATTTATTTTTTAAAATATTTTTAGTTTATTGGATGGATGGATGGATGGTTGGATGGATGGAATGCAGGGTAGATGACCTGGTACTAGGTACCTTCAGAACACCCTATCTCCTCGTCTTCTCCTACTCACCACCTTAGGCTCCAGATTACTGTAAGAATAGAAAACACTTTTCTTTGTCCCGAAGTCAGTTTCCCAGTCTTCCCTTATCGTAACAGTGACTGATATTTAACACGGCTCATTTTTATCAGGCACTTAGCCACTCTAGGCACTGACCTAAGCATTCATTCAATCTTCACAACAGCTCCACAGTCTGAGTGTTATTATTGTCTGCAATTTACAGTTAAGGAAACCAAGTCTCAGTAGTAATTTGTCTAACACACACAGCCAGCCAATGGCAGAGCCAGGACTCAAAGCCTATGACTTTAACCACTATGTCATAGGGCCCTGTGAGCAAGGAACCTCAGCTCCATCCACACCAATTTTCTCATTCCTTCTTTAACATGCCCTATCTTTTCTCACGCTGCTCTACCTAGAATAGGGTCTTCCCTCCTCCCCTCTCTGCAGATTGACAGCAGGAAATAAATTTGTCGGGGCAATGCTAGGCTACATTGTTCAACAAATTAACCCCCAAATCTCAGTGACTTATCACAACTAAAATTCATTTCTTGTTCATGTCACAAACTGATGCGGGTCAAGTGGGCTTCCTCCATCCTGTAGGTGGCGTCGAACAGGGGAAGGGAGATGTGGAAGGGGAATCTTGGCTCTTAACTGCCTCAGCCTAGAAGAACCACATGTCATTTCTGCTTACATTTCAGTGACTGTAACCAATGAATATGTGGACATTTGGTGAACACATTCCATCTCGGCCACAAAGAACCACACAGCTCCTGCTAAGGAGCAAGCAAAAGGTATGGACTCAGCCAGCTCAGCCAGCCAATGCAGATGAGAGTGGGGGTAAGGCAAAAGGACCAAGATCCAGGCTGGTGGTTGGAAGTGGGGAGGGATGGATAGACTTATAGGATTAAACAACAACCACAAACTCCAAAATCCAATGCTTGGGCGGTGCCCCATTTCTATTGTCTTGAATATTGCTCAGAAGAAGTAAGCCAACACTGAACTTCTTGGCTAAGACTTGGAGCTCTTGTTATCTAGGTTTGGGGCTGCTAATTACAGGATTTGACCTGAATTAAGGGAACAATGTAATGAGAATAACAGTCCCTGACTTTTCAAACCTTAGAGTTTACAAGTCATTCTCATGGCCATAATCTCGCTTGACCCTCACAATAACCCCCTGACTAGGAATGTTATCTCCATTGTACGGTAAGGAAATTTAGAGAGAGATGATGTAATGGACCAAAGTCACACAAAACCTGTGCATGCTAGAGTACTTCTCAGTGCCAGTTTTTTGAATCCATGCTCAGGGATTCTTTCTTCTACAGCTCAGCTGCCTCCCAGGCAAATTTCTATGGAAATTAACAATGTGGAAATGAGCATCAACAGGATTTAAATTCAAGAGCTTGGGTACTCTGGGCATTCAAAAAGGAGGAATTTAAAAGTGTAGACAGCCTGGGTTTGAATCCCAGCTCTGCCACCAGCTACCAGGGTGATGCTAGCAAGGCTAGCTCACTTTCCACATTTGGAAAATAAGGATCAACTGTGCCTAACCCTTAAGGTTATGGCAAGGATTGAATGGGATAAGGAAAATAAAATGCTTAGCACAATGCCTGGCTCAATATTAGAGCTCAATAATCATTGAATGACGCTGCTGAGATCCTTCTTGGAAACAAAATGATGCCACCATCCCTTCCCCTCTCCCTAGGGCATGATAGTGTCTCACAACATTACACTCTTGGCTTCAGCCAGAGAACAATCTGACCCTCTAACCCAGCTTCCCATGCATTTGCCTGCAAAAAAGGAAGGTTCTTTCCTTTTTAAAAAAAATTTTTTAAACCACTTTATTAAGGTGTGGTCGACATACAAAATGCTGTACATATTTAATGTATACAATTTGATGAGTTTGGAGATAAGTACATACCCGTGAGACCATCACCATAATCTATGCTATGCCATAAAATATCCATCATCTCCAAAAGTTTCCTCCTGCCCTCATTATTTTGTGTGTGTGTGTGATAAGAACACTTAACACAAGATCTGCCCTCTTAGCAATCTTTTAAGTAGACAAAAGTATTATTAACTATCGGCACCACGCTGTACAGTAGATCTGCAGTGCTTATGAGTCTTTTACAACCTAAATGTTGCACCCCTTGATGTACCTCCCCGTTTCTCGCTTCCCCCAGCCCCTGACAATGACCATTCTACGCTCTGCTTCTGTGAGTTTGACCCATATTTTAGCTTTTTCATATAAGTGATATCATGTAGTATTGTCTTTCTCTGTCTGGCTTATTTCACTTAGCATAATGTCCTCCAGGTTCATCCATGTTGCTACAAATAGCAGGATTTCCCTTTTTTTTAAGGCTGAATAATATTCCATTACATGTAAATATCACATATTCTTTATCTATTTGTCCTTCCATGAACATTTAAGTTGCTTCCATGTCTTGGCTATTGTGAACGAGTCTGCAATGGGAGTGCCGCTAATCTCTTCAAGATCCTGATTTCAATTCCTTTGGCTATACACCCAGAAGTGGGATTGCTGAATCATACAGTCGCTATATTTTTAATTTGTTAAGGAACCGTCATACTGTTTCCTTGGTCTGAGAATCAGCACTGGCCATTGTCGCCAATCCCTGGGCCTTCATCTCAATTTTGCTGCCTCCCAGGGTCCCTTTCATCCCAGGCCAGGGTAACTCTCAAAGTGATCCTTTTAGGACAGTGGTTCTCAAAAAGAAAGTGAGGGGTGGAGGGAAGAGGAAGGCACATTCAACTCTTGGGGGTAGGTGAGGCTGTGGACGTTCCAAGAGTCCCCAGGTGATTATGAGATGTGCCACTCTACGCTACTTGAGACCCACTGACTTAGGGGAAGTCCAGAAAAAAGAAATGAGGGGAAACGGGAACCAGCAGGATCCTGTCTGTCTTCACCAGCACCAGGAATGTATGTGAGCTGTTGCTTCCAAGCAGTGTCAGCTCTGCCTTGCAGATGAGCCAATGTTCTGTTTCTGATGCAGCTCTCTAGCCAGTAAACATGGGAACAGGGAAGCTATGAAATGGGCTTTCCTAAAGATTCCTAAAAATAAACCAGGGTAAGGGACTTGTATCGAGAATATGTAAAGAACTCTTATAATTCAATAATAAAAACACAAATCAGAAAAGGATCGGAATAGATATTTCTCCAAAGAAGATATCCAAAAGACCAATATGCAAATGGAAAGATGATCAACATCATTAGCCATCAGGGAAATGCAAAGCAAAACCACAAAGACATACCCCTTCACACCCACTAGGATGGCTAGAATCAAAAAACCAGGTGTTGGAGAGGATGTGGATACATCAGAACCCTCACACACTGCAGATGGGAACGTGAAATGGTACAACTGTTTGCAAAACAGTCTGGCAGTTCCCCAAAGGGTTACACATAGAGTTACCATATGACCCAGCAATTCCACTCCTGGGTATATACCCAACAGAAATGAAAACATATGTCTACACAAAAGCATGTAACAAATATTCACAAAAGCATTATTTGTAACAACCAAAGAGTGAAAACAACCCAAGTGCCTATCAAATAAAATGTAGTCTAGCCATACAAGGAATATTATTTGGCAATAGAAAGGAATGATCCATGCCACAACATGGATGAATCTTGAAAACGTTATGCTAAGTGAAAGGAACCAGTCACAAAGGACCACGTGTGCTATGAGTCTGTTTCTATGAAATGTCTAGAATGGGCACATCTACAGAGACAGAAAGTAGATTAGTGGTTGTCTAGGGATGAGGGTCAGAGGAGGGTAAAAGATTATGGTTGAGGGGTGCAAAGTGTCTTTATGGGGTGACAAAAACGTTCTAAGATTGTGGTGATGGTTGCACAACGCTGTGAATACACTAAAAGTCATTGAATTGGACACTTTAAAGGGGTGATTTGTATGGTATGTGAATTATATCTCAATAAAGCTGTTAAAAAGACAAAATAAATCAGATTCTGCCTTAGGCACCCGCTTTAGGCAAGCACAGCTTCCAAGCCCCTGCAGTCAGTATAGATCACAGACAAAAACAGAACCTTCTGGAAGGCATCATATTGCAAACTCCAGGCCCAGAGGGCTCTTCAGTGGCTACAGCCGGGCATGGTCAGGCTTGCTGAGGCTGGAGGATGCCCTACAGTGCATTGTCACCATGCTCCAAGGAGAGTAGCGCAGCTCTACTAGACTTGGATTGGCTGTGAGCCTGGATGGGGCATGAAGCTCTGCAAGGTCATGCATGGGCTCCAGACCCATAGGCACCTGCTCTAAAGATAAAGAGACAGAGGAAGGAGCATGAGCTTTGGCAACAGAAAGACCCAAACTGGCACCACGTCCCCTCTGCCCATTAACCCCATGACCTCAGGTCTTCATTTGTGAAAAAAATTCAATAATGATGCCTATAATGTAAGATCCCCACCTCCCCGTTTTGTTTGGTTTGGCTCACATTTATTGAAGGCTTACTATGTACTAAGCAAATGCTGTCCATGCATTATTACCTCTTTTAGTCTTCACTGCAACCCTGGACAAAGCTAGGACTATTTATTATCACGCCCTTTTTACAAAAGAGGGGATTGAGGCTCAGAGAAGTCAGACAACTTCTCCATTGTCACACAGCTAGTAAGTGGCAGAGCTACTATGTCAAATCTGTCACTTTAAGTGCCCAACTATACTCCATCCATACAACAAAGATGACATTTCATAATACAGATGAAGAGCTTGACCCAGAGCTGCACCCTCAGAATAGAGTTCCAAGAGCCAGGTGCTAAAGGCCTGCTCCCTGAATGGTGTCCCCATCCAGAGGCCACAGGGAGGACACCTGGTGGTGAGAGGGGAATGATATTGCTTCTGATACACACATCTCTTGAGCATTATGTGCCTGGAGCTGCGTTACGCAATCTCCTTGCACGTGCCAGAGACTGTCCCCAAATATTCCACGTGTTCCCCTCTTCAGGAATTGCTGATAGGGAGGCAAAGATGTGTGGGAGGAATCACACCCTTACCAGAAGATGCCTTTTGCTTCTGGGGTCTGGGGGAGGCAGAGAATTAACTGACAACTGGCCCAAAACCGAGCAGAGACGCTCTAAAGGAAGGACCAGAGGCTGCAGCCAAGGCAGCCTGTGAAGCAGCCAGTGGGCTCAGCAAGGCAAATTTTCTTGCCATTTCCCATCCAGTCAGAAGATTAAACTTGGCCCTCCCAAATCTAGCCACTTCTCACCCTGTGTTCCACTTATTGTTGCTACATAACAAATTAACCGAAAATTTAGCACCTTACAACAGCCGTTTTATTATATGCCTGTGCTCTATGGGTCAGGGGTTTGGGCACGTAATGAGGTAAATGTGGCAACCAGGGGGATGACTTGTCTCTGTTCTGTGATGTCTGGGGTCTCTACTCTGAAGACTCAAAGGCAGGGTAATGATTCTGATTCCAATTCCAATGTGGGGGGGGGGGTGGTTTTCCCCACACCACCAAGCAATTCTCCATCACCAGCTGGGTGTCCTACAATTCAACTCAATTCTAACACTGTCTACCCAGAAACAGCATCAGATTCCATAGGCTAAGCGCTCAGTACCACAAGAGTGCCCCCCACCAACTTCAGACGCCAGTCTACCAGTCACAAGCCCCGGTTGTCACCTGTGCTTCTGACCTTCTGGCTATAGATGGGAGGTTCCAATGACCCCCTCCATGAGTTTGATTAATTTGCTGGAGCGGCTCTCAGAACTCACTGAAACAATTTACTTACTAGATTACCGGCTTGTTATAAAAGGATATAACTCAGGAGTAGCCTGATGGACAAGACGCATAGGGCAAGGTATGAAGAAAGGGCATGGAGATTCCACGTCCTCTCGGAGAGCACCATTCTCCCCAAATCTCCACATGTTCACCAACCTGGAAGCTCTCCGAACCCGGTCCTTTTGGGTTTTTATGGAGGCTTCATTACATAGGCAGGATTGGTTAAATCATTGACCATTGGTGATTGAACTCCAACTCCTCCCCCTTCCCCGGAGGTTGGGAGGCCGGACAGAAATTTCCAACCCTCTACTCACATGGTTGGTTCTCCTGGCAACCAACCCCCCTCCTTAGGTTCCAAACACTTCATTTACATAACAAAAGACATTTTTATTGTTCTCATCACCTGGAAATTCCAAAGCTTTTAGGAGCTCCATGCCAGGTGACATTCAAGGATAGACAAAACTAATCTGTAGTCAGAATAATAGTTACCTGGGGTGGGCTGCACAGAGGGACAAGGCAGAGAGCCTTCCCAGCTCTGGGATCTTCTATATCTTGATCTGAGTGGTGGTTACACAAAAGTATTCATACGTAAAAATCCGTTAAGTTCTACACTTAAAATTCCTGCACTGGACACACTAGGTCAATAAAGGATTTTAAAAAGAATTATCCAGAGCGAGGACCCTACCTCCATCCCTGCCCCTAGCCAACTTTCCATGCCCCAGAAAAGCAGATTCCTAGGCCTCCTCATCCTGGCCAGTGGACGGAGCAAGGAGGCTTTCTCCAGGGGCAGGGGCCATGGTTCCACCCCCTCCTCTGGGCCTTCTTCCCCCACTTCCTTCTCCGTTTCAGAATCCCAAAGTTGGTGCTGGAAGGGTCAGGCCCTTAGCAATTTCAGTCCAACTCTTCATTTCATGGAGGAAGAAAGCAGGAAGCAGAGAGGTGGAGGGACTTGACTGTGCACCCAGAGAGGCAGCATGGGAGCTCACGCCTCCCCAGGTCCCAGCCCAGGATGCCAGCACCACTGCAGGGCCCAGGCTCCTCTGACGCCCAAGGATGTTGAAAGGCCTAAAGGCAGAACTCCGCTCCTTTTTCTTTCCATGTGGCTGAGCTCTCCCTTGCCCATCAGACTCTGCTTGGTGAGGTCTTTGTACAACCATGCCCATCCAGATGGGAATTTCTGGAAAGCAGGAAGCTTTGCTACTTGATAAGTTTCCAGGACCCACCCAGCTGGGTGGGGCTCCCACAGAGCCAGGGCAGGGAGCCAATGCTGGCCCCTCCTTGGGGCGTGGCCCCAGTGACCAGCCCTGAGGGCTGTAGGCCTGAGAGATCTCACCACTCCCAGAATTACCAGACCATCGGGACAGGAAGCCGAGATGCTTTCGCTTTCCAACTGGCCTTCCGAAGCCAGAGCAGGTGCCAGCATTTTTAAAATCCTAAATTTTAAAGTCCAACACTGATGGTCAAGGCCTTTCCTAATCTGGCTCTGTCCACTCCACCCCCACCCTCCCATCCAGGCCCATTTCTCCCCTCTTCCACATCTACTCCTGTTATGGGCTGAATTGAGTACCCCCTTCCCCAAATTCATATGTTGAAGTCCCAACTCAAGTACTTCAGATTGTGACTGTATTTGGATATACGGCCTTTAAAGAGGTAATTAAGGTTAAATGAGGTCGCATGGGTGGGCCCAAATCCAATACAACTGGCGTCTTAATAAAGAAGAGAAGTTTCGGACACAGACACACACAGAGGGAAGACCATGTGAGGACTCGCGGATGGCGGCCATCTGCAAACCAAGGAGAGAGGCCTCAGGAGAAACCAATCCTGCCAGGACCTTGATCTTGGACTTCCAGCTTCCGTAACAGTGAGAAAATAAATTTCTGCTATGTAAACCACACGGCCTATGCTATTTCATTATGGCAGCCCGAGCAGACTAACACAACTCCCTTCGTCAGAGTGTCCCACATTTTCAAACTCGTCCTTTGCCCAAGCTGAGGCCCCCACCCAACCAGGGGTGCAGTTCCTTCCCTCTTCCCAACCCTCTGACAAACTCCACCTTCCAGGCCTTGCTAACTGGTCAATGACATTTCCCTTCAAGCTCCCCTGAGTCAGCAAATTGCTCTGCACAGTCCATATGTCACCATTATAATCTCTATGACACCATATTTTGGTTTATCTCCTGTAACCATCTCCCATGCCAGACTTTGAGCCTGAGACAGCGGCCGTACCTGACTCATCTCCACAACCCCAGCATCAATAACACATGACTCAGTAAAACGTCTGTTGGACTGAACTGAATCAAGGAGTTTGCTGGGTGCCTCAGCATGGCCCTGGCAGGGTCTCTGGCCTGCAGACCCCACGGCTTCCCCTTCGGTGCCTCTGCCCTGCTTTCTGCACAGGCTCTAAGAAAGGCTATAAGGTGAAAATTAGCACCGCCTTAGAGATTTTATATTCTAAAACAAAAACCGGGGAGGGCAATGATTACCCCAAAGATACGGGTTGTTAGTGATGACAATGCAGGCTGCCAGGGGCTGAAAATTAGCAGGATTAGGGGAGGGAAGACTTCCCCAACTTCCCAGCACCCCAAAGCTGGAGTCAGTGGCTCCTTCTCATGCTGGGCAAAACCGGCCCTTACCTGTCTGTAAATCTGAGGAAGTGTGTGTGTGCCTGTGTGTGTGTGTGTGTGTGTGTGTGTGTGTGGTGGGGGATGTGTCTAGGGATGGAAAAGATCCCGAACTCACCTGTATGGTGAAGCAGGGATAGAGGCTTCTGGTACCCTGGAGAAAGAGCAGCATTTGAAGTTCAGACAGACCTGGGATTTGAAGCCTAGCTCCTTTGCTGCCAGCCAATTAAATGAGCCAATTATTTAGATGAGAGGGCCCAGCATAGCTCCTGGCCTTTGGCAGGTGCTCTTCATCCACAGGATGCTGTCCTTCTCCTGAAGTCTGTCTTGCTCTAGTGCTGAGCTGGGAGCACAGAGGCATCCTGTTTGGGGCCAGGCTGGCAGGGGTTAACAAGAGAAAGGCGGGTTGTTTCTGGAAAACAAGAGGCTGGGTCAATAGATCTGAGGCAGCAGCCATTGATCAGTGAGGGCAAAGGCTCCCGTGGGGAGTTGCCAGCCAGTTTCTCTGAAACATGAGAGCAGATCAATCTGGGAAAGCCAGGCTGTGGTGTGCCTGTCCTGGGGTCAACATCCTCAGAGCACAGGGCTTCCTCTTCCCACCCCCAGGACTGCTGGGGATCAGACTCAAATCACTTGGTGTGAGAGCTGGAAGGGACCCCAGTTATCCTCCAAGTCAGTTCTTAATCTGGGGTTCATGTTAAGAATTCAGCCATCTGTGAACTTGGATTGAGGAAAAAGATGTTCACTAATCTGTAACTGAAATTCAGTATTTCTTTCTATTTTAAACACAAGCATCAACCCACAGTAGAATTAGGAGTACCTACGTCTTTGTCACTAAGAATAATGACCGATTTTTTCATAGCTCATTAGTCATTGAAGAATTCTCAAAACATTATTAATATTACTACTTGCAAATTGCAGCAGTGGTTGGACCTACCACTAGACCTTGTTTAATGTGTTACTACATAAACCATGTATTACTATATCACAAACTTGTTTTTTAATATTTTAATAGCTGTATTTTAGTATAATTAGTTTCCTTTGTGATCTATGTATTTTATTTTACAAGCCTGCCCAAAGGGCCCATGGCACAAGAAGGGTTAAGAACTCCTATACTGGTTCAACATCCATTGTAAATGGGGAAACTAAGGCCCAGAGCAGACAGTGTTTTCCTGAATGGATGGATGGATGGACAGATGACGGATGATGGATGGACAGATGACGGATGATGGGTGGATGGATGGATGGATGGATGATAGATGGATGTACAAATGAAAAGATAGCATAGTAATAACAATAATGCTCATTGACTGCGCACCCTGAACTAAACATTGTTTTAAGTAATTTAAGCCTTACAACAGCCATGAGGAAGATAATGTTATTGTCCCCAAAACAGGTAAGAAAACTGAGGCATAAAGATGTGAAGTGACTTACCCAAGGCCACATAGGTAGTAAGTGGAAGAGGCATGATTCGAACTCCTGAGCCTGTACCCTGAACCTCCCTTCTCCATGACTGCTCTTAACCAGTCCAGTTGAGCATGGTTTAGTGCTGAGCTCTGGGATCACAGACCAAGGTTTGAATTCCAGCTCTGCCACTTGCAAGCTGTGTGATTGGACAACGCACTCCACTTCCACAAATTGCAGTTTTCTCATCTACAACATGAAGACACTAGCATCATCTCCATCGTTGGGTCGTATGCGGACTAATATGACATGGAGAGCATTTAGGACAGTGCCTGGCACATAGTAGTGCTCAATAATTTTGTTTTACTTGATGAAACCAAGGCACAGAACCATTTAAAATGGTACTATGCACCTACATGCTAAGATCTCCAAAAATTAAGAAAACAAAAGTGTAGAGGTTAGAACCCAGATCCCATCTCTTGGCAAGACTCTCAGGTGTCAAGAATTAACAAGCACCCCTTGGAATTTTGCTTTCCTTTTGGGAGTAAGGGGGAAAGGTTGCAACTGGAAGCAAACATGAAACTGCCAGAGTTAGTGACTTCCTTCCAAACGGCACGGTGTGAAAAGGGAGGAAAGAGGAAGTTCACAGTGGAGAAACGTGACAAATGCCACCTTGGCCAGCTGATCAAGGTTAAAATCAACAGTAAGTCACACTGATAGCATGTACCTTTGATATGAGAACGGCACTTCACTTCTCCCTCCCGAAAACCTATAAGCCCTGTCTAATCGCAAACTCAAATTGAAGGACAGTCTACAAAATACCAGACCGGTACTCCTCAAAACTGTCAATGTCACCCAGAAGAAGGAAAGTTGGAGAAATTGTCCCAGTCTAGAGGAACCTAAGGGGACATGACAACAAAATGTAATGTAGTGTCCTGGAGGGGATCCTGGGACAGAAAAGGAATATTAGGTAAAATCTAAGGAATGTGACTAAAGTCTGGACTTTAATTAATAATAATGTATCAGTATTGCTTCATTAGTTGTGATTTAAAAAAAAGTAATGTGGGGCCGGCCCCATGGCCGAGCGGTTAAGTTCGTGTGCTCCGCTTCCGTGGCCCAGGGCTTCACCGGTTCGGATCCTGGGCGCGGACATGGCACCGCTCATCAGGCCACATTGAGGCGGCATCCCACATGCCACAACTAGAGGGACCCACAACTAAAATATACAACTATATACTGGGGGGATTTGGAGAGAAAAAAGCAGGAAAAAAAAAAGATTGGCAACGGTTGTTAGCTCAGGTGCCAATCTTTAAAAAAAAGAAAAAAAAGAAACTAATGTAAGATATTCACACAAGGGGAAACTGGCTGTGGGATTAGGGGACCTCTCTGTACTATTTTTGCAACTGTTCTGTAAATCTAAATCTACTCTAAAATAAAAAGTATTCTTTTCAAAAATGTTAACAGTGTATCTGGGTGGTGAGGTTATGGGCAATTTCTCAATTTTGCTTTCTAAGTGGTCTGCAATTAATATATTCTGCTTTTGTCATCAGAGAAAAATTTAATAAACTTTAAAAAAAACCAATGAATGGGTGTTCGGCCCTCTGGAGACACAGTGATGTGTGACATGTAAATACAAGTATAGAGTCCTTGCTTGGGCAGCAATTAAAACCCACTTTATCATTCTGTGCCCAGGAGCTCTGGCCGCCAGGGCCTGGCACTCTCCCCAGGGTGAGGTGGGGTGCCGCTGAAACCTGCCAGCACTTTTCCTGTCTGCAATGGGCTCTTGCTGGCAGGGGAGGGGTGGGGAGGCAGAGAAGCTGCTGCAGTGGCCAAAGGGCTTGTCCCAGGTAAGCCTACACATCTGGCTCAGGGAGCTCCAGAGGCACATCAGCCTCAAGAAAATCCTGTCCATCCACCAGCTTCCAGGCCAACATCAGCCTGCTCTGGGCCATAGGCCTAGGAGGCAGAACTGAAATAGTCCTCTGCCCCCATCATATAAATAAAAGAAAGACGGACAAGACAGCCAGGACTACTTGCTTTGTCCCAGATAGGTCCATTCACCATCATTTAGACCTTAAATGGTTTTCTGTACAGCAGATACTCTATTATTACATGTCTTTTAAAGCTGAGGCTCAGAGAGGGTCCCTGAGGGTCAGAAGCAGAGGATAAACTCCAATCTGCTCACTCTCCCTGTCTGTAACCCTCTCAGGGATGGGCTGTGAACCATAGTGGATAGCTGGACCACATGTGGGCGACAGGATGCTGGAGGAAGTACTAACAGTAGGCAGCAACCCTTCAGGAGATTTCCTACAGCACCCCACCACTACCACACAAATACCAACAGCACCAAGGCCAAGGGCCAGCATATCCTTAGGCTCGACTTCACCTCAAACAGCAATTCCAACTTTGGATCATAGGGAACATGGGACTGCCCCCTGGGCTCCACTTCTGTTCAGTTCCCAAAGGCTTCCTCCATTATCTGGTATCCAATTCATATGTGGACAGGCTCTTGATGAAGGCCTCAGAAGCAAGGAATAGGGGAGAGATGGTCTTGAGAAATTTCTAATTGTAATGGGATTGGGACCAAATTCTCTAAGAGTTATCAACACACACCCCAGGAAGGCTCAGAGTTGTTGCCTTCAAAGCTGTCCAAAGCTGTTCAAAGCTGTATACATCCTAGTGACTCTTCCACAGCTCACTCAACTCTTCAGAAATTGCCTTCAGAGCCACCTTTGACCAAAATTGATCAGCCTGCTGATTACCCAAAGTATTTCCCAATATGGGTATCCAAGTGACTTTCAGCTGTTTCCAAAATCCAAATCCAGGTTCAAAAGATCAAGACCTGCCCCCCCTGAGGCCCCACCCAAGAACCCCAGGCACAGTCTGAGAAACGGCTGCATGACAAGAACATGACTTTCCCAGTTATGTTTATTGCCAGACACCTGCCTTTAAGGTCAAAGCTTGTGTGTGTTGCCCCCCTATCCCTGACTCCTGACAAAGGCCCTGAACGATTCCCCAGACAGAGGGAGAGTGTGGGACACCCCCGCCCACACACCAGTTCTGGCCTGCCTTCCCCAGAATTGGGGCCCATCTCTTCTCCCTCTCAGCAGAGCTTGGGCACGGAGACTGGCCCTGGCTCCATTTGTCCCACTAATGAGTCTTAAGTGTTTGGCTTGGGATCCTGCCAGTCCTACTCCTAAGGGGAGGAGGGGATGGGAGAGAATGGGACAAAGCTCACGCCAGCTAGGTTCTGCGGGGCCCCAGGTGGGCTGGTACAGGGGCTGCATGGCACAGACTCACCCAGGGGTGCAGCCAGGCACCCACGTGAGGCCCCTGACTTTCCTTCTCCTCCATTTCAGGGGGCTTCCAAAAATGCAGATTCCTGGGCACACCTACTAGATTGGAATCCTGGGAGTGGACCCAGGAAGGTGCATTTTAATAAGCGCCCTAGGAGACTGTGACGCATGGTGAAGCTTAAGAACCACTGTTCTAGGAAGTCACTGATGGGAATTACAGGCTGGTTTATGAAATTGTATATTCACGCATTTTTCTAGAGTCCACAGCTTTGGTCAAATTCGCGAATTAGGTCAACAGCCTCCATACCCCCGCCAAAAAACCAAAAAGCTAAGAAGCACTGATGAATGGGATGACTTCTAAATTCAGCTGTAGCTCTGACCTGCCACAACTCAGTGACACTGTTCAGGCCCCATCAAGGTGAGGCCACAGGAGCCTCTCCTTTTACCAAGTCTCAGGGAAAGACAATACCAGCCCTGAAAGAGGCTGTCGAGTCTGGGGAAACCAGGGTAACAGAGAACTAGGCTGAGGGACAGTAGGAGGCCAGGGGCTTGGGTGGGGAAGACCAGAACCTGAGGGACATTCCAGAATGCATGGGCTGAAAGGACCCTTAGGGATCACAGGAACAAAGCCCCCTAGCAAGAAGGGTGAATTTTCACCAATATCTGGTCCTCTCTCTCTGACCACACAGCTAACTACATTTCCCATCTCCCCTGCAGTTAGCAGGGACCGTGAGTTGAATTCTAGCCAATGGAGTGCGGGTCTCCCACAGGATCCTCCCCTCTTTCCATTGGATGCTTTGCGGGACTCTAAGGCCCCTGCAGATGGCTGAGGCACAACAAGGAAGGGGCCTGGGTTCTGAATGACTGTGAGGCACAGAGTATCCCCACCACCAACCCACCCTGGGCTGGGCCATGAATGGAAAATAAACCTGTGTGGTAAGCTACTGAGACTCAGGAATTGTTTGAATCAGCAATCAGCCTACTATAACCAACACACCCTCTCTAGGGACACTGAGCCCAAGAGCGCAAGGGAAGTGACATTCAACATCAGAGTGTGCTCCTGAGGGGCCAGGGCTAACCAGCATTTCCCAAGAACAGCCTTTGATGAGGGGAGGGGGAGCCATGACCACACACCACAACCTGGGCAGCACCAATTCCCAAAAACCTTTATTGTTTTAAGTGGCAAAATGTTATTGGTCTCTTTGGGGCACCTGGCAGGGCGGAAGGAGACCGGGGTTGCGGCTGGGCTCCGCCCATTACAAAAATCAAAGGCTTTCATAAAAAATGCTATAAACTGGTATCAAAAGAAAACCCAAGGGAGGCTGGAGGAGGAAGCAGAAAGGGATGTGGGAAGAGCGGAAGGGAGGGAGGGACAAAAACCTTCGACCACTAGTGACTGAATCCAGGCTGGGAGGGAAGGTGTGGGGGGAAAGTTGGAACGGTGATACAAAGTGCATAAATGTGCCTCCCCAGACGCTCCTCAGAGGTGGATGGGGGACAGAGGCTGCAGCCTGGGGCATGGTGGGGCTCCAGCCATCTCCTCGCTGGGGTCCCCACAGGAAAGGGCACTGCCTGAGACTGCCGGATGGGAAGTACCTGCAACGGGAGGGGAGAGAATGGGTCAGGGGAGGAGAGCGGGGGAGAGAGGAGACGCTTCGGCTTCCTCTCCCTGTGCCCATCCTGCATCCCCAAGCTGAGCCCAGTGCTGGGGACCTTGAGCCTGCTGAGTGCCCCCAGGGGTCCCAGACCAGAAGAGTGGCTGAGCACACTTAGGGAGGAAGGCATGGATGGAAACCCTCCTCGTCCATCCCAGGCCAGACAACAGCCTGCTCTGTGTGCAAAATCTAGGGGAAGCCAAGGGACCCAGGCAGTCCTGGAGCTTGGCTTCACCTGCCTGCTTCCAGCCTCAGAGAGAAAGGAAGATGGGGTGCCAAGGGCTAGAAGGGGGATGGGAGTGGCTCCTAAGTCCTCCAGGGCAGGCCCTACTCACCCTGAACCCCACTCCCCAACCCCAGAGAGCCCCGAGCCCATGAACCTGCCCTCACCTAGTGACTTCTCAGACCTTCTTCTTCTTCAGCTTCAGGGCTTGCAGCCAGTTGGGTGACGATCCTTCTGTCCTAGAAGGCGGAGGGTAAAGGTCATAAGGAAAACTTGAGGAAAGCTGAACAAAATGAGGAGTGGAAGGGATAGAAGCCCCCAACCCCCACTCACAACCAGAAGAGGCAGCCTGGAGCCTGGCTGCAGAGACCAGAATGCTGCTACCAACTCAAGAGAGTTAATTTGGGGCATGTCAACCTCCTCCCCGAGCCTCAGCTTTCCTCTTCTGTAAAGTGGAGTTTCCCCTTTCAGGCCAACACAGTCAGGTCAGTTGATGCCCACAACTCGGGTCACCTACCCTGAGGATTTCTCTGGCTTGGGAGGTAACACAAGGGGCTTCCCCAGCCCTGGGACCTTGCAGGATTTGGAGCGCTGGACCGCAGACTCCTTCTGGCCAGACCTGCTCTCCACTGGCTCTCCCTCCTCAGCTGAGCGGTTCCGGGAGCGCAGCTTGGCCTGAGAGACAAGTTCAGGTGCAGACAGACGTCAGAGTGACAAGCAGGAGGATTCAGAGAGCTGGGCCTTCTCCCAAGAGTATGTAGTGCCCAGAATCAGGCACAGACCCCTTTGCAGTCCTTTTACCCAGATGGATGGAAAGTCACTTAAAAACAAGCTTCCCCCAAGAGCTGAGGCATGCCTCGCACACAGTAGGCCCTCAAAAATATACTGTCAAACTGAATTCAGACTAATTGGACAGGACAAAGCCAGTGGTGACTTCCCACTCCTGTGACTTGGCTCACTCTTCCATCTGCCTGGAATGCCTTCCTGCCACCCCACCCCCCAGAGCCAACTCCCATGCATGCCTCAAAGCTAAAACCAAACGCTTCTGTGAGGCCTTCCCCAATCTACCCTCCCATCCTCAGGCACCTACTGTTAAGAAATAACTTCTCTCTCTCTGACCAAGCTCAGCCTTTATTTACCTCTACCTCCCAGTGACATTGAACTTCTCCCTTCTCCAGAGCTAATTATGGCCACGGCTCGTGTACCTCACTACCCTGTGAAGTTCTGGGACATGAACACACCTTGTTCTTCCTTCCATACCACTTAGCACATAGCACAGGATCCAGTGGGGCACAAAGGGATCTTTGGGGGCCCTTCCTGGAGAGCAGAATGAGAGGAGGAATGGGAAGAAGGGGATGGGGGAACGAAGAGAAAGCTGGACGCAAGGTGGCTAGCAGGCCAGGTGGCTGGATGTTTCTTGAATGATCAGATGGTACCTTCAGGGCTGATGGGCTCAGGCCAGGAAAGAGGTTGACTTTCAGCCCCTTGGTGCCCAAGGACATCCGTGTCCGGCGGTTCTGAGGCTCCTCCACTACCTCCTCATCTGAAGATGGCACCCGAGAAGTTCGTGGCTCTGCAAGGACCCAGAGAGCGGGCTCAGCTCAGGCAATAAATTCAGACCTCCCCACCCCAGACAGGGGCACAGATGTCATCAAACAATACTCTACCTGTAGAGTCCTGGAACAGCCGTGCGTCTGAGTCTGCCGCCTCCGAGAGGCCCAGGGTACCCCCCGGCCGGATGGCCGGGGCCCGGTGCCCACGCTTGCGCCCCAGATTGGCACGGCTCCGATACATGGCACTGTCGAGGATCTCGGTATCCTGCTCAGGACAATGGCAACACCGCTGCCACCTCTGCCCCGTGGTCCTGTCCCACCCCAGAGGAGCCCCTCCACAGCAGCTGGCCATGAGCGGATCCCTCCCTCAGTCTGGAGCTCCCTGTTTATATGACTACCCGCTTTCTGCCTCCCAGCTTTCTGCCTCCCAGACCGAGACTGCTCAGGGCTCCTCGCAGCTAAGGGAAACCCCAGGGACGAAGCTCTGGCTCCACCACCTGCAGTGCCCCTACAACAGCACCCTACTGCCCTAGGCTCACCCTCCACTGACCTCAATGAAGGAGAAGTCCTGACTGGGGGACCTGGGCGGAGGGTCTTGAGGGGGCCGCTTCGGGCCCTGCTTGCCCTGCCCGGCCCCTGCAGGGCCCCACGTGCCATCCACCTCGTCTGTCCGGCTGGCTTCGCCATCAGGCTGGGGCCTCCAGGAGGGCACAGGGTCCCTGCTAGGCTCCAGAGGCTCCCCTAGGTCAGCACCTGCTGTGGCTCCTTCCTTCTCTAACAGGTCCCTGAGGCCAGAGGCTGCTGACTCCCTCCGGGCTTCTGCCTTGGAGCTGCTGGCAGCCAGCATCTCCTCCAGGAGGCCCTGGGAGCCAGAGGGCGGGGAGCGGGCTGGGCACCCGCCGGAGCTACAAAGCAGACAGAGCAGAGGACACGGTCACCGTGAGGTACACCTCCCTCCCCCGAAGACCCCCTTATAGGATCTGACTCCCCTCTCCCCCAACCTCTCCCTCCTTTCCATGCTT
This sequence comes from Equus caballus, assembly GCF_041296265.1. Lineage (NCBI taxonomy): Eukaryota > Metazoa > Chordata > Mammalia > Perissodactyla > Equidae > Equus > Equus caballus. The sequence continues at coordinate 25,319,218 of NC_091695.1, forward strand.
TTCCCAGACTCCTTCAGGAAGGACACAGTCAGAGCCTCTCACAACACAGCCACAGAGGGGACAAGCTAGGCCAGGCCAGCAGTTCAAATCCTAGGTCTGCCACTTACTGAGACTCTGGATGAGTCCCCTCACCTATAAAAGCCGTGGGGTCCTCTAACTTTATAGAGCCACTGAGGACATGAAATGATAATCAGAAGCACCTAGCATAGTGCCTGACTCTCAGGATGTGTCCTATAAAAACAGCTGTTACTGCTGCTGTTGCTGTTGATGCTGTCAACGTGTCCCTCCCAGGGGCACCTGCTTTGATGGCCATGCTCCTTGAGATAAGCCAGGTCCTGGCCCACCTACCTGTCTAATCTCCTCAGCCCTCGCCCCCGACGTCTTCCCTCCCTATGCCCCAGTCTCACAGCACAGGCAGGGACTCCCAGAGCATGCCAGGCCCTCGCAGGCTGCTGTGTATCTGGACAAGCTGTTCCCCGCCTAGAAAGATCCCCCACCGCCCCTCCACTCACTCTCCCTGCACTTCAGTTCCTCTTCTGAGGCTCGCCTGCTCCCTTCCCCCAGCCACCACTCCTCCTCAGCTCAGCGAGCCCTGGGCTCCCACCTGTGCCAGCCCCTGGCCCAGAGTCTGTGGTTCTCTGTCCCCACTGCCCGTCTGTGAGCTCCTCAAGGGCAAAGATAGGGCCCCCTCTCGCCTTTGTGCCCCCAGCACCTGGCCCACGGCCTGGTCAGGAGCAGGACTAAGCAAATGTTTGCTCAGTGAATGAGAGGCTGGGTCACCTTGCACCTCGATGCAGCTTATGTGTCTTCTGCCTGCCGCTCCCATAAAACACGACACAAACACACAGGCACAGCACACCACATGATCTAACTCATGTACCTCACATAAGAAGCCTGTGTGTTGTCCAGCTGCCACCCCCTGAAATACAGACACCCTGCACACACTCACAGCACACCTCATACAGGGGTGGGAGGGCACTGTTCGTCTGTCATTCCCTCCAGAGATGCCTAGTACCCACTCTCATAAGCACAGCAGAGCCATACCACACACACACACACACACACACACACACACTCCATCACTCGGGTGTGGGAAAGGCTGGCACGGCAGTGCGTGGAGCCAGGCAGGACTGGAGGGGAGGAGAATGAGGCAGGTGAGTCAGTACCAGGCAGGAAGGGGGGAGAGCGGGAGAGAACATGTGTCAGTCTGTCCTTCCACAAGCTGCTGACAGATGGAAATTAAAGCGGTCTGGGGAGGGAGGGTGGAGGGGGAGGCAGCAGCAGAAGTGCAGCAAGGCAGTGGAATCGGGAGCCGCCAGCCCTGGATGGGGGCCAAAGCCAGCTCACCCTGCTGCCTAAAATCAAGGAGGCCGGGAGAGAGAGGGGCGGTGTCAGCACCCCAACCAGCCTGAGGAGGCCCTGCTCCAAGCCTCTCCCTGGGGTAGGGCAGAGAGAAGGCTGAGGGCAGGCCGGGAGAGCTAAGAGGATGTGAAACAGCGGATGGGTGGATGGAAAGATCCATATCCAGAGCAAGACCTGGCCCTAAGCCACAAGGGCAGAGGGAACGGGAGGAGCTTGATGGGCTGGGGAGGTGTGGGGGCCATAAGGTGGGGAGAGCACTGGGGTGCAGTGTGCATCTAAGCCTGTCTAAACCCACTCACCCTCTCCCCATCTCAGGAGAAGCCTTCCTACTTCTGAGCACCCAGAACACCTACAACCTGAGCTCCTCACTAGCTCTCCTTGCAGGGAAGTGGGACAAAGGAATGGTCAGGAGCCTGTGCTAGGCACTGCCACTCCAGTATGGATATGGGCTCCATCCCATACTATGCCTGTGGCCTTGGCAAAGTTACTGATGTACTCCAAGCCTCAGTTTCTTCATCTGTAAAATGGGGATAATAAAAGTACCCAACCTTTGCTCGGTGTGTTGGCAGAAATATGTGCCCGGCACATACTTAGCACTTGAAAAATTTTTAGGATAATCACCATCATCAATACAGGTTCTTGGCCTGAGGACCTGTCTCATCTTATACCATCTATAGGCCTCACCATGTCTGGACATGGCATATCCTGAGGGCCTGGACTCTAGCCAACTCCACCCCCCACCACCACTCCAGGTGCAGACTGGTAAACGGCATGCAGAAGATCTGCAAAACATCAGCTTCCCAGTGTTCTAGGCTCCAAATCCTGAAATGAGGGCGGTTCAGGCTGGAGCTGGAATGACAGGTCCAAAGGGGCAGCAGCTTGACCCCAGAGAGAAAAGCAGAGAACCCAGAGAGATGACCACAAGGCTGGGGCCTGAGGGAACAAGGAGGAGGCCACGATCACAGCTGTGGGCCTTCTGCAAGTCCCACTGCCTCTCTGGGCCTCCAACTTCCCATCCATGAAATGAGGGAGCTGGCCTCAATGATCTGAGGGTCCTCTCAGATTCTATGAAGGCCCCAAAATGACTGGGAGGTTTCTGCATCCCTGGGGCCCAGGGGGTTGGGCAGGAGATGACCAGGAGGCCAGAGAGAGAAGAAGGCAGTCCATCAGCTCTCAGGAGACCCAGGAGAGCCTCCCACCAGGACAAGGTGGCCCTAGACACAGAGGAGGGGCCTGACCTCTCCCCACATGCCACCCACCCCCATGCTTGTCTGGTCACAGCTGTGCTGGACAGCATTCCAGTCAATGATCACCATCAGGGGTACCTTTATCCCACACAGGGATGATGACAAAAATGTCCCCAGGGGCCTCCCTTTACGGACAGCTCACATCCATCCAAATTGAAACAACAGCTACAACTACAGTTAGAGAGTAGGTTTCTATCACAACAGCCCTGTGAGTATTAGGAGTAAATTACTCTCAATTTACAGAGGAGTTGCAGGCCCTGAGAAGAAAAGGAACTAGCCCAAGGTCACAGAGATGGTGACAGAATCAGGACCCAAACCTGGCTGAGGGGCCCAAAGCCAGATGCTCTGAACTAGCCTCAAGGACTTCTTGTTACCAGGGGAACCTCCAAAACTTCCTTTAAAGAGCAACTTTCCAGAGTGCAGAATTTCCCTAGGTCAGACGTCAGAACACTAGCTCCTTGAACAGTCAAACAAGTCTGGGAAACACTTTGTTAGAGAAAGGGAAACATGTTTCCTCATTCCTGTGCTTTCATGCGCTAATTCACGCTAATACACAGACACTCTGAGTCGCTGCATGGCCACAGAGTACACAACATTTTCCAACGTATAACACAGCCTGAAAACCAGGGCGTTTTAAAGGCGTGATGCAGACCAAAGCTCAGAGAGCTGAGTGCTGAGGGCTCCCTGCTTCTCTGCCACTACCCTCCTCTTCCCCAGCCCAGGCTCCGGCATAATCTGCAGCCCCCAGCCAGCCTCTCCCTCCATCCTAAAAAAAGGGAAAGATACTCTCACTTCCCCACCCTCTGCTTCTCAGGAGCCACCCCAATCAGAGGGGAAAGGTGGAGGGCTGTGGGTCGCACCACTTGGTAGTCTGAGTCTTGAACACAGAGGCCATACCTGACAGCATTTAAGATAAAGAAGGCAGAAAGGCACTGCTGACTCTGTGATCTTAAGCAGGTCACCCTGCTTCTCGACCTGCAAACTGGAGATGATAAGATCCCTTTCCTGCTTCACAGGCAGCTGTGAAGATCAAGGAGGTAAGAGGTGCAGCTGAGCACTAGGGACTGCAGAGTTCTGGAGTCCCAGGAAGAGAAATCGGGAGCAACCCCAGCGCACCTCCATTCTCCCCAGGCACCAGGAATGCTAAAGCTTCCTGAGCCTAACGTTAGAAAGTGAGGCTCAGAGAGGTGGTCCAGCAACTGGTTCAAGATCCCAGGAGCCTCTGGACTCCTAGTCCTGTGCACTCCCCACTTCCCTATAGTCTTCACCACCTGCCCACGCTCCCCCATCGCCCCTCAACAGACTGGGTCCCCAGAATGTCCCCCCTCCTCAGCTCCCCCTAGACCCACATCATCCTGGCCCCACTCTCTGCCCACCTTCCCCTCTCCCTCCTTCTCCTAAACCCCAAATGCCTCTCCCAACCCCTCCAACACCTCACGATTCCCTCTAGACCTTTCCTGGCCCCTCCTGCCCCCCTCCCACTACTATGAGCCTCCTCCACCTGTAACACAGCCCCCACCCAACACTTCCCTTCCCTTCTTCCCTGATGGCCAATGAGAAGCTCCAGGGTGAGAAAAGGTCAAACTTTCTATTCAGTCAAGAGAATAAAATCAAATCTCAATGGATGGAAATGTTAACGAAATAGATGCAATGCCTTTTTATCACCCTTTCCAGGTGTGAAATCACCTCAGCTGGTTTTAGAACATAAAAATCTCTGAGACAGATCGTGGCTGGCTCATAAAACTACTGGTTCATTTCTCTGGAAAGTTCTTTTGCAGCAACTGTGTGCACAGAAGCCAAGGTCATGGGGCTAGGAGCCAGGTCCCACCATCTTTCAGGTTCTTAAACGGTTGTTCTCCTGGGTCTTAAGACAGAACAGGCAGGAAGCACCAAGTAAGTTCCTAACTTTCGTGAGAAACAATGAGCATCACTATTGACTCCACTTGACCTGCAGTGGCCCAGGCCAAGAAGACAGAGAGTCCTCCATCCTAGGCCTATGAAAGCCACATTCCCTGGCCTGGAAGCACCTGTGGCTTCAGAGCTGAGAGGCCTCAAGCATAGCCGCTGTGCACAGAGTGCAACCCACCAGAAACTATCCGAAGATGTGACATACATCATTTCCTTCAGCACAGTCGCAATACAAAATCACCAAGGAAACCTAAAGCACGGGCTTTGAAAGAATAACAGCTCAAACATCCCATTTGTCATCAAAAAAGGAGCACACATGTATGTGTGCCATATTTCAATTAAAAAAAAAGTAAAATTAAAAATTCACAGTCCATGAGCTGGTCCTGTGGCCTAGGGGTTAAGTTTGGCACACTCCACTTCAGCAGCCCAGGTTCAGTTCCTGGGCACGGACCTATACTGCTCGTCAACAGCCATGCTGTGGCGGTGAAACACGTACAAAATAGAGGAAGACTAGCACAGATGTTAGATCAAGGTGAAACTTCCTCAGCTAAAAAAAAAAAAATTCACAGTCCAAACCATCTCAATTTTCCAAACACTGAAAGTCCTTGGGGAAAGCTGTTTCTTTCCTCCTCAGAAGGGCTGCAGTTTTGGGGACAGATGTCACACCTTCCCTCCCACACAGGGATGGGGCTCTCTTACCTGGCTCCAAAGCGGGAGGCTTCTCCTGTCTCCATTCGGAGGTCCTCAGGGCGGGTCTCCAAGGAAGGTAAGGAGTTGTCTTTGCCCTGGGTCTCTGGCCCACTTGTCTCTCCGACCCCCAGCTCCCTGGCCTCTGAGGGGTCTCTGGCCTCCAGACCAGGGGACAGAACACCGTTGTCCCTGAGTCCTAGCTCTGGGCACTGGCTGACCTCTCCTACCCCGTGCTCCCTGGCTTCACTCAAGGCCCTAGAGAGCTCCACATCTCGGAGCGCTAAGTCCTGGGTCCAGTCCATCTGTCCCACTCCACATCCCCGTGGCTCCCAAGAACCTCCAGACTCCAGGTCACATGGCATCTCCAAATTCCTCAGGCCCAGATTGCTACCCCAGTCCGCCTGGCCCGCCCTGAGCTCCCTGGGGCTGCAGCCTGCCCCTGAGGCCGTGTTCCTCAGCCCGAGGCCAGGTGTCCAGTCTGCCTGTCCCACTCCACGCTCCCTTGATTTAAGGAACTCTCCGGCCTCCACACCTGACCAGTCGGTCTGCCCCACGCCACTCTCTCTGGCCTGGCTGTGGCCTTCTACTTCCCCTGCCCCAGCCAAATCTCTGCCCCTCACCCCAACATCCGAAGTCCACTCCTTCTCCCCGACTCCAATCCCCCTGGGCTCCTCAGACCCTCCAGTCTCCAAACGGCTGGCCAGGTCCACATCTCTCAAGCCCAGGTTGTCTGACCAGCCCATCCGTCCCACAGCATCCTCCCTGGCCTCACTCGAGCCCCCAGAACGCACGCAGCTGGACACTTCCAAGTTCCTGAGGCCCAGCTGGTCAGTCCAGTCCACAGGCCCGGCCGAGGTCTTCTCAGGAGACACAAAGTGGTCCATCTTGCTGGAAGAGCTCAGGCCAGCACCGCTCACTCTGTCATTGCCGATGATGCCAAACTGATGGCTCCTCTCAGTATCCTCTAGGCAGAAGTCACCACTCCAGTCTCGCTGCCCCGGGCTGAAGGCCACCTCTGGCTGGTGGACAACACCGAGGCTGAAGTCGCTGGCCCAGCCTCTCTGCCCCACCTCCCTGTCTTCCTGGTCAGCATCACCTGGGCTCTGGCCTCCTGCCTGCTGTCTCCCCTGCAGCCCTCCAACCTCTTGGCTGGCACCACTGCCTTGCCAGCTGTTCTGGTCCCTCTGCCCCAGTGCCCCATCCTGTGACTGGGGGGTGCTGGGGCTGAACAAGTCCCCTGACTCTCTCTCTTCAGACTGGCCTGCATCCCCACTGGCCTTGCCCAGGCTGTCTCCACCACTCGGAATCTTCTTCTCAAACTCTTCATCCTGTTGTTGGGCTTCCTCAAGGCTGAACCCGGCGCTCAGGGCTCTCATTCCGAAGCCTCTGTCCTGGGGGCCGAGGGCTGTGGGGCTGCCGCTGCTGCTGTAGTCCCTCATCCAGGCACTCCTCCCAAAATCCCGGTCCAGCTGCTCTGCATCCCGGCTGCCGTAGGTGCTCAGAGAAGGATCTCTCTTCCCAAATTCCTGGTCCTGCTTGTCTGCATCCTGGCTGCTGTACCTGCCAAGGTGGTCTTTCTTTCCCAATTCCTGGTTGTGCTCATCTGCATCCTGACTGCTGTAAGTAGCCAGCGAATCTCTCTTCCCAAATTCCCAGTCCCGAAGGCTCATATCCTGGCTGCTGTAAGTACCCAGCGAATTCCTCTTCCCAAATTCTTGGTCCTGGAGTTCCGCATCCCGGCTGCTGTAAGTACCCAGCGAATCTCTCTTCCCAAATTCTTGGTCCTGGAGTTCCGCATCCCGGCTGCTGTAAGTACCCAGCGAATCTCTCTTCCCAAATTCCTGGTCCTGGAGTTCCGCATCCCGGCTGCTGTAAGTACCCAGCGAATCTCTCTTCTCAAATTCTTGGTCCTGGAGTTCCACATCCCGGCTGCTGTAAGTACCCAGCGAATCTCTCTTTCTGAATTGCTGGTCCTGGAGTTCCGCATCCCGGCTGCTGTAAGTACCCAGCGAATCTTTCTTCCCGAATTGCTGGTCCTGGAGTTCCACATCCCGGCTGGAGTAAGTGCCCTGGGAATCCCTCGTTCTGAACTCCCAGTCCTGAACATCCGCCTCGCGGCTCTGCTGAGTGCCAAGCTGGGTCAGCTTTCCAATCACCTGGTCCTGGGCTGTGAGCCCTCCACTCCCATCTTGGGCGCTGATCTCTATCTCCTCCTGGCCGATGCCACACCTGCTGGCCCACTCCCTGGCACTCCCTTCCCCTGCTCCTTGCCCACACTTGCTGGTCCAATCCCTCTCTCCAAGGCCTGGGTCCCCTCTAGGGCTCACACCCCCAAGGCCATAGTCCTGAGAAGTGTCTTGGGACCAGCTGGAAGGACTAAAACCGCTGGGATGTGGGTCTGCTGCAATCCCAAATTCACTCTGCAGATCTTTCTGGGCCCAGCCAAGGAGTCCCTGGGAATCAGGAAAAAGGAGAGAGATAAAGAAACAATGCTTAGAGTCAGTCAGGGTGGAAGTCAATCCAGAATGAGAGTCAGCACTGCCCAGTGCCCGAGAGCCCCACTTCAGAGAGCCCCACAGCCTGGGTTTGGATCCCAGCTGTGTGATCTTGAGCAAATCACTTAACTACTCTGGGCTTCAGGGTCCTCATCCTTGAATGGGGATAATTCCTACTGCATGGGGTGGTTTGGGAGGATTAACAAGATCATTTAAGCCAAGGGCTCAGCAGAGCACCTGGCATGCAATGGGCACTCAATCGATGATCCCATGGTCATGTTTACAGCCCTTGGGCAACACTTGGCTAACAGCCAGGAGAAAGCCTGCCTGGCAGAGTGGTCTTCACATGGGCTGGGGGGAGGGGTAGTCTTTCAATTATAAGCCCGCAAGAGTCAAAGCCCCTCCACAACCTCCTTTCGAAGGCAGGATTCCACCACCACCCCTGGCCCTTCTAGCCCATGAGATCCCAGCCTCATCCTCCCTAAGGAAAGTACCCTTCCGCCACAGGCCTCCCCAGAAAGACCTCTCAGCCCTAGCCTAGGCTCTGGGGGAGACAGGAGGAACACCCTCTGGTGCAGGCGAAAGACCCAGCTAGGGCACCCCCCACCCCATACTCCCTGACTCACTCCTGCTGGCAGCTGAGCCCTGGGCTCAGGGCTGCGGAGCCGGCCAGCCTCATCCCGCAGCGCAGCGTTGGCCAGTAGCCTCTCCAACACAGACATGCTGGGCTCCCTGTCCCCAAGCTGGGCCATGGGCCCTAGCCCCTGCCCGCCCCAGGCTGCTAGGTGCGGCAGGCGCTGCTGGGACAGGGCTGGGCCGCTCTCCTCGCCCGGACCTGTCCAACGGCTCTGGCTCCCTCTCGCCCTGGCCCCGCTCCCTCCAGAGCAGCTGCAGCTCTGGCAGCCCCGCCCAGAAGCCAGTTGAGTCACTCACATCCCAGAACAGACACACCTACTGCAGGAGCCAGCTTGGCCTTAACTCCTTCCTGCTCTTCCTCCGCCCCCTCTGCCCCAGAGGCCCCCTGGCTCCTCCTTCCTTCCAGCTCCGCCCCTGCCAGCCCAGGCTGCGCTTGAAAAATACATTTCAAAAGCCACCTGGACCCCAGCTCTTAAATTCAGAGGCAGCCTGGTAGGAGCAAGGGCACTGGCCCAGCCACTAACTTGCTGGGTAACCTTGCACAAGGCTCTCCCTCCTCTGGGCGTCAGCTGCCCATCCACAAGACAAGTGTGGGGCTCCACAGTAATAATGGTCACAAAAGCCAACACTTACTAAGCACTCATCATGAACCAGGTACAGCTCTTAGCGCTTTACGGGTATCAGAGCTCATTTAGTCTTCACCATCACTATGAGACATAGCTCATTATCGTTATCCCCATTTTACAGATGCAGAAACTGAGGCACATGTGGAAAAGTAACTTGTTCAAGGTCACATGTGGGCAAATAAACAGCAGAGCCAGGAGATGAACCAGGCAGTCTGGTTCCAGAGCCCACGCTCTCCGTGGCTATGCTATTTCGCCTTTCACAATACTCCACGTAATAACAGACTGAACACTCAATATATGCCAAGCATTGCCCCGAGTGCTTTCCACATCTCATTTCACCCGCAACACAACCCTAAGAGGCCAGTGTTATTATTATGAAAGGACTCTGAAGCTTAGAGGTCAAGGCACATTCCCAGGACCACTCAGCTAGTGAATACTGGAGTCAGAAATGAGCTCGCACTAAACCCTGAGCGCCGTCTTGTACCCTCTGCTCTGCCAGCTTTGCCAGAATACACAGCTATGAGCAGCATGTCCACAGCTGCCTTTCTCACGGCTGTATCCCAAGTTCTTGAAATATAAAATCCACGCTGAAAGAACAAAGCCACTGAAGGCCTGGCCTCCATCCCGAGGCCCCCACCCCTCCTTGTGCCCCTGTCCTCACCTCAGAGCAGGCACTCGGGGTCTGCATGTCCTGCAGCTCAGATCCAGCTCCCCGCCTTGCACTGCCAGCACTGGGTGGTGGGGAAGCCAGGAGGTCATCCAGCCAGTGGGAGCTGCTTTCAGGGCCTGAAGGATCGGGGGACGCCCCACAGGAGTCTTGAGCCTCTGCCCTGGGTTGGGTGGTCTCAGCCCGGACCAGGGTCACGGCCTCCTCCTCGGCAGGCAGTGCCTGCTCAGGGTCAGGAGTGTCAGCAAAGAGGACACAAGGCTGGTCAGGGGATGCTGGCTGCTGCTGCCCCAGGACCGGCTCCAGGACGGGCAGGGCAGTCTCCCTGGTGGCCAGAGGAAGAGGGGACTCCTGTGCAGCCAAGGGCTCCCGGTCCTCATCTCTCTCCTCTGCCTGCAGCAAAGCTGGTCCAGGTGGGCCCCCTGTTGTTGGCAGAGGCTCGAGGGGAAGAGCTGGGGACTGAGGCTGACTCTCTCCATCGTCCTCTTGGGTTGGGGAGGTGCCCGAATCACCTGCCTGCACCCAGGAACCAGGCCTTCCTGGCTCCTCTGGAGCTGACCGGGCCCCTTGCCCCTGCTGGGACACTCCTTCCTCCCTGCTGGACGCAGCCCAGTCTCCAGCCTCAGCAGCCTCGGCGGCCTCAGCAGCTTCAGTGATGGGGGAGGGAGGCGGCGAGTCCAGTCGCCACACCCCCAGACCTGAAGGCCGCGTGGGGAAGGTCCACTCAAAGGACTGGGACAAGCTCCAGTTGGACTCTGTCCCATTCCCAAAGGGACGATCCAGGGCTGACTGGCTCCCCTGTGTTTGGGGCAGGGCAGCCAGCGAGCCCCCCAGCTTCTCCTGCTCTTGGCCGGGCGGCTGGAGCACACCTTCAGAAAACCGGCGCTGAGCCAGGCCAACATGGGGAAGGTCTGCAACACTCTTGGCCACCTCCTCTTCAGAGGGCAACGTCCGAGCGAGATCCAGCAACCCACCCTCAGCCCTCAGGGGTTGGGGCGAGGTGGCTGGGGGCTGCTCTGAGCTGTGGCACCCTGAGACTTTCTCAAGGAGAGGGCTTTCGGTTCTGGCGGCCTCTGGGACCCCAGCAGCAGGGAGCCCTGGGCTTGGGGGATGGCGGGAGCCCTCATCAGGCAGGGCTGCAGTTGGGGATGCTGGAGTCTCAGGGAGGCAGGGAGAAGCCCCAGCAGCTGCTGGACTCTGGGTTTCTGGAAGCTGAGAGTGGCGGGGAGAGCTCTCATGGGGTGAGAGAAGATGGGGAGACCCGGGGGCTGGATCTGAGACTTCAGTGGCAAGGCCTGGGCTGGCAGACCCTCCATTCTCTGAGGCAGGGCCTGGACTTGAGAGGGCCCAGAGCTTGGCAACCTGCAAGAGAAAGGTCAAGAGCCATCACTCACCTCTCAGCTGGGTGGGGGAGGTCCCTGCTAACCCCATATAGACCCCAGGTCAGTTGCTTCCTCACACTCTCCCTTCACAGACAAGAGGAGGAAACCAGGGCTCAGAGGGAGGCTTCCAAGGACAACTGGGAGAGACCTCAAACTGAGTTAGAGCATCTTAAGCTTCTTAGGGTTCACAGACCCCTCCTGCAGGCCCTTTCCCCAGAAAACACACAGCCTTATTCACCTAGTATCACTCACACCACTTCAGGTGGTTCAAACCCATCCACCCACCCCAAAGTTCATCTTAGGATCTCCTAAGAGTCCGCAGTTGATGCGTCAAGAACACTGGCTTTAATAAGGGAAAAGGATAACTGGGCAATCTGACCGTTTGGGCATGGGGGCGTTCTGCCTCCGAGTGGGACTCCAAGCCCAGTGCAGCTGCAGACCAGCTCCCAGGAGCAGCTGCAGCAGGGAGGTGTGGAGCTCCCGACCCTGCCCCGTGTAGCCACAGGTCCCAGCACCACCCAAGGAAGCAGGCAGGCCTTGGATTCAGGCGCAAGGCACTGGGCGACAATGACAGCACCCGGCGTGGCGTCCCCCTGGCACTGCCTCCTATAAGCTGTATGCCCTCCAGTACGGTCACTTGGTGTCTCTGAGCCTCTGCCTCCCCATCTGGACACTGAAGTTCATGGCAACAACATAAATCACACAGAGTTAGGTGAGGATTAAATAAGATTTGTGCACGTGGCCTCTTGGAATAGGACTTATAGAAATAATGGAGGCAGTGGGATGATGAGGGGCACGGGGAAGAAGGGGACAGAGGGGGCACCAAGCACCTGGCTCTCCTTCACCGCTCCACTCGGCCTGTCCCTGACAATGACATGAGCATTGTTCTATCTGACCTTCGCCTTCCCCAGGGGTCATGCTTCCCCTGCCGCCCTGTCCAATAGAGCTGTTTCTCCCACATCATCATCTACCGGGTATGGGCAGAGAAAGGCATCCTGATTGCTTCTCAAGGCCCCTTCCATCCCCTCCATCCTCCTCCTCTCTACAATGCTCTAATTTTAAAGCTCATGTCCTTAAACTATACATTCACCATCCCTCCTGTTAGAGCCCCCAACAGACCCCTCATTCCTTGAAAAGCATAGCTCCTGGATCGCTGCAGCCTGGCCCAGCACGACTCCTGTTAAAATTTCTAGTGACTTTAAGAGCCACACGGTTGACCCTTCCAGCATCCTGGCTCTGTTCCATGACCCCTCTTTTGCAACGACTTGTAACCCCAGGGTCATACCCGCAGACCTTGTCCTTACCAATAACTGCCGCCCCTCCACAAACTCAGCGTCAAGTGTCCCGCTCCCCGGCTCCCACCTCCTATCTGTCCAGCTCCCTCCTCCCATCTCCCCACCTCCCATAATCCTTCAGCCCCTCTAGGAGGCACAGCCATTGACCCCCCTTCCTTCTCTCTGTCCCCCCTTCTCCTCCTGCCCTCACTTCTCTCTTTACCACCATTAAAGTAACTCTTACACAACCCTCAACTCCCTCCTTCATCCTACCGGTTGACCTGTTCTTCAAGACAGCTCTCCTCCACCCTAAGGCTGTACCTGGGCAGCTGGACGTGGCTGGAGAACAGCAGGTAACCAGGACGGCTGGTCTCACTTGAGCTTCACCCCCACTGCTCTCACACAGGCCCTGGAGCTGCTCAGTCTTCCCTCCTTCCCCGCCTTCCCCTCGATCCCAGGCAAGGCCTCCTCTGCTCAAACCTCCAACACCTCCTCCCCACCCTCTCTCAGCTGATGGCCTTGCTTCCCGTTCCTGTGAGCACAGGGGCCATCAGCAGAGAACACCCACCCCCACCGCACCTGCCTGTGAGCCTCAGCATTCTGCTCCCCTCTTCGATGGATTGTGAACTGTCCTTGCTCAAAGCTAAGGCCAACCCCCCTACTCCTGCATCATTGATCTCTTCTTCTCTCTTGGAGCATTTCCAGCAGCATGCAAACTGCTCTCATTTCTTCTGTCTTGAAAAAAAAATACTCTTTGACTTCACCTCTCCCTAGCTACCAACCATTTTCGCGAACGCGTTGTCTACATTCACTAGCACCACAGTTCCTCTTGCCCCCTCTCTCCAGAACCTGCTCCAGACAGGCTTTTTCCTTCACCTAACTGCTCTCATCAGGGTCACCGATGCAGCTAGATCCCATTCTCAGGGCTCACCTTCCTCGACCTGTCAGCAGCAGCTGACCACTGAGGGTGCCCCACTCCAGTCCCGGGAGCTGGCTTTCTCTGGCCTCCAGGACTGCCCCCTCAGCGGCTTTCCTCCCACCTCACCGCTGCTCCTTCCCGTCTCCTTGCTATGCCTTGGTCCTCTTCCCTCTCATCCGTCACCCACTCCCTTGGTGATCGCAGCCAGGCTTAACTACCATCTGTTCGCTGACAAGTCCCTGGAACTCCAGACTCAAATATCCCACTGCCCACTCGACATTTCCACTTGGATGTCTAAAAGGCACCTCGAACTCAACAAATTCCAAAAGCAAATTCCTCATATCTCCCTCGATCCTGCTTCAACCTTAGAAGTCCCCATCTCAGTAAACATAACCTCACCTTTCTGGTTCAGGCCAAAAGCCCTGTTCCTCCTTGATTCTGCACTTTCTCTCCTCACATCAAGTTATCTGCAAATCCCGTCCCCTTCACCTTCACATTCTATCCAGAGTCGACCACTTCCTGCCATCTCCACCCATAGGCTACCTCCAGAGACCAAGCCACCATCGTCTCTCACCTGGACTATTCCAACAGACCCCCAAGAGGTCCCTCCTGCTGCTCTTAGCTCCCTGCAACCAATTCTTAATCCAGAGGGCAGGGGACTCTTTACAACTAAATCAACAGCATTCAACTAAACCAGTCACTCTTCTCCTCCAAACCCATCAATGGCTTCTTCCCCTCACTCACGCCAAGGTCCTTTAGTGGCCTATGTGGCTCAACACAACCCAACCCATCACCTCTTGGGCCTCACCACCACCCACTCGTCCCCTCTCACTGCAATCAGACATCTTGGCTTCCTTGCCAGGAAGGCACCGAGGCCTTTGTACTTGCAGTTCCCTCCACCAAGAATGTTGTTCCCCTAACATCCACACAGCTCACTCCCTCACCTTCTTTGGAGCAAGGCCCTCCCCGACTACCCTCACCCCAGCATGCCCCATCTTTATGGTCTCATGCACTACACATCTGCTGGTTCACAGGAATGTCAGTTTGCGCCTGCCCCCCACCCCCCAATGTGAGAATTAAACTGAGAGCAGGCATGGGATGTGTTTTGTTCTCAGCAGTTTCCCTAGCACCCGGCTCATAGGAGGTGCTCATCAAATATTTGCTGGATGGACAAATGAATGAAGTCAGGTCTCCATCACAAGGCAGATAGGACAGCCTCTGGCCAGCAAGGGCTCTAGGAGCAAAAAGAGCCATCTTTACATCATTTACTCAGGAAAGTAGGCTGACGGTCCTATGAGCACACTGTGAGAAGAGGGGAAGATGTAACAGGAAACCCCCCAAGAAACATCTCTTCCTTCTTCTGAACCCTGAGAAGCAGCCCAGCCAGGGAGAGCGTTGGAGTCAGACCCTTCAGATCCTGCCTCAGCCCCTGGGTTACTTAACCTGTGTGAGCCCTGGCATCCTCAGCTCTCACGTGGGACCAACAGGGCCTACTAGCTGGAGTGATCACAAGGATTAATTTAGTCAACATTCCTGGGACATGCCCAGCACACAGTAGGTCCCCGATCAGTGGCAGTTGTTACTCTTAATAATGAACAGCCTCATGGCCTGAATGCACTTAGCCACCTAGCTGATCCACCTAGCTGAGGGAGAGCACTGGCCTGGGAGTTGAGAAATCTGAGTCCCAGGGCCAGCCCTTGGACAAGTCACCACCTCCATGGGCCTCAGTTTTCCCATCTGAATAATAAGGAGGTTGGAACAGATGATCTCAGATGACCCTTCCAGCTCTAAAATACTATGATCTTGATTCGTAACAGAATAACTCACGTCAGTAGGTGGCTCAGAGCTGGCTGGCTGAGCAAGGTGCCCGTTGAAGGCCCGGTCCGAAGCAGGGCTCCTATGAGGGAGAAAGACAGGAAATGGAGAAGGAAGCCTGTCAAAGATGGATAAGAGGACAGAGGTGCTCAAGAGTCAGCCTAAGGGACTGTAACAGCACCCAGAATTAACCACCGCCCCCTAGTCAGACAATTACTACTGAGTCCTGCCTGGAACCACTGGGGACAGAGAAGCTGTGCAGTTTCCACAGAGGAAGTGCCGCAGGAGATGGTACCTATTCCCTACCTGCACATCAAGGGTTAAATTCCCCAGCGCCTTCAGGAAAAACATCCTGCATGCCCAGACCCCTCAGTGGTTCCCAAAAAGATAACTCCTCCTTCCCGGAGTCCATAAGGGGTTAAGGTTCTCCTCCAGCCAGAGTGCAGCTGGTCCCGGCTGCCCTGCCAATCCTTCTTGAAGGATTGCAGGGGGAGGGAAGGGGGAAGAGTGATTTTCCAAGGTTGAAGTTGTTCCTCTTAAACTCTGCTTGGAGCAAGCGATGAGAGGAGGAGGGAAGGCAGAACCCAGCCCGGGCAGGGTGTGACCTCTGGGGAGCCCTGGCCTGGGACAGAGAAGGGTTAATTAGGGGCCCTGCCCTCCAGGTACTTTCAGGTGAGAGAAGGGTAAGGCTGGAGGGCAAGGCAGGGGCCTTTGGCTTCTGGCTCAGCCTAGACCACAGCAGCAGGAGCAGGAGGGGAGCCTCTGGGTCCAGCAGAGCCACCAAGGGCCCAGGGGACCAAGTGGTCCCCAAAGTGGCTCTCCCTGCCCTGAGGATGGCCTCCATGCGGCTGACGGCACCCAAGATCCCTCAGCCTTCTCCTCCAATGCCCTGTGCCCACCATCCCAAGGGACACCTCCTGGCCAGTCTTCCTTTACACGGGCACCAACTCCAGAGAAGTGTGTCATATGCAACAGTCTCCAACCCAGCTGCAATCTCTGCATTGACACATGTCTGGCATTAAGGCATGTTCCTGCCTTATCTCTCCCATCAGACTCCTCCTCATGGACAGACTGTGTCCTGCTCATCCTGCTACCCACACACCTCCCAGCACCTGGCACACTGCTCCACCCACGGCAGGAGCTGGCAGTTATGAGCACATGCTCTGGAATCAACTAGACATGAGTTCAAACCCCAGCGCTGCCTCTTACTTGCTGAGGGACCAAGGGAAGTCACTTGTGAGCCTCAGTTTCCTCCTCTCTAAAATGGGCCTAATACTCCCTTCACTAAACAGGATGGCTGTGGATTAAATGAGGCAAAGGTCGGCTCTCAGTATAAAGAAACTAAAAATAAACTTCCACGCTGCACACGTGAACTCCACCATAAACATGCATCCACTCTGCAAAGAAAATTACAATTTTAAAAAGAAGATAGTAAGGATAACACCATCTGCTGGGGGAATGCTTTGTGATAGACCAGGGTCTGCCTGCACTCACAGTACACAACTAACTAAAAGTGAACGACACACTCCCAGATGGGGCCACCCACTTTGTCTTCCAGGCTGCAACAAAACAGACAGCCTCCCACCCCTCACCTCTCCTTGGGGGTCTTGCTGTGCTCTTCCGGGCACTGTGTGGGAGACTTTGTTGGCCCCTCCTGGGACCATCCCCTGGAGAGGGGCCCACCGTCCTCATCCCTGGGACCGGAGGCCACACCATAAGTCCTGGGGCCGTATCTTGAGCTGCCATCATGGTTAAAGGTGAGGCGGGAGCCCCAGAGGCGGTCAGGGCTGGCTGGGACTTCTTTCCGTGGCTGCTCCATCTTGGCCAGGATCTCTTCTACTGTGGTGGCTGCAAAGCGCTCCGAGGCTGGACGGAACGGGGCAGGGGCCTTCCGCACACCCCCTGGGGCAGCACATCGAGCTGGGGGTGTCAACGGGGGCATCTCTTCTTTCCCAGCCTCCTCTTTCCCAGTCTCTCGGGTGACCTCTCCTCCAGCAGAGGCCTCGGACGTGGGCCTTGTTGCAAAGGGAAGGGGACGCTTGCTGCCACCATAGGGCTGGGGTCCCGCCAGCATGTTCATCTTCCGGGCAGAAGGTAGCTCAGCCAGGGGACCCCGGGGGGGCCGAGGCCCAACAGGCACCAGCAGGCTGGGCTTGGCAGGCAAGGCTGGCTTGGAGGGCAGGGCCCGGGGTTTGGGCTTAACGGGGGGTTTGGCCCGAGTGTCACCTGCCAAAAGGAGAGGGTTGGTTGAGGGGCTGTCAGAAGAACCAGGAAGCAGAACTTCATCTCCCACCCTACAAACTCAAAATGTTCACCTCCTTCTAGGCAACAAACGTCACCTCGTCTATGAAGCCGTCCTTGATTTTCCATACACAACCCTGAAGCATCTTCTCCCTTCTCCAAATTCCCAACAGGTTTAGTCAATTCCTCTTATAAGCTAAAGCTATTTAAGAGCCCAGCTGGCACCTTATTTCCCTTTGTACCCTACTTTGCACCTAATATGTGTTCTTATCAAATGAACGAATGAATGAGTGAATGAATGAATGAGCAAATGAACCAGTGAACAAATGCCTGCCTGCCTACCTACATCAAGCAGTCATCCCCCCATCTCCCCAATCCAGTCCTTTCCTCTTATACAACACTCTACTACACTATCCTCCATGGTAAACCTTTTATCCCAGCGAACTTCCCCACTCTGCCCCCTCCCCCAGGGCATACCCAGGCCACCTCCCCACTGTCATCCGGTGTGTGATCAGGAATGCAAACTTACTATTGACCTAAACCAAACAGAAGTAAATCTGCTACAGGAAAAACAACACCACCAGAAACCTACCCTCTATATAAAGCATTTCAATGCCAAATAAAAGACTTTAGAATTACTCATGGGCAAGGCCCTCCTGCTAGAATCCTATATCATCCACTCATTCGGCTCAGTCTAAGAAAGGAGTCTTCAACAGGGAGCCAGGAGGCCTGGGTTCAAACCCCCGTAAGTTCACGCCGTTTCTCTTCTGGGCCTCAGTTTCCTCCTCTGTAAAAACCCCAGCTTGATCCACTTCCTCTTGGAAGGACAGTCTGCTCTCATCTTCTTGAGTCTATGATCCCACACAGTTCTGAGGGGGTCTCAACAGGAGCTGAGAACCTTTCAAACTCATCCTGCACGTCCTCAGCACCCCTCCTTCCCTGCCGCCTCAACAGAATCGTCGAGCCCACCCCCTCCAAGACAGAACAGGGGTTCAGCCTCTGCCCCTCCAGCCAGCCTCACAGCCACCCTGCCCCGCCCCGCCCTGCACCCATAGGTACCTGGCTCGGAGCCAGCAGATACCAGCTCCTCCTCCAACTCCTGGGGTGGTGGGGAAGCCATGACTGTACCTTCCCTGAGAGCAGACACTTTCATCACATGCGGCAGAACCTGCTGAGAATTGGGAAGCAGAGGGGTGTGAGCTGGGGTGGCTGAAGACCCAGGAAAAGAGGGGGAGAGAGAGAAGGCAAAAGGGTTGGGCGTTGGCAGTAGGCTTAGCCGGGGGAAGTCTCCTACTTCTAGCAGAGACAGAGTGTGGGACAGGAAGAGAGAACTTCAGGAGGGGGGTTGGGGGAGGTCAAGGGAGGTCCCAACAGCCATATCCTCCCCTGTTCCCAGACCACTCTCTAACTGTCTCCTAACCCCAAAGTCTTGGAGCTTCAGGGAGCCGCCCACTGCTCCCTCCTCTGGCAAGCTCTCCAAGACACCCCACTTACCGTTCCCAAGCCACCCCTTGAGTCTGGTAGCCCTGCTCTCGAGGTTTCTACTCAGGAGCAGAGCAAGAGGGCCGCAAAGTCTGAAGTCTCTCCGTGAATCACCTCATGGGAGACGGGAAAAACCCGCTCCTCCCCAACCTGGGGCTCCGCCCCACCGCCTGCCTCCCCCTTCCCGCTCACCCTCCTTTCCTCCCTCCCTCCCTCCTGCAGCTGGGAGTGGTTCCCTCTCCCCGCTCTTTCCCCCTCCTCCTTCCACATCCCTGCCCCACTCCCGCCTCCCTCAAAGCTGCCTCATCCAAACACGGAAAAATAAGGAATAAAAAGTAAACATCTGGAATACATTTTTTTCTTTAATTTCTCAATCGCTTTGGCTTCAGCTTGGAATTTGATGAGGTAAAGCCAAGGCCTAGTCCTGTTGCCATAGCAATGGCCTCCCACTGGATTTCCAGAGCCTTGCCAAGAGGAAGGAGGAGCCGGCCCAAGCCTGGGCTGGGAGAACGGGACAGGGCTTGAGAGCATCCGGGTGGTGGGGTGGCTTGGGGGAAAAACTCCCTGGGGTTTCCCCCTTCTAGGACAGTCAGGGTGGGACAGCCACAGCCTATGAAAAGGGGCTAGGTGGGCATCACTCACCAGCCTAGGATTGGCCTGAGGGGTTTTGGGGGGGAGGGGGCAGAAGAAATTGTAACCCAAATGACACTGCCTTATGGTGGAAGCCAAATGGTTGCCCCTCCTCTAAGCTCAGAACAGGAGTTTTGGGATCTGATATACCAGGATGCTAATACCGAGTGGGTCTACCACTTTAAACGTGTGCAACTTTAGGCACATTGCTTACTTCTCTAAGCCTCAGTTTCCCTATGTGAAAAATAGAGCTCCTGAGACCGTTGGGAGGCTCACATGAGATGATGCATGCAAATTGCTTAGCACAATGCCTGGCGCCTAATAAGTGTCCAATAAACGGTGGCCATTATTAGCATGATTCCATTCACTGTCACCAAGGAGCGAACATCCTTGGTAACCACCTCCTCCTCTCCCCAGACTACAGGCTGCCAGCATTCCAGACCATTCCTCCACTCCCACAGGCCCAAGTCATGTCACCTGTTCTTCAGACTTCCCACCACCTCCTCAGTTCCCATCCTGGCTCCTGAAGCACCATCCCACCCACAAGACCCCCAGGCTCTCCAGCCTGGCAGACAGAGCCCTGCCCCTCTTCTTCCAAAGGAAGGGGAATGTTTCCTATCACCTGATACACACACAGTTGGTGAAGACAACCCAACCCTTTCCAACCTGCAAGGGGTACTGCCTTTCTCAGAGTCAACCACTCCAGCTGGGCTGGGAAGACAGCACCAAATCTTAAGACGGGACCTCAGTGCCCAACCTTTGCAAAACCCACTCAGCCTTCACCTTTGACCCTGAAGCTGCCTGTTTCAAAGATAGGCAGAGAATATGAAGAGGGTAGAGAGAAACCCAGGACCATCAATCCCTTGGTCAGTTGGCTACCACAAGGACTGCTCATGGGGGGTGGGTGAATAACTGCAGAGCCAGTCTAAGTGAGTATGGGGGGAGGGGCACCCAACAGGAAAAAAAAATTAAAAAAACACAAGATTGTTTCCTTGTCCTTGAACATTATTACAAGGGACACGGTGTGGGTGGTTACAAATGGGGAGGAACTGGCCCAGAACAAAAAACCCTTTCACCTGGGGGCCTGATGGGCACCTCTGTTGTATGAGGGGATGCAACAATTAAGGGGGGGCCGGGCTTCCCTAATTGAGGAGGAGGCCACAGCACAGACGCCCCAGCCAGGAAACCCAGGTGACCAAGACCATAGCCGAAAGCTGTGGAATCACAGCGGCTCTGACCCCTCCCCATCCCCAAGAGTCAGGGGGAGACTAGCTGACTCCCAGGAGCAAAGGCTGCCAGAAGGGCTAGGGAGAGGCCCGGCGGCTCCATCCGGAGGACAAGAGCCAAGAAAGAGGCATAGACGCAAGCGGGGTCGGCCCTACGGACCCTAGCTTCTCCGGCTGGATCCAGGACCAGAGAGGTCGGCAGGGACAGCACGTAAACTGCTGGAGGAGGGAGGGCCAGCGGAAAGACGGAACAGCCCGGGGCGAGGGGCCGTCTGGAGGGGCCCAGTGGGGAGCTCTGGACACAGAGGGGACAGCGGCAGCCGAAGAGGAGGAGGAGAAAAGGGTGGAGGAGGAGGAGGGGGCGGCGGCAGCAGAAGAGGAGGACCTGTGCGCGGGATGTGAAGCAGCCGGCGAAGAGACAAGGGACTGGGGACGCGGACCGGGTCGGGGCGGACTGAGGTGGCTGGGGGCGTGCCGAGGGAGCTGGAGGAGAGGACCAGCGCGGGCCCGGGGGAAGGCGAAGGCGGGGGGTCCCTTCGGCAGCTCAGCCCGCCCCCGGCCCCGCCCCAAGCCCTCGCCCCCTCCCCCCTTTCTTCTGGCTCGGCCAGCAAGAGCTCCAGACCGTGCATCCTCCGCCCCCGCGCACATGTGCGGGCTCCGCCGTGCCCCCTCTTCCCCCGCGCCCCCGGCCCCTGCAAACTTTCCTGGTGACCCTGCCTCCACCTCAACCCGAGGTCCCGGCTGGAAAGCGCCTACTCCGTCCACGCCTCTCCCCAGCCGCCAGTCTCGGACCCCGCCCCCTCCCTCGCCCTCCTGCCCGCCCCCGCGCACTCACGCGCTCCCCCAGGATCCGGCTCCGCTCCCCGACGCCAGTCGTCGTCGCCGCCGCCGCCGCTGCTGCCGCCGCCGCCGTCACCGCGGGACCAAGCCAGTGCGAGCCCCGGCGGGACCCCGCCCCTGGCCCCGCCCAGGCCCACGCCTCCAGAGTGCTTCATGAATATCCATGAGCCGGCGAAAACCCGGAGTAGGAAGCCCGAGAACTCACCGGATGGTATGCAAATAGGCACAGCCCAGGTGCTCAATTATTCATGAGGCTTACAAATGAGGGGCCCGCCCCAGGCTCAGACCTGGGCGAAACTGACGCAATTCCGCGAGCTGCTCAGAGTGTTCGGACAAAATGGCCACCGAGACGACTGCCTAGAGAGGAGACCGCCCGATCCTCAGCCCAGCGGCCTGTTCTGATTGCAGCACCATAGAGTCACGGCCAGAAAGAAGGTAACCGTTGGCCGACTGGAGAGGCTTCCTGTGGCAACAGCTGAGAACCTAGGCAACGTGGTCACTCCACGTGTATAAATTCAGACTTACATAGCAGCTGTGAGGAAGACAGGAAGCTCTATTTTCCTCGCTAAGCCTCATTTATTTCCTGTTATGTCCCCTTCCCAGATAGAAACTCCTCCCAGCCTCAAAATTTGGTATGCCCCTTTCCTCCCATAAGTACAAAAGCTTCACATTGACCATACCTTTCCTGTATACCCATTAGACTGCACCCCGCCCCACACACATCGCGCACATCCTCCCCAACTCTGCAGGCTCAGGTTTCCATTCCCCAGGCTGCAGGGAGGCTAGTTGATCCCGATTCCATTATCTGAAGCCTGGGAAGACCCTTGACTCACAGGTGATTAGGGATGGAGCCAAGAGCTGCCTCCCCTTAGCTGGGCTAATGGAGTGGAACTGTGAGAGAGACTTCCTAATCAGATCAGCTCTCATTTCTAGACTCTCAGGTGGCCCATCCCGGCAGAAAAGGGAGAAAACCAATGCTTGTCCAGCCGGGAACAGAACAGGATGTACCTGGAGAGTTGTTTCCCGGCTGACCAGCAGGGCCCTGCCCAGCCAGAATATGGTAAATAACACCAAGAAAAGCAGGAGCATTACAGCAGGGCCAGAGAGAAAGCATAAGGACATGGTTTCCAAAGTCAGTTCCCTTTATTAAATGTTGATTTTTCACAGACCAGAAATACAAAATAAAAGTAGAAATAGGCCCCAGTTAGGAGCTACAGGCCTGACCCCACATGACCCCTGCTGCAGCAACTTGAACAGGACAAGCAGCAGCTATATCCGTAAGGTCGGGAAAGTAGGATGAGGATTTGGATCCTGCACTGCCCTGCCTCCCAGCCAATCTCTCCCCAGATTATAAAGAGCCATCCTTGTGAAGCAGCAGAGAAAGACGCATCCCCTGCTGCCCTAGCGAAGTGCATACCACCAGGAGAGCTTGTTCAGATGGCACGGAATCCAAGGACTACATTTGATATGAAGAGAAACTGGTACGAAAATATGAGTGGGAAGACAGAGAGTGTGACAGGGCAAGCCCAAGGAGGGAGAATTTTCCTCCTCTCTACTCATCAGATCCTGATGCCGAGTCTTCTGAGCTGGGGGGAGTACTGGCTAGTTCTTCTTCTTCAGAGTCCTGAAAACCAAAGGTCTCTTAAGGGGAAAGGTAAGAGTCCTGGCTGCCCTCCCCGCCATTCCTCAGTGGCGAAGGGCCCCCAATTCCCTACCCACCTCCCTAAACTCCAGCACTAGCCTTCAGAGCGTCAGAATTCCACCTGTCCACTCCATCTCATTACTCCTATAGACCAACCGTAACCCCTGGCCCAGAAACATCTGTCCCCACCCACCCACCCTTGACTCAGATGCCCCTAACCTTTCCAGGCCCCACAGCCCGCAAACTCCTGCCGCACCTCACTCCGCCTTCTCTTCTTTTTGCTCTTGTTCTCTCCTGAAGAGCTCTCATCACTGGACACAAACTCTTTGCTCTTGAAGCTCTCACTTAGCTGCCTTGGCGACGACTTGGACGACGAGCCCCTAGAAGGCGTTGATTTCTTTTCCATCTTTACTTTGACTTTCTTCTTCTTCTTTGACTTGTCCCTATATTAGCAGGAGGGAAAAGGGACTAGGCCTTCTGGTTCCCACCACCACCAAGGCCAAACCTCTCCTAGCTTTCACAGGGCCATTCTCAATCCTAGTCACACTGCCCATCTCACTCTAAACGTAAACAACCAGCTATGTCAACCCCAAGTGCCCCAAGGGAGAGCATCCAAAGCAAATAACCAGAAGTATCAGGGGCCACAGCCTGAAGCAGCCCCATATGCAAAACTTACTTAACATCTCCTGCTTTATCTTTAAAAATTCATGTAAATTATGCTCCATGATAATTTTAATTCCTCCATACCTTCAAATAAAATTGACCCTCTAAAAAAATGGGCCCTATAATTCCCCTGGCACGTTACCCATACTTGGACAACTGCCTACCCAGATTGGAGCAGCACTACCCTGCTGCAGAGAGAAGCATATTTAACACCCAGTTCTCAATCTGGACCTGCAAAAATATCCACCAAAAAAAAGCAGATACTGGGTCATTTTGTTCCTGACACTCACCTCTTAGAAGACTCACCCCGGCCCCCTTCATATTCTTTCATGGCTTTTTCATATTCCCTCCTGGCATCCTCAGCCTTGCGATCCCACTCCTGTCTCACACACACAGAAAAATAAGAGAGAAGAATGAGACCTCTTCCTTTGATGCAGGCAAAATCTAGAAAGAACAGTTCCACCAATGGCCCCCCCGGCCCCTCTATCAGTTACAAGGTTTGCCACCCCTTGTCTCTGCAGCTACTCACCTCTTTCTTCTCTTTGGACATTCCCTTCCAAATCTCGCCTGCCTTCTTGGAAAGATCAGTGATACTGATGCCAGGATGGTCTGACTTGATCTTCTCTCGGCTGGCATTGAGCCACAGCATGTAGGCAGACATGGGCCTCTTGGGGGCATTGGGGTCCTTGCCCTTCTTCACCTACATAGAAACGAAAACAGATGCCTTCAGCCATCTATTTCCCACAGACGTCCACATTCTCCCAAAGAAATTACTTGGATCACCTACTTGGAGGAAAAAAATGGAGAAAGGAGTAAACAGCATCAGGCTGGACCAAGAGCTCCCTAAAAGCAGAGACCATGTCTTCCTCCCCTCTGCACCCCAGTGCCTAGCTCACTAGGGGCCCTTTCCTTGGGCTCCTGAGAAAGAAGCTACCTGTCTCCTAATTCAGATCTCCCAGATGCTAATTATCTCAAGGACCAGAGAAAAATTTCCCAGAAGATACTCAAGACCATAATCACTGGCTACAAAAAGTAGCACCAAGAGGACCAACTGACAGGTCCTGCTGGTGGTGGACAGGAGGCGGTAAAGAAAATGGCTTCCCCAACACCCTCCCATTTAGAGGTGAGTCTGTACCTCCATAGGCTTCTTGCGGCTCTTGCGATCTTTGGCCATCTTGGCCTTTTTAAGCTGTTTCCGTTTCTTCTCATCCCGGTCACTGTCACCCTCATTACTGGAGGAGCTAGCAGAGGCATTGCTGTCAAACCTGCCAAAGAGAGTGGGGCTTAGACTCCTGAAGGGAGGAGAGCAGCCCATAGCGCCAAGGATAGGAAGAAAACAAGTCCAAAGATACCTGCCCAGAAAGGGGAGAGGGAGGAGGACCACAGGACGGCCTCCACCACCAGCCCCCAACCCCACCTCCTCCCCCTCACTGAGGTGGCTTCAACCATCCCCTCTCCAGACTCAGCCACGGCAATGAGTTATTTGTTGAATCAATAAATGAAAAGCAAATGAACCAATGGGCTTCAGCTGCTCTCTTTGGTCATAGCCTAACCCAAGTCCTACTCCATCCCCACGCCCCCGGAGGACAGAAACTTTGTCTCATCTTGCCCAGAACATGCCCTAAGTCCACTTTTCCACCTCCTTTGAGTTAATCATCTTAACCCACCCTACAGTCTTTTCTGATGAAGAGATAATTAGTTACCATAAAAAGTGGGGAAAACCAACTTCAGGCCAACCCAGTAAATACCCATATAAGTCAGTCCTATCTGATACACGTGGAAGTCCTCAGAGATAGAACTACCTTACACCTGTATGGTGCTGAACACTTTTCAAGGCATTTGCACAAGCATTTGGTCACTGACCTTCATAAGTATGTGGCAAGCAGAACTAGTGGACACCTGGCGAATTTTTTTTTTCTTCTGCCCAATATTCATTCCCAATTCTTCTGGATTAACGATTCCAATCTTCTGTTGGGAAGCACCTTACCCCCATCCATGGGGGGTTCACCCCAACCACAGGCTCTAAGGGTGGGTACCTGGCCTAGTTCTGGCCCATCAGAGCACATCCTAGTAACCCAGACTCAGAAGGGGCAGTAACTATGCTGTTTACTGCTGTTCTGAGAGAAGAGGCACTTGTGGGTGTTACACTAGTAGGATTAAGCCTGCCCAGAGCTTCTGAGGGTCATTTGGCACTGCCTGGAGCAAACCTATCTAAATATAAGGAAATCAGAATAGAAACAGATTCCCCACAACTTTTGAGCACTTGGATCCAGATGCCTGAAGCCAACTATATCCCTGGACTCTCCAGCTAGACAAACTTATAAAATTCCCTTATTATGCTAAAGTCACTTTGAGTCACAGTTCAGACATCGGCAATCAAGAGCCTTCATCAACACAGCACAGGGGGACCACTGCCCTTTTATAGGTGAAGGCACAGATCCAACAATGGACGACCCAAGGACTCCCAGCTAGTAAGCAGTCAAGCACTGCCTCTTATTCTCATTCTCTCCCTACTGTACTTTTCTAGCTTCCCAACGTGCCCTGCATTTACAAAGCCCTTGACAGTTTTCAAAGCATTTCCATCTATCCCTCTTTGGAAGTCACTTTTCCACCCTGGATCAGTAGCTAATGCTGGGACATGAGAAATGTCCAGAAATCTTTTGGTCCCTTAAGCTTATAGGCCACCACCTCACCCCCATGAGGTGGAAGCAAAACTCACTCCTCTGCCACGTCTTCCTCCTCTTCACCTGGGTTGAATGACTCATCTGAAAAAGAACACAGGATGTATCAACTGTGTCCCAGTGGAAATCCTGCTCCCTTACCCAGACATGCAACTCTGGCCCCAGGGTGAGCCTAGCCCTGGCTCCAGGGAAGAGTCTGACCACCCCTGTGCCCCAGAACTGCCAAGGCCAGCCCACCGGTTTCTTCTCCTGAGTCATCGCTGCTGTCATTGGCATTCTCTTCCCGGATCTTGCCCTCCTCCTTCATCCGCTCCAAGTAGGCATCATGCTGATCTTCATCAGAGTCGGCATATTCGTCGTAGTTTGGGTTCATGCCCTAGCCAGGGAAGAGAAGAGAGTGAGGACCAGCTGGCCCTGGTGCCAGGGCCCCTGCACACTCAAAAGCACTCCCCCATGCCTGTGAGTAACATCAGAGCAGCAGCTCCCAGGAGAGCCCCGGGGCTGCACTGTCCACACACAGCCAACGTGCAGGGCCTACGCCGAGGACTTCCTGCCAGCTGGTTAGTCCAAGCCCCTCCCTCTCCCAGCCCACTGGGGGCTCCTGAGGGGCTGCAGAGACTGATCTAAGGTCATGCTGAGGAAACCTGCACCAGGAGGGGGAAGGGTCACACGCACCTCTTTTTTCTATAAGGGTAAGAAAAGAAGAGAGAGTGAAAAAGAAGCCGGAAAACTCCCTGCCCCTCCCCCCCTGCAGAAAGAACAGGAGAGAGGCTCATCCTTTCCACACACGCAGGTACCTCTTTCAATCCTCGGTTTTTGATGTTGAGCTTTTTTGCGTTGACAAAATCAAACAGCTTCCCGTACTCCTCCCTGAGGGAAGATGCGCCATGTTACCAGACAGCAAGGCCAACGCAGGGCTGGACCACACACTGTTCTGACACCCATGGGCAGGGACCTGTGGGGCCTGGAGCTCCTGACCACATTATCCAACCCAACAGCTCAGAGACCCCCAGAGGACAGCAGTAAGGAAGAGGCAGACACTAGTCCTGAAAGTCTTGGAACACACCAGTCTGCACAGTCTTAAGAGTTCTGGGGAAAAAAAGGCAGGGAGGGGTGTGTACCTATTTACAAGACATGCACGGAGCTGGGGTATGTCAGGAGAGGGGACGTTATCACCTTTTTACTGGTCTGTATCTCATACTTCACAGGGTGGTTATGAGGATTAAGCACAAAGATGTTTGTAAAACGTTTAGCCCACAGCAAGCACTCAATAAACATTAGCTGTTAGGTGCTGTGTTCTCGGGCAGAAAGCTCATTCCAGGAAAGAGAGAGATAGCATTTCTACCAAGAGGGGAGTGCAGAAGAAAGGCTCGTACTGAACACACACGGCTTTTGTAATAGAGAAAACAGTATTTTTCTTTAAGTACAGAAAGAAGACAACGGAGAGGCTTCCAAAGGCTGGGCGTTCCAAGGAAAAGAACCAAATCCCAGGGACCAGGACACCCAGGAAGTGACTGGCAGAGGCTCTCACCTCTCAATGCTACTGAAGGTGTACTGAGTGCCCTGCTTGGTCTCGATTTCAAAGTCAAAGGAACGAGTGGTGGTGGTACCGCGGGCAAAGTTGACAAAGGAGATCTCATCGAAGCGGATGTGCACTGGCGGCTTGTGGACGTAGATGAAGCCCCGCTCCAGCGGGTACAGCAGTCCCGAGCTGGCCTTGTAGGAGCAGGTGATGCACTGGGCCCCTGAGTGCCTGGTGGAGGGCACAGGGAGCCCAGTCAGTGCCTACCTGGGCAGCAGGTGGCACAGAGCTAAAGGGCACATCTCTCAGCAGAGACATAACGTGTGCTGAGGCCCTCAAGGGAGTGCACCTCACTAAGCTGCTCTGAGGGAGGCAACTAACACCATCAAGATATGACCCAACCAGGCCTCTAAGAGGCCACATTCCCATCCCAGGGGGCATTTACCAAGGAGACACAGCCAAGCCCCTCCCCAGGCAGGCCAGGACCACAGGCCTGCACACTCACCCTTGGAAGTTGCCTGGAACTGTGATCTTGCGGTTGACCAGCGCTTTCATGACCCGGCTGACCATCTCGTACAGGGATCCCGACATGTTCTTGGTGAGACGCCCCTCAAAGCGCTTCTCTACCTCTTCCCTACAAAGAGACGAAGACAAGGTCATGAGCACTGCTGTCTTTTAATAGCACACCTGTCCCCTGCCTGGACAGCAGCAGGACAGAGTCCAAGGAGACACTCACTCATTCATGTTGAGAGTCAAGGAGATGTCCTCATCCTTGGAGAAGAGGAGGATCAGGAAGTGGTAACGGGTTTGGCCCTGCTTGATGGGAGGATCCAGGCTGATCTGGTAAGCAAAAGCCAACAGGGTTTAGCACCAGTCGATCCTCCATAAGAACTTGCTGACTAACTAAACACCACTGAGATCTGTTTACTAAAGACTCAGGCAAAAACCAGGACAACCCACCCCCATGGTTTCTGCTTACCACAAAGAACATCTGGCGCTGGTCCTTGTGGGGCAGCAAAAAGAGACGCAGTACCGTGGTGTATGGTATCTTGTAGTCAAAGGTCTTGCCGTGTAGGTGCAGAAAGGTGGGATAGATCCGAATGTCATAACGGCCTCGAGGAGTCAGACACTGCAGCTCCCGGAAGATGCAGATGGCATCTCCAGTGGCCTGGATCACATCCGCCTTAGACAGCACATTCTGGGCAAAGGCCTGCAAAGGCACACAGTGGTCATGGAGTAGCGGGATCTTGCTCCTGGACCAGCCAGGGCCCACGTGGCACCATCTCCTCCCAAGGCGACCAGGGAGGCCTCACCTCAACAGGGTCCACGCCATCCTCCTGGGTGGGAGGCACGTAGAAGCGCACCTCCATGAGAGAGACCTCTGCATCATCGTTCTGGTGGAATTCCAGTGTCACCTCATTCTTCCCTGTGGTGCACTGGGACACATTGCTGAGGGGTATCTCGAAGACCGGCTGGTCGCCAATGTCAAAGGAGAGCAGCTGCCCTGTGGGGAAAGGGCTTTTCAAGCCACAAGCTCCTTCCCTTGGGTCTGTGTAAACAACATCCCCCACCCGTGGACCATAGGTTCCCTGAGGATAGGGCACCGGGGCTGTTTTGTGCAAACTATACCCTCAAGACCATGCACAGTGCCTGATACACCGTTGGTCCTCAAGAAATACACGATGAATTACAGACTGATAGGAAATCAGAGATAGTTGGCAGAGGAGAACAAAACAAGCTAAAAGCTGAAACCTTTCACCCTGTTTTCTCCCCCAGACCTCAATCTTTCCCAGGACTCACCACCAAACTTCACCGTCCCCCAGTTCCAGCCCTTCACACATAGGTCCTTCTCCATCAGTTCAAGGCGATAGTGAGTTTTGAAGAAATCAGAGAGTTTCTCAAACTCCTGTACGTGGAACAGAGAGAGCAATCCCAGTAAAGCCTCAATACACACTTGAACATTCTGGGATTGGCTATTTCTGAGAAACTGCCCTAATATACCTTTTATCAGAAATCCATGCTGACTTAGAATCTCAGCTATAGAATTATTTAAAAGGCTGTTAAAGAGGTTGGTTCTGGGGACTGGATCTCAGGCTGGGAGAGGAGGAAAGTAAGAAACTGACATTCCTGGTTATGAGCGTCTGGTTTTGTGTAGGTACTGCTCTAATGAAAGTGGAAGTTAAGAGGAAGTGAAGTCTTTAACTCAAGCAGCTCAAAATGGAAAAACAAAACCCAAACTAAAGCATCCTGCTAAGACTCTGAACCTAGATAAAGGCAATGAGCAGAAACCACCAAAGAAATCAAAACAGCATAAAATATTCTGGAGTCAAGGCACAAAGAAACTGTGGAGACTGACACCCAAAGCTGACCACTGCTTAATGGACTCAATGGCTCTGCTCTAAGGAGCCCAAACTAGCAAGTACAACGTTATCAAAGGAAGGAGCCTCAGTTCTCTCTAGAAGATTAAATATAAAGAAGATGGCCCGGTAAAAAGAGGATTTGTGGCAACAGGACATCTCACCGATTCTCGGAAGCCGTCATACTTGTAGACATGGCCATTTTTTGTGAGCAGTTTAAGTCCATGGCCCAGAGCTACACGGCGCCAGATGCCTTCCGTCAACTCCCCAGCCTGGATATTGTCCACTTTGCCCGTCTTACTATTCTTGAAGATGATGCCCTGGCGGCTCAACCTCAGCCGACCATCATTCTGTTGGGAAAAAAACAGGTCCAAATGCACAGGGATGGTGCGCAGTGCATACCAGGTACATTCCCACCCAGCACCCCTCCTGGGCTGCCCAGATATCAGTGCAGGAGCAACAGCTGAAGTGCTAAGGACAGACAAGTAGTGAGGAAGTCTGGATTCTAATCGTGGCTCTGGCATCAAAACCCCTTGCAGGTCCTGAGTTTCAGGATTCAGGACTGAGCAGCATGTAAGGTTCCTTAACTCTCGTACTCTCTCTCGATATTGTCTTTAGGGAACACTAGGTACACAATATACTCCTTTTCTAAAGAAGCAACATTACCAAGGCCAGCTCTTGTTAACGGCCAAAAAGTCTACTCCCCTTCCCTCTGCCCCCTGTACTAAAAGGCCAAGCCCTTCTTACCATGGAGCCTTTCACCTCCTGATAGATGTCGTTGAACTCCAGTGTTTCTGCCATGCTGACCTGCTCCTGTTGTCCTCAACTGGGAGGTGGGCCCCAACTCCTGCCTGGATGGGTATGCAGACTCTTAGGAGGTTGGGAATCTGAATTCAAGAGGGAGATGGAGAAGCATGAAAGATAATACCTCCCTTTGCTCAGGATGGAGCCAGGTGGCACCCCTTGGCTGCGCCTGGAAATTCTCAAGATCTCCTCTGCTTGGAAGCCTGTGGGCCGGCTCTCTAGAGCTCGTGGGGCCAGGCCCAGCCCTGGCTGGAGAACAGGGCCTGGAGTAGCGCTTACACGCCAACCAGACACCCGCTCTGGGAGCTCCACCGGGCGCCATGGCAACGAGCAGCGGAACCCCAGGGCCTGCCGGAGCCTGCAGCTCGCCCGCGCCCCAACCCAACTCAGCGCGCAGTTTCCCTCCCAGTGCCCCTACCGCGACGCGGCCCCAGACCCACGGCTCCCCCCTCCCCCTAAAATGGATTCGCCCGCTGCCGTGGATTCGAGCGCGGACTGATCCATCTGGAGCGTCCCGCGGGGGAGCAGGGCCCGAGCCCTCCTGGGGCACGGGGACGGCGACCACCCACCTTCTCAAGCTGCAGCCTCGCGACGCCCCGGGTGCGGGCGGTGGGCGCGCTGGGGGATGCGGGGGAGGGGGGCGGGGACACGGGGGATGGGGGGACGCTGGGGAAGCTTTTCCCGCGTGCGCGGCCCCGCGTCCTGCCACCGGAAGCCGTGCACAGACCATAGAGAGGACGAGCTGGTTAGAGAGACCCGAGACCGGCCCGCCAAAGACGTAGTCACATAGAGCGGCTGCGGCGCTGGAGGACCTGAGGGAAGCCGGCCTGCGACGAAAGTGACGGAGTCCGACTAGAACCTGGGGGCGCATAGGAGTGTAAAAATTACAGACACTTCCTCAGTGGAGAACTAGGTTCTAGAGAGAGCTTGTGGAGTTTTATTTTTCAGACTTTGCACAGATGCGTGTGTATGTGTGTCCCTCTCTCCTGCATAGTAGTGGTTTCAGTGGAGTAGAGGGAGGCTGGGGGACAAGAAGAAAAGTATTTAAAGAGTTGTGGGGAGAAATGGCCCCTCCTACTGGCTGCCAAGAGCATGCGGATTTTAGTGTCTTTGTGGCTGTACCGTTCTCCCTGGCACATGGGATTGGCTCCTTTTTGAAATGAGTTCACTGTCTATACCCCCCAAATTTCACATCCGTAACTGCAATGTATGGGTGGCCTGGAAGAGGCTGGCAAAAGCAGTATCAAGTTCAAGTCTGGTGTCAGTTTCACCGTGGAGCTGGAACTGATTTGAAACCACATCAGTCTCGGATTGCAGAAGCCAGGCCCCCCTTATATAGTCGTAGGGCGCATCTTGCAAAATCAAAGGAAGCCAGACCTTGAAGAGATGCTTGAATTTGTCTACTACAACTTCCTTTGCACATGGGAAAACTGGTCTCAGGGAGTTAGCAACAAAGATGGAGGCTGGAACCCAAATCCCTTTACCCCGGTCCAGTTCTCTTCTATCACAATCACAGTGACTCTACATTCAGAATGATGGATATGTGTCCTGCATAACGACATTAGGATAGAATATTTAAACTCAAGATTTCTCTGACAGTCTGACTTAAAACAGTTAGAAAAGCTTGCTAACTCAATGCTGGGTAAAGAGAGGACGGGAATACACTGCTGCTCCCTGAACTCATGGCTGCTCCAGCACTACCTAGCAACATAAATTCAACTGGATTCAATAAATGTGTAGTGAGCTCCAACACAGGTACGGGATTTGAGGAAACTAGTAAATAAGACAGAAACAGCCCCAGCCTTCCAGGAGCATGTAATCTAACAAATGATTCAGATAAGTGAACTGACAGTAAAACAAAACCCAATGTGATAATGCTATGCTACAGGTAGAGCTTTAGCCACTGCCATCTTGAGTAGGAAATATGAACTATGTGACTGTTTACTCATACCCTGCCCGGAGACCAAGAGAAGTGTTCCAGAGACCCCTCCCCCTGACCTCTGCTATTGGAGGCAACTAGGGAAGGGAGGAACTGGCTGCAGGATTGAGTGGCTTTAGGAAGATCTCAGGAATGAAGGGGGTACTCAGCTCAGGCAGGCTCTTAAGTGGCTGGGGGATGGGGCATTGCGAGGGGCTTTAAGGAAAGAATGAAGCAGCTGGTGAGCTGAGATGAAGATGCGGCATAACAGAACGGAACAGAAACGGTAGACAGAGTGCAGATAAAACATGAGTCCCAGAGGGCCCTAGCCAGCTGCATCCCAGGCAATCAGGAGCCTGGAATTGGAGACCCCACCCCTGCCGTGACATCACAGGGGAGTGGGGTGGAGACGAACAAAAAGGGGGTCCCCCGCCCTGGCCTTGGGCTCTTGGCAGCCTAGAGTGTCAAGAGCAGAGAGCCTGGGCACTGGGCTAGGGTTGCCTGACTTAAAGGAGCAGGCTCCCTATTCCTCCAGCCCCTCTAAGCTGTCCCCTCCAGGCGGTGGTCTCTGTCTCCCCGCCCAGAGGATCTCTCCCTCCTGAGGCCACCACTGGGTCTTTTCTGAGTGGTCCCTGATCACTCTGTCAACATGAACTGCATTTCAGATTTCTTCACCTACGAGACCACCAAGTCAGTGGTTGTGAAGAGCTGGACCATTGGAATCATCAACCGAGCAGTTCAGCTTCTGATCATCTCCTATTTTGTGGGGTGAGTCTGTGGCTCTCCAGGTCCTAGGAGGGAGGGCTGCCTGATGTGCTGTCCCCCAATCCCCTCAGTGTTGCTGTCCAGCTTCCTAAGCTTATCCTCTCATGGGGGAAAGCCTCTTATGTGGAGCCATGTCCCAAGGACTGGCCTCTGCCACCCCTACTAGCGATCTGGTGCCCAGGTGAGTTTTTTCCCCCAGCAAATCCTCTGGAGTTGGAGGGTGGTCTTCAGGCACATACTACAAGAATGGGAGTCCCTGCCCCTGCACTACCCTCCACCAGGAGAGGTCTCAGGTGACCATCTCCCCTCTCCCTACTCTCATCTCCCCCCAACCAGAGAATGGACAGACCACACACATACACATCTTCTCATTCCCCTCAGTCAACTCTTTGGGGTCTCAAACAGATGTGAGAACACAGGGAAGAGAAAGGAGAGGCACTGAAACCAGGCAGGTGGTGACAGGTTGATTAGGTTGGTGGCAGGGTGAGAAGGAGAGAAGTGGATCTACTTTAGCATTAGAAGCAGAATTAGAAGCACTTCCCCTTCTGGCATGGAGAGATGGTGAGAGGACATGGAAAGGGGAGAAGCCTTTGCTCCTGGAGGGAAGGACAAAGCGGGGAGATCTGTCTCTTTGGAGTAGGGGGAGGTGTGGAGAAACAGAGACACAGAAAACACTCAAGGGAAGAGTTGCTGAGGAGAAAAATGTGGCTTTTCCTCCGCAAGAATCCAGAAATGCTCTCCCCTTTGTCAGAAAGCATAAATGCCCTACTTCTACCTGACTCTGCACCATATAACCCATCCTGGGAGTTGCTTAAGAGCCAGTAACAAAGGACCACAGAGCAGACAATGGCCGGGGGAAAAACACAGGTTCTGTCCTTCTTGTGGTCATTCGCACACACTGGTGGGCACCAGGAAATACAGGCAGAAACCTTGAAGGCTTTCTTTCCTGGCGTACCGGTCTCTAATGTGATGCTGTTCTTTGAGACAATGGGTCTGTGTGTGTAAGACAGCAAGCCACTGACAACTGTCATGGGTTAATTCAAGCAAGTGAAAGGAGACATCTGTGTGCATGTGGGCTGGAGCTGGGTGTGAGTGGGCCGCTTACTGAAGGTCGGAGTAGCATGTGATGGTGTGTGTGGAAAGGTGGGTAGATGTGGATTAAGGGGTTTTTCGCTCCTCTTGCTTAGTTAGAGCCAGTAGGCTTCATTTATGTGGATGTTGTAGACGAGAGTATACATCTACGCTCCTAGTGGGGATATTAGAGAAGGGATTCAAGCTTTAGGGTAGGATTAAATGACCTTGAAGTTCCCTTCCAACTTTGAGGTTTTGTGAGATACAATGTTTGGAAATGTTCCGTGTCCACATCTCCAGAGCCTGGGTTGAAGTCGGTGCTTAAAGATTCCATGTTCACATGTACATGCGATGCTGTGATTATTTATAGCCACAAGGTGATATGTTGGTCTAGGTGAGTGCAAAAGCTGCCTCAGCACATTCCTAGCCTGGCCCAGCTCCATTGGCTCCAGTCAGAAGATTGATGGAGGGTAGGTAGCCAGCTCCTGGACCAGTCCACTCAGCTCCCCCGCTGCCTGTGTCTCTCCCTCATCATGATCCAATCTGATGCTCCGACCCTCAGTGCTGGATCCCAGCCTGCTGGAGAGGCTCTTTGGCGTCTTGATATCCAATCCCATCCATCTCCCAGCCTGACAGCTCCCCATGGAGCAACTCCTTCCAGTTATATCAGTGCATTCTGCAGCCCAACTCTCAGGCCTGAACCCAATCTCTGTGCACAGCAGCCCATGCACCATTAGGACTTCATGAATCCATTGTCATTAACTGAGCAAAAATGTATTGAGTGTCTCTTTGTGGTAGGCATTATGCTCTGAGGATAGAACAGTGGGCAAAAGCAGACAGGGTCCTCATCCTCATGAAGCTTACAATGCAAGAGATGGACATTAATCAAATAATCTCCAGAAACAAATGTAAAATTTCAACTGCAGCTCAGGGTTCGAAGAAGAGGTGCACGGTGCTAGGAGAGCTGCTGGTATGGAGATAGTTGACCTGGTTGGGGAATTCAGAGAAGGTTTTCTGAAGATGTGACATCCAAGCTAATCTGAAGGAGCAACCCAGGGGAAAGCAAGAAAGGAAGAGGGTTGAAGGCAGAGAAACCCAGCTCTGCAAAGGGAAAGAGCATGGCGAATGGGGAGAAGAGAAGGTCTTTATGGCTAGAGCAGAGGGAGCAAAGGCGAGGGTGGTGTAAGTTGGGGATGGGATCACAGACAGAGGCCCCACCTCTGATACCTCACATCTTTTGTTTTTGGAGAAGAGTAATGGATGGGAAGCTACTGAAGCACCATAACCTGTGTGTGTATATGTGTGTGCCTGTGTGATTGAGAGAAAGGCAGACATGATGAGATCTGAGTTGGGAAGATCGCTCAGGCTGATACGCCAAGGGTTTGGAGTGGGTAGGAGTAGATACGAGAAAACCAGTGAAGAGGCAGAGCAGTCACATGGAAAGAGATGTTGGAAGCTTGGACTCCATAGAATTTGAAAGGATTTTTAATGCTTTAATGTGATGTTAACGCTAAAGTAACACTTCAATCTCTTCCATATTAGCCCTGCTGGGTAGACCAGATGCGCAACCTTACCTAGGCCACATGTGATATGAGCCAACCATTCCTCTTATGCACTCACAGCAACACACCACCTAATCGTCCCCACACAAACTAGCCTCTAGCCTCCACTGCTTGTGTGTAGTTGACACCACCTCATCACAGGTTTCCTTTACTCAACTCCCCCCCCACCCCAACAGGGACACAGAGAGGCCAGGACTTACCTGGTGTTTCTCACGACGTCTCTCCCGGGCACAGGTAGTAATCCCTAGTCTCCTCTATGGGTTGGACTTCCTAAGAGCCAATCTGCTTTCTAGATCCAATGGGGACCTGAGGAGGAAGTAGAAGGAGATCCCTGGGGCCCGAGTCTCCAGAAGCGCTGGCCCGTGCACAGCCTGCACTTGGTTTTCAGGGCCTTGCTGGAGGAAGCTACCTCCCTGCAAACTAGCGGTGAGGGACCCTCCCAGCCCTTTGATGCTGCATCCATTAGAAGGATCTGTGGTGGCTGAAGGTGCCTCTGACCCCATCATAGCCCTGCTCTCCCTGCCTTGTTCCTCCCCTGGCAAAGCCCGATCCACAAACTTACCATTTACACAGCTACCCCCTTTGATTCATAATGTTCAGCCTCGTTTCAAATCTTACATAGGAGCTTAATACATAAAGCAGTTAAAAGCTACTCTAGTTTAAAGAGAAGGGCCAGGAATTCTACCTTCTTGGCCCCCTACCCCATCCTCTCAGCTCAAGGTAGCACCCAGAGGCACCTCACTGGCACACTAGGTGACATATGGTGGAAATACCTGTTGGAACCCCCATCTTACAAGTGTAGAGAGAGGCATGGCTTTCATTTTTGTCTCCCCTCTCCCCTCACCACACCCTACGATGGGGAGACCACGGAACGTGGAGCCCCTGGTTAGAAGCCTCGCTCTGACACCAACTGGGAGTGGGGCTTGGTGGGGCCATTTTACATCTCTAAGTCTCTGTCCTTATATCTGGAAAATGGGTGTAGGAATGCTTCTCCCTGGGAGTGATGGCGAGGGGAGGTAACATGTCGGGTGCCTTGCCTGAGATGGGTGACTCGGTAATAGGTGTTGACCGTTATTATTTCATAGACTCCCCATCACGCCTCCCCCTTTCCCTCTGCCCAGCTCATGCCTTCCTGAGAGACCCTCTCCTCCAGGCACACACAACACACACTCCTCACACCCACTCCCTGGCCTCCTCCCTGACTCCCTGGAAGGGGCCGCTGCTCTGGCCTCCTTCCTGCACATCCCACCTGCCAAGGATCTGCCACCCGCCTTCCGCTCTATAAATAATAAACCAGGAACACAAGAAAAAAATAAGTCAAAGCAGCAGAGTAAATGCCAAGAATTGAAGGCTCAGTCCTGCCCCATCTCCTCAGCCCTGGCCTCTAGAGACAGACTCAACTCTCTGTTCTGGAAATGAAGCATCCCCTTTTTCAAGCTGCCCTGATGACTTCCTCAGCCCCGTGAGGCCACTGGAATTCTTCCACTTGTTATTTAACTTGGAGAAAGAATTCAGATGTGGCCTCTCCTCCCCAGTGGGCATAAGAGGGAGGCCTGAAGGAAGAGGAGGAGGAAAGAGATTGATTAATTGTTCCTCCAAGCCCTCAGCCCTTTCTCCTGAGACTTTCCTACCTGCTAGGACATTAGACTGTGTTCTCTCTGGTGACAAGGCAGGGCCAGCAGGACAAGGACCAGGATCCAGTTCAGGAGGCCAGCTGAGGCCTGGCCATGAGCTAGAACACAGCTGGAGACCTTCCAGTGAGGTGGTCGTGAGCAGTCTGCCTGGGTAGGAGCCCACATATCAGCTTGGCAGTTTAGCCCACCACTCTGTGTCGCAGTGTCCTCATGTGTAACATAATGATAATAACAAAGCTGTCTCGTTGGGTTGTGGTAGAGATTGAATGAATCCTTAACACATACAGCACTTAGCGTGCTACGTTGATTATACGATATTAGTAATCTGAACTCTGCTTCTCACCTGCGAATATTCCTGGACTGAAGGACAGGAGAGGGGCCTCAGGAAGCTATTTCATTAGATCAGTACTCAGAGATGTGTCCATTCTGTGGCCAGGCACACTGAGGTTCCAGAGAGTGTGTCATGACTGTGGCTTCCACTCGGCCAAGTGTCCAGCAGCGACACAGCTGCTCTTAGCTGGGAGCAGAGAGACTGGGCCTTAGACCTCACTTCCTCCACCCCACAGGGCCCCAGGCTGTGAGCTAATAATGCTCATTTGGATAACTTCACCTTTCTGGTAATGGATGCTCCCTTCTCTTCTGCCAGGACAGAAGATGATGGATGAGATTTCTATGTGAGCTATCCTTCCTTGCAAGACCTTAATGAAACACCTCCCCTTCCAAAAAAAGAAGAGAATAATGCTAGGAAATAAAGCCCACCACACCACAGGCTTCTATAGAGGCGCGGTGTTCATAAGAGCATTTTACAAGCATGCGAATAACTCTTAATGGTGGTGCATTAGTCAGGATGTTGCCTGCTGTAAGGCAGCAACAATAAAACAGGTGACAGGTTAGGAGCCATCGCCGGCAGTGGCTGCAACACCACTCTTTCTCTCCCACTCAAGAGAGCATTCTGAATTCAAGCACATGAGGGAAGCACAATTGTGGGGATAACTCAACCCTCTCCCTGAAAACTGGATAAGGAGCAGCTTGCAAACACCAGCCTGTGTTCACATAAACATGTTGGGCAGGTGACCATCCCACCAGGGACTGTGACCCCAGCATGACCCGGGAGCTGCTCCCCTCTGCGTCTCTCAACATCAGGGAACCACAGAGGTCATCCAGTCCAAGGAGCTTCCTCTCAGCACAGCCGGAAGGTGGGCATCAGGCCTTTCCTTGAGTCTTCCTGGGCTTGTGACACTCGCTCCCTCCCACAGCAGCCCGTGCATAGACGCCTCTCTGGGGGTTAGGAAGCTCCTGGGCCTGAAGTTGTAACCCTCTCCTTATAAATTCCTCGGGCCAGCCCAGGTGCTGCCCTCGGCAGCGTCCTTGCCTAGGCCCCCCAGCATTGTCCTCTCTGCGCTACATAATCTCCAGTTCCTTCTGCTCTTCTTCATCTGCTTCCTCTCCATCTAATGGGGCTCTCCACCCTTGTACCACCCTGGGTAGCCTGCAGAAAGTAACCCTAACCCAGCATTTCCAAAAGTGCACTACAATGCATGAGATGTCACCAGTGTTTCTTCAAAACTGAGAGAGCACAGCATTTTCCAAACATACTCGATGAGGTTTGCTCAGCTGTACAATGGGGACAGTAGCAGCGTCTGCCTCCCAGTGTCCTGTCAGGAACAACTGGGACTGCTCCTCAGGCTGGAAGCATGGTTTCCAGGCCAAGAGTGGCTTGAGCCTTGAGGGCTGTGATGGGTAATTTCAAATGGAAAGGCGGGCACCTCACAGAAATGCAGAGGGAAGAGTTGTCTGCAAGTGTCTTCAGGCCCTTCTTGCTGCAGGGGAAGGGTGAGAGAGTCCCGGGAGGGAGGAGGGCATGGAAGAAGGGGTCTCTCCCTGATCCACGTGATGGGGTGATGGCTGGAAGCTGCAAGGAGAAACTAGTACAGGCAAATGTCCACTAGGTGGCAGCACAAGCCAAGGAATAAGATCAGAGGCCCTTCTTGCCTCCCAACCCAACTCCATTTACCTGCCAGGTAAAGGCTCAGCCGTTGCCCTCCCTCCCCTCTCCATCCACAGAGGGAGACTGCCCAGTGTCCAGCTCCCAAGTGCCTTCAGTGACTCATTTACTGAACACCCACCATGTGCCAGGCACTTAGGGTACAGCCATGAACAAAGCCTGGGATGCATGGGGTTAGAGGCCTAGGATCCACACCTTCTCTCTCTGGGGTGCCTGCCAGACAGGTGGTCTCCACAGTCAGTGGGAATGACAATGCGTTCTCCACTAGGCGAGTGAAAATTGCTTCTTGAGGGATAAAACTATCTCACTCTTTTTATGTATAAAGCACAAGTAAACATACAATACATAAATAGATATCTATACAGTAGCCCCCCTTATCTGCAGGGGAGACTCTTCAAGACCCGCAGTGGATGCCTGAAGCCACAGATAGTACAAAACCCCATATGTACAATGTTCTTTCCTATACATACATACCTATGATAAACTCTAATTTATAAATTAGGCTCAGTAAGAGATTAACAAGAATAACTAATAAAATAGAACAATTATAACAATATGTTGTAATAAAAATTATGTGAATGTGGTCTCTCTCTCTCTCTCTCTTAAAATATC
The DNA here is from genome assembly GCF_041296265.1 of Equus caballus. NCBI lineage: Eukaryota > Metazoa > Chordata > Mammalia > Perissodactyla > Equidae > Equus > Equus caballus. The sequence continues at coordinate 25,359,894 of NC_091695.1, forward strand.
TTATTGTACAAATTTAATGCCTTTTCCATCTTCACCAAGCACTTACTACTCACTTTAGCCATACTTTTGCAGCTTCAGGTGCAGCAGCAAAACTAGCACGAATTTCTTTTGCTTTCTCCACAATTTCACAGAGAGAAGATTCATTCTTACCACAGACCTTAGCAACCTCAGCACACGATCTTTTTTCCTTTCCTTATTAAGTCGAGACCTTTCACCTTTTCACTTAAAGGAAGCACTTTATAGCTTCTCTTTTGCTCAGCCGAATTGCCAGCATCACCACTCTGGCCCTTTGAGGCCATTATTAAGTAAAATAAGGGTTGCTTGAACACAGCACGGGGATACAGTTGATGTGATAACCGAGAGGACTACTGAGAGGCATATACAGCGTGGATGCGCCGGACAAAGGGCTGATTCACATCCCCTGGGCAGGAGGGAGTGGGACAGTGTGAGTGTACAATTTAAAACTTATGAATTGTTTATTTCTAGAATTTTCCATTTAATATTTCCAGACCGCCATTGACCGCAGGTAACTGAAACCGTGGAAAGTGAAACTGCAGATAAGCGAGGACTACTGTAGTGTTCAGATTTCATGGGGGGATTACAGTTAGGAAAAAAAAAAATATCTAAAAAGGCTCCTTAAGGGGAAAAGATGGAGAAACACTAGTCTAAGCCAACCCAGGGCTCACCCTCAGGCCGCCCCTCCCCCCATCTCCAGCACAGGCCTCCACCTGCCAGGGACCCCATGTCATCCTAACATTATCAGGAAGGGAACCTCTCTCAGCCTCTGTCTGATGGCTCTAGACCCTTCTTTCTTGCTCTCCATCTCTGCTTTCCTGCCCAGGTGGGTTTTCCTGCACGAGAAGGCATACCAGGTACGGGACACAGCCATTGAGTCCTCGGTGGTGACCAAGGTGAAGGGCTTTGGACAGTATGCCAACAGAGTCATGGACGTGTCTGATTATGTGACCCCACCCCAGGTATGGTCCCCCCCACCCCAGGGCGCAGTGTGGACGCCCAGATGCTAGGCAGGTTGGAGGGGAGAAGGCAGGGCAGGAAGAGTGCTCACGGGATCCCCAAACCAGCATCTGGCATCAGTGGCCCGGAGAATTCCTTCCTCAGCGGCTGGGAGGTGGGGGAGCTTGGGCCTGCCATCGGAGTGCAGCACTGGGCATCGGGAAAGCTGGGCTCCCCTCGGGATCTGCCAACTTGTCCTGTAATCAAGGACAACACACAGAAGGAGCAAGAGGGGCTGGAGGGTGGTTGGGAAAGGCTGGTTTGGACCCACCTGTGTACTTGACTAGCCTTGTGACCTTAGCCAGATCTCTCAACTCGAGCCTCAGTTTCCTCGTCTATAGACTGGGGATAACAATGGTACCCACCTCACAGATTGACAGTGTTGCACTTTTTCTCTCCCTCCCCAAGGGCACCTCTGTTTTTGTCATCATCACCAAGATGATCGTTACTGAAAACCAGATGCAAGGATTCTGCCCAGAGGTGAGGGGAGGGAGGGAGGTCAGATGAAGTGGTCAAGGAAGAAAATGTTTGGGGGCTGGGGCTGGCAGGGAGGGGCAAGCATGTAAGCAGAGGCCCAAGGTCCGGCCTTGGAGCCGTGTCTGCGACCTGTACCCTCCAGAGGCCCCCAGTTGTGGGGAGGCAGTGGGAGCAGAGGGGCTCACCCAGGGTCCGTCACCCACCTGCAGACCTGTCTCCCCACAGAGCGAGGAGAAGTACCGCTGTGTGTCAGACAGCCAGTGCAGGCCCGAGCGCTTCCCAGGTGGCGGTGAGTGCAGCCCCGTCCGTCCGCGCCCCTCACAACCCCAAAGTGTTAGCGTGCCCTAGAGGGCAGCACATCCCTCACCACCTAGGAGAGAGAGTGGGAATTGGCCTATGTGTGTGCCAGACCCAGTCCAGGGATGGTGGTGACAGACAGGTGTGCCAGGAGGTGGCAAGTGCTGTCAAGGAGGTACTGTGGGAGCTGGGGGAGGGAGGGAAATTGGTTTTGGGTGGGTGACCCCAGTGGCTTCCTAGAGGCACTGAGATTTGAGATGGGCCCTGAAGGATGGGTAGGACTTGGCAGGATGGGAGGTTCTAGGCAGAAGGAACAGCTGCAGCAAAGGCTCAGAGGCCAGGAGGAGCATGCTGTGATTGTAGAACAAGAGGACAAGGGACCCTGGGGTGGCCGGGGCTTGGAACCTGTGAGAGGAGAGCTGTCACCGCCCTTTGGCTTGGTCTAGGGCTCGGGAAGAGGGGAGAGAAGAGTTCTGCAGGGCTAATGTGTCACCATCGACCTCCCCTGCCCTGCCTGTCTTTCCCTCTACCTTTGGGGTCCCTGTGGGAGGGGGGTAGAGGAGTGGCTAAGGGCCAAGTGGGCACCCAGCACTTGTGGCTCCACCCCCACAGGGATCCTCACTGGCCGCTGCGTGAACTACAGCTCTGTGCTCCGGACCTGTGAGATCCGGGGCTGGTGCCCCACCGAAGTGGACACAGTGGAAATGTAAGGACCTGAGCCAAACAGGAGGAGAGGGGACCTCACCCTGGCTCAGTTTTGCCCTGTGGGAGCCCTGCATCTCTGAGCTTGCAGGGTGTCTTGTGGGCACCCCCAGTAGTGTCCACTCTGGGGGCGGGGAAGTGGCCTCAGGATATCATCTTCTCTAGCCCACCTCACCAGCCACCCTCCTGTCCCTCTGACCCTCAGACCCAGAGAGGCCATGACCATGTGCCTGTGGGGAGACATCCACCAGGAAAGGTGGTCCCCCCTTGTCTCCCCTTCCTCTTCCCAAGAAGCTAAGTCCTCCTGTTCTCGCCCACAGGCCTGTCATGATGGAAGCTGAGAATTTCACTATTTTCATCAAGAACAGCATCCGTTTCCCTCTCTTCAACTTTGAAAAGTGAGTCCTAGCTTCTTCCCTAAAGCCAGCAGCAGGGCACCCGGCCCACCCTGCCACCTCCTGTCAGAGGAGTGGAGATGCCCGTCACCACGGTTCTCCCCACTTTCTCCCCATCTCCCCGCCTCCCTGGGGCTCCTACTCCCGATCTCCCTGCTGGCCTCCGGGGCCGTGTTCTCTTCCAGCTGCCCTGCCTGGGGGCTCAGAACCCACATGGGAGCTCTGTTTGGGGCAGGAGAGGGACAACTGAAACCTGGGCCTGGAACTCCAATACCTCCAAAGGTTGGGGCCCGAGGGCGCACCCCGTTTCTTTCCTCCCCACATCAAGCCCATGTGTGCGTGCCCCTTTCCTCTTAGTGAGTTCAGCCTCTCTTCCTTGTCTCCTTCATTCAACAACTCCGCTGTGGGTTTCAGGGGTGTGCAAACACAAAACCAGGCAGGACAGAGGTGCCAGGGGTAACCAGGCGTGACCTGGGCTAGGGGATATTAGACATGAACACACATAACCCTAATACGTGATAGGTGACTGGAGTAACAAGAAAGATGCAGGGACAGAGGCAAGGGAGGCAGTGAGAGTCCAAGAGATCAGGACTCAGATCCCCGTGCCTGGGCCTGGAGGGCCCTGAGGCTCGGTAAGGCTAGAGAAAAATTGGTGCAGGACTGTCTTCACATTAACCCTGGGCCTTCACCTCTCTCCTCTTCTCCTCCCCAGGGGTAACCTGCTTCCCAACCTGACGGCCGCCGACATAAAGACATGCCGCTTCCACCCTGACAAGTCCCCTTTCTGCCCCATCTTGCGGGTGGGGGATGTGGTCAAGTTTGCGGGGCAGGATTTTGCCAAACTGGCCAGCACGGTGAGGACGTGGCCACTGTCCACGACCCCAGCCCGGGAACTCCCTCATTCCCCGACTTGGGGGCCCTGTGGCAAGCAGCGGGGCGCTGGGGAAGAGGAGCGGGAGTGAGACAGCGCCACCTCGTGGAAGCATCCGGGCCTACAGCTGGCTGTGTGCTGAAGCCCTTTTTATGCAGCCCCGCCCTGAGGGTCTTGTCTCCCTCACCCTTCCCCACAAGCCTCAGTCTCCCATTCCCATCTTCCCACCTCAGCTGCAGGCAGAGGCCTTAGGTCTCTGAAAAGGCCCACACAATGGGAAAGTGGATCTTTGGCCACTTTCTCTGTCCTGTGTTGGCTAAGGGCCTCAAGTCAACAAAAGCAGGATTTAGAGGCTCGAGGGTCCTCAGCCCTAGCTGTAGTACTTCTTCACCAAGCAACATGTGACAAACCACTTTTCTTTCTCCTTCCCTCCATCCTCCACCTAGGGAATGGAAAGAAATCACTTGTCTGTTTGTCACGAAGCTCCCCAGCCCCCAGCCCCCACCCTGGCCGAGGACAGGGAGGCGGAGGGCTGTGGAGAGCTCACACGCGGCCCCTTTCTCCAGGGTGGAGTTCTGGGCATTAAGATTGGCTGGGTGTGCGACTTGGACAAGGCCTGGGACCAGTGCATCCCCAAGTACTCCTTCACCCGCCTCGACGGCGTTTCTGAGAAGAGCAGCATCTCCCCAGGCTACAATTTCAGGTAATCCCCTGTCTCCTGGAACATCAGGAGAAGGCAGCAAGGGCTGTGGTACAGAGCTGCATCTCCAGCAGCAACACATGTACTGGGAAGAAAGGGTCCCACATTCCCCCATCAGGTTTCTGCTCAAACTTAGGAAGGACTTTCCAACAGCGAGCCACTCAGAGACAGATAGACTGTCCTGTGAGATAACGGCTGCCCATCACTGGGAGGGACCATGCTGAGGATTCATGCTCCTGGCTGCCAGTTAGACCACATGCCCAAGGTCTCCTGCAATGCTGGGTTCTGTGATTTGGAGCCCATCTTAGCTCTGGCTCTGAAGCTATGACGTGGCTGTGTAACTCCCAGGTAGCCCCATTCCTTCTCCTGGACCTGAATTTTCTAAGGTTGCTCACTCTGCAAAGCAAGGGCAATGGCTGGTGTCATTTTACACGATGGAAGTTTTGTATTTCTGTCCATAACCAGGAAATTTCATCTGAGGCACAAAGAACTGTTACAGTGGTCAATAGTTCTTTAGTGCCTTCCCAAGCAAGAACAAGAACTCGAACCAGTCTTTAAATATTATCTAATTTATATTCCCAATTTATATTTCCCAATTATGCCTTGAGATATAAGGGATCTCACCCCACCCCTCATTTTGAAGAAAGGGAAAAAGAAGAACCCTGGGGAACTAGCCTGGTGGTGTAGTGGTTAAGTTCATGCTCTCCACTTTAGCAGCCCAGAGTTTGCAGGTTTAGATCCTGGGCAAGGACTTACATACTGCTTGTCAAGCCATGCTGTGGTGGCGTCCCACATACAAAATAGAGGAAGATTGGCATAGATGTTAGTTCAGGGACAATTTTCCTCAAACAAAAAGAGGAAGATTGGCAACAGATGTTAGCTCAGGGCCAATCTTCCTCACCAAAAAAAAAGAGAGAGAGAGAACCCCGGGGATAAACTGTTTGGAACCAGCTGTAGGCCCCTGAATAAGCCTTGACCTTCTCTCACCCTAACTTTCCCATCTGTCAAATGGTGATAGTATCCTTATTGTCTTGAGGATCCTGTTAGCTAATGTGTGAAAAGCTTCACCTGTATGGGGGGTTTTCTGCTTAATTTTTGAAGATCCTGATGTTTCTGGCAGGGCCCTGATTAAGTACACACTGTTACCCACTAAACAGGCTAAATAGGCCATGATCAGGAAGAAAAATACATACAATAACGTATTTAAGCTATATGTTCAAAGAATTACTACTCCAATTTCCTTTGTTGTAGTGGTATTTTCCAATATAATGTCATACGTAAGCCAAAAAAAATTATCCACCTTTTTTTACCTTTATTTGTAGTTTCAAAAAGTAATTATGCGCCCAGTAAGCTTTATATTTAATAGTTAAAACATACATGTATATGTTCTGGAAAGAAGAATTTTTTCAAATTGAAAATGCTTTCATAATCAACTCCAAACTTTAAAAAAAAAACCATAGGAAACAACACATATTTTAAAGTAGGTTAAAAATACTGTTTGGCTCCCCGGCAGAAATTGGCGTATTTATTCAGTCGGTACATCACACTGAGATCAATACAAAGGATATCTGTATGGTGGCTTAAAATAGTAACATATTAATAAAATGCTTATGATCCAAAATGCAAGTTTTCATCTCTGTAACTTCCCTCTGGCCATTGGGAATTCTTCAGCCCTCCAAATAACTCATTTGGCTGGAGGGTTTGTGAAGAATCTAACTATTATGAAGACCCTGACTATTGGTGTCACACAGCTTTAGAACAATGTCTTTTGTTTAAAGAGGAATCGGTTTGGAGTCCTTCAGCTCCAGTTTTATTGGGCGGTGTTGCACTCCCTGCCTCCCCACCCAGGCAAGTAGGACACAAGATGGACCTACTCCTGAGTAAGCATGGATTGTATTTGGAGAGTCAGATCAGAGGATCTCTAAGGACCCTGCGAGTGTAATTCCCAGGGGCCTAAAGGAAACTGTCTGAGAGGTGTGGGCCCCAGGTAACTGACCGCCTCACCAAAGACCTCCAAGCCAGAGTATGAAGGGGAAAAGCTGCTCAGTTCGACCTTCGTGGTTTCCAGAGGGCCCGAGGAATAGTACTGGCATGGGGGAATGTAAGACAGCCATGCCAAGCAGAGGGCTGTGCTCAAGCTCCCTCAAGTACCTCCCTTGGGTGCCCACTCACCACCCTCATGGTGCCTTCAAGCTACTAGCACCACACAGACACCCACGGCTTAGCTAAGAGCCCAGGTTGGGGAGGCTACAGGCCACTTTTCTGAATCCTCGGTTCAGCCAGGTTCAGCACAGGCCACAGGGTGGTTCCTATGATACAGTAAAATGTATGCTGCTCTTTAGAACCCCACAAAGCTCCTTATTAGTGGGCCACCCTGTGTGCAAAGTGTCTCGTGTGCTTTGGCTTATTGCTCCTCATTCATCCTGCAAGGGAGGTGCTACAATCTTGCCACTTTACAGGTGAGAAAACCAAGGCTTGCAGAGTTAAGTTGGTTTCCCAAGATCACAGAGCCAGTAAGCGTGTTACTGAACAAGGGCTTCATCTGCTCGCTGCAAGATAAAAGGCTAAGCAGGAGGTGGTAGAGAAAGAACTTTAATAAGCGATAAACCAGCAAATTGGAAGATGGTGGACATCGTCCTAAAAAAACCATCTTAAAGGGGAACTGATTTGGAAATGACTTATTTAAGACAAACGTTGTTGGGGAGGGGGCTCAGAAATGTCAGGTGATGGATGACCACAGAATGTTGGGTGGCTCTCCGTAGCAGATCTGCTGAATGAGACATTCCTGAGGAATCTAAGAAAACCTCAGTTACTTCCTTATCTTCAGCGGAAGGAATAGTTTGGACAGAGGACGTAAATTTTCTGCTAACCAGTTATTCTTTCTCCTGGTTACAGATTGGCTTGCCTACGTGAGGTTCTAAGCATTTTTCTAAAGCACGTGGTTGCACACTGGGGAGGGGGAGCATATGGCCCTGGGGGCTGAAGTTCTAAGAGTCCTCTGCACAGGGGCGACTGTCTTTCATATTTCTTCATGGGGGGCGTGTGCAAACTCGGGCGGATTCTATGTGTTGCATGCGGTGGATTTTTAGTCTGTGACATCTGAAGTTTACAATCAGTCACTGTAGCTTCTCAGTGCTCCTGTGTGATGCTTAGTCAGGTGAGGGGCTGTCCCAAGTTGCTCTCTTATCAGTGGTCCTCTTGCTTTTCTGCAAAGCAAGCTCAGAAACTTTGGTTACTTTGTTTCCCACGTTAACCTGTGGGTACAGGCACAGCTTCATCCTAATCCAGGAAAACTTTAACTCCTTCGTCCTTGGTTTCAAGGGTGGGAGCCTGGATGCAAACATATTTTCTTGGATGATGTCCACCCCAACCAGAAAGGCTAGGGACATTCACGTTTGTTCATCATCAGAAAAACATGCCTGTGTGGTTGTTACTCTCATCCCCACTTGAGAACAAAGATTCTGAGGTCCAGGGAAGCTAAAAGACTAGCAGCTGCTGGAGGCACAATTCATAGCCTGGCCTTTTGTCTCCCAAACAAACTCATTGGCCGCTCCCTCTCCAACAGAGGCCAGAATTTTCAACATCCTACTGTTGCTGTGTGTTCCAGAGGGAATGGAATCATTCAGCCAAGATTCAGCCTTGTTTTAATCTGCAAACTCAGACATCCAGAGGCAGCTAGAGATTTGTATTTCCATCACTAATTACTTCTGCAGCTTCTTTCCAATTCCCCCCGCCCCCCCGCTTTTTGCACCTCCTTGCCTGCAGAAACAGAGATTTAGAGAATTTATAGCTGTTGAAAACCCCTTGGAGACGCTTAGACTGAGGCAGTCATTTTATAGATGAGGAAGTGGAACCTCCAAAGGGAGAAGTGACTTGCCCAAAGCCGTGGGTGCATCTTAGAGTAGCGTTAGAGGTCTATTCAAGGGGCTGCTTCACCAGATGGCCTGTCCATCATCAGATGGCCTCCAGTTATTGGAAATGTGACTTCATATTGAGCCAAAATGCATCTCCCTTCAACTCCCACCCAAAGGACCTAGTGCTGTCCATCTAAACTAATCTTTATTTGTGTGACCTCCTGAGGGATTCCATCTGTCCCCACCTGAAATTTGGTAGAAAGATTTTATTTTTACTCCTAGGTCTGTTCTGCATGGCTAAAGACTCTAGGGGCCACTTTAACTTTGTATTTTTATGAAGCCTCTTTCCAAGTACCTTGAGAGTGTGCTGTTGGTGGGTTCATTCAGATTAGTAGTGGACAAAGTGCAGCATTTCAAAACAAAGAACTGGTGAGAGTTGCCAATTCGGTGGCGAGCAGGTGACAGGCACGCCAGCAGCAGGGTTCCTGCAAGGGCCTGGCTCCTGTATCACAGGTGGACCCTCAGCTCGCAGAGGGGGATTGAACCAGAGTGCTACATTCCCCGAAGTGCTGGGAGCAGGCGATGCCATGTCTGAGTCCTGAGTGTGAGTTTGCCAGTGAGCGGGTGTGTTTGTGGATGAATGTATGTGAGTGAGTGTGCAAGTATAAGTGTGTCTATGAGCGATCATGAGTGAATGTGTGTGTCAGTTGTGTGCGTAAGCGAGTGTGTGTGTGTGTCAGTCAACGTACGTGTGTATGTGAGTGTAGAGGCAGAGATGGTACAAAGAAAAATTAAAAATAGTGTATCAGTCAGGGTCCCAGCAGGAAACAGATGGCACATGCAAATTGGGTAATTTGAGGAGAGTTTAATAAAGGGGCTGTTTCAAAGGTGTGAGCAGGGTGTAGGGAAAACGCAAAGGAGAATGCAGTGCCTGGGGCCAGTCGGGGACATTGGTGACTGCCCAGGTCTGAAGGGGCCAGGGCAGGAAGCAGCTACTGGAACCCAGAGACAGAGAGCTGTGAGGAGGGGCAGGCTGACAGGAGCTGTGACCCAGCCGGGCCCCACCAGAAGCCCAAGCCCAGCAGCCAGCAGAGCAGCCAGGGCAGGGCAGGGAAGGAGGAGCGTGGATCAGAGGAGGTGTCCAGTACAAGTCCTCACAACGCTCACCTGTGAAATCACAGCCTTTCGTCAACTTTTGGAGATCTTTATGCCCCCTTATGCCCCTGAGGAAAGCATGGACCATTGACTGCCCAAGAAAAATGCACGTCTTCATAGACATGAGCAATTTTGCAGGCAATTTCTTTTTTAAAGGATACTTTATTTCTATAAATAAGATATAAATACATCCTCAGAGTAATAAACCCAAGCAAAACAGATACATACAGCGTAATGGCCTGGAAACCCCTGCACTCCTCCAGTCCTGCTCCCCCTGCAGGAAGTTAACATCCTGGGTGGTTCAGTGAGTTTCCTTCCAGTCTTTTTTCCCTGCATTGATATCTATGTGGCATAAAATTCTGAGACTCTGAAGACCTTTACAAACCTATCCTGGACCTCAGATTAAGAGCTCCTAGAGTGAAGTTTGCAAAGCCTTTTCACACCTATTTTTGACAAGATTCACAGCTCGCTGCCCTCCCCCATGGAAGGATCGGACAGATTTTGAGATTTGCCCAAGATTACACAGCCTAATAAGGAGGTGCATCAGGACTCAAACCCAGGAAACTGATCTATAGCCATTGGTTCCGTCACACCCTCCACCACCACATTGCTTGCAAAAAAGAAAAAGCAGCTGTAGGAGATACACCTGGTAGTGATTGCTGGAGTGATGGGAAAGAAGCAAAACGGTGCATTTAGCAATGTCTGCTTTCTTGTTTCTCCTCCGAGCATTCCTAAGACAGCTTTGCTACTAAAAGGCAACACAATTTTGGATTTCCTCTCTGGGTGTCTGGGACAAAAAACACTTGTTCAGCTGCTAGATGTTCCTCATGCCGTAGGTGTTTCTAGTGATCGTTCTGTGTTGGAAATGTACCCACAGCAGCTTTCATGAATCTCTGAAATTTGGCGCCTGCTCAGCTTCCATGCTGAAACGTGCAGATCAGCAAGATCTTAGGCCAATTCACAGAGATGGAATCGAAGTGCGCCCTTGGCTTCCATCATGCTTTTTGCAATCTGGATTTTTCTCTTTCTAAAAGCCATAGAATATGTGTTAAAAGCAGCCATTTCCATCATTTCGACAGAAACACTTGAAGGCTCTCTTCGATGGGGGGTATTTGCTTGAATTCTCCATGATACATTTTGCTCTTTACTTTCCTTAGGTTACAGTGGGAGGTGAGGCAGTTAGAGCGACCCTGAATTTAAACAGGCCTTTGTAATTTTCATGTCTATCTTATCCTCACAGCAACCAACGTTGTTGGTAGAAAATATCGGCTAACACTCATTAAGCACTTACCAGTGAGCCAGGGACATAGCTAGTGCTCTTTGTGGATTATCTCATCGACTCGGACGAGGGAGAATGTTATAGCTGAAAATCTGAGGCTCAGAGGTGTCATTTATCTGCCTAAGGCAACACAGCAAATAGCACTGGAGCTAGAATCCAAACCCTGGCAGCCTGACTCCAGAGCCTGTGCTGGCAGCCACAAGTATCCTGGTAGGACCGATGTGGTTACCCCCGTTTTACAGATGAGGAAACTGAGGCTAAAAAGATTACCCCCAGGAGAAGACAGCTAGTAACCTGGCTCCCACATACATCTTCTAGCTGTGTCCATTGGTCTTTCCCAGCCTGATTAATGATAAATTAATAGTAATACATTTTTAAAAAATCAACAACAAACCATTTTTTAAATACCTGCCTTTGAAGTTGATTAGGTTCCTAGAAGATGAGTAAATAAATATGGCTTGGGGGCCGTCTCTCAGGGGAGGAGCCCAGCCTGCTCGAAGGATGCTGCCCCACCCCTATGCCGTGAGTCGCCAGGAGATATTTTCCTGTCAGTATAAAATCAACTGCTAAAGTATATTTCGGCTGGCAGAAGTACTTCCTGCTAGGCAAAAGCTTTGCTGAGAACGCCACCTCCTTCACTTAGAAACCCACATTCCAGGCCCAGGTTTTCCCTTGCAAGTCCAAGTCCAACCCGGATCCCGCAAGTTTGTAGCTGTTTTTCCTGCTGCTGTCACAGTGTCCCTGCTTTAGGAAGGAATTGCCACCACTCTACGGGATCATCTCTAAACAGATGTCTGAGCGCTTCCAAGGGGTTTGTACATCGTGATACAAACCCTCTCCATTCAGCAAACGTTTATTGACTGCCAACTGCTGCAAATGTCAGCTCAGTGCAGGGAAGCGCTTGCGAGGGAGGGAACCGTCCAAAGCTGAGGTTGGGCCGCTCCTCCAGGTAGTGAGTCCCCTCTCACTGCGGGTGTTCAGGAAGCGGCGGGAAACCCTCTGTGATGAATGTGGGGAGAGCTTTGAAGGTCTCTTCCAACTTCCAGGTTACATCACGTGCTGGGCTTTGGGGCTGATACAGAGGGGAACAAGAGGAGTTCCTACGATCAAGGAACTTTTAATCTAGTGGAAATAGTAAACCTGAACCCAAATAACAAACATGTTTATACAAAAAAAAAATATTTGGCAGGGCCAGCCCGGTGGCACAGTGGTTAAGTTCATATGCTCCGCTTCATGGGGCCTGGTGTTGGCTGGTTCGGATCCAGGGCACAGACCTAGTATCGCTCATCAAGCCACATGGTGGCAGCATCCCACATAAAATAGAGGAAGATTGGCACAGATATTAGCTCAGCGACAACCTTCCTCAAGCAAAAAGGGGAAGATTGGCAACAGATGCTAGCTCAGGGCCAATCTTCTTCACACACACACACAAAAGTTTGGTGCTGAGGCAAGGCAGGAATAATTAAGATGAGGCAGAGGTGAAGCAAAGAGGGCCCAGGCTGTGGGTCAGGAGACCTGCAGGCTGTGCTTCAGGCCTTGTCACAAATGCTCAGTGTGATTTTGAGCAAGTCTTATCCCCTCTGTGGGCCTCAGTTTCTTCCTGTGTAAAATGGGCTAGTTAAAGGTGATCATCTTTAGGGCCTCTTCAAGCTCTAAGAGTCTGAGTCAACGCACGTAGGTGTCTGGGGGAGGGCTTTGGAAACTCGGGCTGCTGAAGCAAGCACTATTATTTATAGACCTGTCACATCGGCATGTAGCTTCAACACTGCCCTGCAGAAGCACATCTGACAACTGATTTATTATGGTAATTGACGTTGGTACGTACTCATTCTTTATCTATTGCTGCTTGTGGCATGAGGAGCATGCACACGCACCCACACACACAGAAATGTCTCGGCCCTGTCTGGCCTCCGAATTGTTCCGTTTGGTCCTGTGTTGGAAGTGTCTTGTCTGGTCACAGAACAGGTGTGTCAGTGACGGTCCTGTTGGGAAAGCTCCCTCAGCTGGGGTTTGTGAAGAAACTCACAAACATGGAAGCTGAGATACTCAGGGCCTAACAAAGTAGAAAGCTGTGCCCACCTCTAGCCACACAGTCACAGCGGGAGGCATGAGAAACTGGGGGAGTGCTGGGGCCCCTGAGAGGAGCAGTAGTCACAGAGCGACACAGCCACAGGCCAGCGAGGCAGGGAAGCAGTGGGCAGAATACATACCCTACCTTTCTCCTTCCTGCCCTCTGGTCCCCCACCAGGGCATCACATTCCAAACCCCTCAAATACCAGAAGGGAAGGAGGGCAGGCATGCAGCCTGGAGAGGTCAGCCTGAGGGGGCCCAAGACCAGAGGCTGGGTCTCGGGGCAGTGGAGAGCAGTCAGCACCAGTAATCATCCCACATCCTTCAGATGTCTGGGCTCAGGTGGCCCTCCCAACGCTGACAGCGCCAGCTCTGCCCTCGTCCCCTTCCCCACCCCCACCCAGGTTTCCTGCCCCTCCCGGGCTCAGCGCCAGCCGGTGTCCTGGCTCTGTTCTCCCCTCCCATGGTTCTGGCCTCATCGCAGTCACAGCCATGCTGCGCTTTCCTCAACAGCTGAGGTGTTTTCACAGGCACCGGCTTCACAAGCTCCCTGCCCACTGAGGCTGCAGTGAACTCTCTTGCTGGCTCCTCCACAGGGAAGCAGCAGGCAGTTAGATTCCAGCAGCCTGAGTTCAGCTCCCAGCTGCGCCCCTTGCAGGCCGGTAGCCCAAGGACAGCTGCTATGCTTCTCTCCCGCCTGTGAAGTCTGGACGGTGTGGCCTGATGATCCATAGATGATGCTCCTTGAAAGCTCTGAGCCAGGTGCGGTGCTCAGCCTTCATGTCCTACAGCTCCCTGAATCCTCTCAATAAGCCCTCAGCACTTGTTAGTCTCTCCAGTTCACATTTGGGGAAACTGGGACACAGAGAGCTGAAGTAACGTGCCCCAGGTTCTATAAACTAATTCAAGTGGTAAAGCCAGAATTCAAGCCCGGGATTCTCTCATTTCAGAGCCCCTAAGCCACCAGCCACCCCACTGAGCTGTTGTCATGGGGCCTCAATGAAATATGGGTGCGGAAGCCTCTCACTAGCGTCAGCAGCAATAAACACTCCACATGTACGATGTCTCTACGCTTTTCCACATCTCCCCTCCACCAGGGCTGGTTCCCGCCAATACCACCTACTTTGCCACCCAGCTGGCTGCCAGATTGAAATGTTTTCTGTTTGGGAGAGAAACAGCCTGTTGTTACCCCTTTGTACTAGCTCCACCTGAAAAATCGGGAGAATTCGGAGAAGCTACAGTCAACAGGAGGAACCCTGGAGGCCAACGTTGCTCGACTCATGCTGTGAGATGTCAAGAATCTCAGAAATTCATTTGTTCTTCCAGCAAGCATTTACCCTACCCTCTGCTGCACGGGGCCCTCGGGCAGAGAGAGAAGGAGATCTGAATCATAGTCAGTAGTCCAAATTGTTAACTACAGTCTGCGTGGCAGGTACTGTCGTGGAGGCCAGGATCCCAGCGGAGACAGGAAAGGTGGCCCAGGGGGTGTATACAGCCTCAGTGCCGCACTGGTAAACCAGCTCTCTGGAAAAGAAGAAAACAAAACCCCGATTTGGGCGTTTGCTGATTTCCATGGTGTAAATACTCCACCATAGTCGATTTCAAGCTACAAGCATGATGTCCCTGAATGTGGAATTGGGAAGAGATGCACACAATTGGCTTTGCCAGCCAGGGCGAGGTGGACCACCCACTGCCATGACCCTCTGTCTCTGTCCTCCAGCCCCCGGTGCTCTTTCAGCTTCTGAAAAAACACCACGTGCTTTCCCATGAGAGGGCTTGCAGTTCCCTCAACCAGGAAAGCTGCCCCACCTTGGGCCTTCTTACCTTTCAACTCGCCATCCTTCAAGTCTCAGCTTTGCATCACTATCACACGAAGCCTTCCTTGGCCGGCCAGCCAGGGTCAAATGCCTTCGCTAGCTATGCTCTTAGAATGGTGCTCCACTCCTTCCCAGCCCTTATGTCTGATTTTAGCTATTTATGGGATTGTGTGATTAAATTATTATTTCTCTTCCCTCATGACAGCAGAGCTGGCCCAGGTATCAGGAGTGCCTAGCGCCAGTGCCTGGCATATCTGCTCTAAATGTCTGTTGAGTGTTGAAAGGATAAGAGGCCACTGAGCTGGGCTCTAATGGATGAATAGGAGTTTGCAAGGTGGAAAAGGGGAGGAGACGGGAACGGCATGAGCAAAGACACAGAAATCTATGTCTCTGAAATGTGGGCAGGAAATACAGGAAGGCAGGTGGTGTGGTGTGGCTGGTGCTTGAGGTGCCTGGCAGGGAGAAAACTTTGCAGATGAAGCTAGGAAGGTGGACCAGGCTAGGTTCGGAGGGGCCTTGTATTCCAGGCCGAGGTGTGGAATGCTGGTGTCACTCTCACCAACCCCATTTCCCAGAACCAGATGAAGTGGGAGAAATCAGGGCCCGGCGTGGTCTAGCTCAGCTTTTCCCCTTTTCAGATGAGGAGGCTGGTGGCCCTTCTTCTGACTTTTCATGGCCCTCCTATGCTTCCTGCTCTGCTCCCAGCCAATGACTCTGGGGGTCAAGACCCACCTTGCAAATGCAAAAGTGTCCCCCAGCTGGAAAACTGAAAAAAATTAGCCAGGACCTAACAAAAATCAAGCAATGAAAAGAACAGTCCAGAACGCTGGCTAAGAGTCTGGGCTCTGGAACTGGACTGGCAGACTTTGAATCCCAGCTTCGCTCACCGACTGTTGGCTTTGTGACCTGAGGCAAGTTGCTTAACTTTTCTGATCCTGATTCCTCATCTGTAAAATGGAACTAGCAACAGTACTGAATTTCATGGGGTTTTGTGAGTGTTAAATGACTTAATAAGTGTATAGCATTTAGCACAGTGCTGGGCACATAGTAAGAACTCAGTATATGTTGACGACTGTTATTGTTGCTGATATTATTATCTCCAGGAGGCAGGAGAGTGTAATGGTTAAGGTAAATGTAGATATTATTAGTTCATTTTATCTTGAGCTGAGGATAAGAATGAAAGGGAACATGCTTTCAGCACTTACTATATATGAACATTGTCTCATCTCATCCTCCTGCAGCTCTCTACTCTCACTTCTCAGTTGAGGTAAAAAGCTCAGAGAGGTTGAGTGATTTGTCCAGGGTCAAAAAGCTAGTTCAAGACAGTGGTTGAACCACCCCCAGATCTCCCAGGACTTTCTTAGAGAGTTTATTCCTAGGAGTGGAATCATCACTGGAATTTGCCCTCTCTCTGTCTAACCAACTCCCCAATTTTAACTCATTCTTTGTCCTTTGACAAAGAACTTCTCCTCTGGGAGCCTCAGTCTTCTCAGCTATAAAATTACAGGAGTTTGTAACAGTTGGGGTGAATATTGCTACCTGCCGTCACAAACAACCCCCTCGTCTCAGTGGCTTCACATGACATGGCCCAGTGCACTGTGGGTCAGTGGAGGTGGGGTGCTCCACACAGTCACACGGGGATCTGGGTTCCTGCCACCGGTTGACACAGTCTCCCCTAGGGCCTGAGATCTCCCCTGGCTCCTGAGCAGCTGGCCAGGAGGAAAGGAAGGATGAAGAAGGTACGCCTGTCACACACCTTGGCCCGCAGGTAACAGACCTCGTTTCCATTCACGTTCCACTGGCAAGAACTAGTCATGGGGCCCCAGCTAAATGCAAGTGGAGCTGGGAAATATGGTCCAGCCATGTGCCAGAAGAGAAGAGAGCCAAGATCCTGGGGCCACAGGGTTGGGCCAGATTCTGTGACCTCCCACTGGCCATACTAGAGAAGTGCAGAGGTCAGGACTCCTGGGTCCTTCCCCTGTGTGCAGCCTGGGTCCTCCCTCCTGGAGCACTGTTCCTCCTCGCTCCTACCCAGGAAGAGAACCAGTCCCTACCAACCCTCCTCCGAGGGTGGGTGGGTGGTGAGATAATGAGCGTATCATGCTTATTGCCTCTTGGAAGGCAGGTGCTGGAGAAAAACCAAGTCTGCTTTGGTTTTTCTCCCTGTTCCCTTCACATTCCTTCTCGAGACAAATTTAGTCAGCCCTGCTTCCAACAGCAGTGCCCAGGATGCCGACTTTTTGTTCTCTGAGTTGATGTCAGAGCATTTGTCATGCCTGCAGCCTTGGGCCTGGAATGCAGGCCTCAGGAGCACAGTCCCAGCCTCTGCCCTGCCGCAAATGTCTGTGCCCCATCCACCCACCCCTGCTCAGTCCCCATGGGCATCAGTTGCCATGGCTCTCAGACAAGGGCCCTGAATTCTCCACTGGCATGAGACAGAACACAGAATATAGAAGGGCTTTGAGGTCTGGCACAGGGCTGCCTGTGTCCTTAACAGCCACTTAGAGCTCA
Source organism: Equus caballus (assembly GCF_041296265.1). Classification (NCBI taxonomy): domain Eukaryota; kingdom Metazoa; phylum Chordata; class Mammalia; order Perissodactyla; family Equidae; genus Equus; species Equus caballus. The sequence continues at coordinate 25,377,036 of NC_091695.1, forward strand.
GAGGCGGGACAGTTCAGGGTTAAGAGCACAGACTTTGGAGTTGTCCAAGTAGATCAGAATCCCGGCTCAGGCAAGTTAACTTTTCATCTGTCTCCCCATCTGTGAAATGCGTCAAGGGTGCCGCCTTCATAAGATTTCCTGAGATGCGTATATTAAGAGCTTTGCCTATTTTTCTGGTGCTCTATAAGTGGTGGGTGTGGAGATGGTGATGGTCCATACTTAGCCTCAAGCCAACCTGAAAGCCAGAGTCAGAACTTCCTGGAGGCTTCAGCCCATTCCAGAGACTTCTTTTCCAAACTGCTTTAAAATCTCCTGAGGGGCCTCCTTGGAGAGTTATGTTCTTGGACCTCCTCATCTTTGCAGAAATGATTTCTTTGCTTTCTGTCTTTCTTTCTTTTCTTCTTCTTCTTCTTCTTTTTTTTTTTTTGGTAAGGAAGATTGGCCCTGAGCTAACATCTGTTGCCAATCTTCCTCTTTTCCTTTTTTTTTCTTTTTCTCCGCAAAGCCCCCCAAGCATATAGTTGTAGATCCTAGTTGTAGGTTCTTCTGGTTCTTCTATGTGGGATGCTGCCTCAGCATGACTTGATGAGTGATGCTAGGTCCACGCTCAGGATCTGAACTGGCAAACTCTGGGCCACCAAAGCGGAGAGCACAAATTTAACCATTCGGCCATTGGGCTGGCCCCTGATTTCCTCTCTGATGTCTATCCTGTTATCCTCCTGCTGGTGCAACTTGAATTCCTTCCACTTTGCCTTGGTTTGTGAAGCCCTCTGCCACCACTGCCCAGACCATAACTTATGATGTTTTTAAAGATTATTTGGGAATGTCTCCTGCAAGCCTTTGCTTCCTGAGGTTAGGTAGTTGTGTTTCTTTCAGCCTCCTTCCTGGGGCCACTCTCACTTTTACTCTGAGTCTCAGTCTCAAGAAGATCATCCTGCCTCCCCTGCCTGTCCTTTCAGTTACAAAGGCCACAGGGAAACACCTCCCCAGTCAGGCTCCCAGGGAACCTCTTTCTCACTGAAAGTTTTCAGCCTTACCTGGGCAGCAGGTGCAGCACTCAGCCATACAAGCTCTGGCCGTGCCCAGGCACAGGCAGAGACAGCAAATGGGCCACCTGTACTCCTACACACCTTCCTGGCTCAGTTAAACCTCTGCAGATCTGAGCCGCCTGCTCTGTGAAATGGGGAAGGTAAGGGTCATTGTCCTGGGAGGAAACAGTTGGTGGTCTCAAAAGGGGTGATCGAATGAAGGGACTATTCACAAAGGTGCATGCAGGGAGAGGGGAACCAAGAAGGCTAGGGAAGGACCAGGGTTGGCCCCACAGGAAAGCTGTTCCCACCTAGGCTGGCAGGGCCAAGAGGAGGGAGCAGTGCCCAGAACCTGGAGAGAGGCGTGGCTGTAGGACAGGCCACCCTCCAGGCTCTGGGCCTTAGGTGGAATTCAGCCGCTGTTAGAGGCCCAGCAGAGAGGAGCTGAAGGATAAAACACCCTCACTCTTCTTCCCTCCTGTCCTCTGATCACCTGTAGGTGCCTCCCACTGGCTGAACCCAACTGGAACCAGAGGGTGGGGAGCTTGGTGGAAGCAGACTTTGCAGAAAAGGGCAGAGACTGAGGGTGCAGGGGTAGGCGTGGAGAGAGTGCTGCCTCGAAGGGTGGGTCTCAGCATGTACCCCCCTTGCCAACAGACCTGCCAGGGGGCTTGAGCACCCCCATTTATAGACATGGCAAGTGAAACCCTGAGGGTTAAGTCACACAAGAGGCCACACTGCCAGCAAGCGATGGAGCCAGGATTTAGACTCCACAGTTCCCATGGCCAGAGCAGACAGTGGTCAACATTTCACGATTGAAGATGACTCCTCCCCACAGATGGTCTTCCTCCCAGGCCTGTAATCCCTCCATTATTTATTCACTTGGGCTGAGCATTTCATTCTCCCTGCTTGGAACTTTCTTTTTTCTTTTTATTGAGGTAACATTGATTTATAATATTATGTCGATTTCAGGTGTACATCAGTATAATTTGACTTCTGTATACATTACGTCGCATTCACCACCACAAGTCCAGTTTCCCTCTGTCAGCACCTGCTGGACAGTTTCAAATCCAAAGATCCCTGCTTGGGGCTGGGGGGAGCATCATATCGATCACTCAACAATTCCAGGGAAGGAGTTTCTCAGACCTTTCTGCTGGGAGAGGTCTGGGACAGGGCTCAGGAATCCGTGGGGGCTGGAAACACTGAAAGGGAGGCAGCAGCCCGGAATAAGATGGTTGTTGATCCCGCCCCCCCCCCAGTTACAGAGCTTCTGAGCACTTCACCCCCATCCTCTCACTTAATCCTCACCATTTTCCTGGGATACTGGCACCAGTATTTACAGTATTCACAGCTGTGGGACAGTAGCCCAAAGAGATTACACTTGGCTAATGATAGAGTTTTGCCTGAGATGGGCAGAGCCACATGGAGGAAAATGCACTGGCTTTAGAAGCCAAAAGATGAATGCAGGTCAAATGCTTCCTACCTGTGAAACTACAAGGTAAGTCCCCTCACCACCACAGGCATCTTCCAGATGGGAGTGTGAACACCTGCCTCACTGTGTTTGGTGAGAATTAAATGTGATCATTCTTATCCGTCCCCAGTACAGTTCCTGGCACCCCGCATCCCAGGCAGAGAAGGTGTTGACGACAAAATCTTGAATGTCAGCAAACCTAGCGTTGAGTCTCGGAGACTCGGATGGCCCTGGACAAGTCATGTAACCCCTGGAGCCTCATTTAAAACATAGAGCAATCACATCCCCATCCCACAAGTTTGTGTGAAGGTGAAATGAGATGAGGTGTCTGAAAGGACTTTTTTAAACCTCTCTATAAATGCAAATGTATTTCTTCAGCAATAACAACAGCCAACATCAGCGAACATTTCCTGGGTGCTTACGGTGTTCCAGGCACTGTTCTAAACCCCCCATGTGTGTGGTTTCATTCAGTTCTCACGGCAACCCTATGAAGCAGGACTTTTGTATTCCAATCACAAATGAGGAAATTGAGTCTCAGAGAGGTTAAGTAACTGGCCCAAGGTTGCATTGCTGGTAAGTGGCGGAGCCAGGTGTTGAACCCAAGCAGGCTGAGAAGCCTCTGGAGAGGGGAGCATCTGCAGGGAGCCAGGACATGGGATACGCAGACAAAGGGAACTGAAGAAGCTTGGAGTCCAGCATGGCTCAAACATTCGTACAAATCAGAATCATTTAGGGAGATTATTTAAAAGGCAGAGTCCTGGCCCCCTCCCCTGCCCTGCCACAGAGATGCTGATTCCATGGGTTTGAGGTGGAGGCTGGGAATCTTCCTTTTTAACAAGCCCCCAAGATGATGCCTGTCAGCTAACCACACAGGGAGGACCATGGCAGGCGTCCCACCATGCCATCGGTAAGGGTTGCTCAGTAAGTGAGGCTCATAGGCTCTAGAGGACCTTGAAGTCTCAAGAAGGAGCCCACAGTGGGACCCACCTTCGCCTCTGGCTTCCAGGTTTGCCAAGTACTACAAGATGGAGGACGGCAGCGAGTACCGCACACTCCTGAAGGCTTTTGGCATCCGCTTCGATGTGCTGGTGTATGGGAATGTGAGTCCTTAGGCTGGGCAGATGGGCTGGTCAGGGGAGGAAACCCAGATCCATCTGGGGCCCTGAAGAGGCTCCTCTCAGGGGCAGGGTCCTGCTGCTGACCGGCTCTGAGACCCTGGGTTGGTCACATCTCCAGTGTCCTCACCTGTACCATGAAGGGATGGGGCCTGCTGACCCCCCAAGAACCCTTCTAGCTCCACTTCCTCTCTGGCTGGGAGTCCAAGTTCAGCCTCAGCCTCACTTCTGCCCTGCTGGACCCTCTGCCCACTCCCCTTGGTCTTTGTGCCTGCAGGCTGGCAAGTTCAACATCATCCCCACCATCATCAGCTCCGTGGCAGCCTTCACCTCCGTGGGAGTGGTGAGTTTGCCACTCCAGGCTCTGACAGGAGGCCGGTCAGGGTGGGGCCCCGTCTGGCATGGGGGGTCGGGGGGACCCAGAATGCTTCTGCCGAGAATGTAAAGCCCAACCTCTTGCCAGATGCTTCCTCTCCTCTACCCCCTCCCTGCTGGCTTGGCCCTTACATGAAGGCCTCCAGTCATGGAGAACTCATCACCTCCCTCAGCAGCCTCCCCACTAGCAGGAGGCACCACCCAATGCAAAGTTCCTGTCCCTCACCATGAAGGTGGGCGAGGAGACCAGGGTTCCACAGACCTGAGGAGCCTTCAGGAGGAGCCGATCCTGGCTGGCAAGCCCACTCTCAGGGACTTCCGCCCCCTCAGTCCTTCTGCTTCTCCCTCCAAGTCCTCTCTCTGCATTTTGCTCTGGGGTCACCCCCAGGAGCTGGGGAGGCAGGTCATGAAGACATTCTGCAAAGCCCCTGGACATTTTTCCAAAAGGAAACATTGGTGAGGCCTCCTGGGGGACTCACCCTGACCCTTGGCCTGCTCTCTGCCCTAGGGCACTCCTGCCCACTGCCCGGGCAGCTCAGGGTCCACCTGAGCCTGCTGCTTCCTGCCCTCCTGCTCCCACCTGTCCCAGGGCAGCCCCTCTGAGCCCACCTGCCTCTCTTCCTCCAGGGGACTGTCCTCTGTGACATCATCCTGCTCAACTTCCTCAAGGGGGCCGACCAGTACAAAGCCAAGAAGTTTGAGGAGGTGAGGAGGTAGAGGGGCAGGGCAGGGAGGGCCACTAAGACCCAGGGACTCTCAGTGGCTCACCTTCTGGGGACTTCCCAAGGGAAGTTCGTTGGGCCTCAATGTATATTGGGGAGTCCAGAAAAGAGGGGGTTTGGAGACCTCTCTGTGGAGAATCTTGGGGCTGTGCAGGTCATCGCTGTCAGCATCCCCATCCATCATCATCCCCTGCCTGTCTCTAGGGCGGGACAAATCCTGTGATGAGTTATCTCAGGTTTCTGTTTGTCCTTGAGGTGCATGGAAAGGAGCTCAGGATCACACAGACTTGCTCTAGCCCCCTAGTGAACAGGCCGCGAGCCCTGACTGCTGAGTCTGTTGAATGGAGCCCCCTAGGAGGACCTCGCCCATAGTCAGAGCATGAAAAAGCCAGCCCTTCTGCCTGCAGGTGAATGAGATGACGCTGAAAGCTGCTGCCTCGACCAACCAAGTGTTCTCCAGCGACCAGACCACGGAGGAGAAGCAGTCCACAGATTCAGGGGCCTACTCCATAGGCCACTAGGGCCTCTTCCCAGGGCCCCATGCTCACCCCTGGAATCCGGGCCTCCCCATAGGGCATCCCACCTGGGCAAGGGAGGATGGGAGAGGGGAGGGGCTCTCATTTCTGCTGCTCATCTCATGAGGCCACAGCCGGGGACCAGCTGTTCCCACAGGGCTCCGACATACAGGTAGTACTCCCTGCTAAGACCTCTATCTTCCCTTCACCCCTTGCCTCACCCCAATCTGCTTCCCAAGACCCCCAGGGCAGTGGCACCTGAGTCATCCCCCTTCCAAAGAGTAGACATAAGAATAGTAATAATGAGTGGCCACAGGGCCTACCAAGTACCAGGCACTCTCACATGCATTATCTTGTTTAATCCTTAGAATAATCCTATGAGGTAGATATTAGTTCCCCTGTTTTGAAGATACCCTGAGGCTCAGAGAGACAGTCATGTGCCCAAGGCCACACAGCCAGGAGGCGGGAGAGCTGGGATTTGAACCCAGGTCTAACTCCATTGCCCACACCGCACAAGAGAAGAATGAACGTCAGGGGGCATCTGCCCTGCTGCTTCCACCGGCTCCACTCTACCACGATTAGGTTCAGCTGAATCAAGAGTAAGCCCCAGGCTTTCCCGGGAGCTCAGGCAGGCCCCATTTTAGGAGAGACCAGTGAGACAGTGGTGCGAGGTCTCCTTCTCCAACTTGGGTGGGTCCCAAATTCACAAGGAAATAGGAGGCATGACTGTCAGTGAATTTGTCCTTACCTCCCCCACGGCTCTGTCCCCAACCCAGGGAAGGGGCCATTCTTGTTCTCTCTCTGGGGCTCCCACATACTTATAGCCATGTGGGTCCCCTCACTCCAGAAGCCAGAGTAGGCCACACCCAGGGTGATGTGATTGTTAGACCTGGGGCCCTGTTCTAAGAGGGCAGCAATCCTCCTTAAAAACATTGGTGAAAAGGCTCCAGTGAGCCCCAGTGCCCTGTGGGCAGGTGATCAGCGGGCGGGTCCCCGCAGGGTCCTAACGAAGTGGTCAGTCTCCTAATGTTAGAAACTAAAGGGCCTTAGAAAACATCTTGCCCACTCTCCTGTTCACAGATGAGCAATGGAAGCCAAAGGGGGAAATGACTTATGTCATAGTGAGTGGCCCAAAGGGAACCAGGTGTCCTGCCACTCTGGGGAGGAGGCAAGAACAGGAAGCTGGGAAGGCTGTGGAGAGAGCACCTGGTCCACCCCTGCCTCCATGTGCCCAGACCTCCCCTTCCCCTTCTGGGCTCTCACCCCATGAGGGGCCCAGAAATCACACCAGGGCCGAGTGCAGGAGCAGGTCCAGATTTTATGAAGACTGATGCACATACAATTGGGGCATTTTTTAAAAAATAATAAAAATTAGGTATAAGAAGGAGCTCATGCAAGTGAGCAGCACTGAAGTATGCTTCATGAGCTTCACGGTAAATCTGCCTCCAGGAAAGTTGGAGTGTGGCCATGACCATGAGGACTTGGCAGAAAGGAACTTAACTGTAGATGAGGGCTGGCCCCTCTAAGGAAGGTGCAGAGAAAGGGGGTGTGGGCAGCTTTGGGAGTAGTTTGGGACGATCAAGCAGTGAGCACTTGCAAAGGCCCAACCTCAATGATCCCCCACTGCAGGGGGAGAAGGGGTAAGATTCCCACGCATAAGGCCCATCCCCCTTCCTCAACTGAGTCTTCACCCCTCAGCTCCACCCCAGGAGCAGCCTCCAGAATAAGGCCGTGTCTGGAGATCTGATGAGCAGACACATCAGTGAAGACAGCACTGCATTCTCCAACCAGGAGACCCACAGGCATTCCCAGTGAATCCAGCTCTCAGGAGCCTGGGCTGGGGCTGAGGACGTTCTCTGAGGAGGAGACAGAGGCAGCGGTGTCCTGGAGGGGCCCTCTCCCCCAGCCCTCCCCTTCCCCACACTGGCCTGAACCCGTGTGTGTGAGCCTGACACTGTCCTCCCACAGCTGAACTAAGTTAGCACTTCTGTGTGCTAGACTTCGGGTTGACATCAGTACTAATAAAATAGCTAACTTGTCTCTCCTGCATCCTGGTGTCCTCAACACAGTCACCAACATAATCACATGGACCCGCACACCAACCCTGGTGAGATTGCTCTGGTTTGTTATTAATCCTATTTCATAGAAGAAGAAATGTGCAATACATGGAAATTCAAACTGGAACCCATGCTCATTCCTACCACTACACTGCTTCCTTAATGACTCTGCACAAAAGCCAACATTTAGTGACAACCTGCCATTGCCAGGCCGTGGGCTAAATGCATTACAGATGTTGTCTAACTCAACTTTATTTTATTGAAGAAGAAACTGAGGCTTAGTAAGGCTAAAAAATTTGAAATGTAGAACAGGGACTCAGACCCAGAGCTTTGTGACTCTGGTGGCTGGGATCCTGACTTCTGTGCTATGTCTGTCCAGGAAAAATTAGGACATTCCTTGGCTCCTTCTTTTCTATATGTGTTGGGTTAAACCAGGTTCTGCTGCAGTAACAAGTGGGCTGCGAAATCTCAAGGTTTACTACACACAGCAGGTCAGACAGCCCCTTCCATCGGGTAGCTGCGCCTTCAGGGACACAGGGACCCCCAGATCCCTGTGGCAAGGACAGTGAGAATGGGAAGATCATAGGGGGTCATTTAAAGGCCAGGCCTGGAAGAGACTTACATCATTTCCTCCCACATTGCATTGGCCACACCCAGTAGCATGCTGCAGAGCCCAACTTATGCAAGGAATACCAGGAAACACAGTCTACCTCTTTCCCCAGCAAGAAAAAATGGTGAACATTGCACTCTCTGCTTCCTTATCTCCTTTTCAATGGCTTCTCTTCTCCACAACCACCCTCCCCCCATGCCCACTGATAGTGACACACATCCTTGCCTTCTGTGTTCCTTCTCACAAAACCTCGTTCTCGGCAAGTAACCATCAACTTCCCAGAGGTATTAAGAGATAAGGCCCTTGGAGTTTCTTCTCCTAAGAGTATTTGCTTTTTAATCAAAGGCTATTCAAGACTGCAAGGCCTTAAACAACCAAAGGAATGAATATATAATGGTTGAAGTCGAGCCCAATAACAGACAGTGCTGGATATTTCAGGGACACCTTATCTACCCTTGCCTGCATCAAGCAAGCTTCAATCTGGAGAGGTCTAAGCCCCCTCCTCTCCCTGCCCACCCCTACCTCCAGTCTTGGCTGGCAGGATATTGGGCTACCAGGATTGGCTAGAACTGATTCACCATCAAAGAGTTAAGTAGGGGCTTGCTTTCAGCCGAAATACCAGTCCCAGAGCTCCCTATGCAGAGCTTCCTTTACTGCCTATCCCTCCCACCCCTGAAGGCCAGATTCCACTGTTCTTTCAGAGGCAGACCATCAAGAATTAGCCTGTTTCAGGGTCATCCCTGTGGCTCAGTGGTTAAAGTTCCACACACTCTGCTTCAGTGGCCTGTGGCTTGCATGTTAGGATCCCAGGTGTGGACCTACTCCACTTATGGGCCATGCTGTGGAGGCATCCCACATACAAAGGGGAGGAAGATTAGCATAGATGTGAGTTCAGGGTGAATCTTCTTCACACATACACGAAAAAGAATTCGCTTGTTGCAGTATGCAATGCAGGGACCTGGGGGGGGCCTGACCCCCAAGCAGCCCCCGTTCCAAGCCCTTGGGGAGACTGACATGCTGTGATTAGCAGCTTCCTGACCCAATCTGCAACCAAGGCTGAGGGACAGGCCCCTCTGTGGAGGACAGACCTCTTCACCAGAAGCAGTCCCTGAGGTCCAGCATTGGTGAGATTCATGGCAAGCCCAAGACCCGTGGTCCCATTGTCAGAGGCCCGCTCATATTCAGGGAACTCAGCCCTGCTGCTTCTTCGCCACCCGCTTCCCCTGGGGTTCTCTGCCCTGTCCTGTTCCACCACCTCCAGAACCTTTAGAAAGAAAGCACATCTGGGAGACTGTTCTTTTTTTCATGAAACTCCACATCCCATCAGATGCCTGGACATGCACACACATGTTCACACAGAAACGTAGACCTGTACACAGGTGTGCTCAGACACAAACATATATACACACCCCAAAACATACTGGCCAAAGACACACAAGTACACACATGCATGCACACACAGATTCAGGCATCTTACGGTGCAGAGCTTCATAGGTGTCCGCAGACAAACAGGCCTATCCATAAACACACAGAGATGTACAAAATGTACACCCTCAAACAATACACAAATACACACTGACTCAAAGATTTACGCACATTTACATGTACAGATTCACACATACACAGATACACACAGGTATGCAAAGAGTGACTCGCTTACACACCAAAATACATATACACACATGTGCACGTGCATCTTCAGAAATATTTGTACCTTCTCCCTGTGCCCCATGTAGAACGACACCCAAAGAAGTATTTCTGTCTCAGAGTGCCCCCCTCATTCTCTCCCCACAACCCAAGGCTGTCTGCCCTCTTAATACCCAGTCTCAGATCTGAACTTCTGCTTCATCAATGCCAGATCCTACCGGGAGCCAGCATCCTGCCTCGAACAAGGTAAAGAGCAGCAACAATGCTGTCTCTCAATGTCCCCTGGGTCAGAGAACATGGGATTAGGGAGAGAAGCTGAGGCCTGGGGCTGTAGACACAGCATAGGAGCCAGAGGCTACCAGATACCCTGACTGGCCCCTAGGCCCTCCTGCTGGGAGGCACCTCCCTCCTGAGAATGTGGCCCCTTTAGGGAGGTAGGCTGCGGATGTGGGAGAGGGAGAAGTGTCAGGGAGTGGGAAGGACGGCCACACTCCTGGGAATGGAGTGGGGAACAGATCTCAGAAGAAGGTGGGGCCTTTCAATTCACCCTCAGTGGCTGGAAGAATGCAAAATAGAGGCGACTATCTGAGGCCAACAAGACAGAGGACTAGAGGAACAGGCTGCCCCCAGACAAGACTACTAACTCCTCCCTCTCACGTGCTTATCCAGATGGCATCGCACTGCTCCACCCCAATCCTTGAATCAGCAAGATCGCCTCTGTTTTGGAAAGCCACCCCACTCCCACCCCACCCCACACCCCATACTGAATCCAAACAAAGCAGGAGGGCCAGTTTCCCAGCCCCCACCGAATGGGATCTTTCCCCAGAGCCTGGGGGGGAGGGGTGGGAAACCCGAAGCCAGGGTCCTCCAGAGTTCATGCTCCGCCCCCAGGTGGCGCTGCAGCCGAACACCTCAGCACCCCCACCCACACCACCTCCACTACCCACCCCACCTCCACCACCTTTTACTTTCCTCAAAGCCCCACCCTGCAAGAGTGAGCGTTTCCGGGCGTTTCCAACCCCGGGGATTCCTCTGAAGTGAGCAGTGAAGAAATGAGTCAGGAGATGCTGTGGGAAGTCTGATTTTATATCCAGGAGGGAAAAGGGGACCAGCCCAGTGTCCAGGGGACAGACGGGAAGCTGTGAAGGCAGGAGGCTTCAAGGCAGGGTCTCCGTGCCAATGGCTTAGAAGGAGCAGATGAAGGGCAGACACCTGCTGCAAGGAGCTCTTCGCCAGTGACCCCCTGGCAGTAGAGAGAGCACAGTGAGGTCAGCTGCCCATCTGAGTGTGGCTTGTGCCCCGCTCCTTCCCTCCTCAGGCACCTCATACCCTCCCTTGCCTGCTGTGGCTGTGATCAGTCAGCCATATGTTGCCTACACATCCCTACCAGTTAACGTTTCTTGAGCTCCCACAGCGAAGGAGGCAGGGTGATTAAGTGCTTTCATCTTCACAATGACTCCAAGAGATGGGTGCTAGCTCATCCCCATTTCCCAGATGAGGACACTGAGGCTTAGTGGGGGTAATAACTTGCCTGTGTCTCTACTGGCCAGTGGCAGAGCCGGGATGTGAACCGGAGCAGTCTTACTCCAGCGCCTACGGTCTAAGCCATTGTACTAAGCTCCCTCACATCTGTCATCCATGCTGTTGGAAGCTGGAGAACAGTCTGTCAGCCTTCCCTAATTCCCACATCTTTCCTTAGTCCCTCATCCACCCTTAAATTCACATCTGCTACTCTCATCTGTCGCCCTCATATCAGAAGAGGGAAAGGACCACCCCCCAGGCCATAAGATGGAAAGCCCACATCTAGCCCCCACACTGGGCACCCCATCACCTGGTTTTGCTTTGAGGAATCCTTCCCTAAATCTCAGCCCTTCTCACAGAGAGGACGTTGGCTCTCCAATTGTGGGGAGGGTGTGAGTTTCGGGAAGTGTGTTGAGACAGCTCAAACGGATAGTATGTAAAAGTCCACATTGCCCCCCTTCCCATTTCCCAGTCCCCCTCACCTCTGCTGCTTACAGCAACACAGTCGCCTCTCCCATATCCAGGCTCCCCTGGGGCCCAGTAACTATAATCCCAGGTGCTCCCATCAGTCCAGAAGAATCTCTTGTACTGGAACTAGAGAAGGGATAAGCTGCATCATAGGGCAGAAATCCAGGAAGACAGAGAGATTCAGGGGCTCCAGAGAATGCTCACTGAGCACAAAGTATCCCTTTCTGGACATTCACTACATATATAATCTCTTCTCACTGTTCACCCAGCTAGAAGCCAGATACCCTAGAGATCCATCCCTGAGTGCAGGCAATGGCATCATCACACAGAGTAGGCTTCTCAAACTTCATTGTGTATACAAATCTCCTGGGCATCTTGTTGAAATGCAGATTCTGATTCAGGAGGTCTGGGGTGCGGCCCAAGATTGTGCATTTCAAGCAAGCTACCAAGGGATGCTGATACTACTGCTTCATGGACCACCCTTGAGTAGCAAATGTGATGGCACTTATTCATCCACAATCCCAGAAGCACTCTAACAGAAGAAGGACCTCATTAGAGATGAGGAATCTGAGGCTCAAGGAAGTCATTCAGCTTGTAAGTGACCAAGATGGGCATGGAACCTACCTCGTGACGCCAGTGGTGTGCTGGTAAGTCTTTAACAACCAGCTCTGGGGGAAAGTAAGAAAGCAGAGGGACTTGTGGCGGTTGCCAATTTCCTTGGGGTAAATTCATCCACCATGGGAGATCTCAAGCTACAAGCGTGAAGTCACTGAACATGTAGTTGGGAAGAAACGTGCATAATCAGTGGTTCTCCTGAGCCAGTGCAAGCCAGCTCCAGCTCATCACCACCTGCCTAAGGTCACCTCAGCTGCTGGGATAAGATTTGAGGCCAGCAGGTGTACCCTCAAGGTGATCATGAAAAACTTCCTGTACCTGGGATTTGGCCCCTCACTTACCCAGTCCTTCAAGAAGCCTCCAATCCAGACCTGGCCTTCGTTGATCCCCGTGATCGAGATCTGGATGCGATAGTTTAAACTGGAGCTGTGTATGGAGACAAGATTGCCTCGGTAGCACCTCCTGCAGACATTCTGCAGAGAGAAGAGGTGGGGTAGAGAATTCACTCTGGTTTTTCTCAAGTCCATGAGTCTCCAGCAGAGATCCCTCCATCCCTTTACATTTCAGAAATCAGGGACCTACTTGCCGCCCTCAGTCTCATTGCTTGCTCCATTTTCTGTTGTCAGGAACTTCTTGTAGGAAGTGGTAATAATACTCAGAATCATTATAGCCCCCATTTATTGAGAGTTTACAGTGACCCGGGGATTATTCTAAATACTTTCCATGTATTATCTCATTGAAACTTCACCAGAAGTCTAGGAGCTTGGAACTATATATCTCCATTTTACAAATGAAGATACTGAAGCTCTGAAAGGTGAAGTGACTTGCGCAGGTAACACAGCCACTGACAGGCAGAGCCAGGATTGAACACAGGTCTATCTAATACCAAAGGCTTTCGTCCAAATCAGTGGTTCTCAAAGTGCAGTCTCCAGGCAACAATATGATCATCACCTGGGAATGTGGTATAAATGCAAACTGTTAGGCTCCGTCACAGACTTGCTAAATCAGAAATTTTGGGGAAGGGGCCCAGAAATCTGTATTTTGGCTTCGAGAACCACTAGTCTAGATGGATATGGAACAGAAGGTTGGATCTACTCTCTTCTTCTCCCATTGGTCCTGCACAGTAGCTTTCCTGCCACTCACCTGAGCTTGTCTAAAGTCCATGGGGCTCCGCACCAAAAGGTAGTTGACATTATTGCACCCAGGATGGCCACATAATTGTACTGTTTCCTCTTCCCTGGGGCACTGCAACTGTTCAGCTAGGGCTGCTGGGTCCGACTCCATGGACTGCTCATCCTCAAAGGTGTCTTGATTGGTGGAAGCCTTAGCCTCCTCTCCTTCTGACTGGATCACCTCCGCTGTCAGGGCCAACTCTCCCTCCTGCTCCCCTGAACCTTCCACATCCTGGGTCAGGTCTGCCTGTGTCTCTCGGATGTCCAAATGGGGGTCATCATTCTCTGGGAAGAAGAGGTAACTTACCATCAGATGAGTTCTCCCCTCTTCCAGTGCCGTGGACAGCTCTGATCCCACTCAAGCCTTATTAAGGACGCCACCTGGCAACAAGACTGGAAGGATCTCCGAGGTGTTGGGTGAGGCAAGAACTCTTGGGTCATATGCACATATGTATGAGAACCTGACTTCTGGCTGACACCACAGGTGTGTATTTTGGGGGTGGGAGGAAGCACCTGTGAGAAGCCCTTCACCTTCACAAGTGGGTGGTTTTTCCTTGTGAAGGAGCCCTGATAGAAAGTTCAGATCACAGTTGTGAGTCCAGGAGAAATCTTAACAGAGATGAGCTAGGTCAAGTGAAGAGGGGAGGCTGTGGTCTTGGCCCCACAAGTGCAAAAAAGGTGCAGAAAAGAGGAGAAAAGAGAAACATAGATGAGAAGAGAAGGGGAGGACTTACTCAGATGAAGAGCAGCAACTGTCCCCAGCAGGAGAAGGGGCAGGCGCAGAGGGCATTTCATATCTACTCAGTCTTGTGACAGGGACACAGCTCCACCTTGCCTCCCTGGGATGTCCAGTATGTCTGCACAGCCCCTGGCACAGGGCAAAGAAGAAGAGTTTGTTTAACTGGTTTATTAAAGAGCAAACTGGAGACCTTGCTTCTCGTCCAATTAACAGACCCTGATTGGAGAATCGGGGAAAGGACGTGGGGGTGTCGGCTCAAGGTGAAAAGTCCCTTTTTTCCTGAGAACTCCATCACTGCTCGCTGGAACAACACTCAGCCCAGACCCTGGAGGAACAGGTCTGCTCAGGGCCAGGGCCAATTTCACTGACAGTGGAGAAGAAGAGGGAAGGAGAGTAGCCATTATGGTCCGAAGGACAGACCTCTGAGGTGTTTGCCAGATAGGGTCCTGCTTCCTCCCAAGCCCTGGACCCCTCCTCCATGGGCAGCCAGGGGAGCACTCACCTCCTGAGTCTGAGGCTCTTCTCTCAGTGTCTCTGGCTGCTGGGCCCCAGAGGCAACCCTTATACTGGGCTTTTGGGGAAGTGGGAAGAGACTCAGGGTGGGGTGTGGGGCAATGGAGCTGATCAGGAGTTTGCTCAATCCTCTCCCCCCTGAGCCCTGCTCTCTACTGTGACTGCAGGGACCTGCCTCCTGGGGTCTACTGCCATCTACCCTGGTGTGCTTGAGAAGACCCCAGATGTATATTGTCAAGGCAAAGTTGTTATTATTGCCCCTAAAGGGCCTCAGTCTGAACAATACTCATTAATCCCAGGAGCAGCCTGTCTTTGGTCATATCCCAACAAATGGAGTGGAGAATCCAGGGATCCGGGAGGCCATGAGAGGAGGAGGTAGGAGGTGAAGGGAGCCTCAGTCCCCCTTGGCCCTTATCTAGAACGAGTACTTTATATGCATCACGTCCCTGAATCTTCACTTTCATCTCATTCCCATGAGGACATATGATTATCCCTACTTCACAGACATGAAAAGTGAGATTCAAAGAGGGAAAGTGACTGGCCAAGATTTCACTGCATGTGGGTGAACTGGGATTTTGAAGTTTTTTTGTCTCTACAACCTCTGTCTCTCTGTCTCCCCCTCCCTGCCTCCTTTCCTCACTCTCCTTCTCCCTCTCCCTCCCTTTCTCAACTTTAATGCTTGAAAAACCTATGCTCTTTCTTCTGCATTGAGGATCTAGATCAAGATGCTCAACCTTTGCACTCTTACGATTAGGAGTATTTCTATGTTGTGGGGAGCTGTCCTGTGCATTGTAAGAAGTTTAGCAGCATCTCCAGTGTCTACTGACTAGAACCCAATAACACCTCTCCAAGTCATGATTATCAACAAGCTCTCTGCATATTTTCAGATGTCCTCTGCAGAGCAAAATGACCCCAGTTGAGGACCACTGATCTAGAATATGCCATTTTTTCCAACCTCAGGTCATGTCTTTCCAGCAAGGAGGCAACAGCTCCAATGGAAAGCCTCATGCAGAATCATTCAGACATTGGTGACCACCCTCCCCACCCCACCCCACCGTCCACCTCCCGCCAGCCATGTATTACCACAGTGTCAGGACTAGGGACAAGTGAGTGAAGCAAGATTTAAGGATGCAGAAGTCAAGGCAAACAATATTTCAATGCCATCTTTCTTAAAAGTCAAATTAAATGCAAAAATATCAAAACTTCCATCAACCAAACTCCAGCCAAATTCAGTGCAGTCCAAGGAGAGACTAGCAAGTGCTAAGCGGTGACTATGCTGGATATCACTGCCAAGAGCTGGTGGACTTGTTGGGGTGGAGGACTCAACTCTGTGACCTCCTGGTTTTCCTCAGATTCCAGCCAAGTCCCCCAGTTCTCAGGGCACCAGGAACAGGTAACTCAGAGGGTGAAAAGGCCTGAATTCCTTCCTCTCCTCTGCTCTCCCAGGGGACCTACAAATGGAGAAGTATCACAGAGGTCACTTCTGGGCCTGATTGCAGAGTAACCGTCTTGGCTGTTATCTCCCCACCCAACGGACCAGACCCTCAGCTTATCTACCTGACTAGGGGGATTGGCCAATTCCAGGGCCCCCAAACCCTGGTCTCTGGGTTTCAAACTTCAGATCTCTTAGTGGAGGAGGGGACAGAGGACTAGACCTCCTCCTCATTGTTCTCCCCCCTCCTGGGGCCGAGGCCAGGGGCATCATTTCACTGAGTGGTTGGGTTGACCAATAGGGTCAACTACTCTCGTGAACCAGCACCACAACAAGCTTTGCACATGAGGTTTCATTTCAACATCCCTGTTTCACAGATGAGAAAACGACATCTCAAAGCACTTAAACAAGGTGCTGAAGATCACACAGCAAGTGAGAGACAGTTCTAAACCAGAGACAGGCTCCTTTTGCACTCCTGACTGCCTTCCCTCTGCCTTCTCTCACTCACCTACCTTCTCCACAGCCGGCCCCTCCTCTGCATTAACCCAGTTTTCTTTGCATACAGGCCCTGGGAAAAGACATTCCAATGACTTCCTCAGTGACCACAGTGATGTCCATCCATTAGCTCACACAACTCATAAGAAGTGGCATGTTGACCCTGCTCTGTCTGACTCCCAAGTCCTCGCTTTTTTGGACACACCCAAATTTGTTACCTCCAGACACTCTAGCCAATGGTGACAACATTTTCAACATCCATCAACTTCCAAGTCTCTGGCTTACTGTTTGCATTTATGTTCATAGGGTTTTCAAACTCTGCCTCCCGAGAGTCTGTCCACCCCCACATTGTGCAGAGGGTGTGTCTTGCCATCTTGAGAGGCAGTGTTGTGTGGTGTATAATGAAATCACAAGTCCCAGAGTCAGCCCTCTGTGTCTCAGTTTTCTCATCCGTAAACTGAGGCTAATGCCAGAACCTACCTCTAATGAGATCAGCTTCAGTACAGCTCTCAGAACTGACCCTGTCGGATGGTGTTGGGAGTGACCCTTGTCAGGAAACCAGGGCTAGAACTGTGACCCTGATCAACACACAAGCCCTGAGTGTTGCTTGAGCTCTGCGCTTTGCACGATGTGAGGAACTCCACAGATTCCATTGTAAACACACCATCTTCCTTTCACAGAGCTTAGTTAATATCTTGTTGGAGAGGAAAAGTACACACAGAAACCTGTATTTTGAAATGTAAAGCCAGTGCCCTTATGTCATTATTTTCATGTTTTACAACATTTTTTTGTGGATGTATAACATGCATTTTGTCAAGTATGGTACACTGCTCAGGGAAGTTTTACAGAGTGAATGCTTCCACATAACTGTGCCCACAACAAGATACAGAACGTTACCCGGAACCCAGATGTCTCCTTCATGCCCCTTCTGGACATTAATCCCCCAAAGGGGATCTCCATGGACTGGAAGTCACACTTCTGTCACAACACACGCCCCCAACAGAAGAGATTTATGAGGGACAACACAAAATCCACCTACCGCCTAGCACAGAGCCTGTCACCTAGTAAATGCTTAATAAACGGGAGATTTTGTTACTCTTTTTATTAATATAGGAATAGAGGGAAGTAATGCCTTCCCACACCAGGATATAAAGTCCGTAAGGGCAAAGAGTGAAAATACTATTTCAGCGGCGTCTTCCACAGTGCCCAGCACAGGGCTGAATCCATAACAGTGTTTCAGAATTCCATCATCTTTAAAATCCACAGACTATTGTGGTACAATTACAATATCACAATGGACCTGTTTGATTTCTATCTGTTTCTCAACTTACTGTGCAAATCTGAGCAAGTAGCTTCTCCTATCTGGGCCATACTCAAAAATGAAAGGTCTTGATTGGCCTCTCTCTATGACCTTGGTCCCATCTGTAATTCTCTGGATTTCAGGGGTCCTGGAGGAAAGGGGCTTCAGGACACTGACCCCTTACTTTCTGCTTGCTTGCCAGCTGGAGAGTGGAGAGAGGATCCAGAATGCCTTCCTTCCTCATCTCTGATTGGGACACCCTCACCCCAGCTAGGTTGGAGTCCTATGCTCCAAGATGAACCCAAGGATAAGGGAGTCCATCCCACCCCCTCCCCCCGACTGTGCTCCATCCCCATAGGATCGTCTCCTGGAGGGGAGAGCAGGAAACGCCTCCAACCAGAGAATCATAATGGTTAAAGGACCATGATCTGAAGCAGATAGTAAAACCACAGGCTTGCTGGCATTTGGGTATTCAGCCTTGGGCAAATCTTTTAACAGGTCATCCCTTCTCTGAGCCTGGCTCTGTAAGATGGGATAATAATTGTTGATCACACAAGGTCATCTCTGTATAGTGCCTGCCACAGTAGGGAGTACTTTGTGAGTGTGTAATAAGTGGCAAAAAGTAGTGGATATTGTTGTGCTTATATTATAAATAACTGTATCTTCCCAAAAAGTGTCCTAACATATTCCCAGGCCTTATACAGAGTTGACCATAGAGCAGGTTGTCTGATATTGGGTTTCCCAAGGAGAAGACCCTGAGACAAGGACTTGTGTGCCAATTTATTTGGGAGGTGCAAGGGCACTAGTAGCGAAGAGAATAATTCACAAGAAAATATGTGTTGTAAAGACAGCCACCTCCCTGGGTAATGAAGTTAATTCCACTGTGAAACGGTGCCCAGGACATGCCTTAAAATTGTTCCACCTGAGGGGCAAGGGACTGAGGTGCTCATACACCCACTCCTGAGAGTTGTCGGCTGTTCCTGGGACGTGCTAATTTTCTAGCACATTAAGGCAACCACAGTCTGTAGGAGAGGCCAGGACATTGATGGTCCATCATGAAAGATTCAAGAGAGATTGGTGGGGTCCTGCCAGGATCTGTACACCGGCACCCAGTAACTGGGCATTCTATGAAAAGAGCTAGCTGAGCCCATTCCTCTGTCTCCAAGACTGCCCCACAGACCCCACCCCACGTTTCATCCTCCTTGACAGTAATAACTTCTGGCCCCTTTCATGAAAGACAGTAGAGCCATCGTAGGGCAGCAAGTTCAAGATTGAGGCTAAGCAGAGTGGATCAATGATCAGAGGAACCAGAAATCAGTTTCAGGAAAATAATTTTATTCCTGGGTGGTGGAGGAAGGGGCTGCAGGCATGGGAGGGGAGGCAGGGCCCAAGGAGGGGGCGGCTCTGAACTCCGGACTGGGTCCTGCTAAGTAGGAACAGACACACAGAAGGAACGCCTTGCAATGAGGTAATCTCCAGCCACCTTCTGTGAAGGCAGAACAAGAAGGGGCCTTCAGCCTCTTGTTTCCACTGACTTAGCTCATGGAGGGTCTTTCCCCCTCCCCACCGCATAACTCACTGAAAATGAAGTTTGAAGATCCAGAAGGCCTCTCCCTTGGAGGGTCCACGTCTTCCTAGCACCACCTCCATAAGCCCCTCCCACTTCCCCTGCCTTGTCATCTTTCATTCCCACTTCCACATCACCTCGGTTCCACATGGACACACAGCTGCCACCAGAGGCCAGGGGCTGGCTGAGAGCCCAGTACCAAATCTTCCAGGCACTGCCATCACCCCAGTAAAAGTGCCAGCAGCTGCCCTAGAGGAGAGAGAAAGGGAGAAGGTGGCCTTGGAGCATAAGGCAAAGGGAAAGCAGGTAGGTAGAGCTGGAACTGTCCCTGTCTGATCCTCCTGCTGCCTGCTGGGCATTTGCCTTCTCTGCTGGATCATCATGGACACAGTCCTGGTCAACCAAAATGTTGATCCACAGTGATCAGCACCATTACATTCTATGCATCCTCGTGACACACTCATCCTTCTGGCCCTGACAAGAGGTGGGACAGGAGTTTCAACCCCATTCTAGAGATGAGGACCCAGGCTCATAGTCCTGCCCAAGCCATACAGACAGTCAGAGGCTGAGCAGAACTTGAACCCAAACCTACTCATCTAAAGCCTTGGCTCTTCCCGATGCCTAGGCAGCCACCTTACTATCATGCCCAGGTGTCCAACTCTCCCCAGTGGTTCAGAGGATCAGAGAGCAGAAGCACAAAGAAATCTGCAGCAAGTTGAGCACTGGCTTGGGTCAGAAGGGGCTCCCCATTTAGCTCTGGGACCCCTCTTACCAAGCCTGTGCTCATGCCTCAAATCCAGACTTGACCCTGGCTGACACTTCTGGCTGAGCACTGGATGTGGTAGGGAAAGATGAGGTTATGGATGGAGACGAGTTTGCCCCTGTAGCACCTCTGCCAAGTACACTGCAAGGCAGGATAAAAGAGGAAAAGTGGGGTGCCCCTCCTGAGGAATACACGTGATGTTAGTCCTGGATCTTGAAGTCTCCACAATTCATTCCCCCACTCACCAAGCCAATCAGAAAGCCATTTGAAGACTAGAGATCAAAATGTAACTACTGTTTCCACTTGACCCTCACCTTTTACGCCCTCTTACCCACGTCTAACACCTCTGCGAGCCTGAGACCCTGCTGACACCCCCAGGGTCCTCAGTGAGGAAAATAAACAGTGACTCAGAGGCTGGGGACAACCCCTCCCTGCCTTCCTCTCCACCCCTGGACTCAGCCTCAGCCACAGCCCACTCACCTGAGCTTGACTAAACATCATGGCTCTCACCACCCAACAAAGCAGCAGGTCTTACATCCAGGGATGCCCACCTGTTTGACTGTATCCTCTTCCTTAGGGCACTGAAAGTCCTTGTCCACCTCTTCTAGGGCTGAGACTGATTTGACAGCCCCCTCTTCCTCAGGGGCATCTTCACCTCCAGAGCCTCCCTCCTCCTCTTCCTCCAGCAAGGTCAGTCCCTCCATAGGAGCCTCCATTGTCCCGTGTTCTGGCATCTCCCCATCGTAAGGCAGGATCTCATCTCCCAAGGGGCTCTCAAAGTTGGATGTTTCAGTCCTCGGTAGAGAGAAAGTCCAACTGCACCCCCTCACATCTTTTCCCGTTCACTCCAGAACCATGGACAGTTCCCTCCTTGCCCTAGCCATCAGAATGCTCAGCCTTGGAAACAGAGGAACCTAGAACCAAGCCTCCATGAGGATAACCTAGCCTCCCACATGAGGTCATGGGGTGAAGATCAAGGACTTAGCATCAGGCCATTGTGGGTTTTGGTACTGATTCCATCATCTACTAGCTTTATTTCATTTGCAATATGGGTATACAATATTACATTCCTAATGGGGATGCTATGAGGATTAAAGGAGATAATGCATACAAAATGCTTAGCACAGTACACTAGGTGAGCTCAAAGTAAAAGAAAGTCATTATGGTGATCATCATGGGCATTATCTATAAAGGACAAAATGGAGAATGTCATAGTATAAATGAGGCTGCAGATATACAGATGCCCTGAGAAGTCCCTCTAACTCCAGGTTCTACAGTCTCTGTTCCTTTAAATGCAGACATCTTGCAATAGAGGATGGCCAGCAAAAGAGATGGCTTGTGACTCTGACCCTATATACTTTAGAAAGGAGCAGAAGAGAAAGAAAGACTGAAGACTAAGGAGACTTACCCAGATGAAGAGCTGAAACTGCCCGAAATACAACAGCCAGAAATAGGGAAAGTTTCATCTTGGCTTTTTCCTGCAATGGGGAACATAGTTTGTCAAACACACACACACACACACACACACACACACACACACCCTACAGCCACACCCTTAGGGGACATTCGGAGTGAGGTAAAGAAACAGCAGGCATGAACAGAAGCCAGGATGGGCCAGAAAAGCTAATGCTGAGCCCAGCCTTTGATTCTCCAGGATGCTAGCACTTCTTTCTGAATAGAATGAAGCAGACCATGAGGGACAGACAAGGTTGGCTTTCCTGTGAACCTGAATGTGAAGAAGGGAATATTATTTTTGTTTTGTACTTAATAAGCCCCTCACAGTCTATGAAACAAAGAGAATCCAGAAACAATGATTATTGGCCTTCCTAGGCCACACATCACTTACAAAATGGGTTCCCTCCTCAAAGCTCAAAAAGCCACATGTGCATCTCTGCCTTCCTCAGACAACAGGAGCTCTCGCATACCTCAGAAGGAATGTGAAAGGTAGAAGATGAGAATTCCTGTCTGCTGACACCTATGCAACCTGACAGCCACACACAATCCCAGCCAGCCCTCCAGAACCTCCCGACCCAGGCCAGATGTGTCCCACGAGATGAACATTTACTTGGAATAAGTTCCACTACACCAGAAAGCACTTACCTGCCCAGAAGTCTTCCTGGGTCCTGAGGAATTCCCAAATCCCAGATCTTCCTTCTGTCCATCCCACAGTGACATTTTATATAGGGACTTTGGAGGAAGTTCCCCAGAGGAAGGAAGGTTTGCCACAGATTGAGGGAGGTGGGAGGGCTGATAAGAACCCTTCATTTCTTCACGTCCCTGGGGAGACCACTCATTACCCTCCGGCTTCTCTCCTGTCACCCCTTTCAGGAACCTGGGGGGCCGTTCTGAGATGTCTCAGAGACAGTGGATCCTATCCTGTACTTAGTTTCAGACTCTCCTTGGGAGCTTGTCCAAAATGCATGATTCTCCTGCTTTATTGGTGGGAATGTGAATTGTCACAGACATTTTAACCCTGAAGTACGTTTCATTAGCTTCACAGTAAATGTGCCTGCAGGAAAGTTGGAGTGTGGGCATGATCATGAGGACTTAGCAGAAATGAAGTTAACTGTAGATGAGGGCTGGCCCCTCTAAGGAAGGTGCAGAGAAAAGGGGTGTGGGCAGCTTTGGGAGTAGTTTGGGACGATCAAGCAGTGGGCACTTGCAAAGGCCCAACACCAATGATCTCCCACTGCAGGGAGAGAAGGGGTACGATTCCCAAACATAAGGCACATCTCAGCAGACACATCAATGAAGACAGCACTACATTCTCCAACCAGGAGGCCCACAGGCATTCCCGGTGAATCCAGCTCTCAGGAGCCTGGGCTGGGGCTGAGGACGTTCTCTGAGGAGGAGATGGAGGCAGCGGTGTCCTGGAGGGGCCCTCTCCCCCAGCTCTCCCCTTCCCCACACTGGGCTGGTCCTTCTGTGGGTGCATCAGCCCCTCCTGGCCTGAACCCGTGGGTGTGAGCCTGACACTGTCCTCCCACAGCTGAACTAAGTTAGCGCTTCTGTGTACTAGACTTCGGGTTGGCATCAGTACTGATAAAATACTAACTTGTCTCTCCTACATCCTGGTGTCCTCAGCACAGTCACCAACATAATCACATGGACCCGCACACCAACCCTGGTGAGCTTGCTGTGGTTTGTTATTAATCCTATTTCATAGAAGAAGAAATGTGCAATACATGGAAATTCAAACTGGAACCCATGCTCATTCCTACCACTACACTGCTTCCTTAATGACTCTGCACAAAAGCCAACATTTAGTGACAACCTGCCATTGCCAGAGTGTGGGCTAAATGCATTACAGATGTTGTCTAACTCAACTTTATTTTATTGAAGAGAAACTGAGGCTTAGTAAGGCTAAAAAATTTGAAATGTAGAACAGGTACTCAGACCCAGAGCTTTGTGACTCTGGTGGCTCGGATCCTGACTTCTGTGCTATGTCTGTCCGGGAAAAATTGGGACATTCCTGGGCACCTTCTTTTCTATATGTGTTGGGTTAAACCAGGTTCTGGTGCAGTAACAAGTGGGCTGCGAAATCTCAAGGTTTACTACACACAGCAGGTCAGACAGCCCTTTCCATCAGGTAGCTATGCCTTCAGGGACACGGGGACCCCCAGATCCCTGTGGCAAGGACAGTGAGAACGGGAAGATCATAGGGGGTCATTTAAAGGCCAGGAAGAGACTTACATCATTTCCTCCCACATTGCATTGGCCACACCCAGTAGCATGCTGCAGAGCCCAACTTATGCAAGGAATACCAGGAAACACTGACTACCTCGGTGCCCAGCAAGAAAAAATGGTGTACATTGCACTCTCTGCTTCTTTATCTCCTTTTCAATGGCTTCTCTTCTCCACAACCGCCCTCTCCCCATGCCCACTGACAGTGACACACATCCTTGCCTTCTGCGTTCCTTTTCACAAAACCTCGTTCTCGGCAAGTAACCATCAACTTCCCAGAGGTATTAAGAGATAAGGCCCTTGGAGTTTCTTCTCCTAAGAGTATTTGCTTTTTAATCAAAGGCTGTTCAAGACTGAAAGTCCTTAAACAACCAAAGGAATGAATATATAGTGGTTGAAGTCGACCCAGTAACAGATAGTGCTAGATATTTGAGGGACACCTTATCTACCCTTGTCTGCCTCAAGCAAGCTTCAATCTGGAGACGTCTAAGCCCCTTCCTCTCCCTGCCCTCCCTGTACCTCCCGTTGTTGCTGGCAGGATATTGGGATACCAGGATGGCCTAGAATCGATTCCCCACCTATGAATTAAATGGGGACTTGCCATTCAGCCGAAATACCAGTCCCAGAGCTCCCTATGTAGAGCTTCCTTTACTGCCTATCCCTCCCACCCCTGAAAGCCAGATTCTACTGTTCTTTCAGAAGCAGAGTGTCAAGAATTACCCTGTTGCAGGGTCGGCCCTGTGTCTCAGTGGTGAAAGTTCCACACACTCTGCTTCAGTGGCCTGTGATTTGCAGGTTAGGATTCCGGGTGTGGACCTACTCCACTTATGGGCCATGCTGTGGAGGCATCCCACATACAAAGGGGAGGAAGATTAGCATAGATGTGAGCTCAGGGTGAATCTTCTTCACACATACACGAAAAAGAATTCGCTTGTTGCAGTATGCAATGCAGGGACCTGGGTGGGGGCCTGACCCTCAGGCAGCCCCCGTTCCAAGCCCTTGGGGAGACTGACATGCTGTGATTAGCAGCTTCCTGACACAAACTGCAACCAAGGCTGAGGGACACACCCCTCTGTGGAGGACAGGCCTCTTCACCAGAAGCAGTCCCTGAGGTCCAGCATTGGTGAGATTCATGGCAAGCCCAAGACCCGTGGTCCGGTTGTCAGAGGACCGCTCATATTCAGGGAACTCAGCCCTGCTGCTTCTTCGCCACCCGCGTCCCCTGGGGTTCTCCGCCCTGTCCTGTTCCACCACCTCCAGAAGCTTTATAAGAAAGCGCATCTGGGAGACTGTTCTTTTAGTTCCTGACACTCCACATCCCATCAAATGCCTCGACAGGCACACACGTGTTCACACACAAACGTAGACCTGTACACAGGTGTGCTCAGACACACACTAACATGTATACACACCCCAAAACATACTGGCCAAAGACACACAAGTACACATGTGCGTGCACACACAGATTCAGGCATCTTACGGTCCAGAGGTTCATAGGTGTCCACAGACACACAAGCCTATCCGTTAACACACAGAGATGTACAAAATGTACACCCTCAAACAACACACAAATACACACTGACTCAAAGATTTACACACATTTACATATACAGATTCACACATACACAGATACACACAGGTATAAAAAGAGTGACTCGCTTACACACCCAAATACATATACACGCACATGCACGTGCATCTGCAGAAATATTTGTACCTTCTGCCTGTGCCCCATGTAGAATGACACCCAAAGAAGTATTTCTGTCTCAGAGCGCCCCCCTCTTTCTCTCCCCACAACCCAAGGCTGTCTGCCCTCTTAATACCCAGTCTCAGGTCTGAACTTCTGCTTCATCAAGATCCTACCGGGAGCCGGCATCCTGCCTCGAACAAAGTAAAGAGCAGCAACAGTGCTCTCTGTCAATGTCCCCTGGGTCAGAGAACACGGGGTGAGGGAGAGAAGCTGAGGCCTGGGGCTGTAGACACAGCATGGGAGCCAGGGGCTACCAGATACCATGACTGGCCCCAAGGCCCTCCTGGTGGGTGGCACCTGCCTCCTGAGAACGTGTCGTCTTTATGGAGGTAGGCTGCGGATAGGGGAGAGGGAAGGAAGCCACCCTCCTGGGAATGTAGTGCGGAACAGATCTCAGAAGAAGTTGGGGCCTTTCAATTCACTCACAGTGGCTGGAAGAATGGAAAGCAGGGGTCAGTATCTGAGGCCAACAAGACAGAGGACTAGAGGAACAGGCTGCCCCCAGACAAAACTACTTTCTCCTCCCTCCCACGTGCTTATCCAGATGGCATCTCACTGCTCCACCCCAATCCTTGAATCAGCAAGATCAGCTCCATTTTGGAAAGCCGCCCCACTCTCACCCTACCCCACCCTGCATAGTGAACCCAAACAAAACAGGAGGGCCAGTTCCCCACCCCCCAGCAAATGGGATCTTCCCCCAGAGCCTGGGGTGGAGGGGTGGGAATCCCGAAGCCAGGGCTGAGAAGGGTCCTCCGGAGTCCATGCTCCGCCCCCAGGTGGCGCTGTAGCCCAACACCTCAGCACCCCCACCCACCCCCTACTGGGAGCCCTACTCCACCACCTTTTACTTTCCTCAAAGCCCCACCCTGTGGGAGTGATGGTTTCCAGGCGTTTCCAACTCCAGGGATTCCTCCAAAGGGAGCAGCGAAGAAAAGAGTCAGGAAATGCTGTGGGATGTCTAGTTTTATTTCCAGGAGAGACAGGGGGACGAGCCCAGTGTCCAGGGGGTAGACGGGAAGCTGTGAAGGCAGGAGACTTCAAGGCAGGGTCTCTGTGCCAACGGCTCAGGAGGAACAGATGAAGGGCAGACGCCTGCTGCAAGGATTGCCTCGCTGGTGACCCCCTGGCAGTAGAGAGCACAGTGAGGTCAGCTGCCCATCTGAGTGTGGCTTGTGCCCCACTCCTTCCCTCCTCAGGCACTTCATACCCTCCCTTGCCTGCTGTGGCTGTGATCAGTCAGCCATATGTTGCCTACACATCCCTACCAGCTCACGTTTCTTGAGCTCCCACAGCGAAGGAAGCAGGGTGATTGAGTGCTTTTATCTTCACAATGACTCCAAGAGATGGGTGCTAGCTCATCCCCATTTCTCAGATGAGGAAACTGAGGCTTAGTGGGGGTAATAATTTGCCTGTGTCTCAGCCGACCAGTGGCAGAGCCAGGATGTGAACCACAGCAGTCTTACTCCAACGCGTATGGTCTTAGCCATTGTACTAAGCTCCCTCACATCCCTCATCCATGCTGTTGGAAGCTGGAGAACTGTCTGTCAGCCTTCCCTAATTCCCACATCTGTCCTTAGTCCCTCATCCACCTTTAAATTCACATCTGCTAGTCTCATCTGTCACCCTGATATCAGAAGAGGGAAAGGACCCCCACCCAGGCCGTAGGATGGAAAGCCCGCATCTAACCCCCACACAGGGTACCCCATCACCTGGTTTTGCTTTGAGGAATCCTTCCCTACATCTCAGCCCTTCTCACAGAGAGGAAGTTGGCTGTCCGGTTGGGGGGAGGGTGTGAGTTTGGGGAGGAGTGTTGAGACAGCTCAAAAGGACACTATGTAAGAGTTCACCTTGACCCCCAATCCCCTTGCCCTGGTGCTCAGTTCCCCTCACCTCTGGTGCATAGAGCCACGCAGCGGCCTCTCCCATTTCTAGGTTGCCCTGAGGCCCAGTAGCTAAAATTCCAGCGGCTCAAATCAGTCCAGCGAAATCTCCTGCACCAGCGCTAGAGAAGGGATAGGCTGCATCAGAGGGCAGAAATCCAGGAAGACAGAGACAATCACGGGCTCCAGAGAATGCCCACTGGGCACCAAGCATCCCTTTCTGGACACTCACTATATGTATAATCTCTTCTCACTGTTCACCCGGCTAGAAGCCAGATACCCTAGAGATCCATCCCTGAGTGCAGGCAATGGCATCATCACACAGAGTAGGCTTCTCAAACTTCATTGTGTATACAAATCTCCTGGAGATCTTGTTGAAATGCAGGTTCTGATTCAGGAGGTCTGGGGTGCGGCCCAAGATTGTGCATTTCAAGCAAGCTACCAAGGGATGATGATACTACTGCTTCATGGACCACCTTTGAGTAGCAAATGTGATGGCACTTATTCATCCACAATCCCAGAACCACTCTAACAGAAGGAGGACTCCATTTTTGACATGGGGCAAGTGAGGCTCAAGGAAGTCGTTCAGCTTGTAAGTGACCAAGAAGGGCATGGAACCTATCTTGTGACGCCAGGGGTGTGCTGGTCTTTAACAACCAGCTCTGGGGGAAGGTGAGAAGGCAGAGGGACTTGTAGCGGTTGCCAATTTCCTTAGTGTAAATTCATCCACCATGGGAGATTTCAAGCTACAAGCATGAAGTCACTCAACATGGAGTTGAGAAGAGGTCTGCCTAATCACTGGTTCTCCTGAGCCAGTACAAGCCAGCTCCAGCTCATCACCACCTGCCTAAGGTCACCTCAGCTGTTTGGATAAGACTCGAGGCCAGAAGGTGTACCCTCGAGGTGAGCAGAAAGAGCCTCTTGTACCTGGGAGTTGGCCCCTCACTTACCCAGCCTCTCAAGATGCCTCCAATCCAGACCTGGCCTTAGTTGATACCCCTGATTGAGCACTGGAGGCAATAGTTTAAGCTGGAGCTGTGTATGGAGACAAGATTGCCTTGGTAGCACCTCATGCAGACATTCTGCAGAGACAAGAAGAGGTGGTTTAAAGAATTCACTCTCCTTTTACTCAAGTCCGTGAGTCTCCAGGAGAGAGCCCTACATCCCTTTTCAGTTCATAAATCAGGACCTACTTGCCCCCCTCAATCTCATTGCTTGCTCCTTTTACTGCTGTCAGCAACTTCTTGCAGGAAATAATAATAATACTCAGAATCATTATAGCCCCCATTTATTGAGAGTTTACAATGACCCAGGGACTATTCTAAATACTTTCCATGTATTATCTCATGGAAACTTCACCAGAAGTCTAGGAGCTTGGAACTATATATCTCCATTTTACAAATGAAGATACTGAAGCTCTGAAAGATGAAGTGACTTGCCCAGGTAACACAGCCACTGACAGGCAGAGCCAGGATTGAACACAGGTCTATCTAATACCAAAGCCTTTTGTCCAAATAAGTGGTTCTCAAAGTGCAGTCTCCAGGCAACAATATCATCATCACCTGGGAATGTGGTATGAATGCAAACTCTTCGGCCCCACCTAAGACTTGCTAGATCAGGAATTTGGGGTAAGGGGCTCAGAAATCTCTTTTTTTTTTTTACAGATTTCATCTCACTAGGAGATTCTGGTGCACATTAGGCTTTGATAACCACTAGTCTAAATGAGTATGGAACGGAAGGCTGAATCCACTCTCTTCTTCTCCCCCAGGTCCTCCACAGTAGCATTCCTGCCACTCACCTGAGCTTGTTTAAACCTCCTAGGAGTTCGCACCAAGCGGTACCGGCAGGTCTTGCACCCAGGATGGCCAGACAATTCAATTGTTTCCTCTTCCCTGGGGCACTGAAAGTCTTCACCTAGGGCAGCTTGGTCCGACTCCATGGCCTGCTCATCCTCAAAGGTGTCTTGATTGGTGGAAGCCTCAGCCTCCTCTCCTTCTGACTGAATCACCTCATCTGTCAGGGCCAACTCTCCCTCCTACTCCCCTGAACCTTCCACATCCTGGATCAGGTCTGCATGTGTCTCTCGGATGTCCAAATGGGGGTCATGATTCTCTGGGAAGAAGAGGTACCTTGCCTTCAGTTGGGGAGTGGGGAGCCCTTTCATCCAGGACCATTGGCAGCTCTCATCCACCTCAAGCCTTCCTATGAACGCCACCTGGCGCCAAGACTGGAAGGATCTCTGAGGTGTTGCGTGAGGCACGAATTCTTGGGTCATCTGCACAAATGTATGAGAACCTGACTTCTGGCTGACACCACAGGTGTGTATTTTGGGGGTGGGAGGAAGCACCTGTGAGAAGCCCTTCTCCTACACAAGTGGGTGGTTTTTCTTTGTGAAGGAGCCCTGATAGAAAGTAAAGGTCACAGTTGTGAGTCCAGGAGAAATCTTAACAGAGATGAGCTGGGTCAAGTGAAGAGGGGAGGCTGTGTCTTCGGTGCACGAGTGCAAAACTGGTGCAGAAAAGAGGAGAAAAGAGAAACATAGACGAGAAGAGAAGGGGAGGACTTACACATATGAAAAGCAGCAACTGTCCCCAGCAGGAGAAGGGGCAGGAGCAGAGGGCATTTCATATCTACTCAGTCTTGTGACAGGGACACAGCTCCACCT
This sequence comes from Equus caballus, assembly GCF_041296265.1. Lineage (NCBI taxonomy): Eukaryota > Metazoa > Chordata > Mammalia > Perissodactyla > Equidae > Equus > Equus caballus. The sequence continues at coordinate 25,407,140 of NC_091695.1, forward strand.
TGCCTCCCTGGGATGTCCAGTATGTCTGCACAGCCCCTGGCACAGGGCAAAGAAGAAGAGTTTGTTTAACTGGTTTATTAAAGGGCAAACTAGAGACCTTGCTTCTCGTCCAATTAACAGACCCTGATTGGAGAATCGGGGAAAGGACGTGGGGGTGTCGGCTCAAGGTGAAAAGTCCCTTTTTTCCTGAGAACTCCATCACTGCTCACTGGAACAACACTTAGCCCAGACCCTGTAAGAACAGGTCTGCTCAGGACCAGGGCCAATTTCACTGACAGTGGAGAAGAAGAGGGAAGGAGAGTAGCCATTATGGTCCGAAGGACAGACCTCTGAGGTGTTTGCCAGATAGGGTCCTGCTTCCTCCCAAGCCCTGGACCCCTCCTCCATGGGCAGCCAGGGGAGCACTCACCTCCTGAGTCTGAGGCTCTGCTCAGAGTCTCTGGCTGCTGGGCCCCAGAGGCAACCCTTATACTGGGCTTTTGGGGAAGTGGGAAGAGACTCAGGGTGGGGTGTGGGGCAATGGAGCTGATCAGGAGTTTGCTCAATCCTCTCCCCCCTCTGCTCTGCTCTCTACTGGGACCTGCCTCCTGGGGTCTACTGCCATATGTGGGTACCCATCCACCCCGGTGTGCTTGAGAAGACCCCAGATGTCTATTGTCGAGGCAAACTTATTATTAGTGCCCCTAAAGGGCCCCGGCCTGAGCAATACTCCTTAACCCCAGGAGCAGCCTCCCTTTGGTCAATATCCCAAAAAATGGAGTGGAGAATCCAGGGATCCGGGAGACCATGAAAGGAGGAGGGAGGAGGTGAAGGGAGCCTCAGCCCCCCTTGGCCCTTATCTAGAACAAGTCCTTTATATGCATCGCCTCCCTGAATCTTCACTTTCATCTCATTCCCTTGAAAATGTATGACTATCCCTACTTCACAGACATGAAAAGTGAGATTCAAAGAGGGAAAGTGACTGGTTAAGATTTCACTGCAAGTGCTTGAACCGGGATTTCTAAGTCTTTTTGTCTGTACAACCTCTGTCTCTCTGTCTCCCCCTCCCTCCCTCCTTTCCTCACTCTCCTTCTCCCTCTCCCTCCCTTTCTCACCTTTAATGTGTGAGTTGAGTATCACTGATCTAGAATATGCCATTTTGTCCAACCTCAGGTCGTATCTTCTGGCAAGGCGGCAACAGCTTTAATGGAAAGCTTCATGCAGAGTCACTCAGACATTGGTGGACCACCTCCCCACCCCTCCCACTCTCCATCTCTGTCCAGCCATCTATCACCACAGGGTCAGGACTAGGGGGAAGTGAGTGATGCATTTGTCTCGAGTGCAATTTTGAGGGAACACTACAGAATTCAGTAGTCAAGGCAAACAGTGTTTCAATGAAATCTTTCTTAAAAGTCAAATTAAATGCAAAAACATCAAAACTTCCATCAACCAAGCTCCAGCCAAATTCAGTGCAGTCCAAGGAGAGACTAGCAAGTGCTAAGCAGTGACTTTGCTGGATATCACTGCTAAGAGCTAGCAGACTTTTTGGGATGGAGGACTCAACTCTGTGACCTCCTGGTTTTCCTCAGATTCCAGCCCAGTCCCCCAGTTCACAGGGAACCAGGAACAGGTAACTCAGAGGGTGAAAAGGCCTGGATTCCTTCCTCTCCTCTGCTCTCCCAAGGGACCTACAAATGGAGAAGTATCAGAGAGGTCACTCTGGGCCTGATTGCAGAGTAACCGTCTTGGCTGTTATCTCCCCAACCCAACGGACCAGACCCTCAGCTTATCCAGCTGACTGGGGGGATTGGCCAATTCCAGGGCCCCCAAACCCTGGTCTCTGGGTTTCAAACTTCAGACCTCTTAGTGGAGGAGGGGATAGAGGACTAGACCTCCTCCCCATTGCTCTCCCGCCTCCTGGGCCCAGGCCAGGAGCATCATTTCACTCAGCGGTTGGGTTGTCCAATAAAGTCAACTACACTCATGAACCAGCACCACGACAAGCTTTGCACGCATCGTTTCATTTCAACGTACATGTTTCACAGATGACGAAACAACATCTCAGAGCCCTTAAACAGGTGCCCAAGATCACACAGCAAGTCAGAGACAGTTCTAAACCAGAGACAGGCTCCTTATGCACTCACGACCGCCTTCCCTCTGCCTGCTCTCACTCACCTCCCTTCTCCACAGCCTGCTCCTCCTCTGCATTGACCCAGTTTTCTTTGCTTATGAACCCTGGGAAAAGTCATTCCAATGACTTGCTCAGTCGCCATAGTGATGCCTATCTAATTTATAACTGGAAATAACATTTTTAAAGGTCTACCATGGACCACATATTATGCCTCATTAAGGCTTTTACATCCATTATCCTACTAAATTAGTCACTAAAATCATCCTACAATCTGGTGTTGCCATCTCTAGCCTGTATATCTACTACAAAAGCTCAGAGAGGTTGAATGACTTGCCCCAGTCCACACTACTCAAAAGAAGTGGCATGTTGACCCTGCTCTGTCTGACTCCCAAGTCCTCGTTATTTTTGACACACCTAAATGTGTTACCTCCAGACACTCTAGCCAATGGTGCCAACATTTTAAACATCCGTCAAGTTCCAAGTCTCTGGCATACTGTTTGCATTTATGTTCATAGGGTTTTCACACTCTGCCTCCCGAGAGTCTGTCCACCCCCACATTGTGCAGAGGGTGTGTCTTGCCATCTTGAGAGGCAGTGTTGTGTGATGTATAATGAAATCACAGGTCCCAGAGTCAGCCCTCTGTGTCTCAGTTTTCTCATCCGTAAACTGAGGCTGATGCCAGAACCGACCTCTAATGAGATCAGCTTCAGTACAGCTCTCAGAACTGACCCTGTCAGATGGTGTTGGGAGCAGCCCTTGTCAGGAAAGCAGGGCTACAACTGTGACCCTAATCGACATACAAGCTCTGAGAATAGATTTGGCTCTGCACTTCATACGGTGTGAGGAGCTCCACAGGTTTCATTGTAAACACACCATCTTCCTTTCACAGAGCTTAGTTAATATCTTGTTGGAGAAAGAAAATAGACACAGAAACCCATATTTTGAAATGTAAAGCCAGTGCCCTTATTTCACTCATTCATTTTTATACAACATTTTTTGTGGATGTATAACACGCATTTTGTCAAGTATGGTACACTGCTCAGGGAAGTTTTACAGAGTGAATGCTTCCACATAACTGTGCCCACAACAAGATACAGAACGTTACCGGGAACCCAGACGTCTCCTTCATGCCCCTTCTGGACATTAATCCCCCAAAGGGGATCTCCATGGACTGGAAGTCACACTTCTGTCACAACACACGCCCCCAACAGGAGAGATTTGTGAGGGACAACCCAAAATCCACCTACTGCTTAGCACAGAGCCTGGCACCTAGTAAATGCTTAATAACTGGGAGATTTTGTTACTATTTTTATTAATATAGGAATAGAGGGAAGTAATGCCTTCCCACACCAGAATATAAAGTCCGTGAGGGCAAGGAGTGAAAATTCTACTTCAGCTGCATCCTCCACAGTATCCAGCACAGAGCTGAATCCATAACAGTGTTTCAGAATTCCAGCATCTTTGAAATCAACAGACTATCATGGTACAATTACAATATCACAATGGACCTGTTTGATTTCTATCTCTGTCTCAATTTACTGTGCAAACTTAAGCAAGTAGATTCTCCTATCTGGGTCATACTCCAAAAATTAAAGGTCTTGATTGGCATCTCTCTATGACCTTGATCCCATCTGTAATTCTCTGGATTTCAGGGGTCCTGGAGGAAAGGGGCTTCAGGACATTGACCCCTTACTTTCTGCTTGCCTCCCAGCTGGAGAGTGGAGAGAGGATCCAGAATGCCTTCCTTCATCATCTCTGATTGGGACACCCTCACCTCAGCTAGGTTGGAGTCCTATGCCCCAAGATGAACCCAAGATTAAGGGAGTCCATCCTGCCCGCTCCCCCCGCCCCCAGCCCCCACTGTGCTCCATCCCCATAGGATCATGTCCTGGAGGGGGGAGCAGCCAACGCCTCTGGCCAGAGAGTCATAATGGTTAAAGCAACATGCTCTGGAGCAGTTAGTAAAATAACAGCCTTGCTCACATCTGGGTATTCAGCCTTGGGAAAATCTCTTAACAGGTCATCCCTTCTCTGAGCCTGGCTCTGTAAGGTGGGATAATAATTATTGATCACACAAGGTCATCTCTGTAAGATGCCTGCCACAGTAGGGGGAAATTTGTAGGTGTACAATGTGGTAACAATTTGTAGCTATTGCTGTGCTTATATTATAAACAACTGTGTATTCCCCAACAGTAATTTGTGTGCAAATTTATTTGAGAGGTGCTAGGGCACTAGTAGGGAAGAGAAGAATTCACAATAAAATGTCTGTTGTAAAGACAGCTACCTCAGCGTGTAACTGGAAGTTCATTCCCCTGGGAAATGGTACCCAGGACATGCCTTAGAATTATTCCACCTGAGGGACTGGGGTGCTCAGATATCCACTCCTGAGAGTTGTCGGCTGTGGCTGGGACATGTTAATTTCTTAGCACGTTAAGGTAACCACAGTCTGTAGGAGAGAGAGGCCAGGACATTGAGGGTCCACCGTGAAAGATTCAAGAGAGGTGGATGGGGTCCTGGCAGAACCTGTACCTAGGTGCCCGGTAATTTGGTGTTGTATGAAAAGAGCTAGCTGAGCCCATTCCTCTGTCTCCAGGACAGCCCCACTGACCCGATCCCATGTTTCATGCTCCACGAGAGCGATAACTTCTAGTCCCTTTCATGACAGACAGTGGAGTAGGGAGTCATTGTAGGACAGAAAGTTCATGAGTGGGGCTAAGCCGAGTGGATCAATGATCAGAGGAAAAATAAATCAATTTCAGGAAGGCAATTTTACTGCTGAGGGTGAAGGGAGCGGAGGCAGGCAGGGGAAAGGAGGCAGTGTCTTAGGAGGGGGCAGCTCTAAAGTCTTGACTGGGTCCCACTCAGTGGGAACAGACAAAGGGGAGGACCACGTCACACTGAGATAGTCTCCAGCGACCTCCTGTGAAGGCAGAACCAGAAGGGGCCTTCAGCCTCTTGTTTCCCCTGACTCAGCCCCAGGAGTCTTCACTCCCCACCCCACCCCACACTTCAGTGGAGATGAAGTCTGTAGATTCAGGAGGCGTCTCCCTTGAAGGGTCCAGCTCTTCCTCGAAACTCCTCTAGGAGCCCATCCCACCTCCCCGGGCCTTTTCAGATTTCATTCCCACTCCCACCTCACCTTGGGTATACATGGATACACAGTTGCCACCAGAGGCCGAAGGCTCGCCGTGAGCCCAGAACCAAAAATTCCAGGCACTGCCATCCAACCAGTAAAAGCTCCTGCAGCTACCCTAGAGGATAGAGGAGGGAGAAGGTGGGTTGGAGCATGAAGCAAAAGGAAGACAGGTAGGCAGAGCTGGCACTTTTCCTGTCTGGTCTTCCTGCTGTCTGCCAGGTATGTTCCTTGACTATTGGACCATGATGGACACTGTTCTGGTCAACCGAAATGTTGATCCACAGTAATCATCACCATCACATTCTATGCATCCCTGTGATGCATTCATCCTTCTGGCCCTAACAAGAGGTGGGACAGGAGTTTCAACCCCATCCTAGAAATGAGGAACCAGGCTCACATTCCTGCCCAAGTCATAGAAACAGTCAGAGGCTGAGCAGAACTTGAACCCAAACCTCCTCGTTCTAAATCCTTGCCTCTTCCCAATACTTAGGCAGCCCCTTTGATGTCTTGCCCAGGTGTCCGTTTATCCCCAGTTCTTCAGGGGATCATAGAGCAGAAGCATAAAGAAATCTGCAATAAGTTGTGCGCTGACTTGGGTCAGGAGGGGCTCCCTTAGAGCTGGGACTGGTCTTACCGAGCCTCTGGCTGCACCTCCAATCCAGATTTGACCCTGGTTGACACTTCTGGCTAATCGCTGGATCCGGTAGTTAGAGGTGAAGCTATGGATGGAGACGAGGAAGCCCCGGTAGCAAGTATACTGCAAGCCAGGACAAAAGAAGAAAATGAAGCGCCCCTCCCACAGGAATTCACACAACCTCAACCCTGGGTCTCAAAGTCTCCACAATTCATTCCCCCACTCCCCACCCCAACCCCACAGCCATTTGAAGACTGGAGATCAAAACATAACTTCTGTTTCCACATGATCCACAACTCTTAACCACCTTACCCACCTCTAACACCTCTGAGGGCCTCAGCCCATGCTGACACCCCCAGGGTCCTCAGTGAGGCAAATAACCAGTGACACAAAGGCCAGAGACATCCCCTCCATACCCTCCTCCCCACCCCAGGCCTCAGACTCAGCTACAGGCCACTTACCTGAGCTTGATTATATTCCATGGCTGTCGGCACCAGTGTAAGGCGGCAGGTCTTGCATCCAGGGATGCCTCCCAGTGTGATTGTATCCTCTTCCTTAGGGCACTGAATGTCTTTGTCCACCTCTTCTAGGGCTGAGACAGACTTGACAAGCCCCTCTTCCTCACGGGCATCTTCACTTCCAGAGTCCCCCTCCTCCTCTCCCTCCAGCAGCGTCAGTCCCTCCTTAGGAGCCTCCATTGCCCCACGTTCTGGGATATCCCTATCCTGAGGCAGGGTGTCATCTCCCAAGGGGCTCTCGAAGTTGGATGTTTCAGTCCCTGGCAGAGAGAAAGGCCAAATGCTCCTCCTTCACATCTCTGTCTGTTCCTCCACGGAACCATGGACATTTCCCACCTTGCCCTAGGCATCTAAGGGCTCAGCCTTGGAAAGAGAGAAACTTGAAACAAGGTTCCCTGAGGAGAACCCAGCCTCCCACATGAGGTCATGGTGTTAAGAGCAAGGTCTTAGCATCAAGGGGTTGTAGGTTTGCGTACCGATTCCATGGTCTACTAGCTTTACTTTATTTGTGATATGTGTGTACAAATGGGCAAGCTCCCAAGGGGAGCTCGTGGGGATGATATGAGGATTAAAGGAGATGATGCATAGAAAATGTTTAGCACAGTGCACTCAGTGAGCTCAAAGTAAAAGGAAGTCATTATTGTGATCATCGTTAACATTATGAAGAAAGGACAAAACTGAGAATATCATACTATAACCAAGACTGCAGATATACAGATGCCCTGAAGTGTCCCTTTAACTCCAGGCTCTAGAGACCCTGCTCCTCTAAAGGCAGAGATCCTGAAATAGGGGATAGCCAGAGGAGGAGGTGACTTTGTGACTCTCACTTTGTGTAATGTAGAAAGGAGCAAAGGAGAGAAAGAAAGACTGAAAACCAAAGAGACTTACTTAGAGGAAGGGCTGAAACTGCCCCCAAACAGAAGAGCCAGAAGTAGGGGGAGTTTCATCTTGACTTTGTCCTGAAATGGAGAACACAGTTTGTCACAAACACACACACATCACAGCCACACCATTAGGGGACCTTGGGAGTGAGGTGGAGAAAGAGTAGGCATGAGTAGAAGTCAAGATGGACCAGAAAAGCTAATGCTGAGCCCAGCCCCTGAGGCTCCAGGATGCTAGAATAGAATGAAGCAGACCATGAGGGACAGCCAAGGTTGGCTTTGCTGTGGACCTGAGTGTGAATAAGGGAATTATTACTTTTACTTTTTGTACTCAATGGACCCTCACAGTCTATGAAACAAAGAGGATCCGGAAACAATGATTATTGGCCTTCCTAGGAGTATACAGCACTTAGAAAGTGGGTTGCCTCCTCAAAGCTCAAGAAGCCACATGTGCATCGCTGCCTTCCCCAGACAAGGAGAGCTTTGGCATACCTCAGATGGAATGTGAAAGGTAGAGGATAAGAATTCCTGTCCCTGCTGACACCCATGCAACCTGACAGCTGCACACAGTGCCAGCCAACCCTCCAGAACCTCCCAGTTCAGGCCAGATGTGTCCTGGGAGATTGAACATTTACCTGGAACCAGTTCCACTACACCAGAAAGCACTTACCTACCAAGAAGTGTTCCTGGGTCCTGAGTAGTTCCCAATCTCAGACCTTCTGATGCTTCCTCCCACAGTGACATTTTATATAGTGGCCTTGGAGGAAGTTCCCCGGAGGAAGAAAGTTTTGCCACAGCCTGAGGGATGTGAGAGTACTGATAAGAACCCTGCATTTCTTCACTTCCCTGGGGAGCCCACTCATTGCCTTCCAGCTTCTCTCCTGTCAGCCTTTTCAGGAAATTGGAGGCCATTCTGAGACCACTCGGAGCCAGTGGTTCCTATCCTGTACTGCATTTCAGAATCTCCTTGGAAGCTTGTCCAAAATGCACAGCTCTCCTGCTTTACTGGTGGGAATGTGAACTGCCACAGACATTTTGGAAATGAATCTGCCAATATCTATTAAAACTAAAAGTATCATTTGATCAATTTCAGTCTTTGGAGACTCTCCTTTGGGAAGAAAAGCACCTATAAGTAAGAACACTTTTACAAAGTTGTGTATTGCTTTACAGTTTGTAGAAATGAAAGTTTCCACGGCAACAAGGAGCTGACTCCCAGCTGGATGGATTGGAAGTGAATAGAAAGAAAGGAAACAAGGGCATTCCAGGCAGAAGGAGCAACATGAGCAAAGGTGTGGAGGTGGGGCGACCTTGGCACATGCACAGGACAGTGTCCTTTCCTTCATAACTGATGCTAACAGTGTACAGATTGGAAAGGACTGGGAAAAACAGGGAAGAATACATCCCATCTTAAGCCAAGGAATGGAAATATCCTTCCTCTGTATCCACTGACTTAAGGAGATCAAAGCAGAAGTCAAGGGAATGACTCAACAAGAAACCAGACAGAAGCTTTGAGCTGGCTCCTGCTTACTCCCCGCCCTAAGCCCTGCTTGCAGGGCCACTTTGCGTGTTGGATAGAGCTACTGCAGTCAATGACAAGATGGAGCTGATTCTTGGAGGCCAGTTGGCCACTCAGGCACCTCTACCCCAAGGAAAGTCTCCTTTAGGTCACACAATCCACAATCTGAAAGCCACAGCTTAGTGACCCTGGAAATTCCATTTCCTGAACATCCAGTGGAGGTATGGAGCAATGCTGAGGGTGTGTGTTCTGGAGTCTGACAGTCCAGGTTTGAATCTAGGATCTATCACTTACTAGCTGTGTGGCCCTGGACAAGTTCCTTCCCCTCTCTGTACTTCATATCATAGTTTATCAAGTGGGGATAACAGTACCTACTTTACTAGGTAGTCAGTGTGTAGTGGACATACTGTGAGCTGCCTGACTACCTTACCACCTTCCTGAGGTTTCTGGAACTCCTCCTCCTATGGATCTTGGTGGGGAGCGGGCCTCTCACTATTGAAGATGAAAGAGCCAAATAGGTTCCCAGCCTCCTTTACAGCTAAGGGATATGGCTCGACTCTATTAAACAGAAGCATTCATTCAAGCCTTTGAATCTGGACCTAATGACCAAAAAGTGGGGGCCACGAAGACCTCTCTCTGGTTGTGGCAATGGCAATATCACATTCCTGGCACTGCAGTGGCCATAATGTTAGAAGATCGATCCAGAGTCCATGTGGTCCCAGCCACGGGGTCTGAATTATAGCAGCGGCAGGGGGGTCCTCCCCAGACCTGTCCTGTGTCCTGGTTTTGGCCCCAAGTCTGCTTCTGTAGCCCTTCCTGCACTTTTATTAGCTACCTCACTTCCTTTTAACAAACTCGTTTTTCTACTCAGATCAACCAGGGAGAGTTTTTTTTTGCCTGCCACTAACATCCCTGAGCGATGCAGGAACTGACATTTAGTTATTGCTCAACAAATGACAGCTACTCATATTAATAGGCAGAAGTGATCAAGGTCTTTGGGGCTGACCTACATTAATCAAACTCTCAAGAGACCAATGTCTATATCTGGTCCCAATAACTTAATTTAAGTTGACCTATGCCAACAAGGGGCCCACTTGCCTGGGCCCTCTGATCAGCGCGTTCTCTCCTTGTATCATAAGCTACAGTGTGTTTTAGTACACCTAAATTGTTTTTAATTGAGGTTAGATAGTTTACAACCTTGTGAAATTTCAGTTGTACATTCTTATTTGTCAGCCATCTTATAGGTGCACCACTTCACCCTTTGTGCCCACCCATCACCCCTCTTTCCCCTGGTAAACACTAATCTGTTCTCTTTGTCCATATGTTTGTTTATCTTACACATATGAGTAGAGTCATACAGAGTTTGTCTTTCTTTATCTGGCTTATTTCACATAACATAATACCCTCAAGGTCCATCCATGTTGTTGTGAATGGGACTATTTTATCCTTTTTCATGGCTGAGTAGTATCCCATTGTATGTATATATCATATCTTCTTTATCCAGTCATCAGTCAATGGGCACTTATGTTGCTTCCACATCTTGGCTATTGTGAATAATGCTGCGATGAACATAGGGGTGCATTCATCTCTTTGAATTCCTGATTTCAAGTTCTTTAATAGATACCCAGTAGTAGGATGGCTGGGTCATATGGTATTCCTATTTTTAATTTTTTGAGAAATCTCCATAGTGTTTTCCATACTGGATGCACCAATTTGCATTCCCACCAGCAGTGTATGAGGGTTCCTTTGTCTCCACAACATCTCCAACACTTATCTTTTGTTTGGATTATTTTAGCCATTCTAATAGGTATAAGGTGATATCTTAGTGTAGTTTTGATTTGCATTTCCCTGATCAGTGATGATGAGCATCTTTGCATGTGCCTATTAGTCATCTGTATATCTTCTTTGGAGAAATGTCTGTTCGTAGCTCCTGCCCGTTTTTTGATCACGTTATTTGATTTTTTGTTGTTGAGTTGTGTGAATTCTTTATGTATTATGGAGATTAACCCTTTGTCAGATATATGATTTGAAAATATTTTTTTTCCAGTTGGTGGATTGTGTTTTTGTTTCAATCCTGGTTTCCCTCGCCTTGTAGAAGTTGTTTAGTCTGATGAAGTTCCAACTGTTTATTCTTTCTATTGTTTCCCTTGTCTGAGAAGACATGGTGTCCGAAAAGATCCTTTTAAGACTGACGTCAAAGAGTATACTGCCTATATTTTCTTCTAGAATCCTTATGGTTTCAGGTTTTACCTTTAGGTCTTTGATCCATTTGGAGTTTATTTTTGTGAATGGCGTAAAAGAATGGTCCATTTTCATTCTTTTACATGTGGCTGTTCAGTTTTCCCTACACCATTTGTTGAAGAGCCTTTCTTTTCTCCATTGTATGCCCTCAGCTCCTTTGTCGAAGATTAACTGTCCATAGATGTGTGGTTTTATTTCTGGACTTTCAATTCTGTTCCATTGATCTGTGTGCCTGTTTTTGTACCAGGACCATGCTTTTTTGATTACTATAGCTTTGTAGTACATTTTGAAGTGAGGGATTGTGACGCCTCCAGCTTTGTTCTTTTTTCTCAGGATTGCTTTAGCAATTCAGGGTCTTTTGTTGCCCCATATGAATTTTAGGATTCTTTGTTGTATTTCTGTGAAGAATGTCCTTGGGATTCTGATTGGGATTGCGTTGAGTGTGTAGATTGCTTTAGGTAGTATGGACATTTTAACTATGTTTATTCTTCCAAACCATGTGCATGAAATGTCTTTCCATCTCTTTATGTCTTCATCAATTTCGTTAAGGAAAGTCTTGTAGTTTTCACTGTTTAGGTCTTTCACTTCCTTGGTTAAATTTATTCTGAGATATTTTATTCTTTTCATTGCGATTGTGCATGGGATTGTGTTCTTGAGTTCACTTTCTGTTAGTTTATATTTATATTATATTATATTTATATTATAGAAATCCTACTGATTTACGTAAGTTGATTTTGTACCCTGCAACCTTGCTGTGATTGTTAATTACTTCTAGTAGCTTTCCAATGGATTTCTTAAGGTTTTCTATATATAAGATCATGTCATCTGCAAGCAGTGAGAGTTTCACTTCTTCCTTGCCTATTTGGATTCCTTTTATTTCTTTTTCCTGCCTAATTGCTCTGGCCAATACCTCCAGGACTATGTTGATTAAGAGTGGTGAGAGTGGGCACCCTTGTCTTGTTCCTGTTCTCAGAGGGGTGCTTTCAGTTTTCCCCCATTGAGTGTGATGTTGGCTGTGCGTTTGTCATATGTGTTCTTTAATATGTTGAGGTACTTTCCCTCTTATCCATTTTATTGAGAGATTTTATCGTAAATGGCTGTTGGATCTTGTCAAATGCTTTCTCTGGGACTATTGAGATGATCACGTGCTTCTTGTTCCTCATTTGTTAGTGTGGTGTATCACGTTGATTGACTTGCGGATGTTGAACCATCCCTGTGTCCCTGGTATAAATCCCACTTGTTCGTGGTGTATGATCTCTGTAGTGTATTGCTGTATTTGGTTTGCCAATATTTTGTTGAGGATTTTTGCATCTATTTTCATCAGTGATATTGGCCTGTCGTTTTCCTTCTTTGTATTGTCCTTGTCTGGTTTTGGGATCAGGATGATGTTGGCCTGGTAGAATGTGTTAGAAAGTGCTCCATCTTCCTCAATTTTCTGGAATAGTTTGAGAAGGATAGGTATTAAATCTTCTTTGAATGTTTGGTAGAATTCTGCAGAGAAGCCACCCGGTCGTGGACTTTTATTTTGGGGGAGGTTTTTGATTACTGTTTCAATCTCTTTATTTTTGATTGGTCTATTCAGATACTCTTTATTCCTGATTCAGTTTGGGGAGGTTGTAAGAGTCGAGGAATTTGTCCATTTCTTCTAGGTTGTCCAATTTGTTGGCATATAGTTTCTCATAGCATTCTCCTAATCTTTTGTCCATTTCTCCTCTTTCATTTCTGATTTTATTTTTTGAGTCCTCTGTCTTTTTTTCTTAGTGAGCCTGGCTAAAGGTTTCTCATTTTTGTTTATTTTCTCAAAGAACCAGCTCTTTGTTTCATTGATCCTTTCTACTGTCTTTTTTGTTTCGATTTCATTTATTTCTGCTCTAATTTTTATTATTTCCCTCCTTCTACTGACTTTGGGCTTTGTTCTGTTTCTAATTCTGTTAGGTGTGGTTTGAGGTTGCTTATTTGAGACTTTTCTTGTTTATTGAGGTGAGCCTGTATTGCAGTGATTTTCGCTCTTAGGACCACTTTTGCTGCACCCCAAATGAGATGGTATGATGTGTTTTCATTTTCATTTGTCTCCAGGTAATTGATTTCTCCTTATTTCTTCAATGATCCATTGGTCATTCAGTATTGTGTTGTTTAATCTCCACATCTTTGCCCCTTGCCCAGCTTTATTCTTGTAATTGATTTCTAGTTTCATAGCATTATGGTCAGAAAAGATGCTTCATATTGTTTCAATCCTTTTGAATTTGTTGAGGCTTGCTTTGTTTCCCAACGTATGGTCTGTCTTTGAGAATGTTCCATGCACACTTGAGAAGAATGTGTAACCTGCTGTTTTTGGATGGAGTGTTCTACATATATCTATGAGGTCCTTCTGGTCTAGTTTTCCATTTATTTCAACAATTTCCTTCTTGACTTTCTGTCTGGATGATCTATCCATTGGTGTTAGTAGGGTGTTGAGGTCCCCTACTATTATTGTGTTGTTGTTCATATCTCCTTTTAGTTTTGGTAATAGTTGCTTTATGTACTTTGGTGTTCCTGTTTTGGGTGCATACATATTTACAAGTGTTATGTCTTCTTAATGGAGTGTCCCTTTTATCATTATGAACTGCCCCTCTTTGTCTCTCTTTACCTGTTTTGCCTTGAAGTCTACTTTGCCTGATATAAGTGTGGTGACACCTGCTTTCTTATGTTCACTATTAGCTTGGAGTATCATCTTCCGTCTCTTCACTCTGAGCCTGTGTTTGTCTTTGGGGCTGAGGCGTGTGTCCTGGAGGCAGCATATTGTTTGGTGTTGTTCTTTAGTCCATCCTGCCACTCTGTGTCTTTGATTGAAGAATTCAATCCACTTACATTTAGAGAGATTATTTAAATATGGGGGCCTCATACTGCCATTTTATCACTCATTTTCCAGTTCTTCTGTGTTTCCTTTGTTTCTCCTCCCATGAATTTTCGACTACCAATTCATTAGGTAGTTTTCCATGTTGCGTTTCTTCTTATTTTTAATTTGTGTCTCTGTTATAGTCATTAGCTTAGTGATTTCCATATGGTTTGTATAAAACATCTCATACATGAGATAGTCCATTTTCTCATAGCCTCTTATTTCCTTAGACTAAGCCAGTTCCATCCCTTTCCTTTCCCCCTTCTAAGTTGTTATTGTCACATGTTTTTTTCTTCTTGTGTTGTGAGCTTGTGATCAAAATGACAGGATGACATTTATTCTTGGTGTTTTCCTTCCCTTTCTCTTCAATGTTATGCTTAAGCATTCGCTAACCTGTTCTGATGGATAGCTGTGATTTTCTGATTTTGCCTTTCTACTTATATCCTTTGGTCAGGGTTTGGTAACCCCTTTCCTCTTTTTTTTTTCAAGTATGAGGGCCTTCCTGAGAATTTCTTATAGAGGGGATCTTGTGGCAATGAACTCCCTTAACTTTTGTTGATCTTGGAAATTTCTTATTTCTCCATCATATTTGAAGGATATTTTCACTGCATAGAGTGTTCTTGGCTGCTAGTTTTTGTCTTTCAGAATTTTGAATATATCATTCGACTCTCTCCTAGCCTGTAAGATATCTACTGACAGCCTGATAGGGGTTCCTCTGTAGGTTATTGTCTTCTTTGCTGCCCTTAATATTTTCTCTTTATCGTTGACTTTTGCAAGCTTCACTACTATCTGCCTTTGGGTTGGGATTTTTACATTGATAATGTTTAGAGATCTATTGGCTTCTGTCACATGGATTTCCAGCTCCTTCCCCAGATTTGGAAGTTCTCAGCTATTATTTCTTTGAACAAGCTTTCTGCTCCATTCTTCTTCTCTTCTCCCTCTGGGATACTGATAATCCTTATGTTGCATTTTCTATTTGAGTCAGATATTTCTTGGAGAATTTCTTCATTTGTTTTTAGTCTTAGTTCTCTATCCTCCTCTATCTGTAGTATTTCTATATTCCTATCCTCCAAACTGCTAATTCAGTCCTCCATATTATCAGCTCTACTGATCGGGGAGTCTACATTCTTCTTAATCACCTCCATCGTGTTTTTCATCTCCGACATTTCTGATTGTTTCTTCTTTATAGTACCAAGCTCTTTTGTGATGTAGCTCCTGAACTCATTGAGTTGTCTATCCTTATTCTCTTTTTACTCATTTAGATTTTTTTTTTTTGAGGAAGATTAGCCCTGAGCTAACATCTTTTACAAATCCTCCTCCTCTTGCTGAGGAAGACTGACTCTGAGCTAACATCCATGCCCATCTTCCTCTACTTTATATGTGGGAGGCCCCCCACA
This sequence comes from Equus caballus, assembly GCF_041296265.1. Lineage (NCBI taxonomy): Eukaryota > Metazoa > Chordata > Mammalia > Perissodactyla > Equidae > Equus > Equus caballus. Next base: position 25,422,448 of record NC_091695.1, read on the forward strand.
GCATGGCTTGACAAGCAGTGTGTAGGTCCTCACCCAGGCTCCAAACGAGCAAACCCCAGGCTGGCGAGGCAGAATGTGCGAACTTTCCCACTGCACCTCTGAGCCGGCCCAACATTGAGCTTTTTAATGATGGTTATTTTGGATTCTTTGTCATTTAGGTTACAGAGTTCCGTGTCTTTGGGATTGTTTTCTTGGTACTTGTCATTTTCCTTCTGTTCTGGAGACTTAGTATATTTTTTCATACTGCTTTATGGTGTGGATTTCTGCCTCAACAAAGAGATAGAGTTTGATGGCTGCTTTCACTTGCTGCCTCTGTGAGGGAAGGGGCGGCAGCCGTGTAATCTGCACAGACCAGGCTCCCTGTCAGCTGTTCCTGACCAAGCCCGGGCCACTCCTTGGGATTGCAATGGCCATGTAGGATCTCCTGTAAACTGGGGCAACAATCATATGGGGGCTTCGGGTTGCTGCTGTCTGGTCCCTCAGACCCACCTAGAAATACTCCCTCCTTGGGAACTTCAGTGGTGTTATGGGCTTTCATGGTAGGCAGGAGCTGGTTCGCCCTGACTCACAGCCCAGTCGCCATCTGGTCCTGCTGGATCTCACTTGCCCACTCTGGGCCACAGCAGAGCCAAGGGTGTTTAATGCAGCTGATGGGTAGCTCGCCCAGCCATGCCACTTCTGCTCCTAGGTCGCCCAGCCTTTGTGCTTGGTGAGTGGGGCCTCTCCACTAGGGTCTAGGAGAGACTCTCCCTGGGGCCACCATGGGACTGCAGATTTTCCCCCTGGACTGAACAGCAATCACGCTGGGGCTCCAGATTGTCACCACCCACCCATGCAGTCACACTGGATCTCACTTGCCCCCTCTAGGCCACAGCAGAGCTATGGGTGTTTAATGTAGACCTAGATTTTTAATTGGAACAATAAGCTGGAGGTCTTGGAGTTCAGTAACTTTGAGCAAGGAGGCCTGATGCCCATCATCTCTACTCCAGTCTCAGACCTGCCCCTTCCCCCAAGAAGTGTTAGGTGAATACTGCAAGATCCCAAGTCTTAGGATTCCCATCTTCTGGCCCCAAAGTTACAATAGCACCTGGATTTCCCTAATCAGACTTGGTTTCCCATTTCCATATCAGCATTCCTATGGAGGATCCCAAGAGACCACCCCTGCATTTGATCTTTCCTAATCTCATTCTCAGGGACTCATTCCAACTATGACTTCATGGGGGAGCTTGCTGTAGCTCTGCTGCAGCCTGTCCAGGGGAAGTCTTGGCACTGAGGGCTCTCCCACGGCACAAGTTGGGCTGCTGCACAACATGTACAACGTGTGTGTACAGAGCACTGGGTAGAGGTCACCTTGATTATGGTGGCCAATACCAAGGAGCACAAGTTTACATCCTTCCCATGACCAACACAGAGCAGCTTGAAGATAGAAAGCTCTGCAGCTCCAGATACTAATATCAAACTGTTTAGCCCTCATGCTAACCTGCATTCTTCCCCACACCCTGCCCCAGGGTTTATCAACCTGGAAGTGATGAGTGAGTTCAAGGGGCCACGGATTCTCCAATCCTATGATTGGACAACATATGATGTGATGTTCCTAGGGTGAGGGTCCAAACATTCCATGACATTCTTTTATGGGCTCCCAAAAGGAAAAGGACCTCTACATTTACTGAATGGCTTGTTCTCAAATCTCATCTCAAATTTGTTCATTGCCACGAATGACCTCTAACCTTCTTCATCAAAAAAGTCCTGCTTGGCCCTTCAGATAGTTGGAATTCTAAGATGTCCTGCAAGATCCTTCCCCTCCCCCATGTACCCATGCTGCACAATCCCTGGGACTGTCAATATGATGTGTGTTTACTCCTGTGGTTGTGTTATGTTATAGGGTACAGTCCAATTTAGGAAAGGGAGATTATTCAGGGTGAGTCTGGCCTAATCAGGGGAGCCCTTCAAAGGGACTGAGCTCTTCCTGAAGTCAGAGATTCACAACGTGAGGGAGACTCAACTTGAGGGAGATTCTCCACTGCTGGCTTTGAGAATGGTGGGGGCCATGTGACAAGGAATGTGGGCAGCCTCTAGGACCTGAAAGCACCCCCCATCTGACAGCCAGCAGGGAAACAGAGACCCCAGTCCTACAACTACAAGGAGCAGAGTTCTGCTACAACTAGGTGAGCTTAAAAAAAGACCCTGAACTCTAGACGAGACCGCAGCCCAGCCAACACCTTCATTTTAGCCTTGTGAGATCCTGAGCAGAAAACCCGGCCATGCTGTGCTCACTTCTGACCTATAGAACTGTGGGCTAATAAAGGTATGTTCTTTAAAGTCACTAAATTTGTGTCAACTTGTCATGCAGCATAGAAGAGTAATACAGCCCTCAAGGCCCATTTTCCTCCCAGGATGAAACTGATATTTGGTGCAGTTGGTGGGCAAGGGCAGGGCTGATTGACACGGAGGAGTGTCCCAGAGGAATGATTTGAGGACTTCCTGGAAAAGATCCCAGGGATAGCAGATCAGGCAGCACAGACAGAGAAAAAGAGAAGTTCTGTTCAAGGCAGATGTCCCACCACCCTTCCTTTCAGACCATACCAGTCTGGGAAGTCACTTCTAGTTCCAAGTTCTTCCCTCAGAGGCATGATGGACTTCAGGGACCAGACCCTCAGGGCTGATCGACTGGCTGCTGACTGGGCTTGGCCAACATCCCTGTGGGGCAGATAAGACATGGTGAAAGGAGTGAGATCATCCAAGAGTGAGCAGCCCAGGAGATAGAGACCTGGACCGTTGCTCTGTGAAATCAGCCTCAACAACAGTTCCTCAGACACTTCCCCATTTCGATGTTCCAGTGACTGACATGGACCAACAATACTGGTGCTGGAAGGGCCCTTAGAGATGATCCAGTCCAGTCTCCATGTCTCAGATGTGGAAAGTGCCCTGAACTGGACTCAGATGTCCTGAATCCCAGTTCAGTGCTCTTCCTGCACCCTCCGTGAGATTACCCTCCTTCCCCTCCAGGCACCTCCTTCCCCTCCAGGCACCTCCTCTCCCAGAGACTTCATACACACAAGGCTGGAAGGAATATGTCTTTGCAGTCAGTGCCTCCCCTTGCACCACCGTCTTCCTTCAATATATCCCCAGTCCATCTACTCCTTTGACCTCTGCTGCCATCTCCCTAGCCCAAGCTGCCATGTTTGACAACACACACCAGAGCCCATCATCCCCATACTTCCCATACTTCAATGCCTTCCCTCTGCACTAGCAATTAATCCAAACTCATTACCACTGCCTGCAAGGCTCCTCGTGGCTGGCTCTTGTCTACTTGTCCAACCTCACTGGTATGAGTGACCCCAAACATAATGGTTTCAGCTCCATTGGACAAGCTAGAGTTTTTGTACTAGCTCCTTCTCATCTGTCAGGTCTCAGCTCAAAGGTTGCCTCTTCAGACAACCCTTCTTTGAGAACTCTCTAAATAAAGAAGCCCACTCATCCCACACTTGTGTCTAGTTACTTTGTCCCACATCTTCCCATTTATTTCCTTCAGAGCATTTACCACAATGATATCATCTTTCTTATTTATTAGTTTCTTGTTTATTGTCTGTCTCCTCAGTAGGAAGAAAGATCCATGAGAACAGAGACCTCGTCTTTTTTGTTCACTACCTAGGACTCTACCCAGATCATTGGGTAGAGTTTTTCAAGTATATGTTGAAATAATTAATCAACTCATTAATCAACTTCAGCTTTACCCCCTGGAGAAAGTGCAGTTGAGCTTAGCTCAGAGTCTAAGTCCCTTAATTTTGATTCTACAGGTATTTTTCTGAGTTCCACTTGCCATAGGCACAATCCTGGGCCAGGCTGTGTGCTCTGGATCATTCAATCATTTATTCATTCATTCACAAATACTCAGAGGTAGTCTCTAGTCTCAGGGAGGCTTCATGTAGCTGATAAAGCATGGCAAACAGAACGAACCTATTAGTCAGTCAGTAAGACAAGGCCCTGGATTGAGTGGAAATCTAGAAGGATGGCACCTATATAAACAGGAAGATACAAACTTCCAGTGCTACCCGAGTCACATTAAGGGCAAGGGCAGTCAGGGAGGGTTTCCTTAAAGAGATCTTACCTGGACTGGGCTCTGGAGGACTGACAGACAGGATAAGAGAGACAAAGGAGTGGTGGGAAGCACTTCTAGGGGCCCAACCATGGCCGGGATACTGCTGGAATTTAAGCCAAGATATGGATGATTTGGTGTTTCCTGGAGGGTAAGTCAAAGAATGAGGTGGCTTCTCTGCTTTGCACCAAAGCCCAGCTCCTCCAGCAGTGTAGACTTGCGGTCACTTCCTCAAACCCCTCTTACTCCCCACACTGTAGTAATCTACTTTCTGCCCACCCCTTCGGTCCACAGAAACTACTCTTACCAAGGTCCCCACTGGCAAACCATTTGCCAAACCCAACAGACACTCTTCATTTCTTATCCTACTTGACCTCTGTCATACACAATACATCTTTACTTCCTCCTTCTTAAAAGCTGTCTCCTTTCTTAGCAACTTTTCTGGTTGTTTCTTCCCAGTTTGGGACTGCTAGGCTCCCCTTCTTCTTCTGGAAACTTAAATATTGGTAATCACCTCATCCCTCGGTGCTCTTTTTTCCTAACTCTGCAGAACCAACATGGACTATTTCATCTGCCCCTATGTCTCGAGCTACCAAATATATGCTGATCACTCCCAAACTCCAGCTCCAGACCTGTTCCTCACCAGGTCTGGTCCCCAGCTGCAGACTCACATACACAGCCACGCAATAAGCTTCCCAACCCGGATGTTCCACGAGCATTAAGAATTGAACATGCGTCAGACTGAAACCACCCACATACACACTCACGTGCACCTACACAAACCTGCTCCTCTACTGGTGGTCATTTTCTCAGGAGAAATCATCCCCTTGCACCCAGATCCCCAAGCCAGGACTCAGGGACCATCCTTGACCTGCCCTCCTCCATCACCCATGCATCCATAAGTCACAGTGCTCTCTCTTCCCCACCTTGTCTACCCCCATCCCCAACCCTATTTCCTCTGCCTCTCTCCTAATCAATGGCTGACCATCTTTCACCTAGATCATTTCAATGGCCCACAAATTACTTTCCATGCCTCCAGGATTACCACCTTCTCCCACCTTTGATGTGTTGTCCACCTGCTGCCAAAATGAGCTGTCTAAAACCCAGAGCTAATCACACCAACACTTTTCAATTACTTCTTCTTGCTCTTGGGCAGATACTCTCTTCATGGTCTGACCCCTATGTACCTCAGGCTTGACACTATTGATACTTTGGACTGGATACTTCTTTGTTGTATGGGTCCTCCCCTGCATTGTAGGATGTTTAGCAGCATCCCTGTCCTCTACCCACTAAATGCCAGTAGCAACTTCCTCCCAGATTCTGACTATCAAAAATGTTTCCAGACATTGCCAAACGTCCCCTCAGGGGCAAAATTCCCCCAGTTGAGAGCCCCTGCTCTACCACCTCAACTTCCCAAACACACACACACACACACACACACACACACACACACACATTGTGCTCCAATCATTTTGAACACCCTGCTATTTCCCTGACATGCCATGAGCTCTCAGGCCTGCATGCTTTTGCTCATATCATTTCATCTGCCCAGAAAGCCCTTTCTTCCATAACCACTGGGCTTACTCCTTCTCTTCATCTATGTCTCAGCCAAGGACTGCCTCTTCTATGACTCCTGCCCTGGTTCTCCCAGAGAGAAGTAGAAAAGAGTCTAATCAGGGCTTATTTCTACCCCAGTCCCTGTTCCATCTCACTGCAGCTTTCTTCTGATTTCGTTTCCTCGGTGGACCAAGGCATACTCACCTGTGTATCTCTGGTACCTCCACACTCCTAGAAACATGCTCAGGGCACAATTCATGTCTGCCAAATGAGTGAATAAACGACAAAAGGCAATTCTTGTTGAAGAGTGTCACAGACTGAACTGGGCAGAAGCTCCCTGAAATGACATCTTAGGCAGGAACTTTAATAACAATAACAACAGCAGCAACTAGTATTTAGGAAGCATTTTTTATGTGCTAAGTTGTCCGTATCATTTAATCTTCTAAACAACTCTATGAGGCAAGTACCATTGTTATCCATAAATTAAAGATAAAACACTGAAGCTCAGAGTGGTTAAGTTACTCTCCAGGTAAGCGTCAGAGCCAGGATTTGAATGGGAGCCTGCCCTCTTACCCTTCACGCCTCTCAGCCTGTGGTGGCAAATGACTAGCACAAAGCACTGAAGGTCATTCTCTAATGTAAGTGACACACACGGCAACCCTGTAAGTTAGTGGGACAGATGACGATATGGGAAGCAGGAAGAAGGTGCTCCTTGGAATTGGAAAGACCCTGGCTCCATTGCTGGCTCTGACACTCATGAGCTGGCCCACTTCAGCAGACACCTTATCTCCCAGTCTCCGTTTGCCCATCTGTGAGTTAAGGATGACAACCTCACTCAGGCTTTGGGGAGGATGAATTGCGAAGGTGGTTGTGCAATAATCTACTAAGTGCCTGATACAGGGTAGATCTTCAACAAACAATCCTGAATATTATCCCTATTTTAGGCATAGAGAAAGTGAGGCTCAGAAAGGTTAAGCAATGGTCCAAATTTCACAAACTAGCAAATGACAGAGCTTGAAAACGAACTTTAACTCATCTGTCATCCACGAGGAGAGGTTTTATTAGCATCTTCTACGTACTCATCACTGCGTGGGACTAGTCACAGCTCCACCCTTAAGGAACCGAGTCGTAAGCACCTGGAGTTATAACTCTGCTCTCCCCAGCTGGAAGCTCAGAGCTGGAATCGGATGTTCAGTTGGTGGGAATAGCCCAGGCATGGGGCTCTCACAGACACAGCAAGGAAGGTTTGCGCCCAGGCAGTGAGGGCCTAGGGATGTAAGCCAACTCACAGATTCGGCAATGAACAAGAAAGGTGGGCTGGCCTGTGGTTATTGCTGTAGTGGGCTTTCAGGTTTGCTGGGCTCAGCACCAGGCTGGCCACACACCATCCCGGAAGCAGCTGCTGTCAGGCCCCAGGAAGACTCCTGGAGAGGAGCTGGGTACCTCAGGGTCTTCCTCCTATATAGGCCATGCTCTCTTGGTCAGCTCTAAGAGGACAGCATTCTGACCCAAACCATACATCCTTCTATGCCTGCCCAACATGACACCCCCAGAAACATCCCAACCCTCACCTACACCTTCTGGCTCATGTCTTCCTGCAGTTTCTGCAAGCAAGTCTCTGTGAGTAGGGGAACAGAAATATCAGAGTGGTGGAGGGCTAAAGAGGCTCTTTCCTTTCTTCCCTCCTCCCTTTCATCCTTCCCTCCCTCTTTCCTTCCCTTAGTCCCTTTTCTCCCTCTTTCTTTCCTTTCTTTCTTTTTTTTTTTTTTTGAGGAAGATTAGCCCTGAGCAAACTGCTGCCAATCCTCCTCTTTTCACTGAAGAAGACTGGCCCTGAGCTAACATCTGTGCCCATCTTCCTCTACTTTATATGTGGGTTGCCTTCCACAACGTGGCCTTGTCCTACCCCCTGGTGCCTTGCCCGCACCCAAGATCCAAACTGGCGAACCCCGGGCCAGCGACGTAGAACTTGTGAACTTAACCACTGCGCGACCTGGCCGGCCCCCTCCCTCTCCTTTTTTCTTTCTTTCTCTTCCTCCCTCCCTCCTTCCTTCTGCCCCACTCTTTGTGTCTCTCTCTGTGTCTGTGTGTGTGTGTGCGTGTGTTTGTCTGTGTGTGTGTATGTGTGTGCGTGTCCCTTATATATCCAGTATTTCTTGACCCTCCATTCTGTGCCTGGTAAGGTGCAAAGCCCCGAGGATACAGTGGGTAAACAAAGATACAGTTAATGCCCACATGCAGTTCCCAGCCTAATGGTAGACACACATTAACTCTTTTTCATCCTATGTCAAACTGCAACTGTGACAAGCTCTATGCAGGAGAGGTGCCTGGTGTGAAGAAACTCTGTTCTAGTTAACAGATCAGAAGGAAAGTCTGAGCAGAGAGGTGAAGGAACTGTAGGAGTTAACTGCGGGTTGGGTGGGTGCATTCCAAGTAAGGAAAACTAAACCAGTTCACTTGTAAATGGTGCCCTTGAGATTTAATGTGATTTTTTATATATAATAAAAATTAATAGCTGCCCTTAATTGAGGACCCACTGTGTGCCAGGGCCAAGCGCTGTTCATGTGGAGTCTCATTTATCCTTACTACTCTCTGAGGTGGGCTCCATACCCCCATTTCAGGTGAGGAGACAAAGGCAACTGAGCGGCTATGACTCGGTCAAGGACAAGCAGCTGGAGAAGGAGAGAAGGAGACGCGGGGCTGCATGCCTGTGCTCTTCCCCAGCCCCAGCCATCTGTGACCCCAAGCCCCTGGCTCCTGAAGGAATGTACAGCCCAGCCCCTGATGATTCCCATTTCTGTGCTCATTGGTTTTCCGCATTGACTCCTGGAGAAACAGAGTAGTACAAAACTTGGATATGAAGATTGATGTTTTTCATTGACTTTGGCTTAAGATTTGGGGTAACTAGAAAGTCTTTTTTTTTTTTGCCTTCATATTGTTCCCATTCTAAAGGCTACAAGAGAATCTAGGCTGTTTTGTTAGGGAGAAACCAGGTTGGGCAGATGCCTGCAGAGTGGTTTCTGTCCTGAACCAGGTGGTGACATTCCAGGCTCCACCAGGAGTGAAATGTAGACACACCTCGTGCTGCCCTCCCCTCAGGGGATCTCAGATTGTACCGATAACATCCACAGTCACACATGCCAGGTGGTTTGTACGTCCTGTTTGAAGTGATTTACGTTCACTGATTGACTTAATCCTTACAACTCTATGATGTAGTCCTACTGTTATCCCCATTTTACAGATGAGGAAACTGAGGCACCGTGAATCTCAGTCTCAGACCTTGTGTGGGGAAGAGCTGGAGGTTGGTTTTGGACAGTCCAGCCGCAGAGCCCGAGCTGCCTCACCTATTATTCCCAAATGTTCTCTCTAGTCCTCCCTACAAGTCCCCGTGGTACTTATTTTCTCCATTACAGGGCAGGAAACTGAGGCTCCACATGATTAAGGGTTTCTTCAAGGTCACACAGCTGGTCAGCACTTGCAAAGCCCAGAGCCTTTCTCATGCACCTACTGCTTGAGTCCACCTTCAGGCCTGGGAAGGAACACTGGACTCAGGAAACAGAATGCTGAGAGGCCGATAAGCAGATGTTTGAGGTTAGAAAAAAAAATCAAAACCCCTGGAGTGGGGGCTGGTGAGACCACAAGCTGTGGTCCTGCATTTAATGAACCTGCCAGTAAGTCAGCCCCGCTGTGCACAGAGATGTGGGTTGCAGTGTGCCCAGGAGGGGTCAGACGTGTCCCACCCAGGAAATTGTCATCGCCAAAGAATGGACAGATCGGAGCCCGTGCCTTGATACCTGGATGCAGTGTCCTTTCCAAAGAATGTTAGAGGAGGCATCCTCTCTGTGCCCTGGAGTCACACCCAGCACATTTGGGGATCATCTATCCCCTGGGGGTCTGGCAGGAAGAGGAGCTCCAGGAATAACCACTGGAGTCTTTGCCCCAAGCTTTAAATTTAGAGAAGAGGGTCGACAGCACCTGGGAAGCGGGCAGCCAACACCTTTGGCTGAACAACAGCTAGCACCAGATTCACACATGATGATGAATGGATGGACGTCATCTCTAGAAGCTCCAAAGGTGGCTCTCTGGCAACATCTGGACCCCTGAGTTCTCTTATTAGGCACACTCTCCAGTGTGCTTACCTAGGCTGTGCACACAGTTCCCTGTCAGGAGGCAGCCCCGACGCCAGCTGAGGCAGCAGAGGGGGAACAGAATGGGGTGGACCCAATGTCCCAAGATGTGAGTGAGGGGAGCCCCCAGGACGGGGTGGCTGGGGGATAAATAAAATGTGACATCGACCTAAGATGGGCTTGTAAGCAGCCACTTACAACCACGTTTTGGACGACTATTTGATGACAAAGAAAAGTCTATGAGATCGTTTCCCTTATCACACACATAGTCACATGACGAGAGGCGTACATACCAACGTGTTAACCATGGTCATTTCTGAGCAGTGCAGTTAACAACGATATTTGTTTTTCATGCACTTCTTTTTTTTCTGACTTCTTTCACAACCACCACATGTTTCTGACGTAAGAATGAATGTAAAGAGAAGGTAACACCTAAAATGAACGTGACCTTAGGAGACAGACAAATCTGGGTCTAAACGCAAGCTCCACAATGCTCCAGACAGATGCTCTTGGACATAACTTGCCGCTCAGAGCCTAACTCTCCTCATCTGTAAAATGTGGCGGGTGAAAGGAGATTGTCACACAGAGTTCCTGATTCCGGCTGTCAGCTGTTGTTTATTTTATTCTACTTGTCCAGCTGTTCTTTAAACGGCAGGCACTCTGCTCCTCATGGAAGTGTCCTCTGCCCCAGGAGAGGCTCCGTCTGGCACCATGGCCTGTGGAGGGGGAGACTTGCCTCCAGTTCCTCTCTGCTGAGGCTGGAGCTGGAGAGGAGGGTTGCACCAGGAACCCAAAACTTGTGAAACCCCTGTTGCTTGCTTCCTCATTTAAAAGAGCAATTGGTCCCATCTGAGGAAGAAGTTGCAGCAAGGGGCTCTTGGGGCAGAAAGAGGCGGCTGTGCACACAGCTGCGCTTCTCTCTCTCTAGATCCAAGTGTTTCCTGCACTTGCTGAGGAATCCAGACATCTTTTTCCTTTTTTGAAGTTTTTAACACAATTTTTTATCTTTTTTAATCCAATGATACTTTTCTAAAAACATGGTAATCCTGATTTAAATTCAAAGTATTTAAATGTACCACAATGATTTTTCAATATCCCATTCTATTTCTCCAAGTAAAACTCAAGGAAAATATATTGATCTTGTCTATACCATTAAAATTAAGGCAATTTTCCAGACATCTTTTTTAGTATCGGCTTTATGGAGATACAGTCACATACAAGTCACCCATTTGAAGTGTATACAATTCAATGGCTTTTAGTATATTCAGAGGTGTACAATCACTATCAATTTTAGAAAATTTTCATCACACTAAAAAGAACCCCTTACCCATTAGCACTCACTACCACCTTGCCCAGCTCTAGGCAATCACTAATCTACTTTCTGCTTCTAGAGAGTTTCCTCATCTGGACATTTCATATAAATGGAATGACACTGTATGCAGTCTCTAGCGACTGGCATCTTTCACTTAGCATACTGTTTTCAAGGTTCATCCACGTCGTAGCATGTGTCAATGCCTCATTCCTTTTCATTGCCAAATAATATGCCATTGTATAAATATTCTACATTTGATTTATCCATTCACCAGTTGATGGGCATTAGGCATCCTTTTTGACTTAATATGTTAACTGCAATCATAGCTATCATCTGTTGAGTACCTACCATGTGCTAGGCACTTGACCTAATTTCTCACCCTTGCAACAGTCCAGAGGGTAGGTCTATTTCTCCCTTTATACTGATAAAGAAACTGACATGTAGAGGTGAAGTGGCCCATCCAAGGTCACAGTAGTGACAGAGCCGGGATGAAAAAAGGATTGGCCTGGCCCCCTAGTCCATGTTCTTCCCACTGCCCCATCCCACCCCCATGTGCTCTGCTCTCTCCCTCCAGTTGGCACTGAGGCCAGAACAAGAAAGAATTCACTCATTCAGTGATCATTCATTCAACGAGCCGTAACCAGCACCACATGGACAGCAAGCATGCATTAGTCACTGAGCCAGGTAAGACCCATATGCCGCCTCCTGGAGTTGGCTGTCCAGGTGAGGAGAGGTCATCATGCAAGGAGGCAGGTGCCAGTCACCAAAAAGGGTGTGACCAAGTGCCAAGAACTGAGAGCTGTTGGAGAGCCCAAGGAAAGATTTTTAGAGAAGATGGCATTTTGAACAGGACCCCAGTAGACCAGGCAAATTTCCCCAGCAGAGATGGGAGGAGCCACCACGCAGAGGAACTGGTGTGCTCACAGACGCCGAGACCAGGAACCTTGGTCCACAAGAAGGAATTCTGTCCTCCTGGAGGTGGGAAGTGAAGGGAGTGAGGAAGGTAGGGGAGTGGTTGGAATCACATTGCTGAGAGCTGTGAGTGCCAGGCTGGAGTCGGAGCTTTGCCCCATGGACAGCAGGAAGCCGTGGAAAGTTTTGGAGCAAGACAAGATGAAAGCCATTCATGAGCACTCTGATGTCCCCAGGCCCCTGGAAATTACCCTTCCAGCTGTTCACAGAAGAGCTGTGTTTCAGCCCTTTGTGTATCTCTGTGTCCCCAGCCCCTAGGACAGTGCCTGATGCATTGTAGAGGCTCCGTAAACATTTGTTGATTGACAGACTGATTGGATGAATGAATCTGCCTGCCAGCCCCCTCCCCCTCACTGTCCTCTCCTGGCTCCTCTCCGGGCTAAGTGGAAGAAAACACCTGGTGTATTCCAGATTGTCCCATCTCACCCACCTACAATCTCTCTCCCTCCAGGTCCCTCCCCTTCTCCCTCCTTGCTACCCCTTTCCTTTCTGGTGATGAGTAAATGAAGGAACAAATGTGCACATGCTCCCACCATGGGCTAGGCAGTAGCAATTACCTTAAATTCTCACTGTCGCCCTCAGGGATAGAAATGATTCATTGCTTTTTGCAGGTGAGGAAGTTGTGATCCAGAATGGTTAAGGGACTTGCCCAGATGCTGGGTGACAGAACTGAGACTCACCCGGGGCCCTTCTGATTCCATCTAGTGCTTCCAGCTGGGGGTGGGGAGTATTGTGGTGGGAGTAGGATGGGGTACAGAGGAAGAGGAGGCAAAGGAAGGGACTCCTGGGAAGGGGTGAGGGTGCAGGGGTGGAGGGGCTTCTCAAGCCCATCCTAGAACCAGGTAGCTGGATACCAATCTGAAGGCTCCTACCCCTCTCTGGGTCCAGCTGCCACATCAGGTTGCTGAAGCCAGATTCCTCGACTCCACTCCTGTGTCCACTCCCCAGGAAGCTGGGGCATGAGGCAGGAACACACACACACAAACACACAACAGCACCCAGGCCTGAAGTGGTGAAACAGTAGTTGCCTTAAGCAGAAAGAAATGATTGTTCTGCAAAATTATTCACCCAAGAACATTTTTATATAATTCCCAAAGTCAATCATCATCTACTTTCTTGTTGAGGAAAACATCCCTAAGAGGCTTTGTCAGAAATCCGTCAGTCGAGCAGGCCAGCTGGTGCCCAAGGCTATCTGGGTGGCCTGATTCTCTGCCACTCCTCTTAAAACCTTCTAGAATGTTAGCTTCAGAAAGACCTCCAGCTGCATAATCCTCTCATTTTACAGATGGGAAAACTGATGCTCAGCCCAGAGGAGGGTCTGCTCAAGGGCCTCGAGCATCAGTAGCAGAGCTGGATCTCAGGTCCAGGGGCCTCCCCACCCGACCCCGTCACTCCTCTTTCTCCCAAGGCTCTCTAACCAAGCCTTTGTCGCTGCCACTCTCTAACCAAGGCTGTGCCTTTGAGGGAGAGCTGGGCACCACCTCCAAATGCCAGGGGGCATAGCTGAGGCCATGACAACCTCACCCTTCACCTGGGAATTTACCTGGCGGTACAGGGCCCAGGCACACATGGGCTTCAGGGCCAAAGAGGCCTAGAGAAGCAGGTGACACATCTCCTCTCCCAGCACGGCACCTCCCTTCGGGTCAAGGGTCTGCCAAGGACATGTGCGTCCTGCTCTGGGACTAAGGAGAACTTCCACAAGATTTTGCTTTGGGTCTGTATGGTATCAATCAGCTTGGCATTGAAATTCTTTTCCTGCCTATCAGAAGTCTCAGCCAGCAGTTACGTGTCTTCTTTTTTTTTGAGAAAAAGGAATGTCTGCTTAATACAAGAAGCCTGATGAGCAAAGACTTTCTGGATACGAGGTCCTCAAAGGTAGAGGAAGATTAGCAAAAGCATCTGCAGAGCTGAAAAGAGAGGGCTCCCGAACTAAGCAATTGCAGGGGAGCCTTCCTTCCGCTGGCACTCTCGGTACACCAGGAAGGGGTGCATGAACGTCAGAAGACTGACGAGCACCAGCATCACGTTCACCTGGAGAGGGACAGGAAGGAGGGAGGTGAAGTCCAGGAACTCTGAGCAATGCCCACGACCAATGAGGGGACCAGAATTCTGCCTAGTTTATCTTCCACTTTCCACTCAGACACTCTGGTGCCCTGGAGGAAGGACTCTGCGTTACTTTTCATTCTGCCCTGTGGAGCCAGGTGGGGAGGGATATTGTGCCCATTTCATGGATGAAGAAAGAGAGGCCCAGGTGGCATTCAGTGACCAGCTCAGGGTCACACAGGAAGCTGACGGAGGGACCAGAGCGTTCACCAGGTAGAGAACAGAGGCAGAGGGAGAGCTGATACGAAGGCTCAAGTACATTATATCTTCCGAATACTCAGTTAGGGTGCTCCAATATCACAATAAAGTAATTCTCCTCAGTCTTTCAGTTCAGGGCTTTTTTTTTTTTTCTCCCAATGACTGATTTAAACTCCTGTTCTACACTTTGCTCATCTTTTTAAAATGAGGCTAAAGGGCTGTGCAGTGGTCAGAACACTGAATTCAAAGTCAAAGGACTTCTGCTCCTTTGCTGTGGGCTTCTGAACATAGAAGTCACACAACCCAAATCTTTGAGCCTCTGTTTCTTCTATCTCAAACAGCTGGAGAGTCACACCCACCTCCCAGGGCTGGGGGGGTGAGCATCCCTGGTGGTGTGGGGATGCAGGGGTGAGAGCACAGAGCTCCTGCCACTCAGATCAGCTGTGGAATCCAATGCACATTGCATCCCTAAGGCCGAGGCGAAGGTCTGCCTGTGCTCATCACAAGCAGGAAATATCTTTGAAGTCTTAGGTTTTCATGAATCATTGTGAGGATTTTGCGTTCTCCTCCAGAATATGATTACTTGTCTCCACACACATAAAAAAATATTTTCTCCCCAAATCTCTGAAGAACATGGGCCCCCTGGGCAGCCACCCCATGATAGCCCTGTGGTTTCAGGTACCCACAGCACAAGGCAGGGTTCTCCCACTGAGCCCAGTTTGAGAAGCAAGACCAAGGATGTACCCGTGTGCAGCAATGTTCCTGCAGGAAATACCTCAGCCAGATTTGGGGCGCCCTCTGCTGGGTGCCCATTGAGTCACCCCGATCTGGATGTCCTTGGTGGTCTGAGGCCCACAATACTCACGTAGAACGGGTCATTCTGGAGGGGGCCCTTGATGAAGGTGAAGATGGGGAACTGGAGCAGAGACACAATGGCTGACAAGGCCATCACTAGCCCAAAGATCTTCCCAAAGTGCTCCGGAGGGAAACTGGGAGAGAGACAAATGGGGTTCCAGTGAGACTCAGGGACCCTCCCTCCAGGCAGGGCCTGATCTGGGTGGGCCTTTGTCAGCTACTTGTTCACAACTCCCCTGTCCTCAGCCTGCCTTCACCCACCCACACCACACAGCCCTCTCCCCTTTGCCTTTGGTCAGGCTTTCAAACCACAGAACACAGAGAAGTTATTGTGCTTGACAGTGGGAAAACAGCAGGGACCCAGACACACGCTGCACCCCAGGGAAGTTGCAAGAAAAAGATGAACACAAAAACACATCACTATATGCCAGATGATGTGTGCACCATCAAAGGCAGCAAGAATAGAGTGTCCAGAGCACAAATAAGGGAAAACACTTTCTTTCCAACTCTTCCCTGGGAGTGTTGGAACAGAAGTGGGCCTCGGAGGGTGAATAAGCGTTCACCAGGTAGAGAACAGAGGCAGAGGGAGAGCTGATACGAAGGCTCAAGTACATGAAAGCTCTACTCCTCCGGCCAGCCTCACCTCCAGGCACCACCCTCTACACCTGCTCCCAGACCCTGTCACCATCACCTGACCATCTCAGGCCCATCCTCACCTCCCAATTTCTGTACCTCCAGCACACTTCCCTTTGCCCCGTGTGTCCCCCATTATGTAACACATCTCAAGCCCACTTATGCAAGGGTCAGGAAGGCAGCATTGCCCCCATAGAGGAAGGAGCGGCTGATCACTTGCAGGATGAAGGTGACGTACTGGAGGGGGAGGACAGGGACTGAGGCACAGAGGGCGAAGCCCAGGCACAGCAGAGACGTCAGGGCCAGACAAGGAACCGTGGAGCAAAGGGCCACCGCCGAGGCTGAGAAACCTGGTCCAAAAGGGAAGAGGAGAGGCTGCCTGCAAGCGGGCGCAATGGAGGGCAGGAAGGAGGCAAGAGAGATCTGGGTAAAGGGAGGAGCCACCATCCATCTAACTTTCCAGGCAGAAACCCAGGGGGTCATCCTCGAATCCTCTTTCTCCCACATGCCCCATCTCCAGTCCATCAATGAATGTTGATGATCCACCTCCCAATTATCATTCAAATGTATCCACTCTTCTCCATCCCCACCAACTCATCCTCATCACCATCACTCACTCACAAATTACACAGATTGCAATGGCCTCCTAAGAGGGCCACCTGCTCTGGCCCCTGCAAGCTGTAGCCAGGCAGTCTGTGTAGCATGACAGGTACTAACAAAAGACAGGGGCGATCCAAACAGCCATCCGGAGGGACAGCTGTCTTGGCTGTCCTGCAGCCCCGTCACGGACAACTAGGCAGCGTGAGAGGAGTGAGGAGAAGGCCCTGCTGGGGAGCATCTTCTGGACAGAGAGTCACACAGCAGGAAGACTGCAGAACAGGGCGTGCAGTATGTGGCCTTTATCCGAGAGCGAAATTATGTCTATGTAGTCTGTCTTTAAGAAAAAAATCATTGCCTGAAGATAGAGGGAACGAATAGGGTGCAGGGAACAGAGAGGAAAACTAAGCTTCTTTGAATGTATATTGTTTCATGGTTTTGGCTTTGGGAAAATGTAAATGTTTGATATACAAATGTTTAAAAATTCAATTAAAATAAAATAATAGGAAGAGAACAAGCAAAGCAACCCTCCAAAATCAGGAACAAAATGAAGCCAATGAACACAACTTTATGTCAAGTTGGTGATTCTTAAAACAGTGATTTGACTGTACATCCTCTTGTGGGATATATGCTAAGGAGGAGAATGGAAGGAAGCACGGAAGGATGGAAGGACAGAGCCAGAGAGGCACAGCATTCAGCCACAGTATTTTTATTAATAGTATCAACATTGCTAAAACCACTGATAATATATAAAACATACTTTTAAAATACTATACGTGTGTGTGTCTGTATAGTATTGTTAGGAACCAAGATTTTCAGAGGAAGAGAAAAAGAGATACGAATGTAAAATTAAGGAAGTAAAATTTGAATTAAAGTATCATTATTAGGCATTCATGATGTATTTTTTCTTCCAAAAAATTATGTATGCTTTAACTCTATCCAAAGCCCAAAAGCAATGACAACCCAGGAGAATTAGAAATGCCATCATGCAGACTACAGTCTTTAAATACCATTTCCCATTAAAGGGACCCAGCGTTACTTGGAGAAACGTCTGGTTTCAGGTCTGGGATAGGAAACATACCTGATCAGATGGATGTGAATATCTCATTGTGCTAGAAACTAAAGACACTCTCTAAAACTAATGGGATGATGTCTAAAGGACACAGATACTGGATTGGTACAGTTCCCAATGGCCAAAGATGTGATGATTTGAACATCAAAAGGAATCGTGGTGAAAATGGATTGAAACACATCAAGTATATTTAAAATGAGACTTTGACAGAGAAATAATGAGTAGTCACCCCTGGAGGTTGCTAGGGCATCAATTCATTATTCTTAAAATTGGTAAAAAGAAGAAAAACCAAGCATTTATGCCAGGGTAACAAAATAGTTAATAAGGGGAAGTTTTTCTTTCTAAAGGAATTCTCGCTGTTGAAAGCAGAAGGAAAGATGGAAATAGGAAATCACCAGTTTGCAACCCTAATAAAATACTGGGTCTAGGCATTGATTATCAATGGCTGCTACAATCATCAGGTGCACAGTCGATGGGAAACTTTATAATAAGTGGATGAGACTGACAAAGTCTGAGCCCATTGATCAATCTTAACATGATAAGAACAGGACAATAGGTACCAGGGGCCTGCTGACGGGAGCCCTTGGGAAGCCCACAGCTCCACCTCTGAATTACTCTTGCCAAAAATATTAAACTGAGGCTCCTTGAGCTTCCAACCTGTGTGTTTACAGGAAATAGCCAGAGAAACATTTTAAATCACACCAAAAGGATGCCAAATCCAAAATGTGGAAATGTGACAGAACAAACCATCCCATTTCTTCAACAAATAAACAAGGACAAAAAGCATGTGGGAGACGATGCTTATACGTTTAAAAAGACATAAAAGGCACATCAACAAAATATACTGTGCGGCTCTTAATTTGAACAAATTAACTGTAAAAAGACATATTTGAGACAATTAGGGAAGTTTGAGCAGAGTGCATAGTAGATGATATTAAGAAATCATTGAGGGTTTTTTTTAGATGTGATAATGATACTATGGTGATATTCAAGTAAAAGAGGGCTCATCCGTTAGAGGTACAACCTGAAGTATTTACAGATGAAATGGTTTGATGACTGAGATTTGCTGTAGAACACTCCAGCAGGGTAGGAGAAGCAGGGCAGGGGAGTCAGGGAGGGGTGTAGATGAAAGTCATAGGAGAAATGTTACTCTCTACTTTTGTCCCTCCTCATCCCCAACCCCTGCAGGTTAAAATACTTCAGCACCCCTCTGTTCCTTGACTTATGTCCAAGGAGCTTGTCAAAGATTCTCGGCATGGGACATAGCCTGCCCCTTCTCACGGCTCTCTCTCCAGCCCCTTCCATACTCCTTTGTACCATGGCCAGCCTGAATTACTTTTTTTTTTTTTTTTTTTGCTGAGGAAGATTCACCCTGAGCTAACATCTGTGCCAATCTTCCTCTATTTTGTATGTGGGTTGCCACCGCAGCATGGCTGATGAGTGGTGTAGGTCTGCACCTGGGATCCTAACCCACGAACCTGGGCCACCGGAACAGAGAGTGCTGAACTTAACCACTACACCACCGGCCAGTCCTTGAATCACTTTAAGGGATTCCTCGGAGTCCTCAACATTTCCCTCTCTCCTTCACAACCTTGTCCCCACCTTCAGCCCACCGTATTCTTGGGCCACTCTCCCGGGGCCCTCCTCTTCATCTCCTCACTTCTGACTCATCCTTCAGGTTTCAGCTTAGATGCCACTTTCTCCAGGAAGCCTTACCATACACCGATCTCATCCTCATCTGGAACAGGTTATGTGCCCTTATTGTGTCCCCATAGCCCCCTGTGGGTTTCCTTCCTGGATTGTAATGCCTAATTACTTTCCTTTCTCCACTCTCTACACTGAGAACAAGGACATATCTGTCTTGTCCATTGTTGAATCTGATCTATGTCTGGCCCATAATTGGCACTCAGCGACTAGTGGTTAGACAGACAGATGGATAGATGGATGGAGGAATGGAGGGATAGACGGGTGGATGCAAGTAGAAAAAGATTAAGAACAAAAGAGAAGATGGGCAGACAGGTAAATGAAGATCTCTCCTCTCCTGGTTCCCTGATGATCCCGAGCCCAGGTCTCACCTGTCTTGCTCGCTTTCTTCTGGTACCTCTGTTTAAGCAGGTCCATGAGCAGGCCATTCCAGGGGGCACAGAGCACTCCAAAGAACTGAGTGATGGCAAAGGCAGTTGTGTAGATGCTGACTGCAGAGGGCAGAGAAGGGTTGAGAGATAAGAAATTTCCAGGACTGCCTTACAGGAGGGGACCCTCCCACCCTGCCCTGACCGACCATCCTCCCCACAACCCTGCTCACACCTTTCTCTGGAGCACATAGCCCTACTGGGCTTAGCACCCCACACCACTCAAGGTTCCAAGTCCCCAACTGGGATGCACAGATGGGATGCCTCCCAGCCCCGCCACATACCTAGTGCCCTTGGCTAAGGTGGCGAGCAGAGAGTTGAGGGTGCCGATAAAGATGTAATGCCACAATTGCATCATGGACAGCCACATCAGGTGCCAGGCAAAGCGCCGAGAGAAAGCGTAGCCCCAGAAAGAGCGGAGCTCCTTCTGCTGCCCTGGATCTGGGAACTCTGATGGAGAAAGGAGGATCTGGGCATTAATTACGAGGAAAGTGGAGGATGAGGGTGAACAGCAGTGTCGAGGCCTTAATGGAACACTCCGAGGTCCACGTTCACCTGCTATTCTTACCTCCCAGAACTCATCCGGCGTGCTCTCGCAGCTGCCCACAAGTGGCACATGCTCACCTCTACGCCTTGGTCATCCCGGCCCTACCACCTTGAATGACCCTCTCCATGTTCTTCTCATCGACTGAAATCTGGTCTGTCTTTCACAGTTTGATTTCACCGACACTTCCTGCACTAACACTTTCCTGATCTTTCTCAGCCAGGATGGTGAAAAAAAGACAAGGAGAGGAGAAAGTTAGACATGAGATGTGGGTTAGGGGCTGACAGCTGTTGTCTCAGCTGCTCTGCATCCCCTCTCTTTCGGTACCAGGATCCTGGTTTCTTCTGGAAATCTTCCCCTGCCCTTTTCATCCTGGTCCAGATGGGCCTGTGAATTAAGCATTCTGTTCCTCAGCCAGGGTGGCCCAATCCGATCGTTCTCCCTAGAGAGGCAGACTGGCTGTGACTTTCGACTGGGACCCCCAGGCATAATCTGGTCCTGCTCATCCTGGAGCCTGGAGAGTTCATTTTTCTCTTGATTCCGTGAGCTTCCCAGAATCCTGTTCTTGTTTCTACCTCAGCCAGCAGTGGTTTGTGATGTTTGTAACCAAAGACCCAAGAGATGAGGAGGCAACAGAGGCGGTGATGGAAATGGAACAGTGAGAGGGCAGACCCAGGAGACCTGCAGAAATGGGGACAAATAAGGCAGACTTAGGACTGAAGAGTCGGGGGACAGGAAGGAAAATGATGGAAGATGGAATTCAGGGGGTACTGTGATAATGACATGAGAGAAAGAAGAGAGGGACAGAAAGGAGAAAAGAAACAAAAGTCTTGCCCCTGTCTGGACCCTCTATAAAGTGAGGGGGTCGAGAAGACCCCACAGGTCCTTTCTCCACCTGAGCTTTCCTGATTGAGTCTCTAGGGATGCTCTGGAGGTGAGGGACTAGGTCGACCTCCACGAAGACCAGGTTCTGAAGGGAACTGGGTTCACCAGCAGGGCTCACCTTCCTTTGGTGAAACGAACTCCGACTGTCCCTCCAGCTCTTTGGACTCCACTGTCTTCTGCTCCTCCTCCCTGCTGTCCCTCCCAGAGCACAGGCTGTGGAAACAGAAGTCCCCTCAGCCCAGCCCAAGGGCTGTGAGCTGAGCCTGAGTCTCATGCTGAAGGGAATAGTGCAGGGGATCCCCCGTTTCACAGCACAGTGAAATCACCTCTTAACAACCCCGAAGCCCAAGTCACAGCCAGACCAGTTAAATCAGAGTGTCTGGGAGTGGCAGCCAGGTTTCCAGACTTTTTGAACATCTCCGAGTGAGCCTGTGATTCTGATACCCAGCAAAGTTTGGGAACTACTGGAGGCGTGGGCAGAGTAGGAGAGGCTGAGTTCACATCCCAGCTCTTGTTCTTGCTGGCTGTGGCAATACAGCTCAGACATAACACTTCCGACCCCAGTTTTTAACATTTGGAAAATGGAGATAAGGCTATCTATCTGAGAGGATCATGGTGAGATGAAATCAGAGAGCACTTGGGATCTGGCAGATAGTAAGTCAGCAGCAAATGAAAGCTCTCCCTCTACTGCTTGTGGGGAAGAGCTGCAAAAAGGGTCACATTTCTTCACTTCCTCTGTTCTCCACTCTTTGCGATGGAATTTTGCAGCTCTGACTATTTCCCCATCCCCTGCATCTGCACCAGGCCTTGTGAGCTGCCTCAGCCAAGAGAATGCAGCAGAAATGATGCTGTGCCGATTAAAGCCCGGAACTTTAAGAAAGCTTGTGCATTTCTGCACTCTCTCTCTTGGAACCCTGGAAGCACCACATGGACAAGCCCAAGCCAGCCTGCCAGAGGATGAGAGCCAGGTGTCCCAGACATCCCTGTTACCCCCAATGACCTCCAGAAAAAAACTCGTGTGAGTGAGGTCATCCTAGACAAGCCAGCCCAGAGCTTGCCCACTAGATGATCAGAGGCAAGAATGAGCCCTGTCAAGATCATCCGAGTCTGTCCCTGATCAGTAGAATTTGTCAGCTCCCCACAGACCCAGGAAAAAAATAAATGCTTAAGGTTTCAGGCCACTGAGTTCTGGGGTAGTTTGTTATGCAGCAATTGCCAACTGACACACCCATTCTGGTCTTCCTCTCCTGTGACAGGTTTCCTCTGCCCTACTGTGACCACGACTCTCCCATCCCCTGCTTCCTATCCCAGGTCACATGGGGGGCTCTGGCCCACAATCGCTAGATCATAGTCCTTACCCATAGCGGTCGTTGGGGGGCAGCAGGTAGGGGATGTGCCCCCGGGACTGCAGGAGGAAAGTGTGCCCAACATGCCAGACACTGAAGACAGAGAAGAAGAGGAAGGAGGCCCTGAGGGTGATGCCCTGTTCATAAAGGAGCTGCAGACAAAGGAGGGAAAAAAGTCAGTGTGTGGGCCAGGCCTGTGGCATGGTGCTTAAGTTCACATGCTCTGCTTTGGCAGCCTGGGGTTCGTGGGTTCAGATCCCAGGCGTAGACCTGCACACTGCCCATGAAGCCATGTTGTTGTGGCGTCCCACATACAAAATAGAGGAAGACTGGCATAGATGGTAGCTCAGGGACACTCTTCCCTAAGCAAAAAGTGGAAGATGGCAACAGATGTTAGCTCAGGGCCAATCTTCCTCACCAAAAATAAAAAAGGTAAGGAAATTCTGACACATGCTATCACATGGATGAACCTTGAGGACATCATGCTAAGTGAAATAAGCCAGTTATAGAAGGATAACTACTACATGATTCCATTTGGATGAGGTCCCTAGAGTAGCCAAATTCACAGAAACAGAAAGTAGAAGGGTGGTTGCCAGGAGCTGGGTGGGGTGGGATACTGGAGAGTTAGTGTTTAATGGGGACAGAATTTCAGTTACACAAGATTGAAAAGACTTCAATCTGGAGATGGATGGTGGTGTTGCTTGCCTAACAATATGATGAACTTAATGCCGCTGAACCATACACTTAAAAGTGGTTAAGATGGTAAATTTTATTCTATAGATTTTACCACACCCAAGAAAAGTCCAGGTAAGAAGCAGGAGCTGGAACCCCAGTTTCTAAGAATGAGTCTTGGTACAGGCTGTTGCCTTCCACCCTGGAAGCTAATTAATTACACCTCGTACACACATAGCCTCCCTGTCACCCCAGGGCCCAACCAGCAGCAGAGGAGGCAGCGTATTATCCATCCCCACAGCCTTATAGAGCCTCCTAGTGAAGTGAAGCTTCTCAGACATCTTGCAGCATGGTGCTTTTTTTTTTTAATGGCAGCAAAGTCCTTTTGTTCAAACAAAATTTTACAGAGAAATTCAACTTATGAAACACATGAGTGGGAGTGGCCCGGTCATCCTCCCCTTATTCTCCTTGGTGACCAACATAACATCAAAGGGAACCCCTTGGTGTTCCTTGACACCCAGTTTGAAAACCGTTGATCTAGCCCAACCACCTCACTTTACAGAGGGTGAAACTGAGGTCCAGAGAGGCACAAGGAATTGCTCAAGGTCAGAGTGAGCAGCAGCAAGGTCAGATTAAACGAAGATCTCCAGCTCCTGCTCTGGCACGCTCTCTCTCCTTCCAACTCCAAAGAGGGAAGAGAGAAAGGGAAGCACATCCAGGGGAAGGAGGAAGAACCTGGAAATTGGTTCTTGTACGAGTGGTAGAAAGGCTTGAGTAGGTGCCCCAAGGCTCAGCCTGTGGGCGACCCTCCAAGCCCAGGTGCTCACAGTACCAAGCTAGTTTCATATCTGGATAGCAACTCCCAGAGATCCTCTTCTCTTGCCCCTGGCCCACAGGCTGTGCCAGCTGCCTCTGGCCTAACACAAAGCCCAGAGGGAAGTCCCAATGTGGTTGGCTTGGGGTGTCAAGGACTCATATTCTTTATTCCTTTCACTCATTCATCCTTAGTTTGCTAGCTTTTGTCCTCCAGCTTGTTGCCTCATAATCACAGAATGGCTGTCACACATCCAGCTATATTCAAACATTCAAACAGTTGCCACAACATTCAAAGGAGAATGGTGGAAAGGGGGACCAGGGAGGAAGGCTTTCTTTTGGCTCTGCTTTCATCTTCCAACAAGGAGAGAAATATCCCTAAAGTCCTCGTGAATACAACCCCTTCACCTCACTAACAAGGACTGGAGAATATGCCCACCTCTACTCTCATTAGCAAGGAGGAAAGGGACTGCGTCAGTTGGCTGAGATCAATCAGGATTCATCCCCTGGGCTGGGCACACCACTGCCCAGATGAAATGTTAGCAATAAAGAAGGGAGAATGGCTGTTAGGTGGGCTACTAATAGCACTGGCAACAGCCCATCCTCTGATCACTAACATCGGCCTTCAGGAGAGCTGGAGAGGACTCTGTGTCTGCCCCTGCTGCCCCGACAAGCCACCCCCCACCTCCCTGTCCAACCCAGAAGCTCACAGGCACAAACACCCCGTTGCAAAGGGCCCCAAGCCTCTGCCCAACACTGGCCCAGGCACATCATAGCCATGCCTTCCCTTAGCCTCTGTGCAAAAATCCTACAGGACTGTGAAGAAGGAGTTTAATGGTTACAAGCTCAGCCTCTAGAACCAGGCAGGCCTGGGCTCCAGTTCAAGTGTCATGTTTTCTAGCTGCAGAAGCGTTGATGGAAAGAAATCATGCAAAGTTCACAAGACAAGTGTTGGCATATATTAATGCTCAATAAAAGTTGGTTATTACTATTTTTTATGTTTTTGTTTTTTTTTTTAAGATTGGTACCTGGACTAACATGTGTTGCCAATCTTATTTTTTTCTTCTTGTTCTTCTTCTACTTCTTCTTCTCCCCAAAGCCCCCAGTACATAGCTGTATATTCTAGTTGTGAGTGCTTCTGGTTGTGCTATGTGGGACACTGCCTCATGGCCTGATGAGCGGTGCCATGGCCACTTTCAGGATCCAAACCAGCGAAACTCCGGGTCGCCCAAGTAGAGCATGCAAACTTAACCACTCGGCCAATGGGCTGGCCCTGCTATCTTTTACCTGAATGACAAAGAAGACTGCCGAGGAAGAGTCAAACGCTCCATTGTAGAGAGTGATGATGGTTGAGCGGTGTTGGCCAAACAGGTTTCACACCTGGAGAGCACGTGACCAACCTGAATCACTTATTTGTTCATGAAATAAATATTTCCTATGCACCCACCATATGCCAGGCCTTCATGATACCCAGACTCACCCTCCACCCCAGGAGCTACCACCCTGGCCTGGGTCCACCCCATTTGAGGCAGTCAATGTAGAAAAGTGCTTCTCCCTCATTCCACCCTCCCCGACCTCCTGCCAGGTACCTGGGATGAGGGCAGGCTCACACCTGCAGGTTGGTGATCAGAAACAGGATTCCCCCAACGGTGAGCATGGGCATGGCCAGGAAGAGCAGTAGGGCTGATTCTGGAACAATCAAAAACAGAGGTGGGGCAGTATCATAGTGCAACCCAAACATGGAACCCCAAACTCTGGCTCCCACTTGCTCCAAATTCCCAACAATCACAGGGTCAGGGCCCTAATTCTAGCATCCTTCGAGGGCCTTAGGGTACTGGTCAAGGCTCCCCCAGACATCCTTGCAGAGTTCTCCTGAGCCACCTTCTTCCCCACCAAAGATGGTCCTTGGTCTGTGGCAGATCTGGATGTCTCCAGATAGACTCGAAGTGAAGTCACTGCTCCCTTCTCTCATTCAACCACAAACAGCCCCTTCTATCCATCCTTGACACTGTGGGGAGAGAAGTCTGGACTCTGCCCCCAAGCCCAGCTTCTTATTCGCTTCATGACTTTGAGCTGGATTCTGAATCTGTGACTCAGTGACCCTATCTGTGAAAAGGGAATAACAGTCCCTGCTCTTCCTGCCTTATGGGGTGTATGAGTGAGAAAATGGGACAGACTCTTTCCTTTGTTCATCAAACTTGAGCACTTCCTTCATGGGGCATTGTGCTTGGCACTGGAAATGAAGGATGGGTTAAGCATACTTCCTACCCTTGAACAGACTGACCTGCAAACAAACTACTATGATAGGTCTGGAAAGTATTGGACGATAACTGAACGAAAGTGCCAGGAGTCTGGAGCCCTTACTAAATTAGTCTTTCCCAAACTACAGACTTCTGCCCACTTTCCTGATTTGGGCCATAACTCATGCCCATCCTATTATTTGCTAAAATGTTTTCTTTACGTTGCCTCCCTTTTACCCAAAAGAAATCTATTCTTTTTAAAGGAAACTTTGTATCACTACTGCAAATGAAAAGCAACTCGTGATGCTTGTCAAGAATAGAAAGGAATTGAAAAAACAAATACAATGAAAGGAAAACAATGTTATTAAATTGTAACTAGATGCAGTTGCCCTCAGAACGTTCCAAGCTTGAAACCTGCTCCTGCCATAGTGTTAAATTCATACCTGCCCCGTGTCAAGAATTTCGTTCATGAAATCAGAGGACTGAAAGAGAAATAAAAAAAAGAATGATTTTCCACCAGACGATTCAGTGCTTAATGCGGCATGGTTGTGCCTCCTAATGTCCTCTGAAGTAACTATTGTTCTATACCTTGAGAAGCACTGTAAAGTGCTCATTTTAGACTATTCACGCCATTTACCATTCAATTTCTGTCTTTATAAAAGGTACCTCTCTCCTAATGCACTCTCCTAAGGTTGGGTGAGATTCCTTTCACAGTTGGGTCATTGTGGCCCCAACACTTTTTCCAAAGACCAAAAGCCCCGTTTTATGGAGGAAGGGACAACTGCTGCTCAAATGATTCACAAGGTGAGTCAAACATACTTAGCCACCACCTCCACATTCAGCCACTTAAAAATCATTTACAGGCTTTTAGATAAGATAAAGTTGGTTTGATGAGGAGAGTGGTTTTAAATAACTGGCTTGAGGTGCCAGGCTATCTCACGAGATCAAAGACACTCAGCCCGTGTTTACGGAGCACAAATGGAGATGACCTCATGATGCCATACGGCTTCAGCAAAGGACTACACACACCAGAGTTATGTACTTTTACTTCCTATCCCCAAAACTGAGCCACGTGACCTGACACTGGGGAGAAATATTAGAAGGCATCTCTTGGCCCG
Source organism: Equus caballus (assembly GCF_041296265.1). Taxonomy (NCBI): domain Eukaryota; kingdom Metazoa; phylum Chordata; class Mammalia; order Perissodactyla; family Equidae; genus Equus; species Equus caballus. Next base: position 25,449,720 of record NC_091695.1, read on the forward strand.
CATAACCAAGATGCTAAGAGAGGGCACAGCTGGGGACTCCAGGCCCACTTCCCACTAACTTGCTCTGTGGCCTTGGGCAATTCTTTGCAAGGGGTCTCTCTCTAGCTCAGTTTTCTCCTCTGCATACTGGGGGAAAGCAGGAATAAACCAGATTGGAATTGCTAGACTTTGGGAATTTTATACATTTACAGACCAGTAAAATTTGAAAAGAAAACTTTTGACTACCTAGGATCATCAACTTTTACCCTGCTAAAGTAAGGATATTTTCAAAAGCAACTGTCATTCATATTATCATTTCGTTGAAATAAGAGAGAGAGAAAATGTTAATACATACAACAGGAAAGATGTAATCTTTGGACCAAATTCTTCTCTCTGAGGCAATCCCTCCATTGTGCTTATTTTTTGCATTTCTTACTAGGTGAAACTGTTTTCATAACCAGTAATAATTCTCTCAAGGATTCTTTCAAGCTCAAAGTCTGTGGCTCTCTGATAACCGTGGGGAGTCAGTGTGTCCTGCTCATCACCTTCGCAACTGTCCCACCCAGCAGGTGCCCCTGAGCTTGTGTCCCTCCTACCCCCCGACAGCACTCACCTGCAGAGGTGAAGGCTATGGTGAGCGTGGCAGTGGTGTAGAGAAATCTGAAACACAGAATGGGGGATGGAGGATGTTGTCAAGAAAAAGGAAACCTGGGGTACAAAACCGAGAATTCTACTCACCCAATCTCCAAATTTGGCAGTAGAGCGCATTCTCAGCCTGGGGGTTCAATGGGCACTGGTGCCTCTGGAGTCCCAGGCTCAGAACCAGGTGCCAGAAGCCCCGATGTGATTGATATGGGGCCCTGGGCTATGAACTCAGCTAAGGATGCAATGAGTTCAGGAGAAGGTTATCCGGCTTGGCCAGAGACAAAGTGGGTGGAGCCAAGGCCCTCCCACCTGGGAGTCCCAACAGGCCAATCTTTTGGAGAAAGGGGTTAGTGCCTGGTCTACAAATCAAAACCTTCAGTCTTAATTCCTACTCACTGTGTGACCTTGGTCAAGACACTGCCCTTCTCTGGGCCTCAGTGGCCTTTTCTATAAAAGGAAATGATGGGACTGACCTAGAACCCAAGTGTAAAGTTCCAGGGTTCTGTGATTATAGAACCACAACCCAAAGGTTATGGGGATCTTCTAGCAGTTTGGGGGTCTTATAAGACATGGGATAATAAAAGTAGTGCCTGTGTGATATAGTGATTTGTAATAAGAAATATCTATTTGGTCCTTGTCCCTAGTCCCTATCACAGGACTTCTAAAATCCTTCAAATTCCTCAGTGATAAGAGCACTAGGAGCATCTTTTGTTCTAATGAGGCGACTCTGGGTGGGCTCCTGGAACAGGCTGGTCACCAGAAAGACCAAGCCATAATTAGAAGATTGAAATTCTCAGCCCCACTCCCCACTTCTCTAGAGAGGAGAGAGGGGCTGGAAATGGAGTTAGTAATTAATCATGCCTACTTGAGGAAGCCTCCACAAAACCCCAATAGTAGAGGGTTCAGAGAGCTTCTGGGTTGGTGAACACATCCACATACTAGGAGGGTGACACACCGCAACTTCCCAGGGACAGAAGCTCCGGGGCTCAGGACCCTCCCAGACCTCGCCTACATATTTCTTCATCTGACCATTCATCTGTATCCTTTATCACATCCTTTAATAAACTGGTAAACATAAGTAAGTTTTCCCCCGAGTTCTGTGAGCTGGTCTAGCAAATAATCGAACCCAAGGGGGAGGAGGTCATGGGAACCTCCACTGTGTAGCCAAGTCAGACAGAAGTCGTGGGCAACCAGGGGACACACCACTTGCGACTGGTGTCTGAAGTGGGGGCAGTCTCGTGGGACTGAGCCCTTACCTGTGGGATCTGACTCTATCTCCAGGAAGATGAGGTCAGAATTGAGTTAAATTGTAGGTCACCCAGCTGTAGTCACAGGACGGCTTGGTGTGGGAACACCCCCCCACACACACACATTTGGGTGTGAAGTATCATGTGTAAAAGTAAAGGAGAAACACAGGAAGGAAGACTGAGTTTTCTTAACACATGCAGGCTGGCGAAGAGGGAGGAGAGAGAAGAGGAGGAGAGGAAAGAGGAGGAGAGGGAGTCAAACACCAAGAGAGACGAGATATAGTCATTATGTGCCAAGCACTTAAAGACCAAGGGACCTGGCTATTTCCTGGCCCAGCCGGCCCTCCAGTCCCTCTGACAACTAATCTCTCACAAGCATGCCAGGGGTTTCTTGCTTTGGATTCTATCAGCTCCCAGCAGGGCACTGCTTATCACTCACCCAGGCCACTTGGAGTGGCACCCTGGGTGAGCGAGAGCAAGTCCCTTGGCCTCTTTGACTCATCTGCATGGGAAACCCCATTGCCTTCCCTCCAGCCTCAGGGGACCTGATATCCCACCACTGCAGGTCCCAGAAGACCTCATTGGCTAAGTCTCTGGGGAGTGACGGGGGTGAGGAAGATGACAATTAAGTCTGAGCAACCTGGCCATGAGGCCTTGTAGGAGCTATAGATAACGGTCCCCAGGATGAAGTGAGAGTGACATTTTTAGGTTTTGCTAATTTCATAACCCCGGGCCCCAGGCCAGCCCTCACAGAAAGCCTGTCACATAGAACACAGATTCACACCTAACAGAGGAAGGAGGCAAGGAAAGGGAAGTAGGGATGTGGGAAGAGAGCAGGTCTAGCCAACTTCACACTCTGGGCTGTTTCTCACACAGTTGCTGAGGCAGTGCCTGGCAGGGCTGCCCAGTTGCCTGGCCCGAGACTCCCTCCAAGAGAGGCTGCTGCCAGGAGAATTCCTCTTGCTCATCTCCACCAAGACTAGGCCTTTGGACTTACATGGCTATGAGGTGGGCTATGGTGGTCTTGAAACGGTCAAAGTTGTAGCCGATGGGAAACGTCATGAAGTTGTTCATGAAGGACACCAGGGTGAAGATGAGTGAGAACTTCTCATCCTGGGCTTTGCAGTCTGGAGGCCGGATAGGGGGATCTCAGAAGCAAGAGTGGGTGGGCCAATCTCCCATCCATGCCAGCCTTCCTGCCAGGTGGGCTCCCAACCTGGCTCCCCTCCAGAGCAGCCTCTCCCGTCTTGGACAGCTGGCTGGTGGAAAGTTCTCCATTCAGTGAGCTGAAATGTGGCTGCCTCTATTTACCCCTCAGGAGCTAGTACTTCCTTCTCCAGGCACCTCCTAGACTGAGGTTGAGGGGTAGGGGACAGGGGAAGCTGACACCCCCTTTCTCTCAATGCAGAAATGTTGGCAGGGTGGGCAGGGGATGGAGTCCTTCCTACCCCTTCCCACCAAGTGAGAACCAGCCTCAGCCTCCTAGAGAAGTCATCACTCCCTTACCAGTCTGTCCCGTGGCAATGCCCACCAGCGTGGTATTTCCCATCAGCCTGGCATTTGGTTCACACAGCTCCTCAAAGTAATGCTCTGTCTTGAAGACAAACACCAGCGACACCCAGCCGAAGAGGATGCCTACAAAGCCAAGACATTCCAGCAGCCCCAACACTTCAGTGGAAATGAAGTTTGAAGATCCAGAAGGTCTCTCCCTTGGAGGGTCCACATCTTCCTAGCACCACATCCATAAGCCTCATACCTCCCATGCCTTATCATCTTTTATCCCTACTTCTACGTCGCTTAGGTTCCACATGGACACACAGCTGCCACCAGAGGCCAGGGGCTGGCTGAGAGCCCAGTACCAAATCTTCCAGGCGCTGCCATCAACCCAGAACAAGCGCTGGCAGCTGCCCTAGAGGAGAGAGGAAGGGAGAAAGTGGGCTGGAGTATGAGGCAAAGGGAAAGCAGGAGGTAGAGCTGGAACTGTCCCTGTCTGATCCTCCTGCTGCCTGCTGGGCATTTGCCTTCTCTGTTGGACCATCATGGAAACAGTCCTCGTCAACCAAAATGTTGATCCACAGTGATCAACACCATCACATTCTATGCATCCTCGTGACACACTCATCCTTCTGGCCCTGACAAGAGGTGGGACAGGTGTTTCAACCCCATTCTAGAAATGAGGACCCAGGCTCATAGTCCTGCCCAAGTCACACAGACAGTCAGAAGCTGAGCAGAACTTGAACCCACACCTACTCATCTAAAGCCTTGGCCCTTCCCGATGCCTAGGCTGCCACCTTGCTATCATGCCCAGGTGTCCAACTCTCCAAAATTCTTCAGGGGATCAGAGAGCAGAAGCACAAAGAAATCTGCAGCAAGTTGAGCACTGGCTTGGGTCAGAAGGGGCTCCCCATTTAGATCTGGGACCCCTCTTACTCAGCCTGTGCTCATGCCTCAAATCCAGACTTGATCCTGGCTGACACTTCTGGCTGAGCACTGGATGTAGTAGGTAAAGATGAGGTTATGGATGGAGAGGAGTTTGCCCCTGTAGCACCTCTGAGAAGTATACTGCAAGGCAGGATAAAAGAGGAAAAATTGGGTGCCCCTCCTGAGGAATACACGTGATGTTAGCCCTGGACCTTGAAGTCTCCACAATTCATTCCCCCACTTGCCAAAACAATCACACAGCCATTTGAAGACTGGAGATCAAAATGTAACTTCTGTTTCCACTTGACCCTCACTTCTTACCCTCTCTTACCCACCTCTAATACTTCTGCGAGCCTCAGACCCTCCTGACACCCCCAGGGTCCTCTGTGAGGAGAAGAAACAGTGACTCAGAGGCCAGAAACATCCCCTCCATGCCCTCCTCCCCACCCCTGGACTCAGCCTCAGCCACAGCCCACTCACCTGAGCTTGACTAAACATCATGGCTCTCGCCACCACAACAAAGCGGCAGGTCTTGCATCCAGGGATGCCCACCTGTTTGACTGTATCCTCTTCCTTAGGGCACTGAAAGTCCTTGTCCACCTCTTCTAGGGCTGAGACTGATTTGACAGCCCCCTCTTCCTCAGGGGCATCTTCACCTCCAGAGCCTCGCTCCTCCTCTTCCTCCAGCAAGGTCAGTCCCTCCATAGGAGCCTCCATTGTCCCGTGTTCTGGCATCTACCCATCCTAAGGCAGGATCTCACCTCCAAAGGGGCTCTCAAAGTTGGACGTTTCAGTCCCTGGCAGAGAGAAAGTCCAACTGCACCCCCTCACATCTTTTCCTGTTCCTCTCCAGAACCATGGACAGTTCCCTCCTTGCCCTAGCCATCAGAATGCTCAGCCTTGGAAAGAGAGAAACCTAGAACCAAGCCTCCGTGAGGATAACCTAGCCTCCCACATGAGGTCATAGGTTGAAGAGCAAGGACTTAGCATTAGGTCATTGTGGGTTTTGGTACTGATTCCATCATCTACTAGCTTTACTTCATTTGCAATATGCGGATACAATACTGCATTCTTCATGGGGATGCTATGAGGATTAAAGGAGATAATGCATAGAAAATGCTTAGCACAGTACACTAGGTGAGCTCAAAGTAAAAGAAAGTCATTATGGTGATCATAATGGGCATTATCTATAAAGGACAAAATTGAGAATGTCATAGTATAAATGAGGCTGCAGATGTACAGATGCCCCGAGGAGTCCCTCTAACTCCAGGTTCTACAGTCTCTGTCCCTTTTAATGCAGACATCTTGCATTAGAGATGGCCAGCAAAAGAGGTGGCTTTGTGACTCTGACCATATATACTTAGAAAGGAGCACAGGAGAGAAAGAAAGACTGAAGACTAAGGAAACTTATCCAGATGAAGAGCTGAAACTGTCCCAAATAGAACAGCCAGAAATAGGGAGAGATTCATCTTGGCTTTTTCCTGCAATGGGTAACATAGTTTGTCAAACACACACATACACATACACACACACACACACACCCCACAGCCACACCATTAGGGGACATTGGGAGTGAGGTAAAGAAACAGCAGGCATGAACAGAAGCCAGGATGGGCCAGAAAACTAATGCTGAGCCCAGCCTTTGATTCTCCAGGATGCTAGCACTTCTATCTGAATAGAATGAAGCAGACCATGAGGGGCAGACAAGGTTGGCTTTCCTGTGGACCTGAATGTGAAGAGGGGAATATTATTTTTATGTTTCATACTTAATAAGCCCCTCACAGTCTATGAAACAAAGAGAATCAAGAAACAATGATTATTGACCTTCCTAGGCCACACAGCACTTAGAAAGTGACTTCCCTTCTCAAAGCTCGAAAAGCCACATGTGCATCTCTGGTTTCCCAGACAAGGAGAGCTCTCACATACCTCAGAAGGAATGTGACAGGCAGAGGATGAGAATTCCTGTCCCTGCTGACACACTTGAAACATGACAGCCACACACAATCCCAGCCAGCCCTCCAGAACCTCCCGACCCAGGCCAGATGTGTCCCACGAGATGAACATTTACTTGGAATAAGTTCCACTACACCAGAAAGCACTTACCTGCCCAGAAGTCTTCCTGGGTCCTGAGGAATTCCCAAATCCCAGATCTTCCTTCTCTCCATCCCACAGTGACATTTTATGTAGGGACTTTGGAGGAAGTTCCCCAGAGGAAGGAAGGTTTGCCACAGATTGAGGGAGGTGGGAGGGCTGATAAGAACCCTTCGTTTCTTCACTTCTTTGCGGAGACCACTCATTACCCTCCGGCTTCTCTCCTGTCACCCTTTTCAGGAACCTGGGGGGCCATTTTGAGATGTCTCAGAGCCAGTGGTTCCTATCCTGTACTGCATTTCAGACTCTCCTTGGAAGCTTTCCAAAATGCATGGTTCTCCTGCTTTATTGGTGGGAATGTGAATTGTCACAGACGTTTTAACCCTGAAGTATGTTTCATTAGCTTCACAGTAAATGTGCCTCCAGGAAAGTTGGAGTGTGGGCATGATCATGAGGACTTAGCAGAAATGAACTTAACTGTAGATGAGGGCTGGCCCCTCGAAGGAAGGTGCAGAGAAAAGGGGTGTGGGCAGCTTTGGGAGTAGTTTGGGACAATCAAGCAGTGGGCACTTGCAAAGGCCCAACACCAATGATCCCCCACTGCAGGGAGAGAAGGGGTATGATTCCCACACATAAGGCACATCTCAGCAGACACATCAATGAAGACAGCAGTGCATTCTCCAACCAGAAGACCCACAGGCATTCCCGGTGAATCCAGCTCTCAGGAGCCTGGGCTGGGGCTGAGGACGTTCTCTGAGGGGGAGATGGAGGCAGCAGTGTCCTGGAGGGGCCCTCTCCCCCAGCCCTCCCCTTCTCCACACTGGGCTGGTCCTCCTGCGGGTGCATCAGCCCCTCCTGTCCTGAACCCGTGGGTGTGAGCCTGACACTGTCCTCCCACAGCTGAACTAAGTTAGCACTTCTGTGTGCTAGACTTCGGGTTGACATCAGTACTAATAAAATAGCTAACTTGTCTCTCCTGCATCCTGGTGTCCTCAGCACAGTCACCAACATAATCACATGGACCCGCACACCAACACTGCTGAGCTTGCTGTGATTTGTTATTAATCCTATTTCATAGAAGAAGAAATGTGCAATACATGGAAATTCAAACTGGAACCCATGCTCATTCCTACCACTACACTGCTTCCTTAATGACTCTGCATGAAGGACCACAGTTAGTGACAACTCACCATTGCGAAGCAGAGGGTTATATGCGTTACAGATGTTGTCTAATTCAACTTTTATTTTATTGAAAAAGAAACTGAGACTTAGTAAGGCTAAGAAAAATGAAATGTAGAACTTGGATTCGAACCCAGAGCTTTGTGACTCTGGTGGCTGGGATCCTGACTTCTGTGCTATGTCTGTCCGGGAAAAATTAGGACATTCCTTGGCTCCTTCTTTTCTATATGTGTTGCGTTAAATCAGGTTCTGCTGCAGTAACAAGTAGGCTGTGAAATCTCAAGGTTTCCTACACACAGCAGGTCAGACAGCCCCTTCCATCGGGTAGCTATGCCTTCAGGGACACGGGGACCCCCAGATCCCTGTGGCAAGGACAGTGAGAACGGGAAGATCATAGGGGGTCATTTAAAGGCCAGGCCTGGAAGAGACTTACATCATTTCCTCCCACATTGCATTGGCCACACCCAGTAGCATGCTGCAGAGCCCAACTTATGCAAGGAATAAAAGGAAACACAGTTTACCTCGGTCTCCAGCAAGAAAAAATGGTGAACATTGCACTCTCTGCTTCCTTATCTCCTTTTCAATGGCTTCTCTTCTCCACAACCGCCCTCTCCCCATGCCCACGGACAGTGACACACATCCTTGCCTTCTGTGTTCCTTCTCACAAAACCTCGTTCTCGGCAAGTTACCAATCAACCTCCCAGACGCATTAAGAGATAAGACCCTTGGAGTTTCTTCTCCTAAGAGTATTTGCTTTTTAATCAAAGGCTATTCAAGACTGCAAGGCCTTAAACAACCAAAGGAATGAATACATAATGGTTGAAGTTGAGCCCAATAACACACAGTGCTGGATATTTGAGGGACACCTTATCTACCCTTGCCTGCCTCAAGCAAGCTTCAATCTGGAGAGGTCTAAGCCCCCTCCTCTCCCTGCCCTCCCTCTACCTCCAGTCCTGGCGGGCAGGATATTGGGTGACTGGGATTGGCTAGAACCAAGTCACCAACAAGTAGTTAAGTGGGGGCTTGCCATTCAGCCAAAATACCAGTCCCAGAGCTCCCTATGTAGAGCTTCCTTTACTGCCTATCACTCCCACCCCTGAAGGCCAGCTTCTACTGTTCTTTCAGAAGCAGAGTGTCAAGAAATAGCCTGTTGCAGGGTCGGCCCTGTTGCTCAATGGTTAAACTTCCACATACTCTGCTTCGGTGGCCTATGGTTTGCAGGTTAGGATCCCAGGTGTAGACCTACTCCACTTATGGCCCATGCTGTGGAGGCATCCCACATACAAAGGGGAGGAAGATTAGCATAGATGTGAGCTCAGGGTGAATCTTCTTCACACACACATGAAAAAGAATTCGCTTGTTGCAGTATGCAATGCAGGGACCTGGGTGGGGGCCTGACCCTCAGGCAGCCCCCGTTCCAAGCCCTTGGGGGGACTGACATGCTGTGATTAGCAGCTTCCTGACACAAACTGCAACCAAGGCTGAGGGACACACCCCTCTGTGGAGGACAGGCCTCTTCACCAGAAGCAGTCCCTGAGGTCCAGCATTGGTGAGATCCATGGCAAGCCCAAGACCCGTGGTCCTGTTGTCAGAGGCCCGCTCATATTCAGGGAACTCAGCCCTGCTGCTTCTTCGCCACCCGCTTCCCCTGGGGTTCGCCGCCCTGTCCTGTTCCACCACCTCCAGAAGCTTTATAAGAAAGCGCATCTGGGAGACTGTTCTTTTAGTTCCTGAAACTCCACATCCCATCAAATGCCTCGACAGGCACACACGTGTTCACACACAAACGTAGACCTGTACACAGGTGTGCTCAGACACACACTAACATGTATACACACCCCAAAACATACTGGCCAAAGACACACAAGTACACACATGCATGCACACACAGATTCAGGCATCTTACAGTCCAGAGCTTCATAGGTGTCCACAGACACACAAGCCTATCCATTAACACACAGAGATGCACAAAATTTACACCCTCAAACAACATACAAATACACACTGACTCAAAGATTTACGCACATTTACATATACAGATTCACACATACAGAGATACACACAGGTATACAAAGAGTGACTCGCTTACACACCCAAATACATATACACATACGTGCACGTGCATCTGCAGAAATATTTGTACCTTCTCCCTGTGCCCCATGTAGAATGACACCCAAAGAAGTATTTCTGTCTCAGAGCGCCCCCCTCTTTCTCTCCCCACAACCCAAGGCTGTCTGCCCTCTTAATATCCAGTCTCAGGTCTGAACTTCTGCTTCATCAACGCCAGATCCTACCGGGAGCCAAGCCTCCTGCCGCAAATAAGGTAAAGAGCAGAAACAGTGCTCTCTGTCAATGTCCCCTGGGTCTGAGAACACGGGGTGAGGGAGAGAAGCTGAGGCCTGGGGCTGTAGACACAGCTTGGGAACCACAGGCTACCAGATACCCTGACTGGCCCCAAGGCCCTCCTGCTGGGAGGCACCTCCCTCCTGATAATGTGGCACCTTTAGGGAGGTAGGCTGTGGATGGAGGAGAGGGAAGGACAGCCACCGTCCTGGGAATGGAGTGGGGAACAGATCTCAGAAGAAGTTGGGGCCTTTCAATTCACCCACAGTGGCTGGAGGAATGGAAAATAGGTGCCAGAATCTGAGGCCAACAAGACAGAGGACTAGAGGAACAGGCTGCCCCCAGACAAGACTACTTTCTCCTCCCTCCCACATGCTCATCCAGATGGCATCTCACTTCTCCAGCCCAATCCTTCAATCAGCAAGGTCAGCTCCGTTTCGAAAATCCACCCCACTCCCACCTCACCGCACCCCGCATACTGAACGCAAACAAAACAGGAGGGCCACTTCCCCACCCCCCACCTAATGGGATTTTCTCCCAGAGCCTTGGTGGGTAGCTGTGGGAATCCCAGAGCCAGGGTTGAGAGGGGTCCTCCGGAGTCCATGCTCCGCCCCCAGGTGGCGCTGCAGCCCAACACCTCAGCACCCCCCACCCACCCCTACCGGGAGCCCTACTCCACCACATTTTACTTTCCTCAAAGCCCCACCCTGCGAGAGTGATGGCTTTCAGGCGTTCCTAACCGCGGGGTTCCTCCAAAGTGAGCAGTGAAGAAACGAGTCATGAAATGCTGTGGGATGTCTAGTTTTATTTCCAGGAGGGACAAGGGGACGAGCCCAGTGTCAGGGGGGCTGACCAGAAGCTGTGAAGAGAGGAGGCTTCAAGGCAGGGTCTCTGTGCCAATGGCTTAGGAGGAGCAGATGAAGGGTAGATGCCTGCTGCAAGGAACTCGTCGCCAGTGACCCCCTGGCAGTAGAGAGCACAGTGAGGTCACCTGCCCATCTGAGTGTGGCTTGTGCCCCGCTCCTTCCCTCCTCAGGCACCTAATACCCTCCCTTGCCTTCTGTGGCTGTGATCAGTCAGCCATGTGTTGCCTACACATCCCTACCAGCTCATGTTTCTCGAGCTCCCACAGCGAGGGAGGGAGGGTGATTGAGTGCTTTCATCTCCACAATGACTCCAAGAGATGGGTGCTAGCTCATCCCCATTTCTCAGATGAGGAAACTGAGGCTTAGTGGGGGTAATAACTTGCCTGTGTCTCAGCTGGCCAGTGGCAGAGGTGGGATGTGAACCACAGCAGTCTTACTCCAGCGCCTATGGTCTTAGCCATTGTACTAAGCTCCCTCACATCCCTCATCCATGCTGTTGGAAGCTGGAGAACTGTCTGTCAGCCATCCATAATTCGCACATGTTTCCTTCATTCCTCATCCACACTTAAATTCACATCTGCTACTCTCATCTGTCGCCCTCATATCAGAAGAGGGAAAGGATCTCCCCCCACCCCAGGCTATAAGATGGAAAGCCCGCATCTAGCCCACACACAGGGCACCCCATCACCTGGTTTTGCTTTGAGGAATCCTTCACTACATCTCATCCCTTCTCACAGAGAGGACATTGGCTCTCCGGTTTGGGGGAGGGTGTGAGTTTGGGGAGGAGTGTTGAGACAGCTCAAAGGGACAGTATGTAAGAGTTCACCTTGACCCTCATTCCCCTTGCGCTGGTGCTCAGTTCCCCTCACCTCTGGTGCATAGAGCCACGCAGCGGCCTCTCCCATTTCTACGTTGCCCTGAAGCCCAGTATCTAAAATTCCAGCTGCTCCCATCAGTCCAGCGAAATCTCCTGCACCAGTGCTAGAGAAGGGATAGGCTGCATCAGAGGGCAGACGTCCAGGAAGACAGAGACAATCACTGGCTCCAGAGAATGCACACCGTGCACCAAGCATCCCTTTCTGGACACTCACTATATGTATAATCTCTTCTCACTGTTCACCCGGCTAGAAGCCAGATACCCTAGAGATCCATCCCTGAGTGCAGGCAATGGCATCATCACACAGAGTAGGCTTCTCAAACTTCATTGCGTATACAAATCTCCTGGGGATCTTGTTGAAATGCAGATTCTGATTCAGGAGGTCTGGGGTGCGGCCCAAGATTCTGCATTTCAAGCAAGCTACCAAAGGATGCTGATACTACTGCTTCATGGACCACCCTTGAGTAGCAAATGTGATGGCACTTATTCATCCACAATCCCAGAGCCACTCTAACAGAAGAAGGACTCCATTGTAGACATGAGGCAAGTGAGGCTCAAGGAAGACATTCAGCTTGTAAGTGACCAAGATGGGCATGGAACCTGTCTCGTGACACCAGTGGTGTGCTGGTAAGTCTTTAACAACCAGCTCTGGGGGAAGGTGAGAAGGCAGAGGGACTTGTAGCAGTTGCCAATTTCCTTGGCATAAATTCATCCACCATGCGAGATTTCAAGCTACAAGCATGAAGTCACTGAACATGGAGTTGGGAAGAGATGTGCCTAATCACTGGCTCTCCTGAGCCAGTACAAGCCAGCTGCAGCTCATCACCACCTGCCTAAGGTCACCTCAGCTGCTGGGATAAGACTTGAGGCCAGCAGGTGTACTCTCGAGGCCAGCAGAAAGAACTTCCTGTACCTGGGAGTTGTCCCCTCACTTACCCAGACCTTCAAGATGCCTCCAATCCAGACCTGGGCTTGGTTGATCCCCCTGATCAAGCACTGGAGGCGATAGTTTAAGCTGGGGTTGTGTATGGAGACAAGATTGCCTCGGTAGCACCTCTCGCAGACATTCTGTGGATAGAAGAAGAGGTGGTGTAAAGATTTCACTCTCCTTATACTCAAGTCCATGAGTCTCCAGCAGAGAGCCTACATCCATTTTAAGTTCACAAATCAGGGACCTACTTGCCCCCCTCAATCTCATCGCTTGCTCCTTTTACTGCTGTCAGCAACTTCTTGCAGGAAATAATAATAATACTCAGAACCATTATAGCCCCCATTTATTGAGCGTTTACAATGACCCAGGGACTATTCTAAATACTTTCCATGTATTATCTCATTGAAACTTCACCAGAAGTCTAAGAGCTTGGAACTATATATCTCCATTTTACAAATGAAGATACTGAAGCTCTGAAAGGTGAAATGATTTTCCCAGGTAACACAGCCACTGACAGGCAGAGCCAGGATTGAACACAGGTCTATCTAATACCAAAGCCTTTTGTCCAAATCAGTGGTTCTCAAAGTGCAGTCTCCAGGCAACAATATCTTCATCACCTGGGAATGTGGTATAAAGGGAAACTCTCAGGCCCCATCACAGACTTGTGAAATCAGAAATTTTGGGGATGGAGCCCAAAAATCTGTTTTTTAACAGATTTCATTTCACTAGGAGATTCTGGTGCACATGAGGCTTTGATAACCACTAGTCTAAGTGAGTATGCAACGGCAGGCTGAATCCACTCTCTTCTTCTCCCCCAGGTCCTCCACAGTAGCTTTCCTGCCACTCACCTCAGCTTTTCTAAACGTCCTAGGAGTTCGCACCAAGAAGTAGCGGCAAGTCTTGCACCCAGGATGGCCAGACAATTCAATTGTTTCCTCTTCCCTGGGGCACTGTAAGCCTTCACCTAGGGCAGCTTGGTCCGACTCCATGGCCTCCTCATCCTCAAAGGTGTCTTGATTGGTGGAAGCCTCAGCCTCCTCTCCTTCTGACTGAAGCACCTCGTCTGTCACAGCCAACTCGCCCTCCTGCTCCCCTGAACCTTCCACATACTGGATCAGGTCTGCCTGTGTCTCTTGGATGTCCAAATGGGGGTCATGATTCTCTGGGAAGAAGAGGTAACTTCCCTTCAGTTGTGGGGAAGGGGAGGAAATCTCTTTCTTCCAGGACCATGGACATCTCTGATCCCCCTCAAGCGTTCCTATGGTCACCACCTGGCACCAAGACTAGAAGGATCTCCAAGGTGTTGAGTGAGGTGAGAACTCTTGGGTTGTATGCCAAGTGCATGAGAACCTGACTTCTGGCTGACACCACAGTTGTGTATTTTGGGGGTGGGAGGAAGCACCTGTGAGAAGCCCTTCACCTACACAAGTGGGTGGTTTTTCTTTGTGAAGGAGCCCTGATAGAAAGTTCAGGTCACAGCTGTGAGTCCAGGAGAAATCTTAACAGAGATGAACTGGGTCAACTGAAGAGGGGAGGCTGTGGCTTCAGCCCCACGAGTGCAAAAACGGTGCATAAAAGAGGAGAAAAGAGAAATATAGATGAGACAAGAAGGGGAGGACTTACCCAGATGAAGAGCAGCAACTGTCCCCAGCAGGAGAAAGGGCAAGACAAGAGGGCATTTCATATCTACTGTCTTGTGACAGGGACACAGCTCCACCTTGCCTCCCTGGGATGTCCAGTGTGTCTGCACAGCCCCTGGCACAGGGCAAAGAAGAGAAGTTTGTTTAACTGGTTTATTAAAGGGCAAACTAGAGAGCCTCCTTCTCGTCCAATGAACAGACCCTGAGCTGGAGAATCAGGGAAAGGACATGAGGGTGTCAGATCAAGGTGAAAAGTCCCTTTTTTCCTGAGAACTCCATCACTGCTCGCTGGAACAACACTTAGCACAGACCCTGTAAGAACAGGACTGCTCAGGACCAGGAGCAATTTCACTCACAGTGGAGAAAAAGAGGGAAGGAGAGTGGCCATTATAATCCTGCGGTCAGACCTCCGAGATGTTTGCCAGATAAGATCCTGCTTCCTCCCAAGTCCTGGACCCCTCCTCCATAGGCAGCCAGGGGAGCACTCACCTCCTGAGTCTGAGGCTCTGCTCAGAGTCTCTGGCTGCTGGACCCCAGAGGCAGCCCTTATACTGGGCTTTTGGGGAAGTGGGAAGAGACTCAGGGTGGGGTGCGAGGGATTGGAGATGAGCAGAAGTTTGCTCAATCCTCTCCCCACTGAGCCATGCTCTCTACTGGGACCTGCCTCCTGGGGTCTACTGCCATATGTGGGTACCCATCCACCCCGGTGTGCTTGAGAAGACCCCAGATGTCTATTGTCGAGGCAAACTTATTATTAGTGCCCCTAAAGGGCCCCGGCCTGAACAATACTCCTTAACCCCAGGAGCAGCCTCCCTTTGGTCAATATCCCAACAAAGGGAGTGGAGAATCCAGGGATCTGGGAGACCATGAGAGGAGGAGGGAGGAGGTGAAGGGAGCCTCAGTCCCCCTTGGCCCTTATCTAGAACAAGTCCTTTATATGCATCGCCTCCCTGAATCTTCACTTTCATCTCATTCCCTTGAAAATGTATGACTATCCCTACTTCACAGACATGAAAAGTGAGATTCAAAGGGCGAAAGTGACAGGCCAAGATTTCACTGCAAGCGGGTGACCCGAGATTTCGAAGTCTTTTTGTCTCTACAAACTCTGTCTCTGTCTCCCCTCCCTCCCTCTTTTGCTTACTTTCCATCTCCCTCTCCCTCCCATTCTCCCCTTTAATACTTGAAAAACCTATGCTCTTTCTTCTGCGCTGAGGATCTAGATCAAGATTCTCAACCTTTGCACTCTTACTATTTGGAGTGCCTTCTTCATTGTGGGGGGCTGCCCTGTGCATTGTAAGAAGTTTAGCACCATCCCCAGTCTCTACCCACTAGAGCCCAGTAACACCTCTCCCAGTCATCAGTGTCAAAATTGTCTCCATACATTTCCAGCTGTCCTCTGGGGAGCAAAATGGCCCCAGCTGAGTATCACTGATCTAGAATATGCCATTTTGTCCAACCTCAGGTCGTATCTTCTGGCAAGGCGGCAACAACTTGAATGGAAAGCTTCATACAGAGTCACGCAGACATTGGTGGACCAGCTTCCCCACCCAACCCACTCTCCATCTCTGTCCAGCCATCTATCACCACAGGGTCAGGACTAGGGGGAAGTGAGTGATGCATTTGTCTCCAGTGCAAGATTTAAGGGAACACTACAGAATTCAGTAGTCAAGGCAAACAATATTTCAATGCAATCTTTCTTAAAAGTAATAAAAAAAGCAAAAACATCACAACTTCCATCAACCAAGCTCCAGCCAAATTCAGTGCAGTCCAAGGAGAGACTAGCAAGTGCTAAGCAGTGACTTTGCTGGATATCACCACCAAGAGCTAGCAGACTTGTTGGGATGGAGGACTCAACTCTGTGACCTCCTGGTTTTCCTCAGATTCCAGCCCAGTCCCCCAGTTCACAGGGAACCAGGAACAGGTAACTCAGAGGGTGAAAAGGCCTGGATTCCTTCCTCTCCTCTGCTCTCCCAGGGGACCTACAAATGGAGAAGTATCACAGAGGTCACTTCTGGGCCTGATTGCAGAGTAACCGTCTTGGCTGTTATCTCCCCAACCCAACGGACCAGACCCTCAGCTTATCTAGCTAACTGGGGGGATTGGCCAATTCCAGGGCCTCCAAACCCTGGTCTCTGGGTTTCAAACATCAGAGCTCTTAGTCGAGGAGGGGGTGGAGGACTAGACCTCCTCCTCATTGTTCTCCCCCCTCCTGGTGCCCAGGCCAGGGGCATCATTTCACTCAGCGGTTGGGTTGACCAATAAGGTCAACTACTCTCATGAACCAGCACCACGACAAGCTTTGCACGCATCGTTTCATTTCAACGTCCTGGTTTCACAGATGATGAAACGACATCTCAGAGCACTTAAACAGGTACCCAAGATCACACAGCAAGTCAGAGACAGTTCTAAACCAGAGACAGGCTCCTTATGCACTCATGACTGCCTTCCCTCTACCTCCTCTCACTCACCTCCCTTCTCCACAGCCTGCTCCTCCTCTGCATTGACCCAGTTTTCTTTGCATATGAAACCTGGAAAAAGTCATTCCAATGATTTGCTCAGTCACCACAGTGATGCCTATCTAATTTAAAACTGAAAATAACATTTTTAAAGGTCTACCATGGGCCACATATTATGCTTCATTAAGGCTTTTGCATCCATTATCCTACTAAATTAGTCACTAAAATCATCCTACAATCTGGTGTTGCCATCTCTAGCCTATATATCTGCTACAAAAGCTCAGAGAGGTTGAATGATTTGCCAAAGTTCACAAAACTCATAAGAAGTGACATGTTGACCCTACTCTGTCTGACTCCCAAGTCCTCGCTTTTTTTGACACACCCAAATGTGTTACCTCCAGACACTCTAGCCAATGGTGCCAACATTTTCAACATCCGTCAAGTTCCAAGTCTCTGGCTTACTGTTTGCATTTATGTTCACAGGGTTTTCACACTCTGTCTCCCGAGAGTCTGTCCACCCCCACAGTGTGCAGATGGCGTGTCTTGCCATCTTGAGAGGCAGTGTTGTGTGATGTATAATGAAATCACAGGTCCCAGAGTCAGCCCTCTGTGTCTCAGTTTTCTCATCCGTAACCTGAGGCTAATGCCACAACCTACCTCTAATGAGATCAGCTTCAGTACAGCTCTCAGAACTGACCCTGTCGGATGGTGTTGGGAGTGGCCCTTCTCAGGAACCCAGGGCTAGAACTGTGACCCTGATCAACACACAAGCCCTGAGTGTTGCTTGAGTTCTGCGCTTTGCACGATGTGAGGAACTCCACAGGTTCCATTGTAAACACACCATCTTCCTTTCACAGAGCTTAGTTAATATCTTCTTGGACAGGAAAAACACACACAGAAACCTGTATTTTGAAATGTAAAGCCAGTGCCCTTATGTCATTATTTTCATTTTTTACAACATTTTTTGTGGATATATAACACGCATTTTGTCAAGTATGGTACACTGCTCAGGGAAGTTTTACAGAGTGAATGCTTCCACATAACTGTGCCCACAACAAGATACAGAACGTTCCCGGGAACCCAGACGTCTCCTTCATGCCCCTTCTGGACATTAATCCCCCAAAGGGGATCTCCATGGACTGGAAGTCACACTTCTGTCACAACACACGCCCCCAACAGAAGAGATTTATGAGGGACAACACAAAATCCACCTATCGCCTAGCACAGAGCCTGGCACCTAGTAAATGCTTAATAAACGGGAGATTTTGTTACTCTTTTTATTAATTTAGGAATAGAGGGAAGTAATGCCTTCCCACACCAGGATATAAAGTCCGTGAGGGCAAAGAGTGAAAATTCTATTTCAGCTGCGTGCTCCACAGTACCCAGCACAGGGCTGAATCCATAACAGTGTTTCAGAATTCCAGCATCTTTGAAATCCACAGACTATTGTGGTACAATTACAATATTACAATGGACCTGCTTGATTTCTATCTGTTTCTCAATTTACTGTGCAAATCTGAGCAAGTAGCTTCTCCTATCTGGGCCATACTCAAAAATGAAAGGTCTTGATTGGCCTCTCTCTATGACCTTGGTCCCATCTGTAATTCTCTGAATTGGAAGGGTCCTGAAGGAAAGGGGCTTCAGGGCATTGACCCCTTACTATCTGCTAACCTCCCTAGTGGAGAGAGGATTCAGAACGCCTTCCTTCCTCATCTCTGATTGGGACACCCTCACCTCAGCTAGGTTGGAGTCCTATGCCCCAAGATGAACCCAAGGATAAGGGAGTCCATCCCGCCCCCACCTTCCCCCGACTGTGCTCCATCCCCATAGGATCGTCTCCTGGAGGGGAGAGCAGGAAACGCCTCCAACCAGAGAATCATAATGGTTAAAGGACCATGCTCTGGAGCAGATAGTAAAACCGCAGGCTTTCTCGCATTTGGGTATTCAGCCTTGGGCAAATCTTTTAACAGGTCATCCCTTCTCTGAGCCTGGCTCTGTAAGATGGGATAATAATTGTTGATCACACAAGGTCATCTCTGTATAGTGCCTGCCACAGTAGGGAGTACTTTGTGAGTGTGTAATAAGTGGCAAAAATTAGTGGATATTGTTGTGCTTATGTTATAAACAACTGTATGTTCCCAAACAGTGTCCTAACATATTCCCAGGCCTTATATAGAGTTGACCATAGAGCAGGTTGTCTGATATTGGGTTTCCCAAGGAGAAGACCCTGAGACAAGGACTTGTGTGCCAATTTATTTGGGAGGTGCAAGGGCACTAGCAGCAAAGAGAATAATTCACAAGAAAATATGTGTTGTAAACATAGCTACCTCCCTGGGTAATGAAGTTAATTCCACTGTGAAACGGTGCCCAGGACATGCCTTAAAATTGTTGCTCCTGAGGGCCAAGGGACTGAGGTGCTCATACACCCACTCCTGAGAGTTGTCGGCTGTTCCCAGGATGTGCTAATTTTCTAGCACATTAAGGCAGCCACAGTCTGTAGGAGAGGCCAAGACATTGATGGTCCATCATGAAAGATTCAAGAGAGATTGGTGGGGTCCTGCCAGGATCTGTACACCGGCACCCAGTAATTGAGCATTCTATGAAAAGAGCTAGCTGAGCCCATTCCTCTGTCTCCAACACTGCCCCACAGACCCCACCCCACGTTTCATCCTCCTTGACAGTAATAACTTCTGGCCCCTTTCATGAAAGACAGTAGAATCATCGTAGGGCAGAAAGTTCAAGATTGAGGCTAAGCAGAGTGGATCAATGATCAGAGGAAACAGAAATCAGTTTCAGGAAAGTAATTTTATTCCTGGGTGGTGGAGGAAGGGGCAGCAGGCATGGGATGGGAGGCAGGGCCCAAGGAGGGGGCGGTTCTGAACTCCGGACTGGGTCCTGCTAAGTAGGAACAGACACACAGAATGAACGCCTTGCAATGAGGTACTCTCCAGCCACCTTCTGTGAAGGCAGAACAAGAAGGGGCCTTCAGCCTCTTGTTTCCCCTGACTTAGCTCATGGAGGGTCTTTCCCCCTCCCCACCGCACAATTCACTGAAAATGAAGTTTGAAGATCCAGAAGGCCTCTCCCTTGGAGGGTCCAGATCTTCCTAGCACCACATCAATAAGCCCCTCCCACCTCCCCTGCCTTGTTGTCTGTCATCCCCACTTCCACATCACCTCGGTTCCACATGGACACACAGAAGCCACCAGAGGCCAGGGGCTGGCTGAGAGCCCAGTACCAAATCTTCCAGGCGCTGCCATCAACCCAGTAAAAGCGCTGGCAGCTGCCCTAGAGGAGAGAGGAAGGGAGAAGCTGGGCTTGGAGCATAAGGCAAAGGGAAAGCAGGTAGGTAGAGCTGGAACTGTCCCTGTCTGATCCCCCTGCTGCCTGCTGGGCATTTGCGTTCTCTGTTGGACCATCAGGGACACAGTCCTGGTCAACCAAAATGTTGATCCACAGTGATCAGCACCATTACATTCTATGCATCCTCGTGACACACTCATCCTTCTGGCCCTGACAAGAGGTGGGACAGGAGTTTCAACCCCATTCTAGAGATGAGGACCCAGGCTCATAGTCCTGCCTAAGCCATACAGACAGTCAGAGTCTGAGCAGAACTTGAACCCACACCTACTCATCTAAAGCCTTGGCTCTTCCCGATGCCTAGGCAGCCACCTTGCTATCATGCCCAGGTGTCCAACTCTCCCCAATTCTTCAGAGGATCAGAGAGCAGAAACACAAAGAAATCTGCAGCAAGTTGAGCACTGGCTTGGGTCAGAAGGGGCTCCCCATTTAGATCTGAGACCCCTCTTACCAAGACTGTGCTCATGCCTCAAATCCAGACTTGACCCTGGCTGGCACTTCTGGCTGAGCACTGGATGTGGTAGGGAAAGATGAGGTTATGGATGGAGACGAGTTTGCCCCTGTAGCACCTCTGCGAAGTATACTGCAAGGCAGGATAAAAGAGGAAAAATTGGGTGCCCCTCCTGAGCAATACACGTGATGTTAGCCCTGGATCTTGGAGTCTCCACAATTCATTCTCCCACTCACCAAGCCAATCAGACAGCCATTCGAAGACTACAGATCAAAATGTAACTACTGTCTCCACTTGACCCTCACTTCTTATGCTCTCTTACCCACCTCTAACACCTCTGCGAGCCTCAGACCCTCCTGACACCCCCAGGGTCCTCAGTGAGGAAAAGAAACAGTGACTCACAGGCCAGAAACATCCCCTCCATGCCCTCCTCCCCACCGCTGGACTCAGCCTCAGCCACAGCCCACTCACCTGAGCTTGACTAAACATCTTGGCTCTCGCCACCACAACAAAGCGGCAGGTCTTGCTTCCAGGGATGCCCACCTGTTTGACTGTATCCTCTTCCTTAGGACACTGAAAGTGTTTGTCCACCTCTTCTAGGACTGAGACTGATTTGACAGCCCCCTCTTCCTCAGGGGCATCCTCACCTCCAGAGCCTCGCTCCTCCTCTTCCTCCAGCAAGGTCAGTCCCTCCATAGGAGCCTCCATTGTCCCGTGTTCTGGCATCTCCCCATCGTAAGGCAGAATCTCATCTCCCAAGGGGCTCTCAAAGTTGGACGTTTCAGTCCCTGGCAGAGAGAAAGTCCAACAGCACCCCCGCACATCTTTTCCTGCTCCTCTCCAGAACCATGGACAGTTCGCTCCTTGTCCTAGCCATCAGAATGCTCAGCCTTGGAAACAGAGGAACCTAGAACCAAGCCTCCATGAGGATAACCTAGCCTCCCACATGAGGTCATGGGGTGAAGATGAAGAACTTAGCATCAGGCCATTGTGGGTTTGGGTACTGATTCCATCATCTACTAGCTTTAATTCATTTGCAATATGCGTATACAATACTACACTCCTCATGGGGATGCTATGAGGATTAAAGGAGATAATGCATAGAAAATGCTTAGCACAGTACACTAGGTGAGTAAAAGTAAAAGAAAGTCATAATGGTGATTATCATGGGCATTATCTATAAAGGACAAAATTGAGAATGTCATAAATGAGGCTGCAGATATACAGATGCCCCGAGGAGTCCCTCTAACTCCAGGTACTACAGTCTCTGTTCCTTTAAATGCAGATATCCTGCAATAGAGGATGGCCAGCAAAAGAGGTGGCTTTGTGACTCTGACCATACATACTTTAGAAAGCAGCAGAAGAGAAGAAAGACTGAAGACTAAGGAGACTTACCCAGATGAAGAGCTGAAACTGCCCCAGAGAGAACAGCCACAAATAGGGAGAGTTTCATCTTGGCTCTTTCCTGCAATGGGGAACATAGTTTGTCAAGCACACAGATACATACACACACACACACACACACACACACACAGCCACACCATTAGGGGACATTGGGAGTATGGTAAAGAAACAGCAGACATGAACAGAAGCCAGGATGGGCCAGTAAAGCTAATGCTGAGCCCAGTCTTTGATTCTCCAGGATGCTAGCACTTCTTTCTGAATAGAATGAAGCAGACCATGAGGGGCAGACAAGGTTGGCTTTCCTGTGGACCTGAATGTGAAGAGGGGAATATTATTTTTGTTTTGTACTTAATAAGCCCCTCACAGTCTATGAAACAAAGAGAATCCAGAAACAATGATTATTGGCCTTCCTAGGCCACACAGCACTTAGACAGTGGCTTCCCTCCTCAAAGCTCGAAAAGCCACATGTGCATCTCTGCCTTCCCTAGACAAGGAGAGCTCTCGCATACCTCTGAAGGAATGTGAAAGGTAGAGGATGAGAATTCCTGTGTGCTGACACCTATGAAACCTGACAGCCACACACAATCCCAGCCAGCCCTCCAGAACCTCCCGCCCCAGGCCAGATGTGTCCCACGAGATGAACATTTACTTGGAATAAGTTCCACTACACCAGAAAGCACTTACCTGCCCAGAAGTCTTCCTGGGTCCTGAGGAATTCCCAAATCCCAGATCTTCCTTCTCTCCATCCCACAGTGACATTTTATGTAGGGACTTTGGAGGAAGTTCCCCAGAGGAAGGAAGGTTTGCCACAGATTGAGGGAGGTGGGAGGGCTGATAAGAACCCTTCGTTTCTTCACTTCTTTGCGGAGACCACTCATTACCCTCCGGCTTCTCTCCTGTCACCCTTTTCAGGAACCTGGGGGGCCATTTTGAGATGTCTCAGAGCCAGTGGTTCCTATCCTGTACTGCATTTCAGACTCTCCTTGGAAGCTTTCCAAAATGCATGGTTCTCCTGCTTTATTGGTGGGAATGTGAATTGTCACAGACGTTTTAACCCTGAAGTATGTTTCATTAGCTTCACAGTAAATGTGCCTCCAGGAAAGTTGGAGTGTGGGCATGATCATGAGGACTTAGCAGAAATGAACTTAACTGTAGATGAGGGCTGGCCCCTCGAAGGAAGGTGCAGAGAAAAGGGGTGTGGGCAGCTTTGGGAGTAGTTTGGGACAATCAAGCAGTGGGCACTTGCAAAGGCCCAACACCAATGATCCCCCACTGCAGGGAGAGAAGGGGTATGATTCCCACACATAAGGCACATCTCAGCAGACACATCAATGAAGACAGCAGTGCATTCTCCAACCAGAAGACCCACAGGCATTCCCGGTGAATCCAGCTCTCAGGAGCCTGGGCTGGGGCTGAGGACGTTCTCTGAGGGGGAGATGGAGGCAGCAGTGTCCTGGAGGGGCCCTCTCCCCCAGCCCTCCCCTTCTCCACACTGGGCTGGTCCTCCTGCGGGTGCATCAGCCCCTCCTGTCCTGAACTTGTGGGTGTGAGCCTGACGCTGTCTTCCCACAGCTGAACTAAGTTAGCACTTCTGTGTGCTAGACTTCGGGTTGACATCAGTACTGATAAAATAGCTAACTTGTCTCTCCTGCATCCTGGTGTCCTCAGCACAGTCACCAACATAATCACATGGACCCGCACACCAACCCTGGTGAGCTTGCTGTGGTTTGTTATTAATGCTATTTCATAGAAGAAGAAATGTGCAATACATGGAAATTCAAACTGGAACCCATGCTCATTCCTACCACTACACTGCTTCCTTAATGACACTGCACAAAAGCCAACATTTAGTGACAACCTGCCATTGCCATGCCATGGGCTGAATGCATTACAGACGTTGTCTAATTCAACTTTTATTTTATTGAAAAAGAAACTGAGGCTTAGTAAGGCTAAAAAAATTGAAATGTAGAACAGGGACTCAGACCCAGAGCTTTGTGACTCTGGGGGCTGGGATCCTGACTTCTGTGCTATGTCTGTCCGGGAAAAATTAGGACATTCCTTGGCACCTTCTTTTCTATATGTGATGGGTTAAACCAGGTTCTGCTGCAGTAACAAGCAGACTGTGAACTCTCAAGGTTTACTACACACAGCAGGTCAGGCAGCCCCTTCCATCGGGTAGCTATGCCTTCAGGGACACGGGGACCCCCAGATCCCTGTGGCAAGGACAGTGAGAATGGGAAGATCATAGGGGGTCATTTAAAGGCCAGGCCTGGAAGAGACTTACATCATTTCCTCCCACATTGCATTGGCCACACCCAGTAGCATGCTGCAGAGCCCAACTTATGCAAGGAATACCAGGAAACACAGTCTACCTCAGTCTCCAGCAAGAAAAAATGGTGAACATTGCACTCTCTGCTTCCTTATCTCCTTTTCAATGGCTTCTCTTCTCCACAACCGCCCTCTCCCCATGCCCACTGACAGTGACACACATCCTTGCCTTCTGTGTTCCTTCTCACAAAACCTTGTTCTCGGCAAGTTACCAATCAACCTCCCAGAGGTATTAAGAGATAAGGCCCTTGGAGTTTCTTCTCCTAAGAGTATTTGCTTTTTAATCAAAGGCTATTCAAGACTGCAAGGCCTTAAACAACCAAAGGAATGAATATATAATGGTTGAAGTCGACCCAGTAACAGATAGTGCTGGATATTTGAGGGACACCTTATCTACCCTTGCCTGCATCAAGCAAGCTTCAATCTGGAGACGTCTAAGCCCCCTCCTCTCCATGCCCTCCCTCTACCTCCGGTTGTGGCTGGCAGGATATCGGGCTACCAGGATGGCCTAGAATCGATTCCCCACCTGAGAATTAAATGGGGACTTGCCATTCAGCCGAAATACCAGTCCCAGAGCTCCCTATGCAGAGTTTCCTTTACTGCCTATCCCTCCCACCCCTGAAAGCCAGCTTCTACTGTTCTTTCAGAAGCAGAGTGTCAAGAAATAGCCTGTTGCAGGGTCGGCCCTGTTGCTCAATGGTTAAACTTCCACATACTCTGCTTCGGTGGCCTATGGTTTGCAGGTTAGGATCCCAGGTGTAGACCTACTCCACTTATGGCCCATGCTGTGGAGGCATCCCACATACAAAGGGGAGGAAGATTAGCATAGATGTGAGCTCAGGGTGAATCTTCTTCACACACACATGAAAAAGAATTCGCTTGTTGCAGTATGCAATGCAGGGACCTGGGTGGGGGCCTGACCCCCAGGCAGCCCCCGTTCCAAGCCCTTGGGGGGACTGACATGCTGTGATTAGCAGCTTCCTGACACAAACTGCAACCAAGGCTGAGGGACACACCCCTCTGTGGAGGACAGGCCTCTTCACCAGAAGCAGTCCCTGAGGTCCAGCATTGGTGAGATCCATGGCAAGCCCAAGACCCGTGGTCCTGTTGTCAGAGGCCCGCTCATATTCAGGGAACTCAGCCCTGCTGCTTCTTCGCCACCCGCTTCCCCTGGGGTTCGCCGCCCTGTCCTGTTCCACCACCTCCAGAAGCTTTATAAGAAAGCGCATCTGGGAGACTGTTCTTTTAGTTCCTGAAACTCCACATCCCATCAAATGCCTCGACAGGCACACACGTGTTCACACACAAACGTAGACCTGTACACAGGTGTGCTCAGACACACACTAACATGTATACACACCCCAAAACATACTGGCCAAAGACACACAAGTACACACATGCATGCACACACAGATTCAGGCATCTTACAGTCCAGAGCTTCATAGGTGTCCACAGACACACAAGCCTATCCATTAACACACAGAGATGCACAAAATTTACACCCTCAAACAACACACAAATACACACTGAGTCAAAGATTTATGCACATTTACATATACAGATTCACACATACAGAGATACACACAGGTATACAAAGAGTGACTCGCTTACACACCCAAATACATATACACATACGTGCACGTGCATCTGCAGAAATATTTGTACCTTCTCCCTGTGCCCCATGTAGAACGACAACCAAAGAAGTATTTCTGTCTCAGAGCGCCCCCCTCTTTCTCTCCCCACAACCCAAGGCTGTCTGCCCTCTTAATACCCAGTCTCAGGTCTGAACTCCTGCTGCATCAACCCCAGATTCTACCGGGAGCCAAGCATCCTGCCTCGAACAAAGTAAAGAGCAGCAACAGTGCTCTCTGTCAATGTCCCCTGGGTCAGAGAACACGGGGTGAGGGAGAGAAGCTGAGGCCTGGGGCTGTAGACACAGCATGGGAGCCAGAGGCTACCAGATACCCTGACTGGCCCCAAGGCCCTCCTGGTGGGTGGCACCTGCCTCCTGAGAACGTGTCGTCTTTATGGAGGTAGGCTGCAGATGGGGGAGAGGGAAGGAAGCCACCCTCCTGGGAATGTAGTGCGGAACAGATCTCAGAAGAAGTTGGGGCCTTTCAATTCACTCACAGTGGCTGGAAGAATGGAAAGCAGGGGTCAGTATCTGACGCCAACAAGACAGAGGACTAGAGGAACAGGCTGCCCCCAGACAAGACTACTTTCTCCTCCCTCCCACGTGCTTATCCAGATGGCATCTCACCGCTCCACCCGAATCCTTGAATCAGCAAGATCAGCTCCATTTTGGAAAGCCGCCCCACTCTCACCCTACCCCATCCCGCACAGTGAACCCAAACAAAACAGGAGGGCCAGTTCCCCACCCCCTGGCGAATGGGATCTTCCCCCCGAGCCTGGAGGGGAGGGATGGGAATCCCTGAGCCAGGGCTGAGAAGGGTCCTCCAGAGTCCATTCTCCGCCCCCAGGTGGCGCTGCAGCCCAACACCTCAGCACCCCCACCCACCCCTACCAGGAGCCCTACTCCACCACCTTTTACTTTCCTCAAAGCCCCACCCTGTGGGAGTGATGGCTTCCAGGCGTTTCCAACTCCAGGGATTCCTCCAAAGGGAGCAGTGAAGAAACGAGTCATGAAATGCTGTGGGAAGTCTGGTTTTATTTCCAGGAGAGACAGGGGGACGAGCCCAGTGTCCAGGGGGCAGATGGGAAGCTGAGAAGGGAGGAGGCTTTAAGGCGGGGTCTCTGTGCCAATGGCTTAGAAGGAGCAGATGAAGGGCAGACGCCTGCTGCAAGGACTGCCTCGCCAGTGACCCCCTGGCAGTAGAGAGCACAGTGAGGTCAGCTGCCCATCTGAGTGTGGCTTGTGCCCCACTCCTTCCCTCCTCAGGCGCTTCATACCCTCCCTTGCCTGCTGTGGCTGTGATCAGTCAGCCAGATGTTGCCTACACATCCCTACCAGCTCACGTTTCTTGAGCTCCCACAGCGAAGGAAGCAGGGTGATTGAGTGCTTTTATCTTCACAATGACTCCAAAAGATGGGTGCTAGCTCATCCCCATTTCTCAGATGAGGAAACTGAGGCTTAGTGGGGGTAATAATTTGCCTGTGTCTCAGCCGACCAGTGGCAGAACCAGGATGTGAACCACAGCAGTCTTACTCCAACGCCTATGGTTTTAGCCATTGTACTAAGCTCCCTCATATCCCTCATCCATGCTGTTGGAAGCTGGAGAACTGTCTGTCAGCCATCCCTAATTCCCACATCTGTCCTTAGTCCCTCATCCACCTTTAAATTCACATCTGCTAGTCTCATCTGTCACCCTGATATCAGAAGAGGGAAAGGACCCCCACCCAGGCCGTAGGATGGAAAGCCCGCATCTAACCCCCACACAGGGTACCCCATCACCTGGTTTTGCTTTGAGGAATCCTTCCCTACATCTCAGCCCTTCTCACAGAGAGGAAGTTGGCTGTCCGGTTGGGGGGAGGGTGTGAGTTTGGGGAGGAGTGTTGAGACAGCTCAAAAGGACACTATGTAAGAGTTCACCTTGACCCCCAATCCCCTTGCCCTGGTGCTCAGTTCCCCTCACCTCTGGTGCATAGAGCCACGCAGTGCCCTCTCCCATTTCTAGGTTGCCCTGAGGCCCAGTAGCTAAAATTCCAGCGGCTCCCATCAGTCCAGCGAAATCTCCTGCACCAGCGCTAGAGAAGGGATAGGCTGCATCAGAGGGCAGAAATCCAGGAAGACAGAGACAATCACGGGCTCCAGAGAATGCCCACTGGGCACCAAGCATCCCTTTCTGGACACTCACTATATGTATAATCTCTTCTCACTGTTCACCCGGCTAGAAGCCAGATACCCTAGAGATCCATCCCTGAGTGCAGGCAATGGCATCATCACACAGAGTAGGCTTCTCAAACTTCATTGTGTATACAAATCTCCTGGAGATCTTGTTGAAATGCAGATTCTGATTAAGGAGGGCTGGGGTGCGGCCCAAGATTCTGCATTTCAAGCAAGCTACCAAAGGATGCTGATACTACTGCTTCATGGACCACCCTTGAGTAGCAAATGTGATGGCACTTATTCATCCACAATCTCAGAGCCACGCTAACAGAAGAAGGACTCCATTTTTGACATGGGGCAAGTGAGGCTCAAGGAAGTCGTTCAGCTTGTAAGTGACCAAGAAGGGCATGGAAACTATCTCGTGACGCCAGGGGTGTGCTGGTCTTTAACAACCAGCTCTGGGGGAAGGTGAGAAGGCAGAGGGACTTGTAGCAGTTGCCAATTTCCTTGGTGTAAATTCATCCACCATGAGAGATTTCAAGCTACAAGCATGAAGTCACTCAACATGGAGTTGGGAAGAGATGTGCCTAATCACTGTTTCTCCTGAGCCAGTACAAGCCACCTGCCTAAGGTCACCTCAGCTGTTTGGATAAGACTCGAGGCCAGAAGGTGTACCCTCGAGGTGAGCAGAAAGAACCTCCTGTACCTGGGAGTTGGCCCTTCACTTACTCAGCCTCTCAAGATGCCTCTAATCCAGACCTGGCCTTGGTTGATACCCCTGATTGAGCACTGGAGGCAATAGTTTAAGCTGGAGCTGTGTATGGAGACAAGATGGCCTCGGTAGCACCTCATGCAGATATTCTGCAGAGACAAGAAGAGGTGGTGTAAAGAATTCACTCTCCTTTTACTCAAGTCCGTGAGTCTCCAGGAGAGAGCCCTACATCCCTTTTCAGTTCATAAATCAGGACCTACTTGCCCCCCTCCATCTCATCGCTTGCTCCTTTTACTGCTGTCAGCAACTTCTTGCAGGAAATAATAATAATACTCAGAACCATTATAGCCCCCATTTATTGAGCGTTTACAATGACCCAGGGACTATTCTAAATACTTTCCATGTATTATCTCATTGAAACTTCACCAGAAGTTTAAGAGCTTGGAACTATATATCTCCAATTTACAAATGAAGATACTGAAGCTCTGAAAGATGAAGTGACTTGCCCAGGTAGCACAGCCACTGACATGCAGAGCCAGGATTGAACATAGGTCTATCTAATAACAAAGCCTTTTGTCCAAATAAGTGGTTCTCAAAGTGCAGTCTCCAGGCAACAATATCATCATCACCTGGGAATATGGTATGAATGCAAACTCTTAGACCCCACCCAAGACTTGCTAGATCGGAAATTTGAGGTAAGGGGCCCAGAAATCTGT
This sequence comes from Equus caballus, assembly GCF_041296265.1. Lineage (NCBI taxonomy): Eukaryota > Metazoa > Chordata > Mammalia > Perissodactyla > Equidae > Equus > Equus caballus. The sequence continues at coordinate 25,479,153 of NC_091695.1, forward strand.
TTTTTAACAAATTTAATATCACTAGGAGATTCTGGTGCACATTAGGCTTTGATAACCACTAGTCTAAATGAGTATGGAACGGAAGGCTGAATCCACTCTCTTCTTCTCCCCCAGGTCCTCCACAGTAGCATTCCTGCCACTCACCTGAGCTTGTTTAAACCTCCTAGGAGTTCGCACCAAGTGGTAGCGGCAGGTCTTGCACCCAGGATGGCCAGACAATTCAATTGTTTCCTCTTCCCTGGGGCACTGAAAGTCTTCACCTAGGGCAGCTTGGTCCCTCCATGGCCTGCTCATCCTCAAAGGTGTCTTGATTGGTGGAAGCCTCAGCCTCCTCTCCTTCTGACTGAATCACCTCATCTGTCAGGGCCAACTCTCCCTCCTACTCCCCTGAACCTTCCACATACTGGATCAGGTCTGCCTGTGTCTCTCGGTTGTCCAAATGGAGGTCATGATTCTCTGGGTAGAAGAGGTACCTTGCCTTCAGTTGGGGAGGGGGGAGCCCTTTCATCCAGGACCATGGGCAGCTCTTATCCACCTCAAGCCTTCCTATGAACGCCACCTGGCGCCAACACTGGAAGGATCACTGAGGTGTTGCGTGCGGCATGAACTCTTGGGTCATCTGCACAAATGTATGAGAACCTGACTTCTGGCTGACACCACAGTTGTGTATTTTGGGGGTGAGAGGAAGCACCTGTGAGAAGCCCTTCGCCTACACAAGTGGGTGTTTTTTCTTTGTGAAGGAGCCCTGATAGAAAGTAAAGGTCACAGTTGTGAGTCCAGGAGAAATCTTAACAGAGATAAGCTGGGTCAACTGAAGAGGGGAGGCTGTGGCTTCAGCCCCACGAGTGCAAAACTGGTGCAGAAAAGAGGAGAAAAGAGAAACATAGATGAGAAGAGAAGGGGAGGACTTACACATATGAAAATCAGCAACTGTCCCCAGCAGGGGAAGGGGCAGGCGCAGAGGGCATTTCATATCTACTCAGTCTTGTGACAGGGACACAGCTCCACCTTGCCTCCCTGGGATGTCCAGTATGTCTGCACAGCCCCTGGCACAGGGCAAAGAAGAAGAGTTTGTTTAACTGGTTTATTAAAGGGCAAACTAGAGAGCTTGCTTCTCCTCCAATGAACCGACCCGGAGTTGGAGAATCGGGGAAAGGATGTGGGGGTGTCGGCTCAAGGTGAAAACTCCCTTTTTTCCTGAGAACTCCATCACTGTTCGCTGGAAAAAGGCTCAGCCCAGACCCTGGAGGAATAGGTCTGCTCAGAGCCAGGGCCAATTTCGCTGACAGTGGAGAAGAAGAGGGAAGGAGAGTAGCCATTATGGTCCGAAGGACAGACCTCTGAGGTGTTTGCCAGATAGGGTCCTGCTTCCTCCCAAGCCCTGGACCCCTCCTCCATGGGCAGCCAGGGGAGCACTCACCTCCTGAGTCTGAGGCTCTGCTCAGAGTCTCTGGCTGCTGGACCCCAGAGGCAGCCCTTATACTGGGCTTTTGGGGAAGTGGGAAGAGACTCAGGGTGGGGTGCGAGGGATTGGAGATGAGCAGAAGTTTGCTCAATCCTCTCCCCACTGAGCCATGCTCTCTACTGGGACCTGCCTCCTGGGGTCTACTGCCATATGTGGGTACCCATCCACCCCGGTGTGCTTGAGAAGACCCCAGATGTCTATTGTCGAGGCAAACTTATTATTAGTGCCCCTAAAGGGCCCCGGCCTGAACAATACTCCTTAACCCCAGGAGCAGCCTCCCTTTGGTCAATATCCCAACAAAGGGAGTGGAGAATCCAGGGATCTGGGAGACCATGAGAGGAGGAGGGAGGAGGTGAAGGGAGCCTCAGTCCCCCTTGGCCCTTATCTAGAACAAGTCCTTTATATGCATCGCCTCCCTGAATCTTCACTTTCATCTCATTCCCTTGAAAATGTATGACTATCCCTACTTCACAGACATGAAAAGTGAGATTCAAAGAGGGAAAGTGACTGGTTAAGATTTCACTGCAAGTGCGTGAACCGGGATTTCTAAGTCTTTTTGTCTGTACCACCTCTGTCTCTCTGTCTCCCCTCCCTCCCTCCTTTCCTCACTCTCCTCCCTCTCCCTCCCTTTCTCACCTTTAATGTGTGAGTTGAGTATCAGTGATCTAAAATATGCCATTTTGTCCAACCTCAGGTCGTATCTTCTGGCAAGGCGGCAACAGCTTGAATGGAAAGCTTCATGCAGAGTCACGCAGACATTGATGGACCACCTCCCCACCCCTCCCACTCTCCATCTCTGTCCAGCCATCTATCACCACAGGGTCAGGACTAGGGGGAAGTGAGTGATGCATTTGTCTCAAGTGCAATTTTGAGGGAACACTAAAGAATTCAGTAGTCAAGGCAAACAATATTTCAAAGAAATCTTTCTTAAAAGTCAAATTAAATGCAAAAACATCAAAACTTCCATCAACCAAGCTCCAGCCAAATTCAGTGCAGTCCAAGGAGAGACTAGCAAGTGCTAAGCAGTGACTTTGCTGGATATCACTGCCAAGAGCTAGCAGACTTTTTGGGATGGAGGACTCAACTCTGTGACCTCCTGGTTTTCCTCAGATTCCAGCCCAGTCCCCCAGTTCACAGGGAACCAGGAACAGGTAACTCAGAGGGTGAAAAGGCCTGGATTCCTTCCTCTCCTCTGCTCTCCCAGGGGACCTACAAATGGAGAAGTATCAGAGAGGTCACTTCTGGGCCTGATTGCAGAGTAACTGTCTTGGCTGTTATCTCCCCAACCCAACGGACCAGACCTTCAGCTTATCAAGCTAACTGGGGGGATTGGCCAATTCCAGGGCCCCCAAACCCTGGTCTCTGGGTTTCAAACTTAAGACCTCTTAGTGGAGGAGGGGATAGAAGACTAGACCTCCTCCCCATTGCTCTCCCGCCTCCTGGTGCCCAGGCCAGGGGCATCATTTCACTCAGCGGTTGGGTTGTCCAATAAAGTAAACTACTCTCATGAACCAGCACCACGACAAGCTTTGCATGCATTGTTTCATTTCAACGTCCATGTTTCACAGATGACGAAGCAACATCTCAGAGCACTTAAACAGGTGCCCAAGATCACACAGCAAGTCAGAGACAGTTCTAAACCAGAGTCAGGCTCCTTATGCACTCACGACTGCCTTCCCTCTACCTCCTCTCACTCACCTCCCTTCTCCACAGCCTGCTCCTCCTCTGCATTGACCCAGTTTTCTTTGCATATGAACCTTGGGAAAAGTCATTCCAATGACTTGCTCAGTCGCCATAGTGATGCCTATCTAATTTAAAACTGGAAATAACATTTTTAAAGGTCTACCATGGACCACATATTATGCCTCATTAAGGCTTTTACATCCATTATCCTACTTAATTAGTCACTAAAATCATCCTACAATCTGGTCTTGCCATCTCTAGCCTGTGTATCTACTACAAAAGCTCAGAGAGGTTGAATGACTTGCCCAAGTCCACACAACTCATAAGAAGTGGCATGTTGACCCTGCTCTGTCTGACTCCCATGTCCTCGCTATTTTTGACACACCCAAATGTGTTACCTCCAGACACTCTAGCCAATGGTGCCAACATTTTCAACATCCGTCAAGTTCCAAGTCTCTGGCTCACTGTTTGCATTTATGTTCACAGGGTTTTCACACTCTGCCTCCCGAGAGTCTGTCCACCCCCACAGTGTGCAGAGGGCGTGTCTTGCCATCTTGAGAGGCAGTGTTGTGTGATGTATAATGAAATCACAGGTCCCAGAGTCAGCCCTCTGTGTCTCAGTTTTCTCATCCGTAACCTGAGGCTAATGCCACAACCTACCTCTAATGAGATCAGCTTCAGTACAGCTCTCAGAACTGACCCTGTCAGATGGTGTTGGGAGCAGCCCTTGTCAGGAAAGCAGGGCTACAACTGTGACCCTAATCGACATACAAGCTCTGAGAATAGATTTGGCTCTGCACTTCATACGGTGTGAGGAGCTCCACAGGTTTCATTGTAAACACACCATCTTCCTTTTACAGAGCTTAGTTAATATCTTCTTGGACAGGAAAGACACACACAGAAACCTGTATTTTGAAATGTAAAGCCAGTGCCCTTATGTCATTATTTTCATTTTTCACAACATTTTTTGTGGATGTATAACACGCATTTTGTCAAGTATGGTACACTGCTCAGGGAAGTTTTACAGAGTGAATGCTTCCACATAACTGTGCCCACAACAAGATACAGAACGTTCCCGGGAACCCAGACGTCTCCTTCATGCCCCTTCTTGACATTAATCCCCCGAAGGGCATCTCCATGGACTGGAAGTCACACTTCTGTCACAACACACGCCCCCAACAGAAGAGATTTGTGAGAGACAACACAAAATCCACCTACTGCTTAGCACAGAGCCTGGCACCCAGTAAATGCTTAATAACTGGGAAGATTTTGTTACTCTTTTTATTAATATAGGAATAGAGGGAAGTAATGCCTTCCCACACCAGGATTCAAAGTCCGTGAGGGCAAGGAGTGAAAATTCTACTTCAGCTGCATCCTCCACAGTACCCGGCACAGGGCTGAATCCATAACAGTGTTTCAGAATTCCAGCATCTTTGAAATCCACAGACTATTGTGGTACAATTACAATATTACAATGGACCTGCTTGATTTCCATCTCTTTATCAATTTACTGCACAAACTTAAGCAAGTAGATTCTCCTATCTGGGCCATACTCAAAAAATGAAAGGTCTTGATTGGCATCTCTCCATGACCTTGATCCCATCGGTAATTCTCTGGATTTCAGGGGTCCTGGAGGAAAGGGGCTTCAGGACACTGACCCCTTACTTTCTGCTTGCCTCCCAGGTGGAGAGTGGAGAGAGGATTCAGAATGCCTTCCTTCCTCATCTCTGATTGGGACACCCTCACCTCAGCTAGGTTGGAGTCCTATGCCCCAAGATGAACCCAAGGTTAAGGGAGTCCATCCTGCCCGCCCCTCACCCCCCACTGTGCTCCATCCCCATAGGATCATGTCCTGGAGGGGACAGCAGCCAACGCCTCCAGCCAGAGAGTCACAATTGTGAAAGCAACATGCTCTGGAGCAGTTAGCAAAATCAAAGCCTTGCTTGCATCTGGGTATTCAGTCTTGGGCAAATCTTTTAACAGGTCACCCCTTCTCTGAGCCTGGCTCTGTATGATGGGATAATAATTATTGATCACACAAGGTCATCTCTGTAAGATGCCTGCCACAGTAGGGGGAAATTTGTAGGTGTACAATGTGGTAACAATTTGTAGCTATTGCTGTGTTTATATTATAAACAACTGTGTATTCCCCAACAGTAATTTATTTGAGAGGTGCTAGGGCACTAGTAGGGAAGAGAAGAATTCACAATAAAATGTCTGTTGTAAAGACAGCTACCTCAGCGTGTAACTGGAAGTTCATTCCCCTGGGAAATGGTACCCATGACATGCCTTAGAATTATTCCACCCGAGGGACTGGGGTGCTCAGATATCCACTCCTGAGAGTTGTCGGCTGTGGCTGGGACATGTTAATTTCTTAGCACGTTAAGGTAACCACAGTCTGTAGGAGAGAGAGGCCAGGACATTGAGGGTCCACCGTGAAAGATTCAAGAGAGGTGGATGGGGTCCTGGCAGAACCTGTACATAGGCACCCGGTAAGTTGGTGTTGTATGAAAAGAGCTAGCTGAGCCCCTTCCTCTGTCTCCAGGACAGCCCCACCGACCCGATCCCATGTTTCGTGCTCCGTGAGAGTGATAACTTCTGGTCCCTTTCATGACAGACAGTGGGGTAGGGAGTCATTGTAGCATAGAAAGTTCATGAGTAGGGCTAAGCCGAGTGGATCAATGATCAGAGGAAAAATAAATCAATTTCAGGAAAGCAATTTTACTGCTGAGGGTGAAGGTAGGGGAGGCAGGCAGGGGAATGGAGGCAGTGTCTTAGGAGGGGGCAGCTCTGAAGTCTTGACTGGGTCCCACTCAGTGGGAACAGACAAAGGGGAGGACCACGTCGCACTGAGATAGTCTCCAGTGACCTCCTGTGAAGGCAGAACCAGAAGCGGCCTTCAGCCTCTTGTTTCTCCTGACTCAGCCCCAGGAGTCTTCACTCCCCACCCCACCCCGCACTTCAGTGGAGATGAAGTCTGTAGATTCAGGAGGCGTCTCCCTTGAAGGGTTCAGCTCTTCCTCGTAACTCCTCTAGGAGCCCATCCCACCTACCCAGGCCTTTTCAGATTTCATTCCCACTCCCACCTCACCTTGGGTGTACATGGATACACAGTTGCCACCAGAGGCCGAAGGCTCGCCGCGAGCCCACAGCCAAAAATTCCAGGCACTGCCATCCAACCAGTAAAAGCTCCTGCACCTACCCTAGAGGATAGAGGAGGGAGAAGGTGGGTTGGAGCTTGAAGCAAAAGGAAGACAGGTAGGAGAGCTGGCACTTTTCCTGTCTAGTCCTCCTGCTGTCTGCCAGGTATGTTCCTTGACTATTGGACCATGACAGACACTGTTCTGGTCAACTGAAATGTTGATCCACAGTGATCATCACCATCACATTCTATGCATCCCTGTGATGCATTCATCCTTCTGGCCCTAACAAGAGATGGGACAGGAGTTTCAACCCCAACCTAGAAATGAGGAACCAGGCTCACATTCCTGCCCAAGTCATAGAAACAGTCAGAGGCTGAGCAGAACTTGAACCCAAACCTCCTCGTTCTAAATCCTTGCCTCTTCCCGATACTTAGGCAGCCCCTTTGATGTCTTGCCCAGGTGTCCGTTTATCCCCAGTTCTTCAGGGGATCATAGAGCAGAAGCATAAAGAAATCTGCAATACGTTGTGCGCTGACTTGGGTCAGGAGGGGCTCCCTTAGAGCTGGGACGGTCTTACCGAGCCTCTGGCTGCACCTCCAATCCAGATTTGACCCTGGTTGACACTTCTGGCTAATCGCTGGATCCGGTAGTTAGAGGTGAAGCTATGGATGGAGACGAGGAAGCCCCGGTAGTGATTCCTTCAAGTAAACTGCAAGCCAGGACAAAAGAAGAAAATGAAGCGCCCCTCCCACAGGAATTCACAGAACCTTAGCCCTGGGTCTCGAAGTCTCCACAATTCACTCACCCACTCCCCACCCCAACCCCACAGCCATTTGAAGACTGGAGATCAAAACATAACTTCTGTTTCCACATGATCCTCAACTCTTATCCCCCTTACCCACCTCTAACACCTCTGAGGGCCTCAGCCCATGCTGACACCCCCAGGGTCCTCAGTGAGGAAAATAACCAGTGACACAAAGGCCAGAGACATCCCCTCCATACCCTCCTCCCCACCCCAGGCCTCAGACACAGCTACAGGCCACTCACGTGAGCTTGATTATATTCCATGGCTGTCGGCACCAGGGTAAGGCGGCAGGTTTTGCATCCAGGGATGCCCTCCAGTGTGATTGTATCCTCTTCCTTAGGGCACTGAAAGTCTTTGTGCACCTCTTCTAGGGCTGAGTCAGACTTGACAAGCCCCTCTTCCTCAGGGGCATCTTCACTTCCAGAGTCCCCCTCCTCCTCTCCCTCCAGCAGCATGAGTCCCTCCGTAGGAGCCTCCATTGCCCCACGTTCTGGCATATCCCTATCCTGAGGCAGGGTGTCATCTCCCAAGGTGCTCTCAAAGTTGGATGTTTCAGTCCCTGACAGAGAGAAAGGCTAAATGCTCCTCCTTCACATCTCTCTCCCTCCTCCACAGAACCATGGACAGTTCCCACCTTGCCCTAGGCATCTGAGGGCTCAGCCTTGGAAAGAGAGGAACTTGAAATAAGGCTCCCTGAGGAGAACCCAGCCTCCCACATGAGGTCATGGTGTTAAGAGCAAGGTCTTAGCGTCAAGGGGTTGTAGGTTTGCGTACCGATTCCATGATCTACTAGCTTTACTTTACTTGTGATATGGGTGTACAAATGGGCAAGCTCCCAAGGGGAGCTCATGGGGATGATATGAGTATTAAACGAGATGATGCATAGAAAATGTTTAGCACAGTGGACTCAGTGAGCTCAAAGTAAAAGGAAGTCATTATTCTGATCATCGTTAACATTATGAAGAGAGGACAAAACCGAGAATATCATAGTATAACCAAGACTGCAGATATACAGATGCCCTGAAGAGTCCCTTTAACTCCAGGCTCTAGAGACCCTGCTCCTCTAAAGGCAGAGATCCTGAAATAGGGGATAGCCAGAGAAGGAGGTGTCTTTGTGACTCTCACCTTATGTAATGTATAAAGGAGCAAAGGAGAGAAAGAAAGACTGAAAACCAAAGAGACTTACTTAGATGAAGGGCTGAAACTGCCCCAAATAGAAGAGCCAGAAGTAGGGGGAGTTTCATCTTGACTTTGTCCTGAAATGGAGAACACGGTTTGTCATAAACACACACACATCACAGCCACACCATTAGGGGACCTTGGAGTTAGCTGGAGAAAGAGTAGGCATGAGTAGAAGTCAAGATGGACCAGAAAAGCTAATGCTGAGCCCAGCCCCTGAGGCTCCAGGATGCTAGAATAGAATGAAGCAGACCATGAGGGACAGCAAGGTTGGCTTTGCTGTGGACCTGAGTGTGAATAAGGGAATTATTACTTTTACTTTTTGTACTTAATGGGCCTTCACAGTCTATGAAAAAAAGAGGATCCAGAAACAATGATTATTGGCCTTCCTAGGAGTATACAGCACTTAGAAAGTGGGTTCCCCCCTCAAAGCTCAAGAAGCCACATGTGCATCGCTGCCTTCCCCAGACAAGGAGAGCTTTGGCATACCTCAGATGGAATGTGAAAGGTAGAGGATGAGAATTCCTGTCCCTGCTGACACCCATGCAACCTGACAGCTGCACACAGTGCCAGCCAGCCCTCCAGAACCTCCCAGTTCAGGCCAGACGTGTCCCAAGAGATTGAACATTTACTTGGAACCAGTTCCATTACACCAGAAAGCACTTACTTACCAAGAAGTGTTCCTGGGTCCTGAGGAGTTCCCAATGTCAGACCTTCCGATGCTCCCTCCAACAGTGATAGTTTATATAGTGGCCTTGGAGGAAGTTCCCCAGAGGAAGAAAGGTTTGCCACAGCATGAGGGATGTGAGAGGACTGATAAGAACCCTGGATTTCTTCACTTCCCTGGGGAGCCCACTCATTGCCTTCCAGCTTCTCTCCTGTCAGCCTTTTCAGGAAACTGGAGGCCATTCTGAGATCACTCGGAGCCAGTGGTTCCTATCCTGTACTGCATTGCAGAATCTCCTTGGAAGCTTGTCCAAAATGCACAGCTCTCCTGCTTTACCGGTGGGAATGTGAACTGCCACAGACATTTTGGAAGTGAATCTGCCAATATTTATTAAAACTAAAAGTATCATTTGATCAATCTCAGTCTTTGGAGACCTTTGGAGACTCTCCTTTGGAAAGAAAAGCACCTATAAGTAAGAACACTTTTACAAAGTTGTGTATTGCTTTACACTTCATAGAAATGAAAGTTTTCACGGCAACAAGCAGCTGACTCCCAGCTAGATGGATAGGAAGTGAATAGAAAGGAAGGAAACAGGGGCATTCCAGGTGGAAGGAGCAACATGAGCAAAAGAATGGAGGTGGGGCGACCTTGGCACATGCAGAGGACAGTGTCCTCTCCTTCATAACTGATGCTAACAGTGTACACATTGGAAAGGACTAGGAAAAACAGGGAAGAATACCTCCACTCTTAAGCCAAGGAATGAAAATATCCTTCCTCTGTATCCACTGACTTAAGGAGATCGAAGCAGAAGTCAAGGGACTGACTCAACAAGAAACCAGACAGAAGCTTTGAGCTGGCTCCTGCTCACTCCCGTCCCTAAGCCCTGCCTGCAGGGCCACTTTGCATGTTGGATGGAGCTGCTGCAGTTAATGACAAGATGGAGCTGATTCTTGGAGGCCAGTTGGCCGCTCAGGCACCTCTACCCCAAGGAAAGTCTCCTGTATGTCAGACAATCCACAATCTGAAAGCCACAGCTTAGTGACCCTGGAAATTCCATTTCATGAAGATCCAGTGGAGGTATGGAGCAATGGCTGAGGGTGTGTGTTCTGGAGTCTGACAGTCCAGGTTTGAATCTAGGATCTATCACTTACTAGCTGTGTGACCCTGAACAAGTTCCTTCACCTCTCTGTACTTCATACCATCGTTTATAAAGTGGGGATAACAGTACCTACCTCACTAGGTAGTCAGTGTGTAGTGGACATACTGTGAGCTGCCTGACTCCGTTACCACCTTCCTGAGGTTTCTGGAACTCCTCCTCCTATGGATCTTGGTGGGGAGCGGGCCTCTCATTATTGAAGATGAAAGAGCCAAATAGGTTCCCAGCCTCCTTTACAGCTAAGGTATATGGCTCGACTCTGTTGAACAGAAGCATGCATTCAAGCCTTTGAATCTGGACCTAATGACCAGAAAGTGGGGGCCACGAAGACCTCTCTCTGGTTGTGGCAGTGGCAATATCACATTCCTGGCACTGCAGTGGCCATAGTGTTAGAAGATGGATCCAGAGTCCCTGTGGTCCCAGCCACAGGGTCTGAATTATAACAGTGGCAGGGGGGGTCCTCCCCAGACCTGTCCTGTGTCCTGGTTTTGGCCCCAAGTCTTCTTCTGTAGCCCTCCTGCACTTTTATTAGCTACCTCACTTCCTTTGAACAAACTCATTTTTCTACTCAGATCAACCAGGGAGAGTTTCTTTTGCCTGCCACTAACGTCCCTGTGCGATGCAGGAACTGACATTTAGTTATTGCTCAACAAATGACAGCTACTCATCTTAATAGGCAGAAGTGATCAGGGTCTTCGGGGCTGACCCACATTAATCAAACTCTCAAGAGACCAATGTCTATATCTGGTCCCAATAATTTAATTTAAGTTGACCTATGCCAACAAGGGGCCCACTTGCCTGGGCCCTCTGATCAGTGCATTCTCTCCTTGTATCATAAGCTACAGTGTGTTCAGTAGACCTAGATTTTTTTATTGAGGTTATGATAGTTTACAACCTTGTGAAACTTCAGTTGTACATTATTATTTGTCAGCCATCTTATAGGTGCACCACTTCACCCTTTGTGCCCACCCATCACCCCTCTTTCCGCTGGTAACCACTAATCTGTTCTCTTTGTCCATGTGTTTGTTTATCTTCCATGTATGCGTAGAGTCATACAGAGTTTGTCTTTCTCTATCTGGCTTATTTCACTTAACATAATACCCTCAAGGACCATCCATGTTGTTGTGAATGGGACTATTTTATCCTTTTTCATGGCTGAGTAGTATCGAATTGTATATATATATCATATCTTCTTTATCCAGTCATCAGTCAGTGGGCACTTATGTTGCTTCCACATCTTGGCTATTGTGAATAATGCTGCGATGAACATAGGGGTGCATTCATCTCTTTGAATTGCTGATTTCAAGTTCTTTGCATAGATACCCAGTAGTAGGATGGCTGGGTCATATGGTATTCCTATTTTTAATTTTTTGAGAAATCTCCATAGTGTTTTCCATAGTGGCTGCACTGATTTGCATTCCCACCAGCAGTGTATGAGGATTCCTTTTTCTTCACAACCTCTCCACCATTTATTTTTTGTTTTGGTTATTTTAGCCATTCTAATGGGTATAAGGTGATATCTTAGTGTGGTTTTGATTTGTATTTCCCTGATCAGTGATGATGAGCATCTTTTCATGTGCCTAGTAGTCATCTGTATATCTTCTTTGGAAAAATGTCTGTTCATATCCCATGCCCATTTTTTGATCAGGTTATTTGATTTTTTTGTTGTTGAGTTGCGTGAGTTCTTTATATATTATGGAGATTAACCCTTTGTCGGATATATGACTTGAAAATATTTTTTTCCAGTTGGTGGATTGTGTTTTTGTTTCAATCCTGCTTTCCCTTGCCTTGTAGAACCTGTTTAGTGTGATGAAGTTCCAATTGTTTATCCTTTCTATTGTTTCCCTTGTCTGAGAAGACACGGTGTCCAAAAAGATCTTTTTAAGACTGATGTCAAAGAGTATACTGCATGTATTTTCTTCTAGTATCCTTATGGTTTCAGGTCTTACCTTTAGGTCTTTGATCCATTTGGAGTTTATTTTAGTGAATGGCGTAAAAGAATGGTCCATTTTCATTCTTTTACATGTGGCTGTTCAGTTTTCCCTACAGCATTTGTTGAAGAGCCTTTCTTTTCTCCGTTGTATGCCCTCAGCTCCTTTGTCGAAGATTAACTGTCCATAGATGTGTGGTTTTATTTCTGGACTTTCAATTCTGTTCCATTGATCTGTGTGCCTGTTTTTGTACTAGGACCATGCTTTTTTGATTACTATAGCTTTGTAGTACATTTTGAAGTGAGGGATTGTGACGCCTCCAGCTTTGTTCTTTTTTCTCAGGATTGCTTTAGCAATTCGGGGTCTTTTGTTGCCCCATATGAATTTTAGGATTCTTTGTTCTATTTCTGTGAAGAATATCCTTGGGATTGCATTGAGTCTGTAGATTGCTTTGGGTAGTATAGACATTTTAACTATGTTTATTCTTCCAATCCATGTGCATCGAATGCCTTACCATCTCTTTATGTCTTCATCAATTTCGTTAAGGAAAGTCTTGTAGTTTTCACTGTATAGTTCTTTCTCTTCCTTGGTTAAATTTATTCTGAGATATTTTATTCTTTTCGTTGCAATTGTTCATGGGACTGTGTTCTTGAGTTCTCTTTCTGTTAGTTTATCTTAGAGTATAGAAATGCTATTGATTTATGTAAGTTGATTTTGTACCCTGCAACCTTGCTGTGATCGTTAATTACTTCTAGTAGCTTTCCAATGGATTTCTTAAGGTTTTCTATATATAAGATCATGTCATCTGCAAACAGAGAGAGTTTCACTTCTTCCTTGCCCATTTGGATTCCTTTTATTTCTTTTTCCTGCCTAATTGCTCTGGCCAAAACCTCCAGGACTATGTTGATTAAGAGTTGTGAGAGTTGGCACCCTTTTCTTGTTCGTGTTCTCAGAGGGGTGCTTTCATTTTTCCCCATTGAGTATGATTTTGGCTGTGCGTTTATCCTTTGTGTTCCTTATTATGTTGAGGTACTTTCCCTCTTATCCATTTTATTGAGAGATTTTATCATAAATGGCTGTTGGATCTTGTCAAATGCTTTCTCTGGTTCTGTTGAGATGATCACGTAGTTCTTGTTCCTGATTTTGCTAATGTGGTGTATCACGTTGATTGACTTGCGGATGATGAACCATCCCTGTGTCCCTGGTATAAATCCCACTTGTTCATGGTGTATGATCTTTGTAGCGTATTGCTGTATTTGGTTTGCCAATATTTTGTTGTGGATTTTCGCGTCTATTTTCATCAGTGATATTGGCCTGTCATTTTCCTTCTTTGTATTGTCCTTGTCTGGTTTTGGGATCAGGATGATGTTGGCCTGGTAGAATGGGTTAGAAAGTGCTCCATCTTCCACAATTTTCTGGAATAGTTTGAGAAGGATAGGTATTAAATCTTCTTTGAATGTTTGGTAGAATTCTGCAGAGAAGCCACCTGGTCGTGGACTTTTATTTTGAGGGAGGTTTTTGATTACTGTTTCAATCTCTTTACATGTGATTGGTCTATTCAGATTCTCTTTCTTCCTCATTTAGTTTTGGGAGGTTGTAAGAGTCTACGAATTTATCCATTTCTTCTAGGTTGTCCAATTTGTTGGCATATAGTTTTTCATAGTATTCTCTTACAATCTTTTGTATTTCTGTGGTATCCATTTCTCCTCTTTCATTTCTGATTTTATTTATTTGAGTCTTCTTTTTTTCTTAGTGAGCCTGGCTAAAGGTTTTTCACTTTGTTTATTTTCTCAAAGAACCCGCTCTTCGTTTCATTGATCCTTTCTACTGTCTTTTTTGTTTCAATTTCATTTATTTCTGCTCTAATTTTTATTATTTCCCTCCTTCTACTGACTTTGGGCTTTGTTTGTTCTGTTTCTAATTCTGTTATGTGCAGTTTGAGATTGCTTATTTGAGACTTTTCTTGTTTATTGATGTGAGCCTGTATTGCAATGAATTTCCCTCTTAGGACGACTTTTGCTGCATCCCAAATGAGATGGTATGATGTGTTTTTATTTTCATTTGTCTCCAGATAATTGATTTCTTCTTATTTCTTCAATGATCCATTGGTCATTCAGTATTGTGTTGTTTAATCTCCACATCTTTGCCCCTTGCCCAGCTTTATTCTTGTAATTGAATTCTAGTTTCATAGCATTATGGTCAGAAAAGATGCTTGATATCATTTCAACCCTCTTGAATTTGTTGAGGCCTGCTTTGTTTCCCAACATGTGGTCTATCTTTGAGAATGTTCCATGCACACTTGAGAAGAATGTGTAACCTGCTGTTTTTGGATGGAATGTTCTATATATATCTATCAAGTCCATCTGGTCTAGTTTTTCATTTATTTCTACAATTTCCTTCTTGACTTTCTGACTGATGATCTATCCATTGGTGTTAGTGGGGTGTTGAGGTCCCCTACTATTATTGTATTGTTGTTGATATCTCCTTTTAGTTTTGGTAATAGTTGCTTTATGTACTTTGGTGTTCCTGTTTTGGGTGCATATATATTTACAAGTGTTATGTCTTCTTGATGGAGTGTCCCTTTTATCATTATGAACTGCCCCTCTTTGTCTCTCTTTACCTGTTTTGTCTTAAAGTCTATTTTGCCTGATATAAGTGTGGTGACACCTGCTTTCTTATGTTCACTATTAGCTTGGAGTATCATCTTCCATCTCTTCACTCTGAGTCTGTGTCTGTCTTTGGGGCTGAGGCGTGTTTCCTGAAGGCAGGCTATTGTTTGGTCTTGTTCTTTAACCCATCCTGCCACTCTGTGTCTTTGATTGGAGAATTCAATCCACTTACATTTAGAGAGATTATTTAAATATAGGGGCCTAATACTGCCATTTTATCACTCATTTTCCAGTTCTTCTGTGTTTCCTTTGTTTCTCGTCCCATGAATTTTCGACTACCAATTCATTAGGTAGTTTTCCATGTTGGGCTTCTTCTTATTTGTAATTTGTGTCTCTGTTATAATCATTAGCTTAGTGGTTTCCATGTGGTTTGTATAAAACATCTCATAGATGAGATAGTCCATTTTCTCATAGCCTCTTATTTCCTTAGACTAAGCCAGTTCCATCCCTTTCCTTTTCTCCTTCTAAGTTGTTATTGTCACATGTTTTTTCCTTCTTGTGTTGTGAGCTTGTGGTCAAAATGACCAGATTACATTTATTCTTGGTGTTTTCCTCCCCTTTATCTTTAATGTTATGCTTAAGCATTTGCTAGCCTGTTCTGATGGAGAGCTGTGATTTTCTGATTTTGCCTTTCTACTTATATCCTTTGCTCAGGGTTTGGTAACTCCCTTCCTCTTTTTTTTTTTTTCAAGTATGAGGGCCTTCCTGAGAATTTCTTATAGAGGGCATCTTGTGGCAACAAACTCCCTTAAATTTTGTTTACCTTGGAAAGTTCTTATTTCTCCATCATATTTGAAGGATATTTTCACTGGAGAGAGTATTCTTGTCTGCAAGTTTTTGTCTTTCAGAATTTTGAATATATCATTCGACTCTCTCCCAGCCTGTGAGATATCTGCTGAGAAATCTGCTGACAGCCTGACAGGGGTTCCTTTGTAGGTTATTTTCTTCTTTGCTGCCCTTAATATTTTCTCTTTGTCGTTGACTTTTGCAAGCTTCAGTGCTATCTGCCCTTGGGTTGCGCTTTTGACATTGATAAAGTTTAGCAATCTATTGGCTTCTGTCACATGGAATTCCAGCTCCTTCCCCAGATTTGGGAAGTTCTCAGCTATTATTTCTTTGAACACGCTTTCTGCTCCATTCTTCTTCTCTTCTCCCTCTGGGATGCTTATAATCCTTATGTTGCATTTTCTATTTGAGTCAGATATTTCTTGGAGAATTTCTTCATTTCTTTTTAGTCTTAGTTCTCTGTCCTCCTCTATCTGAAGGACTTCTATATTCCTATCCTCCAAACTCCTAACTCAGTCCTCCATGTTATCAGCTCTACTGTTCAGGGAGTCTAGATTCTTCTTAATCTCCTCTATTGTGTTTTTCATCTCCAACATTTCTGATTATTTCTTCTTTATAGTATCAAGCTCTTTTGTGATGTAGCTCCTGATCTCATTGAGTTCTGTATCTGTATTCTCTTTCAACTCATTCAGGTTTTATTTTTTTTGTGGAAGATTAGCCCTGAGCTAACATCTGCCACAAATCCTCCTCTTCTTGCTGATGAAGAGTGACCCTCAGCTAACATCCATGCCCATCTTTCTCTACTTTGTATGTGGGAGGCCCACCACAGCATGGCTTGTCAAGCGGTGTGTAGGTCCTCACGTTGGCTCTGAACCAGCAAACCCCAGGCTGCTGAAGCAGAATGTGCAAACTTAACCACTGCACCTCTGAGTCGGCCCCTCATTGAGCTTTTTAACGATAGCTATTTTGGATTCTTTCACATTTAGGTTACAGATTTCTGTGTCTTTGGGATTGTTTTCTTGGTACTTGTCATTTTCCTTCTGTTCTGGAGATCTAATATATTTTTTCATACTGCTTTATGGTGTGGATTTGTGCCTGTGCATATAGAGTTTGGTTGCTGCATTCACTTGCTGCCACTCAGGGAAGGGGCATCAGCCATGTAATCTGCACTGACCAGGCTCCCTGTCAGCTGTTCCTGACCGAGCCTGGGCCACTCATTTGGATTGCAGTGGCCCCATGGGGTCTCCTGTAAACTGGGGAAACAATCACACGGGGGCTATGGGTTGCTGCTGTCTGGTCCCACAGACCCGCTTAGACATGCTCCCTCCTTAGGGACTGCAGTGGTGTTATGGGCTTTCATGGTAGGTGGGAGCTGGTTCGCTCCGACTTGCAGCCCTGCTGCTGTCTGGTCCTGCTGGATCTCACTTGCCCACTCTGCGCCACAGGAGAGCAAAGGGTGTTTAATGCAGCTGATGAGTAGTTCACCCTGCCATGCCACTTCTGCTCCTAGGTCGCCCAGCCTTTGTGCTTGGTGAGTGGGGCCTCTCCACTAGGGTCTAGGAGAGACTCTCCCTGGGGCCACCATGGGACTGTGGATTTTCCCCCTGGACTGAACAGCAATCACGCTGGGGCTCCAGATTGCCACCGCCCACCCATGCAGTCCCACTGGATCTCACCTGCCCCCTCTAGGCCACAGCAGAGCTATGGGTGTTTAAAGTAGACCTAGATTTTTAATTGGAACAATAAGCTGGAGGTATTGGAGTTCAGTGACTTTGAGCAAGGAGGCCTGACACCCATCATTTCTACTCCAGCCTCAGACCTGCCCACTTCCCCCAAGAAGTGTTAGGTGAATACTGCAAGATCCCAAGTCTTAGCATTCCCCTCTTCTGGCCCCAAAGTTACTATAGCACCTGGATGTCCCTAATCAGACTTGGTTGCCCATTTCCATATCAGCATTCCCATGGAGGATCCCAAGAGACCATGCCTGCATTTGATCTTTCCTAATCTCATTCTCAGGGACTCATTCCAACTTTGAGTTCATGGGGGAGCTTGCTGTAGCCCTGCTGCAGCCTGTCCAGGGGTAGACTTGGCACTGAGGGCTCTCCCATGGCACAAGGTGGGCTGCTGCACAACATGTACAACGTGTGTGTACAGAGCACTGGGTAGAGGTCACCTTGATTATGGTGGCCAATACCAAGGAGCTCAAGTTTACATCCTTCCCATGACCAACACACAGCAGCTTGAAGATAGAAAGCTCTACAGCTCCAGATACTAATATCAAACTGTTTAGCCCTCATGCTAACCTGCATCCTTCCCCACACCCTGCCCCAGGGTTTATCAACCTGGAAGTGATGAGTGAGTTCAAGGGGCCACGGATTCTCCAATCCTATGATTGGACAACATATGATGTGATGTTCCTAGGGTGAGGGTCCAAACCTTCCATGACATTCTTTTATGGGCTCACAAAAGGAAAAGGACCTCTACATTTACTGAATGATTTGTTCTCAAATCTCATCTCAAATTTGTTCATTGCCAGGAATGACCTCTAACCTTCTTCACCAAACAAGTCCTACTTGGCCCTTGAGATAGTCAGAATTCTGAGATGTCCTCCAAGATCCTTCCCTACCCCCATGTACCCATGCTGCACAATCCCTGCAACTGTAAATATGATGTATTTTTACTCCTGTGGTTGTGTTATCTTATATGGTACAGTCCAATTTAGGAAAGGGAGATTATCTAGGGTGAGTCTGGCCTAATCAGGGGAGCGCTTCAAAGGGACTGAGCTCTTCCTGAGTCAGAGATTCCACACGTGAGGGAGATTCAACTTGAGGGAGATTCTCCACTGATGGCTTTGAGAATGGAGGGGGCCATGTGGCAAGGAATGTGGGCAGCCTCTTGGACCTGAAAGCACCCCCCATCTGACAGCCAGCAGGGAAACAGACACCCCAGTACTACAAGTACAAGGAGCAGAGTTCTGCTACAACTAGGTGAGCTTGAGAAAAGACCCTGAACTCTAGACGAGACCGCAGCCCAGCCAACACCTTCATTTTAGCCTTGTGAGATCCTGAGCAGAAAATCCAGCCATGCTGTGCTCACTTCTGACCTATACAACTGTGAGTTAATAAAGGTATGTCGTTTAAAGTCACTAAATTTGTGTCAACTTGTCATGCAGCATAGAAGAGTAATATAGCCCTCAAGGCCCATTTTCCTCCCAGGATGAAATTGATATTTGGTGCAGTTGGAGGGAGGGCAGGGCTGATTGACACAAAGGAGTGTCCCAAAGGAATGGATTTGAGGACTTCCTGGAAAAGATCCCAGGGATAGTAGATCAGGCAGCACAGACAGAGAAAAAGAGAAGTTCTGTTCAAGGCAGATGTCCCACCACCCTTCCTTTCAGACCATACCAGTCTGGGAAGTCACTTCTAGTTCCAAGTTCTGCCCTCAGAGACGTAATGGACTTCAGCGACCAGACCTTCAGGGCTGATCAACTGGCTGCTGACTGGGCTTGGCCAATACCCCTGTGGGGCAGATAAGAGGTGGTGAAAGGGCTGAGATCATCCAGGGGTGAGCAGCCCAGGAGATAGAGACCTGGACCGTTGCTCTGTGAAATCACCCTCAACAACAGTTCCTCAGACCCTTCCCCATTTTGATGCTCCAACAATTGACATAGACCAACAATACTGGCGCTGGAAGGGCCCTTAGAGATGATCCAGTCCAGTCTCCATGTCTCAGATGTGTAAAGTGCCCTGAACTGGACTCAGATGTCCTGAATCCCAGTTAAGTATTCTTCCCGAACCCTCTGTGAGATTACCCTCCTTCCCCTCCAGGCGCCTCCTTTCCCTCCAGGCACATCCTTCCCCTCCAGGCACCTCCTCTCCCAGAGACTTCATACACACAAGGCTGGAAGGAATACTTCTTTGCAGTCAGTGCCTCCCCTTGCACCACCTTCCTCCATCAATATATTCCCAGTCCATCTACTTGTTTGACCTCTGCTGCCATCTCCCTAGCCCAAGCCGCCATGTTTGATAACACACATCAGAGCCCATCATCCCCATAGTTCCCATACTTCAATGTCTTCCCTCTGCACTAGCAATTAATCCAAACTCATTACCACTGCCTGCAAGGCTCTTTGTGCCTGGCTCTTGTCTGCTTGTCCAACCTCACTGGTATAAGTGACCCTAATCATACTGGTTTCAGCTTCATTGGCCAAGCTAGAGTTTTTGTACTAGCTCCTTCTCATCTGTCAGGTCTCAGCTCAAAGGTTGCCTCTTCAGACAACCCTTCTTTGAGAACTTTCTACATAAAGAAGCCCACTCATCCCACTCTCATGTCTAGTTACTTTGTCCCACATCTTCCCATTTATTTCCTTCAGAGCATTTACCACAATGATATCATCTTTCTTATTTATTAGTTTCTTGTTTATTGTCTGTCTCCTCAGTAGGAAGAAAGATCCATGAGAACAGAGACCTCGTCTTTTTTGTTCACTGCCTAGGACTCTACCCAGATCATTGGGTAGAGTTTTTAATTATATGTTGAAATAATTAATCAACTGATTAATCAACTTCAGCTTTACCCTCTGGAGAAAGTCCAGCTGAGTTTAGGTCAGAGTATAAGTCCCTTAATTTTGATTCTACAGGTATTTTTCTGCATTCCACTTGCCATAGGCACAATGCTGGGCCAGGATGTGTGCTCTGGATCATTCAGTAATTTATTCATTCATTCAACAAATACTCAGAGGTAGTCTCTACTCTCAGGGAGGCTTCATGTAGCTGATAAAGCATGGCAAACAGAATGAACCTATTAGTCAGTCAGTAAGACAAGGCCCTGGATTGAGTGGAAATCTAGAAGGAGGGCACCTATATAAACAGGAAGATACAAACTTCCAGTGCTACCCGAGTCACATTAAGGGCAAGGGCAGTCAGCGAGGGCTTCCTTGAAGAGATCTTACTTGGACTGGGATCTGGAGGACTGACAGAAAGGATAAGAGAGACATAGGAGTGGTTTGAAGCACTTCCAGGGGCCAAAACATGGCCAGGATACTGCTGGAATTTAAGCCAAGATATGGATGATTTGGTGTTTCCTGGAGGTTAAGTCAAAGAATGAGGTGGCTTCTCTGCTTTGCACCAAATCCCAGCTCCTCCAGCAGTGTAGACTTGCCGGCCAGTTCCTCCAACCCCTGTTACTCCCCACACTGTAGTAATCTACTTTCTGCCCACCCCGCTGGTCCAGAGAAACTACTCTTACCACGGTCCCCACTGGCCACCCAATTGCCAAACCCAACAGACACTCTTCATTTCTTATCCTACTTGACCTCTGTCATACACAATACATCTTTACTTCCTCCTTCTTAAAGACTGTCTCCTTTCTTAGCAACTTTTCTGGTTATTTCTTCCCAGTTTGGGACTGGTAGGCTCCCCTTCTTCTTCTGGAAACTTAAATATTGGTAATCACCTCATCCCTCGGTGCCCTTTTTTCCTAACTCCGCCCAATCACCATGGACTATCTCATCTGCCCCTATGTCTCGAGCTACCAAATATATGCTGATCACTCCCAAACTCCAGCCCCAGACCTGTTCCTCACCAAGTCAGGTCCCCAGCTGAAGACTCACATATACAGCCACGCAATAAGCTTCCCTACCTGGATGTCCCACGAGCATTAAGAATTGAACATGCGTCAGACTGAACTCACCACCCACATACACACTCACGTGCACCTACACAAACCTGCTCCTCTACTGGTGGTCATTTTCTCAGGAGAAATCATCCCCTTGCACCCAGATCCCCAAGCCAGGACTCAGGGACCATCCTTGACCAGCCCTGCTCCATCACCCATGCATCCATAAGTCACAGTGCTCTCTCTTCCCCACATTGTCTACCCCCCCCAGCCCTATTTCCTCTGCCTCTCTCCTAATCAATGGTTGACCACCTTTCACCTAGATCATTTCAATGGCCCACAAATTACTTTCCATGCCTCCAGGATTACCACCTTCTCCCACCTCTGATGTGTTGTCCACCTGCTGCCAAAATGAGCTGTCTTTAACCCAGAGCTAATCACACCAACACTTTTCAATTACTTCTTCTTGCTCTTGGGCAGATACTCTCTTCATGGTCTGACCCCTATGTACCTCAGGCTTGACACTATTGATACTTTGGACTGGATACTTCTTTGTTGTATGGGTCCTCCCCTGCATTGTAGGATGTTTAGCAGCATCCCTGTCCTCTACCCACTAAATGCCAGTAGCAACTTCCTCCCGGATTCTGACTATCAAAAATGTTTCCAGACATTGCCAAATGTCCCCTCAGGGGCAAAATTCCCCCAGTTGAGAGCCCCTGCTCTACCACCTCAACTCCCCAAACACGCACACACACACACACACACACACACACACACACACACACATTGTGCTCCAATCATTTTGAACACCCTGCTATTTCCCTGACATGCCATGAGCTCTCAGGCCTGCATGCTTTTGCTCATATCATTTCATCTGCCCAGAAAGCCCTTTCTTCCATAACCACTGGGCTTACTCCTTCTCTTCATCTATGTCTCAGCCAAGGACTGCCTCTTCTATGACTCCTGCCCTGGTTCTCCCAGAGAGAAGTAGAAAAGAGTCTAATCAGGGCTTATTTCTACCCCAGTCACTGTTCCATCTCACTGCAGCTTTCTTCTGATTTCGTTTCCTTGGTGGACCAAGGCATACTCACCTGTGCATCTCTGGTACCTCCACACTCCTAGAAACACACTCGGGGCACAATTCATGTCTGCCAAATGAGTGAATAAATGACAAAAGGCAATTCTTGTTGAAGAGTGTCACAGACTGAACTGGGCAGAAGCTCCCTGAAATGACATCTTAGGCAGGAACTTTAATAACAATAACAACAGCAGCAACTAGTATTTAGGAAGCATTTTTTATGTGCTAAGTTGTCCGTATAATTTAATCTTCTAAACAACTCTATGAGGCAAGTACCATTGTCATCCGTAAATTAAAGATAAAAGGCTGAAGCTCAGAGTGGTTAAGTTACTTTCCAGGTAAACGTCAGAGGCAGGATTTCAATGGGAGCCTGCCCTCTTACCCTTCACACCTCTCACCCTGTGGTGGCAAATGACTAGCACAAAGCACTGACGGTCATTCTCTAATGTAAGCGACACACACGGCAACCCTGTAAGTTAGTGGGACAGATGACGATATGGGAAGCAGAAAGAAGGTGCTCCTTGGAATTGGAAGGACCCTGGCTCCATTCCTGGCTCTGACACTCAGGAGCTGGCCCACTTCAGCAGACACCTTATCTCCCAGTCTCCATTTGCCCATCTGTGAGTTAAGGATGACAACCTCACTCAGGCTTTGGGGAGGATGAATTGAGAAGGTGGCTGTGCAATGATCTACTAAGTGCCTGACACATGGTAGATCTTCAACAAACAATCCTGAATATTATCCCTCTTTAGGCATAGAGAACGTGAGGCTCAGAAAGGTTAAGCGATGGTACAAATTTCACAAACTAGCAAATGACAGAGCTTGAAAAAGAACTTTAACTCATCTGTCATCCACGAGGAGAGGTTTTCTTAGCATCTTCTACGTACTCATCACTGTGTGGGACAAGTCACTGCCCCACCATTGAGGAACCAAGTCATAAGCACCTGGAGTTATAGCTCTGCTCTCCCCAGCTGGAAGCTCAGAGCTGGAGTCGGAGGTTCAGTTGGTGGGAAGAGCTCAGGCATGGGGCTCTCACAGACACAGCAAGGGAGGTCTGAGCCCAGGCAGTGAGGGCCTAGGGATGTAAGCCAACTCACAGATTCGGCAATGAACAAGAAAGGTGGGCTGGCCTGTAGTTATTGCTGTAGTGGGCTTTCAGGTTTGCTGGGCTCAGCACCAGGCTGGCCACACACCATCCCAGAAGCAGCTGCTGTCAGGCCCCAGGGAGACTCCTGGAGAGGGGCTGGGTACCTCAGGGTCTTCCTCCTAAATAGGCCATGCTCTCTTGGTCAGCTGTAAGACGACAGCATTCTGACCCAAACCATACATCCTTCCATCCCTGCCCGATATGACACCCCCAGATACACCCCAACCCTCACTAACACCTTCTGGCTCATGTCATCCTGCAGTGTCTGCAAGCAAGTCCCTGTGAGTGGGGGAACAGAAATATCAGAGTGGTGGAGGGCTAAAGAGGCTCTTTCCTTCCTTTCTTCCTTCCCTCCTTCTTTCCTTCCCTTAGTCCCTTTTCTCCCTCTTTCATTTCTTTCTTTTTTTTTCTTTTTTTGAGGAAGATTAGCCCTGAGCTAACTGCTGCCAATCCTCCTCTTTTCACTGAAGAAGACCTGCCCTGAGCTAACATCTGCGCCCATCTTCCTCTACTTTATATGTGGGTTGCCTAACACAGCGTGGCCTTGTCCTACCACCTGGTGCCTTGTCCGCACCCAAGATCCAAACTATCGAACCCCAGGCCAGCGAAGTAGAACTTGTGAACTTAACCACTGCGCCACCTGGCCGGCCCCTCTCCCTCTTTTTTTTTCTTTCTTTCTCTTCCTCCCTCCCTTCCTTCTCCCCCACTCTTTGTGTCTCTCTCTGTGTCTGTGTGTGTGTGCGCGTGTGTTTCTCTATGTATGTGTATGTGTATGTTTGTGCGTGTCCCTTATATATCCAGTATTTCTTGAGCCTCCATTCTGTGCCAGGTAAGGTGCAAAGCCCTGAGGATACAGTGGGTAAACAAAGATACAGTTAATGCTCACATGCAGTTCCCAGCCTAATGGTAGACACACATTAACTCTTTTTCATCCTATGTCAAACTGCAACTGTGACAAGCTCTATGCAGGAGAGGTGCCTGGTGTGAAGAAAATCTGTTCTAGTTAACAGATCAGAAGGAAAGTCTGAGCAGAGAGGTGAAGGAACTGTAGGAGTTAACTGCGGGTTGGGTGGGTGCATTCCAAGTAAGGAAAACTAAACCAGTTCACTTGTAAATGGTGCCCTTGAGATTTAATGTGATTTTTTTATATATAATAAAAATTAATAGCTGCCCTTAATTGAGGACCCACTGTGTGCCAGGGCCAAGCGCTGTTCATGTGGAGTCTCATTTATCCTTACTACTCTCTGAGGTGGGCTCCATACCCCCATTTCAGGTGAGGAGACAAAGGCAACTGAGCGGCTATGACTGGGTCAAGGGCAAGCAGCTGGAGAAGGAGAGAAGGAGACGCGGGGCTGCATGCCTGTGCTCTTCCCCAGCCCCAGCCGTCTGTGACCCCAAGCCCCTGGCTCCTGAAGGAATGTACAGCCCAGCCCCTGATGATTCTCATTTCTGTGCTCGTGGGTTTTCCGCATTGACTCCTGGAGAAACAGAGTAGTACAAAAATTGGATATGAAGACTGATGTTTTTCATTGACTTTGGCTTAAGATTTGGGGTAGTTAGAAAGTCTTCTTTTGCCTTCGTAATGTTCCCATTCTAAAGGCTACAAGAGAGTGTAGGCTGTTTTGTTAGGCAGAGACTAGCTTGGGCAGATGCCTGCAGAGTGGTTTCTGTCCTGAACCAGGTGATGACATTCCAGGCTCCACCAGGAGTGAAATGTAGACACACCTTGTGCTACCCTCCCCTCAGGGGATCTCAGATTGTACCGATAACATCCACAGTCACACATGCCAGGTGGTTTGAATGTCCTGTTAGAAGTGATTTACGTTCACTGATTGACTTAATCCTTACAACTCTATGATGTAGTCCTACTGTTATCCCCATTTTACAGATGAGGAAACTGAGGCACCGTGAATCTCAGTCTCAGACCTTGTGTGGAAAAGAGCTGGAGGTTGGTTTTGGACAGTCCAGCCGCAGAGCCCGAGCTGCCTCCACCTTTTATTCCCAAATGTTCTCTCTAGTCCTCCCTACAAGTCCCCGTGGTACTTATTTTCTCCGTTACAGGGGAGGAAACTGAGGCTCCACATGATTAAGGGTTTCTTCAAGGTCACACAGCTGGTCTGTGCTTGCAAAGCCCAGAGCCTGTCTCATGCACCTACTGCTTGAGTCCACCTTCAGGCCTGGGAAGGAACACTGGACTCAGGAAACAGAATGCTGAGAGGCCGATAAGCACATGTGTGAGGTTAGCAAAAAGAAATCAAAACCCCTGGAGTGGGGGCTGGTGAGACCACAAGCTGTGGTCCTGGGTTTAATGAACCTGCCAGTAAGTCAGCCCCGCTGTGCACAGAGACATGGGTTGCAGTGTGCCCAGGAGGGGTCAGATGTGTCCCACCCAGGAAATTGTCATCGCCAAAGAACGGACGGATCGGAGCCCGTGCCTTGATACCTGGATGCAGTGTCCTTTCCAATGAATGTTAGAGGAGGCACCCTCTCTGTGCCCTGGAGTCACACCCAGCACATTTGGGGATCATCTATCCCCTGGGGGTCTGGCAGGAAGAGGAGCTCCAGGAATAACCACTGGAGTCTTTGCCCCCAAGCTTTAAATTTAGGGAAGAGGGTCGACAGCACCTGGGAAGCGGGCAGCCAACACCTTTGGCTGAACAACAGCTAGCACCAGATTCACACATGATGATGAATGGATGGACGTCATCTCTAGAAGCTCCAAAGGTGGCTCTCTGGCAACATCTGGACCCCTGAGTTCTCTTATTAGGCACACTCTCCAGTGTGCTGACCTAGGCTGCGCTCACGGTTTCCTGTCAGGAGGCAGCCCCGATGCCAGCTGAGGCAGCAGAGGGGGAACAGAATGGGGTGGGCCCAATGTCCCAAGATGTGAGTGAGGGGAGCCCCCAGGACGGGGTGGCTGGGGCATAAATAAAATGTGACATCGACCTAAGATGGGCTTGTAAGCAGCCACTTACAATCACGTTTTGGACGACTATTTGACGACAAAGAAAAGTCTATGAGATCATTTCCCTTATCACACACATAGTCACATGATGAGAGGCGTACATACAAACGTGTTAACCATGGTCATTTCTGAGCAGTGCAGTTAACAACGATATTTGTTTTTCATGCACTTCTTTTTTTTCTGACTTCTTTTACAACCACCACATGTTTCTGACGTAAGAATGAATGTAAAGAGAAGGTAACACCTAAAATGAACGTGACCTTAGGAGACAGACAAATCTGGGTCTAAACGCCAGCTCCACAATGAGCCAGACAGATGCTCTTGGACATAACTTGCCGCTCAGAGCCTAACTCTCCTCATCTGTAAAATGTGGCGGGTGAAAGGAGATTGTCACACAGAGTTCCTGATTCCGGCTGTCAGCTGTTGTTTATTTTATTCTACTTGTCCAGCTGTTCTTTAAACTGCAGGCACTCTGCTCCTCATGGAAGTGTCCTCTGCCCCAGGAGAGGCCCCGTCCGGCACCACGGCCTGTGGAGGAGGAGACTTGCCTCCAGTTCCTCTCTGCTGAGGCTGGAGCTGGAGAGGAGGGTTGCACCAGGAACCCAAAACTTGTGAAACCCCTGTTGCTTGCTTCCTCATTTAAAAGAACAGTTGGTCCCATCTGGGGAAGAAGTTGCAGCAAGGGGCTCTTGGGGCAGAAAGAGGCAGCTGTCCACACAGCTGTGCTTCTCTCTCTCTAGATCCAAGTGTTTCCTGCACTTGCTGAGGGATCCAGACATCTTTTTCCTTTTTTCACGTTTTTAACACAATTTTTTATCTTTTTTAATCCAATGACACTTTTCTAAAAAATGGTAATTCTGATTTAAATTCAATGTATTTAAATGTACCACAATGATTTTTTAATATCCCATTCTATTTCTCCAACTAAAACTCAAGGAAAATATATTGATCTTGTCTATACCTTTAAGATTAAGGCAATTTTCCAGACATCTTTTTTAGTATCGGCTTTATGGAGATATATTCACATACAAGTCACCCATTTGAAGTGTATACAATTCAATGGCTTTTAGTATATTCAGAGGTGTACAAACACTATCAATTTTAGAAAAGTTTCATCACCCTAAAAAGAACCCCTTACCCATTAGCACTCACTACCACCTTGCCCAGCTCTAGGCAATCACTAATCTACTTTCTGCTTCTAGAGAGTTGCCTCATCTGGACATTTCATATAAATGGAGTCACACTGTATGCAGTCTCTAGCGACTGGCATCTTTCACTTAGCATAATCTTTTCAAGGTTCATCCACGTCATAGCATGTGTCAATACCACGTTCCTGTTCATTGCCAAATAATATTCCATTGTATAAATACACTACAGTTGATTTATCCATTCACCAGTTGATGGGCATTAGGCATCCTTTTTGACTTAATATGTTAACTGCAATCATAGCTATCATCTGTTGAGTACCTACCATGTGCTAGGCACTTGACCTAATTTCTAATCCTTGCAACAGTCCAGAGGGCAGGTCTATTTCTCCCTTTATACTGATAAAGAAACTGAGTTGTAGTGGTGAAGTGGCCCATCCAAGGTCACAGTAGTGACAGAGCCGGGATGAAAAAAGGGTTGGCCTGGCCCCCCAGTTCATGTTCTTCCCACTGCCCCATCCCACCCCCATGTGCTCTGTTCTCTCCTTCCAGTTGGCACTGAGGCCAGAACAAGAAAGAATTCAGTCATTCAGTGATCATTCATTCAACGAGCCCTAACCAGCACCACATGGACAGCAAGTATGCATTAGTCACTGACCCAGGAAAGACCCATATGCCACCTCCTGGAGTTGGCTGTCCAGGTGAGGAGAGGTCATCATGCAAGGAGGCAGGTGCCAGTCACCAAAAAGGGTGTGACCAAGTGCCGAGAACTCAGAGCTGTTGGAGAGCCCAAGGAAAGATTTTGAGAGAAGACGGCATTTTGAACAGGACCCCAGTAGACCAGGCAAATTTCCCCAGCAGAGATGGGAGGAGCCAACATGCAGAGGAACTGGTGTGCTCACAGATGCCCAGACCAGGAACCTTGGTCCACAAGAATGAATTCTGTCCTCCTGGAGGTGGGAAGTGAAGGGGGTGAGGAAGGTAGGGGAGTGGTTGGAATCACATTGCTGAGAGCTGTGAGTGCCAGGCTGGAGTCTGAGGTTTGCCCCATGGACAGCAGGAAGCCGCGGAAAGTTTTGGAGCAAGACAAGATGAAAACCATTCATGAGCACTCTGATGTCCCCAGGCCCCTGGAAATTACCCTTCCAGCTGTTCACAGAAGAGCTGTGTTTCAGCCCTTTGTGTATCTCTGTATCCCCAGCCCCTAGGACGGTGCCTGATGCATTGTAGAGGCTCCATAAACATTTGTTGATGGACAGACTGATTGGATGAATGAATCTGCCTGCCAGCGCCCTCCCCCTCACTGTCCTGTCCCAGCCCCTCTCAGGGCTAAGTGGGAGGAAACACCTGGTGTATTCCAGTTTGTCCCATCTCACCCACCTACCATCTCTCTCCCTCCAGGTCCCTCCCCTTCTCCCTCCTTGCTACCCTTTTCCTTTCTGGTCATGAGTAAATGAAGGAACAAATGTGCACATGCTCCCACCATGGGCTAGGCAGTAGCAATTACTTTAAATTCTCACTCTCGCCCTCAGTTATAGAAATGATTCATTGCTTTTTGCAGGTGAGGAAGTTGTGATCCAGAATGGTTAAGGGACTTGCCCAGATGTTGGATGGCAGAACTGAGACTCACCCGGGGCCCTTCTGATTCCATCTAGTGCTTCCAGCTGGGGGTGGGGAGTATTGTGGTGGGAGTAGGATGGGGTACAGAGGAAGAGGAGGCAAAGGAAGGGACTCCTGGGAGGGGGTGAGGGTGCAGAACCAGGTAGCTGGATACCAGTCTGAAGGCTCCTACCCCTCTCTGGGTCCAGCTGCCACATCAGGATGCTGAAGCCAGATTCCTCGACTCCACTCCTGTGTCCACTCCCCAGGAAGCTGGGGCATGAGGCAGGAACACACACACACAAACACACAACAGCACCCAGGCCTGAAGTGGTGAAACAGTAGTTGCCTTAAGCAGAAAGAAATGATTGTTCTGCAAAATTCTTCTCCCAAGAACATTTTTATCTAATTCCCAAAGTCAATCATCATCTCCTTTCTTGTTGAGGAAAACATCCCTAAGAGGCTTTGTCAGAAATCCTTCAGTCGAGCAGGCCAGCTGGTGACCAAGGCTCTCTGGGTGGCCTGATTCTCTGCCACTCCTCTTAAAACCTTCTAGAATGTTAGCTTCAGAAAGAACTTCCAATTCCAGAATCCTCTCATTTTACAGATGGGAAAACTGATGCTCAGCCCAGAGGAGGGTCTGCTCAAGGGCCTCCAGCATCAGTGGCAGAGATGGATCTCAGGTCCAGGGGCCTCCCCACCCCACCCGGTTCTGCTCATTCTCCCAAGGCTCTCTAACCAAGCCTTTGTCGCTGCCACTCTCTAACCAACGCTGTGCCTTTGAGGGAGAGCTGGGCACCACCTCCAAATGCCAGGGGGCATAGCTGAGGCCATGACAACCTCACCCTTCACCTGGGAATTTACCTGGTGGTACAGGGCCCAGGCACACATGGGCTTCAGGGCCAAAGAGGCCTAGAGAAGCAGGTGACACATCTCCTCTCCCAGCACAGCACCTCCCTTCGGGTCAAGGGTCTGCCAAGGCCATGTGCGTCCTGCTCTGGGACTAAGGAGAACTTCCACAAGCTTTTGCTTTGGGTCTGTATGGTATCAATCAGCTTGGCATTGAAATTCTTTTCCTACCTATCGGAAGTCTCAGCTAGCAGTTACGTGTCTTCCTTTATTTAAGAAAAAGTAATGTCTGCTTAATACAAGAAGCCTGAGTGAGCAAAGAGTTTCTGGATACGGGGTCCTCAAAGGGAGGGGAAGATTAGCAAAAGCATCTGCAGCACTGAAAAGGGAGGGCTCCCGAACTAAGCAATTGCAGGGGGGCCTTCCTTCCGCTGGCACTCTCCATACACCAAGAAGGGGTGCATGAACGTCAGAAGAGTGACGAGCACCAGCATCACGTTCACCTGGAGGGAGACAGGAAGGAGGGAGGTGAAGTCCAGGAACTCTGAGCAATGCCCACCACCAATGAGGGGACCAGAATTCCGCCTAGTTTATCTTCCACTTTCCACTCAGACACTCTGGTGCCCTGGAGGAAGGACTCTGCATTACGTTTCATTCTGCCTTGTGGAGCCAGGTGGGGAGGGATACTGTGCCCATTTCATGGATGAAGAAAGGGAGGTCCAGGCGGCATTCAGTGACCAGCTCATGGTCACACAGGAAGCTGACAGAGGGACCAGAGCTACATTATATCTTCCAAATACTCAGTTAGGGTGCTCCGATATCACAACCAACTAATTCTCCTCAGTCTTTCAGTTCAGGGCTTTTTTTTTTTTTTTCTCCCAATGACTGATTTATACTCCTGTTCTACACTTTGCTGATCTTTTTAAAATGCAGCTAAAGGGCTGTGCAGTGGTCAGAAAACTGAATTCAAAGTGAAAGGACTTCTGCTCCTTTGCTGTGGGCTTCTGAACATACAAGTCACACAACCCAAATCTTTGAGGGTCTGTTTCTTCTATCTCAAACAGCTGGAGAGTCAAGCCCACCTCCCAGGGCTGGGCAGGTGAGCATCCCTGGTGGTGTGGTGATCCAGGGATGAGAGCACAGAGCTCCTGCCACTCAGATCAGCTGTGGAAACCAATGCACGTTGCATCCCTAAGCCTGAGGACAAGGTCCGCCTGTGCTCATCACAAGCAGGAATATCTTTGAAGTCTTAGGTTTTCATGAATCATTGTGAGGATTTTGCGTTCTCCTCTAGAATATGATTACTTGTCTCCACACACATAAAAAAATATTTACTCCCCAAATCTCTGAAGAACGTGGGCCCCCTGGGAAGCCACCCCATGATAGCCCTGTGGTGTCAGGTACCCACAGCACAAGGCAGGGTGCTCCCACTGACCCCAGTTTGAGAAGAAAGACCAAGGATGTACCCATGTGCAGCAATGTTCCTGCAGGAAATAGCTCAGCCAGATTTGGGGCTCCCCATGCTGGGTGCCCATTGAGTCACCCCGATCTGGATGTCCTTGGTGGTCTGAGGCCCACAATACTCACGTAGAATGGGTCATTCTGGAGGGGGCCCTTGATGAAGGTGAAGATGAGGAACTGGAGCAGAGACACAATGGCTGACAAGGCCATCACTAGCCCAAAGATCTTCCCAAAGTGTTCTGGAGGGAAACTGGGAGAGAGACAAATGGGGTTCCAGCGAGACTCAGGGACCCTCCCTCCAAGCAGGGTCTCATCTGGGTGGGCCTTTGTCAGCTACTTGTTCACAACTCCCCTGTCCTCGTCCTGCCTTCACCCACCCTCACCCACACAGCCCTGTCCCCTTTGCCTTTGGTCAGGCTTTCAAACCACAGAACACAGAGAAGTTATTGTGCTTGACAGTGGGAAAACAGCAGGGACCCAGACACACGCTGCACCCCAGGGAAGTTGCAAGAAAAAGATGAACACAAAAACACATCACTATATGCCATATGATGTGTGCACCATCAAATGCAGCAGGAATAGAGTGCCCAAGGCACAAATAATGGAAGACACTTTCTTTCCAACTCTTCCCTGGGAGTGTTGGAACAGAAGTGGGCCTCGGAGGGTGAATAAGCATTCACCAGGTAGAGAACAGAGGCAGAGGGAGAGCTGATACGAAGGCTCAAGTACATGAAAGCTCTACTCCTCTGGCCAGCCTCACCTCCAGGCACCACCCTCTACGCCTGCTCCCAGACCCTGTCTCCATCACCTGACCATCTCAGGCCCATCAACACCTCCCAATTTCTGTGCCTCCGGCACACTTCCCTTTGCCCCGTGTGTCCCCCATTATGTAACGCACCCCAAGCCCACTTACGCAAGGGTCAGGAAGGCAGCATTGCCCCCATAGAGGAAGGAGCGGCTGATCACTTGCAGGATGAAGGTGATGTACTGGAGGGGGAGGACAGGGACTGAGGCACAGAGGGCGAAGCCCAGGCACAACAGAGACGTCAGGGCCAGACAAGGAACCGTGGAGCAAAGGGCCACCGCCGAGGCTGAGAAACCTGGTCCAAAAGGGAAGAGGAGGGGCTGCCTGCAAGCGGGCACAATGGAGGGCAGGAAGGAGGCAAGAGAGATCTGGGTAAAGGGAGGAGCCACCATCCATCTAACTCTCCAGGCAGAAACCCAGGGGGTCATCCTCGAATCCTCTTTCTCCCGCATGCCCCATCTCCAGTCCATCAATGAATGTTGATGATCCACCTCCCAATTATCATTCAAATGTATCCACTCTTCTCCATCCCCACCAACTCATGCTACTTTTAAACCACCATCACTCACTCACAGATTGCACAGATTACAATGGCCTCCTAACAGGCCCACCTGCTCTGGCCCCTGCAACCTGTAGCCAGGCATTCTGTGTAGCATGACAGGTACTAACAAAAGACAGGGGCGATCCAAACAGCCATCCGGAGGGACAGCTGTCTTGGCTGTCCTTCAGCCCCGTCACGGATAACTAGGCAGCGTGAGAGGAGTGAGCAGAAGGCCCTGCTGGGGAGCATCCTCGGGACAGAGAGTCACACAGAAGGAAGACCGCAGAACAGGGCGTGCAGTATGTGGCCTTTATCTGAGAGTGAAATTATGTCCATATAGTCTGTCTTTAAGAAAAAGATCATTGCCTAAAGACAGAGGGAAGGAATAGGGTGCAGGGAACAGAGAGGAAATCTAAGCTTCTTTGAATGTATATTGTTTCATGGTTTTGGCTTTGGGAAAATGTAAATGTTTGATATACAAATGTTTAAAAATTCAATTAAAATAAAATAATAGGAAGAGAACAAGCAAAGCAACCCTCCAAAATCAGGAACAAAATGAAGCCAATGAACACAACTTTATGTCAAGTTGGTGATTCTTAAAACAGTGATTTGACTGTACATCCTCTTGTGGGATATATGCTAAGGAGGAGAATGGAAGGAAGCACGGAAGGATGGAAGGACAGAGCCAGAGAGGCACAGCATTCAGCCACAGTATTTTTATTAATAGTATCAACATTGCTAAAACCACTGATAATATATAAAACATACTTTTAAAATTCTATACGTGTGTGTGTCTGTATCGTATTGTTAGGAACCAAGATTTTCAGAGGAAGAGAAAAAGAGATACGAATGTAAAATTAAGGAAGTAAAATTTGAATTAAAGTATCATTATTAGGCATTCATGATGCATTTTTTCTTCCAAAAAATTATGTATGCTTTAACTCTATAAAGCCCAAAAGCAATGACAACCCAGGAGAATTAGAAATGCCACCATGCAGACTACAGTCTTTAAATACCATTTCCCATTAAAGGGACCCAGCGTTACTTGGAGAAATGGCTGGTTTCAGGTCTGGGATAGGAAACATACCTGATCAGATGGATGTGAATATCTCGTTGTGCTAGAAACTTAAGACACTGTCTAAAACTAATGGGATGATGTCTAAAGGACACAGATACTGGATTGGTAAAGTTCCCAATGGCCAAAGATGTGATGATTTGAAGATCAAAAGGAATCGTGGTGAAAATGGATTGAAACACATCAAGTATATTTAAAACGAGACTTTGAAAGAGAAACAATGAGTAGTCACCCCTGGAGGTTGCTAGGGCATCAATTCAGTATTCTCAAAATTGGTGACAAGAAGAGAAAGCAAGCATTTATGCCAGGGTAACAAAATAGTTAATAAGGGGAAGTTTTTCTTTCTAAAGGAATTCTCGCTGTTGAAAGCAGAAGGAAAGATGGAAATAGGAAATCACCAGTTTGCAACCCTAATAAAATACTGGGTCTAGGCATTGATTATCAACGGCTGATACAATCATCAGGCGCACAGTCGATGGGAAACTTTATAATAAGTGGATGAGACTGACAATGTCTGAGCCCATTGATCAATCTTAACATGATAAGAACAGGACAATGGGTACCAGGGGCCTGCTGACGGGAGCCCTTAGGAAGCCCACAGCTCCACCTTTGAATTACTCTTGCCAAAAATATTAAACTGAGGCTCCTTGAGCTTCCAACCTGTGTGTTTACAGGAAATAGCCAGAGAAACATTTTAAATCACACCAAAAGGATGCCAAATCCAAAATGTGGAAATGTGACAGAACAAACCATCCCATTTCTTCAACAAATAAACAAGGACAAAAAGCATGTGGGAGCCAATGCTTATACGTGTAAAAAGACATAAAAGGCACATCAGCAAAATATACTGTGTGGCTCTTAATTTGAACAAATTAACTGTAAAAAGACATATTTGAGACAATTAGGGAAGTTTGAGCAGAGTGCATAGTAGATGATATTAAGAAATCATTGAGGGTTTTTTTAGATGTGATAATGATACTATGGTGATATTTAAGTAAAAGAGGGCTTATCCGTTAGAGGTACAAACTGAAGTATTTACAGATG
This sequence comes from Equus caballus, assembly GCF_041296265.1. NCBI lineage: Eukaryota > Metazoa > Chordata > Mammalia > Perissodactyla > Equidae > Equus > Equus caballus. Next base: position 25,513,959 of record NC_091695.1, read on the forward strand.
AAATGGTTTGATGACTGAGATTTGCTGTAGAACACTCCAGCAGGGTAGGAGAAGCAGGGCAGGGGAGTCAGGGAGGGGTGTAGATGAAAGTCATAGGAGAAATGTTACTCTCTACTTTTGTCCCTCCCCATCCCCAACCCCTGCAGGTTAAAATACCTCAGCACCCCTCTGTTCCTTGACTTATGTCCAAGGAGCTTGTCAAACCTTCTTGGCATGGGACATAGCCTGCCCCTTCTCACGGCTCTCTCTCCAGCCCCTTCCATACTTCTTTGTACTCTGGCCAGCCTGAATTACTTTTTTTTTTTTTTTTTTTTTTTTTGCTGAGGAAGATTCACCCTGAGCTAACATCTGTGCCAATCTTCCTCTATTTTGTATGTGGGTTGCCACCGCAGCATGGCTGATGAGTGGTGTAGGTCTGCACCTGGGATCCTAACCCACGAACCTGGGCCACCAGAGCAGAGAGTGCTGAACTTAACCACTACACCACCGGCCAGTCCTTGAATCACTTGAAGGGATTCCTCGGAGTCCTCAAGGTTTCCCTCTCTCCTTCACAACCTTGACCCCACCTTCAGCCCACCGTATTCTTGGGCCACTCTCCCGGGGCCCTCCTCTTCATCTCCTCACTTCTGACTCATCCTTCAGGTTTCAGCTTAGATGCCACTTTCTCCAGGAAGCCTTCCCATACACCGATCTCATCCTCATCTGGAACAGGCTGTGTGCCCTTATTGTGTCCCCACAGCCCCCTGTGGGTTTCCTTCATGGATTGTAATGCCTAATGACTTGCCTTTCTCCACTCTCTACACTGAGAACAACGACATATCTGTCTTGTCCGTTGTTGAATCTGATCTATGTCTGGCCCATAATTGGCACTCAGCGACTAGTGGTTAGACAGACAGATGGATAGATGGATGGAGGAATGGAGGGATAGACGGATGGATGCAAGTAGAAAAAGATTAAGAACAAAAGAGAAGATGGGCAGACAGGTAAATGAAGATCTCTCCTCTCCTGGTTCCCTGATGCTCCCGAGCCCAGGTCTCACCTGTCTTGCTCGCTTTCTTCTGGTACCTCTGTTTAAGCAGGTCCGTGAGCAGGCCATTCCAGGGGGCACAGAGCACTCCGAAGAACTGAGTGATGGCAAAGGCATTTGTGTAGATGCTGACTGCAGAGGGCAGGGAAGGGTTGAGAGATAAGAAATTTCCAGGACTGCCTTACAGGAGGGGACCCTCCCACCCTGCCCTGACCGACCATCCTCCCCACATCCCTGCTCACACCTTTCTCTGGAGCACATAGCCCTACTGGGCTTAGCACCCCACACCACTCAAGGTTCCAAGTCCCCAACTGGGATGCACAGATGGGATGCCTCCCAGCCCCACCACATACCTAGTGCCCTTGGCTGGGGTGGTGAGCAGAGAGTTGAGGGTGCCGATAAAGATGTAATGCCACAATTGCATCATGGACAGCCACATCAGGTGCCAGGCAAAGCGCCGAGAGAAAGCGTAGCCCCAGAAAGAGCGGAGCTCCTTCTGCTGCCCTGGATCTGGGATCTCTGACGGAGAAAGGAGGATCTGGGCATTAATTACGAGGAAAGTGGAGGACGAGGGTGAACAGCAGTGTCGAGGCCTTAATGGAACACTCTGAGGTCCACGTTCACCTTCTATTCTTACCTCCCAGAACTCATCCGGCGTGCTCTCGCAGCTGCCCACAAGTGGCACATGCTCACCTCTACGCCTTGGTCATCCCGGCCCTACCACCTTGAATGACCCTCTCCATGTTCTTCTCATCGACTGAAATCTGGTCTGTCTTTCACAGTTTGAGTTCAATGACACTTCTTGCACTAACACTTTCCTGATCTTTCTCAGCCAGGATGGTGAAAAAAAGACAAGGAGAGGAGAAAGTTAGACATGAGATGTGGGTTAGGGGCTGACAGCTGTTGTCTCAGCTGCTCTGCATCCCCTCTCTTTCGGTACCAGGATCCTGGTTTCTTCTGGAAATCTTCTCCTGCCCTTTTCATCATGGTCCCGATGGGCCTGTGAATTCAGTGTTCTGTTCCTCACCCAAAGTGGCCCAATCCGTTCATTCTCCCTAGAGAGTGGCTGTGACTTTCGACTGGGGCCCCCAGGCGTATCCTGGTTCTGCTCATCCTGGAGCCTGGAGAGTTCATTTTTCTCTTGATTCTGTGAGCTTCCCAGAATCCTGTTCTTGTTTCTACCTCAGCCAGCAGTGGTTTGTGATGTTTGTAACCAAAGACCCAAGAGATGAGGAGGCAACAGAGGCGGTGATGGAAATGGAACAGTGAGAGGGCAGACCCAGGAGACCTGCAGAAATGGGGACAAATAAGGCAGACTTAGGACTGAAGAGTCGGGGGACAGGAAGGAAAATGATGGAAGATGGAATTCAGGGGGTACTGTGATAATGACATGAGAGAAAGAAGAGAGGGACAGAAAGGAGAAAAGAAACAAAAGTCTTGCCCCTGTCTGGACCCTCTATAAAGTGAGGGGGTTGAGAAGACCCCACAGGTCCTTTCTCCATCTGAGCTTTCCTGATTGAGTCTCTAGGGAAGCTCTGGAGGTGAGGGACTAGGTCGACCTCCACGAAGACCAGGTTCTGAAGGGAACTGGGTTCACCAGCAGGGCTCACCTTCCTTTGGTGAAACGAACTCCGACTGTCCCTCCAGTTCTTTGGACTCCACTGTCTTCTGCTCCTCCTCCCTGCTGTCCCTCCCAGAGCACAGGCTGTGGAAACAGAAGTCCCCTCAGCCCAGCCCAAGGGCTGTGAGCTGAGCCTGAGTCTCAGGCTGAAGGGAATAGTGCAGGGGATCTCCCGTTTCACAGCACAGTGAAATCACCTCTTAACAACCCCGAAGCCCAAGTCACAGCCAGACCAGTTAAATCAGAGTGTCTGGGAGTGGCAGCCAGGCTTCCAGACTTTTTGAACATCTCCAAGTGATTCTGTGATTCTGATACCCAGCAAAGCTTGGGAACCACTGGAGGCGTGGGCAGAGTAGGAGAGGCTGAGTTCACATCCCAGCTCTTGTTCTTCCTGGCTGTGGCAACACGGCTCAGACATAACCCTTCCGACCCCCATTTTTCGCATTTGGAAAATGGAGCTAAGGGTATCTATCTGAGAGGATCATGGTGAGATGAAATTAGAGAGCAGTTGGGATCTGGCAGATAGCAAGTCAGCAGCAAATGAAAGCTCTCCCTCTACTGCTTGTGGGGAAAAGCTGCGAAAAGCGTCACATTTCTTCACTTCCTCTCTTCTCCACGCTTTGCAATGGAATTTTGTAGCTCTGACTATTTCCCCATCCCCTGAATCTGCAGCGGGCCTTGTGAGCTGCCTCAGCCAAGAAAACACAGCAGAGATGATGCTGTGCCAATTCCAGCCCTGAACATTAAGAAAGCTTGTGCATTTCTGCACTCTCTCTCTTGGAACCCTGGAAGCATCACATGCACAAGCCCAAGCCAGCCTGCCAGAGGATGAGAGCCAGGTGTCCCAGACATCCCTGTTACCCCCAATGACCTCCAGAAAAAACTCGTGTGAGTGAGGTCATCCTAGACAAGCCAGACCCGAGCTTGCCCACTAGATGATCAGAGACAAGAATGAGCCCTTTCAAGATCATCCCAGTCTGTCCCTGATCAGTAGAACTCGTCAGCTACCCACAGACCCAGGAAAATTAATAAATGCTTAAGGTTTCAGGCCACTGAGTTTTGGGGTGTCTGTTATGCAGCAATTGCCAACTGACACACCCATTCTGGTCTTCCTCTCCTGTGACAGGTTTCCTCTGCCCTACTGTGACCACGACTTTCCCATCCCATGCTTCCATCCCAGGTCACATGGGGGGCTCTGGCCCACAATCGCTAGATCATGGTCCTTACCCATAGCAGTAGTTGGGGGGCAGCGGGTAGGGGATGTGCCCCCTGGGCAGCAGGAGGAAAGTGCGCCCAACATGCCAGACACTGAAGACAGAGAAGAAGAGGAAGGAGGCCCTGAGGCTGACGCCCTGTTCATAAAGGAGCTGCAGATAAAGGAGGGAAAAAAGTCAGTGTAGGGGCCAGCGCCGTGGCATGGTGCTTAAGTTCACATGCTCTGCTTTGGCAGCCTGGGGTTCGTGGGTTCAGATCCCAGGTGTAGACCTGCACAGTGCTCATCAAGCCACGTTGTTGTGGCATCCCACATACAAAATAGAGGAAGACTGGCATAGATGGTAGCTCAGGGACACTCTTCCTTAAGCAAAAAGAGGAAGATTGGCAACAGACGTTAGCTCAGGGCCAATCTTCCTCACCAAAAGAAAAACGTAATGAAATTCTGACACATGCTATAACGTGGATGAACCTTGAGGACATCATGCTAAGTGAAATAAGCCAGTTATAGAAGGATAACTATTACGTGATTCCATTTGGATGATGTCCCTAGAGTAGCCAAATTCGCAGAGACAGAAAATAGAAGGGTGGTTGCTAGGAGCTGGGTGGGGTGGGATACTGGAGAGTTAGTGTTTAATGGGGACAGAGTTTCAGTTACACGAGATTGAAAAGAGCTCAATCTGGAGATGGATGGTGGTGTTGCTTGCCTAACAATATGATGAACTTAATGCCGCTGAGCCATACACTTAACAATGGTTAAGATGGTAAATTTTCTTCTATATATTTTACCACACCAAAGAAAAGTCCAGGTAAGAAGCAGCAGCTGGAACCCCAGTTTCTAAGAATGAGTCTTGGTACAGGCTGTTGCCTTCCACCCTGGAAGCTAATTAATTACACCTCGTACACACATAGCCACCCTGTCACCCCAGGGCCCAACCAGCAGCAGAGGAGGCAGCGTATTATCCATCCCCACAGTCTTATAGAGCCTCCTAGTGAACTGAAGCTTCTCAGAGATCTTCCAGCCTGGTGCTTTTTTTTTTTTACTGGCAGCAAAGTCCTTTTGTTCAAACAAAATTTTACACAGAAATTCCACATATGAAACACATCAGTGGGGAGTGGCCCTGTCATCCTCCCCCTTATTCTCCTTGGTGACCAACATAACATCAAAGGGAACCCCTCGGTGTTCCTCGACACCCAGTTTGAAAACTATTGATCTAGCCCAACCTCCTCACTTTACAGAGGGTGAAACTGAGGTCCAGAGAGGCACAAGGAATTGCTCAAGGTCAAAGTAAGCAGCAGCAAGGTCAGAGTAAACGAAGATCTCCAGCTCCTGCTCTGGCACGCTCTCTCTCCTTCCAACTCCAAAGAGGGAAGAGAGAAAGGGAAGCACATCCAGGGGAAGGAGGAAGAACCTGGAAATTGGTTCTTGTACGAGTGGTAGAAAGGCTTGAGTAGGTGCCCCAAGGCTCAGCCTGTGGGCGACCCTCCAAGCCCAGGTGCTCACAGTACCAAGCTAGTTTCATATCTGGATAGCAACTCCCAGAGATCCTCTTCTCTTGCCCCTGGCCCACAGGCTGTGCCAGCTGCCTCTGGCCTAACACAAAGCCCAGAGGGAAGTCCCAAGTTGGTCAGCTTGTGGTGTAAAGGACTTATATTCTTTTATTCCTTTCACTCATTCATCCTTAGTTTGCTGGCTTTTGTCCTCCAGCTTGTTGCCTCATAATCACAGAATGGCTGTCACAGCTCCAGCTATATTCAAACATTCAAACAGTTGCCACAACATTCAAAGGGGAAGGGTGGAAAGGGGAACCAGGGAGGAAGGCTTTCTTTTGGCTCTGCTTTCATCTTCCAACAAGGAGAGAAATATCCCTAAAGTCCTCGTGAATACAACCCCTTCACCTCACTAACAAGGACTGGAGAATATGCCCACCTCTACTCTCATTAGCAAGGAGGAAATGGACTGCCTCAGTTGGCTGAGATCATCAGGATTCATCCCCTGGGCTGGCAACACCACTGCCCAGATGAAATGTTAGCAATGAAGAAGGGAGAATGGCTGTTAGGTGGGCTACTAACAGCACTGGCAACAGCCCATCCCCTGATCACTAACCTCAGCCTTTAGGAGAGCTGGAGAGGACTCTGTGCCTGCCCCTGCTGCCCCGACGAGCCACCTCCCACCTCCCTGTCCAACCCAGAAGCTCACAGGCACAAACACCCCACTGCAAAGGGCCCCAAGCCTCTGCCCAACGCTGGCCCGGGCACATCATGGCCGTGCCTTCCCTTAGCCTCCGTGCAAAAATCCTACAGGAGTGTGAAGAAGAAGTTTAATGGTTACAAGCTCAGCTTCTAGAACCAGACAGGCCTGGGCTCAAGTTCAAGTGTCATGTTTTCTAGCTGCAGAAGCGTTGATGGAAAGAAATCATGTAAAGTTGACAAGACAAGTGTCTGGCATATATTAATGCTCAATAAATGTTGGCTATTACTATTTTTTACATTTTTGTTTTTGTTTTTTAGTATTGGCACCTGGACTAACATCTGTTGCCAATCTTCTTTTTTTTCCCCCTTCTTCTTCTCCCCATAGACCCCCAGTACATAGCTGTATATTCTAGTTGTGAGTGCTTCTGGTTGTGCTATGTGGGACACCGCCTCAGCATGGCCTGATGAGCAGTGCCATGTCCACTTTCAGCATCCAAACCAGCGAAACCCTGGGTTGCCCAAGCAGAGCATGCAAACCTAACCACTCGGCCAATGGGCTGGCCCCGCTGTTTGTGACTTAATGACAAGGAAGACTGCCGAGGAAGAGTCAAATGCTCCATTGTAGAGAGTGATGATGGTTGAGCGGTGTTTGCCAAACAGGTTTCCCACCTGCAGAGAATGTGACCAACCCGAATCACTTATTTATTCATGAAATAAATATTTCCTGCACACCCAGAATGTTCCAGGCCTTCATCATACCCAGACTCACACTCCACCCCAGGAGCTACCACCCTGGCCTGGGCCAACCCCATTTAAGGTAGCCAATGTAGAAAAGTGCTTCTCCCTCCTTCCACCCTCTCCACCCTCCTGCCAGGCGCCTGGGATGAGGGCAGGCTCACACCTGCAGGTTGGTGATCAGAAACAGGATTCCCCCAACGGTGAGCATGGGCATGGCCAGGAAGAGCAGCAGGGCTGATTCTGGAACAATCAAACCAGAGGTGGGGCAGTATCATAGTGCAACCCAAACATGGAACCACAAACTCTGGCTCCTACTTGCTCCAAATTCCCAACAATCCCGGGGTCAGGGCCCTAATTCTAGCATCCTTCGAGGTCGTAGGGTACAGGTCAAGGCTCCCCCAAATGTCCTTGCAGAGGTCTCCTGAGCCACCTTCTTCCCTACCAAAGATGGTCCTTGGTCTGTTGCAGACCTGGATGTCTCCAGATAGATTCGAAGTGAAGTCACTGCTCCCTTCTCTCATTCAACCACAAACAGCCCCTTCTATTCATCCTTGACACTGTGGGGAGAGATGTCTGGACTCCGTCCCTAAGCCCAGCTTCTTATTCACTGCATGACTTTGAGCTGGATTCCGAATCTGTGACTCAGTCACCCTATCTGTGAAATGGGAATAACAGTCCCTGCTCTCCATGCCTTATGGGATGTATGAGTGAGAAAATGGGACAGACTCTTTCCTTTGTTCATCAAACTTGAGCACTTCCTTCATGGGGCATTGTGCTTGGCATTGGAAATGAAGGATGGGTTAAGCATACTTCCTACCCTTGAACAGACTGACCTGCAAACAAACTACTATGATAGGTCTGGAAAGTGTTGGACGATAATAGAACTAAAATGCCAGCAGTGTGGAGCCCTTACTAAATTAGTCTTTCCCAAACTACAGACTTCTGCGCACTTTCCTGATTTCAGCCATAATCCATGCCCATCCTATTATTTGCCAAAATGTTTTCTTTACGTTGACTCCCTTATATCCAAAAGAAATCTATTATTTTTAAGGGAAACTTTGTATCACTACTGTAAATGAAAAGCAACTCATGTTGCTTGTCAAGAATAGAAAGGAACTGTAAAAACAAATACAATGAAAGGAAAACAATGTTATTAAATTGTAACTAGATGCAGTTGCCCTCAGAACGTTCCAAGCTTGAAACCTGCTCCTGCCATAGTGTTAAATTCATGCCGGCCCCGTGTCAAGACTTTCGTTCATGAAATCAGAGGACTGAAAGAGAAATTAAAAAAGAATGATTTTTCCACCAGACGATTCAGTGCTTAACGCGGCAAGGTTGTGCCTCCTAATGTCCTCTGAAGTAACTATTGTTCTATACCTTGAGAAGCACTGTAAAGCGTAATTTTAGACTATTCACTCTATTTACCATTCAATTTCTGTCTTTATAAAATGTACCTCTCTCCTAAGGTTGGGTGAGATTCCTTTCACAATTGGGTCATTGTGGCCCCAGCACTTTTTCCAAAAACCAAAAGCCCCGTTTTATGGAGGAAGGGAGAACTGGTGATCAAATGATTCACAAATGTGAGTCAAATTTACTTAGCCACCACCTCCACATTCAGCCACTTAAAAATCATTTACAGGCTCTTTGATAAGATAAAGCAGGTTTGATGAGGATAGTGGTTTTAAATAACTGGCTTGAGGTGCCAGGCTATCTCATGAGATCAAAGACACTCAGCCCATGTTTACGGATCACAAATGGAGACGAACTCATGATGCCATATGGCTTCAGCAAAGGACTACACACACAACAGTTATGTACTTTTACTTCCTATCCCCAAAATTGAGCCACGCAATCTGACGCTGGGGAGAAATGTTAGAAGGCATCTTTTGGCCAGCATAACCAAGATTCTAGGAGAAGGCACGGCTGGGGACCCCAGGCCCACTTCCCACTAACTTGCTCTGTGGCCTGGGGCAAGTCTTTGCAAGGGGTCTCTCTCTAGCCTCAGTTTTCTCCTCTGCATACTGGGGGAAAGCAGGAATAACCCACTTTGGAATTCCTAGACTTTGGGAATTTTATACATTTATAGACCAGTAAAATTTGAAAGGAAAACTTTTGACTACCTAGGATTGTCAACTTTTACCCTGCTAAGTAAGGATATTTTCAAAAGCAACAGCCATTAATATTATAATTTCGTTGAAATAAGAGAGAGAGAACATGTTAATACATACAAGAGGAAAGATGTAATATTTGGAACAAATTCTTTTCTCTGAGGCAATCCCTTCATTGTGCTTATTTTTTGCATTTCTCACTAGGTAAAACTGTTTTCATAGACCAGTAATAACTCTCTCAAGGATTCTTTCAAGCTCAAAGTCTGTGGCTCTCTGATAACCATGGGGGGGGGGGTCAGTGTGTCCTGTCCATCACCTTCGGCAACTGCCCCACCCAGCAGGTGCCCCTGAGCTTGTGTCCCTCCCAACCCCTGACAGTACTCATCTGCAGAGGTGAAGGCTATGGTGAGCGTGGCAGTGGTGTAGAGAAATCTGAAACACAGAAAAGGGGATGGAGTATGTTGTCAAGAAAAAGGAAACCTGGAGGACAAAACTGAGAATTCTACTCACCCAATCTCCAAATTTGGCACTAAAGTGCATTCTCAGCCTAGGGGTTCAATGGGCATGGATGCCTCTGGAGCCCCAGGCTCAGAACCAGGTGCCAGAAGCCCGGATGTGATTGATATGTGGCCCTGAGCTACGAACTCAGCTAAGGATGCAATGAGTTCAGGAGAAGGTTATCTGGCTTGGCCAGAGACAAAGTGGGTGGATCCAAGGCCCTCCCACCTGGGAGTCCCAACAGGCCAAACCTTTGGAGAAAGGGGTTAGTGCCTGGTCTACAAATCAAAACCTTCAGTCCTAATTCCTACTCGCTGTGTGACCTTGCTTAAGACACTGCCCTTCTCTGGGCCTCAGTGGCCTTTTCTATAAAAGGAAATGATTGAACTGACCTAGAACCCAAGCTTAAAGTTGTAGGGTTCTGTGATTATAGAACCACAATCCAAAGGTTATGGGGATCTTCTAGCAAGATGGGGGTTTTATAAGACATGGGGTAATAAAAGTTGTTGCCTAAGTGTGATACAGTGATTTATAATAAGAAATGTCTATTTGGTCCTTGTCCCTAGTCCCTATCGCAGGACTTCTAAAATCCTTCAAATTCCTCAGTGATAAGAGCACTAGGAGCATCTTTTGTTCTAATGAGGTGACTCTGGGTGGGTTCCTGGATGGCTCTTGGAAGAGTTGGTCACCAGGAAGACCAAGCCATAATTAGAAGATTGGCATTTTCAGCCCCGCTCCCCAATTCCCTAGAGAGGGGAGAGGGGCTGTAAATGGAGTAATTAATCATGCCTACTTGAGGAAGCCTCCATAAAACCCCAATAATAGAGGCTTTGGAGAGCTTCCAGATTGGTGAAAACATCCACTACTAGGAGGGTGACACACCCCAACTTCCCAGGGAGAGAAGCTCCGGGGCTCAGGACCCTCCCAGACCTCGCCTACATATCTCTTCATCTGGCCATTCATCTGTATCCTTTATCACATCCTTTAATAAACTGGTAAACATAAGTAAGTTTCCCCCCGAGTTCTGGGAGCTGGTCTAGCAAACAATTGAACCCAAGGGGGAGGAGGTCATGGGAACCTCCGCTGTGTAGCCAAGTCAGACAGAAGTTGTGGGCAACCAGGGTACACACCACTTGCGACTGGTGTCTGAAGTGGGGCAGTCTCGTGGGACTAAGCCCTTACCTGTGGGATCTGACTCTATCTCCAGGAAGATGAGGTCAGAATTGACTTAAATTGTAGGTCACCCAGCTGTAGTCGCAGGATGGCTTGGTGTGGGAACACCCCCACACACACACACATTTGGGTGTGAAGTATCGTGCGTAAAAGTAAAGGAGAAACACAGGAAGACTGAGTTTTTCTTAACACATGGAGGCTGGAGAAGAGGCAGGGAGCACAGGGAGGAGAGAGAAGAGGAGGAGAGGAAGTCAAACACCAAGAGAGACGAGACAAAGTCATAACGTGCCAAGCACTTAAAGACCAAGGGACCTGGCTATTTCCTGGCCCAGCCGGCCCTCCAGTCCCTCTGACAACTGATCTCTCACAAGCATGCCAGGGGCTGCTTGCTTTGGGTTCTATCAGCTCCAAGCAGGGCACTGCTTATCACTGACCCAAGCCAGTTGGAGTGGCACCCTGGGTGAGCGAGAGCAAGTCCCTTGGCCTCTTTGACTCATCTGCATGGGAAACCCCATTGCCTTCCCTCCAGACCCAGGGGTCCTGATATCCCACCACTGCAGGTCCCAGGAAACCTCATTGGCTAAGTCTCTGGGGAGTGACGGTGGGGTGAGGAAGATGACATTTAAGTCTGAGCAACCTGGCCATGAGGCCTTGTAGGAGCTATACACAAGGGTCCCCAGGATGAAGGCAGAGTGACATTTTTAACTTTTGCTAATTTCATAACCCCGGGCCCCAGGCCAGCCCTCACAGAAAGCCTGTCATATAGAACAAACATTCACACCTAGCAGAGGAAGGAGGCAAGGAAAGGGAAGTAGGGGTGTGGGAAGAGAGCAGGTCTAGCCAACTTCACCCTCTGGGCTGTTTCTCACACATCTGCTGAGGCAGTGCCTTGCAGGGCTGCCCAGTTGCCTTGTCTGAGACTCCCTCCAAGAGAGGCTAATGTCAGAAGAATTCCTATTGCTCATCTCCACCCAGACTGGGCCTTTGGGACTTACATGGCTATGAGGCGGGCCACAGTGTTCTTGAAACGGTCAAAGATGTAGCCGGTGGGGAACGTCATGAAGTTGTTCATGAAGGACGCCAGGGTGAAGATGAGCGAGAACTTCTCATCCTGGGCTTTGAAGTCTGGAGGCCGGAAAGGGGGATCTCAGAAGCCAGAGTGGGTGGGCCAACCTCCCATCCAGCCCAGCCTTCCTGCCAGGTGGGCTCCCAGCCTGGCCCCCTCCAGAGCAGCCTCTCCGGTCTTGGACAGCTGGCTGGTGGAAAGTTCTCCCTTCAGTGAGTTGAAATGTGGCTGCCTCTAATTACCCCTCAGGAGCTAGTACTTCTCTCTCCAGGCACCTCCTAGACTGAGGTTGAGGGGTAGGGGACAGGGGAGGCTGACACCTCCTTTCTCTCATTGTAGAAAGGTTGGCAGGGTGGGCAGGAGATGAAGTCCTCCCTTCCCCTTCCCACCAAGTGAGAACCAGCCTCAGCCTCCTAGAGAAGTCATCACTCTCTTACCAGTCTGTCCCGTGGCATTGCCCGTCAGTGTGGTATTGCCCGTGAGCCAGGCATTTGGTTCACACAGCTCCTCAAAGTAATGCTCTGTCTTGATGACAAACACAAGCGACGCCCAGGCGACGAGGATGCCTACAAAGCCAAGACATTCCAGCAGCCCCCACACTTCAGTGGAAATGAAGTTTGAAGATTCAGAAGGCCTCTCCCTTGGAGGGTCCTGATCTTCCTAGCACCACCTCCGAAACGTCCCACCTCCCATGCCTTATCATCTTTCATCCCCACTTCCACATCACCTCAGTTCCACATGGACACACAGCTGCCACCAGAAGCCAGGGGTTGGCCGAGAGCCAGGTACCAAATCTTCCAAACACTGCGATCAACCCAGTAAAAGCGCTGGCAGCAGCCCTAGACGAGAGAGGAAGGGAGAAGGTGGGCTGGAGCATGAGGCAAAGGGAAAGCAGGAGGTAGAGCTGGAATTGTCCCTGTCTGATCCTCCTGCTGCCTGCTGGGCATTTGACTTCTCTGCTGGACCATCATGGACACAGTCCTTGTCAACCAAAATGTTGATCCACAGTGATCAGCACCATCACATTGTATGCATCCTCATGACACACTCATCCTTCTGACCCTAACAAGATGCGGGACAGGAGTTTCAACCCCATTCTAGAGATGAGGACCCAGGCTCATAGTCTTGCCCAAGTCATACAGACAGTCAGAGGCTGAGCAGAACTTGAACCCAAACCTACTCATTTAAAGCCTTGGCTCTTCCTGACGCCTAGGTAGCCACCTTGCTCTCATGCCCAGGTGTCCAACTCTCCCCAATTATTCAGGGGATCAGAGAACAGAAGCACAAAGAAATCTGCAGCATGTTGAGCACTGGCTTGGGTCAGAAGGGGCTCCCCATTAAGATCTGGGACCCCTCTGACCCAGCCTGTGCTCATGCCTAAAATCCAGCCTTGACCCTGGCTGACACTTCTGGCTGAGCACTGGATGTGGTAGGTAAAGATGAGGTTATGGATGGAGACGAGTCTGCCCCAGTAGCACTTCTGCCAAGTATACTGCAAGGCACGATAAAAAAGGAAAAAGGGGATGCCCCTCCTCAGGAATACACATGATGTGAGCCCTGGATCTTGAAGTCTCCACAATTCATTCCCCCACTCCCCAACCCAATCACACAGCCATTTGAAGATGGGAGATCAAAACGTAACTTCTGTTTCCACTTGACCCTCACTTCTTACCCCCTCTTACCCACCTCTAACACTTCTGTGAGACTCAGCCCCTGCTGACACCCCCATGGTCCTCAGTGAGGAAAATAAACAGTGACTCAGAGGCTGGGGACATCCCCTCCCTGCCTTCCTCCACACCCCTGGACTCAGCCTCAGCCACAGGCCACTCACCTGAGCTTGACTAAACGTCATGGCTCTCGTCACCACAACAAAGCGGTAGCTCTTGCATCCAGGGATGCCCACCTGTTTGACACTATCCTCTTCCTTAGGACACTGAAAGCCTTTCTCCGCCTCTTCTAGGGCTGAGACTGATTTGACAGCCCCCTCTTCCTCAGGGGCATCTTCACATCCAGATCCTCACCCCTCCTCTTCCTCCAGCAGCGTCAGTCCCTCCATAGGAGCCTCCATTGTCCCGTGTTCTGGCATCTCCCCATCCTAAGGCAGGATCTCACCTCCAAAGGGGCCCTCAAAGTTGGACGTTTCAGTCCCTGGCAGAGAGAAAGTCCAACTGCACCCCCTCACATCTTTTCCCGTTCCTCTCTAGAACCATGGACAGTTCCCTCCTTGCCCTAGCCATCAGAATGCTCAGCCTTGGAAAGAGAGGAACCTAGAACCGAGCCTCCATGAGGACAACCTAGGCTCCCACATGAGGTCATGGGGTGAAGATCAAGACTTAGCATCAGGCCATTGTGGGTTTGGGTACTGATTCCATCATCTACTAGCTTTACTTCATTTGCAATATGGGTATACAATACTACATTCCTCATGGGGATGCTATGAGGATTAAAGGAGATAATGCATAGAAAATGCTTAGCACAGTACATTGGTGAGCTCAAAATAAAAAAAAGTCATTATGGTGATCATCATGGGCATTATCTATAAAGGACAAAATTGAGAATGTCATACTACAAATGAGGCTGCAGATATACAGATGCCCCGAGGAGTCCCTCTAGCTCCAGGTTCTACAGTCTCTGTCCCTTTAAATGCAGACATCTTGAAATACAGGATGGCCAGCAAAAGAGATGGCTTTGTGACTCTGACCCTACATACATTAGAAAGGAGCAGAGGAGAGAAAAAAAGACTGAAGACTAAGGAGACTTACCCAGATGAAGAGCTGAAACTGCCCCAAATAGAACAGCCAGAAATAGGGAGAGTTTCATGTTGGCTTTTTCCTGCAATGGAGAACATAGTTTGTTAAACACACACATACACACACATACACACACACACACACACACACAAACCCCACAGCCACACCATTAGGGACATTGGGAGTGAGGAAAAGAAACAGCAGGCATGAATAGAAGCCAGGATGGGCCAGAAAAGCTAATGCTGAGCCCAGCCTTTGATTCTCCAGGATGCTAGCACTTCTATCTGAATAGAATGAAGCAGACCATGAGGGGCAGACAAGGTTGGCTTTCCCGTGGACCTGAACGTGAAGAGAGGAATATGATTTTTATGTTTTGCACTTAATAAGCCCCTCACAGTCTACGAAACAAAGAGAATCCAGAAACAATGATTATTGGCCTTCCTAGGCCACACAGCACTTAGAAAGTGGGTTCCCTCCTCAAAGCTCAAAAAGCACATGTGCATCTCTGGTTCCCCAGACAAGGAGACCTTTCACATAACTCAGAAGGAATGTGACAGGCAGAGGATGAGAATTCCTGTCCCTGCTGACACCCTTGCAACCTGACAGCCACACACAATCCCAGCCAGCCCTCCAGAACCTCCCAGACCAGGCCAAATGCCTCCCAGGAGATGAACATTTACTTGGAATAACTTCCACTACACCAGAAAGCTCTCACCTGCCCAGAAGTCTTCCCGGGTCCTGAGGAATTCCCAAATCCCAGATCTTCCTTCTGTCCATCCCACAGTGACATTTTATATAGGGACTTTGGAGGAAGTACCCCAGAGGAAGGAAGGTTTTCCACAGCCTGAGGGAGGTGGGAGGGCTGATAAGAACCCTTCATTTCTTCACTTTCTTGGGGAGACCACTCATTACCCTCCAGCTTCTCTCTTGTCACCCCTTTCAGGAACCTGGGAGGCCATTGTCAGATGTCTCAGAGCCAGTGGTTCCTATCCTGTACTGCATTTAAGAATCTCTTTGGGAGCTTGTGCAAAATGCATGGTTCTTCTGCTTTATTGGTGGGAATGTGAACTGTCACAGACATTTTATCCCTGAAGTGTTTTTCATTAACTTCACGGTAAATCTGCCTCCAGGAAAGTTGGAGTGTGGGCATAACCATGAGGACTTAGCAGAAACGAACTTAACTGTAGATGAGGGCTGGCCCCTTAAAGGAAGGTGCAGAGAAAAGGGGTGTGGGCAGCTTTGGGAGTAGTTTGGGACGACCAAGCAGTGGGCACTTGCAAAGGCCTAACCCCAATGATCTCCCACCGCAGGGAGAGAAGGGGTATGATCCCCACACACAAGGCCCATCTCCCTTCCCTGACTCTGCCTTCACCCCTCATCTCCACCCTCAGGATGGTGGGATAACACCACCCCAGGAGCAGCCTCCAGAATAAGACCATGTCTGGAGATCTGACCAGGAGACACTTCAATGAAGACAGCAGTGCATTCTCCAACCAGGAAACACACAGGCATTCCCAGTGAATCCAGCTCTCAGCAGCCTGGGCTGGGGCTGTGGGTGTTCTCTGAGGAGGAGATAGAGGCAGCAGTGTCCTGGAGGGGCCCTCTCCCCCAGCCCTCCCCTTCCCCACACTGGGCTGGTCCTTCTGTGGGGGCATCAGCCCCTCATGGCCTGAACCCGTGTGTGTGAGCCTGACGCTGTCCCCCCACAGCTGAACTAAGTTAGGACTTCTGTGTGCTAGACTTCGGGTTGACATCAGTACTGATAAAATAGCTAACTTGTCTCTCCTGCATCCTGGTGTCCTCAGCACAGTCACCAACATAATCACATGGACCCGCACACCAACCCTGGTGAGCTTGCTGTGATTTGTTATTAATCCTATTTCATAGAAGAAGAAATGTGCAATACATGGAAATTCAAACTGGAACCCATGCTCATTCCTACCACTACACTGCTTCCTTAATGACTCTGCATGAAGGACCACAGTTAGTGACAACTCACCATTGCAAAGCAGAGGGTTATATGCATTACAGATGTTGTCTAATTCAACTTTTATTTTATTGAAGAAGAAACTGAGGCTTAGTAAGGCTAAGAAAAATGAAATGTAGAACTGGGACTCGAACCCAGAGCTTTGTGACTCTGGTGGCTCGGATCCTGACTTCTGTGCTATGTCTGTCCGGGAAAAATTAGGACATTCCTGGGCACCTTCTTTTCTATATGTGTTGTGTTAAACCAGGTTCTGCTGCAGTAACAAGTGGGCTGCAAAATCTCAAGGTTTCCTACACACAGCAGGTCAGACAGCCCCTTCCATCGGGTAGCTATGCCTTCAGGGACACGGGGACCCCCAGATCCCTGTGGCAAGGACAGTGAGAACAGGAAGATCATAGGGGGTCATTTAAAGGCCAGAAAGAGACTTACATCATTTCCTCCCACATCGCATTGGCCACATCCAGTAGCATGCTGCAGAGCCCAACTTACGCAAGGAATACCAGGAAACACAGTCTACCTCGGTCCCCAGCAAGAAAAAATGGTGAACATTGCACTCTCTGCTTCCTTCTCTCCTTTTCAATGGCTTCTCTTCTCCACAACCACCCTCTCCCCATGCCCACTGACAGTGACACACATCCTTGACTTCTGTGTTCCTTCTGGCAAAACCTCGTTCTCGGCAAGTTACCAATCAACCTCCCAGACCCATTAAGAGATAAGGCCCTTGGAGTTTCTTCTCCTAAGAGTATTTGCTTTTTAATCAAAGGCTATTCAAGACTGAAAGGCCTTAAACAACCAAAGGAATGAATATGTAATGGTTAAAGTTGAGCCCAATAACAGACAGTGCTGGATATTTGAGGGACACATTATCTACACTTGCCTGCCTCAAGCAAGCTTCAATCTGGAGAGGTCTAAGCCCCCTCCTCTCCCTGTCCTCCCTCTACCTCCAGTCTTGGCTGGCAAGATATTGGGTGACTGGGATTGGCTAGAACCAAGTCCCCAACAAGGAGGTAAGTGGGCGCTTGCCATTTAGCCGAAATCCCAGTCCCAGAGCTCCCTATGCAGAGCTTCCTTTACTGCCTATCCCTCCCACCCCTGAAAGCCAGATTCCACTGTTCTTTCAGAAGCAGAGTGTCAAGAATTACCCTGTTGCAGGGTCCGCCCTGTGGCTCAGTGGTTAAAGTTCCACACACTCTGCTTCGGTGGCCTGGGGTTTGCAGGTTAGGATTCCGGGTGTGGACCTACTCCACTTATAGGCCATGCTGTGGAGGCATCCCACATACAAACGAGAGGAAGATTAGCATAGATGTGAGCTCAGGGTGAATCTTCTTCACACATACACGAAAAAGAATTCGCTTGTTGCAGTCTGCAATGCAGGGACCTGGGTGGGGGCCTGACCCCCAGGCAGTTCCCGTTCCATGCCCTCAGGGAGACTGACATGCTGTGATTAGCAGCTTCCTGACACAAACTGCACCCAAGGCTGAGGGACACACCCCTCTGTGGAGGACAGGCCTCTTCACCAGAAGCCGTCCCTGAGGTCCAGCATTGGTGAGATCCATGGCAAGCCCAAGACCCATGGTCCCGTTGTCAGAGGCCTGCTCATATTCAGGGAACTCAGCCCTGCTGCTTCTTTGCCACCCTCCTCCCCTGGGGTTCTCTGACCCTGTCCTGTTCCACCACCTCCAGAACCTTTAGAAAGAAAGCACATCTGGGAAACTGATCCTTTTGTTCCTGAAACTCCACATCCCATCAGATGCCTGGACAGGCACACACACATGTTCGTACACAAACGTAGACCTGTACACAGATGTGCTCAGACACACACTAACATGTATACACACCCCAAAACATACTGGCCAAAGACACACAAGTACACACATGCGTGCACACACAGACTCACGCATCTTACAGTGCAGAGCTTCATAGGTGTCCACAGACACACAGGTCTATCCATTAATACACAGAGATGTACAAAATGTACACCCTCAGACAACACACAAATACACACTGACTCAAAGATTTATGCACATATACAGATTCACACATACACAGATACACACAGGTATACAAAGAGTGACTCGTTTACACACCAAAATACATATATACGCATGTGCACGTGCATCTGAAGAATATTTGTACCTTCTCCCTTTGCCCCATGTAGAACGACACCCAAAGAAGTATTTCTGTCTCAGAGCGCACCCCTCTTTCTCTCCCCACAACCCAAGGCTGTCTGCCCTCTTAATACCCAGTCTCAGGTCTGAACTTCTGCTTCATCAATGTCAGATCCCACCGGGAGCCAAGCATCCTGCCTCAAACAAGGTAAAGAGCAGCAACAGTGCTCTCTCTCAATGTCCCCTGGGTCTGAGAACACGGGGTGAGGGAGAGAAGGTGAGGCCTGGGGCTGTAGACACAGCATGGGAGCCACAGGCTACCAGATACCATGACTGGCCCCAAGGCCCTCCTGCTGGGAGGCACCTCCCTCCTGAGAATGTGGCCCCTTTAGGGAGGTAGGCTGTGGATGGGGGAGAGGGAAGGACAGCCACCCTCCTGGGAATGGAGTGGGGAACAGATCTCACAAGAAGTTGGGGCCTTTCAATTCACCCACAGTGGCTGGAAGAATGGAAAATAGGGGCCAGAATCTGAGGCCAACAAGACAGAGGACTAGAGGAACAGGCTGCCCCCAGACAAGACTACTTTCTCCTCCCTCCCACATGCTTATCCAGATGGCATCTCACTGCTCCACCCCAATCCTTCAATCAGCGAGGTCAGCTCCTTTTCGAAAAGCCACCCCACTCCCACTCCACCGCCTCCCGCATACTGAACCCAAACAAAACAGGAGGGCCAGTTCCACACCCCCCACCGAATGGGATCTTCCCCCAGAGCCTTGGTGGGGAGCTGTGGGAATCCCAGAGCCAGGGCTGAGAAGGGTCCTCCGGAGTCCATGCTCCGCCCCCAGGTGGCGCTGCAGCCCAACACCTCAGCACCCCCACCCACCCCTAGCCGGAGCCCTACTCCACCACCTTTAACTTTCCTCAAAGCCCAACCATGCAGGAGTGATGGCTTCCAGGCGTTCCTAACCTCGGGGTTCCTACAAAGTGAGCGATGAAGAAACGAGTCATGAAATGCTGTGGGAAGACTGGTTTTATATCCAGGAGGGACAAGGGGACCAGCCCAGCGTCCAGGTGGCTGATCGGAAGCTGTGAGGGAGGAGGCTTCAAGGCAGGGTCTCCGTGCCAACGGCTTAGGAGGAGCAGATGAAGGGCAGGTGCCTGCTGCAAGGAACTCGTCGCCAGTGACCCCCCGGCAATAGAGAGCACAGTGAGGTCAGCTGCCCATCTGAGTGTGGCTTGTGCCCCCCTCCTTCCCTCCTCAGGCACCTCATACCCTCCCTTGCCTTCTGTGGCTGTCATCAGTCAGCCATATGTTGCCTACACATCCCTACCAGCTAACGTTTCTTGAGCTCCCACAGCAAAAGAGGCAGGGTGATTAGTGCTTTCATGTTCACAATGACTCCAAGAGATGGGTGCTAGCTCATCCCCATTTCCCAGATGAGGAAAGTGAGGCTGACTGGGGGTAATAACTTGCCTGTGTCTCAGCAGGCCAGTGGCAGAGCCAGGATGTGAACCGCAGCAGTCTTACTCCAGCGCCTATGGTCTTAGCCATTGTACTAAGCTCCCTCACATCCCTCATCCATGCTGTTGGAAGCTGGAGAACTGTCTGTCAGCCATCCCTAATTCCCACATCTTTCCTTCATCCCTCATCCACACTTAAATTCACATCTGCTACTCTCATCTGTCTCCCTCATATTAGAAGAGGGAAAGGATCTCCCCCCACCCCAGGCCATAAGATGGAAAGCCCACATCTAGCCCCCACACAGGGCACCCCATCACCTGGTTTTTCTTTGAGGAATCCGTAGCTGCATCTCAGCCCTTGTCACAGAGAGGACCTTGGCTCTCCGGTTGGGGGGAGGGTGTGAGTTTGGGGAGGAGTGTTGAGACAGCTCAAAGGGACAGTGTGTAAGAGTTCACCTTGCCCCCCATTCCCCTTGTGCTGGTGCCGAGTTCCCCTCACCTCTGGTGCATAAAGCCACGTAGCAGCCTCTCCCAGTTCTACGTTGCCCTGAGGCCCAGTATCTAAAATTCCAGCGGCTCCCATCAGTCCAGCGAAATCTCCTGCAGAAGCGCTAGAGAACAGATAGGCTGCATCAGAGGGCAGAAATCCAGGAAGACAGAGACAATCATGGTCTCCAGAGAATGCCCACCGAGCACCAAGCATCCCTTTCTGGACACTCGCTGTATGTATAATTTCTTCTCACTGTTCACCCGGCCAGAAGCCAGATACCCAAATATCCATCCCTGAGTGCAGGCAATGGCATCATCACACAGAGTTGGGTTCTCAGACTTCATTGTGTATACAAATCTCCTGGGGATCTTGTTGAAATGCAGATTCTGATGCAGGAGGTCTGGGGTGCAGCTGAAGATTGTGCATTTCAAGCAAGCTACCAAGGGATGCTGATACTACTGCTTCATGGACCACCTTTGAGTAGCAAATGTGATGGCACTTATTCATCCAGAATCCCAGAGCCACTCTAACAGAACAAGGACTCCATTTTAGACAGGAGGCACCTGAGGCTCAAGGAAGTCATTCAGCTAGTAAGTGACCAAGATGGGCATGGAACCTATCTCGTGACACCAGTGGCATGCTGGTAAATGTTTAACAACCATCTCTGGGAGAAGGTGAGAAGGCAGAGGGACTTGCAACAGTTCCCAATTTCCTTGGTGTAAATTCATCCACCATGGGAGATTTCAACCTACAAGCGTAAAGTCACAGAACATGGAGTTGGGAAGAGATGTGCCTAATCACTGGTTCTCCTGAGCCAGTACAAGCCAGCTCCAGCTCATCACCACCTGCCTAAGGTTACCTTAGCTGCGGGATAAGACAGGAGGACAGCAGGTGTACTCTCGAGGTGATCAGAAAGAACTTCCTGTACCTGGGAGTTGGCCCCTCACTTACCCAGCCTCTCAAGATACCTCCAATCCAGACCTGGACTTGGTTGATCCCCCTGATCAAGCACTGGAGGCGATTGTTTAAGCGGTAGCTGTGTATGGAGACAAGATTGCCTCGGTAGCACCTCTCAGACATTCTGCAGAGACAAGAAGAGGTGGTGTAAAGAATTCACTCTCCTTTTACTCAAGTCCATGAGTCTCCAGGAGAGAGCCCTACATCCCTTTTCAGTTCATAAATCAGGGACCTACTTACCCCCCTCAATCTCATCGCTTGCTCCTTTCACTGCTGTCAGCAACTTCTTGCAGGAAATAATAATAATACTCAGAATCATTATAGCCCCCATCTATTGAGAGTTTACAATGACCCAGGGACTATTCTAAATACTTTCCATGTATTATCTCATTGAAACTTCACCAGAAGTCTAAGAGCTTGGAACTACATATCTCCATTTTACAAATGAAGATACTGAAGCTCTGAAAGGTGAAATGATTTTCCCAGGTAACGCAGCCATTGACAGGCAGAGCCAGGGTTGAACACAGGTCTATCTAATACCAAAGCCTTTTGTGCAAATCAGTGGTTCTCAAAGTGCAGTCTCCAGGCAACAATATCTTCATCACCTGGGAATGTGGTATAAAGGCAAACTCTCAGGTCTCATCACAGACTTGTGAAATCAGAAATTTTGGGGATGGAGCCCAGAAATCTGTTTCTTAACAGATTTAATCTCACTAGGAGATTCTGGTGCACATTAGGCTTTGATAACCACTAGTCTAAGTGAGTATGGAACGGCAGGCTGAATCCACTCCCTTCTTCTCCCCCAGGTCCTCCACAGTAGCTTTCCTGCCACTCACTTCAGCTTTTCTAAACGTCCTAGGAGTTCGCACCAAGAAGTAGTGGCAAGTCTTGCACCCAGGATGGCCAGACAATTGAATTGTTTCCTCTTCCCTGGGGCACTGTAAGTCTTCACCTAGGGCAACTTGGTCCAACTCCACGGTCTCCTCATCCTCGAAGGTGTGTTTATTGGTGGAAGCCTCAGCCTCCTCTCCTTCTGACTGAATCACCTCGTCTGTCAGAACCAACTCTCCCTCCTGCTCCCCTGAACCTTCCACATTCTGGATCAGGCCTGTGTCCCATGGATGTCCAAATGGGGGTCATCATTCTCTGGGAAGAAGAAGTATCTTGCCTTCAGTTGGGGGGAGGGGAGGAAAGCCCTTTCTTCCAGGACCATGGACAGCTCTGATCCCACTCAAGCCTTCGTGTGGACGCCACCTGGCGCCAAGACTGGAAGGATCTCCGAGGTGTTGAGTGAGGCGAGAAGTCTTGGGTCATATGCACAAATGGATGAGAACCTGACTTCTGGCTGACACCACAGGTGTGTACTTTTGGGGTGGGAGGAAGCACCTGTGAGAAGCCCTTCACCTTCACAAGTAGATGGTTTTTCTTTGTGAAGGAGCCCCGATAACAAGTTCAGGTCACAGTTATGAGTCCAGGAGAAATCTTAACAGAGATGAGCTGGGTCAACTGAAGAGGGGAGGCTGTGGCCTCGGCCCCACCAGTGCAAAAACGGTGCAGAAAAGGGGAGAAAAGAGAAATACAGATGAGACGAGAAGGGGAGGACTTGCCCAGATGAAGAGCAGCAACTGTCCCCAGCAGGAGAAGGGGCAGGAGCACAGGGCATTTCATATCTACTCAGTCTTGTGACAGGGACACAGCTCTACCTTGCCTCCCTGGGATGTCCAGTGTGTTTGGAGAGCCCCTGGCACAGGGCAAAGAAGAAAAGTTTGTTTAACTGGTTTATTAAAGGGCAAACTAGAGAGCTCCCTTCTCGTCCAATTAACAGACCCTGAGTTGGAGAATCGGGGAAAGGACATGAGGGTGTCAGCTCAAGGTCAAAAGTCCCTTTTTTCCTGAGAACTCCATCACTGCTCAATGGAACACCACTTAGCCCAGACCCTGGAGGAACAGGTCTGCTCAGGACCAGGGCCTATTTCACTCACAGTGGAGAAGAAGAGGGAAGGACAGTGGCCGTTATAATCCTGCGGTCAGACCTCCAAGGTGTTTGCCAGATAAGATCCTGCTTCCTCCCAAGTCCGGGACCCCTCCTCCATGGGCAGCCAGGGGGAGCACTCACCTCCTGAGTTTCAGGCTCTGCTCTCAGTGTCTCTGGCTGCTGGGCCCCAGAGGCAACCCTTATACTGGGCTTTGGGGGAAGTGGGAAGAGACTCAGGGTGGGGTGCGGGGCATTGGAGCGGATCAGGAGGTTGCTCAATCCTCTCCCCCCTGAGCCATGCTCTCTACTGGGACCTGCCTCCTGAGGTTTACTGCCATATGTGGGTACCCATCCGCTCTGGTGTGACTGAGAAGATCCCAGATGTCTATTGTCGAGGCAAAGTTATTATTAGTGCCCCTAAAGGGCCCCGGCCTGAACAATGCTCCTTAACCTCAGGAGCAGCCTCCCTTTGGTCAATATCCCAACAAATGGAGTGGAGAATCCAGGGATCCGGGAGACCATGACAGGAGGAGGTAGGAGGTGAAGGGAGTCTCAGCCCCCCTTGGTCCTTATCTACAAGTACTTTATATGCATTCACGTCCCTGCATATTCACTTTCATCTCATTCCCTTGAAGATGTGTGATTATCCCTACTTCACAGACATGAAAAGTGAGATTCAAAGAGGGAAAGTGACTGGCAAGAGTTCACTCCAATTGGGTGAACCGAGATTTCGAAGTCTTTTTGGCTCTGCAACCTTTGTCTCTCTGTCTCCCCCTCCCTCCCTCCTTTCCTCACTCTCCTTCTCCCTCTCCCTCCCTTTCTCACCTTTAATGCTTGAAAAACCTATGCTCTTTCTTCTCCGCTGAGGATCTAGATCAAGATTCTCAACCTTTGCACTCTTACTATTTGGAGTGCATTCCTTGTTGTGGGGGGCTGCCCTGTGCAGTGTAAGAAGTTTAGCACCATCCCCAGTCTCTACCCACTAGAGCCCAGTAACGCCTCTCCCAGTCATCACTATCGAAATTGTCTCCATATATTTCCAACTGTCCTCTGGGGAGCAAAATGGCCCCAGAAGAGTATCACTGATCTAGAATATGCCATTTTGTCCAACCTCAGGTCGTATCTTCTGGCCAGGCAGCAACAACTTGAATAGAAAGCTTCATGCAGAGTCATTCAGACGTTGGTGGACCAACTTCCCCACCCCACCCCACTCTCCATCTCTGTCCAGCCATCTACCACCACAGGGTCAGGACTAGAGGGAAGTGAGTGATGCATTTGTCTCGAGTGCAACATTGAAGGGAACACTACAGAATTCAGTAGTCAAGTCAAACTATATTTCAACGCAATCTTTCTTAAAACTCAAAATAAATGCAAAAATATCAAACCCAGCTTCCATCAACCAAGCTCCAGCCAAATTCAGTGCAGTCCAAGGAGAGACTAGCAAGTTCTAAGCAGTGACTTACCTGGATATCACTGCCAAGAGCTAGTGGACTTGTTGGGAGGGAGGACTCAAGTCTGGGACCTCCTGGTTTTCCTCAGATTCCAGCCAAGTCCCCCCTTCACAGGGCACCAGGAACAGATAACTCAGAGGGTGAAAAGGCCTGGATTCCTTCCTCTCCTCTGCTCTCCCAGGGGACCTACAAATGGAGAAGTATCAGAGAGGTCACTTCTGGGCCTGATTGCGGAGTAACCATCCTGGCTGTTATCTCCCAAGCCCAACGGACCAGACCCTCAGCTTATCTAGCTGATTGGGGAGATTGGCCAATTCCCGGGCCCCCAAACCCTGGTCTCTGGGTTTCAAACTTCAGACCGCTTAGTGGAGGAGGGGATAGAGGACTAGACCTCCTCCTCCATGTTCACCCAACTCTTGGGGCCGAGGCCAGGGGCATCATTTCACTCAGCTGTTGGGTTGACCAATAAGGTCAACTACTCTCATGAACCAGCACCATGACAAGCTTTGCATGCATTGTTTCATTTCAACGTCATGTTTCACCGATGATGAAAGGATGTCTCAGAGCACTTAAACAGGTGCCCAAGGTCACTCAGTAAGACAGAGACAGTTCTACACCAGAGACAGGCTCTTTATGCACTCATGATTGCCTTCCCTCTGCCTCCTCTCACTCACCTCCCTTCTCCACAGCCTGCTCCTCCTCTGCATTGACCCAGTTTTCTTTGCATATGAACCCTGGGAAAAGTCATTCCAATGACTTGCTCAGTCACCACAGTGTGCCTATCTAATTTAAAACTGAAAATAACATTTTTAAAGATCTACCATAGGCCACATATTATGCTTCGTTAAGGCTTTTACATCCATTATCCTACTAAATTAGTCACTAAAATCATCCTACAATCTGGTGTTGCCAACTCTAGCCTATATATCTGCTACAAAAGCTCAGAGAGGTTGAATGACTTGCCCAAGTCCACACAACTCATAAGAAGTGGCATGCTGACCCTACTCTGTCTGACTCCCAAGTCCTCCCTTTATTGGACACACCCAAATTTGTTACCTCCAGACACTCTAGCCAATGGTGCCAACATTTTCAACATCCGTCAAGTTCCAAGTCTCTGGCTCACTGTTTGCATTTATGTTCATAGGGTTTTCACACTCTGCCTCCTGAGAGTCTGTCCACCCCCACATTGTGCAGAGGGTGTGTCTTGCCATCTTGAGAGGCAGTGTTGTGTGATGTATAATGAAATCACAGTTCACAGAGTCAGCCCTCTGTGTCTCAGTCTTCTCATCCGTAAACTGAGGCTAATGCCAGAACCTACCTCTAATGAGATCAGCTTCAGTACAGCTCTCAGAACTGTCCCTGGCGGATGGTGTTGGGAGCGGCCCTTGTCAGGAAAGCAGGGCTACAACTGTGACCCTAATCAACACACAAGCCCTGAGTGTAGATTCGGCTCTGCGCTTCGGACGGTGTGAGGAGCTCCTCAGGTTCCATTGTAAACACACCATCTTCCTCTCACAAAGCTTAGTTAATATCTTGTTGGAGAAAGAAAATGCACACAGAAACCCATATTTTCAAATGTAAAGCCAGTGCTCTTATTTCACTCATTCATTTTTGTACAACATTTTTTGTGGATGTATAGCATGCATTCTGTCAAGTATGGTACGCTGCTCAGGGAAGTTTTACAGAGTGAATGCTCCCACACAACTGTGCCCACAACAAGATACAGGACGTTCCCGGGAACTCAGTCGTCTCCTTCATGCCCCTTCTTGACGTTAATCCCCCGAAGGGGATCTCCACGGACTGGAAGTCACACTTCTATCACAACACATGCCCCCAACAGAAGAGATTTGTGAGGGGCAACGCAAAATCCACCTACCGCTTAGCACAGAGGCTGGCACCCAGTAAATGCTTAATAACTGGGTGATTTTGTTACTCTTTTTATTAATATAGGAATAGAGGGAAGTAATGCCTTCCCACACCAGAATATAAGGTCCGTGAGGGCAAGGAGTGAAAATTCTACTTCAGCTGCATCCTCCACAGTACCCAGCACAGGGCTGAATCCGTACAGTATTTCAGAATTCCAGCATCTTTGAAATCAACAGACTATCGTGGTACAATTACAGTATTACAATGGACCTGTTTTATTTCTATCTCTTTCTCAATTTGCTGTGCAAACTTCAGCAAGTAGCTTCTCCTATCTGAGCCATACTCAAAAACTTAAAGGTCTTGATTGGCCTCTCTCTATGACCTTGATCCCATCTGTAATTCTCTCGATTTGAGGTGTCCTGGAGGAAAGGGGCTTCAGGACACTGACCCCTTACTTTCTGCTTGCCTCCCAGGTGGAGAGAGGATTCAGAATGCCTTCCTTCCTCATCTCTGATTGAGACACCCTCACCTCCAGCTAGGTTGGAGTCCTATGCCCCAAGATGAACACAAGGTTAAGGGAGTCCATCCTGCCCGCCTCCCTCTGCCCCCTGCACTGTGCTCCATCCCCATAAGATCATGTCCTGGAGGGGAGATCAGCCAATGCCTCCACCCAGAGAAGCAAAATGGTTAAAGCAACATGCTCTGGAGCAGATAGTAAAACCACAGGCTTGCTTGCATCTGGGTATTCAGCCTTGAGAAAATCTTTTAACAGGTCATCCCTTCTCTGAGCCTGGCTCTGTAAGATGGGATAATAATTATGGATCACACAAGGTCATCTCTGTATAGTGCCTGCCACAGAAGGGGTCATTTGTATGTGCACTGTGTGGTAACAGTTAGTGGATATTGTTGTGCTTATATTATAAACAACTGTATGTTCCCCAACAGTAAGGGGCTGTGTCCTAACATATTCCCAGGCCTTATATAGGGTTGAACATATAGCAGGTTGTCTGATATTGGGTATCCCAAGGAGCAGATCCTAAGTCAAGAATTTGTGTGCAAATTTGTTTGGGAGGTGCAAGGGTACTAGTAGCAAAGAGAATAATTCACAAGAAAATATGTGTTGTAAAGACAGCTACCTCCATGGGTAGCTGGAAGTTAATTCCACTGGGAAATGGTACCCAGGGCATGCCTTAGAATTATTCCCCCCGAGGACTGGGGTGCTCAGATACCCACTCCTGAGAGTTGTCGGCTGTACCTGGGTCATGACAATTTCTTAGCACATTAAGGTAAGCACAGTCTGTAGGAGAGAGAGGCCAGGACATTGAGGATCCACCGTGAAAGGTTCAAGAGGGATGGATGGGGTCCTGGCAGAACCTGTACATAGGCACCCGGTAATTTGGTGTTGTATGAAAAGAGCTAGCTGAGCCCATACCTCTGTCTTCAGGATGGCCCCACCAACATCATCCCATATTTCATGCTTCGTGAGAGTGATAACTTCTGGTCCCTTTCATGATGGACAGTGGAATAGGGAATCATTGTAGGACAGAAAGTTCATGAGTGGGGCTAAGCCGAGTGGATCAAGGATCAGAGGAAAAATAAATCAATTTCAGCAAAGCAATTTTACTGCTGAGGGTGAAGGGAGGGGAGGCAGGCAGGCGAAAGGAGGCAGTGTCCTAGGAGGGGGCAGCTCTGAAGTCTTGGCTGGGTTCCGCTCAGTGGGAACAGACAAAGGGGAGGACCATGTCACACCGAGATAGTCTCCAGCGACCTCCTGTGAAGGCAGAACCAGAAGCGGCCTTCAGCCTCTTGTTTCCCCTGACTCAGCCCCAGGAGTTTTCACTCCCCACCCCACCCCACACTTCAGTGGAGATGAAGTCTGTAGATTCAGGAGGCGTCTCCCTTGAAGGGTCCAGCTCTTCCTCGCAACTCCTCTAGGAGCCCATCCCACCTCCCCAGGCCTTTTCAGATTTCATCCCCACTCCCACCTCACCGTGGGTATACATGGACACACAGCTTCCACCAGAGGCCGAAGGCTGGCCAGCAGCCCAGAACCAAAAATCCCAGGCACTGCCATCCATCCAGTAAAATCTCCTGCGGCTACCCTAGAGGATAGAGGAGGGAGAAGGTGGGTTGGAGCATGAGGCAAAAGGAAGACAGGAAGGAGAGCTGGCACTTTCCCTGTCTGTTCCTCCTGCTGTCTGCCAGCTATTTTCCTTGACTATTGGACCATGATGGACACTGCTCTGGTCAACCAAAATGTTTATCCACAGTGGTCATCACCATCACATTCTATGCATCCCTGTGATGCCTTGATCCCTCTGGCCCTAACAAGAGGTGGGACAGGAGTTTCAACCACATCCTAGAAATAAGGAACTAGGCTCACAGTCCTGCCCAAGTCATACAGACAGTCAGAGGCTGAGCAGAACTTGAACCCAAACCTCCTCGTTCTAAATCCTTGGCTCATCCTGATACCTAGGCAGCCCCTTTGATGTCTTGCCCAGGTGTCCGTTTATCCCCAGTTCTTCAGGGGATCATAGAGCAGAACTACAAAGAAATCTGCAGTAAGTTGTGCACTGACTTGGGTCAGGAGAGGCTCCCTTAGAGCTGGGACCGGTCTTACCGGATATCTGACTGCACCACCAATCCAGACTTGACCCTGGTTGAGAAATCTGGCTTTGGACTGGATCTTGTAGTTACAGGTGTGGTCATGGATGGAGATGAGGAAGCCCCCATAGCACCTCCGGCAAGTATCCTGCAAGCCAGGATAAAAGAAGAAAATGAAGTGCCCATCCCACAGGAATTCACACTACCTTAGCGCTGGGTCTCCAAGTCTCCACAATTCATTCCCCCACTCCCCACGCCAACCCCACAGCCATTTGAAGACTGGAGATCACAACACAACTTCTGTTTCCACATGATCCACAACTCTTATCCCCTTACCTGCCTCTAACACCTCTGAGGGCCTCAGCGCATGCTGGCACCCCCAGGGTCCTCAGTGAGGAAAATAAACAGTGAGACAGAGGCCAGAGACATCCCCTCCACGCACTCCTCCCCACCACAGGCCTCAGTCACAGCCACAGGCCACTCACGTAAGCTTGATTATATTTCATGGCTGTCGACACCACAATAAAGCGGCAGGTCGTCCATCCAGGGGCGCATTCCAGTTTGACTGTATCCTCTTCCTTAGGGCACTGAAAGTCTTTGTCCACCTCTTCTAGGGCTGAGACAGACTTGACAAGCCCCTCTCCCTCAGGGACATCTTCACTTCCGGAGCCCCCCTCCTCCTCTCCCTTCGTCAGCGTCAGTCCCTCCATAGGAGCCTCCATTGCCCCACGTTCTGGCATCTCCCTATCCTGAGGCAGGGTGTCATCTCCCAAGGGGCTCTCAAAGTTGGATGCTTCAGTCCCTGACAGAGAGAAAGGCCAATTGCACCTCCTTCACATCTCTCTCCCTTCCTCCACAGAACCATGGACAGTTCCCACCTTGCCCTAGGCATCTGAGGCTTCAGCCTTGGAAAGAGAGGAACTTGAAACAAGGCTCCGTGAGGAGAACCCAGCCTCCCACATGAGTCATGGTGTTAAGAGCAAGGTGTTAGCGTCATGGTGTTGCGGGTTTGTGTACCGATTCCATCATCTACTAGCTTTACTTTATTTGTGATATGTGTGTACAAATGGGCAAGCTCCCAAAGGGAGCTCATGGGGATGATATGAGGATTAAAGGAGATGATGCACAGAAAATGTTTAGCACAGTGCACTCAGTGAGCTCAAAGGAAAAGGAAGTCATTATTGTGATCATCATTAACATTATGAAGAAAGGACAAAACGGAGAATATCATACTATAACCAAGACTGCAGATATACGGATGCCCTGAAGTGTCCCTTTAACTCCAGGCTCTAGAGACCCTGCTCCTTTAAAGGCAGAGATCCTGAAATAGGGGATAGCCAGAGAAGGGGTGACTTTGTGACTCTCACCTTATGTAATGTAGAAAGGAGCAAAGGAGAGAAAGAAAGACTGAAAACCAAAGAGACTTACTTAGATTAAGGGCTGAAACTGCCCCAAATAGAAGAGCCAGAAGTAGGGGGAATTTCATCTTGACTTTGTCCTGAAATGGAGAACACAGTTTGTCATAAACATACACAATCACAGCAACACCATTAGGGGACCTTGGAGTTAGCTGGAGAAAGAGTAGGCATGAGTAGAAGTCAGGATGGACCAGAAAAGCTAATGCTGAGCCCAGCCCCTGAGGCTCCAGGATGCTAGAATAGAATGAATCAGACAATGAGGGACAGCCAAGGTTGGCTTTCCTGTGGACTTGAGTGTGAATAAGGGAGTTATTACTTTTACTTTTTGTACTTAATGGGCCCCTCACAGTCTCTGAAACAAAGAAGATCCAGCAACAATTATTATTGGCCTTCCTAGGAGTACACAGCACTTAGAAAGTGGGTTGCCTCCTCAAAGCTCAAGAAGCCACATGTGCATCGCTGCCTTCGCCAGACAAGGAGAGCTTTGGCATACCTCGGAAGGAATGTGAAAGGTAGAGGATAAGAATTCCTGTCCCTGCTGACACCCATGCAAGCTGACAGCTGCACACAGTGCCAGCCAGCCCTCCAGAACCTCCCAGTCCAGGCCAGATGCGTCCTGATAGATTGAACATTTACTTGGAACCAGTTCCACGACACCAGAAAGCACTTACCTACCAAGAAGTCTTCCTGGGTCCTGAGGAGTTCCCAAATCTCAGATCTTCCGTTGCTCCGTCCCACACTGACATTTTATATAGTGGCCTTGGAGGAAGTTCCCCAGAGGAAGAAAGGTTTGCCACCGCCTGAAGGATGTGAGAGGGCTGATAAGAACCCCGCATTTCTTCACTTCCCTAGGGAGCCCACTCATTGCCTTCCAGCGTCTCTCCTGTCAGCCTTTTCAGGAACCAGGAGGCCATTCTGAGATCGCTCAGAGCCATTGGTTCCTATCCTGTACTGCATTTCAGAATCTCCTTGGGAGCTTGTCCAAAACGCACAGCTCTCCTGCTTTACTGGTGGGAATGTGAACTGCCACAGACGTTTTGGAAATGAATCTTCCCATATGTAGTAAAAGTAAAAGTATCATTTGATAAATTTCAGTCTTGGAGACTCTCCTTTGGAAAGAAAACCAGCTATAAATAAGAACACTTTTAGAAAGTTGTGTATTGCTTTACACTTTGTAGAAATGAAAGTTTCCACGGCAACAAGGAGCTGACTCCCAGCTAGATGGATTGGTAGTGAATAGAAAGGGAGGAAACAGGGGCATTCCAGGTGGAAGGAGCAACATGAGCAAAGGTGTGGAGGTGGGGCGACCTTGGCGCATGCACAGGACAGTGTCCGTTCCTTCATAACTGATGCTAACAGTGTACACAATGGAAACGACTGGGAAAAACAGGGAAGAATACATCCCATCTTAAGGCAAGGAATGGAAATGTCCTTCCTCTGTATCCACTGATCTCCTTAAGGAGATCGAAGCAGAAGTCAAGGGAATGAGTCAACAAGAAACCAGACAGAAGCTTTGAGCTGCCTCCTGCTCACTTGCCTCCCTTAGCCTTGCCTGCAGGGCCACTTTGCGTGTTGGACAGAGCTACTGCAGTCAATGACAAGATGGAGCTGATTCTTGGAGGCCAGTTGGCCGCTCAGGCACCTCTACCCCAAGGAAAGTATCCTGTAGGTCACACAATCCACAATCTGAAAGCCACAGCTTAGTGACCCTGGAAATTCCATTTCCTGAACATCCAGTGGAGGTATGGAGCAATGGCTGTTGGTGTGTGTTCTGGAGTCTGACAGTCCAGGTTTGAATCTAGGATCTATCACTTACTAGCTGTGTGACCCTGGACAACTTCCTTCACCTCTCTGTACATCATATCATTGTTTATAAAGTGAGGATAACAGTACCTACCTCACTAGGTAGTCAGTGTGTAGTGGACATACTGTGAGCTGCCTGACTCCGTTACCACCTTCCTGAGGTTTCTGGAACTCCTCCTCCTATGGATCTTGGTGGGTAGCGGCCTCTCATTATTGAAGATGAAAGAGCCAAATAGGTTCCCAGCCTCCTTTACAGCTAAGGGATATGACTCGGCTCTGTTGAACAGAAGCATCCATTCAAGTCTTTGAATGTGGACCTAATGACCAAAAAGTGGGGGCCACGAAGACCTCTCTCTGGTTGTGGCAATGGCAATATCACATTCCTGCACTGCAGTGGCCATAGTGTTAGAAGATGGATCCAGAGTCCCTATGGTCCCAGCCACAGGGTCTGAATTATAGCAGCGGCAGTGGGGTCCTCCCCAGACCTGTCCTGTGTCCTGGTTTTGGCCCCAAGTCTGATTCTGTAGCCCTTCCTGCACTTCTATTAGCTACCTCACTTCCTTTGAACAAACTCATTTTTCTACTCAGATCAACAAGTGAGAGTTTCTTTTGCCTGCCACTAACATCCCTGAGCGATG
The DNA here is from genome assembly GCF_041296265.1 of Equus caballus. Taxonomy (NCBI): domain Eukaryota; kingdom Metazoa; phylum Chordata; class Mammalia; order Perissodactyla; family Equidae; genus Equus; species Equus caballus. The sequence continues at coordinate 25,547,103 of NC_091695.1, forward strand.
CAGGAACTGACATTTAGTTATTGCTCAACAAATGACAGCTACTCATCTTAATAGGCAGAAGTGATCAGGGTCTTTGGGGCTGACCCACATTAATCATCTCTCAAGAGACCAATGTCTATATCTGGTCCGAATAACGTAATTTAAGTTGACCTATGCCAACAATGGGCACACTTGCCTGGGCCCTCTGATCAGTGCATTCTCTCCTTGTATCATACACTACAGTGTGTTCAGTAGACCTAGATTTTTTTTTATTGAGGTTATAATAGGTTAAAACATTGTGAAATTTCAGTTGTACATTCTTATTTGTCAGGGAGCTTATAGGTGCACCACTTCACCCTTTGTGCCCACCCATCACCCCCCTTTCCCCTGGTAACCACTAATCTGTTCTCTTTGTCTGTGTGTTTGTTTATCTTCCATGTATGAGTAGAGTTATACAGAGTTTGTCTTTCTCTATCTGACTTATTTCGCTTAAAATAACACTCTCAAGGACCATCCATGTTGTTGTGAATGGGACTATTTTATCCTTTTCTTGGCTGAGTAGTATCCCATTTTATGTATATACCACATTTTCTTTATCCAGTCATCAGTCAATGGGCACTTATGTTGCTTCCATATCTTGGCTATTGTGAATAATGCTTCGATGAATATCGGGGTGCATTCATCTCTTTGAATTGCTGATTTCAAGTTCTTTGGATAGATACCCAGTGGTGAGATGGCTGGGTCATATGGTATTCCTATTTTTACTTTTTTGAGAAATCTCCATACTGTTTTCCATAGCGCATGCAGCAATTTGCTTTCCCACCAGCAGTGTATGAGGGTTCCTTTTTCTTCACAACCTCTCCAACATTGATTTTCTGTTTTGGTTATTTTAGCCATTCTAATGGGTATAAGGTGATATCTTAGTGTAGTTTTGATTTGTATTTCCCTGATCAGTGCTGATGAGCATCTTTTCATGTGCCTATTAGTCATCTGTATGTCTTCTTTGGAGAAATGTCTGTTCATAGCTCGTGCCCATTTTTTGATCAGGTTATTTGATTTTTTGTTGTTGAGTTGTGTGTGTTCTTTATATATTATGGAGATTAACCCTTTGTCGGGTATATGACTTGAAAATATTTTTATCCAGTGGTGGATTGTGTTTTTGTTTCAGTCCTAGTTTCCCTTGCCTTGTAGAAGCTGTTTAGTCTGATGAAGTTCCAATTGTTTATTCTTCCTATGGTTTCCCTTGTCTGAGAAGACACAGTGTCCAAAAAGATCCTTTTAAGACTGATGTCAAAGAGGATACTGCCTATATTTTCTTCTAGAATCCTTATAGTTTCAGGTCCTACCAGTAGGCCTTTGATCCATTTGGAGTTTATTTTTGTGAGTGGCGTAAAAGAATGGTCCATTTTCATTCTTTTACATGTGGCTGTCCAGTTTTCCCAGCACCATTTGTTGAAGAGATTTTCTTTTCTCCATTGTATGCCCTCAGCTCCTTTGTTGAGGATTAACTGTCCATAGATGTGTACTTTTATTTCTGGGCTTTCAATTCTGTTCCATTGATCTGTGCGCCCGTTTTTGTACTAGGACCATGCTTTTTTGATTACTATAGCTTTGTAGTACATTTTGAAGTCAGGGATTGTGACGCCTCCAGCTTTGTTCTTTTTTCTCAGGATTGCTTTAGCAATTCGGGGTCTTTTGTTGCCCCATATGAATTTTAGGATTCTTTGTTCTATTTCTGTGAAGAATGTCCTTGGGATTCTGATTGGGATTGCATTGAGTGTGTAGATTGCTTTAGGTAGTATGGACATTTTAACTATTTTTATTCTTCCAATCCATGTGCATGGAATGCCTCTCCATCTCTTTATGTCTTCATCAATTTCGTTAAGGAAAGTCTCGTAGTTTTCACTGTTTAGGTCTTTCACTTCCTTGGTTAAATTTATTCTGAGATATTTTATTCTTTTCCTTGCGATTGTGTATGGGATTGTGTTCTTGAGTTCTCTTTCTGTTAGTTTATCTTACAGTATAGAAATGCTACTGATTTACATAAGTTGATTTTGTACCCTACAACCTTGCTGTAATCGTTAATTACTTCTAGGAGCTTTCCAATGCATTTTTTCAAGGTTTTCTATATATAATATCATGTCATCTGCAAACAGTGAGAGTTTCACTTCTTCCTTGCCTATTTGGATTCCTTTTATTTCTTTTTCCTGCCTAATTGCTCTGGCCAAAACCTCCAGGACTATGTTGATTAAGAGTGGTGAGAGTTGGCACCCTTGTCTTGTTCGTGTTCTGAGAGGGGTGCTTTCAGTTTTTCCCCATTGAGTATGATGTTGGCTGTGCATTTGTCATATGTGTTCCTTATTATGTTGAAGTACTTTCCCTCTTATCCATTTCATTGAGAGATTTTATCATAAATGGCTGTTGAATCTTGTCAAATGCTTTCTCTGGGTCTATTGAGATGATCACGTGGTTCTTCTTCCTCATTTTGTTAATGTGGTGTATCACGTTGATTGACTTACGGATGTTGAACCCTCCCTGTATCCCTGGTATAAATCCCACTTGTTCGTGGTGTATGATCTTTGTAGTGTATTGCTGTATTTGGTTTGCCAATACTTTGTTGAGGATTTTTGCATCTATTTTCATCAGAGATATTGGCCTGTCGTTTTCCTTCTTTGTATTGTCCTTGTCTGGTTTTGGGATCAGGATGATGTTGGCCTGGTAGAATGGGTTAGAAAGTGCTCCATCTTCCTCAATTTTCTGGAATAGTTTGAGAAGGATAGGTATTAAATCTTCTTTGAATGTTTGGTAGAATTCTGCAGAGAAGCCACCTGGTCGTGGACTTTTATTTTGGGGGAGGTTTTTGATTACTGTTTCACTCTCTTTACTTGTGATTGGTCTATTCAGATTCTCTTTCTTCCTGATTCAGTTTGGGGAGGTTGTAAGAGTCTACGAATTTATCCATTTCTTCTAGGTTGTCCAATTTGTTGGCATATAGTTTTTCGTATTATTCTCTTATAATCTTTTGTAATTCTGTGGTATCAATTTCTCCTCTTTCTTTTCTGATTTTATTTGTTTGAGTCTTCTTTTTTTCTTAGTGAGCCTGGCTAAAGGTTTTTCGCTTCTGTTTATTTTCTCAAAGAACCAGTTCTTTGTTTCATTGATCCTTTCTACTGTCATTTTTGTTTCAATTTCATTTATTTCTGCTGTAACTTTTATTATTTCCCTCCTTCTACTGACTTTGGGCTTTGTTTGTTCTTTTTCTAATTCTGTTAGGTGTGTTTGAGATTGCTTATTTGAGACTTTTCTTGTTTATTGAGGTGAGCCTGTATTGCGATGATTTTCCCTCTTAGGGTCGCTTTTGCTGCATCCCAAATGAGATGGTATGATGTGTTTTCATTTTCATTTGTCTCCAGATAATTGATTTCTCCTTATTTCTTCAATGATCCATTGGTCATTCAGTATTGTGTTGTTTAATCTCCACATGTTTGCCCCTTGCCCACCTTTATTCTTGTAATTGATTTCTAGTTTCATAGCATTATGGTTGGAAAAGATGCTTGATATTATTTCAATCCTCTTGAATTTCTTGAGGCTTGCTTTATTTCTCAACATATGGTCTATCTTTGAGAATGTTCCATGCACACTTGAGAAGAATGCGTAACCTACTGTTTTTGGACGGAGTGTTCTATATACATCTATGAAGTCCATCTGGTCTACTTTTTCATTTATTTCTACAATTTCCTTGCTGACTTTCTGACTGGATGATCTATCCATTGGTGTTTGTGGACTGTTGCGGTCCCCTACTGTTATTGTATTGTTGTTGATACCTCCTTTTACTTTTGGTAATAGTTGCATTATGTAATTTGGTGTTCCTGTTTTGGGTGCATATATATTTACAAGTGTTATGTCTTCTTGATGGAGTGTCCCTTTTATCATTATGAACTGCCCCTCTTTGTCTCTCTTTACCTGTTTCGCCTTGAAGTCTATTTTGTCTGATATAACTATGGTAATACCTGCTTTCTTATGTTCACTATTAGCTTGGAGTATCATCTTCCATACCTTCACTCTGAGTCTATGTCTGTCTTTGGGGCTGAGGTGTGTTTCCTGGAGGCAGCATATTGTTTGGTCTTGTTCTTTAATCCATCCTGCTACTCTGTGTCTTTGATTGGAGAATTCAATCCACTTACATTTAGAGAGATTATTCAATTGTGGGGGTCCTAGTGCTGCCTTTTTATCACTCATTTTCCAGTTCTCCTGCATTTGCTTTGTTTCTTGTCCCATGAATTTTAGACTACCAATTCAGTTAGGTAGTTTTCCACGTTGGATTTCGTCTTATTTTTAATTTCTGTCTCTGTTCTAATTATTTGCTTGGTGGTTTCCATGTGGTTTGTATAAAACATCTCATAGATGAGATAGTCCATTTTCTCATAGCCTCTTATTTCCTTAGACTAAGCCAGTTCCATACCTTTCCTCTTCCCTTTCTAAGTTGTTATTGTCACATTTCTTTTCTTCTTGTGTTGTGAGCTTGTGGTCAAAATCACCAGACTATATTTATTCTCGGTGTTTTCCTTCCCTTTATCTTTAATGTTATGCTTAAGCATTTGTTAACCTGTTCTGATGGAGAGCTGTGATTTTCTGATTTTGCCTTTCTCCTTATATCCTTTGATCAGGGTTTGGTAACCCCTTTCCTCTTTTTTTTTTTTTTCCAAGTATGAGGGCTTTCCTGAGAATTTCTTATACAGGGGGTCTTGTGGCAATGAACTCCCTTAACTTTTGTTTATCTTGGAAAGTTCTTATTTCTCCATCATATTTGAAGGATATTTTCATTGGATAGAGTATGCTCGGCTGCCAGTTTTTGTCTTTCACAATTTTGAATATATCATTCGACTCTCTCCTAGCCTGTAAGATATCTGCTGAGAAACCTGCTGACAGCCTCATAGGGGAATCCTTTGTAGGTTATTGTCTTCTCCTTTGCTGCCCTTAATATTTTCCTTGTCATTGACTTTTGCAATCTTCACTACTATCTGCCTTTGGGTTGGACTTTTTACATTGACAAAGTTTAGAGATCTATTGGCTTCTGTCACATGGATTTCCAGCTCCTTCCCCAGGTTTGGGAAGTTCTCGGCTATTATTTCTTGAACAAGCTTTCCGCTCCATTCTTCTTCTCTTCTCCCTCTGGGATACTTATAATCCTTGTGTTGCATTTTCTACTTGAGTCAGATATTTCTTGGAGAATTTCTTCATTTCTTTTTAGTCTTAGTTCTCTCTCCTCCTCTATCTGAAGCATTTCTATATTCCTATCCTCCAAACTGCTAATTCAGTCCTCCATATTATCAGCTCTACTGTTCGGGGAGTCTAGATTCTTCTTAATCTCCTCTATTGTGTTTTTCATCTCCAACATTTCTGATTGTTTCTTCTTTATAGTATCAAGCTCTTTTGTGATGTAGCTCCTGAACTAATTGAGTTCTCTATCTGTATTCTCTTTTAACTCATTCAGGTTTTATTTATTTATTGTTTTTGTGGAAGATTAGCCCTGAGCTAACATCTGCCACCAATCCCCCTCTTCTTGCTGAGGAAGACTGACCCTGAGCTAACATCCATGCCCATCTTCCTCTACTTTATATGTGGGCGGCCCACCACAGCATGGCTTGACAAGCAGTTTGTAGGTCCTCACCCGGTATCTGAACCAGTAAACACCAGGCTGCCAAAGCAGAATGTCTGAACTTAACCGCTGCACCTCTGAGCCGGCCCCTCTTTGAGCTTTTTAATGATAGCTATTTTGGATTCTTTGTCATTTAGATTACAGATTTCTGTGTTTTGGGGATTGTTTTCTTGGTACTTGTAATTATACTTCTTCTGGAGATTTAATATATTTGTTCATACTGCTTTATGGTGTGGATTTGTGCCTCTGCAGAGAGATAAAGTTTGGTTGCTGCTTTCACTTGCTGCCACTGTGAGGGAAGGGGCATCAGCCGTGTAATGTGCACTGACCAGGATCCCTGTCAGCTGTTCCTGACCAAGCCTGGGCCACTCCTCGGGATTGCAGTGGCCCTGGGGGGGTCTCCTGTAAACTGGGTGAACAATCACATGACGGCTTCGGGTTGCTGCAGTCTGGTTCCAAAGACCCACTTAGACATGCTGCCTCCTTCGGACTGCAGTGGTGTTATGCGCTTTCATGGTAGGTGGGAGCTGGTTCTCCCTGACTTGCAGCCCTGCTGCCATCAGGACCTGCTGGATCTCACTTGCCCACTCTGGGCCACAGCAGTGCCAAGGGGGTTTAATGCAGCCAATCGGCAGCTCACCCAGCCATGCCACTTCTGCTCATATGTCGCTCAGACTTTGTGCTTGGTGAGTGGGGCCTCTCCACTAGGGCCTAGCAGAGACTCTCCCTGGGGCCACCATGGGACTGTGAATTTTCCCATTGGACTGAGGAGAAATCACACTGTGGCTCCAGATTGTCCCCACCCACCCATGCAGTCCCACTGGATCTCACTTGCCCCCTCTAGGCCACAACAGAGCTATGGGTGTTTAAAGTAGACCTAGATTTTTAATTGGAACAAAAAGCTGGAGGTCTTGGAGTTCAGTGACTTTGAGCAAGGAGACCTGATGCCCATCATCTCTACTCCAGCCTCAGACCTGCCCCCTTCCCCGAAGAAATGTTAGATGAATACTGCAAGATCCCAAGTCTTAGAATTCCCCTCTTCTGGCCCAAAAGTTACTATAGCACCTGGATGTCCCTAATCAGACTTGCCCATTTCCATATCAGCATTCCCATGGAGGATCCCAAGAGACCACCCCTGCATTTTATCTTTCCTAATCTCATTCTCAGGGACTCATTCCAACTTTCAGTACATGGGGGAGCTTGCTGTAGCCCTGCTGCAGCCTGTCCAGGGGAAGACTTGGCACTGAGGGCTCTCCCATGGCACAAGTTGGGCTGCAGGACAATGCGTACAACATGTGTGTACAGAGCACTGGGTAGAGTTCACCTTGATTATGGTGGCCAATACCAAGGAGCACAAGTTTATATCCTTCCCGTGACCAACACACAGCAGCTTGAAGATAGAAAGCTCTGCAGATCCAGATACCAATATCACACTGTTTAGCCTTCATGCTAACCTGCATCATTCCCCACTCCCTGCTCCAGGGTTTATCAACCTGTCAGTGATGAATGAGTTCAAGGGGCCATGGATTCTCCAATCCTATGATTGGACAACATACGATGTGATGTTCCTAGGGTGAGGGTCCAAACCTTCCATGACATTCTTTTATGGGCTCCCAAAAGAAAAAGGACCTCTAGATTTAGGGAATGATTTGTTCTCAAATCTCATCTCAAATTTGTCCATTGCCAGGAATGACCTCTAACCTTCTTCAACAAAAAAGTCCTGCTTGGCCCTTCAGATAGTCGGAATTCTAAGATGTCCTCCAAGCTCCTTCTCCTACCCCCATGCACACATGCAGCACAATCCCCGGGACTGTAAATATGATGTATTTTTACTCCTGTGGTTGTGTTATGTTATATGGTACAGTCCAATTTAGGAACGGGAGATTATCCAGGGTGAGTCTGGCCTAATCAGGGGAGCGATTCAAAGTGACTGAGCTCTTCCTGAATGAGAGATTCCACGCGTGAGGGAGATTCAACTTGAGGGAGATACTCCACTGCAGGCTTTGAGAATCAAGGGGCCAATGTGGCAAGGAATGTGGGCAGACTCTAGGACCTGAAAGCACCCCCCATCTGACAGCCAGCAGGGAAACAGAGACCCCAGTGCTACAAGTACAAGGAGGAGAGTTCTGCTACAACTAGGCGAGCTTGAAAAAAGACCCTGAACTCTAGACAAGACCGCAGCCCAGCCAACACCTTCATTTTAGCCTTGTGAGATCCTGAGCAGAAAACCCAGCCATGCTGTGCTCACTTCTGACCTATAGAACTGTGAGCCAATAAGGGCATGTTGTTTAAAGTCACTAAATTTGTGTCAACTTGTCATGCAGCATAGAAGACTAATACAGCCCTCAAGGCCCATTTTCCTCCCAGGATGAAATTGATAGTTGCTGCAGTTGGCGGGAGGGCAGGGCTTATCGACACAAAGGAGTGTCCCAAAGGAACGGATTTGAGGACTTCCTGGAAAATATCCCAGGGATAGCTGATCAGGCAGCACAGACAGAGAAAAAAGAGAAACTCGGTTCAAGGCAGATGTCCCACCACCTTTCCTTTCAGACCATAACAGTCTGGGAAGTCACTTCTAGTTCCAAGTTCTGCCCTCAGAGACATGATGGACTTCAGCGACCAGACCCTCAACGCTGATCAGCTGGCGGCTGACTGGGCTTGGCCAATACCCCTGTGGGGCAGATAAGACATGGTGAAAGGACTGAGATCATCCAGGGGTGAGCAGCCCAGGAGATAGAGACCTGGACCGTTGCTCTGTGAAATCACCCTCAACAACAGTTCCTCAGACACTTCCCCATTTCGATGCTCCAACGATTGACATAGACCAACAATACTGGCGCTGGAAGGGCCCTTAGAGGTGATCCAGTCCAGTCTCCATGTCTCAGATGTGTAAAGTGCCCTGAACTGGACTCAGATGTCCTGAATCCCAGTTCAGTATTCTTCCTGCACCCTCCGTGAGATTACCCTCCTTCCCCTCCAGGCACCTCCTTCCCCTCCAGGCACCTCCTCTCCCAGAGACTTCATACACACAAGGCTGGAAGGAATATGTCTTTGCAGTCAGTGCCTCCCCCTGCACCACCTTCTTCCTTCAATATATCCCCAGTCCGTCTCCTTCTTTGACTTCTGCTGCCATCTCCCTAGCCCAAGCTGCCATGTTTGATAACACACATCAGAGCCCATCATCCCCATACTTCCCATTCAATGTCTTCCTTCTGCACTAGCAATTAATCCAAACTCATTACCACTGCCTAAAAGGCTCCTCGTGGCTGGCTCTTGTCTGCTTGTCCAACCTCACTGGTATGAGTGACCCTGGTCATACTGGTTTCAGCCCCATTGGGCAAGCTAGAGTTTTTGTACTAGCTCCTTCTCATCCGTCAGGTCTCAGCTCAAAGGTTGCCTCTTCAGAGAACCCTTCTTTGAGAACTTTCTACATAAAGAAGCCTACTCATCCCACTCTCGTGTCTAGTTACTTTGTCCCACATCTTCCCATTTATTTCCATCAGAGCATTTACCAAAATGATATCATCTCTTTTGTTTATTAGTTTCTTGTTTATTGTCTGTCTCCTCAGTATGAAGATAGATCCATGAGAACAGAGACCTTGTCTTTTTTGTTCACTACCTAGGACTCTACCCAGATCATTGGGTAGAGTTTTTAATTATATGTTGAAATAACTAATCAACTGATTAATCAACTTCAGCTTTATCCCCTGGAGAAAGTCCAGCTGAGTTTAGATCAGAGTATAAGTCCATTAATTTTGATTCGACAGGTATTTTTCTGAGTTCCACTTGCCATAGGCACAATCCTGGGCCAGGCTGTGTGCTCTGGATCATTCATTCATTTATTCATTCATTCAACAAATACTCAGAGGTAGTCTCTACTCTCGGGGAGGCTTCATGTAGCTGATAAAGCATGGCAAACAGAATGAACCTATTAGTCAGTCAGTAAGACAAGGCCCTGGATTGAGTGGAAATCTAGAAGCATGGCACTTATATAAACTGAAGATGCAAAGTTCCAGTGCTACCTGAGTCACATTAAGGGCAAGGGCAGTCAGCGAGGGCTTCCTTGAAGAGATCTTACTTGGACTGGGCTCTGGAGGACTGACAAACAGGATAAGAGAGACAGAGGAGCAGTGGGAAGTACTTCTAGGGGCCCAACCATGACCAGGATACTGCTGGAATTTAAGCCAAGATATGGATGATTTGGTGTTTCCTGGAAGTTAAATTGAAGAACGAGTTGGCTTCTCTGCTTTGCACCAAAGCCCAGCTCCTCCAGCAACGTACACTTGCCTGTCAGTTCCTCAAACCCCTCTTACTCCCCACACTCTAGTAATCTACTTTCTGCCCACCCCGCTGGTTCACAGAAACTACTCTTACCAAGGTCCCCACCAGACAACCAATTGCCAAACCCAACAGACACTCTTCATTTCTTATCCTACTTGACCTCTGTCATACACAATACATCTTTACTTCCTCCTTCTTTAAAGCTGTCTCCTTTCTTAGCAACTTTTCTGGTTATTTCTTCCCAGTTTGGGACTGGTAGGCTCCCCTTCTTCTTCTGGAAACTTAAATATTGGTAATCACCTCATCCCTTGGTGCTCTTTTTTACTAACTCCGCACAATCACCATGGACTATCTCATCTACACCTATGTCTCGAGGTTGCATATATATGCTGATCACTCCCAAACTCCAGCCCCAGACCTGTTCCTCACCAAGTCAGGTCCCCAGCTGCAGACTCACATATACAGCCATGCAATAAGCTTCCCAACCCGGACGCCCGATGAGCATTAAGAACTGACAAATAAAAGTGACAAATAAAAGTGATCCCACCCCTGGCCACTGGAAAAGCCCATAACACCGTTGCAGACCCCAAGGAGAGAGCGCATCTAGGTGGGCAACAACAGTAGGCACCTGCAGCCTGAAGCCCCCCGTGACGGCCCCCACGGCAGAGGAGGGAATCCAAAGGGCCACTGTGGCTACGAAGAGGGGCCCAGGCCCAGTTAGCAACTACGGACAGGGTTCCTGGTTGGTGAAGTATAAACAGCTGCTCCCCCCACTGCAGCAGCTGAAACAAGTGAAAGGAGCAACTAAACTCTATCTCCATGCGGAGGCACAAATCAACATCATCAAGCAATATGAAAAAATACATTAAATCTCCAGAACAGAAAGAAAGTAACAAATACACAGAAAACAATCCCAAAGAAAATGAGATATATAACCTAAATGATGATGACTTCAAAACAGCCATCATTAAAATACTCACTGAGTTAAGAGAGAATTCTGACCGACAACTCAACGAGTTCAGGAGCTATGTCACAAAAGAGTTTGATACGATAAAGAAGAACCAAACAGAAATACTGGAAATGAAGAACACAATAGAGGAGATTAAGAAAAATCTAGATGCTCTGAACAGTAGGGCCGATAATATGGAGGAAAGAATTAGCAATTTGGAAGATGGCAATATAGAATTGTTGCAGGCAGAGGAGGAGAGAGAAGCAAGACTTAAAAGAAATGAAGAAACTCTCCGAGAATTATCAGACACAATTAGGAGATGCAACGTAAGGATTATAGGTATACCAGAGGGAGAAGAGAAGGAGAAAGGGGCAGAAAACCTATTCAAAGAAATAATGGCTGAGAACTTCCCAAATCTGGTGAGGGAGATGGATCTTCAGGTGACAGAAGCCAATAGATCTCCAAACTTTATCAATGCAAGAAGACCAACTCCACGGCATATAGTAGTGAAGCTAGCAAAAGTCAACGACAAGGAGAAAATATTAAGGACAGCCAGGCAAAAGAAACTAACCTACAAAGGAACCCCCATCAGGCTATCAGCAGATTTCTCAGCAGAAACTTTACAGGCTAGAAGAGAGTGGAATGATATATTCAAAAATCTGAAGGACAAAAACCTACAGCCGAGAATTCTCTACCCAGCGAAAATATCCTTCAAATACGATGGAGAAATAAAAACTTTCCCAGATAAACAAAAATTAAGGGAGTTCATTGCCACAAAACCTCCTCTTCAGGAAATCCTCAGGAAAACCCTCATTCCTGAAAAATCCAAAAAAGGAAAGGGGCTACAAAACCAAGAGCAGAGGAGATAAGTAGAAGGACAACAACAGAGAGTAGCAGCTCTACATCAGAACAGATTAAACCATGGGACGAGAAACAAAGGAAACTGAAGAAAACCGGAAAACAAGACACAAAATGGTAGTGGTAGGCCCCCACGTCTCAATAATCACTCTAAATGTAAACGGATTGAACTCCCCAATCAAAAGACACAGAGTGGCAGGATGGATCAAAGAACAAGATCCAACAATATGCTGCCTCCAGGAAACACACCTCAGCCCCAAAGACAAACACAGACTCAGAGTGAAGGGATGGAGAACAATACTCCAAGCTAATAATGAACAAAAGAAAGCAGGTGTCGCTATACTAATATCAGACAAGGTAGATTTCAAAGCAAAACAGATAAAGAAAGACAAAGAGGGACAGTATATAATGATAAAAGGGACTCTCCACCAAGAAGACATAACACTTATAAATATATACGCACCCAACACAGGAGCACCAAAATTTGTAAAGCAACTCTTAATAGAACTAAAAGAAGACATCAACAACAATACAATAATAGTAGGGGACCTCAACACACCATTAACACCAATGGACAGAACATCCAGACAGAAAATCAACAAGGAAATAATAGAATTAAATGAAAAATTAGACCAGATGGACTTAATAGATATATATAGAACACTTCATCCAAAAACAGCAGGTTACACATTCTTCTCAAGTGCACATGGAACATTCTCAAGGATTGACCATATTTTGGGAACCAAAGCAAACATCAATAAATACAAGAGAGTTGAAATAATATCAAGCATCTTTTCTGATCATAACGCTATTAAACTAGAAATCAACTACAAGAAAAAAGCAGAGAAAGGTGCAAAAATGTGGAGACTAAACAACACGCTTCTCAACAAACAATGGATCATTGAAGAAATTAAAGAAGAAATCAAATATTATCTGGAGACAAATGAAAATGAGAACACGACATACCAAATCATTTGGGATGCAGCAAAAGCAGTCCTAAGAGGGAAATTCATCGCAATACAGGCTCACCTCACTAAACAAGAAAAAGCTCACGTAAGCAACCTCAAACGACACCTAACAGAACTAGAAAAAGAAGAACAAACAAGGCCCAGAGTCAGTAGAAGGAGGGAAATAATAAAAATAAGAGCAGAAATAAACGATATTGAAACAAAAAAGACAATAGAAAGGATCAATGAAACAAAGAGTTGGTTCTTCGAAAGAATTAACAAAATTGACAAACCCCTAGCCAGACTCACCAAGAAAAGAAGAGAGAAATCGCAAATTAATAAAATCAGGAATGACAGAGGAGAAATCACAACAGATACCAATGAAATACAAGAGATCATAAGAGAATACTATGAAAAACTATATGCCAACAAATTGAACAACCTGGAAGAAATGGACAAATTCCTAGACTCCTACAATCTCCCCAAACTGAATCAGGAAGAAATGGAGAATCTGAATAGACCAATCACAAGTAAGGAAATAGAAACGGTAATCAAAAACCTCCCCAAAAACAAGAGTCCAGGACCAGACGGCTTCTCTGGAGAATTCTACCAAACATTCAAAGAAGACTTAATACCTATTCTCCTCAAACTGTTCCAGAAAATTGAGAAAGATGGAGAACTCCCTAACACATTCTATGAAGCCAACATCACTCTGATCCCCAAACCTGACAAGGACAACACAAAGAAGGAGAACTACAGGCCGATATCACTGATGAACATAGATGCAAAAATCCTCAACAAAATTTTGGCAAACCGATTACAGCAATACATCAAAAAGATTATACACCATGATCAAGTGGGATTTATACCAGGGACACAGGGATGGTTCAACATCCGCAAGTCAATCAACGTGATACACTACATTAACAAAATGAAAACCAAAAACCACATGATCATCTCAATAGATGCAGAGAAAGCATTCGACAAGATCCAACACCCATTTATGATAAAAACCCTCAGTAAAATGGGTATAGATGGAAAGTACCTCAACATAATAAAGGCCATATATGATAGACCCACAGCCAACATCATACTCAATGGACAAAAGCTGAAAGCCATCCCTCTGAGGACAGGAACAAGACAAGGGTGCCCACTTTCACCACTCCTATTCAACATAGTTCTGGAGGTGCTGGCCAGAGCAATTCGGCAGGAAAAAGAAATAAAAGGAATCCAAATAGGTAACGAAGAAGTAAAACTCTCGTTGTTTGCAGACGACATGATCTTATACATAGAAAACCCCAAAGAATCCACAGAAAAACTATTAGAAATAATCAACAACTACAGCAAAGTAGCAGGGTATAAAATTAACGTGCATAAATCAGTAGCATTTCTATACACTAACAATAAACTAACAGAAAAAGAACTCAAGCACTCTATCCCATTCACAATCGCAACGAAAAGAATAAAATACCTTGGGATAAACTTAACCAAGGAAGTGAAGGATCTATACAATGAAAACTACAAGACTCTCTTGAAAGAAATAGGCGATGACATAAAGAGATGGAAAGACATCCCTTGCACATGGATTGGAAGAATAAACATAGTTAAAATGTCCATACTACCTAAAGCAATATACAGATTCAATGCTATCCCAATCAGAATCCCAAGAACATTCTTCACAGAAATTGAACAAACAATCCTAAAATTCATATGGGGCAACAAAAGACCGCGAATTGCTAAAGCAATCCTGAGCAAGAAAAACAAAGCCGGCGGAATCACAATCCCCGATTTCAAAACATACTACAAAGCTACAGTGATCAAAACAGCATGGTACTGGTACAAAAACAGGTCCACAGATCAATGGAACAGAATTGAAAGCCCAGAGATAAAACCACACATCTATGGACAGCTAATCTTCGACAAAGGAGCAGAGGGCCTACAATGGAGAAAAGAAAGTCTCTTCAACAAATGGTGCTGGGAAAACTGGACAGCCACATGCAAAAGATTGAAAATTGACCATTCTTTTTCACCACACACCAAAATAAACTCAAAATGGATCAAAGACCTAAAGATTAGGCCTGAGACAATAAGTCTTTTGGAAGAGAATATAGGCAGTACACTCTTTGACATCAGTTTCAAAAGAATCTTTTCGGACACTGTAACTCCTCAGTTGAGGGAAACAATAGAAAGAATAAACAAATGGGACTTCATCAGACTAAAGAGCTTCTTCAAGGCAAGGGAAAACAGGATTGAAACAAAAAAACAGCTCACTAATTGGGAAAAAATATTTACAAGCCACTTATCCGACAAAGGGTTAATCTCCATAATATACAAAGAACTCACACTACTTAACAACAAAAAAACAAACAACCCGATCAAAAAATGGGCAGAGGACATGAACAGACATTTCTCAAAAGAAGATATGAATATGGCCAATAGACACATGAAAAGATGTTCATCATCGCTAATCATCAGGGAAATGCAAATCAAAACTACACTAAGATATCACCTTACCCCCGTTAGATTGGCAAAAACATCCAAAACCAAGAACGACAAATGTTGGAGAGGTTGTGGAGAAAGAGGAACCCTCATACACTGTTGGTGGGAATGCAAACTGGTACAGCCACTATGGAAAACAGTATGGAGATTTCTCAAAAAGTTAAAAATAGAAATACCCTATGACCCAGCCATCCCATTACTGGGTATCTATCCTAAGAACCTGATATCAGATATCTCAAGAGTCCGTTGCACCCCTATGTTCATTGCAGCATTATTTACAATAGCCAAGACGTGGAACCAGCCTACATGCCCAGAAACTAATGATTGGATAAAGAAGATGTGGTATATATACACAATGGAATACTACTCAGCCATAAAAAAAGACGAAATTGGCCCATTCACAACAATGTGGATGGACCTCGAGGGTATTATGTTAAGCGAAATAAGTCAGTCAGAGAAAGACGAACTCTATATGACTCCACTCATAGGTGGAAATTAGTATATTGAGAAGGAGATCTGATTGGTGGTTACCAGGGAAAAGGGGGGGTGGGGGGAGGGTACAGAGGGGGAAGTGGTGTACCCACAACATGACTAACAAAAATGTACAACTGAAATCTCACAAGGTTGTAATCTATCATAACATTAATAAAAAAAAAAAAAAAAAAAAAAAAAGAACTGAACATGCGTCAGACTGAACTCACCACCCACATACACACTCACGTGCACCTACAAAAACCTGCTCCTCTACTTGTGGTCACTTTCTCAGGAGAAATCATCCCCTTGCACCCATATCACCAAGCCAAGACTCAGGGACCATCCTTGACCTGCCCTCCTCCATCACCCATGCATCCATAAGTAACAGTGCTCTCTCTTCCCCACCTTGTCTACCCCCCACCCCAGCCCTATTTCCTCTGCCTCTCTCCTAATCAATGGCTGACCATCTTTCACCTAGATCATTTCAATGGCCCACAAATTACTTTCCATGCCTCCAGGATTACCACCTTCTCCCACCTCTAATGTGTTGTCCACCTGCTGCCAAAATGAGCTGTCTAAAACCCAGAGCTAATGACACCAACACTTTTCAATTACGTCTTCTTGCTCTTGGGCAGATGCTCTCTTCAAGGTCAGACCCCTATGTACCTCAGCCTCAACACTGTTGATACTTTGGACTGGATGCTTCTCTGTTGTAAGGGTCCTCCCATGCATTGTAGGATGTTTAGCATCAACCCTGTCCTCTACCCACTAAATGCCAGTAGCACCTTCCTCCCAGGTTGTGACTATCAAAAATGTTTCCAGACATTGCCAAATGTCCCCTCAGGGGCAAAATTCCCCCAGTTGAGAGCCCCTGCTCTACAACCTCAACTCCCCAAACACACACACACACATTGTGCTCCAATCATTTTGAACACCCTGCTATTTCCCTAACATGCCATGAGCTCTCAGGCCTGCATGCTTTTGCTCATATCATTTCATCTGCCCAGAAAGCCCTTTCTTCCATAACCACTGGGCTTACTCCTTCTCTTCATCTATGTCTCAGCCAAGGATTGCCTCTTCTATGACGCCTGCCCTGGTTCTCCCAGAGAGAAGTAGAAAAGAGTCTAATCAGGGCTTATTTCTACCCCAGTCCCTGTTCCATCTCACTCCAGCTTTCTTCTGATTTCGTTTCCTCGGTGGACCAAGGCATACTCACCTGTGTATCTCTGGTACCTCCACACTCCTAGAAACATGCTCGGGGCACAATTCATGTCTGCCAAATGAGTGAATAAACGACAAAAGGCAATTCTTGTTGAAGAGTGTCACAGACTGAATGGGGCAGAAGCTCCCTGAAATGAGACCTTACGCAGGAACTTTAATAACAATAACAACAGCAGCCACTAGTATTTAGGAAGCATTTTTTATGTGCTAAGTTGTCCGTATCATTTAATCTTCTAAACAACTCTATGAGGCAAGTACCATTGTCATCCGTAAATTAAAGATAAAGGACTGAAGCTCAGAGTGGTTAAGACACTTTCCAGGTAAGTGTCAGAGCCAGGATTTGAATGGGAGCCTGCCCTCTTACCCTTCACACCTCTCACCCCGTGGTGGCAAATGACTAGCACAAAGCATTCATGGTCATTCTCTAATGTAAGCAACATACACGGCAACCCTGTAAGTTAGTGGGACAGATGATATGGGAAGCAGGAAGAAGGTGCTCCTTGGAATGGGAGGGACCCGGGCTCCATTCCTGGCTGTGACACTCATGAGCTGGCCCACTTCAGCAGACACCTTATCTCCCAGTCTCCGTTTGCCCATCTGTGAGTTAAGGATGACAACTTCACTCAGGCTTTGGGGAGGATGAATTGAGAAGGTGGTTGTGCAATAATCTACTAAGTGCCTGACACATGGTAGATCTTCAACAAACAATCCTGAATATTATCCCTATTTTAGTCATAGAGAATGTGAGGCTCAGAAAGTTTAAGTGATGGTCCAAATTTCACAAACTAGCAAATGACAGAGCTTGAAAAAGAACTTTAACTCATCTGTCATCCACGAGGAGAGGTTTTCTTAGCATCTTCTACGTACTCATCACTGCGTGGGACAAGTCACAGCCCCACCATTGAGGAACCAAGTCATAAGCACCTGGAGTTATAGCTCTGCTCTCCCCAGCTGGAAGCTCAGAGCTGGAATCGGAGGTTCAGTTGGTGGGAATAGCCCAGGCATGGGGCTCTCACAGACACAGCAAAGGAGGTTTGCGCACAGGCAGTGAGGGCCTAGGGATGTAAGCCAACTCACAGATTCGGCAATGAACAAGAAAGGTGGGCTGGCCTGTGGTTATTGCTGTAGTGGGCTTTCAGGTTTGCTGGGCTCAGCACCAGGTTGGCCACACACCATCCCGGAAGCAGCTGCTGTCAGGCCCCAGGGAGACTCCTGGAGAGGGGCTGGGTACCTCAGGGTCTTCCTCCTATACAGGCCATGCTCTCTTGGTCAGCTGTAAGAGGACAGCATTCTGACCCAAACCATACATCCTTCTATGCCTGCCCAACATGACACCCCCAGAAACATCCCAACCCTCACCAACATCTTCTGGCTCATGTCTTCCTGCAGTGTCTGCAAGCAAGTCTCTGTGAGTGGGGGAACAGAAATATCAGAGTGGTGGAGGGCTAAAGAGGCTCTTTCCTTTCTTCCCTCCCCCTTTCCTTCCCTTAGTCCCTTTCTCCCTCTTTCCTTCCTTCCTTTCTTTTTTTTTCTTTTTGAGGAAGATTAGCCCTGAGCTAACTGCTGCCAATCCTCCTCTTTTCACTGAAGAAGACTGGCCCTGAGCTAACATCTGCGCCCATCTTCCTCTACTTTATATGTGGGTTACCTACCACAGCGTGGCCTTGTCCTACCCCCTGGTGCCTTGTCCGCACCCAAGATCCACACTGGCGAACCCCGGGCCAGCGAAGTAGAACTTGTGAACTTAACCGCTGCGCCACCTGGCCGGCCCCTCTCCCTCTCTTTTTTTCTTTCTTTCTCTTCCTCCCTCCCTTCCTTCCTTCTCCCCCACTCTTTGTGTCTCTCTCTGTGTCTGTGTGTGTGTGTGCGTGTGTTTGTCTGTGTATGTGTATGTGTGTGCCTGTCCCTTATGTATCCAGTATTTCTTGACCCTCCATTCTGTGCCTGGTAAGGTGCAAAGCCCTGAGGATACAGTGGGTAAACAAAGATACAGTTAATGCCCACATGCAGTTCCCAGCCTAATGGTAGACACACATTAACTCTGTTTCATCCTATGTCAAACTGCAACTGTGACAAGCTCTATGCAGGAGAGGTGCCTGGTGTGAAGAAAATCTGTTCTAGTTAACAGAACAGAAGGAAAGTTTGAGCAGAGAGATGAAGGAACTGTACGAGTTAACTATGGGTTGGGTGGGTGCATTCCAAGTAAGGAAAACTAAACCAGTTCGCTTTTAAATGATGCCCTTGAGATTTAATGTGATTTTTTGTATATAATAAAAATTAATAGCTGCCCTTAATTGAGGACCCACTGTGTGCCAGGGCCAAGCGCTGTTCATGTGGAGTCTCATTTATCCTTACTACTCTCTGAGGTGGGCTCCATACCCCCATTTCAGGTGAGGAGACAAAGGCAACTGAGCGGCTATGACTCGGTCAAGGACAAGCAGCCTGAGAAGGTGAGAAGGAGATGCGGGGCTGCATGCCTGTCCTCTTCCCCAGCCCCAGCCATCTGTGACCCCAAGCCCCTGGCTCCTGAAGGAATGTACAGCCCAGCCCCTGATGATTCCCATTTCTGTGCTCATGGGTTTTCCACATTGACTCCTGGAGAAACAGAGTAGTACAAAAATTGGATATGAAGATTGATGTTTTTCATTGACTTTGGCTTAAGATTTGGGGTAATTAGAAAGTCTTCTTTTTGCCTTCATAATGTTCCCATTCTAAAGGCTACAAGAGAATCTAGGCTGTTTTGTTAGGGAGAAATCAGCTTGGGCAGATGCCTGCAGAGTGGTTTCTGTCCTGAACCAGGTGGTGACATTCCAGGCTCCACCAGGACTGAAATGTAGACACACCTTTTGCCGCCCTCCCCTCAGGGGATCTCAGATGGTACCGATAACATCCACAGTCACACATGCCAGGTGGTTTGTATGTCCTCTTTGAAGTGATTTACGTTCACTGATTGACTTAAGCCTTGCAACTCCATGATGTAGTCCTACTGTTATCCCCATTTTACAGATGAGGAAACTGAGGCACCGTGAATCTCAGTCTCAGACCTTGTGTGGAAAAGAGCTGGAGGTTGGTTTTGGACAGTCCAGCCACAGAGCCCGAGCTGCCTCCACCTATTATTCCCAAACGTTCTCTCTAGTCCTCCCTACGAGTCCCCGTGGTACTTATTTTCTCCGTTACAGGGGAGGAAACTGAGGCTCCACATGATTAAGGGTTTCTTGAAGGTCACGCAGCTGGTCAGCACTTGCAAAGCCCAGAGCCTTTCTCATGCACCTATTGCTTGAGTCCACCTTCAGGCCTGGGAGGGAACATTGGACTCAGGAAACAGAATGCTGAAAGGCCGATAAGCACATGTGTGAGTTTAGAAAAAAGAAATCAAAACCCCTGGAGTGGGGGCTGGTGAGACCACTAGCTGTGGTCCTGGGTTTAATGAACCTGCCAGTGAGTCAGCCCCTCTGTTCACAGAGACGTGGGTTGCAGTGTGCCCAGGAGGGGTCAGACGTGTCCCACCCAGGAAATTGTCATCGCCAAAGAATAGACAGATCGGAGCCCGTGCCTTGATACCTGGATGCAGTGTCCTTTCCAAAGACTGTTAGAGGAGGCATCCTCTCTGTGCCCTGGAGTCACACCCAACACATTTGGGGATCATCTATCCGCTGGGGGTCTGGCAGCAAGAGGAGCTCCAGGAGTAACCACTAGGGTCTTTGCCCCAAGCTTTAAATTTAGGGAAGAGGGTCGACAGCACCTGGGAAGCGGGCAGGCAACACCTTTGGCTGAACAACAGCTAGCACCAGATTCACACATGATGATGAATGGATGGACGTCATCTCTAGAAGCTCCAAAGGTGGCTCTCTGGCAACATCTGGCCCCCTGAGTTCTGTTATTAGGCACACTCTCCAGTGTGCTGACCTAGGCTGCACACACGGTTCCCTGTCAGGAGGCAGCCCCCATGCCAGCTGAGGCAGCAGAGGGGGAACAGAATGGGGCGGGCCCAATGTCCCAAGATGTGAGTGAGGGGAGTCGCCAGGATGGGGTGATTGGGGGATAAATAAAATGTGACATCGACCTAAGATGGGCTTGTAAGCAGCCACTTACAATCACGTTTTGGACTACTATTTGATGACAAAGAAAAGTCTATGAGATCTTTTCCCTTATCACACACATAGTCACATGAAGAGAGGCGTACATACCAACATGTTAACCATGGTCATTTCTGAGCGGTGCAGTTAACAACGATATTTGTTTTTCATGCACTTCTTTGTTTTCTGACTTCTTTTACAACCACCACATGTTTCTGACGTAAGAATGAATGTAAAGAGAAGGTAACACCTAAAATGAACGTGGCCTTAGGAGACAGACAAATCTGGGTCTAAACGCCAGCTCCACAATGCGCCAGACAGATGCTCTTGGACATAACTTGCTGCTCACAGCCTAACTCTCTTCATCTGTAAAATGGGGCGGGTGAAAGGAGATTGTCACACAGAGTTCCTGATTCCGGCTGTCAGCTGTTGTTTATTTTATTCTACTTGTCTAGCTGTTCTTTAAACTGCAGGCACTCTGGTCCTCATGGAAGTGTCCTCTGCCCCAGGAGAGGCCCCACCCGGCACCACGGCCTGTGGAGGAGGAGACTTGCCTCCAGTTCCTCTCTGCTGAGGATGGAGCTGGAGAGGAGGGTTGCACCAGGAACCCAAAACTTGTGAAACTCCTGTTGCTTGCTTCCTCATTTAAAAGAGCAGTTGGTCCCATCTGAGGAAGAAGTTGCAGCAAGGGGCTCTTGGGGCAGAAAGAGGCAGCTGTGCAAACAGCTGCGCTTCTCTCTCTCTAGATCCAAGTGTTTCCTGCACTTGCTGAGGGATCCAAACATCTTTTTCCTTTTTTGAAGTTTTTAACACAATTTTTTATCTTTTTTAATCCAATGACACCTTTCTTAAAAAAATGGTAATTCTGCCTTAAATTCAAAGTATTTAAATGTACCACAAAGATTTTTCAATATCCCATTCTATTTCTCCAACTAAAACTCAGGGAAAATATATTGATCTTGTCTATACCTTTAAGATTAAGGCAATTTTCCAGACAACTTTTTTAGTATCAGCTTTATGGAGATATGTTCACATACAAGTCACCCATTTAAAGTGTATACAATTCAATGGTTTTTAGCATATTCAGAATTGTACACTCATTATCAATTTTAGAAAATTTTCATCACCCTAAAAAGAACGCCTTACCCATTAGCACTCACTACCACCTTGCCCAGCTCTAGGCAATCACTAATCTACTTTCTGCTTCTAGAGAGTTGCCTCATCTGGACATTTCATATAAATGGAGTTACACTGTATGCAGTCTCTAGCGACTGGCTTCTTTCACTTAGCATAATCTTTTCAAGGTTCATCCACATCATAGCATGTGTCAATACCTCATTCCTTTTCATTGCCATATAATATTCCATTGTATAAATATACTATATTTGATTTATCCATTCACCAGTTGATGGGCATTAGGCATCCTTTTTGACTTAATATGTTAACTGCAATCATAGCTATCATCTGTTGAGTACCTACCATGTGCTAGGCACTTGACCTAATTTCTAATCCTTGCCACAGTCCAGAGGGCAGGTCTATTTCTCCCTTTATACTGATAAAGAAACAAAGATGTAGAGGTGAAGTGGCCCATCCAAGGTCACAGTAGTGACAGAGCCGGGATGAAAAAAGGGTTGGCCTGGCCCCCCAGTCCATGTTCTTCCCACTGCCCCATCCCACCCCATGTGCTCTGCTTTCTCCTTCCAGTTGGCACTGAGGCCAGAACAAGAAAGAATTCACTCATTCAGTGATCATTCATTCAATGAGCCCTAACCAGCACCACATGGACAGCAAGTATGCATTAGTCACTGAGCCAGGTAAGACCCATATGCCGCCTCCTGGAGTCGGCTGTCCAGGTGAGGAGAGGTCATCATGCAAGGAGGCAGGTGCCAGTCACCAAAAAGGGTGTGACCAAGTGCCGAGAACTCAGAGCAGTTGGAGAGCCCAAGGAAAGATTTTGAGAGAAGACGGCATTTTGAACAGGACCCCAGTAGACCAGGCAAATTTCCCCAGCAGAGATGGGAGGAGCCACCACGCAGAGGAAGTGGTGTGCTCACAGACGCCCAGACCAGGAACCTTGGTCCACAAGAAGGAATTCTGTCCTCCTGGAGGTGGGAAGTGAAGAGGGTGGGGAAGGTAGGGGAGTGGTTGGAATCACATTGCTGAGAGCTGTGAGTGCCAGGCTGGAGTCTGAGGTTTGCCCCATGGACAGCAGCAAGACGTGGAAAGTTTGGGAGCAAGACAGGATGAAAGCCATTCATGAGCACTCTGATGTCCCCAGGCCCCTGGAAATTACCCTTCCTGCTGTTCACAGAAGAGCTGTGTTTCGGCCCTTTGTGGATCTCTGTATCCCCCGCACCTAGGACAGTGCCTGATGCATTGTAGAGGCTCCATAAACATTTGTTGATTGACAGACTGATTGGATGAATGAATCTGCCTGCCAGCCCCCTCACCCTCACTGTCCTCTCCTGGCCCCTCTCCGGGCTAAGTGGAAGAAAACACCTGGTGTATTCCAGATTGTCGCATCTCACCCACCTGCCATCTCTCTCCCTCCAGGTCCCTCCTTTTCTCCCTCCTTGCTACCCCTTTCCTTTCTGGTCATGAGTACAAGAAGGAACAAATGTGCACATGCTCCCACCACTGGCTAGGCAGTAGGAATTACGTTAAATTCTCACTGTTGCCCTCAGGGATAGAAATGATTCATTGCTTTTTGCAGGTGAGGAAGTTGTGATCCAGAATGGTTAAGGGAATTGCCCAGATGCTGGATGGCAGAACTGAGACTCACCCAGGGCCCTTCTGATTTCATCAAATGCTTCCAGCTGAGGGTGGGGAGTATTGTGGTGGGAGTAGGATGGGGTACAGAGGAAGAGGAGGCAAAGGAAGGGACTCCTAGGAGGGGGTGAGGGTGCAGAGGTGGAGGGGCTTCTCAAGCCCATCCTAGAACCAGGTAGCTGGATACCAGTCTGAAGTCTCCTACCCCACTCTGGGTCCAGCTGCCACATCAGGATGCTGAAGCC
This sequence comes from Equus caballus, assembly GCF_041296265.1. NCBI lineage: Eukaryota > Metazoa > Chordata > Mammalia > Perissodactyla > Equidae > Equus > Equus caballus. The sequence continues at coordinate 25,571,060 of NC_091695.1, forward strand.
AGATTCCTCGACTCCACTCCTGTGTCCACTCCCCAGTAAGCTGGGGTATGAGGCAGGAACACACACAAACACACACAACATCCCCAAAGCTGAAGTGGTGAAACAGTAGTTGCCTTAAGCAGAAAGAAATGATTGTTCTGCAAAATTCTTCACCCAAGAACATTTTTATATAATTCCCAAAGTGAATCATCATCTCCTTTCTTGTTGAGGAAAACATCCCTAAGAGGCTTTGTCAGAAATCCTTCAGTCGAGCAGGCCAGCTGGTGCCCGAGGCTCTCTGGGTGGCCTGATTCTCTGCCACTCCTCTTAAAACCTTCTAGATTGTAAGCTTCAGAAAGAACTTCCAATTCCAGAATCCTCTCATTTTACAGATTGGAAAATTGACGCTCAGCCCAGAGGAGGGTCTGCTCAAGGGCCTCCAGCATCAGTGGCAGAGCTGGATCTCAGGTCCAGGGTCCTCCTCACCCCACCCCGTTGCTCCTCTTTCTCCCAAGGCTCTCTAACCAAGCCTTTGTTGCTGCCACTCTCTAACCAAAGCTGTGCCTTTGAGGGAGAGCTGGGAACCACCCCCAAATGCTAGGCAGCATAGCTGAGGCCATGACAACCTCACCCTCCACCTGGAAATTTACCTGGCGGTACAGGGCCCAGGCACACATGGGCTTCAGGGCCAAAGAGGCCTAGAGAAGCAGGTGACACACCTCCTCTCCCATCACATCACCTCCCTTCAGGTCAAGGCTCTGCCAAGGCCATGTGCTTCCTGCTCTGGGACTAAGGAGAACTTCCACAAGCTTTTGCTTTGGGTCTGTATGGTATCAATCAGCTTGGCATTGACATTCTTGTCCTGCCTATCAGAAGTCTCAGCTAGCAGTTACGTTTCTTCCTTTTTTTAAGAAAAAGTAATTTCTGCTTAATACAAGAAGCCTGAGTGAGCAAAGACTTTCTGGATACGAGGTCCTCAAAGGTAGGGGAAGATTAGCAAAAGCATCTGCAGAGCTGAAAAGGGAGGGCACCCAAACTAAGCAATTGAAGGGGGGCCTTCCTTCCGCTGGCACTCGCCGTACACCAGGAAGGGGTGCATGAACGTCAGAAGAGTGACAAGCACCAGCATCACGTTAACCTGGAGGGGGACAGGAAGGAGTGCGGTGAAGTCCAGGAACTCTGAGCAATGCCCACGACCAATGAGGGGACCAGAATTCCGCCTAGTTTATCTTCCACTTTCCACTCAGACACTCTGGTGGTCTGGAGGAAGGACTCTGCGTTACTTTTCATTCTGCCCTGTGGAGCCAGGTAGGGACGGATATTGTGCCCATTTCATGGATGAAGAAAGAGAGGCCCAGGTGGCATTCGGTGACCAGCTCAGGGTCACACAGGAAGCTGACGGAGGAGCCAGAGCTACATTATATCTTCTGAATATTCAGTTAGGGTGCTCCGATATCACAACCAAGTAATGCTCCTCAGTCTTTCAGTTCAAGGCTTTTTTTTTTTTCTCCCAATGACTGATTTAAACTCCTGTTCTACACTTTGCTCATCTTTTTAAAATGAGGCTAAAGGGCTGTGCAGTGGTCAGAACACTGAATTCAAAGTGAAAGGACTTCTGCTCCTTTGCTGTGGGCTTCTGAACATAGAAGTCACACAACCCAAATCTTTGAGCCTCTGTGTCTTCTATCTCAAACAGCTGGAGAGTCACACCCACCTCCCAGCGCTGGGCGGGTGAGCATCCCTGGCGGTGTGGGGATGCAGGGGTGAGAGCACAGAGCTCCTGCCACTCAGATCAGCTGTGGAATCCAATGCACGTTGCATCTCTAGGGCTGAGGCGAAGGTCCGCCTGTGCTCATCACAAGCAGGAATATCTTTGAAGTGTTAGGTTTTCATGAATCATTGTGAGGGTTTTGCGTTCTCCTCTAGAATATGATTACTTGTCTCCACACACATAAAAAAATATTTTCTCCCCAAATCTCTGAAGAACGTGTGCCCCCTGGGCAGCCACCCCATGATAGCCCTGTGGTTTTAGGTACCCACAGCACAAGGCAGGGTGCTCCCAATGACCCCAGTGTGAGAAGAAAGACCAAGGATGTACCCGTGTGCAGCAATGTTCCTGCAGGAAATACCTCAGCCATATTTGGGGCTCCCCCTGCTGGGTGCCCATTGAGTCACCCAGATCCGGATGTCCTTGGTGGTCTGAGGCCCACAATACTCACGTAGAGCGGGTCATTCTGGAGGGGGCCCTTGATGAAGGTGAAGATGGGGAACTGGAGCAGAGACACAATGGCTGACAAGGCCATCACTAGCCCAAAGATCTTCCCAAAGTGCTCCGGAGGGAAACTGGGAGAGAGACAAATGGGGTTCCAGTGAGACTCAGGGACCCTCGCTCCAAGCAGGGCCTGATCTGGGTGGGCCTTTGTCAGCTACTTGCACACAACTCCCCTGTCCTCGTCCTGCCTTCACCCACCCTCACCACACAGCCCTCTCCCCTTTGCCTTTGCTCAGGCTTTCGAACCACAGAACACAGAGAAGTTATTGTGCTTGACAGTGGGAAAACAGCAGGGACCCAGACACACGCTGCACCCCAGGGAAGTTGCAAGAAAAAGGTGAACACAAAAACACATCACTATATGCCAGATGATGTGTGCACCATCAAAGGCAGCAAGAATAGAGTGCCCAGGGCACAAATAAGGGAAGACACTTTCTTTCCAGCTCTTCCCTGGGAGTGTTGGAACAGAAGTGGGCCTCGGAGGGTGTTCACCAGGTAGAGAACAGAGGCAGAGGGAGAGCTGATATGAAGGCTCAAGTACATGAAAACTCTACTCCTCTGGCCAGCCTCACCTCCAGGCACCACCCCTACACCTGCTCCCAGACCCTGTCACCATCACCTGACCATCTCAGGCCCATCCTCACCTCCCAATTTCTGTACCTCCAGCACACTTACCTTTGCCCCATGTGTCCCCCATTATGTAACGCACCCCAAGCCCACTTACGCAAGGGTCAGGAAGGCAGCATTGCCCCCATAGAGGAAGGAGCGGCTGATCACTTGCAGGATGAAGGTGACGTACTGGAGGGGGAGGACAGGGACTGAGGCACAGAGGGCGATGCCCAGGCACAGCAGAGACATCAGGGCCAGAGAAGGAACCGTGAGCAAAGGGCCACCGCTGAGGCTGAGAATCCTGGTCCAAAAGGGAAGAGGAGAGGCTGCCTGCAAGCGGGCACAATGGAGGGCAGGAAGGAGGCAAGGGAGATCTGGGTAAAGGGAGAAGCCACCATCCATCTAACTTTCCAGGCAGAAACCCAGGGGGTCATCCTCGAATCCTCTTTCTCCCACATGCCCCATCTCCAGTCCATCAATGAATGTTGATGATCCACCTCCCAATTATCATTCAAATGTATCCACTCTTCTCCATCCCCACCAACGCATCCTACTTTTAAACCACCATCGCTCACTCACACATTACACAGATTGCAATGGCCTCCTAAGAGGGCCTCCTGCTCTGGCCCCTGCAAACTGTAGCCAGGCATTCTGTGTAGCACGACAGGTACTAACAAAAGACAGGGGCGATCCAAACAGCCATCCGGAGGGACAGCTGTCTTGGCTGTACTACAGCCCTGTCACAGATGACTAGGCAGCGGAGAGGAGTGAGGAGAAGGCACTGCTGGGGAGCATCCTCGGGACAGAGAGGCACACAGCAGGAAGACCGCAGAACAGCACGTGCAGTATGTGGCCTTTATCTGAGAGCGAAATTATGTCTATATAGTCTGTCTTTAAGAAAAAAATCATTGCCTAAAGATACAGGGAAGGAATAGGGTGGAGGGAACAGAGAGGAAAACTAAGCTTCTTTGAATGTATATTGTTTCATGGTTTTGGCTTTGGGAAAATGTAAATGTTTGATATACAAATGTTTAAAAATTCAATTAAAATAAAATAATAGGAAGAGAACAAGCAAAGCAACCCTCCAAAATCAGGAACAAAATGAAGCCAATGAACACAACTTTATGTCAAGTTGGTGATTCTTAAAACAGTGATTTGACTGTACATCCTCTTGTGGGATATATGCTAAGGAGGAGAATGGAAGGAAGCATGGAAGGATGGAAGGACAGAGACAGAGAGGCACAGCATTCAGCCACAGTATTTTTATTAATAGTATCAACATTGCTAAAACCACTGATAATATATAAAACATACTTTAAAAATACTATACATGTGTGTGTCTGTATAGTATTGTTAGGAACCAAGATTTTCAGAGGAAGAGAAAAAGAGATACGAATGTAAAATTAAGGAAGTAAAATTTGAATTAAAGTATCGTTATTAGGCATTCATGATGTATTTTTTCTTCCAAAAAATTATGTATGCTTTAACTCTATCCAAAGCCCAAAAGCAATGACAACCCAGGAGAATTAGAAATGCCATCATGCAGACTACAGTCTTTAAATACCATTTCCCATTAAAGGGACCCAGCGTTACTTGGAGAACGGCTGGTTTCAGGTCTGGGATAGGAAACATACCCAATGAGATGGATGTGAATATCTCATTGTGCTAGAAAGTAAAGACACTCTCTAAAACGAATGGGATTATGTCTAAAGGACACAGATACTGGATTGGTAAAGTTCCCAATGGCCAAAGATGTGGCAGTTTGAACATCAAAAGGAATCGTGGTGAAAATGGATTGAAACACATCAAGTATATTTAAAATGAGACTTTGAAAGAGAAACAATGAGTAGTCACCCCTGAAGGTTGCTAGGGCATCAATTCATTATTCTCAAAATTGGTGAAAAGAAGAAAAACCAAGCATTTATGCCAGGGTAACAAAATAGTTAATAAGGGGAAGTTTTTCTTTCTAAAGGAATTCTCGCTGTTGAAAGCAGAAGGAAAGATGGAAATAGGAAATCACCAGTTTGCAAGCCTAATAAAATACTGGGCCTAGGCATTGATTATCAATGGCTGCTACAATCGTCAGGCACACAGTGGATGGGAAACTTTATAATACGGGATGAGACTGACAAAGTCTGAGCCCATTGATCAATCTTAACATGATAAGAACAGGACAATAGGTACCAGGGGCCTGCTGACGGGAGCCCTTAGGAAGCCCACAGCTCCACCTCTGAATTATTCTTGCCAAAAATATTAAACTGAGTCTCCTTGAACTTCCAACCTGTTGTTTACAGGAAATACCCAAAGAAGCATTTTTAAATGACACCAAAAGAATGCCAAATCCAAAATGTGGGAAATGTGACAGAACAAACCACCCCATTTCTTCAACAAATAAACAAGGACAAAAACCATGTGGGAGACGACGCTTCTACGTTTACAAAGACATAAAAGGCACATCAACCAAATACCCTGTGTGGCTCTTAATTTGAACAAATCAACTGTAAAAAGACATATTTGAGACAATTAGGGAAATTTGAGCAGACTGCATAGTACATGATATTAAGAAATCATTGAGGGTTTTTTGTAGATGTGGTAATGATACTATGGTGTTATTTAAGTAAAAGAAGACTTATCTGTTAGAGCTACAACCTGAAGTATTTACAGATGAAATGGTTTGATGACTGAGATTTGCTGTAGAACACTCCAGCAGGGTAGGAGAAGCAGGGCAGGGGAGTCAGGGAGGGGTGTAGATGAAAAACATAGGAGAAATGTTACTCTCTACTTTTGTCCCTCCACATCCCCAACCCCTGCAGGTTAAAATACCTCATCACCCCTCTGTTCCTTGACTCATGTCCAAGGAGCTTGTCCAAGCTCCTCGGCATGGGGCACAGCCTGCCCCTTCTCATGGCTCTCTCTCTGACCCCTTCCATACTCCTTTGTACCCTGGCCAGCCTGAATTACCTTTTTTTTTAAATTTTTTGCTGAGGAAGATTTGCCGTGACCTAACATCTGTGCCAATCTTCCTCTATTTTGTATGTGGGTTGCCACTGCATCATGGCTGATGAGTGGTGTAGGTCTGCACCTGGGATCCTAACCCACAAACCCGGGCTGCAGGAGCAGAGTGTGCTAAACTTAACCACTACACCACTGGCCGGTCCTTGAATCACTTGAAGGGATTCCTCGGATTCCTCAAGGTTTCCCTCTCTCCTTCACAACCTTGAGCTCACCTTCAGCCCACCGTATTCTTGGGCCACTCTCCCAGGGCCCTCCTCTTCATCTCCTCACTTCTGACTCATCCTTCAGGTTTCAGCGTAGATGCCACTTTCTCCAGGAAGCCTTCCCATACACCGATCTCATCCTCATCTGGAACAGGCTGTGTGCCCTTATTGTGTCCCCACAGCCCCCTGTGGGTTTCCTTCCTGGATTGTAATGCCTAATGACTTGCCTTTCTCCACTCTCTACACTGAGAACAAGGACATATCTGTCTTGTCCGTTGTTGAATCTGGATCTACGTCTGGCCCATATTTGGCACTCAGCGACTAGTGGTAAGACAGACAGATGGATGGATGGATGGAGGAATGGAGGGATAGACGGGTGGATGCAAGTAGAAAAAGATTAAGAACGAAAGAGAAGATGGGCATGACAGTTAATGATCTCTCCTCTCTTGGTTCCCTGTTGCTCCAGAGCCCAGGTCTCACCTGTCTTGCTCCCTTTCTTCTGGTATCTCTGTTTAAGCTGGTCCATGAGCAGGCCATTCCAGGGGGCACAGAGCACTCCGAAGAACTGAGTGATGGCAAAGACATTTGTGTAGATGCTGACTGCAGAGGGCAGAGAAGGGTTGAGAGATAAGAAATTTCCAGGACTGCCTTACAGGAGGGGACCCTCCCACCCTGCCCTGCCTGACCATCCTCCCCACATCCCTGCTCACACCTTTCTCTGGAGCACATAGCCCTATTTGGCTTAGCACCCCACACCCCTCGAGATTCCAAGTTCCCAGCCGGAATGCACAGATGGGATGCCTCCCAGCCCCGCCACATACCTAGTGCCCTGTCTCCCTTGGCCAAGGTGGTGAGTAGAGAGTTGAGGGTGCCAATAAAGAGGTAATGCCACAATTGTATCATAGACAGCTACATCAGGTGCCAGGCAAAGCGCCGAGAGAAAGCATAGCTCCAGAAAGAGCAGAGCTTCTTCTGCTGCCCTGGATCTGGGAAGGCTGATGGAGAAAGGAGGATCTGGGCATGAATTACAAGGAAAGTGGAACACTGTGGTGAGGAAAATGAAGCTCCCCTCCCACAGGAATTCACACAACCTTAGCCCGGGGTCTCGAAGTCTCCACAGTTCAATCCCCCAATCCCCACCCCAACCCCACAGCCATTTGAAGACTGGAGATCAAAACATAACTTCTGTTTCCACATGATCCACCACTCTTATCCCCCTTAACCACATCTAACACCTCTCAGGGCCTCAGCCCCTGCTGACACCCCCAGGGTCCTCAGTGAGGAAAATAACCAGTGACACAGAGGCCGGAGACATCCCCCTCCATGCCCTCCTCCCCGCTCCAGGTCTCAGCCTCAGCCACAGACCACTCACCTGAGTTTCATCATATGACATGGCTCTCACCAACACAATAAAGTGGCAGGTCTTGCATCCAGGGATGTCTTCCAGTTTGACTGTATCCTCTTCCTTAGGACACTGAAAGTCTTCGTCCACTTCTTCTAGGGCTGAGACAGACTTGACAGCCCCTCTTCCTCGGGGTCATCTTCGCTTCCAGAGCCCCCCTCCTCCTCTCCCTCTGGCAGCATCATTCCCTCCGTAGGAGCATACATTGCCCCATGTTCTGGCATCTCCCCATCCTGAGGCAGGGTGTCATCTCCCAAGGGGCTCTCAAAGTTGGATGTTTCAGTCCCTGACAGAGAGAAAAGCCAAATGCTCATCCTTCAAATCTCTCGCCATTCCTCCACAACCATGGACAGTTTCCACCTTGCCCTAGGCATCTGAGAGCTCAGCCTTGGAAAGACAAGAACTTGAAACAAGGCTCCGTGAGGAGAACCCAGCCTCCCACATGAGTCATGGTGTTAAGAGCAAGGTGTTAGCGTCATGGTGTTGCAGGTTTGTGTACCGATTCCATCATCTACTAGCTTTACTTTATTTGTGATATGGGTGTACAAATGGGCAAGCTCCCAAGGGGAGCTCATGGGGATGATATGAGGATTAAAGGAGATGATGCATAGAAAATGTTTAGCACAGTGCACTCAGTGAGCTCAAAGGAAAAGGAAGTCATTATTGTGATCATCATTAACATTAGGAAGAAAGGACAAAACTGAGAATGTCATACTATAACCAAGACTGCAGATATACGGATGCCCTGAAGAGTCCCTTTAACTCCAGGCTCTAGAGACCCTGCTCCTCTAAAGGCAGAGATCCTGGAATAGGGGATAGCCAGAGGAGGAGGTGAATTTTTGACTCTCACCTTATGTAATGCAGAAAGGAGCAAAGGAGAGAAAGAAAGACTGAAAACCAAAGAGACTTACTTAGAGGAAGGGCTGAAACTGCCCCAAATAGAAGAGCCAGAAGTAGGGGGAGTTTCTTCTTGACTTTGTCCTGAAATGGAGAACACACTTTGTCATAAACACACAAACATCACAGCCACACCATTAGGGGAACTTGGGAGTGAGGTGGAGAAAGAGTAGGCATGAATAGAAGTCAGGATGGACTAGAAAAGCTAATGCTGAGCCCAGCCCCTGAGGCTCCAGGATGCTAGAATAGAATGAAGCAGACCATGAGGGAGAGCCAAGTTTGGCTTTCCTGTGGACCTGAGTGTGAATAAGGGAGGTATTACTTTTACTTTTTGTACTTAATGGGCCCCTCACAGACTATGAAACAAAGAGGATCCAGAAACAATGATTTTTGGCCTTCCTAGGAATACACAGCACTTAGAAAGTGGGTTCCCTCCTCAAAACTCAAGAAGCCACATGTACATCACTGCCTTCCCCAACCCAGGAGAGCTTTGGCATACGTCAGAAGGAATGTGAAAGGTAGAGGATGAGAATTCCTGTCACTGCTGACACCCATGCAACCTGACAGCTGCACACAGTCCCGCCCAACCCTCCAGAACCTCCCAGTCCAGGCCAGATGTGTCCCAAGAGATTGAACATTTACTTGGAACCAGTTACACTACACCAGAAAGCACTTACCTACCAAGAAGTGTTCCCAGGTCCTGAGGTGTTCCCAAATCCCAGATCTTCTCTTGCTCCATCCCGCAGTGACATTTTATATAGTGGCCTTGGAGGAAGTTCCCCAGAGGAAGAAGGGTTTGCCACAGCCTGAGGGTTGTGAGAGGGCTGAGAAGAACCCTGCATTTCTTCACTTCCATGGGGGGCCCACTCATTGCCTCCCAGCATCTCTCCTGTCACCCTTTCCAGGAACCTGGGGGCCATTCTCAGATCGCTTGGAGCCAGTGGTTCCTATCCTGTGCTGCATTTCAGAATCTCCTTGGGAGCTTGTCCAAAATGCAGAGCTCTCCTGCTTTACTGGTGGGAATGTGAACTGCCACAGTCATTTTGGAAATGAGTCTGCCAGTAACAATTAAAATTACAAGTATCATTTGATCAATTTCAGTCTTTGGAGACACTCCTTTGGAAACAAAAGCATCTATAAGTAAGAACACTTTTACAAAGTTGTGTATTGCTTTACCTTTTGAAGAAACGAAAGTTCCCACGGCAAGAAGGAGCTGACTCCCCTCTAGATGGATTGGTAGTGAAACGAAAGGAAAGAAGCAGGGGCATTCCAGGTGGAAGGAGCAACATGAGCAAAGGTGTGGAGGTGGGGCGACCTTGACACATGCACAGGACAGTGTCCTTTCCTTCATAACTGATGCTAACAGTGTACACATTGGAAAGGACTGGGAAGAACAGGGAAGAATACATCCCATCTTAAGCCAAGGAATGGAAATATCCTTCCTCTGTATCCACTGACTTAAGGAGATCAAAGCAGAAGTCAAAGGAATGACTCAACAAGAAACCAGACAGAAGCTTTGAGCTGGCTTCTGCTCACTCCCCTCCCTAAGCCCCGCCTGCAGGGCCACTTTGCGTGTTGGACATAACTACAGCAGTCAATGACAAGATGGAGCTGATTCTTGGAGGCCAGTTGGCCGCTCAGGCACCTCTACCCCAAGGAAAGTCTCCTTTACGTCACACAATCCACAATCAGAAAGCCACAGCTTAGTGACCCTGGAAATTCCATTTCCTGAACATCCAGTGGAGGTATGGAGCAATGGCTGAGGGTGTGTGTTCTGGAGTCTGACAGTCCAGGTTTGAATCTAGGATCTATCACTTACTAGCTGTGTGACCCTGGACAAGTTCCTTCACCTCTCTGTACTTCATACCATCGTTCATAAAGTGGGCATAACAGTACCTACCTCACTAGGCAGTCAGTGTGTAGTGGACATACTGTGAGCTGCCTGACTCCCTTACCACCTTCCTGAGGTTTCTGGAACTCCTCCTCCTATGGATCTTGGTGGGGAGCGGGCCTCTCATTATTGAAGACGAGAGAGCCAAATAGGTTCCCAGCCTCCTTTACAGCTAAGGGATATGACTGGACTCTACTAAACAGAAGCATCCATTCAAGCCTTTGAATCTGGACCTAATGACCAAAAAGTGGGGGCCACGAAGACCTCTCTCTGGTTGTGGCAATGGCAATATCACATTCCTGGCACTGCAGTGGCCATAGTGTTAGAAGATGGATACAGAGTCCCTATGGTCCCAGCCACAAGGTCTGAATTATAGCAGCGGCAGTGGGGTCCTCCCCAGACCTGTCCTGTCTCCTGGTTTTGGTCCCAAATCGGCTTCTGTAGCCCTTTCTGCACTTTTATTAGCTACCTCACTTCCTTTTAACAAACTCGTTTTTCTACTCAGATCAACCAGGGAGAGTTTCTTCTGCCTGCCACTAACATCCCTGACCGATGCAGGAACTGACATTTACTTATTGCTCAACAAATGACAGCTACTCATATTAACAGGCAGAAGTGATCAGGGTCTTTGGGGCTGACCCACATTAATCAAACTCTCAAGAGACCAATGTCCATATCTTGTCCCAATAACATAATTTAGGTTGACCTATGCCAACAAGGGGCCCACTTCCCTGGGGCCTCTGATCAGCACATTCTCTCCTTGTATCACAAGCTACAGTGTGCTCAGTAGACCTACCTGTTTTTGATTGAGGTTATGATAGTTTACAACCTTGTGAAATTTCAGTTGTACATTATTATTTTTCAGGCATCTTGTGGCGCACCACTTCACCCTTTGTGCCCAACCCCCACCCTCTTTTCCCCTGGTAACCACTAATCTGTTCTCTTTGTCCATGTGTTTGTTTATCTTCCACATATGAGTAGAGTCATACAGAGATTGTCTTTCTCTATCTGGCTTGTTTCACTTAACATAATACTCTCAAGGTCCATCCATGTTGTTGTGAATGGGACTATTTTATCCTTTTCCATGGCTTAGTAGTATCCCATTTTATATATATACCATATCTTCTTTATCCAGTCATCAGTCAATGGGCACTTATGTTGCTTCCACTTCTTGGCTATTGTGAATAATGCTGCGATGAACATAGGAGTGCATTCATCTCTTTGAATTGTTGATTTCAAGTACCCAGTGGTGAGAGGGCTGGGTCATATGGTATCCCTATTTTTACTTTTTTGAGAAATCTCCATACTGTTTTCCACAGAGGCTGCGACAATTTACATTCCCACCATCAGTGTATGAGGGTTCCTTTTTCTCCACAACCTCTCCAACATTTATTTTTTGTTTTGGTTATTTTAGCTATTCTAATGGGTATAAGGTGATGTCTTAGTGTAGTTTTGATTTGTATTTCCCTGATCAGTGATGATGAGCATTTTTTCATGTGCCTATTGGTCATCTGTATATTTTGTTTGGAGAAATGTCTGTTCCTATCCCCTGCGCATTTTTTTTAGTAAGATTATGAAAGTTAACAAACTTGTGAAATTACAGTTGTACATTATTATTAGTCATGTTGTAGGCACACCACTTCACCCCTAGTGCCTTCCCCACACCTCCCCCTTCCCCCTGGTAACCACCGATCAGTTCTCTTTGTCTATATGTTAATTACCACCTATGAGTGGAGTCCTACAGAGTTCGTCTTTCTCTGTCTGGCTTATTTCACTCAACATAAGTCCCTCAAGGTCTATCCATGTTGTTGTGAATGCGATGACCTTGTCCTTTTTTATGGCTGAGTAGTATTCCATTGTATTTATATACCATATCTTCTTTATCCAATCATCAGTTGCTGGGCACTTAGGTTGGTTCCATGACTTTGCTATTCTGAATAATGCTGCGATGAACATAGGGGTGCATGGGACTTTTGGAATTGCTGATTTCAGGTTCTCAGGATAGGTACCTAGTAGTGGGATGGCTGGGTCATAAGGTATTTCTATTTCTAACTTTTTGAGAAATCTCCATACTGTTTTCCATAGTGGCTGCACCAGTTTGCACTCCCACCAACAGTGTATGAGTGTTCCTTTTTCTCCACAGACTCTCCAACACTTGTCACTCTGGGTTTTGGATATTTTTGCCATTCTAACAGGCGTAAGGTGATATCTTAGTGTAGTTTTGATTTGCATATCCCTGATGATTAGTGATGATGAGCATCTTTTCATGTGTCTATTAGCCATCCGTATATCCTCTTTTGAGAAATGTCTGTTCATGTCTCCTGCCCATTTTTTGATTGGGTTGTTTGATTTTTTGTTGTTGAGCTGTGTGAGTTCTTTATATATTATGGAGATTAACCCTTTGTCAGATAAATAACTTGTGAATATTTTTTCCCAATTAGTGGGCTGGTTTTTTGTTTTGATCCTGTTTTCCCTTGCCTTGAAGAAGCTCTTTAGTCTGATGAAGCTCCATTTGTTTATTCTTTCTATTGTTTCCCTCGCCTGAGGGGTTATGGTGTCCGAAAAGATTCTTTTCAAACTGATGTTGAAGAGTGTACTGCCTGTATTCTCTTCTAGAAGACTTATTGTTTCAGGCCTAACCTTTAGGTCTTTGATCCATTTTGAGTTTATTTTAGTGAATGGTGAAAAAGCATGGTCAATTTTCATTCTTTTACATGTGGCTGTCCAGTTTTCCCAGCACCATTTGTTGAACAGACTTTCTTTTCTCCATTGTATGCCCTCGACTCCTTTGTCGAAGATTGACTGTCCATAGATATGTGGTTTTATTTCTGGGTTTTCAATTCTGTTCCATTGATCTGTGCACCTGTTTTTGTACCAGTACCATGCTCTTTTGATTACTGTAGCTTTGTAGTATGCTTTGAAGCCAGGGATTGTGATGCCTCCAGCTTTGTTCTTCTTTCTCAGGATTGCTTTAGCAATTCTGGGTCTTTTGTTGCCCCATATGAATTTTAGGATTCTTTGTTCAATTTCTGTAAAGAACGTCATTGGGATTCTGATTGGGATAGCGTTGAATCTGTAGATTGCTGTAGGTAGCATGGACATTTTAACTATGTTTATTCTTCCAATCCATGTGAGTGGAATGTCTTTCCATCTCTTTATGTCGTCATCAGTTTCTTTCAAGAAAGTCTTGTAGTTTTCATTGTATAGATCTTTCACTTCCTTGGTTAAATTTTTCCCAAGGTATTTTATTCTTTTTGTTGCACTCGTGAATCGGATTGAGTTCTTGAGATCTCTTTCTGGTAGTTGATTGTTAGCGTATAGAAATGCTACTGATTTATGTATGCTGATTTTATACCCTGCAACTTTGCTATAGCTGTTAATTGTTTCTAATAGTTTTCCTATGGATTCTTTGGGGTTTTCTATATATATAAGATCATGTCGTCTGCAAACAGCGAGAGTTTTACGTCTTCGTTGCCTATTTGGATTCCTTTTATTTCTTTTTCCTGCCATATTGCTCTGGCCAACACCTCCATTACTATGTTGAATAAGAGTGGTGAGAGTGGGCACCCTTGTCTTCTTCCTGTTCTCAGAGGGATGTGTTTCAGTTTTTGTCCGTTGAGTATGATGTTGGCTGTGGGTTTGTCATATACGGCCTTTATTATATTGAGGTACTTTCCTTGTATACCTATTTTGTTGAGGGTTTTTATCATAAATGGATGTTGGATCTTTTCGAATTCTTTTTCTGCATCTGTTGAGATGATCATGTGGATTTTGTTTCTCATTTTGTTAACGTAGTGAATCAGGTTGATTGACTTGCAGATGTTGAACCATCACTGTGTCCCTCGTATGAATCCCACTTGATCATGGTGTATAATCTTCTTATGTATTGCTGTATTCGGTTTGCCAAAATTTTGTTGAGGATTTTTGCATCTATGTTCCTCAGTGATATTGGCCTGTAGTTTTCCTTCTTTGTGTTGTCCTTGTCAGGTTTGGGGATCAGGGTGATGTTGGCTTCATAGAATGTGTTAGGGAGTGCTCCGTCTTCCTCAATTTTCTGGAACAGTTTGAGAAGGATAGGTATTAAATCTTCTTTGAATGTTTGGTAGAATTCTGCAGAGTTGCCGTCTGGTCCTGGACTCTTGTTTTGGGTGAGGTTTTTGATTACTGTTTCTATTTCTTTACTTGTGATTGGTCTATTCAGATTCTCTATTTCTTCCTGATTCAGTTTGGAGAGGTTGTATGAGTATAGGAATTTATCCATTTCTTCTAGGTTGTTCAATTTGTTGGCATATAGTTTTTCATAGTATTCTCTTACGATCCTTTGTATTTCTTTGGTATCTGTTGTGATTTCTCCTCTCTCATTTCTAATTTTATTTATTTGAGACTTCTCTCTTTTTTTCTTAGTGAGTCTGGCTAAGGGCTTATCGATTTTGTTAATTTTTTCGAAGAACCAACTCTTTGTTTCATTGATTCTTTCTACTGTCTTTTTTGTTTCGATTTCATTTATTTCTGCTGTAATTTTTATTATCTCCCTCCTTCTACTGACTTTGGGCTTTGTTTGTTCTTCTTTTTCTAATTCTGTTAGGTGTCGTTTGAGGTTGTTTATGTGAGATTTTTCTTGCTTATTGAGGTGAGCCTGTATTGCAATGAATTTCCCTCTGATCTGAAAAGATGCTCAGTATTATTTCAACCCTCTTGAATTTATTGATGCTTGCTTTGTTTCCCAAGATATGGTCTATCCTTGAGAATGTTCCATGTGCACTTGAGAAGAATGTGTAACCTGCTGTTTTTGGATGAAGTGTTCTATATATATCTATTTATATATCTATTAAGTCCATCTGGTCTAATTTTTCATTTAATTCTATAATTTTCTTGTTGATTTTCTGTCTGGATGATCTATCCATTGGTGTTAATGGGGTGTTGAGGTCCCCTACTATTATTGTATTGTTGTGGATGTCTCCTTTTAGTTTTGTTAATAGTTTCTTTACAAATTTTGGTGCTCCTGTGTTGGGTGCGTATATATTTATAAGTGTTATGTCATCTTGGTGGAGTGTCCCTTTTATCATTGTATACTGCCCCTCATTGTCTTTCTTCATCTGCTTTGCTTTGAGGTCTACGTTGCCTGATATAAGTATGGCAACACCTGCTTTCTTTTGTTCATTATTAGCTTGGAGTATCGTCTTCCATCCCTGCACTCTGAGTCTGTGTTTGTCTTTGGGGCTAAGGTGTGTATTTCCTGGAGGCAGCATATTGTTGGATCTTGTTCTTTGATCCACCCTGCCACTCTGTGTCTTTTGATTGGAGAGTTCAATCCATTTACATTTAGAGTGATTATTGAAACGTGGGGGCCTACTGCTGCCATTTTATCACTTGTTTTCCAGTTCTTTTGCATTTCCTTTGTTTCTCGTCCCGTGATTTTTGGATTCCTAATTCAAGTAGGTAAATTTCTGTATTGGCTTTCTTCTTGTTTGTAATTTGTGTCTTTATTCTTATTATTTGTTTAGTGGTTACCAGGCGGTTTGTATAACACATCTCCTAGATGAGATAGTCCTTTTTCTGATAGCCTCTTATTTCCTTAAAGTAAAACTTTCCATCCCTTTTCTCTTCCCCTTCTAGGCTGTTATTGTCAGATTTTTTTTTCCTCTTCCTTTCTGTGTTGTGAGTTTGTGGTTAAAATGACTAGGTTATATTTATTCTTGGTGTTTCCGTTCCATTTATCTTTAATGTTTTGTTTAACTTTTGCTAACCTGTTCTGATGGAGAGCTGCTACTTTCTGTTATTGTCCTTCTGCTTATCTCCTTTGTTCTGGGTTTTGTAACCCCTTTCCTTTTTTTGATTTTTCAGGTATGAGATTCTTCCTGAGCATTTCTTGAAGAGGAGGCCTTGTGGCAATGAACTCCCTTAACTTTTGTCTGTCTGGGAAAGTTTTTATTTCTCCATCGTATTTGAAGGATATTTTCGCTGGGTAGAGTCTTCTTGGCTGCAGGTTTTTGTCCTTCAGAGTTTTCAATATTTCATTCCAATCTCTTCTAGCCTGTAAGGTATCTTCTGAGAAATCTGCTGATAGCCTGATGGAGGTTCCTTTGTAGGTTATTTTCTTCTGCCTGGCTGCCCTTAGTATTTTCTCTCTCTCCTTGACTTTTGCTAGCTTCACTACTATATGCCTTGGGGTTTGCCTTCTTACATTGATAAAGTTTGGAGATCTATTGGCTTCTGTCACATGCAGTTCCATCTTGCTTCCCAAGTTTGGAAAATTCTCAGTCATTATTTCTTTGAACAGGCCTTCTGCCCCCTTCTCCTTCTCTTCTCCCTCTGATATACCTATAATCCTTATGTTGCATCTCCTAATTGAGTCAGATAATTCTCAGAGAGTTTCTTCATTTCTTTTTAGTCTTAGTTCTCTCTCCTCCTCTGTCTGCAGCATTTCTGTATTCCTATCCTCCAAATCGCTAATTCTGTGCTCCATATTATTGAGCCTACTGCTCAGAGAGTCCAGATTTTTCTTAAGCTCCTCCATTGTGTTCTTCATCTCCAGTATTTCTAATTGGTTCTTCTTTATAGTATCAAGCTCTTTTGTGACATAGCTCCTGAACTCATTGAGTTGTCTATCTGAATTCTCTTTTAACCCGTTGAGTTTTTTAATAATGGCTGTTTTGAAATCATCATCATTAAGGTTATAGATTTCATTGTCTTTGGGATTGTTTTCTGGTACTTATCATTTTCCTTCTGTTCTGGAGATTTAATATATTTTTTCATACTGCTTGATGGCGTGGATTTGTGCCTGCGCATAGAGATAGAGTTTAGTTACTGCTTCCATTTGTTGCAACTGCTGTGTGTGGGGGGGGGGGAGCAGCTGTTTAGACTGCACCGACCAGGAGCCCTGTCAGCTGTTACTGACTGGATCTGGGCCCCTCCTCGTAGTCACAGTGGTCCTGTGGGGTCCCTCATCAGTTGTGGGGGCAATCGCAAGGGGGCCTCAGGCTGCTGGTGCCTACTGTTGCAGACCACCTAGACACGCTCCCTCCTTGCGGTCTGCAGCGGTGTTATGGGCTTTACCAGCAGCCAGGAGCAGGATCACCTATAATCGCAGCTCTGTCACTGTCACAGCCCACAAGATCACACTTGTCCAATATAGATCCCAGCAGAACTATGGGTATCTTCTGCAGTCTGTGGTTAGCTCGCCTAGCTGTGCTACTTTTGCCCCAGGGCCTTCCAGCCTCGTGATTGCTGTTCAGGACCTCTCCACTAGTGCTGTGCAGAGACTTTCACTGAGACTGCTGTGGGAGCCTGAAGTTCCCCCCTGGGCCATGTAGCCATTCCACTGGAGCTCCACCCAGCCCCAAACTACTCCCACGGAATCTTTGGGAGCCCCTTTCCCCATCTGGGACATGGCCAGAGTGCATGGGCCCGGCGGCGGTTGGTGGGCTGCTGCCTTGCGGGAAATTCTGCTCTTTGGGAGCTTCCGGGAGTTCTGAATGCTGGGCGGGGCCTCTCTGCTAATGGCGAGCAGAGGCTTTCCTTGCTGGCGGTGCAGGACCCTGGAGTTTCCCCCTGGGCCGCGGAGCCAGGCGCTGGAGCTCCACCCAGCCCCCAAACATGCCCACGGGAACTCTGGGTGCCTCTTGCACAGTCCTGGGGACAGCTGGAGACCATGGGCACAGCAGTGGCTGGCGGGCTGGTACCCTGCCAGGGATTCCGCTCTTTGGGATCTTCCTGGTGTTCTGAGTGCTGGGAAGGGCCTCTCTGCTACTGGCGAGCAGAGGCTTTCCCTGCTGTGCCCTGCCCATTTTTTGATCAGGTTGTTTGATTTTTTGTTGTTGAGTTGTGTGAGTTCTTTATGTATGATGGAGATTAACCCTTTGTCAGATATATGATTTGAAAATATTTTTTTCCCTGTTGGTGGGTTGTATTTTTGTTTCAATCCTGTTTTCCCTTGCCTTGTAGAAGCTGTTTAGTCTGATGAAGTTCCAATTGTTTATTCATTCTACTGTTTCCCTTGTCTGAGAAGACATGGTGTCCAAAAATATCCTTTTAAGACTGATGTCAAAGAGCGTACTGCCTATATTTTCTTCTAGAATCCTTATGGTTTCAGGTCTTACCTTTAGGTCTTTGATCCATTTGGAGTTTATTTTTGTGAATGGTGAAAAAGAATGGTCTATTTTCATTCTTTTACATGTGGCTGTCCAGTTTTCCCAGCATCGTTTGTTGAACAGACTTTCTTTTCTCCATTGTATGCCCTCGGCTCCTTTGTCGAAGATTAGCTGTCCATAGATGTGTGGTTTTATTCCTGGGCTTTCAATTCTGTTCCATTGACCTGTGTGTCTGTTTTTGTACCAGTACCATGCTGTTTTGATTACTATAGCTTAGTAGTATATTTTGAAGTCAGGAATTGTGACACGTCCAGCTTTCTTCTTTTTTCTCAAGATTGCTTTAGCAATTCTGGGTCTTTTGTTGCCCCATATGAATTTTAGGATTCTTTGTTCTATTTCTGTGAAGAATGCCATCAGGATTCTGATGGGGATTGCATTGAGTCTGTACATTGCTTTAGGTAGTATGGACATTTTAAGTATGTTTATTCTTCCAATCCATGTGCATGGAATGTCTTTCCATCTCTTTATGTCGTCATCAATTTCTTTCAGGAAAGTCTTGTAGTCTTCACTGTATAGGTCTTTCACTTCCTTGGTTAAATGTATTCCAAGATATTTTACTCTTTTCATTGCGATTGTGAATGGGATTGTGTTCTTGAGTTCTCTTTCTGTTAGTTTATCTTAGAGTATAGAAATGCTACTGATTCACGTAAGTTGATTTTGTACCCTGCAACCTTGCTGTGATTGTTAATTACTTCTAGTAGCTTTCCAATGGATTTTTTAAGGTTTTCTATATATAGGATCATGTCATCTGCAAACAGTGAGCGTTTCAGTTCTTCATTGCCTATGTGGATTCCTTTTATTTCTTTTTCCTGCCCAATTGCTCTGGCCAAAACCTCCAGGACTAGGTTGAATAAGAGTGGTGAGAGTGGGCACTCTTGTCTTGTTCCTGTTCTCAGAGGGATGCTTTCAGTTTTTCCCCATTGAGTATGATGTTGGCTGTGTGTTTGTCATATGTGTCCTTTATGGTGTTGAAGTAATTTCCCTCTTATCCATTTTATTGAGAGATTTTATCATAAATGGCTGTTGAATCTTGTCAAATGCTTTCTCTGGGTCTACTGAGATGATCATGTGGTTCTTGTTCCTCATTTTGTTAATGTCATGTGTCAGGTTGATTGACTTGCAGATGTTGAACCATCCCTGTGTCCTTGGTATCAATCCCACTTGATCATGGTGTATGATCTTTTTAACGTATTGCTGTATTTGGTTTGCCAATATCTTGTTGAGTAGTTTTGCATTTATGTTCCTCAGTGACAATGGCCTGTCGTTTTCATTCTTTGTATTGTCCTTGTCTGGTTTTGGGATCAGGATGATGTTGTCCTGGTAGAATGGGTTAGAAAGTGCTCCATGTTCCTCAATTTTCTGGAATAGTTTGAGAAGGATAGGTATTAAATCTTCTTTGAATGTTTGGTAGAATTCTGCAGAGAAGCCACCTGGTCGTGGACTTTTATTCTGGGGGAGGTTTTTGATTACTGTTTCAATCTCTTTACTTGTGATTGGTCTATTCAGATTCTCTTTCTTCCTGATTCAGTTTTGGGAGGTTGTAAGAGTCTACGAATTTATCCATTTCTTCTGGGTTGTCCAATTTGTTGGCATCTACATTTTCATAGTCTTCTCTTATAATCTTTTGTATTTCTGTGGTATCCGTTGTGATTTCTCCTCTTTCATTTCTGATTTTATTTATTTGAGTCTTTGTCTTTTTTTCTTAGTGAGCCTGGTTAAAGGCTTGTCAATTTTGTTTATTTTCTCAAAGAACCAGTTCTTCGTTTCATTGATCCTTTCTACTGTCTTTTTTGTTTCGATTTCATTTATTTCTGCTCTAATTTTTATTATTTCCCTCCTTCTATTGACTCCGGGCTTTGTTTGTTCTTTTTCTAATTCTGTTAGGTCTAGTTTGAGATTGCTTATTTGAGACTTTTCTTGTTTATTGAGGTGAACCTGTATTGCAATGAATTTCCCTCTTAGGAAGACTTTTGCTGCATCCCAAATGAGATGGTATGATGTGTTTTCATTTTCATTTGTCTCCAGATAATTGATTTCTTCATATTTCTTCAAGGATCCATTAGTCATTCAGTATTGTGCTGCTTAATCTCCACATCTTTGCCCCTTGCCCAGCTTTATTCTTGTAATTGATTTCTAGTTTCATAGCCTTATGGTTGGGAAAGATGCTTGATATTATTTCAGTCCTCTAGAATTTGTTGAGGCTTGCTTTGTTTCCAACATATGGTCTATCTTTGACAATGTTCCATGGACTCTTGAAAAGAATGTGTAACCTGCTGTTTTTGGAAGGAGAGTTCTATATATCTCTATGAAGTCCATCTGGTCTAGTTTTTCACTTATTTCAACAATTTCCTTTTGACTTTCTGTCTGGATGATCTATCCATGGGTGTTAATGGGGTGTTGAGGTCCCCTACTATTATTGTATTGTTGTTCATATCTCCTTTTAGTTTTGGTAGTAGTTACTTTACGTACCTTAGTGTTCCCGTTTCGGATGCATATATATTTACAAGGGAAATGTCTTCTTAATGGAGTGTCCCTTTTATCATTATGAACTGCCCCCTCTTTGTCTCTCTTTACCTGTTTTGCTTGAAGTCTACTTTGTCTGATGTAAGTGTGGTGACACCTGCTCTCTTATGTTCACTATTAGCTTGGAGTATCATCTTCCATCCCTTCACTCTGAGTCTGTGTCTGTCTTTGGGGCTGAGGGGTGTTTCCTGGAGGCGGCGTATTGTTTGGTATTGTTCGTTAATCCATCCTGCCACTCTGTGTCTTTGATTGGAGAATTCAATCCACTTACATTTAGAGAGATTATTTAAATGTGGGGGCCTAATGCTGCCATTTTATCACTCATTTTCCAGTTCTCCTGCATTTGCTTTGTTTCTTGTCCCAGGAATTTTAGACTACCAATTCACTTAGGTAGTTTTCCATGTTGGGTTTCGTCTTATTTGTAATTTGTGTCTCTGTTCTAATTATTTGATTAGTGGTTTCCATGTGGTTAGTATAAAACATCTCATAAATGAGATAGTCCATTTTCTGATAACATCTTATTTCCTTAGACTAAGCTGGTTCCATCCCTTTCCTATTCCCCTTCTAAGTTGTTATTTTGACATGTTCTTTTCTTCTTGTGTTGTGAGCTTGTGGTCAAAATGACCAGATGATATTGATTCTTGGTGTTTTCATTCCCTTTCTCTCTAATGTTATGCTTAAGTATTTGCTAACCTGTTATGATGGAGAGCTGTCATTTTATGATTTTGCCTTTCTACTTGTATCCTTTGCTCAGGGTTTGGTAACCCCTTTCCTCTTTTTTTTTCTTTTTTCAAGTATGAGGGCCTTCCTGAGAATTTCTTATAGAGGACGTCTTGTGGCAATAAACTCCCTTAATTTTTGTTTATCTTGGAAAGTTCTTATTTCTCCATCATATTTGAAGGATATTTTC
The DNA here is from genome assembly GCF_041296265.1 of Equus caballus. Classification (NCBI taxonomy): domain Eukaryota; kingdom Metazoa; phylum Chordata; class Mammalia; order Perissodactyla; family Equidae; genus Equus; species Equus caballus. Next base: position 25,592,911 of record NC_091695.1, read on the forward strand.
ACTGGATAGAGTGTTCTTGGCTGCAAGTTTTTGTCCTTCCGAATTTTGAATATATCATTCGACTCTTTCCTAGCCTGTAAGATATCTGTTGACAAAGCTGCTGACAGCCTGATAGGGGTTCTTTTGTAGGTTATTGTCTTCTTCTTTGCTGCCCTTAATATTTTCTCTTTATCGTTGACTTTTGCAATCTTCACTACTATCTGCCTTTGGGTTGGGCTTTTTGCATTGATAAAGTTTAGAGATCTATTGGCTTCTGTCACATGGATTTCCAGCTCCTTCTCCAGGTTTGGGAAGTTCTCAGCTATTATTGCTTTGAACAAGCTTTCTGCTCCATTCATCTTCTCTTCTCCCTCTGGGATACTTATAATCCTTATGTTGCATTTCCTAATTAAGTAGATATTTCTTGGAGAATTTCTTCATTTCTTGTTAGTCTTAGTTCTCTATTTGAAGCATTTCTATCTTCCTATCCTCCAAACTGCTAATTCTGTCCTCCGTATTATCAGCTCTACTGTTCGGGGAGTCTAGATTTTTCTTAATCTCTTCCATTGTGTTTTTCGTCTCCAACATTTCTGATTGGTTCTTCTTTATAGTACCAAGCTCTTTTGTGATGTAGTTCCTGAACTCATTGAGTTGTCTCTCTGTATTCTTTTTTAACACATTCAGGGTTTTTTTTGAGGAAGATTAGCCCTGAGCTAACATCTGCCACCAATCCTCCTCTTCTTGCTGAGGAAGACTGACCCTGAGCTAGCATCCATGCCCATCTTTCTCTACTTTATATGTGGGAGGCCCATCACAGCATGGCTGGACAAGCAGTGTGTAGCAGTGTGAATCCTCACCCCCCGGCGGGATTCGAGACAGCAAACCCCAGGCTGCCAAAGCAGAATGTGTGAACTTAACCACTACACCTCCAAGCTGGCCTTTTGTTGAGCTTTCTGATGATAGTTATTTTGGATTCTTTGTCGTTTAGGTTCAGATTTTTGTGTCTTTGGGATTATTTTCTTGGTACTTGTCATTTTCCTTCTGTTCTGGAGATTTAGTATATTTTTTCATACTGCTTTATGGTGTGGATTGGTGCCGCCGCATACAGAGTTTGGTTGCTGCTTTCACTTTCTGCCACTGTTGGGGAAGGAGCAGTAGCCGTGTAATCTACACTGACCAGGCTCCCTGTCAGCTGTTCCTGACTGAGCCTGGGCCACTCCTTGGGATTGGCGTGGCCCTGTGAGGTCTCCTGTAAACTGGGGGAACAATCACATGGGGGCTTTGGGTTGCTGCTGTCTGGTCCCCCAGACCAGGCTAGACAAGCTCCCTCCTTAGCGACTGCAGTGGTGTCATGGGCATTAATGATAGCTTGGAGCTGGTTCACCCAGACTCGCAGCCCTGCTGCAGTCTGGTCGTGCTGGATCTCACTTGCCCACTCTGGGCCACAGCAGAGCCAAGGGTGTTTAATGCAGCCAATGAGCAGTTCGCCCAGCCATGCCACTTCTGCTCCTAGGTCGCCCAACCTTTGTGCTTGGTGAGTGGGTCCTCACCAGTAGGGCCTAGCAGAGACTCTCCCTGGGGCCACCATGGGCTTGTGAAGTCTCCCACTCTACTGAAGAGCAATCATGCTGTGGCTCCAGATTGTCACCATCCACCAATGTAGTCCCACTGGATCTCGCTTGCCACCTTTAGGCCACAGCAGAGCTATGGGTGTTTAATGTAGACCTAGATTTTTAATTGGAACAAAAAGCTGGAGGTCTTGGAGTTCAGTGACTTTGAGCAAGGAGGCCTGATGCCCATCATCTCTACTCCAGTCTCAGACGTGACCCCTTCCCCCAAGAAGTGTTAGATGAATACTGCAAGATCCCAAGTCTGAGGATTCCCTTTTTCTGGGCTCAAAGTTACTATAGCACCTGGATGTTCCTAATCAGACTTGGTTGCCCATTTCCATATCAGCATTCCCATGGAGGATCCCAAGAGACCACCCCTGCATTTTCTCTTTCCTAATCTCATTCTCAGGGACTCGTTCCAACTTTGGGTTCATGGGGGAGCTTGCTGTAGCCCTGCTGCAGCCTGTCCAGGAGCAGACTTGGCACTGAGGGGTCTCCCATGGCACAAGTTGGGCTGCTGCACAACATGTACAACATGTGTGTACAGAGCACTGGGTAGGGGTCACCTTGATTATGGTGGCCAATACCAAGGTGCTCAAATTTACATCCTTCCCGTGACCAACACACAGCAGCTTGAAGATAGAAAGCTCTGCAGATCCAGATACCAATGTCACACTGTTTAGACCTCACGCTAACCTGCATCCTTCCCCACACCCTGCTCCAGGGTTTATCAACCTGGAAGTGATGAGTGAGTTCAAGGGGCCATGGATTCTCCAATCCTATGATTGGACAACATATGATGTGACGTTCCTATGGTGAGGGTCCAAACCTTCGTGACATTCTTTTATGGGCTCTCAAAAGGAAAAGGACCTCTACATTTACCAAATGATTTCTTCTCAAATCTCGTCTCAATTTGTTCATTGCCAGGAATGACCTCTAACCTTCTTCACCAAAAAGGTCCTGCTTGGCCCTTGAGATACTCGGAATTCTAAGATGTACTCCAAGATCCTTCCCCCTACCCTCATGCACACATGCTGCACAATCCCTGGGAGTGTAAATATGATGTATTTTTACTCCTGTGGTTGTGTTATGTTATAGGGTACAGTCCAATTTAGGAACGGGAGATTATCCAGGGTGAGTCTGGCCTAGTTAGGGGAGCCCTTCAAAGGGACTGAGCTCTTCCTGAAGTCAGAGATTCCACACGTGAGGGAGATTCAACTTGAGGGAGATTCTCCACTGCTGGCTTTGAGAATGGTGGGGGCCATGTGGCAAGGAATGTGGGAAGCCTCTAGGACCTGAAAGCACCCACCATCTGACAGCCACCAGGGAAACAGAGACCCCAGTCCCACAAGTACAAGGAGCAGAGTTCTGCTACAACTAGGTGAGCTTGAAAAAAGACCCTAGACGAGACCGCAGCCCAGCCAACACCTTCATTTTAGCCTTGTGAGAGCCTGAGCAGAAAACCCAGCCATGCTGTGCTCACTTCTGACCTATAGAACTGTGAGCTAATAAAGGTATGTCGTTTAAAGTCACTAAATTTGTGTCAACTTGTCATGCAGCATAGAAGAGTAATACAGCCCTCAAGTCCCATTTTCCTCCCAGGATGAAATTGATATTTGTTGCAGTTGGTGGGAAAGGTCAGGGCTGATTGACAAAGAGGAGTGTCCCAAAGGAATAGATTCGAGGACTTCCTGGAAAAGATCCCAGGGATAGCAGGTCAGGAAGCACAGACAGAGGAAAAGAGAGGTTCAATTCAGGGGAGATGTCCCACCACCCTTCCATTCAGACAATAACAGTCTGGGAAGTCACTTATAGTTCCAACTTCTGCCCTCAGAGACCTGATGGACTTCAGGGACCAGACCTGCAGGGCCGATCAACTGGCTGCTGACTGGGCTTGGCCAATATCCCTGTGGGGCAGATAAGAGGTGGTGAAAGGACTAAGATCATCCAAGTGTGAACAGCCCAGGAGATAGAGACCTGGACCGTTGCTCTGTGAAATCACCCTCAACAACAGTTCCTCAGACACTTCCCCATTTCGATGCTCCAATGATTGACATAGACAAGAATACTGGTGCTGGAAGGGCCCTTAGAGATGATCCAGTCCAGTGTCCATGTCTCAGATGTGTAAAGTGCCCTGAACTGGACTCAGATGTCCTGAATCCCAGTTCAGTATTCTTCCTGCACCCTCCGTGAGATTACCGTCCTTCCCCTCCAGGCACCTCCTTCCCCTCCAGGCACCTCCTCTCCCAGAGACTTCATACACACAAGGCTGGAAGGAATATGTCTTTGCAGTCAGTGCCTCACCCTGCACCACCTTCTTCCTTCAATATATCCCCAGTCCGTCTACTTCTTTCCACCTCTGCTGCCATCTCCCTAGCCCAAGCTGCCATGTTTGACAACATACATCAGAGCCCATCCTCCCCATACTTCCCATTCAGTGTCTTCCCTCTGCACTAGCAATTAATCCAAACTCATCACCACTGCCTGCAAGGCTCTTCATGGCTGGCTCTTGTTTACTAGTCCAGCCTCACTGGTATGAGTGACCCTAGTCATACTGGTTTCAGCTCCATTGGCCAAGCTAGAGTTTTTGTACCAGCTCCTTCTCATCTGTCAGGTCTCAGCTCAAAGGTTACCACTTCAGAGAACCCTTCTTTGAGAACTCTCTAAATAAAGAAGCCCACTCATCCCACTCTCGTGTCTAGTTACTTTGTCCCACATCTTCCCATTTATTTCCATCAAAGCATTTACCTAAATGATATCATCTTGCTTATTTATTAGTTTCTTGCTTATTTTATGTCTCCCCCAGTAGGAATAAAGCTCCACGAGAACAGGGACCTTGTCTTTTTTGTTCACTACCTAGAACTCTACCCAAATCATTGGGTAGAGTTTTTAATTGTATGTTGAAATAATTAATCAACTGATTAATCAACTTCAGCTTTACCCCCTGGAGAAAGTCCAGCTGAGTTTAGGTCAAAGTATAAGTCCATTAATTTTGATTCGACAGGTATTTTTCTGAGTTCCATCTGCCATAGGCACAATCCTGAGTCAAGCTGTGTGCTCTGGATCATTCATTCATTCAACAAATACTCAGAGGTAGTCTCTACTCTCAGGGAGGCTTCATGTAGCTGAGAAAAGCATGGCAAACAGAATGAACCTAAGAGTCAGTCAGTCAGTAAGACAAGGTCCTGGATTGAGTGGAAATCTAGAAGGAGGGCACTTATATAAACTGGAAGATACAAACTTCTAGTGCTACCCGAGTCACGTTAAGGGCAAGGGCAGTCAGAGAGGGCTTCCTTGAAGAGATCTTACTTGGACTGGGCTCTGAAGGAGTGACAGACAGGATAAGAGAGACAGAGGAGAAGTGGGAAGCACTTCTAGGGTCCCAACAATGGCCGGGGTACTGCTGGAATTTAAGCCAAGATATGGATGACTTGGTGTTTCCTGGAGGTTAAATCAAAGAATGAGGTGGCTTCTCTGCTTGGCACCAAAGCCCAGCTCCTCCAGCAGTGTAGACTTGCCGGCCAGTTCCTCAAACCCCTCTTACTCCCCACACTGTAGTAATCTACTTTCTGCCCACCCTGTTGCTCCACAGAACCTACTCTTACCAAGGTCTCCACTGGCCACCCAATTGCCAAACCCAACAGACATTCTTCATTTCTTATCCTACTTGACCTCTGTCATACACAATACATCTTTACTTCCCCGTTCTTAAAAGCTATCTTCTTTCTTAGCAACTTTTCTGGTTATTTCTTCCCGTTTGGGACTGGTGGGCTCCTCTTCCTCTTCTGGAAAGCTAAATATTGGTAATCACCTCATCCCTTGGTGCTCTTTTTTCCTAACTCCACACAATCACCATGGACTATCTCATCTGCCCCTATGTCTCGAGCTACCAAACATAAGCTGATCACTGCCAAACTCCAGCCCCAGATCTGTTCGTCATGAGGTCCGGTCCCCAGCTGCAGACTCACATATATACAGCCTCGCAATAAGCTTCCAAACTTGGAAGTCTCACGAGCATTAAGAATTGAACATGCGTCAGACTGAACTCACCACCCACGTACACACTCACGTGCACCTACACAAACCTGCTCCTCTACTTGTGGTCACTTTCTCAGGAGAAATCATCCCCTTCCACCCAAATCCCCAAGCCAGGACTCTAGGGCCATCCTTGACTGGCCCTGCTCCATCACCCATGCATCCATAAGTCACAGTGCTCTCTCTTCCCCACCTTGGCTACCCACCCAGCCCCATTTCCCCTGCCTCTCTCCTAATCAATGGCTGACCATCTTTCACCTAGATCTTTTCAATGACCCACAAATTACTTTCCCTGCCTCCAGGATTACCACCTTCTCCCACCTCTGATGCATTGTCCTCCTGCTGCCAAAATGAGCTGTCTAAAACTCAGAGCTAATCACACCAACACTTTTCAATTACATCTTCTTGCTCTTGGGCAAATACTGTCTTCATGGTCTGACCCCTATGTACCTCAGCCTCAAAACTATTCATACTTTGGACTGGATACTTCTCTGTTCTAGGGGTCCTCCCCTGCATTGTAGGATGTTTAGCAGCATCCCTGTCCTCTACCTCCTAAATGACAAGAGTACCTTCCTCCCAGGTTGTGACTATCAAAAATGTTTCCAGACATTGCCAAATGTCCCCTCAGAGGCAAAATTCCCCCAGTTGAGAGCCCCTGCTCTACCACCTCAACCCCCAAACACACACACACATACACACACACATTGTGCTCCAATCATTTTGAACACCCTGCTATTTCCCTAACATGCCATGCGCTCTCATGCTTTTTGCTGCTTTTGCTCATATCATGTCATCTGCCCAGAAAGCCCTTTCCTCCATAACCACTGGGCTTACTCCTTCTCTTCATCTATGTCTCAGCCAAGGATTGCCTCTTCTATGACGCCTGCCCTGGTTATCCCAGAGAGAAGTAGAAAAGAGTCTACTCAGGGCTTGTTTCTACCCCTGTCCCTGTTCCACCTCACTGTAGCTTTCCTCTGATTTGGCTTCCTCAGTGGACCAAGGCATACTCACCTGTGTATCTCTGGTAATTCCACAGTCCTAGAAACACACTGGGGGGACAATTCATGTCTGCCAAATGAATGAATGAAAGACAAAAGGCAATTCTTGTTGAAGAGTGTCACAGACTGAACTGGGCAGAAGCTCCCTGAAATGAGATCTTCGGCAGGAACTTTAATAACAATAACAACAGCAGCAACTAGTATTTAGGAAGTAGTTTTTATGTGCTAAGTTGTCCGTATACTTTAATCTTCTAAACAACTCTGTGAGGCAAGTACCATTGTCATCCGTAAATTAAAGATAAAAGGCTGAAGCTCAGAGTCGTTAAATGACTTTCCAGGTAAGCGTCAGAGCCAGGATTTCAATGGGAGCCTGCCCTCTTACCGTTCACACCTCTCACCCCGTGGTGGTAAATGACTAGCACAAAGCACTGAAGGGCATTCTCTAATGTAAGCGACACACATGGCAACCCTGTAAGTTAGTAGGACAGATGATGATATGGGAAGCAGGAAGAACGTGCTCCTTGGAATTGGAGGGACCCGGGCTCCATTCCTGGCTCTGCCACTCATGAGTTGGCCCACTTCAGCAGACACCTTATCTCCCAGTCTCCGTTTGCCCATCTGTGAGTTAAGGATGACAACCTCACTCAGGCTTTGGGGAGGAGGAATTGAGAAGGTGGTTGTGCAATAATCTACTAAGTGCCTGATACATGGTAGATCTTCAACAAGCAATCCTGAATATTATCCCTATTTTAGGCATAGAGAAAGTGAGGCTCAGAGAGGTTAAGTGATGGTCCAAATTTTACAAACTAGCAAATGACAGAGCTTGAAAAAGAACTCGAACTCATCTGTCATCCACGAGGAGAGGTTTTCTTAGCATCTTCTATGTACTCATCACTGCGTGGGACAAGTCACAGCCCAACATTGAAGAACCAAGTCATAAGTACCTGGAATTATAGCTCTGCTCTCCCCAGGTGGAAGCTCAGAGCTGGAATCGGAGGTTCAGTTGGTGGGAATAGCCCAGGCATGGGGCTCTCACAGACACAGCAAAGGAGGTTTGCGCCCAGGCAGTGAGGGCCTAGGGATGTAAGCCAACTCACAGATTCGGCAATGAAGAGGAAAGGTGGGCTGGCCTGTGGTTATTGCTGTAGTGGGCTTTCAGGTTTGCTGGGCTCAGCACCAGGCTGGACACAGACCATCACTGCAGCAGCTGCTGTCAGGCCCCAGGGAGACTCCTGGAGATGACTGAAGGGCCCCACAGGGGGAGAGGGGCTGGGTACCTCAGGGTCTTCCTCCTAAATAGGCCATGCTCTCTTGGTCAGCTGTAAGAGGACAGCATTCTGACACAAACCATCCATCCTTCCATCCCTGCCCAACAAGACACCCCCAGAAATGCCCCAACCCTCTCCAATGCCTTCTGGCTCACGTCATCCTGCAGTTTCTGCAAGCAAGTCCCTGTGAGTGGGGGAACAGAAATATCAGAGTGGTGGAGGGCTAAAGAGGCTCTTTCCTTCCTTCTTTCCTTCCTTTCTTCCCTCCTCCCTTTCATCCTTCCCTCGCTCTTTCCTTCCCTTAGTCCCTTTTCTCCCTCTCTTTCTTTCCTTTCTTTCATCTTTTTTTTTTTTGAGGAAGAGTGGCCCTGAGCTAGCATCCGTGCCCATCCTCCTCTACGTTATATGTGGGTCGCCTGCCACAGCACGGCCCGCCAGGCGGTGCCATATCCGCACCCAAGATTTGAACCAGCAACCCCAGGCCGCCAAAGCAGAACGTGCGAACTTAACCGCTGGGCCATGGGGCTGGCCCCTCTCTCTCTCTTTCTTTCTCTTCCTCCCTCCCTTCCTTCCTTCTCCCCCTCTCTTTGTGTCTCTTTCTGTGTCTCTGTGTGTGGGTGTGTGTGTTTGTCTGTGTGTGTGCATGTGTGTGCCTGTCCCTTATGTATCCGGTATTTCTTGAGCCTCCATTCTGTGCCTGGTAAGGTGCAAAGCCCTGAGGATACAGTGGGTAAACAAAGATACAGTTACTGCCCACATGCAGTTCCCAGCCTGATGGTAGACACACATTAACTCTTTTTCATCCTATGTCAAACTGCAACTGTGACAAGCTCTATGCAGAAGAGGTGCCTGGTGTGAAGAAAATCTATTCTAGTTAACAGATCAGAAAGGAAAGTCTGAGCAGAGAGGTGAAGGAACTGTAGGAGTTAACTACGGGTGGGGTGGGTGCATTCCAAGTAAGGAAAACTAAACCAGTTCACTTTTAAATGGTGCCCTTGAGATTTAATGTGATTTTTTGTATATAATAAAAATTAACTGCCCTTAATTGAGGACCTATTGTGTGCCAGGGCCAAGCGCTGTTCATCTGGAGTCTCATTTGTCATTACTATTCTCTGAGGTGGGCTCCATACCCCCATTTTAGGTGAGGAGACAAAGGCAACTGAGCAGCTATGACTCGGTCAAGGACAAGCAGCCTGAGAAGGTGAGAAGGAGACGCGGTGCTGCATGCCTGTGCTCTTCCCCAGCCCCAGCCATCTCTGCCACCAAGCCCCTGGCTCTTGAAGGAATGTACAGCCCCACCCCTGGTGATTGTCATTTCTGTGCTCATGGGTTTTCCGCATTGACTCCTGGAGAAACAGAGTAGTACAAAAATTGGATATGAAGATTGATGTTTTTCGTTCACTTTGGCTTAAGAGTTGGGGTAATTAGAAAGTCTTTTTTTTGCCTTCGTAATGTTCCCATTCTAAAGGCTACAAGAGAATCTAGGCTGTTTTGTTAGGGAGAAATCAGCTTCAGCAGATGCCTGCAGAGTGGTTTCTGTCCTGAACCAGGTGGTGACATTCCAGGCTCCACCAGGAGTGAAATGTAGACAGACCTTGTGCTGCCCTCCCCTCAGGGGATCTCAGATGGTACCAATAACATCCACAGTCACACATGCCAGGTGGTTTGTATGTCCTCTTTGAAGTGATTTACGTTCACTGATTGACTTAATCCTTGCAACTCCATGATGTAGTCCTACTGTTATCCCCATTTTACAGATGAGGAAACTGAGGCACCATGAATCTCAGTCTCAGACCTTGTGTGGGGTAGAGCTGGAGGTTGGTTTTGGACAGTCCAGCTGCAGAGCCCGAGCTACCTCCACCTTTTATTCCCAAATCTTCTCTCTGGTCCACCCCACAAGTCCCGGTGGTACTTATTATCTCCATTACAGGGGAGGAAGCTCAGGCTCCACATGATTAAGGGTTTCTTCAAGGTCACACAGCTGGTCAGCACCTGCAAAGCCGAGAGCCTTTACCATGCACCTACTGCTAGAGTCCACCTTCAGGCCTGGGAGGGAACATTGGACTCAGGAAACAGAATGCTGAGAGGCCTATAAGCAGATATTTGAGGTTAGAAAACAGAAATCAAAACTCCTGAAGTGAGGGCTGGTGAGACCACAAGCTGTGGTCCTGGGTTTAATGAACGTGCCGGTAAGTCAGCCCCACTGTGCACAGAGACGTGGGTTGCAGTGTGCCCAGGAGGGGTCAGACGTGTCCCACCCAGGAAATTGTCATCGCCAAAGAACGGACAGATCGGAGCCCGTGCCTTGATACCTCGATACAGTGTCCTTTCCAAAGAATGTTAGAAGAGGCACCCTCTCTGTGCCCGAGAGTCACATCGAACACATTTGGGGATCATCTATCCCCTGCGGGTCTGGCAGGAAGAGGAGCTCCAGGAGTAACCACTGGGGTCTTTGGGGGCCGGCCCGGTGGCGCAGCGGTTAAGTTCGCACGTTCCGCTTCTCGCCGGCCCGGGGTTCGCTGGTTCGGATCCCGGGTGCGGACATGGCACTGCTTGGCAGCCATGCTGTGGTAGGCGTCCCACGTATAACCTAGAGGATGATGGACACGGATGTTAGCTCAGAGCCAGGCTTCCTCAGCAAAAAGAGGAGGACTGGCAGTAGTTAGCTGAGGGCTAATCTTCCTCCAAAAAAAAACAAAAAAACAAAACAAACAAACTGGGGTCTTTGCCCCAAGCTTTAAATTGAGAGAAGAGGGTCGACAGCACCTGGGAAGCGGACAGCCAACACCTTTGGCTGAACAACAGCTAGCACCAGATTCACACATGATGATGAATGGATGGACGTCATCTCTAGAAGCTCCAAAGGTGGCTCTCTGGCAACATCTGGCCCCCTGAGTTCAACTATTAGGCACACTCTCCAGTGTGCTGACCTAGGCTGCTCTCATGATTCACGATCAGGAGGCACCCCCCACGTCAGCTCAGGCAGCAGAGGGGAACAGAACGGGTGGGCCCAATGTCCCAAGATGTGAGTGAGGGGAGCCCCCAGGATGGAGTGGGTGGGGGATAAATAAAATGTGACATCGCCTTAAGGTGGGCTTGTAAGCAGCCACTTACAATCACGTTTTGGACGAGTATTTGATGACAAAGAAAAGTTTATGAGATCATTTCCCTTATCATACAAATAGTCACACGACGAGAGCGAACATACCACCGTGTTAGCCATGGTCATTTCTGAGCAGCGCAGTTAACAATGATATTTGTTTTTCATGCACTTCTTTGTTTTCTGACTTCTTTTACAACCACCACATGTTTCTGACGTAAGAATGAATGTAAACAGAAGGTAACACCTAAAATGAACACGACCTTAGGAGAAAGACAAATCTGGGTCTAAACGCCAGCTCCACAATGCGTCAGACAGATGATCTTGGACATAACTTGCCAATCAGAGGCTAACTCTCCTCATCTGCAAAATGCTGCGGGTGAAACGAGATTGTCACACAAAGTTCCTAATTCATGCTGTCAGCTGTTGTTTATTTTATTTGATTTGTCCAGCTGTTCTTTAAATGGCAGGCACTCTGCTCCTCATGGAAGTGTCCTCTGCCCCAGGAGAGGCCCCGCCCGGCACCACGGCCTGTGGAGGGGGGAGACTTGCCTCCAGTTCCTCTCTGCTGAGGCTGGAGCTGGAGAGGAGGGTTGCACCAGGAACCCAAAACTTGTGAAACCCCTGTTGCTTCCTTCCTCATTTAAAAGAGCAATTCGTCCCATCTGAGGAAGAAGTTGCAGCAAGGTGCCCTTTGGGAAGAAAGAGGCGGCTGTGCACACAGCTGCGCTTCTCTCTCTCTGGATCCAAGTGTTTCCTGCACTTCCTGAGGAATCCAGATATCTTTTTCCTTTTTTGAAGTTTTTAACACAATTTTTGATCTTTTTTAATCCAATGATACTTTTCTAAGAAAACGGTAATTCTGAGTTAAATTCAATGTATTTAAATGTACCACAATGATTTTTAAATATCCCATTCTATTTCTCAAACTAAAACTCAAGGAAAATGTATTCTATACCTTTAAAATTAAGGCAATTTTCCAGACATCTTTTTTTAGTATCAGCTTTATGAAGATATATTCACATACCAGCCACCCATTTAAAGTATATACAATTCAATGGTATTTAGTATATTCAGAGTTGTAAAATCACTATCAATTTTAGAAAATTTTCATCACCATAAAAAGAACCCCTTACCCATTAGCACTCACCACCATCTCGTCCAGCTCTAGGCAATCTCTAATCTCCTTTCTGCCTCTAAGGATTTTCCTCATCTGGACATTTAATATAAATGGAGTCACACAGTATGCAGTCTGTAGCGACTGGCATCTTTCACTCAGCATACTGTTTTCAAGGTTCATCCACATTGTAGCATGTGTCAATACCTCATTCCTTTTTATTGCCAAATAATATTCCATTGTATAAATATACTACATTTGATTTACCCATTCACCAGTTGATGGGCATTAGGCATCCTTTTTGACTTAATATGTTAACTGCAATCATAGCTATCATCTGTTGAGTACCTACCATGTGCTAGGCACTTGACCTAATTTCTGACCCTTGCAACAATCCAGAGACAGGTCTATTTCTCCCTTTATACTGATAAAGAAACTGAGATGTAGAGGTGAAGTGGCCCATCCAAGGTCACACTAGTGACAGAGCCGGGATGAAAAAAGGGTTGGCCTGGCCCCCCAGTCCATGTTCTTCCCACTACCCCATCCCACCCCCATGTGCTCTGCTCTCTCCTTCCAGTTGGCACTGAGGCCAGAACAAGAAAGAATTCACTCATTCAGTGATCATTCATTCAACAAGCCCTAACCGGCCCGACATGGACAGCAAGCACGCATTAGTCACTGAGCCAGGTAAGACCCACATGCCGCTTCCTGGAGTTGGCTGTCCAGGTGAGGAGAGGTCATCATGCAAGGAGGCAGGTGCCAGTCACCAAAAAGGTTGTGACCAAGTGCCGAGAACTCAGAGCTGTTGGAGAGCCTAAGGAAAGATTTTTAGAGAAGATGGCATTTTGAACAGGACCCCAGTAGACCAGGCAGATTTCCCCGGCAGAGACGGGAAGAGTCACCATGGAGAGGAATTGGTGTGCTCACAGACGCCCAGACCAGGAACCTTGGTCCACCAAGAAGGAATTCTGTCCTCCTGGAGGTGAGAGGTGAAGAGGGTGGGGAAGGTAGGCGAGTGGTTGGAATCACATTGCTGAGAGCTGTGAGTGCCAGGCTGGAGTCTGAGCTTTGCCCCATGGACAGCAGGAAGCCATTGGAAAGTTTTGGAGCAAGACAAGATGAAAGCCGTTCACGAGCACTCTGATGTCTGTCTTCAGACCCAGGTCCCCAGGCCCCTGGAAATTACGCTTCCAGCTCTTCACAAAAGAGCTGTGTTTCAGCCCCTTGTGTATCTCTGTAACCCCAGCACCTAGGACAGTGCCTGATGCCTTGTAGAGGCTCCATAAACATTTGTTGATTGACAGACTGATTGGATGAATGAATCTGCCTGCCAGCCCCCTCCCCCCTCACTATTCTCTCCTGGCCCCTCTCCAGGCTAAGAGGAAGAAAACGCCTGGTGTATTCCAGATTGTCCCATCTCGCCCACCTACCATCTCTCTCCCTCCAGGTCCCTCCCCTTCTCCCTCCTTGCTACCCCTTTCCTTTCTGGTCATGAGGAAATGAAGGAATAAGTGTGCACGTGCTACCACCATGGGCTAGGCAGTAGCAATTACTTTAAATACACACTGTCACCCTCAAGGATAGAAATGATTCATTGCTTTTTGTATGTGGGGAAGTTGTGATCCAGAGTGGTTAAGGGACTTGCCCAGCTGCTGGGTAGCAGGACTGAGACTAACCAGGGGCCCTTCTGATTCCATCTAGTGCTTCCAGCTGGAGGTGTGGAGTATTGTGGTGGGGAGTGGGATGGGGTACAGAGTAAGAGGAGGCAAAAGAAGGGACTCCTGGGGGGCTGGCCCCGTGGCCGAGTGGTTAAGTTCGCGCGCTCCGCTGCAGGCAGCACCGTGTTTCGTTGGTTCGAATCCTGGGCGCGGATATGGCACCGCTCGTCAGACCACGCTGAGGCAGCGTCCCACATGCCACAACTGGAAGAACCCACAACGAAGAATACACAACTATGTACCGGGGGGCTTTGGGGAGAAAAAGGAAAAAATAAAATCTTTTAAAAAAAAAAAAAGGGACTCCTGGGAGGGGGGGAGGGTGCAGGATTGGAGGGGCTTCTCAAGCCCATCATACAACCAGGTAGCTGGATACAAGTCTGAAGGCTCCTACCCTACACTGGGTCCAGCTGCCATATCAGGATGCTGCTGCCAGACTCCTCGACTCCACTCCTGTGTCCACTCCCCAGGAAGCTGGGGCATGGGGCAGGAACACACACACACACAACAGCCCCAAAGCCTGAAGTGGTGAAACAGTAGTTGCCTTAAGCAGAAAGACTTTATCGTTCTACAAAATTCTTCTCCCGAGAACATTTTTATATAATTCCCAAAGTCAATCATCATCTCCCTTCTTGATGAGGAAAACATCCCTAAGAGGCTTTGTCAGAAATCCTTCAGTCGAGCAGGCCAGCTGTTGCCCAAGGCTCTCTGGGTGGCCTGATTCTCTGCCACTCCTCTTAAAACCTTCTAGAATGTTAGCTTCAGAAAGAACCTCCAACTCCAGAACCCTCTCATTTTACAGATGGGAAAACTGATGCTCAGCCCAGAGGAGGGTCTGCTCAAGGGCCTCCAGCATCAGTGGCAGAGCTGGATCTCAGGCCCAGGGCCCCCGGTCCCACCCCACCCCTCTCTCTTCTTTCTCCCAAGGCTCTCTAACCAAGCCTTTGTTGCTGCCACTCTCTGACCAAGGCTGTGCCTTTGAGGGAGAGCTGGGCACCACCTCCAAATGCCAGGGGGCATAGCTGAGGCCATGACAACCTCACCCTCCACCTGGAAATTTACCTGGCGGTACAGGGCCCAGGCACACATGGGCTTCAGGGCCAAAGAGGCCTAGAGAAGCAGGTGACACACCTCCTCTCCCATCACATCACGTCCCTTTGGGTCAAGGCTCTACCAAGGCCATGTGCTTCCTGCTATGGGACTAAGGAGAACTTCCACAAGCTTTTGCTTTGGGTCTGTATGGTATCTATCAGCTTGGCACTGAAATTCTTTTCTTGCCTGTCAGAAGTCTCAGCCAGCAGTTACGTGTCTTCTTTTTTTTTAAGACAAAGTAATGTCTTCTTAATACAAATTGCCTGAGTGAGCAAAGACTTTCTGGATACGGGGTCCTCAAAGGTAGGGGAAGATTAGCAAAAGCATCCGCAGAGCTGAAAAGGGAGGGCTTCCAAAATAAGCGATTGCAAGGGGGCCTTCTTTCCCCTGGCATTCTCGGTACACCAGGAAGGGGTGGATGAATGTCAGAAGAGTGATGAGCGCCAGCATCACGTTCACCTGGAGAGGGACAGGAAGTGGTGAGGTGAAGTCCGGGAACTCTGAGCAATGCCCACGACCAATGAGGGGACCAGAATTCTGCCTAGTTTATGGTCCACTTTCCACTCAGACATTCTGGTGCCCTGGAGGAAGGACTCTTCGTTACTTTTCATTCTGCCTTGTGGAGCCAGGTGGGGAGGGATATTGTGCCCATTTCATGGATGAAGAGAGGCCCAGGTGGCATTCAGTGACCAGCTCAGGGTCACACAGGAATCTGACGGAGGGACCAGAGCTACATCATATCTTCTGAATATTCAGTTAGGGTGCTCCGATATCACAACCAAGTAATTCTCCTCAGTCTTTCAGTTCAGGGTTTTTTATTTTTCTCCCAATGACTGATTTATACTCCTGTTCTACACTTTGCTGATCTTTTTAAAATGAGGCTAAAGGGCTGTGCAGTGGTCAGAACACTTAATTGAAAGTCAAAGGACTTCTGCTCCTTTGCTGTGGGTTTCTGAACATAGAAGTCCCACAAACCAAATCTTTGAGCCTCAGTTTCTCCTATCTGCAAACAGCTGGAGAGTCATGCCCACCTCCCAGGGCTGGACGGGTGAGCATCCCTGGTGGTGTGGGGATGCAGGGGCGAGAGCATAGAGCTCCTGCCGCTCAGATCCGCTGTGGAATCCAATGCACGTTGCATCCCTAGTGCCGAGGCCAAGGTCCGCCTGTGCTCATCGCAAGCAGGAAATATCTTTGAAGTCTTAGGTTTTCATGAATCATTGTGAGGATTTTGCGTTCTCCTCTAGAATATGATTACTTGTCTCCACACACATAAAAAAATATTTTCTCCCCAAATCTCTGAAGCACGTGGGCCCCCTGGGCAGCCACCCCATGATAACCCTGTGGTTTCAGGTACCCACAGCACAAGGCAGGGTGCTCCCACTGAGCCCAGTTTGAGAAGCAAGACCAAGGATGTACCCGTGTGCAGCAATGTTCCTGCAGGAAATAGCTCAGCCAGATTGCGGCGCCCCCTGCTGGGTGCCCATTGATTCACCCCGATCCGGATGTCCTTGGTAGTCTGAGGCCCACAATACTCACATAGAATGGGTCATTCTGGAGGGGGCCCTTGATGAAGGTGAAGATGGGGAACTGGAGCAGAGACACAATGGCTGACAAGGCCATCACTAGCCCAAAGATCTTCCCAAAGTGCTCCGGAGGGAAACTGGGAAAGAGACAAATGAGGTTCCAGTGAGACTCAGGGACCCTCCCTCCGAGCAGGGCCACATCTGGGTGGGCCTTTGTCAGCTACTTGCTCACAACTCCCCTGTCCTCATCCTGCCTTCATCCACCCTCACCCATACAGCCCACTCCCCTTTGCCTTTGGTCAGGCTTTCAAACCACAGAACACAGAGAAGTTATTTTGCTTGACAGTGGGAAAACAGCAGGGACCCAGACACACGCTGCACCCCAGGGAAGTTGCAAGAAAAAGGTGAACACAAAAACACATCACTATATGCCAGATGATGTGTGCACCATCAAAGGCAGCAAGAATAGAGTGCCCAGAGCACAAATAAGGGAAGACACTTTATTTCCAACTCTTCCTTGGGAGTGTTGGAACAGAAGTGAACCTCGGAGGGTGAATAAGCGTTCACCAGGTAGAGAACAGAGGCAGAAGGAGAGCTGATACGAAGACTCAAGTACATGAAAGCTCTACTCCTCCTGCCAGCCTCACCTCCAGGCACCACCCCCTACACCTGCTCCCAGACCCTGTCTCCATCACCTGACCATCTCAGGCCCATCCTCACCTCCCAATTTCTGTACCTCCAGCACGCTTCCCTTTGCCCCATGTGTCCCCCATTATGTAATGCACCCCAAGCCCACTTACACAAGGGTCAGGAAGGCAGCATTGCCTCCATAGAGGAAGGAGCGGCTGATCACTTGCAGGATGAAGGTGACGTACTGGAGGAGGAGGTCAGGGACTGAGGCACAGAGGGCGAAGCCCAGGCGCAGCAGAGATGTCAGCGCCAGAGAAGGAACCGTGGAGCAAAGGGCCACCGCCGAGGCTGAGAAACCTGGTCCAAAAGGGAAGAGGAGAGGCTGCCTGCAAGCGGGCACAATGGAGGGCAGGAAGGAGGCAAGAGAGATCTGGGTAACGGGAGGAACCACCATCCATCTAACTTTCCAGGCAGAAACCCAGGGGGTCATCCTCGAATCCTCTTTCTCCCACATGCCCCATCTCCAGTCCATCAATGAATGTTGATGATCCACCTCTAATTATCATTCAAATGTATCCACTCTTCTCCATCCCCACCAACTCATCCTACTTTTAAACCACTATCACTCACTCACAGATTACACAGATTGCAATGGCCTCCTAACAGGGCCACCTGCTCTGGCCCCTGCAACCTGCAGCCAGGCAGTCTGTCTAGCATGACAGGTACTAACAAAAGACAGGGGCAATCCAAACAGCCATCCAGAGGGACAGCTGTCTTGGTTGTACTGCAGCCCCGTCACTGATGACTAGGCAGGGTGAGAGGAGTCAGGAGAAGGCCCTGCTGGGGAGCATCCTCGGGACAGAGAGTCACACAGCAGGAAGACTGCAGGACAGGGCGTGCAGTATGTGGCCTTTATCTGAGAGCGAAATTATGTCTATATAGTCTGTCTTTAAGAAAAAGATCATTGCCTAAAGACAGAGTGAATGAACAGGGTGCAGGGAACAGAGAGGAAAACTAAACTTCTTTCAATGTATACTGTTTCATGGTTTTGGCTTTGGGAAAATGTAAATATTTGCTATACAAATGTTTAAAAATTCAATTAAATTAAAATAATAGGAAGAGAACAAGCAAAGCAACCCTCCAAAATCAGGAACAAAATAAAACCAATGAACATTACTTTATGTCAAGTTGGTGATTCTTAAAATAGTAATTTGACTGTACATCGTCTTGTGGGACATATGCTAAGGAGGAGAATGGAAGGAAGGATGGAAAGACGGAAGGACAGAGAGAGAGAGAGGCACAGCATTCAGCAACAGTCTTGTTATTAATAGTATCGGTATTGCTAAAACCAGTGATAATATATAAAACATATTTTTAAAATACTATACAAGTGTATGTCTGTATAGTATTGTTAAGAACCAACAGTTCCAGAGGAAGAGAAAAAGAGATAGAAATGTCAAATTTGAATTAAAGTATCATTATTAGGCATTCATGATGTATTTTTTCTTCCAAAAAATTATATGTGCTTTAACTCTAACCAAAGCCCAAAAGCAATGACAACCCAGGAGAATTAGAAATGCTAGCATCCAGACTACAGTCTTCAAATACCATGTCCCATTAAAGGGACCCAGCGTTACTTGGGGAAATGGCTGGTTTCAGGTCTGGGATCGGAAACATACCCCATGAGATGGACGTGAATATCCCATTGTGCTAGAAAGTAAAGACACTCTCTAAAACGAATGGGATTATGTCTAAAGGACACAGATACTGGATTGGTAAAGTTCCCAATGGCCAAAGATGTGGCAGTTTGAACATCAAAAGGAATCGTGGTGAAAATGGATTGAAACACATCAAGTACATTTAAAATGAGACTTTGAAAGAGAAACAATGAGTAGTCACCCCTGAAGGTTGCTAGGGCATCACTTCATTATTCTCAAAACTGGTAAAAAGAAGAAAAACCAAGCATTTATGCCAGGGTAACAAAATAGTTAATAAGGGGAAGTTTTTCTTTCTAAAGGAATTCTCACTGTTGAAAGCAGAGGGAAAGATGGAAACAGGAAATCACCACTTTGCAGCCATAATAAAATAATGGGTCGAGGCATTGATCATCAATGGCTGCTACAATCATCAGGCACACAGTCGATGGGGAACTTTATAATAACTGGATGAGACTGACAATGTCTGAGCCCATTGATCAATTTTAACATGATAAGAACAGGACAATAGGTACCAGGGGCCTGCTGACAGGAGCCCACAGGAAGCCCACAGCTCCACCTCTGAATTATTCTTGCCAAAAATATTAAACTGAGTCTCCTTGAACTTCCAACCTGTTGTTTACAGAAAATAGCCAAAGAAACATTTTAAATGACACCAAAAGGATGCCAAATCCAAAATGCGGGAAATGTGACACAACAAACCACCCCATTTCTTCAACAAATAAACAAGGACAAAAAGCATGTGGGAGATGACGCTTATACGTTTACAAAGACTTAAAAGGCACATGAACCAAATACCCTGTGTGGCTCTTAATTTGAACAAATGAACTGTAAAAAGACATATTTGAGACAATTAGGGAAATTTGAGCAGACTGCATAGTAGACGATATTAAGAAATCACTGAGGGTTTTTTGTAGATGTGGTAATGATACTATGGTGATATTTAAGTAAAAGAAGACTTATCTGTTAGAGCTACAACCTGAAGTATTTACAGATGAAATGGTTTGATGACTGAGATTTGCTGTAGAATACTGCAGCAGGGTAGGAGAAGCAGGGCAGGGGAGTCAGGGAGGGGTGTAGATGAAAGTCATAGGAGAAATGTTACTCTCTACTTTTGTCTTTCCACATCCCCAACCCCTGCAGGTTAAAATACCTCAGCACCCCTCTGTTCCTCGACTTACATCCAAGGAGCTTGTCTAAGCTCCTCGGCATGGGGCACAGCCTGCCCCTTCTCACGGCTCTCTCTCCAGCCCCTTCCATACTCCTTTGTACCCTGGCAAGCCTCAATTACACTTTTTTTTATTTTTGCTGAGGAAGATTAGCCCTGAGCTAACATCTGTGAATCTGTGCCAATCTTCCATTATTTTGTATGTGGGTTGCCACCGCAGCATGGCTGATGAGTGGTGTAGGTCTGCACCTGGGATCCAAACCAACGAACCTGGGCCGCTGAAGCAGAGTGTGCTAAACTTAACCACTACACCACCGGCCAGTCCTTGAATCACTTCAAGGGATTCCTCGGATTCCTCAAGGTTTCCCTCTCTCCTTCACAACCTTGACCCCACCTTCAGCCCACCGTATTCTTGGGCCACTCTCCCAGGGCTGTCATCTTCATCTCCTTACTTCTAACTCATCCTTCAGGTTTAAGCTTAGATGACACTTTCTCCAGGAAGCCTTCCCATACAAAAATCTCATCCTTATCTAGAACAGGTTGTGTGCCCTTATTGTGTCCCCATAGCCCACTGTGGGTTTACTTCATGGTTTGTAATGCCTAGTTACTTGTCTTTCTCCACTCTGTAGACTGAGAACATTGACATATCTGTCTTGTCCGCTGTTGAATCTGGATCTACGTCTGGCCCATCATTGTCACTCAGCGACTAGTGGTTAGACAGACAGATGGATAGATGGATGGAGGAATGGAGGGATAGATGTATGGATGCAAGTAGAAAAAGATTAATGAACAAAAGAGAAGATGGGCAGAAAGGTAAATGAAGATCTCTCCTCTCCTGGTTCCCTGATGCTCCAGAGCCCAGGTCTCACCGGTCTTGCTCCCTTTCTTCTGGTACCTCTGTTTAAGCTGGTCCATGAGCAGGCCATTCCAGGGGGCACAGAGCACTCCAAAGAACTGAGTGATGGCAAAGGCATTTGTGTAGATGCTGACTGCAGAGGGCAGAGAAGGGTTGAGATATAAGAAATTTCCAGGACTGCCTTACAGGAGGGGATCCACCCACCTTGACCTGCCTGACCATCCTCCCCACATCCCTGCTCAGACCTTTCTCTGGAGCACAGAGCCCTACTGGGCTTAGCACCCTGCCCCCATCGAGGTTCCAAGTCCCCAGCTGGGATGCACAGATGGGATGCCTCCCAGCCCTGCCACATACCTAGTGCCCTGTCTCCCTTGGCCAAGGGGGTGAGTAGAGAGTTGAGGGTGCCAATGAAGAGGTAATGCCACAATTGTATCATAGACAGCCACATCTATGTGCCAGGCAACGCGCCGAGAGAAAGCGTAGCTCCAGAAAGAGCGGAGCTCCTTCTGCTGCCCTGCATCTGGGATCTCTGACGGAGAAAGGAGGATCTGGGCATGAACTACAAGGAATGTGGAGCATGGGGGTGAACAACAGCGTCGAGACCTTAATGGAACAGTTTGAGGTCCACGTTCACCTTCTATTCTTACCTCCCAGAACTCATCCGGTGTGCTCTCCGAGCTGCCCACAAGTGGCACATGCTCACCTCTATGCCTTTGTCATCCTGGCCCTACCACCTTGAATGACCTTCCCCATGTTCTTCTCATCGACTGAAATCTGATCTGTCTTTCACAGTTTGAGTTCAATGACACTTCTTGCACTAACACTTTCCTGATCTTTCTCAGCCAGGATGGTGCAAAAAAAGAGAAGGAAAGGAGAAAGTTAGACATGAGATGAGGGTTAGTGGCTGACAGCTGTTGTCTCAGCTGCTCTGCATCCCCTCTCTTTCGGTACCAGGACCCTGGTTTCTTCTGGAAATATACCCCTGCCCTTTTCATCATGGTCCTGATGGGCCTGTGAATTAAGCGTTCTGTTCCTCAGCCAAGGTCGCCCAATCCGATCATTCTCCCTAGAGAGGCAGACTGGCTGTAACTTTTGACTGGGACCCCGAGGCGTATCCTGGTTCTGCTCATCCTGGAGTCCAGAAAGTTCAATTTTCCCTTGATTTTGTGAGCTTCCCAGAATCCCGTTCTTGTTTCTACCTCAGCCAGCAGTGGTTTATGATGTTTGTAACCAAAGACCCAAGAGATGAGGAAGCAACAGAGGTGGTGATGGAAATGGAACAGTGAGAGGGCAGACCCAGGAGACCTGCAGAAATGGGGACAAATAAGGCAGACTTAGGACTGAAAAGTCGGGGGACAGGAAGGAAAATGATGGAAGATGGAATTCAGGGGGTAGTGTGGTAATAACATGAGAGAAAGAAAAGAGGAACAGAAAGCAGAAAAGAAACAAAAGTCTTGCCCCTGTCTGGACCTTGTATAAAGTGAGGGGGTTGAGAAGACCCCACAGGTCCTTTCTCCACCTGACCTTTCCTGATTGAGTCTCTAGGGGAGCTCTGGAGGTGAGGGACCAGCTCGACCTCCACGAAGACCAGGTTCTGAAGGGGAACTGGGTTCACCAACAGGGCTCACCTTCCTTTGGCGAAACGAACTCCGACTGTCCCTCCAGTTCTTTGGACTCCACTGTCTTCTTCTCCTCCTCCCTGCTGTCCTGCCCAGAGCACAGGATGTGGAAATGGAAGCCCCCTCAGCCCAGCCCAAGGGCTGTGAGCTGAGCCTGAGTCTCAGGCTGGAGGGAATAGTGCAGGGGATCCCCCGTTTCACAGCACAGTGAAATCACCTCTTAACAACCCCGAAGCCCAAGTCACAGCCAGACCAGTTCAATCAGAGTGTCTGGGAGTGGCAGCCAGGCTTCCAGATTTTTTGAAGATCTCCGAGTGATTCTGTGATTCTGATACCCAGCAAAGTTTGGGAACCACCGGAGGCGTGGGCAGAGGAGGAGAGGCTGAGTTCACATCCCAGCTCTTGTTCTTCCTGGCTGTGGCAACACGACTCATATATAACCCTTCCAACCCCCATTGTTCCCATTTGGAAAATGGAGATAAGGCTATCTATCTGAGAGGATCATGGTGAGATGAAATCAGAGAGCACTTGGGAGCTGGCAGATAGTAAGTCAGCAGCAAATGAAAGCTCTCCCTCTACTGCTTGTGGGGAAGAGCTGCAAAAAGGGCCACAGTTCTTCACTTCCTCTGTTCTCCACTCTTTGCGATGGAATTTTGCAGCTCTGACTATTTCCCCATCCCCTGAATCTGCAGCGGGTCCTGTCAGCTGCCTCAGCCAAGAGAACGCAGCAGAAATGATGCTTTGCCGATTAAAGCCCTGAACTTTAAGAAAGCTTGTGCATTTCTGCACTCTCTCTCTTGGAACCCTGGAACCACCACATGGACAAGCCCAAGCCAGCCTGCCAGAAGATGAGAGCCAGGTGTCCCAGACATCCATGTTACCCCCAATGACCTCCAGAGAAAACTCGTGTGAATGAGGTCATCCTAGACAAGCCAGCCCCGAGCTAGCTCACTAGATGATCAGAGGCAAGAATGAGCTCTGTCAAGATCATTCGAGTCTGTCCCTGATCAGTAGAACTCGTCAGCTACCCATACACCCAGGAAAAATAATAAATGCTTAAGGTTTCAAGCCACTGAGTTCTGGGGTGTCTGTTATGCAGCAATTGGCAACTGACACACCCATTCTGGTCTTCCTCTGCTGTGACAGGTTTCCTCTGCCCTACTGTGACCACGACTTTCCCATCCCCTGCTTCCGTCCCAGGTCACATGAGGGGCTCTGGCTCACAATCGCTAGATCATAGTCCTTACCCATAGCAGTAGTTGGGGGGCAGCGCGTAGGGGATGTGCCCCCGGGGCAGAAGGAGGAAAGTGCGCCCAACATGCCAGACACTGAAGACTGAGAAGAAGAGGAAGGAGGCCCTGAGGCTGATGCCCTGTTCATAAAGGAGCTGCAGATAGCAGAGGGAAAAAAGTCAGTGTAGGGGCCAGCCCAGTGGCATGGTGCTTAAGTTCACATGCTCTGCTATGGCAGCCTGGGGTTCGTGGGTTCAGATCACGGGCGTGGGCGTGCACAGTGCTCATCAAGCCATGTTGCTGTGGCGTCCCACATACAAAATAGAGGAAGACTGGCACAGATGCTAGCTCAGGGACACTCTTCCTCACCAAAAAAAAAAAGGTAAGGAAATTCTGACACATGCAATAACATGGATGTACCTTGAGGACATCATGCTAAGTGAAATAAACCAGTTATAGAAGCCTAACTATTACGTGATTCCATTTGGATGAGCTCCCTAGAGTAGCCAAATTCACAGAGACAGAAAGTAGAAGGGTGGTTGCCAGGAGCTGGGTGGGGTGGGATACTGGTGAGTTAGTGTTTAATGAGGACAGAGTTTCAGTTACACGAGATTGAAAAGAGTTCAATCTGGAGATGGATGGTGGTGTTGCTTGCCTAACAATATGATGAACTTAATGCCACTGAGCCATACACTTAAAAATGTTTAAGATGGTAAATTTTATTCTATATATTTTACCACACCCAAGAAAAGTCCGGGTAAGAAGCAGGAGCTGGAACCCCAGTTTCTAAGAATGAGTCTTGGTACAGACTGTTGCCTTCCACCCTGGAAGCTAATTAATTGCTTGGGGTGTCAAGGACTCATATTCTTTTATTTCTTTCACTCATTCATTCTTAGTTTGCTAGCTTTTGTCCTCCAGCTTGTTGCCTCATAATCACAGAATGGCTGTCACAGCTCCACCTATATTCAAACATTCAAATAGTTGCCACAACATTCATAGAGGAAGGGTGGAAAGCGGAACCAAGGAGGAAGGCTTTCATTTTGCACTGCTCTCATCTTCCAGCAAGGGGAGATATACCCTTAAAGTCCTCATGAATACAACCCATTCACCTCATTAACAAGGACAGGAGAACATGCCCACCTCTACTCTCATTAGCAAGGAGGAAAGCAACTGCCTCAGTTGGCTTAGATCAATCATGATTCATCCCCTGGGCTGGGTGGACGAAGAGACCCCTCTGTGGAGAACAGGCCTCTTCAGCAGAAGCAGTCCCTGAGGTCCAGCATTGGTGAGATCCATGGCAAGCCCAAGACCCGTGGTCCCATTGTCAGAGGACAGCTCATATTCAGGGAACTCAGCCCTGCTGCTTCTTCGCCACCCGCCTCCCCTGGGGTTTTCCACCCTGTCCTGTTCCACCACCTCCAGAACCTTTAGAAAGAAAGCACATCTGGGAGACCGTTCTTTTAGTTCCTGAAACTCCACATCCCATCAGATGCCTCGACAGGCATACACGTGCTCACACACAAACGTAGACCTGTACACAGGTGTGCTCAGACACAAACTAACATGTATACACACCCCAAAACATACTGGCCAAAGGCACACAAGTACACACATGCGTGCACACACAGATTCAGGCATCTTATGGTGCAGAGCTTCATAGGTGTCCACAGACACACAAGCCTATCCATAAACACACAGAGATGTACAAAATGTACAACCTCAAACAACACACAAATACACACTGACTCAAAGATTTATGCACATTTAAATGTACAGATTCACACATACACAGATACACACAGGTATACAAAGAGTGACTCGCTTACACACCCAAATACATATACATGCATGTGCACGTGCATCTCCAGAAATATTTGCACCTTCTCCCTGTGCCCCATGTAGAACGACACCCAAAGAAGTATTTCTGTCTCAGAGTGCCCCCCCATTCTCTCCCCACAACCCAAGGCTGTCTGCCCTCTTAATACCCAGTCTCAGGTCTGAACTTCTGCTTCAGCAACTCCAGATCCTACCAGGAGCCAAGCATCCTCCCTCGAACAAGGTAAAGAGCAGCAACAGTGCTCTCTCTCAATGGCACCTGGGTCAGAGAACACGGGGTGAGGGAGAGAAGCTGAGGCCTGGGGCTGTAGACACAGCATGGGAGCCACAGGCTGCCAGATACCCTGACTGGCCCCAAGGCCCTCCTGCTGGGAGGCACCTCCATCTTGAGAATGTGGCCCCTTTAGGGAGGTAGGCTGCAGATGGGGGAGAGGGAAGGACAGCCACCCTCCTGGGAATGGAGTGGGGAACAGGTCTCAGAAGAAGTTGTGGCCTTTCAATTCACCCACAGTGGCTGGAAGAATGGAAAACAGGGGCCGGTATCTGAGATCAACAAGACAGAGGAATAGAGGAACAGGCTGCCTAGAGACAAGTAGACGAGACTACTTTCTCCTCCCCCCAACATGCTTATCCAGATAGCACCTCACTGCTCCACCTCAATCCTTGATTCAGCAAGCTCAGCTCCGTTTTGGAAAGCCACCCCACTCCCACCCAACCCCACCGCCCAAACTGAACCCAAAAAAACCAAGAGGGCCAGTTCCACACCCCCCACCGAATGGGATCTTCCCCCAGAGCCTGGTGGGGGAGGGGGGGAATCTCGAGGCCAGGGCTGAGAAGGGTACTCCGGAGTCCATGCTCCGCCCCCAGGTGGCGCTGCAGCCGAACACCTCAACACCCCCACCCACCCCTACCTGGAGCCCTACTCCACCACCTTTTACTTTCCTCAAAGCTCCACCCTGCGGGAGTGATGGCTTGCAGGCGTTTCCAACTCCAGGGAGTGCTCCAAAGTGAGCAGTGAAGGAACGAGTCAGAAGATGCTGTGGCAAGTCTGATTTTATTGCCAGGAGGGACAAGGGGACAAGCCCAGTGTCCAGGGGTCAGACGGGAAGCTGTGAAGGGAGGAGGCTTCAAGGCAGGGTCTCCGTGTCACCGGCTTAGAAGGAGCAGATGAAGGGCAGACGCCTGCTACAAGGGGCTAGTCGCCAGCGACCATCTGGCAGTAGAGAGCACAGTGAGGTCAGCTGCCCATCTGAGTGGGCTTGTGACTCCCTCCTTCCCTCCTCAGGCACCTCTTACCCTCCCTCACCTGCTGTGGCTGTGATCAGTCAGCCATATGTTGCCTACACATCCCTACCAGCTCACGTTTCTTGAGCTCCCACAGCGAAGGAAGCAGGGTGATTGAGTGCTTTCATCTTCACAATGACTCCAAGAGATGGGTGCTAGCTCATCCCCATTTCCCAGATGAGGAAACTGAGGCTTAGTGGGTTAATAACTTGTCTGTGTCTCAGCAGGCCAGTGGCAGAGCCAGGATGTGAACCGCAGCAGTCTTACTCCAAAGCCTATGGTCTTAGCCATTGTACTAGGCTCCCTCACATCCCTCATCCATGCTGTTGGAAGCTGGAGAACTGTCTGTCAGCCATCCCTAATTCCCACATCTTTCCTTAGTCCCTCATCCACACTTAAATTCACATCTGCTATTCTCATCTGTCGCCCTCATATCAGGAGAGGGAAAGGACGTCCCCCCACCCCAGGCCAAAAGATGGAAAGCCCGCATCTAACCCCCACACAGGACACCCCATCACCTGGTTTTGCTTTGAGGAATCTGTCCCTACATCTCAGCCCTTCTCACAGAGAGGACATGGCTCTCCAGTTGAGGGGAGGGTGTGAGTTTCGGGAAGTGTTTGAGACAGCTCGAAAGGACAGTATGTAAGAGTCCACATTGCCCCCCTTCCCCTTTCCCAGTCCCCCTCACCTCTGCTGCTTAGAGCAACACAGCCGCCTCTCCCATTTCCAGGCTCCCCTGGGGCCCAGTTTTCATAATCCCAGGAGCTCCCATCAGTCCAGTGAAATCTCCTGCGCCACAACTAGAGAAGGGATAGGCTGCATCAGAGGGCAGACATCCAGGAAGACAGAGACAATCACGGGCTCCAGAGAATGCCCACCGAGCACCAAGCATCCCTTTCTGGACACTCACTATATGTATAATCTCTTCTCACTGTTCACCCGGCTAGAAGCCAGACACCCTAGAGATCCATCCCTGAGTGCAGGCAATGGCATCATCACACAGACTAGGCTTCTCAAACTTCATTGTGCATACAAAACACCTGGGGATCTTGTTGAAATTCAGATTCTGATTCAGGAGGTCTGGGGTGCGGCCCAAGATTGTGCATTTCAAGCAAGTTACCAAGGGATGCTGACACTACTGCTTCATGGACCACCCTTGAGTAGCAAATGTCATGGTACTTATTCATCCACAATACCAGAGCCACTCTAACAGAACAAGGACTCCATTTTAGACATGAGGCAACTGAGGCTGAAGGAAGTCATTCAGCTAGGAAGTGACCAAGATGGGCCAAGGTTTCCAAGATGTGACCCTATCTCATGACGCCAGTGGTGTGCTGATAAATGTTTGAAAACCATCTCTGGGGGAAGGTGAGAAGGCAGAGGGACTAGTAGCAGTTGCTAATTTCCTTGGTGTAAATTCATCCACCATGGGAGATTTCAAGCTACAAGCATGAAGTCATTGAACATGGAGTTGGGAAGAGATGTGCATAGTCACTGGTTCTCCTGAACCAGTACAAGCCAGCTCCAGCTCATCCCCACCTGCCTAAGGTCACCTCAGCTGCTGGGATAAGACTTGAGGCCGGCCTGTGTACCCTTGAGGCCAGCAGAAAAACTTCCTGTACCTGGGAGTTGGCCCCTCACTTACCAAGCCCATCGTGAAGCCTCCAATCCAGACCGCACCTTCGTCGATACCCCTGAGCAAGCGCTGGAGGAGATAGTATAAGATGTTGCGGTGTATGGAGACAAGGTGGCCTCGGTAGCTCCTCCTGCAGACATTCTGCAGAGACAAGAAGTGGTGTAAAGAATTCACTCTCTTTTTACTCAAGTCCATGAGTCTCCAGCAGAGAGCACTACATCCCTTTTCAGTTCATAAATCAGGGACCTACTTGCCCTACTCAATCTCATCGCTTGCTCCTTTTACTGCTGTCAGGAACTTCTTGCAGGAAATAATAATACTCAGAATCATTATAGCCCCCATTTATTGAGAGTTTACAATGACCCAGGGACTATTCTAAATACTTTCCATGTATTATCTCATTGAAACTTCACCAGAAGTCTAAGAGCTTGGAACTATATGTCTCCACTTTTACAAATGAAGATACTGAAGCTCTGAAAAGTGAAGTAACACAGCCATTGACAGGCAGAGCCAGGATTGAACACAGGTCTATCTAATACCAAAGCCTTTGTCCAAATAAGTGGTTCTCAAAGTGCAGTCTCCAGGCAACAATATCATCATCACCTGGGAATGTGGTATAAAGGCAAACTCTTAGGCCCCATCACAGACTTGCTAAATCAGAAATTTTGGGGATGGAGCCCAGAAATCTGATTTTTAAAAGATTTAATATCGCTTGGAGATTCTGGTGCACATTAGGCTTTGATAACCACTAGTCTAAATGTGTATGGAACAGGAGTTTGAATCCACTCTCTTCTTCTCCACCAGATCCTCTACAGTAGCTTTGCTGCCGCTCACCTCAGCGTCACTAAACGTCATAGGAGTTCGCACCAAGAAGTAGCTGCGGGCCTTGCACCCAGGATGACCAGACAATTGAACTGTGTCCTCTTCCCTGGGGCACTGCAAGTCTTCACCTAGGGCAGCTGGGTGCAACTCCATGGCCTGTTCATCCTCAAAGGTGTCTTGATTGGTGGAAGCCTCAGCCTCCTCTCCTTCTGACTGAATCAACTCCTCTGTCAGGGCCAAATCTCCCTCCTGCACCCCTGAACCTTCTACATCCTGGATCAGGTCTGCCTGTGTCTTTCGGATGTCCAAATTGGGGTCATCATTCTCTGAAAAGAAGAGGTAACTTGCCTTCAGTGGGGGGCGGGGGCGGAGGTCCCTTTCTTCCAGGACAATCGACAGCTCTGATCCCACTCAAGCCTTCCTATGGACGCCACCAGGCGCCAAAACTTTAACAATCTTGGAGGCATTGAGTGAGGCTAGAACTCTTGGGTCATATGCCCAAAGGGATGAGAACCTGACTTCTGGTTGACACCACAGGTGTGTATTTTGGGGGTGGGAGGAAGCACCTGTGAGAAGGCCTTCACCTACACAAGTGGGTTGTTTTTCTTTGTAAAGGAGCCCTGATAGAAAGTTCAGGTCACAGTGTGAGTCCTGAAGAAATCTTAACAGAGATGAGCTGGGTCAACTGAAGAGGGGAGGCTGTGGCCTCGGCCCCACCAATGCAAAAACGTTGCAGAAAAGAAGAGAAAGAAATATAGACGAGACGAGAAGTGGAGGACTTACCCAGATGAAGAGCAGCAACTGTCCCCAGCAGGAGAAGGGGCAGGAGCAGAGGGCATTTCATATCTACTCAGTCTTGTGACAGGGACACAGCTGCACTTTGCCTCCCTGGGTTGTCCAGTGTGTCTACACAGCCCCTGGCACATAGCAGAGATGGAAAGTTTGTTTAACTTGTTTATTAAAGGACAAAGTAGAAAGCTTGCTTCTCGTCCAATGAACAGACCCTGAGCTGCAGAATCAGGGAAAGGACATGAGGGTGTCGGCTCAAGGTCAAAAGTCCCTTTTTTCCTGAGAACTCCATCACTGCTCACTGGAACAACACTTAGCCCAGACCCTGTAAGAACAGGTCTGCTCAGGACCAGGGCCAATTTCACTCAGAGTGGAGAAGAAGAGGGAAGGAGAGTAGCCGTTATGGTCTGAAGGACAGACCTCTGAGGTGTTTGCTAGATAGGGTCCTGCTTCCTCCCAAGCCCTGGAACACTCCTCCATGGGCAGCCAGGGGAGCACTCACCTTCTGAGAGTCTGAGGCTCTGTTGCCAGTGTCTCTGGCTGCTGGGCCCCAGAGGCAGCCCTTATACTGGGCTTTTGGGGAAGTGGGAAGAGACTCAGGGTGGGGTGCGGGGCATTGGAGCTGATCAGGGGTTTGCTCAATACTCTCCTCCCTGAACCCTATTGTCTACTATGACTGCAGGGACCTGCCTCCTGGGGTCTACTGCCACCCACCCTGGTGTGCTTGAGAAGACCCCAGATGTATATTGTCAAGGCAAAGTTGTTATTATTACCCCTAAATAGCCCCAGTCTGAACAATACTCCTTAACCCCAGGAGCAGCCTCCCTTTGGTCAATATCCCAACAAATGGAGTGGAGAATCCAGGGATCCAGGAGACCGTGAGAGGAGGAGGGAGGAGGTGAAGGGAGCCTCAGTCTGCCTTGGCCCTTATCTAGAACAAGTACTTTATATGCATCACATCCCTGAATCTTCACTTTCATCTCATTCCGATGAGGACATGTGATTATCCCTACTTCACAGACATGAAAAGTGAGATTCAAAGAGGGAAAGGGACTGGCTGAGAATTCACTGCGAGCAAGTGAACCAGGATTTTGAAGTCTTTTTGTCTCTACAACCTCTGTCTCTCTGTCTCCCCTCCCTCCTTCCTTTCCTCACTCTCCTTCTCCCTCTCCCTCCCTTTCTCACCTTTAATGTGTGAAAGACCTATGCTCCTTCTTCTGCACTGAGGATCTAGATCAAGATGCTCAACCTTTGCACTCTTACTATTTGGAGTCCATTCTTTCTTGGGGGGCTGCCCTGCACATTATAAGAAGTTTAGCTGCATCCCCAGTCTCTACCAATTAGATGCCAATAACACCTCTCCAAGTCATCACTATCAAAATTGTCTCCATACATTTCCAACTGTCCTCTGGGGAGCAAAATGGCCCCATCTGAGTATCACTGATCTAGAATATGACATTTTGTCCAACCTCAGGTCACATCTTCTGGCAAGGCAGCAACAGCTTGAATAGAAAGCTTCATGCAGAGTCATTCAGACATTGGTGGACCACCCCACCCCACTCTCCATCTCCCTCCAGCCATCTACCACCACAGGGTCAGGACTAGGGGGAAGTGAGTGATGCATTCATCTCGAGTGCAACATTGAAGGGAACACTACAGAATTCAGTAGTCAAGGAAAATAATATTTCAATGCAATCTTTCTTAAAAATCAAATTAAATGCAAAAACATCAAAACTTCCACCAACCAAGCTCCAGCCAAATTCAGTGCAGTCCAAGGAGAGACTAGCAAGTGCTAAGCAGTGACTTACCTGGATATCACTGCCAAGAGCTAGTGGACTTGTTGGGATGGAGGATTCAACTCTGTGACCTCCTGGTTTTCCTCAGATTCCAGCCCAGTCCGCCAGTTCTCAGGGAACCAGGAACAGGTAACTCAGAGGGTGAAAAGGCCTGGATTCCTTCCTCTCCTCTGCTCTCCCAGGGGACCTACAAATGGAGAAGTATCAGAGAGGTTACTTCCGGGCCCTGATTGTGAAGTAACCGTCCTGGCCGTTATCTCCCCAGCCCAACGGACCAGACCCTCAGCTTATCTAGCTAACTGGGGGGATTGGCCAATTCCAGAGCCCCCAAACCCTGGTCTCTGGGTTTCAAACTTAAGACCTCTTAGTGGAGGAGGGGATAGAGGACTAGACCTCCTCCTCATTGTTCTCCCCCGTCCTGGTGCCCAGGCCAGGGGCATCATTTCACTCAGTGGTTGTGTTGACCAATAAGGTGAACTACTCTCATGAACCAGCACCAGAGCAAGCTTTGCACGCATTGTTTCATTTCAACGTCCATGTTTCACAGATGACGAAACGACATCTCAGAGCACTTAAACAGGTGCCCAAGATCACACAGCAAGTCAGAGACAGTTCTAAACCAGAGTCAGGCTCCTTATGTACTCATGACCACCTTCCCTCTGCCTACTCTCACTCATCTCCCTTCTCCACGGCCTGCTCATCCTCTGCATTGACTCAGTTTTCTTTGCATATGAGCCCTTCGAAAAGTCATTCCAATGATTTCCTCAGTCACCACAGTGATGCCTATCTAATTTAAAACAGGAAATAACATTTTTAAAAGTCTACCATGGGCCACATATTATGCTTCATTCAGGCTTTTACATCAATTATCCTACTTAATTAGTCACCAAAATCATCCTACAATCTGGTATTGCCATCTCTAGCCTATATATCTACTACAAAAGCTCAGAGAAGTTGAATGACTTGCCCAAGTCCACACAACTCATAAGAAGTGACATGTTGGAAGGTGGGACCAAGATGGCAGAGTGAGAGGTCTTCTTTGTCTCTCCCTGTCAAATCTACAATTAATTGGACATTCACTGATTAACAAAGGATATCCAGATAGCATCTCAAGATGCCTAAAAGTCTCGTGCTACTACACATCAGAATGCGGACAGACTTCCCCCCCGGGAGGAGGTGGAAATAGGTGAAAGCTCTCCGACCCCCAACCCCTGACCCCCGGACAGCCTAGTTCCTGCAGGACACTCTCTTCCAATGGACTCCACCATAGCATCGCCAGACACCAAGGGCAGGAGTGTGCACTCACCAGCGTAGCGACGGTGGAAACAGGTGACAACACCGCTACCCAAGCCCCCCACGATCGCACCTAGGCCCAGGGGGAAATCCCAGGGCCCTGCACCCACTGGCAGGGAAGGCTTCCACTCGCCATTAGCAGGGAGGCCCCGCCCAGAAGCCAGAACAAAGAGAAGCTCCTGGTGGGCCAGCACAGCACTAGACTGCAAGCTGCCACTGAGCTCACAGTCTCCGGTGCATGGCTCGGTACAGGGGACACCCTGACTTCCTGTAGACATGCTTGGGGACATGTTTGGAGCTCCAGCGCCTGGCTCTGTGACGCAGGGGAAGGCTTCAGGGTCCCGCACCTCCCTGGCAGGGAAAGCCTCTGCTCGCCATTAGCAGGGAGGCCACGCCCAGAAGTCAGAATAAAGGGAGGCTCCCGGTGGGCAGATCCCCTGGGGCGGCTCCAGACTGCAAGCTGCCACTGCGTTTACGGTCTCTGGCACTTGGCTCGGTGCAAGGGGCACCCAGACTTCCCGTAGACGTGCTTGGGGGACACGCTTGGAGCTCCAGCACCTGGCTCTGTGGCCCGGGGTAAGGCTCCAGGGTCCCGCATCTCCCTGGCAGGGAAAGCCTCTGCTCACCATTAGCAGGGAGGCCACGCCCAGAATCCAGGAAAAAGGAAAGCTCCCAGTGGGCGGATCCCCTGGGGTGGCTCCAGGCCGCAAGCTGCTGCTGGGCTCAGGGTCTCCTGCGCAGGGGTCGGTACAGGGGGTGCCCGGACTTCCCGTGGACGCATCTGGGGACTGGGTGGAGCTCCAACACCCAGCTCTGCAGCCCGGGGGGTTGCTCTAGGGTCCCACACCCCCCCAGCAGGGAGGGCCTCTGCTCGCCATTGGTAGGGAGGCCCCGCACAGCATTCGGAACACCAGGAAGCTCCCTAGAGCAGAATTCCCCACAAGGCAGCAGCTTACAAGCCACCGCCAGGCCTACGGACTCTGGCTGTGTCCCAGATGAGGCAAGGGGCTCCCAGAGATCCTGTGAGAGTAAAGTGGGGCAGAGTAGAGCTCCAGTAAAATGACTATGTAGCCCACGGGGGAACTCCAGGTTCTTACAGCAGCCTCAGTGAAAGCCTCTGCACAGCACTAGTGGAGAGGTCCCGACTGGCAATCACAAGGCGGGAAGGCCCTGGGGCAAAAGCAGCACAGCTAAGTGAGCTAATGACAGACTGCAGAAGATATCCATAGCTCTGCTGGGACTTATAGTGGACAAGTGTGGATCTGTGACAAGTGTGATCTGGTGGGCTCCATTAGGGACAAATCGGAGATTATAAGTGATCCTGCTCCTGGCTGATGGGAAAGCCCACAACACTGCTGTAGACCACAAGGAGGGAGCGTGTCTAGGTGGGCTGCCTCAGTAGGCACCAGCAGCCTGAGGCCCCCTCTTGATAGCCCCCACAACTGACAAGGGACCCCACAGGACCACTGTGACTACGAGGAGGGGTCCAGACCCAGTCAGTAACAGCTGACAGGGTTCCTGGTTGGGGCAGTCTAAACAGCTGCCCCCTCACACACACCAGTTGCAACAAGTGGAAACAGTGACTAAATCTATCTCTAGGCGGAGGCACAAAACCACACCATCAAGCAGTATGAAAAAATATATTAAATCTCCAGAACAGAAGGAAAATGATAAGCATCCAGAAAACAATCCCAAAGACAATGAAATCTACAACCTAAATGATGATGATTTCAAAACTGCCATTATGAAAACACTCAATGACCTAAAAGAGAATTCAGATAGACAACTCAATGCTTTCAGGAGCTATGTCACAAAAGAGCTTGACGCCATAAAGAAGAACCAATTAGAAATACTGGAGATGAAGAACACAGTGGAAGAGATTAAGAAAAATCTGTACTCTCTGAACAGTAGGGTCAATAATATGGAGGACAGAATTAGCAATTTGGAGGATAGGAATATAGAAATGCTGCAGGCAGAGGAGGAGAGAGAATTAAGACTAAAAAGAAATGAAGAAACTCTCCAAGAATTATCCGACTCAATTAGGAGATGCAACATAAGAATTATACGTATACCAGAGGGAGAAGAGAGGGAGAAGGGGGCAGAAGGCCTGTTCAAAGAAATAATAGCTGAGAACTTTCCAAACTTGGGAAGAGAGATGGAACTTCATGTCACAGAAGTCAATAGATCTCCAAGCTTTATTAACGCAAGAAGACCAACCCCAAGACATATAGTAGTGAAACTAGCAAAAGTCAACAACAAAGAGAAAATACTAAGGGCAGCCAGGCAGAAGAAAATAACTTACAAAGGAAACCCCATAAGGCTATCAACAGATTTCTCAGAAGATACCTTACAGGCTAGAAGAGATTGGAATGAAATATTCAAAACTCTGAAGGACAAAAATTTGCAGCCAAGAATACTCTACCCAGCAAAAATATCCTTCACATACGATGGAGAAATAAAAACTTTCCCAGATAAACAAAAGTTAAGGGAGTTCATCACCACAAAACCTCCTCTTCAAGAATTGCTCAGGAAGAAACTCATTCCTGAAAAATCAAAAAAAGGAAAGGGGTTACAAAATCCAGAACAAAGGAGATAAGCAGAAGGAATAATACAAAGTAACAGCTCTCCATCAGGACAAAATGCAAAAGAACTGGAAATCAAGTGATAAAATTGCAAAAGTAGGCCCCCACGTTTCAATAATCACACTAAATGTGAATGGATTGAACTCTCCAATCAAAAGGCACAGAGTGGCAGGATGGATCAAACAACAAGATCCAACAATATGCTGCCTCCAGGAAACACACCTCAGCCCCAAAGACAAACACAGACTCAGAGTGAAGGGGTGGAAGACAATACTCCAAGCCAATAATGAACAAAAGAAAGCAGGTGTTGTCATACTTATATCAGACAAAGTAGACTTCAAAGCAAAACAGGTAACAAAAGACAAAGGGGGCAGTATATAATGATAAAAGGGACGCTCCACCAAGATGACATAACAGTCATAAATATACATGCACCTAACACAGGAGCACCAAAATTCGTGAAGAAACTCTTAACAAAACTATAAGGAGACATCAACAGTAATACAATAATAGTAGGGGACCTCAACACCCCATTAACACCAATGGACAGATCATCCAGACAGAAAATCAACAAGGAAATAATAGAATTAAATGAAAAATTAGATCAGATGGACCTAATAGATATATATAGGACACTTCATCCAAAAACAGCGGGTTACACATTCTTCTCAAGCGTGCATGGAACATTCTCAAGGATAGACCATATCTTGGGAAACAAAGCAAGCATCAATAAGTTCAAGAGGGTTGAAATAATATTAAGCATCTTTTCTGATCACAATGCTATGAAACTAGAAATCAACTACAAGAATGAAGCTGGGAAAGGGCCAAAAATGTGGAGACTAAACAACATGCTACTGAACAAACAATGGATTATTGAAGAAATTAAAGAAGAAATCAAATATTATCGGGAGACAAATGAAAATGAAAACACACCGTTCCAAATTATTTGGGACACAGCAAAGGCAGTCCTAAGAGGGAAAATTCATTGCAATACAGGCTCACCTCAATAAGCAAGAATAATAAGCCTCAAACGAGACCTAACAGAACTGGAAAAATAAGAACAAACAAAGCCCAAAGTCAGTAGAAGGAGGGAAATAATAAGAATTACAGCAGAAATAAATTATATTGAAACAAAAAAGACAGTAGAAAGGATCAATGAAACAAAGAGTTGGTTCTTCGAAAAAATTAACAAAATCAACAAACCCTTAGCCAGACTCACTAAAAAAAAGAGAGAAGTCTCAAATAAATAAAATTAGAAATGAGAGAGGAGAAATCACAACAGATACCGAAGAAATACAAAGGATCATAAGAGAATACTATGAAAAACTATATGCCAACAAATTGAACAACCTAGAAGAAATGGATAAATTCCTAGACTCATACAACCTACCCAAACTGAATCAGGAAGAAATAGAGAATCTGAATACACCAATCACAAGTAAAGAAGTAGAAACAGTAATCAAAAACCTCCCCAAAAATAAGAGTCCAGGACCAGACGGCTTCTCTGGAGAATTCTACCAAACATTCAAAGAAGATTTAATACGTATCCTTCTCAAACTGTTCCAGAAAATAGAGGAAGATGGAGCACTCCCTAATACATTCTATGAAGCCAACATCACCCTGATCCCCAAACCTGACAAGGACAACACAAAGAAGGAAAACTACAGGCCAATATCACTGAGGAACATAGATGCAAAAATCCTCAACAAAATTTTGGCAAACCAAATACAGCAATATATCAAAAAGATTATGCACCATGATCAAGTGGGATTTATACCAGGGACACAGGGATGGTTCAACATCCACAAGTCAATCAACATGATTCACTACATTAACAATATGAGAAACAAAAACCACATGATCATCTCAACAGATGCAGAAAAAGCATTCGAAAAGATCCAACATCCATTTATAATAAAAACCCTCAATAAAATAGGTATAGAAGGAAAGTACCTCAACATAATAAAGGCCATATATGACAAACCCACAGCCAACATCATACTCAATGGACAAAAACTGAAACCCACCTCTCTCAGAACAGGAACAAGACAAGGGTGCCCACTTTCACCACTCCTATTCAACATAGTACTGGAGGTGTTGGCCAGAGCTATTTGGCAGGAAAAAGAAAGAAAAGGAATCCAAATAGGCAACGAAGAAGTAAAACTCTCACTGTTTGCAGACGACATGATCTTATATATAGAAAACCCCAAAGAATCCATACAAAAACTATTAGAAACAATCAACAACTACAGCAAAGGTGCAGGGTATAAAATCAACATACATAAATCAGTAGCATTTCTATATGCTAACAATGAACTAACAGAAAAAGATCTCAGGAACTCAATCCTATTCACGATCACAACAAAAAGAATAAAATACCTTGGGATAAATTTAACCAAGGAAGTGAAAGATCTATACAACAAAAACTACAAGACCTTCTTGAAAGAAATCGACGATGACATAAAGAGATGGAAAGATATTCCATGCACATGGATTGGAAGAATAAACATGTTAAAATGTCCATACTACCTAAAGCAATATACAGATTCAAAGCTATCCCAATCAGAATTCTAATGTCATTCTTTACAGAAATCGAACAAAGAATCCAAGAATTCATATGGGGCAACAAAAGACCCCGAATTGCTAAAGCAATCCTGAGAAAGAAGAACAAAGCTGTAGGCATCACAATGCCTGACTTCAAAACATACTTCAAAGCCACAGTAATCAAAACAACATGGTACTGGTACAAAAACAGATGCACAGATCAATGGAACAGAATTGAAAGCCCAGAAATAAAACCACACATCTATGGACAGCTAATCTTTGACAAAGGAGCTGAGG
This sequence comes from Equus caballus, assembly GCF_041296265.1. Classification (NCBI taxonomy): domain Eukaryota; kingdom Metazoa; phylum Chordata; class Mammalia; order Perissodactyla; family Equidae; genus Equus; species Equus caballus. The sequence goes on from NC_091695.1 coordinate 25,631,447, forward strand.
GCCTACAATGGAGGAAAGAAAGTCTGTTCAACAAATGGTGCTGGGAAAACTGGACAGCCACATGGAAAAGAATGAAAATCAACCATTCTTTTTCACCATTTACTAAAATAAACTCAAAATGGATCAAAGACCTAAAGATTAGGCCTGAAACAATAAGTCTGCTAGAAGAGAACATCGGCAGCACACTCTTTGACATCAGCTTCAAAAGAATTTTTTCGGACAGCATAACCCCTCACATGAGGGAAACAATAGAAAGGATAAACAAATGGGACTTCATCAGGCTAAAGAGCTTCTTCAAGGCAAGGGAAAACAGGATTGAAACAAAAAAACAGCCCACTAAGTGGGAAAAAATATTCACAAGTTATTTATCCGACAAAGGGTTAATCTCCATAATATACAAAGAACTCACACAACTCAACAATAAAAAATCAAATAACCCAATTACGAAATGGGCAGGGGACATGGACACACATTTCTCCAAAGAAGATATACGGATGGCCAATAGACACATGAAAAGGTGCTCATCATCACTAATCATCAGGGAAATGCAAATCAAAACTACACTAAGATATCACCTTACACCTGTTAGAATGGCCAAAATATCCAAAACCAAGACTGACAAATGTTGGAGAAAAGGGAATCCTCATACACTGTTGGTGGGAATGCAAACTGGTGCAGCCACTATGGAAAACAGTATGGAGATTCCTCAAAAAGTTAAGAATAGAAATACCTTATGACCCAGCCATCCCACTACTGGGTATATATCCTAAGAACCTGAAATCAGCAATTTCAGAAGCTCTATGCACCCCTATCTTCATTGCAGCATTATTCACAATAGCCGAGTCATGGAACCAACCTAAGTGCCCAGCAACTGATGATTGGATAAAGAAGTTGTGGTATATTTATACAATGGAATACTACTCAGCCATAAAAAAGACAAAGTAGTCCCATCACAACAACATGGATAGACCTTGAGAGTATTATGTTGAGTGAAATAAGCCAGACAGAGAAAGACAAACTCGGCATGACTCCACTCATAGGTGGTAGTTAACGTATGGACAAAAAGAACTGATCGGTGGTTGCCAGGGGAAAGGGGAGTGGGGGAAGGGCACTAGGGGTGAAGTGGTGTACCTACAACATGACTAATAATATTCTACAACTGTAATTTCACAAGGATGTTAACTTTTATAACCTTAATAAAAAAAAAAAAAAGAAGTGACATGTTGACCCTACCCTGTCTGGCTTCCAAGTCCTTGCTTTTTTTGACACACCCAAATGTGTTACCTCCAGACACTCTAGCTAATGGTGCCAACGTTTTCAACATCTGTCAACTTCCAGGTCTCTGGCTTACTGTTTGCATTTATGCTCATAGGGTTTTCAAACTCTGCCTCCCGAGAGTCTGTCCACCCCCACATTGTGCAAAGGGTGTGTCTTGCCATCTTGAGAGGCAGTGTTGTGTGATGTATAATGAAATCACAAATCCCAGAGTCAGCCCGCTGTGTCTCAGTTTTCTCATCCGTAAACTGAGGCTAATGCCAGAACCTACCTCTGATGAGATCAGCTTCAGTACAGCTCTCAGAACTGTCCCTGTAGGATGGTGTTGGGAGTGGCCCTTGTCAGGAAACCAGGGCTAGAACTGTGACCCTGATCAACACAAAAGCCCTGAGTGTTGCTTGAGCTCTGCGCATTGCACAATGTGAGGAACTCCACAGATTCCATTGTAAACACACCATCTTCCTTTCACAGAGCTTAGTTAATATCTTGGTGGAGAGGAAAAGTACACACAGAAACCTGTATTTTGAAATGTAAAGCCAGTGCCCTATGTCATTATTTTCATTTTTTACAACATTTTTTGTGGATGTATAACATGCATATTGTCAAGTATGGGACACTGCTCAGGAAAGTTTTACAGAGTGAATGCTTCCACATAACTGTGCCCACAACAAGATACAGAACGTTACCCGGAACCGAGACGTCTCCTTCATGCCCTTTCTTGACATTAATCCCCCGAAGGGGATCTCCATGGACTGGAAGTCACACTTCTGTCACAACACATGTCCCCAACAGAAGAGATTTGTGAGGGACAACACAAAACAAACCTACCGCCTAGCACAGAGCCTGGCACCTAGTAAATGCTTAATAAACTGGATATTTTGTTACTCTTGTTATTAATATAGGAATAGAGGGAAATCATGCCTTCCTACACCAGAATATTAAGTCCATGAGGGCAAAGAGTGAAAATTCTATTTCAGCTGCATCCTCCACAGTACCCAGCACAGGGCTGAATCCATAACAGTGTTTCAGAATTCCAGCATCTTTGAAATCCACAGACTATTGTGGTACAATTACAATACTATAATGGACCTGATTGATTTCTGTTTCTCAATTTATTGTGTAAATTTGAGCAAGTAGCTTCTCCTGTCTGGGCCGTAGTCAAAATATTAAAGGTCTTGATTGGCCTCTCTCTATGACCTTGGTCCCATCTGTAATTCTCTGAATTTGAGGGGTCCTGGAGGAAAGGGGTTTCAGGGCATTGACCTCTTACTTTCTGCTTACCTCCCTAGTGGAGAGAGGATTCAGAATGCCTTCCTTCCTCATCTCTGATTGGGACACCCTCACCCCATCTAGGTTGGAGTCCTATGCCCCAAGATGAACACGAGGTTAAGGGAGTTCATCCTGCCCCCCCCGCCCCACACACACACACACTATGCTCCATCCCCATAGGATCATGTCCTGGAGGGGAGAGCAGCCAACGCCTCCAGCCAGAGAATCATAATGGTTAAAGGACCATGCTCTAGAGCAGATAGTAAAATAACAGCTTTGCTCGCATTTGGGTATTCAACCTTGGGAAAATCTTTTAATAGGTCATCCCTTCTCTGAGCCTGGCTCTGTAAGATGGGATAATAATTGTTGATCACAAGGTCATCTCTGTATAGTGCCTGCACAGTAGGGAGTACTTTGTGAGTGTGTAATAAGTGGCAAAAATTAGTGGTTATTGTAGTGCTTATATTATAAACAACTGTATGTTCCCAGTGTCCTAACATATTCCCAGGCCTTATATAGAGTTGACCATAGAGCAGGTTGTCTGATATTGGGTTTCCCAAGGAGAAGACCCTGAGACAAGGTGTTGTGTGCCAATTTATTTGGGAGGTGCAAGGGCACTAGAAGCAAAGAGAATAATTCACAAGAAAATATGTGTTGTAAAGACAGCTACCTCCCTGGGTAATGAAGTTAATTCCACTGTGAAACGGTGCCCAGGACATGCCTTAAAATTATTCCACTTGAGGCCCAAGGGACTGGGGTGCTCATACACCCACTCCTGAGAGTTGTCGGCTGTTCCCGGGACGTGCTAATTTTCTAGCACATTAAGGCAACTATAATCTGTAGGAGAGACCAGGACATTGATGGTCCATCATGAAAGATTCAAGAGAGATTGGTGGGGTCCTGCCAGGATCTGTACACCGGCACCCAGTAATTGGGCATTCTATGAAAAGAGCTAGCTGAGCCCATTCCTCTGTCTCTAAGACTGCCCCACAGACCCCACCCCACGTTTCATCCTCCTTGACAGTAATAACTTCTGGCCCCTTTCATGAAAGACAGTAGAGTCATAGTAGGGCAGAAAGTTCAAGATTGAGGCTAAGCAGAGTGGATCAATGATCAGAGGAAACAGAAATCAGTTTCAGGAAAGTAATTTTATTCCAGGGTGGTGGAGGAAGGGGCTGCAGGCATGGGAGGGGAGGCAGGGGCCCAGGAGGGGGAGGCTCTGAACTCCCGACTGGGTCCTGCTAAGTAGGAACAGACACAGAGAAGGAAGGCGTTGCAATGAGGTACTCTCCAGCCACCTTCTGTTAAGGCAGAACAAGAAGGGGCCTTCAGCCTCTTGTTTCCCATGACTTAGCCCCAGGAGGGTCTTTCCACCTCCCCACCGCACACTTCACTGGAAATGAAGTTTGAAGATCCAGAAGGCCTCTCCCTTGGAGGGTCCACATCTTCCTAGCACCACCTCCATAAGCCCCTCCCACCTCCCATGCCTTGTCATCTTTCATCCCCACTTCCACATCACCTCGGTTCCACATGGACACACAGCTGCCACCAGAGGCCAGGGGCTGGCTGAGTGCCCAGTACCAAATCTTCCAGGCACTGCCATCAACCCAGTAAAAGCGCCAGCAGCTGCCCTAGAGGAGAGAGAAAGGGAGAAGGTGGCCTTGGAGCATAAGGCAAAGGGAAAGCAGGTAGGTAGAGCTGGAACTGTCCCTGTCTGAACCTCCTGCTGCCTGCTGGGCATTTTGCTTCTCTGCTGGACCATCATGGACACAGTCCTGGTCAACCAAAATGTTGATCCACAGTGATCAGCACCATTACATTCTATGCATCCTCCTGAGACACTCATCCTTCTGACCCTAACAAGAGGTGGGACAGGAGTTTCAACCCCATTCTAGAGATGAGGACCCAGGCTCATAGTCCTGCGCAAGTCATACAGACAGTCAGAGCCTGAGCAAAGCTTGAACCCAAACCTACTCATCTAAAGCCTTGGCTCTTCCTGATGACTAGGGAGCCACCTTGCTATGATGCCCAGGTGTCCAACTCTCCCCAGTTCTTCAGAGGATCAGAGAGCAGAAGCACAAAGAAATCTGCAGCAAGTTGAGCACTGGCTTGGGTCAGAAGGGGCTCCCCATTTAGATCTGGGACCCCTCTTACCAAGCCTGTGCTCATGCCTCAAATCCAGACTTGACCCTGGCTGACACTTCTGGCTGAGCACTGGATGTGGTAGGGAAAGATGAGGTTATGGATGGCGACGAGTTTGCCCCTGTAGCACCTCTGCCAAGTATACTGCAAGGCAGGATAAGAGAGGAAAAATGAGGTGCCCCTCCTCAGAAATACACGTGACATTATCCTTGGGTCTCGAAGTCTCCACAATTCATTCCCGCACTCACCAAGCCAATCAGAAAGCCATTTGAAGACTAGAGATCAAAATGTAACTACTGTTTCCACTTGACCCTCACCTCTTATGCCCTCATACCCACCTCTAACAGCTGTGAGAGCCTCAGAGCCTACTGACACCCCTAGGGTCCTCAGTCAGGAAAATAAACAGTGACTCAGAGGCCAGACACATCCCCTCCATGCCCTCCTCCCCACCCCTGGCCACAGCCTCAGCCACAGGCCACTCACCTGAGCTTGGCTAAACGTCATGGCTCTCACCACCACAGCAAAGCGGCAGGTCTTGCATCCAGGGATGCCCACCTGCTTGACTGTATCCTCTTCTTTAGGGCATGGAAAGTCCTTGTCCACCTCTTCTAGGGCTGAGACTGATTTGACAGCCCTCTCTTGCTCAGGGGCATCCTCACCTCCAGAGCCTCCCTCCTCCTCTTCCTCCAGCAGGGTCAGTCCCTCCATAGGAGCCTCCATTGTCCCGTGTTCTGGCATCTCCCCATCCTAAGGCAGGATCTCATCTCCCAAGGGGCTCTCAAAGTTGGACGTTTCAGTCCCTGGCAGAGAGAAACTCCAACTGCACCCCCTCACATCTTTTCCTGTTCCTCTCCAGAACCATGGACAGTTCCCTCCTTGCCCTAGCCATCAGAATGCTCAGCCTTGGAAAGAGAGGAACCTAGAACCATGCCTCCATGAGGATAACCTAGCCTCCCACATGAGGTCATGGGGTGAAGATCAAGGACTTCGCATCAGGCCATTGTGGGTTTGGGTACTGATTCCATCATCTAATAGCTTTACTTCATTTGCAATATGGGTATACAATACTACATTCCTCATGGGGATGCTATGAGGATTAAAGGAGATAATGCATACAAAATGCTTAGCACAGTACACTAGGTGAGCTCAAATAAAAGAAAGTCATTATGGTGATCATCATGGCCATTATGTATAAAGGACAAAATTGAGAATGTCATACTACAAATGAAGCTGCAGATATACAGATGCCCCGAGGAGTCCCTCTAACTCCAGGTTCTACAGTCTCTGTTCCTTTAAATGCAGACATCTGAAAATAGAGGATGGCCAGCAAAAGAGGTGGCTTTGTGACTCTGACCCTATATGCTTTGGAAAGGAGCAGAGGAGAGAAAGAAAGACTGAAGACTAAGGAGACTTACCCAGATGAACCGCTTGAACTGCCCCAGATAGAACAGCCAGAAGTAGGGAGAGATTCATCTTGGCTTTTTCCTGCAATGGGGAACATAGTTTGTCAAACACACACATACACACGCACACACACACACACACACCCCACAGCCACACCATTAGGGGACATTGGAAGTGAGGTAAAGAAACAGCAGGCTTGAACAGAAGCCAGGATGGGCCAGAAAAGCTAATGCTGAGCCCAGCCTTTGATTCTCCAGGATGCTAGCACTTCTTTCTGAATAGAATGAAGCAGACCATGAGGGACAGACAAGGTTGGCTTTCCCGTGGACCTGAATGTGAAGATGGGAATATTATTTTTGTTTTGTACTTAATAAGCCCCTCACAGTCTCTGAAACAAAGAGAATCCAGAAACAATGATTATTGGCCTTCCTAGGCCACACAGCACTTAGAAAGTGGGTTCCCTCCTCAAAGCTTAAAAAGCCACATGTGCATCTCTGCCTTCCCCAGATAAGGAGACCTTTCACATACCTCAGAAGGAATGTGAAAGGTAGAGGATGAGAATTCCTGTCCCTGCTGACCCCCTTGAAACCTGACAGCCACACACAATCCCAGCCAGCCCTCCAGAACCTCCCAGCTCAGGCCAAATGCTTCCCAGGAGATGAACATTTACTTGGAATAAGTTCCACTACACCAGAAAACACCTACCTACCCAGAAGTCTTCCTGGGTCCTGAGGAATTCCCAAATCCCAGATCTTCCTTCTCTCCATCACACAGTGACATTTTATATAGGGACTTTGGAGGAAGTTCCCCAGAGGAAGGAAGGTTTGCCACAGCCTGAGGGAGGTGGGAGGGCTGATAAGAACCCTGCATTTCTTCAGTTGCCTGGGGAGACCACTCATTACCCTCCAGCTTCTCTCCTGTCACCCCTTTCGGGAACCTGGGGGGCCACTCTCAGATGTCTCAGAGCCAGTGGTTCCTATTCTGTACTGCATTTCAGAATCTCCTTGGGAGCTTGTCCAAAAGGCATGGTTCTGCTGCTTTATTGGTGGGAACGTGAACTGTCACAGAAGTTTTAACCCTGAAGTATGTTTCATTAGCTTCACAGTAAACCTGCCTCCAGGAAAGTTGGAGTGTGGGCATAACCATGAGGACTTAGCAGAAACGAAGTTAACTGTAGATGAGGGCTGGCCCCTCGAAGGAAGGTGCAGAGAAAAGGGGTGTGGGCAGCTTTGGGAGTAGTTTGGGACGATCAAGCAGTGGGCACTTGCAAAGGCCCAACACGACTGATCTCCCACCGCAATGAGAGAAGGGGTACGATTCCCACACATAAGGCCCATCACCCTTCCCTGACTCTGCCTTCAACCCTCAGCTCCATCCTCAGGATGGTGGGATAACACCACCCGAGGAGCAGCCTCCAGAATAAGGCCGTGTCTGGAGATCTGATCAGCAGACACATCAATGAAGACAGCACTGCATTCTCCAACCAGGAGACCCACAGGCATTCCCGGTGAATCCAGCTCTGAGGAGCCTGGGCTGGGGCTGAGGACATTCTCTGAGGAGGATATGGAGGCAGCGGTGTCCTGGAGGGGCCCTCTTCCCCAGCCCTCTCTTTTCACACACTGGGCTGGTCTTCCTGCGGGTGCATCAGCCCATCCTGGCCTGAACCCCTGGGTGTGAGCCTGACGCTGTCTTCCCACAGCTGAACTAAGTTAGCGCTTCTGTGTGCTAGACTTCGGGTTGACATCAGTACTGATAAAATAGCTAACTTGTCTCTCCTGCATCCTGGTGTCCTCAGCACAGTCACCAACATAATCACATGGACCCGCCCACCAACCCTGGTGAGCTTGCTGTGGTTTGTTATTAATGCTATTTCATAGAAGAAGAAATGTGCAATACATGGAAATTCAAACTGGAACCAATGCTCATTCCTACCCCTACACTGCTTACTTAATAACTCTGCACAAAATCCAACATTTAGTGACACTCTGCCATTGCCAAGCCAAGGGCTAAATGCATTACAGATGTTGTCGTACTCAACTTTTATTTTATTGAAGAAGAAACTGCGGCTTAGTAAGGCTAAAAAAATTGAAATGTAGAACTGGGCCTCAGACCCAGAGCTTTGCGATTCTGGGGGCTAGGATCCTGACTTCTGTGCTATGTCTGTCCGGGAAAAATTAGGACATTCCTGGGCACCTTCTTTTCTATATGTGTTGTGTTAAACCAGGTTCTGCTGCAGTAAGAAGTAGGCTGCGAAATCGCAAGTTTTACTACACACAGCAGGCCAGACAGCACCTTCCATCAGGTAGCTATGCCTTCAGGGACACAGGGACCCCCAGATCCCTGTGGCAAGGACAGTGAGAATGGAAAGAGCATAGGGGGTCATTTAAAGTCCAGGCCTGGAAGAGACTTACATCATTTCCTCCCACATTGCATTGGCCACATCCAGTAGCATGCTGCAGAGCCCAACTTATGCAAGGAATACCAGGAAACACTGACTACCTCAGTCCCCAGCAAGAAAAAATGGTGAACATTGCACTCCCTGCTTCCTTATCTCCTTTTCAATGGCTTCTCTTCTCCACAACTGCCCTCTCCCCATGCCCACTGACAGTGACACACATCCTTGCCGTCTGTGTTTCTTCTACAAACCTCCTTCTCGGCAAGTTACCAATCAACCTCCCAGATGCATTAAGAGATAATACTCTTAGGGGTTTCTTCTCCTAAGAGTATTTGCTTTTTAATCAAAGGCTATTCAAGATTGCAAGGCCTTAAACAACCAAAGAAATGAATATATAATGGTTGAAGTCGAACCCAATAACAGACAGTGCTGGACATTTGAGGGACACCTTATCTACACTTGCCTGCCTCAAGCAAGCTTCAATCTGGAGAGGTCTAAGACCCCTCCTCTCCCTGCCATCCCTCTACCTCCAGTCTTAGCTTGCAGGATATTGGGTGACTGGGATTGGCTAGAACCAAGTCCCCAACAAGGAGGTAAGTGGGGGCTTGCCATTTGGCCGAAATACCAGTCCCAGAGCTCCCTATGCAGAGCTTCCTTTACTGCCTATCCCTCCCACCTCCCACAGTCACATTCCACTGTTCTTTTAGAAGCAGAGTGTCAAGAATTACCCTGTTGCAGGGTCGGCCCTGTGGCTCAGTGGTTAAAGTTCCACACACTCTTCTTCAGTGGCCTGTGATTTGCAGGTTAGGATTCCGGGTGTGGACCTACTCCACTTATGGGCCATGCTGTGGAGGCATCCCACATACAAAGGGGAGGAAGATTAACATAGATGTGAGCTCAGGGCGAGTCTTCTTCACACATACACGAAAAAGAGTTCACTTGTATGCAATGCAGGGACCTGGGTGGAGGCCTGACCTCCAGGCAGCCCCGTTCCATGCCCTTGGGGAGACTGACATGCTGTGATTAGCAGCTTCCTGACTCAATCTGCACCCAAGGCTGAGGGACACACCCCTCTGTGGAGGACAGGCCTCTTCACCAGAAGCAGTCCCTGAGGTCCAGCATTGGTGAGATCCATGGCAAGCCCAAGAACCGTGGTCCCGTTGTCAGAGGCCCGCTCATATTCAGGGAACTCAGCCCTGCTGCTTCTTCGCCACCCGCCTCCCCTGGGGTTTTCCACCCTGTCCTGTTCCACCACCTCCAGAACCTTTAGAAAGAAAGCACATCTGGGAGACCGTTCTTTTAGTTCCTAAAACTCCACATCCCATCAGATGCCTCGACAGGCATACACGTGCTCACACACAAACGTAGACCTGTACACAGGTGTGCTCAGACACACACTAACATGTATACACACCCCAAAACATACTGGCCAAAGGCACACAAGTACACACGTGCGTGCACACACAGATTCAGGCATCTTATGGTGCGGAGCTTCATAGGTGTCTGCAGACACACAGGCCTATCCATAAATACACAAAGATGTACAAAATGTACACCCTCAAACAACTCACAAATACACACTGACTCAAAGATTTACGCACATTTACATGTACAGATTCACACATACACAGATACACACAGGTATACAAAGAGTGACTCACTTACACACCCAAACACATATACACGCATGTGCACGTGCATCTCCAGAAATATTTGTATCTTCTCCCTGTGCCCCATGTAGAACGACACCCAAAGAAGTATTTCTGTCTCAGAGTGCCCCTCTCCTTCTCTCCCCACAACCCAAGGCTGTCTGCACTCTTAATACGCAGTCTCAGGTCTGAACTTCTGCTTCATCAGCCCCAGATCCTACTGGGAGCCAAGCATCCTGCCTCGAACAAGGTAAAGAGTAGCAACAGTTCTCTCTCTCAATGTCCCCTGGGTCAGAGAATGAGGAATGAGGGAGAGAAGCTGAGGCCTGGGGCTGTAGACACAGCATAGGAGCCACAGGCTACCAGATACCCTGACTGGCCCCAAGGCCCTCCTGCTGGGAGACACCTCCCTCCCAAGATTGTGGCCCCTTTAGGGAGGTAGGTTGTGGATGTGGAAGAGGGAGAGGGTCAGGGAGGGGGAAGGACAGCCACCCTCCTGGGAATGGAGTGGGGAACAGATCTCAGAAGTTGGGGCCTTTCAATTCACCCACAGTGGCTGGAGGAATGCAAAGTAGAGGCGACTAACTGAGGCCAACAAGATAGAGGACTAGAGGAACAGGCTGCCCCCAGACAAGACTACTAACTCCTACCTCCCACGTGCTTATCCACATGGCATCTCACTGCTCCACCCCAATCCTTGAATCAGCAAGATCGCCTCCGTTTTGGAAAGCCACCCCACTCCCACCCCACCCCACATCCCATACTGAATCCAAACAAAGCAATAGGGCCAGTTCCCCACCCCACACCTAATGGGATCTTCCCCAGAGCCTGGGGGTGAGGGGTGGGAATCCCGGAACCAGAGCTGAGAAGGGTCCTCCCGAGTCCATGCTCCGCCCCCAGATGGCGCTGCAGCCGAACACCTCAGCACCCCCAACCACCCCAGCTCCACCACCCACTCCACCTCCACCACCTTTTACTTTCCTCAAAGCCCCACCCTGCAGGAGTGAGTGATTCCAGGGGTTTCCAGCCCCGGGGATTCCTCCAAAGTGAGCAGTGAAGAACGAGTCAGGAGATGCTGTGGCAAGTCTGATTTTATATCCAGGAAGGACAAGGGGACGAGCCCAGTGTCCAGGGGGCAGATGGGAAGCTGTGAAGGGAGGAGGCTCCAAGGCAGGGTTTCCGTGTAACCGGCTTAGGAGGAGCAGATGAAGGGCATACGCGTTTCGCAAGGAGCTCGTCGCCAGTGACCATCTGGGAGTAGAGAGCACAGTGAGGTCAGCTGCCCATCTGAGTGTGGCTTGTGCCCCCCTCCGTTTCTCCTCCGGCACCTCATACCCTCCCTCGCCTGCTGTGGCTATGATCAGTCAGCCATATGTTGCGGACACATCCCTACCAGCTAACATTTCTAGAGCTCCCACAGTGAGGGAGGCAGGGTGATTAAGTGCTTTCATCTTCACAATGACTCCAAGAGATGGGTGCTAGCTCATCCCCATTTCCCAGATGAGGAAACTGAGGCTTAGCGGGGATAATGACTTGCCTGTGTCTCAGCTGGCCAGAGGCAGAGCCGGGATGTGAACCAGAGCAGTCTTACTCCAAAGCCTATGGTCTTAGCCATTGTACTAAGCTCCCTCACATCCCTCATCCATGCTGTTGGAAGCTGGAGAACTGTCTGTTAGCCATCCATAATTCCCACATCTTTCCTTCATCTCTCATCCACACTTAAATTCACATCTGCTACTCTCATCCGTCCCCTCATATCAGGAGAGGGAAAGGACGTCCCCCTACCCCAGGCTGTAAGATAGAAAGCCCGCATCTAACCCCCACACAGGACACCCCATCACCTGGTTTTGCTTTGAGGAATCTGTCCCTACATCTCAGCCCTTCTCACAGAGAGGACATTGGCTCTCCAGTTGGGGGGAGGGTGTGAGTTTCGGGAAGTGTTTGAGACAGCTCGAAAGGACAGTATGTAAGAGTCCACATTGCCCCCCTTCCCCTTTCCCAGGCCCCCTCACCTCTGCTGCTTAGAGCAACACAGCCACCTCTCCCATTTCCAGGCTCCCCTGGGGCCCAGTTTTCATAATCCCAGGAGCTCCCATCAGTCCAGTGAAATCTCCTGCGCCACAACTAGAGAAGGGATAGGCTGCATCAGAGGGCAGACATCCAGGAAGACAGAGACAATCACGGGCTCCAGAGAATGCCCACCGAGCACCAAGCATCCCTTTCTGGACACTCACTATATGTATAATCTCTTCTCACTGTTCACCCGGCTAGAAGCCAGATACACTAGAGATCCATCCCTGAGTGCAGGCAATGGCATCATCACACAGACTAGGCTTCTCAAACTTCATTGTGTATACAAACCTCCTGGGGATCTTGTTGAAATTCAGATTCTGATTCAGGAGGTCTGGGGTGCGGCCCAAGATTGTGCATTTCAAGCAAGCTACCAAGGGATGCTGATACTACTGCTTCATGGACCACCCTTGAGTAGCAAATGTCATGGCACTTATTCATCCGGAATCCCAGAGCCACTCTAACAGAACAAGGACTCCATTTTAGACAGGAGGCACCTGAGGCTCAGGGAAGTCATTCAGCTAGTAAGTGGAAAAGATGGGCATGGAGCCTATCTCATGACGTCAGTGGTGTGCTGGTAAGTGTTTAACAACCAGCTCTAGGGGAAGGTGAGAAGGCAGAGGGACTTGTAGCGGTTCCCAATTTCCTTGTTGTAAATTCATCCACCATGGGAGATTACAAGCTACAAGCATGAAATCACTGAACATGGAGTTGGGAAGAGATGTGCATAGTCACTGGTTCTCCTGAGCCAGTACAAGCCAGCTCCAGCTCATCACCACCTGCCTAAGGTCGCCTCAGATGCTAGGATAAGACTTGAGGCCAGCAGGTGTACCTTTGAGGTGATCAGAAAGAACTTCCTGTACCTGGGAGTTGGCCCCTCACTTACCCAGCCCTTCAAGATGCCTCCAATCCAGGCCTGGCCTTGGTGGATATCCTTGATCTTGTACTGGAGGCAATGGTTTAAGCTGGAGCTGTGTATGGAGACAAGATGGCCTTGGTAGCACCTCTCACAGTAATTCTGCAGAGAGATGAAGAGGTGGTGTAAAGAATTCACTCTCCTTTTACTCAAGTATATGAGTCTCCAGCTGAGAGCCCTACATCCCTTTTCAGTTCATAAAGCAGGGACCTACCTTCCCCCCTCAATCTCATCGCTTGCTCCTTTTACTGCTGTCAGAATCTTCTTGCAGGAAATAATAATAATACTCAGCATCGTTATAGCCCCCATCTATTGAGAGTTTACAATGGCCCAGGGACTATTCTAAATACTTTCCATGTATTATCTCATTGAATCTTCACCAGAAGTCTAAGAGCTTGGAACTATATATCTCCATTTTACAAATAAAGATACTGAAGCTCTGAAAAGTGAAGTGACTTGCCCAGGTAACACAGCCATTGACAGGCAGAGCCAGGATTGAACACAGGTCTATCTAATACCAAAGCCTCTTGTGCAAATCAGTGGTTCTCAAAGTGCAGTCTCCAGGCAACAATATCGTCATCACCTGGGAATGCGGTATAAATGCAAACTCTTAGGCCCAATCGCAGACTTGCTAAATCAGAAATTTTGGAGAAGGGGCCCAGAAATCTGTGTTTTGGCTTTGAGAACCACTAGTCTAGATGGATATGGAACAGGAGGTTGGATCCACACTCTTCTTCTGCCATTGGTCCTGCACAGTAGCTTCCCTGCCACTCACCTGAGCTTGTGTAAAGTCCATGGGGCTCGGCACCAAAAGGTAGTTGACATTCTTGCACCCAGGATGGCCACGTAATTGTATTGTTTCCTCTTCCCTGGGGCACTGCAACTGTTCAGCTGGGGCTGCTGGGTCCAACTCCATGGCCTGCTCATCCTCAAAGGTGTCTTGATTGGTGGAAGCCTTAGCCTCCTCTCCTTCTGACTGAATCACCTCTGCTGTCAGGGCCAACTCTCCCTCCTGCTCCCCTGAACCTTCCACATCCTGGGTCAGGTCTGCCTGTGTCTCTCGGATGTCCAAATGGGGGTCATCATTCTCTGGGAAGAAGAGGTAACTTACCATCAGATGAGTTCTCCCCTCTTCCAGGGCTGTGGACAGCTCTGATCCGACTCAAGCCTTATTATGGACGCCACCTGGCGATAAGACTGGAAGGATCTCTGAGGTGTTGGGTGAGGCAAGAACTCTTGGGTCATATGCACAAATGGATGAGAACCTGACTTCTGGCTGACACCACAGGTGTGTATTTCGGGGGTGGGAGAATGCACCTGTGAGAAGCCCTTCGCCTACACAAGTGGATAGTTTTTCTCTGTGAAGGGGCCCTGACAGAAAGTTCAGGTCACAGTTGTGAGTCCAGGAGAAATCTTAACAGAGATGAGCTGGGTCAACTGAAGAGGGGAGGCTGTGGCCTCGGCCCCATGAGTGCAAAAACAGTGCAGAAAAGAGGAGAAAATAGAAATATAGATGAGACGAGAAGGGGAGGACTTACCCAGATGAAGAGCAGCAACTGTCCCCAGCAGGAGAAGGGGCAGGAGCAGAGGGCATTTCATATCTACTCAGTCTTGTGACAGGGACACAGCTCCACCTTGCCTCCCTGGGATGTCCAGTGTGTCTACACAGCCCCCGGCACATGGCAAAGAAGAAGAGTTTGTTTAACTGGTTTATTAAAGAGCAATCTAGAGAGCTTGCTTCTCTTCCAGTGAACAGACCCTGAGCTGGAGAATCAGGGAAAGGACGTGGGGGTGTCGGCTCAAGGTGAAAAGTCCCCTTTTTCCTGAGAACTCCATCACTGCTCGCTGGAACAACACTTAGCCTAGACCCTGTAAGAACAGGTCTGCTCAGGACCAGGGCCAATTTCACTCACAGTGGAGAAGAAGAGGGAAGAAGTGTAGCTATTAGGGTCCTAAGGACAGACCTCTGAGGTGTTTGCCAGATAGGGTTCTGCTTCCTCCCAAACCGTGGACACCTCCTCCAAGGGCAGCCAGGGGAGCACTCACCTCCTGAGAGTCTGAGGCTGTCCTCTCAGTGTCTCTGGCTGCTGGCCCCAGAGGCAGCCCTTATAATGGGCTTTTGGGGAAGTGGGAAGAGACTCAGGGTGGGGTGCGGGGCATTGGAGCTGATCAGGAGTTTGCTCAATCCTCTCCCGCCTGCCTCTCTACTATGACTGCAGGGATCTGCCTCCTGGGGTCTACTGCCATTCACCCTGATGGGCTTGAGAAGACCCCA
Source organism: Equus caballus (assembly GCF_041296265.1). Lineage (NCBI taxonomy): Eukaryota > Metazoa > Chordata > Mammalia > Perissodactyla > Equidae > Equus > Equus caballus. Next base: position 25,646,842 of record NC_091695.1, read on the forward strand.
GACGTCTATTGTCGAGGCAAAGGTGTTACTATTGCCCCTAAAGGGCCCCAATCTGAACAATACTCCTTAATCCAAGGATCAGCTTCCCTTTGGTCAATATCCCAACAAATGGAGTGGAGAATCCAGGGATCCGGGAGACCAGGAGAAGAGGAGGTAGGAGGTGAAGGGAGCCTCAGCCCTCCTTGGCCCTTATCTACAGTAAGCACTTTACATGCATCACATCCTTGAATCTTCACTTTCATCTCTATCCCATGAGGACATATGATTATCCCTATTTCACAGACATGAAAAGTGAGATTCAAAGAGGGAAAGTGACTGGCTAAGATTTCACTGCAAGTGGGTGAACCAGGATTTCAAAGTCTTTTTTGGCGCTGAAACCTCTGTCTCCCTGTCTCCCCCTCCCTCCCTCCTTTCCTCACTCTTATTCTCCCTCTCCCTCCCTTTCTCACCTTGAATGTGTGAAAGACGTATGCTCTTTCTTCTGTACTCAGGATCTAGATAAAGATGCTCAACCTTTGCACTCTATTTGGAGTCCATTCTCTGTTGTGGGGGCCTGCCCTGTGCATTGTAAGAAGTTTAGCAGCATTTAGTAGCATAGACCAGTGTCTACCTACCAGAGCGCAATAACACCTCTCCAAGTCATCACTATCAAAATGGTCTCTGCATATTTCTAAATCTCCTCTGGGGAGCAAAATGACCCCAGTTGAGGACCACTGATCTAGAATATGCCATTTTGTCCAACTTCAGGTCATATCTTTCCAGCAAGGAGGCAACAGCTCGAATGGAAAGCCTCAGGCAGAGTCATTCAGACATGGGTGGACCACCCTCCCCACCTCACCAAACCGTCCACCTCCCACCAGCCATCTATTATCACAAGGTCAGGACTAGGGACAAGTGAGTGAAGCAAGATTTAAGGATGCAGAAGGCAAGGCAAACAAAATTTCAATGCAATCTTCCTTAAAAGTCAAAATGAACGCAAAAATACCAAAACTTCCATCAACCAAGCTCCAGCCAAATTCAGTGCAGTCCAAGGAGAGACTAGCAAGTGCTAAGCAGTGACTTTGCTGGATATCACTGCCAAGAGCTAGTGGACTTGTCGGGGTGGAGGACTCAACTCTGTGACCTCCTGGTTTTCCTCAGATCCAGCTCAGCCCCCAAGTTCTCAGGGCACCAAGAACAGGTTACCCAAAGTGTGAAAAGGCCTGGATTCCTTCTCCTCTGTTCGCTCAAGGCACCTACAAATGGAGAAGTATCAGAGAGGTTACTTCTGGGCCTGATTGCAGAGTAACCGTCCTTGCTGCTATCTCGACAGCCCATCGGACCAGATCCTCAGTTTATCTAGCTGACTAGGGGGATTGGCCAATTCCAGGGCCCCCAAACCCTGGTCTCGGGGTTTCAAACTTCAGACCTCTTAGTGGAGGAGGGGGTAGAGGACTAAACCTCCTCCTCACTGTTCTCCCCCGTCCTGGGGCCGAGGCCAGGGGCATCATTTCACGGAGTGGTTGGGTTGACCAGTAGGGTCAACCACTCTCTTGAAGCAGCATCACAAGCTTTGCATGTGTTGATTCATTTCAACATCCCTGTTTTACAGATGAGGAAATGACATCTCAGAGCACTTAAACAAGGTGCCCAAGATCACACAGCAAGTGAGAGACAGTTCTAAACCGGAGACAGGCTCCTTTTGGACTCATGACTACCTTCCCTCTGCCTTCTCTCACTCACCTCCGTTCTCCCCAGCCGGCCCCTCCTCTGCATTAACCCAGTTTTCTTTGCACACGGACCCTGGGCAAAGACATTCCAATGACTTCCTCAGTGACCACAGTGATGTCCATCCATTAGCTCACACAACTCATAAGAAGTAGCATGCTGACCGTACTCTGTCTGACTCCCAAGTCCTCGCGTTTTTGGACACACACAAATGTGTTACCTCCAGACACTCTAGCCAATGGTGCCAACATTTTCAACATCCGTCACCTTCCAAGTCTCTGGCTTACTGTTTGCATTTATGCTCATAGGGTTTTCAAACTCTGCCTCCCCAGAGTCTGTCCACCTCCACATTATGCAGAGGGTGTGTTTTGCCATCTTGAGAGGCAGTGTTGTGTGATGTATAATGAAATCACAAATCCCAGAGTCAGCCCTCTGTGTCTCAGTGTTCTCATCCATAAGCTGAGGCTAATGCCAGAACCTACCTCTAATGAGATCAGCTTCAGTACAGCTCTCAGAGCTGTCCCTGTAGGATGGTGTTGGGAGTGGCCCTTGTCAGGAAACCAGGGCTACAACTATGACCTTAATCAACACAGAAGCCCTGAGTGTAGATTCGGCTCTGTGCTTTGCACGATGTGAGGAGCTCCACCGGTTCCATTGTAAACACACCATCTTCCTTTCACAGAGCTTAGTTAATATCTTGTTGGACAGGAAAAATAGACACAGAAACCTGTATTTTGAAATGTGAAGCCAGTGCCCTTATGTCATTATTTTCATTTTTTAAAAGATTTTTCGTGGATGCATAACATGCATTTTGTCAAGTATGGCACACTGCTCAGGGAAGTTTTACAGAGTGAATGCTCTCCCATAACTGTGCCCACAACAAGATACAGAAGGTTCCCAGGAACCCAGACGTCTCCTTCATTCCCCTCCTTGACATTAATCCCCCGAAGGGGATCTCCATGGACTGGAAGTCACACTTCTGTCACAACACACGCCCCCAACAGAAGAGATTTGTGAGGGACAACACAAAATCCACCTGCCACTTAGCACAGAGCCTGGCACCTAGTAAGTGCTTAATAAACGGGAGATTTTGTTACTCTTTTTATTAATATAGGAATAGAGGGAAATCATGCCTTCCCACACCAGAATATAAAGTCCATGAGGGCAATGAGTGAAAATTCTACTTCAGCTGCATCATCCACAGTACCCAGCACAGGGCTGAATTCATAACAGTGTTTCAGAGTTCCAGCATCTTTCAAATCAACAGACTATAATGGTACAATTACAACATTACAATGGAACTGTTTGATTTCTATCTCTTTCTCAATTTACTGTGCAAACTTGAGCAAGTAGCTTCTCCTATCTGGGCCATAGTCAAAATATTAAAGGTCTTGATTGGCCTCTCTCTATGACCTTGATCCCATCTGTTATTCTCTGGATTTGAGGGGTCCTGGAGGAAAGGGGCTTCAGGACACTGACCCCTTAGTTTCTGCTTGCCTCCCAGTTGGAGAGAGGATTCAGAATGCCTTCCTTCCTCATCTCTGATTGGGACACCCTCACCCCAGCTGGGTTGGAGTCCTATGCCCCAAGATGAACCCAAGGTTAAGGGAGTCCATCCTGCCGCACCCCACCCCCCATGCACTGTGCTCCACCCCACAAGATCGTGTCCTGGAGGGGAGAGCAGCCAACGCCTCCAGCCAGAGAGTCATAATGGTTAAAGCAACATGCTCTGGAGCAGATAGTAAAATCACAGCCTTGCTCACATCTGGGTATTCAGCCTTTGGAAAATCTTTTAACAGGTCATCCCTTCTCTGAGCCTGGCTCTGTAAAATGGGATAATAATTATTGATCACACAAGGTCATCTATGTAAGATGCCTGCCACAGTAGGGGGTCATTTGTAGGTGTACAATGTGGTAACAATTTGTAGCTATTGCTGTGCTTATATTACAAATAAATGTATGTTCCCCAACAGTAAGGGGCTGTGTCCTAACATATTCCCAGGCCTTATATAGGGTTGAACATATAGCAGGTTGTCTGATATTGGGTTTCCCAAGGAGCAGATCCTAAGTCAAGAATTTGTGTGCAAATTTATTTGAGAGGTGCAAGGACACTAATAGGGAAGAGAAGAATTCACAATAAAATGTCTGTTGTAAAGACAGCTACCTCAGCGTGTAACAGGAAGTTAATTCCCCTGGGTAAGGGTACCCAGGTCATGCCTTAGAATTATTCCACCCGAGGGACTGGGGTGCTCAGATACCCACTCCTGAGAGTTGTCGGCTGTACCTGGGTCATGTTAATTTCTTAGCACATTAAGGTAACCACAGTCTGTAGGAGAGAGAGGCCAGGACATTGAGGGTCCACCGTGAAAGATTCAAGAGGGATGGATGGGGTCCTGGCAGAACCTGTACATAGGCGCCCGGTAATTTGGTGTTGTATGAAAAGAGCTAGCTGAGCCCATTCGTCTGTCTCCAGTATGGCCCCACAAACCCCATCCCATGTTTCCTGTTCCATGAGAGTGATAACTTCTGGTCCTTTTCATGACAGACAGAGGAGTAGGGAGTCATTGTAGGACAGAAAGTTCATGAGTGGGGCTGAGCCAAGTGGATCAATGATCAGAGGAAAAGTAAATCAATTTTAGGAAAACAATTTTATTGCCAAGGGTGAGGGTAGGGGAAGCAGGCAGGGGAGGGGAGGCAGTGTCCTAGGAGGGGGCAGCTCTGAAGTCTTGACTGGGTCCCACTCAGTAGGAACAGACAAAGGGGAGGGCCACGTTGCTGTGAGATAGTCTCCAGCGACCTCCTGTGAAGGCAGAACCAGAAGGGCTTGTTTCCCCTGACTCAGCCGCAGGAGTCTTCACTCCCCACCCCACACCACAATTCAGTGGAGATGAAGTCTGTAGATTCAGGAGGCGTCTCCCTTGAAGGGTTCAGCTCTTCCTCGCAACTCCTCTAGGAGCCCATCCCACCTCCCCAGGCCTTTTCAGATTTCATCCCCACTCCCACCTTACCTTGAGTATACATGGACACACAGTTGCCACCACAAGCCGAAGGCTCGCCAGTAGCCCAGAACCAAAAATCCCAGGCACTGCCATCCAACCAGTAAAATCTCCTGCAGCTACCCTAGAGGATAGAGGAGGGAGCAGTGGGTTGGAGCATGAGACAAAAGGAAGACAGGTAGGAGAGCTGGCACTTTCCCTGTCTGGTCCTCCTGCTGTCTGCCAGGTATGTTCCTTGACTATTGGACCATGATGGACACTGCTCTGCTCAAGCGAAATGTTGATCCACAGTGATCATCACCATCACATTCCATGCATCCCTGTGATGCATTCATCCTTCTGGCCCTAACAAGAGGAGTTTCAACCCCATCCTAGATATGAGGAACCTGGCTCACAGTCATGCCCAAGTCAGAGAGACAGTCAGAGGCTGAGCAGAACTTGAACCCAAACTTCCTAGTTCTAAATCCTTGGCTCTTCCTGATACCTAGGCAGCCCCTTTGATGTCTTGCCCAGGTGTCCGTTTATCCCCAGTTCTTCAGGGGATCATAGAGCAGAAGCACACAGGAATCTGCAGTAAGTTGTGCACCGACTTGGGTCAGGAGTAGCTCCCTTAGAGCTGGGACCGGTCTTACCGAGTCTGTGGCTACACCTCCGATCCAGACTTGATCCTGGTTGACACACCTGGCCGAGGACTGGATCTGGTAGTTAGAGGTGTGGCTATAGATGGAGACGAGGAAGCCCTGGTAGCAACACCAGCAAGTATCCTGCAACACAGGATAAAAGAGGAAAATGAAGCGCCCCTCCCACAGGCATTCACACTACCGTAGCCCTGGGTCTCGAAGTCTCCAAAATTCATTTCCCCACTCCCCACCTCAACCCCACAGCCATTTGAAAACTGGAGATCAAAACATAACTTCTGTTTCCACATGATCCACAACTCTTATCCCCCTGACCCAACTCTAATGCCACTGAGGGCCTCAGCCCATGCTGACGCCCCCAGAGTCCTCAGTGAGGAAAATAACCAGTGACACAGAGGCCAGAGACATCCCCTCCACGCACTCCTCCCCACCCCAGGCCTCGGCCTCAGCCACAGGCCACTCATGTGAGCTTGATTATATGCCATGGCTGTCGACACCACAATAAATCGGCAGGTCTTGCATCCAGGGATGCCTTCCAGTTTGACTGCATCCTCTTCCTTAGGGCACTGAAAGTCTTTGTCCACCTCTTCTAGGGCTGAGACAGACTTGACAAGCCCCTCTCCCTCAGGGGCAACTTCACTTCCGGAGCCCCCCTCCTCCTCTCCCTCCAGCAGCATCAGTCCCTCCATAGGAGCCTCCATTGCCCCACGTTCTGGCATCTCCCCATCCTGAGGCAGGGTGTCATCTCCCAAGGGGCTCTCAAAGTTGGATGTTTCTGTCCCCGACAGAGAGAAAGGCCAAATGCTCCTCCTTCAGATCTCTCTCTGTTCCTCCACAGAACCATGGACAGTTCCCACCTTGTCCTAGGCATCTGAGGGCTCAGCCTTGGATGAGAGGAAGTTGAAACAAGGCTCCCTGAGAAGAACCCAGCCTCCCAAATGAGGTCATGGCGTTAAGAGCAAAGTCTTAGTGTGAGGGGGTTGTGGGTTTGTGTACCGATTCCATCGTCTTCTAGCTTTACTTTATTTGGGATATGGGTGTACAAGTGGGAAAGCACCCAAGGGGAGCTCGTGGGGATGACATGAGGATTAAAGGAGATGATGCATAGAAAATGTTTAGCACAGTGCACTCAGTGAGCTCAAAGTAAAAGGAAGTCATTATTGTGATCATCTTTAACATTATGAAGGACAAAACTGACAATGTCACACTATAACCAAGACTGCAGATATACGGATGCCCTGAAGAGTCCCTTTAACTCCAGGCTCTAGAGACCCTGCTCCTTTAAAGGCAGAGATCCTGAAATAGGGGATAGCCAGACAAGGAGGTGTCTTTGTGACTCTCACCTTATGTAATGTAGAAAGGAGCAAAGGAGAGAAAGAAAGACTGAAAACCAAAGAGACTTACTTAGAGGAAGGGCTGAAACTGCCCCAAATAGAAGAGCCAGAAGTAGGGGGAGTTTCTTCTTGACTTTGTCTGAAATGGAGAACACAGTTTGTCATAAACACACCCACATCACAGCCACACCATTAGGGGACCTTGGAGTTAGCTGGAGAAAGAGTAGGCATGAGTAGAAGTCAGGATGGACCAGAAAAGCTAATGCTGAGCCCAGCCCCTGAGGCTCCAGGATGCTAGAATAGAATGAAGCAGACCATGAGGGACAGCCAAGGTTGGCTTTCCTGTGGACCTGAGTGTGAATAAGGGAATTATTACTTTTACTTTTTGTACTTAATCGGCCCCTCACAGTCTCTGAAACAAAGAAGATCCAGAAACAATGATTATTGGCCTTCCTAGGAGTATACAGCACTTAGAAAGTGGGTTCCCTCCTCAAAGCTCAAGAAGCCACATGTGCATCGCTGCCTTCCCCAGACAAGGAGAGCTTTGGCATACGTCAGAAGGAATGTGAAAGGTAGAGGATGAGAATTCCCTCCTTACTGACAACCATGCACCTGACAGCTGCACACAGTGCCAGCCAGCCCTCCAGAACCTCCCAGTTCAGGCCAGACCTGTCCCAAGAGATTGAACATTTACTTGGAACCAGCTCCACTACACCAGAAAGTGCTTATCTACCAAGAAGTCTTCCTGGGTCCTTAGGATTTCCCAAATCCCAGATCTTCTGTTGCTCTGTCCCACAATGACATTTTATATAGTGAACTTGGAGGAAGTTCCCCAGGGGAAAAAGGTTTGCCACAGCCTGAGGGTTGTGAGAGGGCTGAGAAGAACCCTGCATTTCTTCACTTCCCTGGGGAGCCCACTCATTGCCTTCCAGCTTCTCTCCTGTCAGCCTTTTCAGGAACCTGGAGGCCATTCTGAGATCACTCGGAGCCAATGGTTCCTATCCTGTGCTGCATTTCAGAATCTTCTTGGGAGCTTGTCCAAAACGCACAGCTCTCCTGCTTTACTGGTGGGACTGTGAACTGCAACAGACATTTTGGAAATGTATCTGCCAATATCTATTAAAACTAAAAGTATCATTTGATCAATTTCAGTCTTTGGAGACTCTCCTTTGGAAAGAAAAGCACCTATAAGTGAGAACACTTTTACAAAGTTGTGTATTGCTTTACAGTTTGTAGAAATGAAAGTTTCCACGGCAACAAGGAGCTGACTCCCATCTAGGTGGAGTGCTAGTGAATAGAAAGGAAGGAAAAAGTGGCATTCCAGGTGGAAGGAGCAACATGAGCAAACGTGTGGAGGTGGGGCAACCTTGACACATGCAGAGGACAGTGTCCTTTCCTTCATAACTGATGCTAACAGTGTACACATTGGAAAGGACTAGGAAAAACAGGGAAGAATACATTCCATCTTAAGCCAAGGAATGGAAATGTCCTTCCTCTTATCCACTGACTTAAGGAGATCGAAGAAGAAGTCAAGGGAATGACTCAACAAGAAACCAGACAGAAGCTTTGAGCTGGCTTCTGCTCACTCCCCTCCCTAAGCCCTACCTGCAGGGCCACTTTGCGTGTTGGACAGAGCTACTGAAGTCAATGACAAGATGGAGGTGATTCTTGTTGGCCAGTTCGCCGCTCAGGCACCTCTACCCCAAGGAAAGTCTCCTTTACGTCACACAATCCACAATCTGAAAGCCACAGCTTAGTGACCCTGGAAATTCCATTTCATGAACATCCAGTGGAGGTATGGAGCAATGGCTGAGGGTGTGTGTTCTGGAGTCTGACAGTCCAGGTTTGAATCTAGGATCTATTACTAGCTGTGTGACCCTGGACAAGTTCCTTCACCTCTCTGTACTTCATACCATCGTTTATAAAGTGAGGATAACAGTACCTACCTCACTAGGTATTCAGTGTGTAGTGGACATACTGTGAGCTGCCTGACTCCCTTACCACCTTCCTGAGGTTTCTGGAACTCCTCCTCCTATGGATCTTGGCAAGGAGCGGGCCTCTCATTATTGAAGATGAAAGAGTCAAATAGGTTCCCAGCCTCCTTTACAGCTAAGGGATATGACTCGACTCTATTAAACAGAAGCATCCATTCAAGACTTTGAATCTGGACCTAATGACCAGAAAGTGGGGGCCACGAAGACCTCTCTCTGGTTGTGGCAATGGCAATATCACATTCCTGGCACTGCAGTGGCCATAGTGTTAGAAGATGGACTCCAGAGTCCCTATGGTCCCAGCCACGGGGTCTGAATTATAGCAGCAGCAGTGGGGTCCTCCCCTGACCTGTCCTGTGTCCTGGTTTTGGCCCCAAGTCTGCTTCTGTAGCCCTTCCGGCATTTTTACTAGCTACCTCACTTCCTTTTAACAAACTCATTTTTCTACTCAGATCAACCAGGGAGAGTTTCTTTTGCCTGCCACTAACATCCCTGAGCGATGCAGGAACTGACATTTAGTTATTGCTCAACAAATGACAGCTACTCATCTTAATAGGCAGAAGTGATCAGGGTCTTTGGGGCTGACCCACATTAATCAAACTCTCAAGAGACCAATGTCTATATCTGGTCCCAATAACTTAATTTAAGTTGACCTATGCCAACAAGGGGCCCACTTGCCTGGGGCCTCTGATCAGTGCGTTCTCTTCTTGTATCATAAGCTACAGTGTGTTTAGATTTTTTTTAATTGAGGTTAGATAGTTTACAACCTTGTGAAAATTCAGTTGTACATTCTTATTTGTCAGGAATCTTATAGGTGCACCACTTCACCCTTTGTGCCCACCCATCACCCCCCTTTCCCCTGGTAACCACTAATCTGTTCTCTCTGTTCATGTGTTTGTTTATCTTCCACGTATGCGTAGAGTCATACAGAGTTTGTCTTTCTCTATCTGGCTTAATTCACTTAACATAATACCCTCAAGGACCATCCATGTTGTCGTGAATGGGACTATTCTATCCTTTTTTTATGGCTGAGTAGTATCCCATTGTATATATATATATATATCATATCTTCTTTATCCAGTCATCAGTCAGTGGGCACTTATGCTGCTTCCACATCTTGGCTATTGTGAATAATGCTTCAACGAACATAGGGGTGCATTCAACTCTTTGAATTGCTGATTTCAAGTTCTTTAATAGATACCCAGTAGTAGGGTGGCTGGATCATCTGGTATTCCTATTTTTAATTTTTTGAGAAATATCCATACTGTTTTCCATAGTGGATGCACCAATTTGCATTCCCACCAGCAGTGTATGAGGGTTCCTTTGTCTCCACAACGTCTCCAACATTTATTTTTTGTTTGGGTTATTTTAACCATTCTAATGGGTATAAGGTGATATCTTAGTGTAGTTTTGATTTGTATTTCCCTGATCAATGATGATGAGCATCTTTCCATGTGCCTATTGGTCATCTGTGTATCTTCTTTGGAGAAATTTCTGTTCGTATCTTGTGCCCATTTTTTGATCAGGTTAGTTGATTTTTTGTTGTTGAGTTGTGTGAGTTCTTTATATATTATGGAGATTAACCCTTTGTCGGATATATGATTTGAAAATATTTTTTTCCAGTTGGTGGATTGTGTTTTTGTTTCAATCATGGTTTCCCTTGCCTTGTAGAAGTTGTTTAGTCTGATGAAGTTCCAATTGTTTATTCTTTCTATTGTTTCCCTTGTCTGAGAAGACACGGTGTCCGAAAAGATCCTTTTAAGACTGATGTCAAAGAGTATACTGCCTATTATTTTCTTCTAGAATACTTATGGTTTCAGGCCTTACCTTTAGGTCTTTGATCCATTTGGAGTTTATTTTTGTGAGTGGCGTAAAAGAATGGTTCGTTTTCGTACTTTTACATGTGGCTGTCCAGTTTTCCCAGCACCATTTGTTGAAGAGCCTTTCTTTTCTCCATTGTATGCCCTCAGCTCCTTTGTCGAAGATTAACTTCCCATAGATGTATGGTTATTATTTGTGGGCTTTCAATTCTGTTCCATTGACCTGTGTGTCTGTTTTTGTACTAATACCAGTCTTTTTTGATTACTATAGCTTTGTAGTACATTTTGAAGTCAGGGAATGTGACGCCTCCAGCTTTGTTCTCTTTTCTCAGGATTGCTGTAGCAACTCAGGGTCTTTTGTTGCCCGATATGAATTTTAGGATTCTTTTTCTATTTCTGTGAAGAATGTCCTTGGGATTCTGACTGGGATTGCATTGAGTCTGTAGATTGCTTTAGGTAGTATGGACATTTTAACTATGTTTATTCTTCCAAACCATGTGCATGGAATGTCTTTCCATCTCTTCATGTCTTCGTCACTTTCGTTCAGGAAAGTCTTGTAGTTTTCACTGTTTAGGTCTTTCACTTCCTTGGTTAAATTTATTCTGAGATATTTTACTCTTTTCATTGTGATTGTGTATGGGATTGTGTTCTTGAGTTCACTTTCTGTTAGTTTGTATTTATATTATATTATATTTTTATTATAGGAATGCTACTGATTTATGTAAGTTGATTTTGTGCCCTGCAACCTTGCTGTGATTGTTAACTACTTCTAGCAGCTTTCCAATGGATTTTTTAAGGTTTGCTATATATAAGATCATGTCATCTGCAAACAGCAAGAGTTTCACTTCTTCCTTGCCTATTTGGATTCCTTTTATTTCTTTTTCCTGTCTAATTGCTCTGGCCCAAACCTCCAGGACTATGTTGAATAAGAGTGGTGAGAGTGGGCACCCTGGTTTGCTCCTGTTCTCCGAGGGGTGCTTTCAGTTTTCCCCCATTGAATATGATGTTAGCTGTGCGTTTGTATATGTGTTCTTTATTATGTTGAGGTAACTACCCTCTTATCCATTTTATTGAGAGATTTTATCATATGTGGTGGTTGGATCTTGTCAAATGCTATCTCTGGGTCTATTGAGATGATCACGGGGTTCTTGTTCCTCATTTTGTTAATGTGGTGTATCAGGTTGATTGACTTGCAGATGTTGAACCATCCCTGTGTCCCTGGTATAAATCTCACTTGTTCATGGTGTATGATCTTTTTAGTGTACTGCTGTATTTGGTTTGCCAATATTTTGTTGAGGATTTTTGCATCTATTTTCATCAGTGATATTGGCCTGTCGTTTTCCTTCTTTGTATTGTCCTTGTCTGGTTTTGGGATCAGGGTGATGTTGGCCTGGTGGAATGTGTTAGAAAGTGCTCCATCTTCCTCAATTGTCTGGAATCATTTGAGAAGGTTAGGTATTAAATCTTTGAATGTTTGGTAGAATTCTGCAGAGATGCCACCCAGTCGTGGACATTTATTTTGGGGGAGGTTTCTGATTGCTGTTTCAATCTCTTTACTTGTGATTGGTCTATTCAGATACTCTTTATTTCTGATTCAGTTTGGGGAGGTTGGAAGAGTCTACAAATTTATCCATTTCTTCTAGGCTGTCCAATTTGTTGGTATATAGTTTTTCATAGTATTCTCCTAATCTTTTGTCCATTTCTCCTCTTTCATTTCTGATTTTATTTATTTTAGTCTTCTGTCTTTTTTTCTTAGTGAGCCTGGCTAAAGGCTTCTCACTTTTGTTTATTTTCTCAAAGAACCAGCTCTTTGTTTCATTGATCCTTTCTATTGTCTTTTTTGTTTCGATTTCATTTATTTCTGCTCTAATTTTTATTATTTCCCTCCTTCTACTGACTTTGGGCTTTGTTTGTTCTTTTTCTAATTCTGTTAGGTGTAGTTTGAGGTTGCTTATTTGAGACTTTTCTTGTTTATTGAGGTGAACCTGTATTGCAGTGAATTTCGCTCTTAGGACCACATTTGCTGCATCCCAAATGAGATGGTATGATGCGTTTTCATTTTCATTTGTCTCCAGATAATTGATTTCTCCTTATTTCTTCAATGATCCATTGGTCATTCAGTATTGTGTTGTTTAATCTTCACATCTTTGCCTCTTGCCCAGCTTTATTCTTGTAATTGATTTCTAGTTTCATAGCATTATGGTCAGAAAAGATGCTTGATATTATTTCAACCCTCTTGAATTTGTTGATGCTTGCTTTGTTTCCCAATGTATGGCCTATCTTTGAGAATGTTCCATGTACACTTGAGAAGAATGTGTAACCTGCTGTTTTTGGATGGAGTGTTCTATATATATCTATCAAATCCACCTGGTCTACTTTTTCATTTATTTCAACAATTTCCTTCTTGGCTTTCTGTCTGGATGATCTATCCATTGGTGTTAGTAGGGGGTTGAGGTCCCCTGCTATTATTGTATTGTTGTTGATATCTCCTTTTAGTTTTGGTAATAGCTGCATTATGTACTTTGGTGTTCCTGTTTTGGGTGCATATATATTTACAAGTGTTATGTCTTCTTGATGGAGTGTCCCTTTTATCATTATGAATACTCCTCTTTGTCTCTCTTTACCTGTTTTGCCTTGAAGTCTACTTTGCCTGATGTAAGTGTGGTGACACCTGCTTTCTTATGTTCACTATTAGCTTGGAGTATCATCTTCCATCTCTTCACTCTGAGTCTGTGTCTGTCTTTGGGGCTGAGGCATGTTTCCTGGAAGCAGCATATTGTTTGGTCTTGTTCTTTAATCCCTCCTACCACTCTGTGTCTTTGATTGGAGAATTCAATCCACTTACATTTCGAGAGATTATTTAAATATGGGGACCTAATACTGCCATTTTTTCACTCATTTTCTGGTTCTCCTGTGTTTACTTTGTTTCTCGTCCCATGAATTTTTGACTACCAATTCATTAGGTAGTTTCATGTTGCGTTTCTTCTTATTTGTAATTTGTGTCTCTGTTATAGTCATTAGCTTAGTGATTTCCATGTGGTTTGTATAAAACATCTCATACATGAGATACTCCATTTTCCGATAGCCTCTTATTTCCTTAGACTAAGCCAGTTCCATCCCTTTCCTTTTCCCCTTCTAAGTTGTTATTGTCACGTGTTTTTTTCTTCTTGTGTTGTGAGCTTGTGGTCAAAATGACAAGATTACATTCATTCTTGGTGTTTTCCTTCCCTTTATCTTTAATGTTATGCTTAAGTATTTGCTAACCTGTTCTGATGGAGAGCTGTGATTTTCTGATTTTGCCTTTCTACTTATATCCTTTGCTCAGGGTTTGGTAACCCCTTTCCTCTTTTTTTTATTCCAAGTATGAGGGCCTTCCTGAGAATTTCTTATAGAGGGGGTCTTGTGGAAATGAACTCCCTTAACTTTTGTTTATCTTGGAAATTTCTTATTTCTCCATCATATTTGAAGGATATTTTCACTGGATAGAGTGTTCTTGGCTTTCTTGGCTGCTAGTTTTTGTCTTTCAGAATTTTGAATATATCATTCGACTCTCTCCTAGCCTGTAAGATGTCTGCTGACAGCCTGATAGGGGTTCCTTTGTAGGTTATTGTCTTCTTCCTTGCTGCCCTTAATATTTTCTCTTTGTCATTGACTTTTGCAAGCTTAACTACTATCTGCCTATGGGTTGGGCTTTTGACATTGATAAAGTTTAGAGATCTATTGGCTTCTGTCACATGGATTTCCAGCTCCTTCCTCAGGTTTGGGAAGTCTCAGCTATTATTTCTTTGAACAAGCTTTCTGCTCCATTCTTCTTCTCTTCTCCCTCTAGCAAACTTATAATCCTTATGTTGCATTTTCTACTTGAGTCAGATATTTCTTGGAGAATTTCTTCATTTCTTTTTAGTCTTAGTTCTCTCTCCTCCTCTATCTGAAGCATTTCTATATTCCTATCCTTCAAACTGCTAATTCAGTCCTCCATGTTATCAGCTCTACTGTTCAGGAAGTCTAGACTCTTCTTAATCTCCTTCATTGCGTTTTTCATCTCCAACATCTCTGTTTCTTCTTTATAGTATCAAGCTCTTTTGTGATGTAGCTCCTGAACACATTGAGCTGTCTATCTGTATTCTCCTTGAAATCATTCAGTTTTTTTTTTTTTTGAGGAAGATTAGCCCTGAGCTAACATCTGCCACCAATCCTCCTCTTCTTGCTGAGGAAGACTGACCCTGAGCTAACATCCATGCCCATCTTCCTCTACTTTATATGTGGGAGGCCCACCACAGCATGGCTTGACAAGCGGTGTGTAGGTCCTCACCCGGGATCTGAACCAGCAAACCCCAGGCTGCCAAAGCAGAATGTGCGAACTTAGCCACTGCACCTCCGAGCCGGCCCCTCTTTGAGCTTTCTAATGATAGCTATTTTGCATTCTTTGTCATTTAGGTTACAGATTTCTGCGTCTTTGGGATTGTTTTCTTGGTACTTGTCATTTTCCTTCTGTTCTGGAGATTTAATACATTTTTTCATACTGCTTTATGGTGTGGATTTGTGCCTCTGCAAAGAGATAGAGTTTGGTTGCTGCTTTCACTTGCTGTCACTGTGGAGGAAGGGGCAGCAGCCATGTAATCTGCACTAACCAGGATCCCTGTCAGCTGTTCCTGACCAAGCCTGGGCCACTCCATGGGATTGCATTGGTCCTGTGGCGTCTCCTGGAAACTGGGTGAACAATCACACAGGGGCTTCAGGTTGCTGCTGTCTGGTTCCAAAGACCCACTTAGACATACTGCCTCCTTAGGGACTGCAGTGGTGTTATGGGCTTTCATGGTAGGTGTGGGCTGGTTCGCCTCGAGTTGCAACCCTGCCGCCATCTGGACCTGCTGGATCTCACTTGCCCACTCTGGGCCACAGCAGAGCCAAGGGGGTTTAATGCAGCCAATGGGTCGCTCACCCAGCCATGCCACTTCTGCCCCTATGTCACCCAACCTTTGTGCTTGGTGAGTGGGGCCTCTCCACTAGGGCCAAGCAGAGACTCTCCCTGGGGCCACCATGGGACTGTGAATTTTCCCACTAGACTAAGGAGCAATCACACTGAGTTTCCAGATTGTCCCCACCCACCCATGCAGACCCGTGGATCTCACTTGCCCCCTCTAGACCACAGCAGAGCAATGAGTGTTTAATGTAGACCTAAATTTTTAATTGAAACAAAAAGCTGGAGGTCTTGGAGTTCAGTGACTTTGAGCAAGGAGGCCTGATGCCCATCATCTCTACTCCAGCCTCAGACCTACTCCCTTTCCCCAAGAAGTGTTAGATGAATACTGCAAGATCCCAAGTCTGAGGATTCCCCTCTTCTGGACCCAAAGTTACTATAGCACCTGGATGTTCCTAATCAGACTTGGTTGCCCACTTCCATATCAGCATTCCCATGGAGGACCCAAGAGACCACCCCTGCATTTCATCTTTCCTAATCTCATTCTCAGGGACTCATTCCAACTTTGGGTTCATGGGGGTGCTGGCTGTAGCCCTGGTGCAGCCTGTCCAGGGGAAGACTTGGCACTGAGGGGTCTCCCATGGCACAAGTTGGGCTGCTGCACAACATGTACAACATGTGTGTACAGAGCACTGGGTAGAGGTCACCTTGATTATGGTGGCCAATACCAAGGAGCTCAAGTTTACATCCTTCCCGTGACCAACACACAGCAGCTTGAAGATAGAAAACTCTGCAGCTGCAGATCCAATTGTCACACTGTTTAGCCCTCACGCTAACCTGCATCCTTCCCCACACCCTGCCCCAGGGTTTATCAACCTGGAAGTAATGAGTGAGTTCAAGGGGCCATGGATTCTCCAATCATATGATTGGGCAACATATGATGTGATGTTCCTAGGGTGAGGGTCCAAACCTTGCATGATATTCTTTTATGGGTTCCCAAAAGGAAAAGGACCTCTACATTTACCGAATGATTTGTTCTCAAATCTCATCTCAAATTTGTTCATTGCCAGGAATGACCTCTAACCTTCTTCACCAAAAAAGTCCTGCTTGGCCCTTGAGATAGTCGAAATTCTAAGATGTACTCCAAGATCCTTCCCCTACCCCCACGTACACATGCTGCACAATCCCTGGGACTGTAAATATGATGTATGTTTACTCCTGTGGTTGTGTTATATTATATGGTACAGTCCAATTTAGGAAAAGGAGATTATCCAGGGTGAGTCTGGCCTAATCAGGAGAGCGATTCAAAGGGACTGAGCCCTTCCTGAAGTCAGAGATTCCACACGTGAGGGAGATTCAACTTGAGGGAGATTCTCCACTGCTGGCTTTGAGAATGGAGGGGGCCATGTGGCAAGGAATCTGGGCCCCCTCTAGGACCTGAAAGCACCCTCCACATGACAGCCAGCAGAGAAACAGAGACCCCAGTCCTACAAGTACAAGGAGCAGAGTTCTGCGACAACTAGGTGAGCTTGAAAAAAGACCCTGAACTCTAGATCAGACCGCAGCCCAGACAGCACCTTCATTTTAGCCTTGTGAGAGCCTGAGCAGAAAACGCAGCCATGCTGTGCTCACTTCTGACCTATAGAACTGTGAGCTAATAAAGGTATGTCGTTTAAAGTCATTAATTTGTGTCAACTTGTCATGCAGCATAGAAAACTAATATAACCCTCGTGGCCCATTTTCCTCCCAGGATGAAATTGATAGGTGCTGCAGTTGGTGGGAAAGGGCAGGGCTGATTGACACAGAGAAGTGTCCCAGAGGAATGGATTTCAGGACTTCCTGGAAAAGATCCCAGAGATAGCAGATCAGGAAGCACAGACAGAGGAAAAGAGAGGTTCGGTTCAGGGCAGATGTCCCACCACCCTTCCTTTCAGACCATAACAGTCTGGGAAGTCACTTCTAGTTCCAAGCTCTGCCCTCAGAGACCTGGTGGACCTCAGGGACCAGACATTCAGGGCTGATCAACTGGCTGGTGACTGGGCTTGGCCAACATCCCTTTGGGGTAGATAAGACATGGTGAAAGGACTGAGATCATCCAAGAGTGAGCAGCCCAGGAGACAGAGAGCTAGACCGTTGCTCTGTGAAATCAGCCTCAACAACAGCTCCTCAGACACTTCCCCATTTTGATGTTCCAGTGATTGACATCGACCAACAATGCTGGTGCTGGAAGGGCCCTTAGAGGTGATCCAGTCCAGTGTCCATGTCTCAGATGTGTAAAGTGCCCTGAACTGGACTCAGATGTCCTGAATCCCAGTTCAGTATTCTTCCTGCACCCTCCGTGAGATTACCGTCCTTCCCCTCCAGGCACCTCCTTCCCCTCCAGGCACCTCCTCTCCCAGAGACTTCATACACACAAGGCTGGAAGGAATATGTCTTTGCAGTCAGTGCCTTCCCCTGCACCACCTTCTTCCTTCAATATCCCCAGTCCTTCTACTTCTTTGACCTCTGCTACCATCTCCCTAGCCAAAGCTGCCATGTTTGACAACACACTTCAGAGCCCATCATCTCCATACTTCCCATTCAATGTCTTCCCTCTGCACTAGTAATTAATCCAAACTCAGTACCACTGCCTGAAAGGCTCCTCATGGGTGGCTCTTGTCTACTTGTCCGACCTCACTGGTATGGGTGACCCTAGTCATACTGGTTTCAGCTCCATTGGCCAAGCTAGAGTTTTTGTACCAGCTCCTTCTCATCTGTCAGGTCTCAGCTCAAAGGTTGCCTCTTCAGAGAACCCTTCTTTGAGAACACTCTAAATAAACAAGCCCACTCATCCCACTCTCGTGTCTAGTTACTTTGTCCCACACCTTCCCATTTATTTCCTTCAGAGCATTTACCAAAATGATATCATCTTGCTTATTTATTAGTTTCTTGTTTATTGTCTGTCTCCTCCAGTACGAATAAAGCTCCATGAGAACATGGACCTTGTCTTTTTTGTTCACTACCTAGGACTCTACCCAGATCATTGGGTAGAGTTTTTCAATTATGTGTTGAAATAATTAATCAACTGATTAATCAACTTCAGCTTTACCCCCTGGAGAAAGTCCAGCTGAGCTTAGGTCAGAGTATAAGTCCCTTAATTTTGATTCTACAGGTACTTTTCTGAGTTCCACTTGCCACAGGCACAATCCTGGGCCAGGCTGTGTGCTCTGGATCATTCATTCATTTATTCATTCATTCAACAAACACTCAGAGGTAGTCTCTACTCTCAGGGAGGCTTCATGTAGCTGATAAAGCATGGCAAACAGAATGAACCTAAGAGTCAGTCAGTCAGTAAGACAAGGTCCTGGATTGAGTGGAAATCTAGAAGAAGGGCACTTATATAAACTGGAAGACGCAAACTTCCAGTGCTACCCGAGTCGCATTAAGGGCAAGGGCAGTCGGAGAGGGCTTCCTTGAAGAGATCTTACTTGGACTGGGCTCTGGAGGACGGACAGACAGGATAAGAGTGACAGAGGAGTGGTGGGAAGCACTTCTAGGGGCCCAACCATGGCCGGGATACTGCTGGAATTTAAGCCAAGATATGGATGATTTGGTGTTTCCTGGAGGTTAAATCAAAGAATGAGGTGGCTTCTCTGCTTTGCACCAAAGCCCAGCTCCTCCAGCCAGGTAGACTTGTCAGTCAGTTCCTGAAACCCCTCTTACTTCCCACACTGGAGTAATCTACTTTCTGCCCACCCCACTGGTCCACAGAAACTACTCTTACCAAGGTCCCCACTGGCCACCCAATTGCCAAACCCAAAAGACACTCTTCATTTCTTATCCTACTTGACCTCTGTCATACACAATACATCTTTACTTCCTCCTTCTTAAAAGCTCTCTGCTTTCTTTGCAACTTTTCTGGTTATTTCTTCCCAGTTTGGGACTGGTGGGCTCCTCTTCCTCTTCTGGAAACTTAAATATTGGTAATCACCTCATCCCTTGGTGCTCTTTTTTCCTAACCCCACCCAATCACCATGGACTATCTCATCTACCCCTATGTCTCGAGCTACCAAATATATGCTGATCACTCCCAAACACCCCCAGAAATACCCCAACCCTCTCCAACACTTTCTGGCTCACGTCATCCTGCAGTTTCTGCAAGCAAGTCCCTGTGAGTGGGGGAACAGAAATATCAGAGTGGTGGAGGGCTAAAGAGGCTCTTTCCTTTCTTCTTTCCTTCCTTTCTTCCCTCCTCCCTTTCATCCTTCCCTCGCTCTTTCCTTCCCTCTGTCCCTCTTCTCCCTCTCTTTCTTTCCTTTCTTCCTTTTTTTTTTTGAGAAAGACTGGCCCTGAGCTAGCATCGTGCCCATCTTCCTCTACTTTATATGTGGGTCACCTGCCACATCGTGGCCTGCCAGGCGGTGCCATGTCCGCACCCAAGATCCGAACCAGCGAACCCCAGGCCGCCGAAGCAGAATATTTGAACTTAACTGCTGCGCCACTGGGCAGGCCCCTCTCCCTCTCTTTCTTTCTTTCTTTTTTCTTTCTTTCTTGTCCTCCCTCCATTCCTTCCTTCTCCCCCTCTCTTTGTGTCTCTCTCTGTGTCTCTGTGTGTGGGTGCGTGTGTGCATGTGTGTGTGTGTCCCTTATATATCCAGTATTTCTTGAGCCTCCATTCTGTGCCAGGTGACAAATAAAAATGGCAAGCAATAGGATATATTGGAGAATATGAGGAAGCCATTTGGTATAAACCTAATTCGGCCTGACCTTGTCTTTCCAAAAGGGCCTGACCATGGCTGTTGAGCATGCATTGTATATCTGCTTTAGATGTTCCCTATGGCAAGAACAAAGGCCCTTGAGATAAAGGTGCAACTTCCCTCCCCCTCCCAACCTTGGCATTCCCTTAAGGATTAAGCATCTTTCCTTAGGCTAGGAACTGATTGTTGCACTCGCCTGTGACCACCCAGCTTGAGACAATAGGCCTGCCTCCTACTACGCCCTCTGAGATAGCAGACCCACTACCTGCTGTGTCCATCAAGCGCTGTGCTGACAGGGCAATCTTGTGACTATTGTGGGGGGGACATTTCAATCATATGTGAAACGTCCTGTATGGGGGTATATAACCACTCTGTATATCTCACTTCTTTGGTGCTGTGGGGACCTGAAATTGGCCACCCCAAGATATGTCTCTTTGGCACGATGATTATTTGAGGCTGGTTCCTTTGCAGACAGGAAAGCAACAGAAAAGTAGGATTTACTTGCCCTTTGTTAGGAGACATTTACATTTGTAAGGTAAATCTCTATCTGTAAAAGGTGCCTCCCTCTCTGTACCAGGAAAAGAAAGGAGATGACCTTCTCTCCAGAAACTCTTAATCAATGCCAAAGGCAAGGACTTAAATCTGAATTTTATTGTGCTTGTCTGGTAACCTCCTGTAACTGACTTCCCTCCCCCTCCCAACGGTGGCATTTCTTTAAGGAGTAAGCATCTTTCCTTAGGCTAGGAACCAATTGCTGTGCTCACCTGTGACCACCCAGCTCGAGACAATAGTCTTGCCTCCTGCTACGCTCTCCGAGATAGCAGACCACTACCTGCTGTGTCCATCAAGCACTGTGCCGACAGAGCAATCTTGTGACTATTGTGGGAGGGACATTTCAATCATATGTGAAACACCCTGTTTGGGGGTATATAACCACTCTGTGCACCCAACTTCTTTGGGGCCCTTTCTTCCTTCGGGAAGAAAGGCCCCAGGCCATGGTTCCTCATAAAGCTTTGTTTAATTTTCTCTTGCTATTCTGTCTCATGTGAATTTAATTCATTCTCTGGCCAGACGAACCCACATTGGATAGAGGAAAAGTCTTCCTGTCCCCTACAGTGCCTTTCTTCCTTCAGGAAGAAAGTCCCTGGGCCATGGTCCTCAGATTTCAGCTCAGAATAAACTCACCCAAATTTTAATTTATAGATTGGTTATGGATTATTTTCGTCGACACAAGTAAGGTGCAAAGCCCTGAGGATACAGTGGGTAACCAAAGATACAGTTAATGCCCACGTGCAGTTCCCAGCCTAATGGTAGACACACATTAACTCCTTTTCATCCTATGTCAAACCGCAACTGTGACAAGCTCTATGCGGGAGAGGTGCCTGGTGTGAAGAAAATCTGTTCTCGTTAACAGATCAGAAAGGAAAGTCTGAGCAGAGAGGTGAAGGAACTGTAGGAGTTAAGTACGGGTTCGGTGGGTGCATTCCAAGCAAGGAAAATTGACCCAGTTCACTTTTAAATGGTGCCCTTGAGATTTAATGTGATTTTGTATATATAACAAAAAGTAATAGCTGCCCTTAATTGAGGACCCACTGTGTGCCAGGGCCAAGTGCTGTTCATGTGGAGTCTCATTTATCCTTACTACTCTCTGAGGTGGGCTCCATACCCCCATTTCAGGTGAGGAGACAAAGGCAACTGAGCGGCTATGTCTCGGTCAAGGACAAGCAGCCTGAGAAGGTGAGAAGGAGATGCGGGGCTGCATGCCTGTGCTCTTCCCCAGCCCCAGCCATCTCTGGCACCAAGGCCCTGGCTCCTGAAGGAATGCACAGGCCCGCCCCTAGCGATTGTCATTTCCATGCTCATCGGTTTTCCGCATTGACTCCTGAAGAAACAGAGTAGCACAAAAATTGGATATGAAGATTGATGTTTTCCATTGACTTTGGCTTAAGATTTGGGGTAATTAGAAAGTCTCTTTTCTTTTTTTTTTTTTTTTTTTTTTGCCTTCATAATGCTCTCATTCTAAAGACTACAAGAGAATCTAGGCTGATCAGCTTGAGCAAATGCTTGCAGAGTGGTTTCTGTCCTGTACCAGGTGGTGACATTCCAAGCTCCACCAGGAGTGAAATGTAGACACACTTTGTGCTGCCTCCCCTCAGGGGATCTCAGATTGTACCAATAACATCCACAGTCACACATGCCAGGTGGTTTGTATGTCCTCTTTGAAGTGATTTACGTTCACTGATTGATTTAATCCTTACAACTCCATGATGTAGTCCTACTGTTATCCCCATTTTACAGATGAGGAAACTGAGGCACCATGAATCTCAGTCTCAGACCTTGTGTGGAGAAGAGCTGGAGGTTGGTTTTGGACAGTCCAGCTGCAGAGCCCGAGCTGGCTCCCCCTTTTATTCTCAAATGTTCTCTCTGGTCCTCCCCACAAGCCCCCATGGTACTTATTATCTCCATTACAGGGGATGAAATTGAGGCTCCACGTGATTTCTTCATGATCAGCACCTGCAAAGCCCAGAGCCTTTCTCATGCACCTACTGCTTGAGTCCACCTTCAGGCCTGGGAGGGAACATTGGACTCAGGAAACAGAATGTTGAGAGGCCAATAAGCAGATGTTTGAGGTTAGAAAAAAGAAATCAAACCCCCTGGAGTGGGGGCTGGTGAGACCACAAGCTGTGGCCCTGGGTTTAATGGACCTGCTGGTAAGTCAGCCCCGCTATGCACAGAGACATGGGTTGCAGTGTGCCCAGGAGGGGTCAGCCATGTCCCACCCAGGAAATTGTCATCGCCAAAGAACAGACGGATCAGAGCCCGTGCCTTGATACCTGGATGCAGTGTCCTTTCCAAAGAATGTTAGAAGAGGCACCCTCTCTGTGCCCTAGAGTCACACCCAACACATTTGGGGATCATCTATCCGCTGGGGGTCTGGCAGGAAGAGGAGCTCCAGGGATAACCACTGGGGTCTTTGCCTCAAGCTTTAAATTGAGGCAAGAGGGTCGACAGCACCTGGGAAGCGGGCAGCCAACACCTTTGGCTGAACAACAGTTAGCACCAGATTCACAGATGATGATGAATGGATGGACTTCAACTCTAGAAGCTCCAAAGGTGGCTCTTTGGCATCATCTGTCCTCCTGAGTTCTATTATTAGGCACACTCTCCAGTATGCTGACCTAGGCTGCTCTCATGGTTCACTGTCAGGAGGCACCCCCCACGCCAGCTCAGGCAGCAGAGGGGGAACAGAATAGGGTGGGTCCCTTGTCCCAACATGTGAGTGAGGGGAGCAACCAGGACGGGGTGGATGGGGGATAAATAAAGTGTGAATCACCTTAAGATGGGCTTGTAAGCAGCCACTTACAATCACGTTTTGGACAACTACTTGATGACAAAGAAAAGTTTATGAGATTGTTTCCCTCATCACACACATAGTCACGTGATGAGTGGTGAACATACCAACCTGTTACACACTGTCATTTCTGAGCAGTGCCTTTAACAACGATATTCTTTTTCATGCTCTTCTTTGTTTTCTGACGTGCTTTACAACCACCACATGTTCCTGACATAAGAATGAATGTAACGAGAATGTAACACCTAAAATGAACATGACCTTAGGAGACAGACAAATCTGGGTCTAAACGCCAGCTCCACAATGAGCCAGACAGATGATCTTGGAGATAACCAGCCCCCCCGAGCCTTACTCTCCTCACCTGTAAAATGTGGCGGGTGAAAGGAGATTGTCACACAAAGTTCCTAATTCCGGCTGTCAGCTGTTGTTTATTTTATTCTATTTGTCCAGCTGTTCTTTAAACGGCAGGCACTCTGCTCCTCATGGAAGTGTCCTCTGCCCCAGGAGAGGCCCCGCCCGGACACACAGCCTGTGGAGAGGGAGACTTGTCTCCAGTTCCTCTCTGCTGAGGCTGGAGCTGGAGAGGAGGGTTGCACCAGGAACCCAAAACTTGTGAAACTCCTGTTGCTTGCTTCCTCATTTAAAAGAGCAGTTGCTCCCATCTGAGGAAGAAGTTGCAGCAAGGGGCTCTTGGGGCAGAAAGAGGCGGCTGTGCACACAGCTGTGCTTCTCTCTCTCTGGATCCAAGTGTTTCCTGCACTTGCTGAGGAATCCAGACATCTTTTTTCTTTTTTCAAGTTTTTAACACAATTTTTTATCGTTTTCAATCCAATGAAACTTTTCTAAAAACATGGTAATTCTGATTTAAATTCAATGTATTTAAATGCACCACAATGATTTTTCAATATCCCATTCTATTTCTGAGACTAAAACTCAAGGAAAATATATTGATCTTGTCTACACCTTTAAGATTACGGCAATTTTCCAGACATCTTTTTTTAGTATCAGCTCTATGGAGACATATTCACATACAAGTCACCCATTTAAAGTGTATTCAATTCAATGGTTTTTAGTATATTCAGAATTGTACAATCGCTATCAATTTTAGAAAATTTTCATCACCCTGAAAAGAACCCCTTACCCGTTAGCACTCACTACCACCTTGCCCAGCTCTAGGCAATCACTAATCTACTTTCTGTTTCTAGAGAGTTTCCTCATCTGGACATTTCATATAAATGGAGTCACACTGTATGCAGTCTCTAGCGACTGGCTTCTTTCACTTAGCATAATCTTTTCAAGGTTCATCCACATCGTAGTGTGTATCAATACCTCATTCCTTTTTATTGCCAAATAATATTCCATTGTATAAATATACTACATTTGATTTATCCATTCATCAGTTGATGGGCGTTAGGCATCCTTTTTGACTTAATATGTTAACTGCAATCATACCTATCATGTGTTGAGTACCTACTATGTGCTAGGCACTTGATCTAATTTCTAATCCTTGCAACAGTCCAGAGGGCAGGCCTATTTCTCCCTTTATACTGATAAAGAAACTGAGATGTAGAGGTGAAGTGGCCCATCCAAGGTCACACTAGTGACAGAGCCGGGATGAAAAAGGGGTTGAACTGGCCCCCCAGTCCATGTTCTTCCCACTGCCCCATCCCACCCCCATGTGCTCTGCTCTCTCCTTCCAGTTGGCACTGAGGCCAGAACAAGAAAGAATTCACTCATTCAGTGATCATTCATTCAACGAGCCCTAACCAGCACCACATGGACAGCAAGCACGCATTAGTCACTGAGCCAGGTAAGACCCATATGCCACCTCCTGGAGGTTACTGTCCAGGTGAGGAATGGTCGTCATGCAAGGAGGCAGTACCAGTCACCAAGAAGGATGTGACCAAGTGCCGAGAACTCAGAGCTGTTGGAGAGTCCAAGGAAAGATTTTGAGAGAAGATGGCATTTTGAACAGGACCCCAGTAGACCAGGCAGATTTCCCTGGCAGAGATGGGACGAGCCACCACGCAGAGGAACTGGTGTGCTCACAGACACCCAGACCAGGAACCTTGGTCCACAAGAATGAATTCTGTCCTCCTGGAGGTGGGAGGTGAAGAGGGTGGGGAAGGTAGGGAGTGGTTGGAATCACATTGCTGAGAGCCATGAATGCCAGGCTGCACTCTGAGCTTTGCCCCATAGACAGCAGGAAGCCATGGAAAGTTTTGGAGCAAGACAAGATGAAAGCCGTTCATGAGCACTCTGATGTCTTTCTTCAGACCCATGTCCCCAGGCCCATGGAAATTACCCTTGCAGCAGTTCACAGAAGAGCTGTGTTTCAGCCCTTTGTGTATCTCTGTATCCCCAACACCTAGGACAGTGCCTGATGCATTGCAGAGGCTCCATAAACATTTGTTGATTGACAGACTGATTGGATGAATGAATCTGCCTGTCAGCCCCCTCCCCCTCACTGTCCTCTCCTGGCCCCTCTCCGGGCTAAGTGGAAGAAAACACCTGGTGTATTCCAGATTGTCTCATCTCACCCACCTACCATCTCTCTCCCTCCAGGTCCCTCCCCTTCTCCCTCCCTGCTACCCCTTTCCTTTCTGGTCATGAGTAAATGAAGGAACAAATGTGCACGTGCTCCCACCACAGGCTAGGCAGTAGCAATTACTTTAAATTCTCACTGTCGCCCTCAGGGATAGAAATGATTCACTGCCTTTTGCATGCGAGGAAGTTGTGATCCAGAATGGTTAAGGGACTTGCCCAGCTGCTGGGTGGCAGGATTAAGACTCACCCGGGGCCCTTCTTATTCCATCTAGAGCTTCCAGCTGGGGGTCTGGAGTATTGTGGTGGGGGTGGGATGGGTGCAGAGGGAGAGGAGGCAAACCAAGGGACTCCTGGGAGGCGCTGAGGGTGCAGGGGTGGAGGGGCTTCTCAAGCCCATCCTAGAACCAGGTAGCTGGATACCAGTCTGAAGTCTCCTACCCCACTCTGAGTCCAGCTGCCACATCAGGATGCTGAAGCCAGATTCCTTGACTCCACTCCTGTGTCCACTCCCCAGGAAGCTGGGGCATGGGGCAGGAACACACACACACACAACATCCCCAAAGCTGAAGTGGTGAAACAGTAATTGCCTTAAGCAGAAAGACTTTATTGTTCTACAAAATTCTTCTCCCGAGAACATTTTTATATAATTCCCAAAGTCAATCATCATCTCCCTTCGTGTTGAGGAAAACATCCCTAAGAGGCTTTGTCAGAAATCCTTCAGTCGAGCAGGCCAGCTGGTGCCCAAGGCTCTCTGGGTGGCCTGATTCTCTGCCACTCCTCTTAAAACCTTCTAGAATGTTAGCTTCAGAAAGAACCTCCAATTCCAGAATCCTCTCATTTTACAGATGGGAAAACTGATGCTCAGCCCAGAGAAGGGTCTGCTCAAGGGCCTCCAGCATCAGTGGCAAAGCCGATCGCAGGCTCAGGGCCACCCACCCCCCCACACCCCGTCTCTCCTCATTCCCCCAAGGCTCTCTAAACAAGCCTTTGTCACTGCCGCTCTCTAACCAAGGCTGTGCCTTTGAGGGAGAGCTGCGCACCACCTCCAAATGCCAGGGGGCATAGCTGAGGCCATGACAACCTCACCCTCCACCTGGAAATTTACCTGGCAGTACAGGGCCCAGGCACACATGGGCTTCAGGGCCAAGGAGGCCTAGAGAAGCAGGTGACACACTTCCTCTCCCATCACATCACCTCCCTTTGGGTCAAGGATCTGCCAAGCCCGTGTGCTTCCTGCTCTGGGACTAAGGAGAACTTCCACAAGCTTTTGCTTTGGGTCTGTATGGTATCAATCAGCTTGGCACTGAAATTCTTTTCCTGCCTATCAGAAGTCTAAGCTAGGAGTTAGGTGTCTTCTTTTTCTTTTAATAAAAAGTAATGTCTGCTTAATACAAGTAGCCTGAGTGAACACAGACTTTCTGGATACGGGGTCCTCAAAGGTAGGGGAAGATTAGCAAAAGCATCCGCAGAGCGGAAAAGGGAGGACTTCCAACCTAAGCGATTGCAGGGAGGCCTTCCTTCCACTGGCACTCTCGCCACACCAGGAAGGGGTGCATGAATGTCAGAAGAGTGACGAGCACCAGCATCACGTTCACTTGGAGGAGGACAGGAAGGAGGGAGGTGAAGTCCGGGAACTCTGAGCAATGTCCACGACCAATGAGGGGACCAGAATTCCGCCTAGTTTATCTTCCACTTTCCACTCAGACACTCTGGTGCCCTGGAGGAAGGACTCTGCGTTACTTTTCATTCCGACCTGTGGAGCCAGCTGGGGAGGGATATTGTGCCCATTTAATGGATGAAGAAAGAGAGGCCCAGGCAGTATTCAGTGACCAGCTCAGGGTCACACAGGAAGTTGACGGAGGGAACAGAGCTACATCATATCTTCTGAATCTTCAGTTAGGGTGCTCCGATATCACAGCCAAGTAATGCTCCTCAATCTTTCAGTTAGGGTTTTTTTTTTTTTCCTCCCAATGACTGATTTGAATTCCTGTTCTACACTTTGCTGATCTTTTCAAAATGAGGCTAAAGGGCTGTGCAGTGATCAGAACACTGAATTCAAAGTCAAAGGACTTCTGCTCCTTTGCTGTGGGCTTCTGAACATAGAAGTCACACAACCCAAATCTTTGAGCCTCTGTTTCTTCTAGCTCAAACAGCTGGAGAGTCACACCCACCTCCCAGGGCTGGGCGGGTGAGCATCCCTGGGATGTCGGGATGCAGGGGTGAGAGCACAGCGTTTCTGCCTCTCATGTCAGCTGTGGAATCCAATGCACGTTGCATCCCTAGGGCCGAGACCAAGGTCCACCTGTGCTCATCGCAAGCAGGAAATATCTTTCAAATCCTAGGTTTTCATGAATCGTTGTGAGGATTTTGCGCTCTCCTCCAGAGTATGATTACTTGTCTCCACACACATAAAAAAATATTTTCTCCCCAAATCTCTGAAGAACGTGGGCCCCCTGGGCAGCCACCCCATGATAGCCCTGTGGTGTCAGGTACCCACAGCACAAGGCAGGGTGCTTCCACTGACCCCAGTGTGAGAAGCAAGACCAAGGATGTACCTGTGTGCAGCAGTGTTCCTGCAGGAAATAGCTCAGCCAGATTTGGGGCGCCGCCTGCTGGGTTCCCATTGAGTCACCCCGATCTGGATGCCCTTGGTGGTCTGAGGCCCACAATACTCACATAGAACGGTTGGTTCTGGAGGGGGCCCTTGATGAATGTGAAGATGGGGAACTGGAGCAGAGACACAATGGCTGACAAGGCCATCACTAGCCCGAAGATCTTCCCAAAGTTTTCCGGAGGGAAACTGGGAGAGAGATAAATGGGGTTCCAGTGACACTCATGGACCCTCCCTCCAAGCAGGACCTGATTGGGGTGGGCCTTTGTCAGGTACTTGCTCACAACTCCCCTGTTCTCAACCTGCCTTCACCCACCCACACCACAGAGCCCTCTCCCCTTTGCCTTGGGTCAGGCTTTCAAGCCACAGAACACAGAGAAGTTGTTGTGCTTGACAGTGGGAAAACAGCAGGGATCCAGACACTCACTGCACCCCAGGGAAGTTGCAAGAAAAAGATGAACACAAAAACACATCACTATATGCCAGATGATGTGTGCACCATCAAAGGCAGCAAAAATACAGTGCCCAGGGCACAAATAAGGGAAGACACTTTCTTTCCAACTCTTCCCTGGGAATGTTGGCACAGAAGTGGGCCTCGGAGGGTGAATAAGCACTCACCAGGTAGGTAACAGAGGCAGAGGGAGAGCTGATACGAAAAATCAAGCACATGAAAGCTCTACTCCTCCTGCCAGCCTCACCTCCAGGCACCACCCCCTACACCTGCTCCCATACTCCGTCTCCATCACCTGACGATCTCAGGCCCATCCTCACCTCCCAATTTCTGTACCTCAGGCACGCTTCCCTTTGCCCCATGTGTCCCCCATTATGTAACGCACCCCAAGCCCACTTACGCAAGGGTCAGGAGCCAGCATTGCTCCCATAGAGGAAGGAGCGGCTGATCACTTGCAGGATGAAGGTGACGTACTGGAGGGGGAGGACAGGGACTGAGGCACAGAGGGCGAAGCCCAGGCACAGCAGAGACGTCAGCGCCAGAGAAGGAACCGTGGAGCAAAGGGCCACCGCTAAGGCTGAGAAACCTGGTCCAAAAAGGAAGAGGAGAGGCTGCCTGCAAGCGGGCACAATGGAGGGCAGGAAGGAGGCAAGAGAGATCTGGGTAAAGGGAGGAACCACCATCCATCTAACTTTCCAGGCAGAAACCCAGGGGGTCATCCTCGAATCCTCTTTCTCCCACATGCCCCATCTCCAGTCCATCAATGAATGTTGATGATCCACCTCCTAATTATCATTCAAATGCATCCACTCTTCTCCATCCCCACCAACTCTTCCTAGTTTTAAACCACCATCACTCACTCACAGATTACACAGTTGCAATGGCCTCCTAACAGGGCCACCTGCTCTGGCCCCTGCAACCTGTAGCCAGGCATTCTGTCTAGCATGACAGGTACTAACAAAAGACAGGGGCGATCCAAACAGCCATCCAGAGGGACAGCTGTCTTGGCTGTACTGCAGCCCCGTCACGGATAACTAGGCAGCGTGAGAGGAGTGAGGAGAAGGCCCTGCTGGGGAGCATCCTCGGGACAGAGAGTCACACAGAAGGAAGACCGCAGAACAGGGCGTGCAGTATGTGGCCTTTATCTGAGAGCGAAATTATGTCTATATAGTCTGTCTTTAAGAAAAAGATCATTGCCTAAAGACAGAGGGAACGAATAGGGTGCAGGGAACAGAGAGGAAAACTAAACTTCTTGGAATGTATACTGTTTCATGGTTTGGGCTTTGGGAAAATGTAAATGTTTGATATACAAATGCTTAAAAATTAAATTAAAATAATAGGAAGAGAAGAAGCAAAGCAGCTCTCCAAAATCAGGAACAAGATGAAACCAATGAACACAACTTTATGTCAAGTTGGTGATTCTTAAAACAGTGATATGACTGTGCATCCTCTTGTGGGACGTACGCTAAGGAGGAGAATGGAAGGAAGCATGAAAGGACAGAGAGAGAGAGGAACAGCATTCAGCAACAGTATTGTTATTCATAGTATCGATATTGCTAAAACCAGTGATAATATATAAAACATATTTTTTAAATACTATACAACTGTGTGTCTGTATAGTATTGTTAAGAACCAACATTTCCAGAGAAAGACAAAAAGAGATACGAATGTAAAATTAAGGAAGTAAAATTTGAATTAAAGTGTCATTATTAGGCATTCATGACGTATTTTTTCTTCCAAAAACTTATGTGTGATTTAACTCTATCCAAAGCCCAAAAGCAATGACAAGTCAGGAGAATTAGAAATGACAGCATCCCGACTACAGTCTTTAAATACCATGTCCCATTAAAGGGACCCAGCGTTACTTGGAGAAATGGCTGGTTTCAGGTCTGGGATACGAAACACACCCCATGAGATGGACGTGAACATCTCATTGTGCTCGAAAGTAAAGACACTCTCTAAAACGAATAGGATTATGTCTAAAGGACACAGATACTGGATTGGTAAAGTTCGCAAAGGCCAAAGATGTGGCAGTTTGAACATCAAAAGGAATCGTGGTGAAAATAGATTGAAACACATCAAGTATATTTAAAATGAGACTTTGAAAGAGAAGCAATGAGGAGTCACCCCTGGAGGTTGCTAGGGCATCAATTCATTATTCTTAAAACTGGTAAAAAGAAGAAAAACCAAGCATTTATGCCAGGGTAACAAAATAGTTAATAAGGGGAAGTTTTTCTTTCTAAAGGAATTCTCGCTGTTGAAAGCAGAGGGAAAGATGGAAATAGGAAATCACCATTTTGCAGCCCTGATAAAATAATGGGTCGAGGCATTGATCATCAATGGCTGCTACAATCATCAGGCACACAGTCGATGGGAAACTTTATAATAAGTGGATGAGACTGACAATGTCTGAGCCCATTGACCAATCTTAACATGATAAGAACAGGACAATAGGTACCAGGGGCCTGCTGACAGGAGCCCTTAGGAAGCCCACAGCTCCACCTCTGAATTATTCTTGCCAAAATTATTAAACTGAGTCTCCTTGAACTTCCAACCTGTGTGTTTACAGGAAATAGCCAAAGAAACATTTCAAATGACACCAAAAGGATGCCAAATCCAAAATGTGGGAAATGTGACAGAACAAACCACCCCATTTCTTCAACAAATAAACAAGGACAAAAAGCATGTGGGAGACGACGCTTATACGTTTAAAAAGACTTAAAAGGCACATCAACCAAATACCCTGTGTGGCTCTTAATTTGAACAAATGAACTGTAAAAAGACATATTTGAGACAATTAGGGAAATTTGAGCAGACTGCATAGTACATGATATTAAGAAATCATTGAGGGTTTTTTGTAGATGTGATAATGATACTATGGTGATATTTAAGTAAAAGAGGGCTTATCTGTTAGAGCTACAACCTGAAGTATTTACAGATGAAATGGTTTGATGACTGAGATTTGCTGTAGAATACTCCAGCAGGGTAGGAGAAGCAGGGCAGGGGAGTCAGGGAGGGGTGTAGATGAAAGTCATAGGAGAAATGTTACTCTCTACTTTTGTCCCTCCCCATCCCCAACCCCTGCAGGTTAAAATACCTCAGCACCCCTCTGTTCCTCGACTGATGTCCACGGAGCCTGTCCAAGCTCCTCGGCATTGGGCACAGCCTGCCCCTTCTCACGGCTCTCTCTCCAGACCCTTCCATACTCCTTTGTACCCTGGCCAGCCTGAATTACCTTTTTTTATTTTTGCTGAGGAAGATTTGCCCTGAGCTAACATCAGTGCCAATCTTGCTCTATTTTGTATGTGGGTTGCCACCGCAGCATGGCTGATGAGTGGTGTAGGTCTGCACCTGGGATCCTAACCCACGAACCTGGGCCACCAGAGCAGAGAGTGCTGAACTTAACCACTACACCACCGGCCAGTCCTTGAATCACTTGAAGGGATTCCTCGGATTCCTCAAGGTTTCCCTCTCTCCTTCACAACCTTGAGCCCACCGTATTCTTGGGCCACTCTCCCGGGGCCCTCCTCTTCATCTCCTCACTTCTGACTCATCCTTCAGGTTTAAGCTTAGATGACACTTTCTCCAGGAAGCCTTCCCATACACCGATCTCATCCTCATCTGGAACAGGCTGTGTGCCCTTATTGTGTCCCCACAGCCCCCTGTGGGTTTCCTTCCTGGATTGTAATGCCTAATGACATGCCTTTCTCCACTCTCTAGACTGAGAACAAGGACATATCTGTCTTGTCCATTGTTGAATCTGATCTATGTCTGGCCCATAATTGGCACTCAGCGACTAGTGGTTAGACAGACAGATGGATAGATGGATGGAGGAATGGAGGGATAGACAGATGGATTCAAGTAGAAAAAGATTAAGAACAAAAGAGAAGATGGGCAGACAGGCAAATGAAGATCTCTCCTCTCCTGGTTCCCTCATGCTCCCGAGTCCAGGTCTCACCTGTCTTGCTCGCTTTCTTCTCGTACCTCTGTTTAAGCTGGTCCGTGAGCAGGCCATTCCAGGGGGCACAGAGCACTCCGAAGAACTGAGTGATGGCAAAGGCATTTGTGTAGATGCTGACTGCAGAGGGCAGAGAAGGGTTGAGAGATAAGAAATTTCCAGGACGGCCTTACAGGAGGGGACCCTCCCACCCTGCCCTGCCTGACCATCCTCCCCACATCCCTGCTCACACCTTTCTCTGGAGCACATAGCCCTACTGGGCTTAGCACCCGACACCGCTCAAGGTTCCAAGTCCCCAACTGGGATGCACAGATGGGATGCCTCCCAGCCCCGCCACATACCTAGTGCCCTTGGCTAAGGTGGTGAGCAGAGAGTTGAGGGTGCCGATAAAGATGTAATGTCACAATTGTATCATGGACAGCCACATCAGGTGCCAGGCAAAGCACCGAGAGAAAGTGTAGCTCCAGAAAGAGCGGAGCTCCTTCTGCTGCCCTGGATCTGGGATCTCTGACGGAGAAAGGAGGATCTGGGCATTAATTAGGAGGAAAGTGGAGGACAAGGGTGAACAACAGTCTCGAGGCCTTAATGGAACACTCTGAGGTCCACGTTCACCTTCTATTCTTACCTCCCAGAACTCATCCGGCGTGCTCTCCGAGCTGCCCACAAGTGGCACATGCTCACCTCTACGCCTTGGTCATCCTGCCCTATCACCTTGAATGACCCTCCCCATGTTCTTCTCATCGACTGAAATCTGGTCTGTCTTTCACAGTTTGATTTCACCGACACTTCCTGCACTAACACTTTCCTGATCTTTCTCACTCAGGATGGTGAAAAAAAGACAAGGAGAGGGGAAAGTTAGACATGAGATGAGGGTTAGGGGCTGACAGCTGTTGTCTCAGCTGCTCTGCATCCCCTCTCTTTCGGTACCAGGATCCTGGTTTCTTCTGGAAATCTTCCCCTGCCCTTTTCATCATGGTCCAGATGGGCCTGTGAATTCAGTGTTCTGTTCCTCACCCAAGGTGGCCCAATCTGATCATTCTCCCTAGAGAGTGGCTGTGACTTTCGACTGGGGCCCCCAGGCGTATCCTGGTCCTGCTCATCCTGGAGCCCGGAAAGTTCATTTTTCCCTTGATTCTGTGAGCTTCCCAGAATCCTGTTCTTGTTTCTACCTCAGCCAGCAGTGGTTTGTGATGTTTGTAACCAAAGACCCAAAAGAGATAAGGAAGCAACAGAGGCGGTGATGGAAATGGAACAGTGAGAGGGCAGACCCAGGAGACCTGCAGAAATGGAGACAAATAAGGCAGACGTAGGACTGAAGAGTCGGGGGACAGGAAGGAAAATGATGGAAGATGGAATTCAGAGGGTAGTGTGATAATGACATGAGAGAAAGAAGAGAGGGACAGAAAGGAGAAAAGAAACAAAAGTCTTGCCCCTGTCTGGACCCTCTATAATGTGAGGGGGTTGAGAAGACCCCACAGGTCCTTTCTCCACCTGACCTTTCCTGATTGAGTCTCTAGGGGAGCTCTGGAGGTGAGGGACCAGGTCGGCCGCCACGAAGACCAGGTTCTGAAGGGAACTGGGTTCACCAGCAGGGCTCACCTTCCTTTGGCGAAACGAACTCCAACTGTCCCTCCAGCTCTTTGGACTCCACTGTCTTCTGCTCCTCCTTCCTGCTGTCCCTCCCAGAGCACAGGCTGTGGAAACAGAAGTCCCCTCAGCCCAACCCAAGGGTTGTGAGCAGAGCCTGAGTCTCAGGCTGGAGGGAATAGTGCAGGGGATCCCCCGTTTCACAGCACAGTGAAATCACCTCTTAACAACCCCGAAGCCCAAGTCACAGCCAGACCAGTTAAATCAGAGTGTCTGGGAGTGGCAGCCAGGCTTCCACACTTTTTGAAGATCTCCAAGTGATTCTGTGATTCTGATACCCAGCAAAGTTTGGGAACCACTGGAGGCGTGGGCAGAGTAGGAGAGGCTGAGTTCACATCCCAGCTCTTGTTCTTCCTGGCTGTGGCAACACGGCTCAGACATAACCCTTCCGACACCCATTTTTTGCATTTTGAAAATGGAGCTAAGGGTATCTATCTGAGAGCATCATGCTGA
Organism: Equus caballus; assembly: GCF_041296265.1. Classification (NCBI taxonomy): domain Eukaryota; kingdom Metazoa; phylum Chordata; class Mammalia; order Perissodactyla; family Equidae; genus Equus; species Equus caballus. The sequence goes on from NC_091695.1 coordinate 25,682,004, forward strand.
GATGAAATTAGAGAGCAGTTGGGATCTGGCAGATAGCAAGTCAGCAGCAAATGAAAGCTCTCCCTCTACTGCTTGTGGGGAAGAGCTGCAAAAAGGGTCACATTTCTTCACTTCCTCTGTTCTCCAAGCTTCGCAATGGAATTTTGTAGCTCTGACTGTTTCCCCATCCCCTGCATCTGCACCAGGCCTTGTGAGCTGCCTCAGCCAAGAAAACACAGCAGAGATGATGCTGTGCCAATTCCAGCCCTGAACATTAAGAAAGCTTGTGCATTTCTGCACTCTCTCTCTTGGAACCCTGGAACCACCACATGGACAAGCCCAAACCAGCCTGCCAGAGGATGAGAGCCAGGTGTCCCAGACATCCCTGTTACCCCCAATGACCTCCAGAAAAAACTCGTGTGAGTGAGGTCATCCTAGACAAGCCAGCCCCGAGCTTGCCCACTAGATGATCAGAGGCAAGAATGAGCCCTGTCAAGATCATCTGAGTCTGTCCCTGAGCAGTAGAACTCGTCAGCTACCCGCAGACCCAGGAAAAATAATAAATGCTTAAGGTTTCAGGACACTGAGTTCTGGGGTGTCTGTTATGCAGCAATTGCCAACTGACACACCCATTCTGGTCTTCCTCTCCTGTGACAGGTTTCCTCTGCCCTACTGTGACCACGACTTTCCCATCCCCTGCTTCCGTCCCAGGTCACATGGGGGGCTCTGGCTCACAATTGTTAGATCATAGTCCTTACCCATAGCAGCCCAGTGCAATGGTGGTTAAGTTCACATGCTCTGCTTTGGCAGCCTGGGGTTCGTGGGTTCAGATCCCAGGTGTGGACCTGCACAGTGCTCATCAAGCCATGTTGTTGTGGCATCCCACATACAAAATAGAGGAAGACTGGCATAGATGGTAGCTCAGGGACACTCTTCCTTAAGCAAAAAGAGGAAGATTGGCAACAGACGTTAGCTCAGGGCCAATCTTCCTCACCAAAAGAAAAAGGTAAGGAAATTCTGACACATGCTATAACTTGGATGAACCTTGAGGACATCATGCTAAGTGAAATAAGCCAGTTATAGAAGGATAACTATTATGTGATTCCTTTTGGATGAGGTCCCTAGAGAAGCCAAATTCACAGAGACAAAAAGTAGAAGGGTGGTTGCCAGGAGCTGGGTGGGGTGGGATACTGGAGAGTTAGTGTTTAATGGGGACAGAGTTTCAGTTACACGAGATTGAAAAGAGTTCAGTCTGGAGATGGATGGTGGTGTTGCTTGCCTAACAATATGATGAACTTAAGGCTGCTGAGCCATACGCTTCACAATGGTTAAGATGGTAAATTTTATTCTATATATTTTACCACACCAAAGAAAAGTCCGGGTAAGAAGCAGCAGCTGGAACCCCAGTTTCTAAGAATGAGTCTTGGTACAGGCTGTTGCCTTCCACCCTGGAAGCTAATTAATTACACCTCGTACACACATAGCCTCCCTGTCACCCCAGGGCCCAACCAGCAGCAGAGGAGGCAGCGTATTATCCATCCCCACAGCCTTATAGAGCCTCCTAGTGAAGTGAAGCTTCTCAGACATCTTCCAGCCTGGTGCTTTTTTTTTTTTTTTTTTTTTTTTTACTGGCAGCAAAGTCCTTTTGTTCAAACAAAATTTTACACAGAAATTCCACGTATGAAACACATCAGTGGGGAGTGGCCCTGTCATCCTCCCCCTTATTCTCCTTGGTGACCAACATAACATCAAAGGGAACCCCTCGGTGTTCCTCGACACCCAGTTTGAAAACTATTGATCTAGCCCAACCTCCTCACTTTACAGAGGGTGAAACTGAGGTCCAGAGAGGCACAAGGAATTGCTTAAGATCAAAGTAAGCAGCAGCAAGGTCAGAGTAAACGGAGATCTCCAGCTCCTGCTCTGGCACGCTCTCTCTCCTTCCAACTCCAAAGAGGGAAGAGAGAAAGGGAAGCACATCCAGGGGAAGGAGGAAGAACCGGGAAAGTGGTTCTTGTATGAGTGGTAGAAAGGCTTGAGTAGGTGCCCCAAGGCTCAGCCTGTGGGCGACCCTCCAAGCCCAGGTGCTCACAGTACTAAGCTAGTTTCATATCTGGATAGCGACTCCCAGAGATCCTCTTCTCTTGCCCCTGGCCCACAGGCTGTGCCAGCTGCCTCTGGCCTAACACAAAGCCCAGAGGGAAGTCCCAAGTTGGTCAGCTTGGGGTGTCAAGGACTCACATTCTTTTATTCCTTTCACTCATTCATCCTTAGTTTGCTGGCTTTTGTCCTCCAGCTTGTTGCCTCATAATCACAGAATGGCTGTCACAGCTCCAGCTATATTCAAACATTCAAACAGTTGCCACAACATTCAAAGGGGAAGGGTGGAAAGGGGGACCAGGGAGGAAGGCTTTCTTTTCGCTCTGCTTTCATCTTCCAACAAGGAGAGAAATATCCCTAAATTCCTCGTGAATACAACCCCTTCACCTCACTAACAAGGACTGGAGAATATGCCCACCTCTACTCTCATTAGCAAGGAGGAAAGGGACTGCCTCAGTTGGCTGAGATCAATCAGGATTCATCCCCTGGGCTGGAAACACCACTGCCCAGATGAAATGTTAGCAATGAAGAAGGGAGAATGGCTGTTAGGTGGGCTACTAACAGCACTGGCAACAGCCCATCCCCTGATCACTAACCTCAGCCTTTAGGAGAGCTGGAGAGGACTCTGTGTCTGCCCCTGCTGCCCCCATGAGCCACCCCCCACCTCCCTGTCCAACCCAGAAGCTCACAGGCACAAACACCCCACTGCAAAGGGCCCCAAGCCTCTGCCCAACGCTGGCCCGGGCACATCATGGCCGTGCCTTCCCTTAGCCTCCGTGCAAAAATCCTACAGGAGTGTGAAAAAGGAGTTTAATGGTTACAAGCTCAGCCTCTAGAACCAGACAGGCCTGGGCCTCAAGTTCAAGTGTCATGTTTTCTAGCTGCAGAAGCGTTGATGGAAAGAAATCATGTAAAGTTCACAAGACAAGTGTCTGGCATATATTAATGCTCAATAAATGTTGGCTATTACTATTTTTTACGTTTTTGTTTTTGTTTTTTAGGATTGGCACCTGGACTAACATCTGTTGCCAATTTTCTTTTTTTTCCCCTTCTACTTCTCCCCATAGCCCCCCAGTACATAGCTGTATATTCTAGTTGTGAGTGCTTCTGGTTGTGCTATGTGGGACACCGCCTCAGCATGTCCTGATGAGCGGTGCCATGTCCACTTTCAGCATACAAACCAGCGAAACCCTGGGTCGCCCAAGCAGGGCATGCAAACCTAACCACTCGGCCAATGGGCTGGCCCCGCTGTTTGTGACTTAATGACAAGGAAGACTGCAGAGGAAGAGTCAGACGCTCCATTGTAGAGAGTGATGAAGGTTGAGCGGTGTTTGCCAAACAGGTTTCCCACCTGGAGAGAGTGTGACCAACCCGAATCACTTATTTATTCATGAAATAAATATTTCCTGTGCAGCCAGCATGTTCCAGGCCTTCATGATACCCAGACTCACCCTCCACCCCAGGAGCTACCACCCTGGCCTGGGCCAACCCCATTTAAGGTAGCCAATGTAGAAAAGTGCTTCTCCCTCCTTCCACCCTCTCCACCCTCCTGCCAGGCGCCTGGGATGAGGGCAGGCTCACACCTACAGGTTGGTGATCAGAAACAGGATTCCCCCGACGGTGAGCATGGGCTTGGCCAGGAAGAGCAGCAGGGCTGATTCTGGAACAATCAAACCAGAGGTGGGGCAGTATCATACTGCAACCCAAACATGGAACCCCAAACTCTGGCTCCCACTTGCTCCAAATTTCGAACAATCCCGGGGTCAGGGCCCTAATTCTAGCATCCTTCGAGGTCGTAGGGTACTGGTCAAGGCTCCCCCAAATGTCCTTGCAGAGGTCTCCTGAGCCACCTTCTTCCCCACCAAAGATGGTCCTTGGTCTGTTGCAGACCTGGATGTCTCCAGATAGATTCGAAGTGAAGTCACTGCTCCCTTCTCTCATTCAACCACAAACAGCCCCTTCTATTCATCCTTGACACTGTGGGGAGAGATGTCTGGACTCCGTCCCTAAGCCCAGCTTCTTATTCACTGCATGACTTTGAGCTGGATTCCGAATCTGTGACTCAGTCACCCTATCTGTGAAATGGGAATAACAGTCCCTGCTCTCCATGCCTTATGGGATGTATGAGTGAGAAAATGGGACAGACTCTTTCCTTTGTTCATCAAACTTGAGCACTTCCTTCATGGGGCATTGTGCTTGGCATTGGAAATGAAGGATGGGTTAAGCATACTTCCTACCCTTGAACAGACTGACCTGCAAACAAACTACTACGATAACAGAACTAAAATGCCAGGAGTGTGGAGCCCTTACTAAACTACAGACTTCTGCCCACTTTCCTGATTTTGGCCATAATCCATGCCCATCCTATTATTTGCCAAAATGTTTTCTTTACGTTGACTCCCTTATATCCAAAAGAAATCTATTGTTTTTAAGGGAAACTTTGTATCACTACTGCAAATGAAAAGCAACTCATGTTGCTTGTCAAGAATAGAAAGGAACTGTAAAAACAAATACAATGAAAGGAAAACAATGTTATTAAATTGTAACTAGATGCAGTTGCCCTCAGAACGCTCCGAGCTTGAAACCTGCTCCTGCCATAGTGTTAAATTCATACCGGCCCCGTGTCAAGACTTTCGTTCATGAAATCAGAGGACTGAAAGAGAAATTAAAAAAGAATGATTTTTCCACCAGACGATTCAGTGCTTAACGCGGCATGATTGTGCCTCCTAATGTCCTCTGAAGTAGCTATTGTTCTATACCTTGAGAAGCACTGTAAAGTGCTAATTTTAGACTATTCACGCTATTTACCATTCAATTTCTGTCTTTATAAAATGTACCTCTCTCCTAATGTTGGGTGAGATTCCTTTCACAATTGGGTCATTGTGGCCCCAACACTTTTTCCAAAAACCAAAAGCCCCGTTTTATGGAGGAAGGGAGAACTGGTGATCAAATGATTCACAAATGTGAGTCAAACATACTTAGCCACCACCTCCACATTCAGCCACTTAAAAATCATTTACAGGCTTTTAGATGAGATAAAGCGGGTTTGATGAGGAGAGTGGTTTTAAATAACTGGCTTGAGGTGCCAGGCTATCTCATGAGATCAAAGACACTCAGCCCGTGTTTACGGAGCACAAATGGAGACGACCTCATGATGCCATATGGCTTCAGCAAAGGACTACACACACAACAGCTATGTACTTTTACTTCCTATCCCCAAAATTGAGCCACGCAATCTGACGCTGGGGAGAAATGTTAGAAGGCATCTTTTGGCCAGCATAACCAAGATTCTAGGAGAAGGCACGGCCGGGGACCCCAGGCCCACTTCCCACTAACTTGCTCTGTGGCCTGGGGCAAGTCTTTGCAAGGGGTCTCTCTCTAGCCTCAGTTTTCTCCTCTGCATACTGGGGGAAAGCAGGAATAACCCAGATTGGAATTCCTAGACTTTAGGAATTTTATACATTTATAGACCAGTAAAATTTCAAAGGAAAACTTTTGACTACCTAGGATTGTCAACTTTTACCCTGCTAAGTAAGGATATTTTCAAAAGCAACAGCCATTAATATTATAATTTCGTTGAAATAAGAGAGAGAGAACATGTTAATACATACAAGAGGAAAGATGTAATATTTGGAACAAATTCTTCTCTCTGAGGCAATCCCTTCATTGTGCTTATTTTTTGCATTTCTCACTAGGTAAAACTGTTTTCATAGACCAGTAATAACTCTCACAAGGATTCTTTCAAGCTCAAAGTCTGTGGCTTTCTGATAACCATGGGGGGGTCAGTGTGTCCTGTCCATCACCTTCGGCAACTGCCCCACCCAGCAGGTGCCCCTTGAGCTTGTGTCCCTCCCAACCCCTGACAGCACTCATCTGCAGAGGTGAAGGCTATGGTGAGCGTGGCAGTGGTGTAGAGAAATCTGAAACACAGAACAGGGGATGGAGGATGTTGTCAAGGAAAAGGAAACCTGGGGGACAAAACTGAGAATTCTACTCACCCAATCTCCAAATTTGGCACTAAAGTGCATTCTCAGCCTAGGGGTTCAATGGGCATGGATGCCTCTGGAGCCCCAGGCTCAGAACCAGGTACCGGAAGCCCGGATGTGATTGATATGTGGCCCTGAGCTACGAACTCAGCTAAGGATGCAATGAGTTCAGGAGAAGGTTATCTGGCTTGGCCAGAGACAAAGTGGGTGGATCCAAGGCCCTCCCACCTGGGAGTCCCAACAGGCCAAACCTTTGGAGAAAGGGGTTAGTGCCTGGTCTACAAATCAAAACCTTCAGTCCTAATTCCTACTCGCTGTGTGACCTTGCTTAAGACACTGCCCTTCTCTGGGCCTCAGTGGCCTTTTCTATAAAAGGAAATGATTGAACTGACCTAGAACCCAAGCTTAAAGTTGTAGGGTTCTGTGATTATAGAACCACAATCCAAAGGTTATGGGGATCTTCTAGCAAGATGGGGGTTTTATAAGACATGGGGTAATAAAAGTTGTTGCCTAAGTGTGATACAGTGATTTATAATAAGAAATGTCTATTTGGTCCTTGTCCCTAGTCCCTATCACAGGACTTCTAAAATCCTTCAAATTCCTCAGTGATAAGAGCACTAGGAGCATCTTTTGTTCTAATGAGGTGACTCTGGGTGGGTTCCTGGATGGCTCTTGGAAGAGTTGGTCACCAGGAAGACCAAGCCATAATTAGAAGATTGGCATTTTCAGCCCCGCTCCCCAATTCCCTAGAGAGGGGAGAGGGGCTGTAAATGGAGTAATTAATCATGCCTACTTGAGGAAGCCTCCATAAAACCCCAATAATAGAGGCTTTGGAGAGCTTCCAGATTGGTGAAAACATCCACTACTAGGAGGGTGACACACCCCAACTTCCCAGGGAGAGAAGCTCCGGGGCTCAGGACCCTCCCAGACCTCGCCTACATATCTCTTCATCTGGCCATTCATCTGTATCCTTTATCACATCCTTTAATAAACTGGTAAACATAAGTAAGTTTCCCCCCGAGTTCTGGGAGCTGGTCTAGCAAACAATTGAACCCAAGGGGGAGGAGGTCATGGGAACCTCCGCTGTGTAGCCAAGTCAGACAGAAGTTGTGGGCAACCAGGGTACACACCACTTGCGACTGGTGTCTGAAGTGGGGCAGTCTCGTGGGACTAAGCCCTTACCTGTGGGATCTGACTCTATCTCCAGGAAGATGAGGTCAGAATTGACTTAAATTGTAGGTCACCCAGCTGTAGTCGCAGGATGGCTTGGTGTGGGAACACCCCCCCACACACACACATTTGGGTGTGAAGTATCGTGCGTAAAAGTAAAGGAGAAACACAGGAAGACTGAGTTTTTCTTAACACATGGAGGCTGGAGAAGAGGCAGGGAGCACAGGGAGGAGAGAGAAGAGGAGGAGAGGAAGTCAAACACCAAGAGAGACGAGACAAAGTCATAACGTGCCAAGCACTTAAAGACCAAGGGACCTGGCTATTTCCTGGCCCAGCCGGCCCTCCAGTCCCTCTGACAACTGATCTCTCACAAGCATGCCAGGGGCTGCTTGCTTTGGGTTCTATCAGCTCCAAGCAGGGCACTGCTTATCACTGACCCAAGCCAGTTGGAGTGGCACCCTGGGTGAGCGAGAGCAAGTCCCTTGGCCTCTTTGACTCATCTGCATGGGAAACCCCATTGCCTTCCCTCCAGACCCAGGGGTCCTGATATCCCACCACTGCAGGTCCCAGGAAACCTCATTGGCTAAGTCTCTGGGGAGTGACGGTGGGGTGAGGAAGATGACATTTAAGTCTGAGCAACCTGGCCATGAGGCCTTGTAGGAGCTATACACAAGGGTCCCCAGGATGAAGGCAGAGTGACATTTTTAACTTTTGCTAATTTCATAACCCCGGGCCCCAGGCCAGCCCTCACAGAAAGCCTGTCATATAGAACAAACATTCACACCTAGCAGAGGAAGGAGGCAAGGAAAGGGAAGTAGGGGTGTGGGAAGAGAGCAGGTCTAGCCAACTTCACCCTCTGGGCTGTTTCTCACACATCTGCTGAGGCAGTGCCTTGCAGGGCTGCCCAGTTGCCTTGTCTGAGACTCCCTCCAAGAGAGGCTAATGTCAGAAGAATTCCTATTGCTCATCTCCACCCAAACTGGGCCTTTGGGACTTACATGGCTATGAGGCGGGCCACAGTGTTCTTGAAACGGTCAAAGATGTAGCCGGTGGGGAACGTCATGAAGTTGTTCATGAAGGACGCCAGGGTGAAGATGAGCGAGAACTTCTCATCCTGGGCTTTGAAGTCTGGAGGCCGGAAAGGGGGATCTCAGAAGCCAGAGTGGGTGGGCCAACCTCCCATCCAGCCCAGCCTTCCTGCCAGGTGGGCTCCCAGCCTGGCCCCCTCCAGAGCAGCCTCTCCGGTCTTGGACAGCTGGCTGGTGGAAAGTTCTCCCTTCAGTGAGTTGAAATGTGGCTGCCTCTAATTACCCCTCAGGAGCTAGTACTTCTCTCTCCAGGCACCTCCTAGACTGAGGTTGAGGGGTAGGGGACAGGGGAGGCTGACACCTCCTTTCTCTCATTGTAGAAAGGTTGGCAGGGTGGGCAGGAGATGAAGTCCTCCCTTCCCCTTCCCACCAAGTGAGAACCAGCCTCAGCCTCCTAGAGAAGTCATCACTCTCTTACCAGTCTGTCCCGTGGCATTGCCCGTCAGTGTGGTATTGCCCGTGAGCCAGGCATTTGGTTCACACAGCTCCTCAAAGTAATGCTCTGTCTTGATGACAAACACAAGCGACGCCCAGGCGACGAGGATGCCTACAAAGCCAAGACATTCCAGCAGCCCCCACACTTCAGTGGAAATGAAGTTTGAAGATTCAGAAGGCCTCTCCCTTGGAGGGTCCTGATCTTCCTAGCACCACCTCCGAAACGTCCCACCTCCCATGCCTTATCATCTTTCATCCCCACTTCCACATCACCTCAGTTCCACATGGACACACAGCTGCCACCAGAAGCCAGGGGTTGGCCGAGAGCCAGGTACCAAATCTTCCAAACACTGCGATCAACCCAGTAAAAGCGCTGGCAGCAGCCCTAGACGAGAGAGGAAGGGAGAAGGTGGGCTGGAGCATGAGGCAAAGGGAAAGCAGGAGGTAGAGCTGGAATTGTCCCTGTCTGATCCTCCTGCTGCCTGCTGGGCATTTGACTTCTCTGCTGGACCATCATGGACACAGTCCTTGTCAACCAAAATGTTGATCCACAGTGATCAGCACCATCACATTGTATGCATCCTCATGACACACTCATCCTTCTGACCCTAACAAGATGCGGGACAGGAGTTTCAACCCCATTCTAGAGATGAGGACCCAGGCTCATAGTCTTGCCCAAGTCATACAGACAGTCAGAGGCTGAGCAGAACTTGAACCCAAACCTACTCATTTAAAGCCTTGGCTCTTCCTGACGCCTAGGTAGCCACCTTGCTCTCATGCCCAGGTGTCCAACTCTCCCCAATTATTCAAGGGATCAGAGAACAGAAGCACAAAGAAATCTGCAGCATGTTGAGCACTGGCTTGGGTCAGAAGGGGCTCCCCATTAAGATCTGGGACCCCTCTGACCCAGCCTGTGCTCATGCCTAAAATCCAGCCTTGACCCTGGCTGACACTTCTGGCTGAGCACTGGATGTGGTAGGTAAAGATGAGGTTATGGATGGAGACGAGTCTGCCCCAGTAGCACTTCTGCCAAGTATACTGCAAGGCACGATAAAAAAGGAAAAAGGGGATGCCCCTCCTCAGGAATACACATGATGTGAGCCCTGGATCTTGAAGTCTCCACAATTCATTCCCCCACTCCCCAACCCAATCACACAGCCATTTGAAGATGGGAGATCAAAACGTAACTTCTGTTTCCACTTGACCCTCACTTCTTACCCCCTCTTACCCACCTCTAACACTTCTGTGAGACTCAGCCCCTGCTGACACCCCCATGGTCCTCAGTGAGGAAAATAAACAGTGACTCAGAGGCTGGGGACATCCCCTCCCTGCCTTCCTCCACACCCCTGGACTCAGCCTCAGCCACAGGCCACTCACCTGAGCTTGACTAAACGTCATGGCTCTCGTCACCACAACAAAGCGGTAGCTCTTGCATCCAGGGATGCCCACCTGTTTGACACTATCCTCTTCCTTAGGACACTGAAAGCCTTTCTCCGCCTCTTCTAGGGCTGAGACTGATTTGACAGCCCCCTCTTCCTCAGGGGCATCTTCACATCCAGATCCTCACCCCTCCTCTTCCTCCAGCAGCGTCAGTCCCTCCATAGGAGCCTCCATTGTCCCGTGTTCTGGCATCTCCCCATCCTAAGGCAGGATCTCACCTCCAAAGGGGCCCTCAAAGTTGGACGTTTCAGTCCCTGGCAGAGAGAAAGTCCAACTGCACCCCCTCACATCTTTTCCCGTTCCTCTCTAGAACCATAGACAGTTCCCTCCTTGCCCTAGCCATCAGAATGCTCAGCCTTGGAAAGAGAGGAACCTAGAACTGAGCCTCCATGAGGACAACCTAGGCTCCCACATGAGGTCATGGGGTGAAGATCAAGACTTAGCATCAGGCCATTGTGGGTTTGGGTACTGATTCCATCATCTACTAGCTTTACTTCATTTGCAATATGGGTATACAATACTACATTCCTCATGGGGATGCTATGAGGATTAAAGGAGATAATGCATAGAAAATGCTTAGCACAGTACATTGGTGAGCTCAAAATAAAAAAAAGTCATTATGGTGATCATCATGGGCATTATCTATAAAGGACAAAATTGAGAATGTCATACTACAAATGAGGCTGCAGATATACAGATGCCCCGAGGAGTCCCTCTAGCTCCAGGTTCTACAGTCTCTGTCCCTTTAAATGCAGACATCTTGAAATACAGGATGGCCAGCAAAAGAGATGGCTTTGTGACTCTGACCCTACATACATTAGAAAGGAGCAGAGGAGAGAAAAAAAGACTGAAGACTAAGGAGACTTACCCAGATGAAGAGCTGAAACTGCCCCAAATAGAACAGCCAGAAATAGGGAGAGTTTCATGTTGGCTTTTTCCTGCAATGGAGAACATAGTTTGTTAAACACACACATACACACACATACACACACACACACACACACGCACACACACACAAACCCCACAGCCACACCATTAGGGACATTGGGAGTGAGGAAAAGAAACAGCAGGCATGAATAGAAGCCAGGATGGGCCAGAAAAGCTAATGCTGAGCCCAGCCTTTGATTCTCCAGGATGCTAGCACTTCTATCTGAATAGAATGAAGCAGACCATGAGGGGCAGACAAGGTTGGCTTTCCCGTGGACCTGAACGTGAAGAGAGGAATATGATTTTTATGTTTTGCACTTAATAAGCCCCTCACAGTCTACGAAACAAAGAGAATCCAGAAACAATGATTATTGGCCTTCCTAGGCCACACAGCGCTTAGAAAGTGGGTTCCCTCCTCAAAGCTCAAAAAGCACATGTGCATCTCTGGTTCCCCAGACAAGGAGACCTTTCACATAACTCAGAAGGAATGTGACAGGCAGAGGATGAGAATTCCTGTCCCTGCTGACCCCCTTGCAACCTGACAGCCACCCACAATCCCAGCCAGCCCTCCAGAACCTCCCAGACCAGGCCAAATGCCTCCCAGGAGATGAACATTTACTTGGAATAACTTCCACTACACCAGAAAGCTCTCACCTGCCCAGAAGTCTTCCCGGGTCCTGAGGAATTCCCAAATCCCAGATCTTCCTTCTGTCCATCCCACAGTGACATTTTATATAGGGACTTTGGAGGAAGTACCCCAGAGGAAGGAAGGTTTTCCACAGCCTGAGGGAGGTGGGAGGGCTGATAAGAACCCTTCATTTCTTCACTTTCTTGGGGAGACCACTCATTACCCTCCAGCTTCTCTCTTGTCACCCCTTTCAGGAACCTGGGAGGCCATTGTCAGATGTCTCAGAGCCAGTGGTTCCTATCCTGTACTGCATTTAAGAATCTCTTTGGGAGCTTGTGCAAAATGCATGGTTCTTCTGCTTTATTGGTGGGAATGTGAACTGTCACAGACATTTTATCCCTGAAGTGTTTTTCATTAACTTCACGGTAAATCTGCCTCCAGGAAAGTTGGAGTGTGGGCATAACCATGAGGACTTAGCAGAAACGAACTTAACTGTAGATGAGGGCTGGCCCCTTAAAGGAAGGTGCAGAGAAAAGGGGTGTGGGCAGCTTTGGGAGTAGTTTGGGACGACCAAGCAGTGGGCACTTGCAAAGGCCTAACCCCAATGATCTCCCACCGCAGGGAGAGAAGGGGTATGATCCCCACACACAAGGCCCATCTCCCTTCCCTGACTCTGCCTTCACCCCTCATCTCCACCCTCAGGATGGTGGGATAACACCACCCCAGGAGCAGCCTCCAGAATAAGACCATGTCTGGAGATCTGACCAGGAGACACTTCAATGAAGACAGCACTGCATTCTCCAACCAGGAAACACACAGGCATTCCCAGTGAATCCAGCTCTCAGGAGCCTGGGCTGGGGCTGTGGGTGTTCTCTGAGGAGGAGATGGAGGCAGCAGTGTCCTGGAGGGGCCCTCTCCCCCAGCCCTCCCCTTCCCCACACTGGGCTGGTCCTTCTGTGGGGGCATCAGCCCCTCCTGGCCTGAACCCGTGTGTGTGAGCCTGACGCTGTCCCCCCACAGCTGAACTAAGTTAGGACTTCTGTGTGCTAGACTTCGGGTTGACATCAGTACTGATAAAATAGCTAACTTGTCTCTCCTGCATCCTGGTGTCCTCAGCACAGTCACCAACATAATCACATGGACCCGCACACCAACCCTGGTGAGCTTGCTGTGATTTGTTATTAATCCTATTTCATAGAAGAAGAAATGTGCAATACATGGAAATTCAAACTGGAACCCATGCTCATTCCTACCACTACACTGCTTCCTTAATGACTCTGCATGAAGGACCACAGTTAGTGACAACTCACCATTGCAAAGCAGAGGGTTATATGCATTACAGATGTTGTCTAATTCAACTTTTATTTTATTGAAGAAGAAACTGAGGCTTAGTAAGGCTAAGAAAAATGAAATGTAGAACTGGGACTCGAACCCAGAGCTTTGTGACTCTGGTGGCTCGGATCCTGACTTCTGTGCTATGTCTGTCCGGGAAAAATTAGGACATTCCTGGGCACCTTCTTTTCTATATGTGTTGTGTTAAACCAGGTTCTGCTGCAGTAACAAGTGGGCTGCAAAATCTCAAGGTTTCCTACACACAGCAGGTCAGACAGCCCCTTCCATCGGGTAGCTATGCCTTCAGGGACACGGGGACCCCCAGATCCCTGTGGCAAGGACAGTGAGAACAGGAAGATCATAGGGGGTCATTTAAAGGCCAGAAAGAGACTTACATCATTTCCTCCCACATCGCATTGGCCACATCCAGTAGCATGCTGCAGAGCCCAACTTACGCAAGGAATACCAGGAAACACAGTCTACCTCGGTCCCCAGCAAGAAAAAATGGTGAACATTGCACTCTCTGCTTCCTTCTCTCCTTTTCAATGGCTTCTCTTCTCCACAACCACCCTCTCCCCATGCCCACTGACAGTGACACACATCCTTGACTTCTGTGTTCCTTCTGGCAAAACCTCGTTCTCGGCAAGTTACCAATCAACCTCCCAGACCCATTAAGAGATAAGGCCCTTGGAGTTTCTTCTCCTAAGAGTATTTGCTTTTTAATCAAAGGCTATTCAAGACTGAAAGGCCTTAAACAACCAAAGGAATGAATATGTAATGGTTAAAGTTGAGCCCAATAACAGACAGTGCTGGATATTTGAGGGACACATTATCTACACTTGCCTGCCTCAAGCAAGCTTCAATCTGGAGAGGTCTAAGCCCCCTCCTCTCCCTGTCCTCCCTCTACCTCCAGTCTTGGCTGGCAAGATATTGGGTGACTGGGATTGGCTAGAACCAAGTCCCCAACAAGGAGGTAAGTGGGCGCTTGCCATTTAGCCGAAATCCCAGTCCCAGAGCTCCCTATGCAGAGCTTCCTTTACTGCCTATCCCTCCCACCCCTGAAAGCCAGATTCCACTGTTCTTTCAGAAGCAGAGTGTCAAGAATTACCCTGTTGCAGGGTCCGCCCTGTGGCTCAGTGGTTAAAGTTCCACACACTCTGCTTCGGTGGCCTGGGGTTTGCAGGTTAGGATTCCGGGTGTGGACCTACTCCACTTATAGGCCATGCTGTGGAGGCATCCCACATACAAACGAGAGGAAGATTAGCATAGATGTGAGCTCAGGGTGAATCTTCTTCACACATACACGAAAAAGAATTCGCTTGTTGCAGTCTGCAATGCAGGGACCTGGGTGGGGGCCTGACCCCCAGGCAGTTCCCGTTCCATGCCCTCAGGGAGACTGACATGCTGTGATTAGCAGCTTCCTGACACAAACTGCACCCAAGGCTGAGGGACACACCCCTCTGTGGAGGACAGGCCTCTTCACCAAAAGCCGTCCCTGAGGTCCAGCATTGGTGAGATCCATGGCAAGCCCAAGACCCATGGTCCCGTTGTCAGAGGCCTGCTCATATTCAGGGAACTCAGCCCTGCTGCTTCTTTGCCACCCTCCTCCCCTGGGGTTCTCTGACCCTGTCCTGTTCCACCACCTCCAGAACCTTTAGAAAGAAAGCACATCTGGGAAACTGATCCTTTTGTTCCTGAAACTCCACATCCCATCAGATGCCTGGACAGGCACACACACATGTTCGTACACAAACGTAGACCTGTACACAGATGTGCTCAGACACATACTAACATGTATACACACCCCAAAACATACTGGCCAAAGACACACAAGTACACACATGCGTGCACACACAGACTCACGCATCTTACAGTGCAGAGCTTCATAGGTGTCCACAGACACACAGGTCTATCCATTAATACACAGAGATGTACAAAATGTACACCCTCAGACAACACACAAATACACACTGACTCAAAGATTTATGCACATATACAGATTCACACATACACAGATACACACAGGTATACAAAGAGTGACTCGTTTACACACCAAAATACATATATACGCATGTGCACGTGCATCTGAAGAATATTTGTACCTTCTCCCTTTGCCCCATGTAGAACGACACCCAAAGAAGTATTTCTGTCTCAGAGCGCACCCCTCTTTCTCTCCCCACAACCCAAGGCTGTCTGCCCTCTTAATACCCAGTCTCAGGTCTGAACTTCTGCTTCATCAATGTCAGATCCCACCGGGAGCCAAGCATCCTGCCTCAAACAAGGTAAAGAGCAGCAACAGTGCTCTCTCTCAATGTCCCCTGGGTCTGAGAACACGGGGTGAGGGAGAGAAGGTGAGGCCTGGGGCTGTAGACACAGCATGGGAGCCACAGGCTACCAGATACCATGACTGGCCCCAAGGCCCTCCTGCTGGGAGGCACCTCCCTCCTGAGAATGTGGCCCCTTTAGGGAGGTAGGCTGTGGATGGGGGAGAGGGAAGGACAGCCACCCTCCTGGGAATGGAGTGGGGAACAGATCTCACAAGAAGTTGGGGCCTTTCAATTCACCCACAGTGGCTGGAAGAATGGAAAATAGGGGCCAGAATCTGAGGCCAACAAGACAGAGGACTAGAGGAACAGGCTGCCCCCAGACAAGACTACTTTCTCCTCCCTCCCACATGCTTATCCAGATGGCATCTCACTGCTCCACCCCAATCCTTCAATCAGCGAGGTCAGCTCCTTTTCGAAAAGCCACCCCACTCCCACTCCACCGCCTCCCGCATACTGAACCCAAACAAAACAGGAGGGCCAGTTCCACACCCCCCACCGAATGGGATCTTCCCCCAGAGCCTTGGTGGGGAGCTGTGGGAATCCCAGAGCCAGGGCTGAGAAGGGTCCTCCGGAGTCCATGCTCCGCCCCCAGGTGGCGCTGCAGCCCAACACCTCAGCACCCCCACCCACCCCTAGCCGGAGCCCTACTCCACCACCTTTAACTTTCCTCAAAGCCCAACCCTGCAGGAGTGATGGCTTCCAGGCGTTCCTAACCTCGGGGTTCCTACAAAGTGAGCGATGAAGAAACGAGTCATGAAATGCTGTGGGAAGACTGGTTTTATATCCAGGAGGGACAAGGGGACCAGCCCAGCGTCCAGGTGGCTGATCGGAAGCTGTGAGGGAGGAGGCTTCAAGGCAGGGTCTCCGTGCCAACGGCTTAGGAGGAGCAGATGAAGGGCAGGTGCCTGCTGCAAGGAACTCGTCGCCAGTGACCCCCCGGCAATAGAGAGCACAGTGAGGTCAGCTGCCCATCTGAGTGTGGCTTGTGCCCCCCTCCTTCCCTCCTCAGGCACCTCATACCCTCCCTTGCCTTCTGTGGCTGTCATCAGTCAGCCATATGTTGCCTACACATCCCTACCAGCTAACGTTTCTTGAGCTCCCACAGCAAAAGAGGCAGGGTGATTAGTGCTTTCATGTTCACAATGACTCCAAGAGATGGGTGCTAGCTCATCCCCATTTCCCAGATGAGGAAAGTGAGGCTGACTGGGGGTAATAACTTGCCTGTGTCTCAGCAGGCCAGTGGCAGAGCCAGGATGTGAACCGCAGCAGTCTTACTCCAGCGCCTATGGTCTTAGCCATTGTACTAAGCTCCCTCACATCCCTCATCCATGCTGTTGGAAGCTGGAGAACTGTCTGTCAGCCATCCCTAATTCCCACATCTTTCCTTCATCCCTCATCCACACTTAAATTCACATCTGCTACTCTCATCTGTCTCCCTCATATTAGAAGAGGGAAAGGATCTCCCCCCACCCCAGGCCATAAGATGGAAAGCCCACATCTAGCCCCCACACAGGGCACCCCATCACCTGGTTTTTCTTTGAGGAATCCTTAGCTGCATCTCAGCCCTTGTCACAGAGAGGACCTTGGCTCTCCGGTTGGGGGGAGGGTGTGAGTTTGGGGAGGAGTGTTGAGACAGCTCAAAGGGACAGTGTGTAAGAGTTCACCTTGCCCCCCATTCCCCTTGTGCTGGTGCCGAGTTCCCCTCACCTCTGGTGCATAAAGCCACGTAGCAGCCTCTCCCAGTTCTACGTTGCCCTGAGGCCCAGTATCTAAAATTCCAGCGGCTCCCATCAGTCCAGCGAAATCTCCTGCAGAAGCGCTAGAGAACAGATAGGCTGCATCAGAGGGCAGAAATCCAGGAAGACAGAGACAATCATGGTCTCCAGAGAATGCCCACCGAGCACCAAGCATCCCTTTCTGGACACTCGCTGTATGTATAATTTCTTCTCACTGTTCACCCGGCCAGAAGCCAGATACCCAAATATCCATCCCTGAGTGCAGGCAATGGCATCATCACACAGAGTTGGTTTCTCAGACTTCATTGTGTATACAAATCTCCTGGGGATCTTGTTGAAATGCAGATTCTGATGCAGGAGGTCTGGGGTGCAGCTGAAGATTGTGCATTTCAAGCAAGCTACCAAGGGATGCTGATACTACTGCTTCATGGACCACCTTTGAGTAGCAAATGTGATGGCACTTATTCATCCAGAATCCCAGAGCCACTCTAACAGAACAAGGACTCCATTTTAGACAGGAGGCACCTGAGGCTCAAGGAAGTCATTCAGCTAGTAAGTGACCAAGATGGGCATGGAACCTATCTCGTGACACCAGTGGCATGCTGGTAAATGTTTAACAACCATCTCTGGGAGAAGGTGAGAAGGCAGAGGGACTTGCAACAGTTCCCAATTTCCTTGGTGTAAATTCATCCACCATGGGAGATTTCAACCTACAAGCGTAAAGTCACAGAACATGGAGTTGGGAAGAGATGTGCCTAATCACTGGTTCTCCTGAGCCAGTACAAGCCAGCTCCAGCTCATCACCACCTGCCTAAGGTTACCTTAGCTGCGGGATAAGACAGGAGGACAGCAGGTGTACTCTCGAGGTGATCAGAAAGAACTTCCTGTACCTGGGAGTTGGCCCCTCACTTACCCAGCCTCTCAAGATACCTCCAATCCAGACCTGGACTTGGTTGATCCCCCTGATCAAGCACTGGAGGCGATTGTTTAAGCGGTAGCTGTGTATGGAGACAAGATTGCCTCGGTAGCACCTCTCAGACATTCTGCAGAGACAAGAAGAGGTGGTGTAAAGAATTCACTCTCCTTTTACTCAAGCCCATGAGTCTCCAGGAGAGAGCCCTACATCCCTTTTCAGTTCATAAATCAGGGACCTACTTACCCCCCTCAATCTCATCGCTTGCTCCTTTCACTGCTGTCAGCAACTTCTTGCAGGAAATAATAATAATACTCAGAATCATTATATCCCCCATCTATTGAGAGTTTACAATGACCCAGGGACTATTCTAAATACTTTCCATGTATTATCTCATTGAAACTTCACCAGAAGTCTAAGAGCTTGGAACTACATATCTCCATTTTACAAATGAAGATACTGAAGCTCTGAAAGGTGAAATGATTTTCCCAGGTAACGCAGCCATTGGCAGGCAGAGCCAGGGTTGAACACAGGTCTATCTAATACCAAAGCCTTTTGTGCAAATCAGTGGTTCTCAAAGTGCAGTCTCCAGGCAACAATATCTTCATCACCTGGGAATGTGGTATAAAGGCAAACTCTCAGGTCTCATCACAGACTTGTGAAATCAGAAATTTTGGGGATGGAGCCCAGAAATCTGTTTCTTAACAGATTTAATCTCACTAGGAGATTCTGGTGCACATTAGGCTTTGATAACCACTAGTCTAAGTGAGTATGGAACGGCAGGCTGAATCCACTCCCTTCTTCTCCCCCAGGTCCTCCACAGTAGCTTTCCTGCCACTCACTTCAGCTTTTCTAAACGTCCTAGGAGTTCGCACCAAGAAGTAGTGGCAAGTCTTGCACCCAGGATGGCCAGACAATTGAATTGTTTCCTCTTCCCTGGGGCACTGTAAGTCTTCACCTAGGGCAACTTGGTCCAACTCCACGGTCTCCTCATCCTCGAAGGTGTGTTTATTGGTGGAAGCCTCAGCCTCCTCTCCTTCTGACTGAATCACCTCGTCTGTCAGAACCAACTCTCCCTCCTGCTCCCCTGAACCTTCCACATTCTGGATCAGGCCTGTGTCCCATGGATGTCCAAATGGGGGTCATCATTCTCTGGGAAGAAGAGGTATCTTGCCTTCAGTTGGGGGGAGGGGAGGAAAGCCCTTTCTTCCAGGACCATGGACAGCTCTGATCCCACTCAAGCCTTCGTGTGGACGCCACCTGGCGCCAAGACTGGAAGGATCTCCGAGGTGTTGAGTGAGGCGAGAAGTCTTGGGTCATATGCACAAATGGATGAAAACCTGACTTCTGGCTGACACCACAGGTGTGTACTTTTGGGGTGGGAGGAAGCACCTGTGAGAAGCCCTTCACCTTCACAAGTGGATGGTTTTTCTTTGTGAAGGAGCCCCGATAACAAGTTCAGGTCACAGTTATGAGTCCAGGAGAAATCTTAACAGAGATGAGCTGGGTCAACTGAAGAGGGGAGGCTGTGGCTTCGGCCCCACGAGTGCAAAAACGGTGCAGAAAAGGGGAGAAAAGAGAAATATAGATGAGACGAGAAGGGGAGGACTTGCCCAGATGAAGAGCAGCAACTGTCCCCAGCAGGAGAAGGGGCAGGAGCACAGGGCATTTCATATCTACTCAGTCTTGTGACAGGGACACAGCTCTACCTTGCCTCCCTGGGATGTCCAGTGTGTTTGGAGAGCCCCTGGCACAGGGCAAAGAAGAAAAGTTTGTTTAACTGGTTTATTAAAGGGCAAACTAGAGAGCTCCCTTCTCGTCCAATTAACAGACCCTGAGTTGGAGAATCAGGGAAAGGACATGAGGGTGTCAGCTCAAGGTCAAAAGTCCCTTTTTTCCTGAGAACTCCATCACTGCTCAATGGAACAACACTTAGCCCAGACCCTGGAGGAACAGGTCTGCTCAGGACCAGGGCCTATTTCACTCACAGTGGAGAAGAAGAGGGAAGGACAGTGGCCGTTATAATCCTGCGGTCAGACCTCCAAGGTGTTTGCCAGATAAGATCCTGCTTCCTCCCAAGTCCGGGACCCCTCCTCCATGGGCAGCCAGGGGGAGCACTCACCTTCTGAGTTTCAGGCTCTGCTCTCAGTGTCTCTGGCTGCTGGGCCCCAGAGGCAACCCTTATACTGGGCTTTGGGGGAAGTGGGAAGAGACTCAGGGTGGGGTGCGGGGCATTGGAGCGGATCAGGAGGTTGCTCAATCCTCTCCCCCCTGAGCCATGCTCTCTACTGGGACCTGCCTCCTGAGGTTTACTGCCATATGTGGGTACCCATCCGCTCTGGTGTGACTGAGAAGATCCCAGATGTCTATTGTCGAGGCAAAGTTATTATTAGTGCCCCTAAAGGGCCCCGGCCTGAACAATGCTCCTTAACCTCAGGAGCAGCCTCCCTTTGGTCAATATCCCAACAAATGGAGTGGAGAATCCAGGGATCCGGGAGACCATGACAGGAGGAGGTAGGAGGTGAAGGGAGTCTCAGCCCCCCTTGGTCCTTATCTACAAGTACTTTATATGCATTCACGTCCCTGCATATTCACTTTCATCTCATTCCCTTGAAGATGTGTGATTATCCCTACTTCACAGACATGAAAAGTGAGATTCAAAGAGGGAAAGTGACTGGCAAGAGTTCACTCCAATTGGGTGAACCGAGATTTCGAAGTCTTTTTGGCTCTGCAACCTTTGTCTCTCTGTCTCCCCCTCCCTCCCTCCTTTCCTCACTCTCCTTCTCCCTCTCCCTCCCTTTCTCACCTTTAATGCTTGAAAAACCTATGCTCTTTCTTCTCCGCTGAGGATCTAGATCAAGATTCTCAACCTTTGCACTCTTACTATTTGGAGTGCATTCCTTGTTGTGGGGGGCTGCCCTGTGCAGTGTAAAAAGTTTAGCACCATCCCCAGTCTCTACCCACTAGAGCCCAGTAACGCCTCTCCCAGTCATCACTATCGAAATTGTCTCCATATATTTCCAACTGTCCTCTGGGGAGCAAAATGGCCCCAGAAGAGTATCACTGATCTAGAATATGACATTTTGTCCAACCTCAGGTCATATTTTCTGGCAAGGCAGCAACAACTTGAATAGAAAGCTTCATGCAGAGTCATTCAGACGTTGGTGGACCAACTTCCCCACCCCACCCCACTCTCCATCTCTGTCCAGCCATCTACCACCACAGGGTCAGGACTAGAGGGAAGTGAGTGATGCATTTGTCTCGAGTGCAACATTGAAGGGAACACTACAGAATTCAGTAGTCAAGTCAAACTATATTTCAACGCAATCTTTCTTAAAAATCAAAATAAATGCAAAAATATCAAACCCAGTTCCATCAACCAAGCTCCAGCCAAATTCAGTGCAGTCCAAGGAGAGACTAGCAAGTGCTAAGCGGTGACTTACCTGGATATCACTGCCAAGAGCTAGTGGACTTGTTGGGAGGGAGGACTCAAGTCTGGGACCTCCTGGTTTTCCTCAGATTCCAGCCAAGTCCCCCCTTCACAGGGCACCAGGAACAGATAACTCAGAGGGTGAAAAGGCCTGGATTCCTTCCTCTCCTCTGCTCTCCCAGGGGACCTACAAATGGAGAAGTATCACGGAGGTCACTTCTGGGCCTGATTGCGGAGTAACCATCCTGGCTGTTATCTCCCAAGCCCAACGGACCAGACCCTCAGCTTATCTAGCTGACTGGGGAGATTGGCCAATTCCAGGGCCCCCAAACCCTGGTCTCTGGGTTTCAAACTTCAGACCACTTAGTGGAGGAGGGGATAGAGGACTAGACCTCCTCCTCCATGTTCACCCAACTCTTGGGGCCGAGGCCAGGGGCATCATTTCACTCAGCTGTTGGGTTGACCAATAAGGTCAACTACTCTCATGAACCAGCACCATGACAAGCTTTGCATGCATTGTTTCATTTCAACGTCCATGTTTCACCGATGATGAAAGGATGTCTCAGAGCACTTAAACAGGTGCCCAAGATCACACAGTAAGACAGAGACAGTTCTACACCAGAGACAGGCTCTTTATGCACTCATGATTGCCTTCCCTCTGCCTCCTCTCACTCACCTCCCTTCTCCACAGCCTGCTCCTCCTCTGCATTGACCCAGTTTTCTTTGCATATGAACCCTGGGAAAAGTCATTCCAATGACTTGCTCAGTCACCACAGTGATGCCTATCTAATTTAAAACTGAAAACAACATTTTTAAAGATCTACCATAGGCCACATATTATGCTTCGTTAAGGCTTTTACATCCATTATCCTACTAAATTAGTCACTAAAATCATCCTACAATCTGGTGTTGCCAACTCTAGCCTATATATCTGCTACAAAAGCTCAGAGAGGTTGAATGACTTGCCCAAGTCCACACAACTCATAAGAAGTGGCATGCTGACCCTACTCTGTCTGACTCCCAAGTCCTCCCTTTATTGGACACACCCAAATTTGTTACCTCCAGACACTCTAGCCAATGGTGCCAACATTTTCAACATCCGTCAAGTTCCAAGTCTCTGGCTCACTGTTTGCATTTATGTTCATAGGGTTTTCACACTCTGCCTCCTGAGAGTCTGTCCACCCCCACATTGTGCAGAGGGTGTGTCTTGCCATCTTGAGAGGCAGTGTTGTGTGATGTATAATGAAATCACAGTTCACAGAGTCAGCCCTCTGTGTCTCAGTCTTCTCATCCGTAAACTGAGGCTAATGCCAGAACCTACCTCTAATGAGATCAGCTTCAGTACAGCTCTCAGAACTGTCCCTGGCGGATGGTGTTGGGAGCGGCCCTTGTCAGGAAAGCAGGGCTACAACTGTGACCCTAATCAACACACAAGCCCTGAGTGTAGATTCGGCTCTGCGCTTCGGACGGTGTGAGGAGCTCCTCAGGTTCCATTGTAAACACACCATCTTCCTCTCACAAAGCTTAGTTAATATCTTGTTGGAGAAAGAAAATGCACACAGAAACCCATATTTTCAAATGTAAAGCCAGTGCTCTTATTTCACTCATTCATTTTTGTACAACATTTTTTGTGGATGTATAGCATGCATTCTGTCAAGTATGGTACGCTGCTCAGGGAAGTTTTACAGAGTGAATGCTCCCACACAACTGTGCCCACAACAAGATACAGGACGTTCCCGGGAACTCAGTCGTCTCCTTCATGCCCCTTCTTGACGTTAATCCCCCGAAGGGGATCTCCACGGACTGGAAGTCACACTTCTATCACAACACATGCCCCCAACAGAAGAGATTTGTGAGGGGCAACGCAAAATCCACCTACCGCTTAGCACAGAGGCTGGCACCCAGTAAATGCTTAATAACTGGGTGATTTTGTTACTCTTTTTATTAATATAGGAATAGAGGGAAGTAATGCCTTCCCACACCAGAATATAAGGTCCGTGAGGGCAAGGAGTGAAAATTCTACTTCAGCTGCATCCTCCACAGTACCCAGCACAGGGCTGAATCCGTACAGTATTTCAGAATTCCAGCATCTTTGAAATCAACAGACTATCGTGGTACAATTACAGTATTACAATGGACCTGTTTTATTTCTATCTCTTTCTCAATTTGCTGTGCAAACTTCAGCAAGTAGCTTCTCCTATCTGAGCCATACTCAAAAACTTAAAGGTCTTGATTGGCCTCTCTCTATGACCTTGATCCCATCTGTAATTCTCTCGATTTGAGGTGTCCTGGAGGAAAGGGGCTTCAGGACACTGACCCCTTACTTTCTGCTTGCCTCCCAGGTGGAGAGAGGATTCAGAATGCCTTCCTTCCTCATCTCTGATTGAGACACCCTCACCTCCAGCTAGGTTGGAGTCCTATGCCCCAAGATGAACACAAGGTTAAGGGAGTCCATCCTGCCCGCCTCCCTCTGCCCCCTGCACTGTGCTCCATCCCCATAAGATCATGTCCTGGAGGGGAGATCAGCCAATGCCTCCACCCAGAGAAGCAAAATGGTTAAAGCAACATGCTCTGGAGCAGATAGTAAAACCACAGGCTTGCTTGCATCTGGGTATTCAGCCTTGAGAAAATCTTTTAACAGGTCATCCCTTCTCTGAGCCTGGCTCTGTAAGATGGGATAATAATTATGGATCACACAAGGTCATCTCTGTATAGTGCCTGCCACAGAAGGGGTCATTTGTATGTGCACTGTGTGGTAACAGTTAGTGGATATTGTTGTGCTTATATTATAAACAACTGTATGTTCCCCAACAGTAAGGGGCTGTGTCCTAACATATTCCCAGGCCTTATATAGGGTTGAACATATAGCAGGTTGTCTGATATTGGGTATCCCAAGGAGCAGATCCTAAGTCAAGAATTTGTGTGCAAATTTGTTTGGGAGGTGCAAGGGTACTAGTAGCAAAGAGAATAATTCACAAGAAAATATGTGTTGTAAAGACAGCTACCTCCATGGGTAGCTGGAAGTTAATTCCACTGGGAAATGGTACCCAGGGCATGCCTTAGAATTATTCCCCCCGAGGACTGGGGTGCTCAGATACCCACTCCTGAGAGTTGTCGGCTGTACCTGGGTCATGACAATTTCTTAGCACATTAAGGTAAGCACAGTCTGTAGGAGAGAGAGGCCAGGACATTGAGGATCCACCGTGAAAGGTTCAAGAGGGATGGATGGGGTCCTGGCAGAACCTGTACATAGGCGCCCGGTAATTTGGTGTTGTATGAAAAGAGCTAGCTGAGCCCATACCTCTGTCTTCAGGATGGCCCCACCAACATCATCCCATATTTCATGCTTCGTGAGAGTGATAACTTCTGGTCCCTTTCATGATGGACAGTGGAATAGGGAATCATTGTAGGACACAAAGTTCATGAGTGGGGCTAAGCCGAGTGGATCAAGGATCAGAGGAAAAATAAATCAATTTCAGCAAAGCAATTTTACTGCTGAGGGTGAAGGGAGGGGAGGCAGGCAGGCGAAAGGAGGCAGTGTCCTAGGAGGGGGCAGCTCTGAAGTCTTGGCTGGGTTCCGCTCAGTGGGAACAGACAAAGGGGAGGACCATGTCACACCGAGATAGTCTCCAGCGACCTCCTGTGAAGGCAGAACCAGAAGCGGCCTTCAGCCTCTTGTTTCCCCTGACTCAGCCCCAGGAGTTTTCACTCCCCACCCCACCCCACACTTCAGTGGAGATGAAGTCTGTAGATTCAGGAGGCGTCTCCCTTGAAGGGTCCAGCTCTTCCTCGCAACTCCTCTAGGAGCCCATCCCACCTCCCCAGGCCTTTTCAGATTTCATCCCCACTCCCACCTCACCGTGGGTATACATGGACACACAGCTTCCACCAGAGGCCGAAGGCTGGCCAGCAGCCCAGAACCAAAAATCCCAGGCACTGCCATCCATCCAGTAAAAGCTCCTGCGGCTACCCTAGAGGATAGAGGAGGGAGAAGGTGGGTTGGAGCATGAGGCAAAAGGAAGACAGGAAGGAGAGCTGGCACTTTCCCTGTCTGTTCCTCCTGCTGTCTGCCAGCTATTTTCCTTGACTATTGGACCATGATGGACACTGTTCTGGTCAACCAAAATGTTTATCCACAGTGGTCATCACCATCACATTCTATGCATCCCTGTGATGCCTTGATCCCTCTGGCCCTAACAAGAGGTGGGACAGGAGTTTCAACCACATCCTAGAAATAAGGAACCAGGCTCACAGTCCTGCCCAAGTCATACAGACAGTCAGAGGCTGAGCAGAACTTGAACCCAAACCTCCTCGTTCTAAAACCTTGGCTCATCCTGATACCTAGGCAGCCCCTTTGATGTCTTGCCCAGGTGTCCGTTTATCCCCAGTTCTTCAGGGGATCATAGAGCAGAACTACAAAGAAATCTGCAGTAAGTTGTGCACTGACTTGGGTCAGGAGAGGCTCCCTTAGAGCTGGGACCGGTCTTACCGGATATCTGACTGCACCACCAATCCAGACTTGACCCTGGTTGAGAAATCTGGCTCCCCACTGGATCTTGTAGTTACAGGTGTGGTCATGGATGGAGATGAGGAAGCCCCCATAGCACCTCCGGCAAGTATCCTGCAAGCCAGGATAAAAGAAGAAAATGAAGTGCCCATCCCACAGGAATTCACACTACCTTAGTGCTGGGTCTCCAAGTCTCCACAATTCATTCCCCCACTCCCCACGCCAACCCCACAGCCATTTGAAGACTGGAGATCACAACACAACTTCTGTTTCCACATGATCCACAACTCTTATCCCCTTACCTGCCTCTAACACCTCTGAGGGCCTCAGCGCATGCTGGCACCCCCAGGGTCCTCAGTGAGGAAAATAAACAGTGAGACAGAGGCCAGAGACATCCCCTCCACGCACTCCTCCCCACCCCAGGCCTCAGTCACAGCCACAGGCCACTCACGTAAGCTTGATTATATTTCATGGCTGTCGACACCACAATAAAGCGGCAGGTCGTCCATCCAGGGGCGCATTCCAGTTTGACTGTATCCTCTTCCTTAGGGCACTGAAAGTCTTTGTCCACCTCTTCTAGGGCTGAGACAGACTTGACAAGCCCCTCTCCCTCAGGGACATCTTCACTTCCGGAGCCCCCCTCCTCCTCTCCCTTCGTCAGCGTCAGTCCCTCCATAGGAGCCTCCATTGCCCCACGTTCTGGCATCTCCCTATCCTGAGGCAGGGTGTCATCTCCCAAGGGGCTCTCAAAGTTGGGTGCTTCAGTCCCTGACAGAGAGAAAGGCCAATTGCACCTCCTTCACATCTCTCTCCCTTCCTCCACAGAACCATGGACAGTTCCCACCTTGCCCTAGGCATCTGAGGCTTCAGCCTTGGAAAGAGAGGAACTTGAAACAAGGCTCCCTGAGGAGAACCCAGTCTCCCACATGAGGTCATGGTGTTAAGAGCAAGGTCTTAGGGTCAAGGGGTTGTGGGTTTGTGTACTGATTCCATCATCTACTAGCTTTACTTTATTTGTGATATGTGTGTACAAATGGGCAAGCTCCCAAGGGGAGCTCGTGGGGATGACATGAGGATTAAAGGAGATGATGCACAGAAAATGTTTAGCACAGTGCACTCAGTGAGCTCAAAGGAAAAGGAAGTCATTATTGTGATCATCATTAACATTATGAAGAAAGGACAAAACGGAGAATATCATACTATAACCAAGACTGCAGATATACGGATGCCCTGAAGAGTCCCTTTAACTCCAGGCTCTAGAGACCCTGCTCCTTTCAAGGCAGAGATCCTGAAATAGGGGATAGCCAGAGAAGGGGTGACTTTGTGACTCTCACCTTATGTAATGTAGAAAGGAGCAAAGGAGAGAAAGAAAGACTGAAAACCAAAGAGACTTACTTAGATGAAGGGCTGAAACTGCCCCAAATAGAAGAGCCAGAAGTAGGGGGAGTTTCATCTTGACTTTGTCCTGAAATGGAGAACACAGTTTGTCATAAACATACACAATCACAGCAACACCATTAGGGGACCTTGGAGTTAGCTGGAGAAAGAGTAGGCATGAGTAGAAGTCAGGATGGACCAGAAAAGCTAATGCTGAGCCCAGCCCCTGAGGCTCCAAGATGCTAGAATAGAATGAATCAGACAATGAGGGACAGCCAAGGTTGGCTTTCCTGTGGACTTGAGTGTGAATAAGGGAGTTATTACTTTTACTTTTTGTACTTAATGGGCCCCTCACAGTCTCTGAAACAAAGAAGATCCAGAAACAATGATTATTGGCCTTCCTAGGAGTACACAGCACTTAGAAAGTGGGTTGCCTCCTCAAAGCTCAAGAAGCCACATGTGCATCGCTGCCTTCCCCAGACAAGGAGAGCTTTGGCATACCTCGGAAGGAATGTGAAAGGTAGAGGATAAGAATTCCTGTCCCTGCTGACACCCATGCAACCTGACAGCTGCACACAGTGCCAGCCAGCCCTCCAGAACTGCCCAGTCCAGGCCAGATGCGTCCTGATAGATTGAACATTTACTTGGAACCAGTTCCACGACACCAGAAAGCACTTACCTACCAAGAAGTCTTCCTGGGTCCTGAGGAGTTCCCAAATCTCAGATCTTCCGTTGCTCCGTCCCACACTGACATTTTATATAGTGGCCTTGGAGGAAGTTCCCCAGAGGAAGAAAGGTTTGCCACCGCCTGAAGGATGTGAGAGGGCTGATAAGAACCCCGCATTTCTTCACTTCCCTAGGGAGCCCACTCATTGCCTTCCAGCGTCTCTCCTGTCACCCTTTTCAGGAACCAGGAGGCCATTCTGAGATCGCTCGGAGCCATTGGTTCCTATCCTGTACTGCATTTCAGAATCTCCTTGGGAGATTGTCCAAAACGCACAGCTCTCCTGCTTTACTGGTGGGAATGTGAACTGCCACAGACGTTTTGGAAGTGAATCTTCCAATATGTAGTAAAAGTAAAAGTATCATTTGATAAATTTCAGTCTTGGAGACTCTCCTTTGGAAAGAAAACCAGCTATAAATAAGAACACTTTTAGAAAGTTGTGTATTGCTTTACACTTTGTAGAAATGAAAGTTTCCACGGCAACAAGGAGCTGACTCCCAGCTAGATGGATTGGTAGTGAATAGAAAGGAAGGAAACAGGGGCATTCCAGGTGGAAGGAGCAACATGAGCAAAGGTGTGGAGGTGGGGCGACCTTGGCACATGCACAGGACAGTGTCCGTTCCTTCATAACTGATGCTAACAGTGTACACAATGGAAACGACTGGGAAAAACAGGGAAGAATACATCCCATCTTAAGGCAAGGAATGGAAATGTCCTTCCTCTGTATCCACTGATCTCCTTAAGGAGATCGAAGCAGAAGTCAAGGGAATGAGTCAACAAGAAACCAGACAGAAGCTTTGAGCTGCCTCCTGCTCACTTGCCTCCCTTAGCCTTGCCTGCGGGGCCACTTTGCATGTTGGACAGAGCTACTGCAGTCAATGACAAGATGGAGCTGATTCTTGGAGGTCAGTTGGCCGCTCAGGCACCTCTCCCCCAAGGAAAGTCTCCTCTAGGTCACTCAATCCACAATCTGAAAGCCACAGCTTAGTGACCCTGGAAATTCCATTTCATGAACATCCAGTGGAGGTATGGAGCAATGGCTGAGGGTGTGTGTTCTGGAGTCTGACAGTCCAGGTTTGAATCTAGGATCTATCACTTACTAGCTGTGTGACCCTGGACAACTTCCTTCACCTCTCTGTACATCATATCATCGTTTATAAAGTGAGGATAACAGTACCTACCTCACTAGGTATTCAGTGTGTAGTGGACATACTGTGAGCTGCCTGACTCCGTTACCACCTTCCTGAGGTTTCTGGAACTCCTCCTCCTATGGATCTTGGTGGGTAGCGGCCTCTCATTATTGAAGATGAAAGAGCCAAATAGGTTCCCAGCCTCCTTTACAGCTAAGGGATATGACTCGGCTCTGTTGAACAGAAGCATCCATTCAAGTCTTTGAATGTGGACCTAATGACCAAAAAGTGGGGGCCACGAAGACCTCTCTCTGGTTGTGGCAATGGCAATATCACATTCCTGGCACTGCAGTGGCCATAGTGTTAGAAGATGGATCCAGAGTCCCTATGGTCCCAGCCACAGGGTCTGAATTATAGCTGCGGCAGTGGGGTCCTCCCCAGACCTGTCCTGTGTCCTGGTTTTGGCCCCAAGTCTGCTTCTGTAGCCCTTCCTGCACTTCTATTAGCTACCTCACTTCCTTTGAACAAACTCATTTTTCTTCTCAGATCAACAAGCGAGAGTTTCTTTTGCCTGCCACTAACATCCCTGAGCGATGCAGGAACTGACATTTAGTTATTGCTCAACAAATGACAGCTACTCATCTTAATAGGCAGAAGTGATCAGGGTCTTTGGGGCTGACCCACATTAATCATCTCTCAAGAGACCAATGTCTATATCTGGTCCCAATAACGTAATTTAAGTTGACCTATGCCAACAATGGGCACACTTGCCTGGGCCCTCTGATCAGTGCATTCTCTCCTTGTATCATACACTACAGTGTGTTCAGTAGACCTAGATTTTTTTTTTATTGAGGGTATAATAGGTTAAAACATTGTGAAATTTCAGTTGTACATTCTTATTTGTCAGGGAGCTTATAGGTGCACCACTTCACCCTTTGTGCCCACCCATCACCCCCCTTTCCCCTGGTAACCACTAATCTGTTCTCTTTGTCTTTGTGTTTGTTTATCTTCCATGTATGAGTAGAGTTATACAGAGTTTGTCTTTCTCTATCTGACTTATTTCGCTTAAAATAACACTCTCAAGGACCATCCATGTTGTTGTGAATGGGACTATTTTATCCTTTTCTTGGCTGAGTAGTATCCCATTTTATGTATATACCACATTTTCTTTATCCAGTCATCAATCAATGGGCACTTATGTTGCTTCCATATCTTGGCTATTGTGAATAATGCTTCGATGAATATCGGGGTGCATTCATCTCTTTGAATTGCTGATTTCAAGTTCTTTGGATAGATACCCAGTGGTGAGATGGCTGGGTCATATGGTATTCCTATTTTTACTTTTTTGAGAAATCTCCATAATGTTTTCCATAGCGCATGCAGCAATTTGCTTTCCCACCAGCAGTGTATGAGGGTTCCTTTTTCTTCACAACCTCTCCAACATTGATTTTCTGTTTTGGTTATTTTAGCCATTCTAATGGGTATAAGGTGATATCTTAGTGTAGTTTTGATTTGTATTTCCCTGATCAGTGCTGATGAGCATCTTTTCATGTGCCTATTAGTCATCTGTATGTCTTCTTTGGAGAAATGTCTGTTCATAGCTCGTGCCCATTTTTTGATCAGGTTATTTGATTTTTTGTTGTTGAGTTGTGTGTGTTCTTTATATATTATGGAGATTAACCCTTTGTCGGGTATATGACTTGAAAATATTTTTATCCAGTGGTGGATTGTGTTTTTGTTTCAGTCCTAGTTTCCCTTGCCTTGTAGAAGCTGTTTAGTCTGATGAAGTTCCAATTGTTTATTCTTTCTATTGTTTCCCTTGTCTGAGAAGACACAGTGTCCAAAAAGATCCTTTTAAGACTGATGTCAAAGAGGATACTGCCTATATTTTCTTCTAGAATCCTTATAGTTTCAGGTCCTACCAGTAGGCCTTTGATCCATTTGGAGTTTATTTTTGTGAGTGGCGTAAAAGAATGGTCCATTTTCATTCTTTTACATGTGGCTGTCCAGTTTTCCCAGCACCATTTGTTGAAGAGATTTTCTTTTCTCCATTGTATGCCCTCAGCTCCTTTGTCGAGGATTAACTGTCCATAGATGTGTGCTTTTATTTCTGGGCTTTCAATTCTGTTCCATTGATCTGTGCGCCTGTTTTTGTACTAGGACCATGCTTTTTTGATTACTATAGCTTTGTAGTACCTTTTGAAGTCAGGGATTGTGACGCCTCCAGCTTTGTTCTTTTTTCTCAGGATTGCTTTAGCAATTCGGGGTCTTTTGTTGCCCCATATGAATTTTAGGATTCTTTGTTCTATTTCTGTGAAGAATGTCCTTGGGATTCTGATTGGGATTGCATTGAGTGTGTAGATTGCTTTAGGTAGTATGGACATTTTAACTATGTTTATTCTTCCAATCCATGTGCATGGAATGCCTCTCCATCTCTTTATGTCTTCATCAGTTTCGTTAAGGAAAGTCTCGTAGTTTTCACTGTTTAGGTCTTTCACTTCCTTGGTTAAATTTATTCTATTTTATTCTTTTCCTTGCAATTGTGTATGGGATTGTGTTCTTGAGTTCTCTTTCTGTTAGTTTATCTTACAGTATAGAAATGCTACTGATTTACATAAGTTGATTTTGTACCCTACAACCTTGCTGTAATCGTTAATTACTTCTAGGAGCTTTCCAATGTATTTTTTCAAGGTTTTCTATATATAATATCATGTCATCTGCAAACAGTGAGAGTTTCACTTCTTCCTTGCCTATTTGGATTCCTTTTATTTCTTTTTCCTGCCTAATTGCTCTGGCCAAAACCTCCAGGACTATGTTGATTAAGAGTGGTGAGAGTTGGCACCCTTGTCTTGTTCGTGTTCTGAGAGGGGTGCTTTCAGTTTTTCCCCATTGAGTATGATGTTGGCTGTGCATTTGTCATATGTGTTCCTTATTATGTTGAAGTACTTTCCCTCTTATCCATTTCATTGAGAGATTTTATCATAAATGGCTGTTGAATCTTGTCAAATGCTTTCTCTGGGTCTATTGAGATGATCACGTGGTTCTTCTTCCTCATTTTGTTAATGTGGTGTATCACGTTGATTGACTTACGGATGTTGAACCCTCCCTGTATCCCTGGTATAAATCTCACTTGTTTGTGGTGTATGATCTTTGTAGTGTATTGCTGTATTTGGTTTGCCAATACTTTGTTGAGGATTTTTGCATCTATTTTCATCAGAGATATTGGCCTGTCGTTTTCCTTCTTTGTATTGTCCTTGTCTGGTTTGGGGATCAGGATGATGTTGGCCTGGTAGAATGGGTTAGAAAGTGCTCCATCTTCCTCAATTTTCTGGAATAGTTTGAGAAGGATAGGTATTAAATCTTCTTTGAATGTTTGGTAGAATTCTGCAGAGAAGCCACCTGGTCGTGGACTTTTATTTTGGGGGAGGTTTTTGATTACTGTTTCTATTTCTTTACTTGTGATTGGTCTATTCAGATTCTCTTTCTTCCTGATTCAGTTTGGGGAGGTTGTAAGAGTCTACGAATTTATCCATTTCTTCTAGGTTGTCCAATTTGTTGGCATATAGCTTTTCGTATTATTCTCTTATAATCTTTTGTAATTCTGTGGTATCAATTTCTCCTCTTTCTTTTCTGATTTTATTTATTTGAGTCTTCTTTTTTTCTTAGTGAGCCTGGCTAAAGGTTTTTCGCTTCTGTTTATTTTCTCAAAGAACCAGTTCTTTGTTTCATTGATCCTTTCTACTGTCATTTTTGTTTCAATTTCATTTATTTCTGCTGTAATTTTTATTATTTCCCTCCTTCTACTGACTTTGGGCTTTGTTTGTTCTTTTTCTAATTCTGTTAGGTGTGTTTGAGATTGCTTATTTGAGACTTTTCTTGTTTATTGAGGTGAGCCTGTATTGCGATGATTTTCCCTCTTAGGGTCGCTTTTGCTGCATCCCAAATGAGATGGTATGATGTGTTTTCATTTTCATTTGTCTCCAGATAATTGATTTCTCCTTATTTCTTCAATGATCCATTGGTCATTCAGTATTGTGTTGTTTAATCTCCACATGTTTGCCCCTTGCCCACCTTTATTCTTGTAATTGATTTCTAGTTTCATAGCATTATGGTTGGAAAAGATGCTTGATATTATTTCAATCCTCTTGAATTTCTTGAGGCTTGCTTTATTTCTCAACATATGGTCTATCTTTGAGAATGTTCCATGCACACTTGAGAAGAATGCGTAACCTACTGTTTTTGGACGGAGTGTTCTATATACATCTATGAAGTCCATCTGGTCTACTTTTTCATTTATTTCTACAATTTCCTTGCTGACTTTCTGACTGGATGATCTATCCATTGGTGTTTGTGGACTGTTGCGGTCCCCTACTGTTATTGTATTGTTGTTGATACCTCCTTTTACTTTTGGTAATAGTTGCATTATGTAATTTGGTGTTCCTGTTTTGGGTGCATATATATTTACGAGTATTATGTCTTCTTGATGCAGTGTCCCTTTTATCATTATGAACTGCCCCTCTTTGTCTCTCTTTACCTGTTTCGCCTTGAAGTCTATTTTGTCTGATATAACTATGGTAATACCTGCTTTCTTATGTTCACTATTAGCTTGGAGTATCATCTTCCATACCTTCACTCTGAGTCTATGTCTGTCTTTGGGGCTGAGGTGTGTTTCCTGGAGGCAGCATATTGTTTGGTCTTGTTCTTTAATCCATCCTGCTACTCTGTGTCTTTGATTGGAGAATTCAATCCACTTACATTTAGAGAGATTATTCAATTGTGGGGGGCCTAGTGCTGCCTTTTTATCACTCATTTTCCAGTTCTCCTGCATTTGCTTTGTTTCTTGTCCCATGAATTTTAGACTACCAATTCAGTTAGGTAGTTTTCCACGTTGGATTTCGTCTTATTTTTAATTTCTGTCTCTGTTCTAATTATTTGCTTTGTGGTTTCCATGTGGTTTGTATAAAACATCTCATAGATGAGATAGTCCATTTTCTCATAGCCTCTTATTTCCTTAGACTAAGCCAGTTCCATACCTTTCCTCTTCCCTTTCTAAGTTGTTATTGTCACATTTCTTTTCTTCTTGTGTTGTGAGCTTGTGGTCAAAATCACCAGACTATATTTATTCTCGGTGTTTTCCTTCCCTTTATCTTTAATGTTATGCTTAAGTATTTGTTAACCTGTTCTGATGGAGAGCTGTGATTTTCTGATTTTGCCTTTCTCCTTATATCCTTTGATCAGGGTTTGGTAACCCCTTTCCTCTTTTTTTTTTTTTCCAAGTATGAGGGCTTTCCTGAGAATTTCTTATAGAGGGCGTCTTGTGGCAATGAACTCCCTTAACTTTTGTTTATCTTGGAAAGTTCTTATTTCTCCATCACATTTGAAGGATATTTTCATTGGATAGAGTATGCTCGGCTGCCAGTTTTTGTCTTTCACAATTTTGAATATATCATTCGACTCTCTCCTAGCCTGTAAGATATCTGCTGAGAAACCTGCTGACAGCCTCATAGGGGAATCCTTTGTAGGTTATTGTCTTCTCCTTTGCTGCCCTTAATATTTTCCTTGTCATTGACTTTTGCAATCTTCACTACTATCTGCCTTTGGGTTGGACTTTTTACATTGACAAAGTTTAGAGATCTATTGGCTTCTGTCACATGGATTTCCAGCTCCTTCCCCAGGTTTGGGAAGTTCTCGGCTATTATTTCTTGAACAAGCTTTCCGCTCCATTCTTCTTCTCTTCTCCCTCTGGGATACTTATAATCCTTGTGTTGCATTTTCTACTTGAGTCAGATATTTCTTGGAGAATTTCTTCATTTCTTTTTAGTCTTAGTTCTCTCTCCTCCTCTATCTGAAGCATTTCTATATTCCTATCCTCCAAACTGCTAATTCAGTCCTCCATATTATCAGCTCTACTGTTCGGGGAGTCTAGATTCTTCTTAATCTCCTCTATTGTGTTTTTCATCTCCAACATTTCTGATTGTTTCTTCTTTATAGTATCAAGCTCTTTTGTGATGTAGCTCCTGAACTAATTGAGTTCTCTATCTGTATTTTCTTTTAACTCATTCAGGTTTTATTTATTTATTGTTTTTGTGGAAGATTAGCCCTGAGCTAACATCTGCCACCAATCCCCCTCTTCTTGCTGAGGAAGACTGACCCTGAGCTAACATCCATGCCCATCTTCCTCTACTTTATATGTGGGCGGCCCACCACAGCATGGCTTGACAAGCAGTTTGTAGGTCCTCACCCGGTATCTGAACCAGTAAACACCAGGCTGCCAAAGCAGAATGTCTGAACTTAACCACTGCACCTCTGAGCCGGCCCCTCTTTGAGCTTTTTAATGATAGCTATTTTGGATTCTTTGTCATTTAGATTACAGATTTCTGTGTTTTGGGGATTGTTTTCTCGGTACTTGTAATTATACTTCTTCTGGAGATTTAATATATTTGTTCATACTGCTTTATGATGTGGATTTGTGCCTCTGCAGAGAGATAAAGTTTGGTTGCTGCTTTCACTTGCTGCCACTGTGAGGGAAGGGGCATCAGCTGTGTAATGTGCACTGACCAGGATCCCTGTCAGCTGTTCCTGACCAAGCCTGGGCCACTCCTCGGGATTGCAGTGGCCCTGGGGGGGTCTCCTGTAAACTGGGTGAACAATCACATGACGGCTTCGGGTTGCTGCAGTCTGGTTCCAAAGACCCACTTAGACATGCTGCCTCCTTCGGACTGCAGTGGTGTTATGCGCTTTCATGGTAGGTGGGAGCTGGTTCTCCCTGACTTGCAGCCCTGCTGCCATCAGGACCTGCTGGATCTCACTTGCCCACTCTGGGCCACAGCAGTGCCAAGGGGGTTTAATGCAGCCAATCGGCAGCTCACCCAGCCATGCCACTTCTGCTCATATGTCGCTCAGACTTTGTGCTTGGTGAGTGGGGCCTCTCCACTAGGGCCTAGCAGAGACTCTCCCTGGGGCCACCATGGGACTGTGAATTTTCCCATTGGACTGAGGAGAAATCACACTGTGGCTCCAGATTGTCCCCACCCACCCATGCAGTCCCACTGGATCTCACTTGCCCCCTCTAGGCCACAACAGAGCTATGGGTGTTTAATGTAGACCTAGATTTTTAATTGGAACAAAAAGCTGGAGGTCTTGGAGTTCAGTGACTTTGAGCAAGGAGACCTGATGCCCATCATCTCTACTCCAGCCTCAGACCTGCCCCCTTCCCCGAAGAAATGTTAGATGAATACTGCAAGATCCCAAGTCTTAGAATTCCCCTCTTCTGGCCCAAAAGTTACTATAGCACCTGGATGTCCCTAATCAGACTTGCCCATTTCCATATCAGCATTCCCATGGAGGATCCCAAGAGACCACCCCTGCATTTTATCTTTCCTAATCTCATTCTCAGGGACTCATTCCAACTTTCAGTACATGGGGGAGCTTGCTGTAGCCCTGCTGCAGCCTGTCCAGGGGAAGACTTGGCACTGAGGGCTCTCCCATGGCACAAGTTGGGCTGCAGGACAATGCGTACAACATGTGTGTACAGAGCACTGGGTAGAGTTCACCTTGATTATGGTGGCCAATACCAAGGAGCACAAGTTTATATCCTTCCCGTGACCAACACACAGCAGCTTGAAGATAGAAAGCTCTGCAGATCCAGATACCAATATCACACTGTTTAGCCTTCATGCTAACCTGCATCATTCCCCACTCCCTGCTCCAGGGTTTATCAACCTGTCAGTGATGAATGAGTTCAAGGGGCCATGGATTCTCCAATCCTATGATTGGACAACATACGATGTGATGTTCCTAGGGTGAGGGTCCAAACCTTCCATGACATTCTTTTATGGGCTCCCAAAAGAAAAAGGACCTCTAGATTTAGGGAATGATTTGTTCTCAAATCTCATCTCAAATTTGTCCATTGCCAGGAATGACCTCTAACCTTCTTCAACAAAAAAGTCCTGCTTGGCCCTTCAGATAGTCGGAATTCTAAGATGTCCTCCAAGCTCCTTCTCCTACCCCCATGCACACATGCAGCACAATCCCTGGGAGTGTAAATATGATGTATTTTTACTCCTGTGGTTGTGTTATGTTATATGGTACAGTCCAATTTAGGAAAGGGAGATTATCCAGGGTGAGTCTGGCCTAATCAGGGGAGCGATTCAAAGTAACTGAGCTCTTCCTGAATGAGAGATTCCACGCGTGAGGGAGATTCAACTTGAGGGAGATACTCCACTGCAGGCTTTGAGAATCGAGGGGCCAATGTGGCAAGGAATGTGGGCAGACTCTAGGACCTGAAAGCACCCCCCATCTGACAGCCAGCAGGGAAACAGAGACCCCAGTGCTACAAGTACAAGGAGGAGAGTTCTGCTACAACTAGGCGAGCTTGAAAAAAGACCCTGAACTCTAGACAAGACCACAGCCCAGCCAACACCTTCATTTTAGCCTTGTGAGATCCTGAGCAGAAAACCCAGCCATGCTGTGCTCACTTCTGACCTATAGAACTGTGAGCTAATAAGGGCATGTTGTTTAAAGTCACTAAATTTGTGTCAACTTGTCATGCAGCATAGAAGACTAATACAGCCCTCGTGGCCCATTTTCCTCCCAGGATGAAATTGATAGTTGCTGCAGTTGGCGGGAGGTCAGGGCTGATTGACACAAAGGAGTGTCCCAAAGGAACGGATTTGAGGACTTCCTGGAAAATATCCCAGGGATAGCTGATCAGGCAGCACAGACAGAGAAAAAAGAGAAACTCGGTTCAAGGCAGATGTCCCACCACCTTTCCTTTCAGACCATAACAGTCTGGGAAGTCACTTCTAGTTCCAAGTTCTGCCCTCAGAGACATGATGGACTTCAGCGACCAGACCCTCAACGCTGATCAGCTGGCGGCTGACTGGGCTTGGCCAATACCCCTGTGGGGCAGATAAGACATGGTGAAAGGACTGAGATCATCCAGGGGTGAGCAGCCCAGGAGATAGAGACCTGGACCGTTGCTCTGTGAAATCACCCTCAACAACAGTTCCTCAGACACTTCCCCATTTCGATGCTCCAACGATTGACATAGACCAACAATACTGGCGCTGGAAGGGCCCTTAGAGGTGATCCAGTCCAGTCTCCATGTCTCAGATGTGGAAAGTGCCCTTAACTGGACTCAGATGTCCTGAATCCCAGTTCAGTATTCTTCCTGTACCCTCCGTGAGATTACCCTCCTTCCCCTCCAGGCACCTCCTTCCCCTCCAGGCACCTCCTCTCCCAGAGACTTCATACACACAAGGCTGGAAGGAATATGTCTTTGCAGTCAGTGCCTCCCCCTGCACCACCTTCTTCCTTCAATATATCCCCAGTCCGTCTACTACTTTGACTTCTGCTGCCATCTCCCTAGCCCAAGCTGCCATGTTTGATAACACACATCAGAGCCCATCATCCCCATACTTCCCATTCAATGTCTTCCTTCTGCACTAGCAATTAATCCAAACTCATTACCACTGCCTAAAAGGCTCCTCGTGGCTGGCTCTTGTCTGCTTGTCCAACCTCACTGGTATGAGTGACCCTGGTCATACTGGTTTCAGCCCCATTGGGCAAGCTAGAGTTTTTGTACTAGCTCCTTCTCATCCGTCAGGTCTCAGCTCAAAGGTTGCCTCTTCAGAGAACCCTTCTTTGAGAACTTTCTACATAAAGAAGCCTACTCATCCCACTCTCGTGTCTAGTTACTTTGTCCCACATCTTCCCATTTATTTCCATCAGAGCATTTACCAAAATGATATCATCTTTTTTGTTTATTAGTTTCTTGTTTATTGTCTGTCTCCTCAGTATGAAGATAGATCCATGAGAACAGAGACCTTGTCTTTTTTGTTCACTACCTAGGACTCTACCCAGATCATTGGGTAGAGTTTTTAATTATATGTTGAAATAACTAATCAACTGATTAATCAACTTCAGCTTTATCCCCTGGAGAAAGTCCAGCTGAGTTTAGATCAGAGTATAAGTCCATTAATTTTGATTCGACAGGTATTTTTCTGAGTTCCACTTGCCATAGGCACAATCCTGGGCCAGGCTGTGTGCTCTGGATCATTCATTCATTTATTCATTCATTCAACAAATACTCAGAGGTAGTCTCTACTCTCGGGGAGGCTTCATGTAGCTGATAAAGCATGGCAAACAGAATGAACCTATTAGTCAGTCAGTAAGACAAGGCCCTGGATTGAGTGGAAATCTAGAAGCATGGCACTTATATAAACTGAAGATGCAAAGTTCCAGTGCTACCTGAGTCACATTAAGGGCAAGGGCAGTCAGCGAGGGCTTCCTTGAAGAGATCTTACTTGGACTGGGCTCTGGAGGACTGACAAACAGGATAAGAGAGACAGAGGAGCAGTGGGAAGTACTTCTAGGGGCCCAACCATGACCAGGATACTGCTGGAATTTAAGCCAAGATATGGATGATTTGGTGTTTCCTGGAAGTTAAATTGAAGAACGAGTTGGCTTCTCTGCTTTGCACCAAAGCCCAGCTCCTCCAGCAACGTACACTTGCCTGTCAGTTCCTCAAACCCCTCTTACTCCCCACACTCTAGTAATCTACTTTCTGCCCACCCCGCTGGTTCACAGAAACTACTCTTACCAAGGTCCCCACCAGACAACCAATTGCCAAACCCAACAGACACTCTTCATTTCTTATCCTACTTGACCTCTGTCATACACAATACATCTTTACTTCCTCCTTCTTTAAAGCTGTCTCCTTTCTTAGCAACTTTTCTGGTTATTTCTTCCCAGTTTGGGACTGGTAGGCTCCCCTTCTTCTTCTGGAAACTTAAATATTGGTAATCACCTCATCCCTTGGTGCTCTTTTTTACTAACTCCGCACAATCACCATGGACTATCTCATCTACACCTATGTCTCGAGGTTGCATATATATGCTGATCACTCCCAAACTCCAGCCCCAGACCTGTTCCTCACCAAGTCAGGTCCCCAGCTGCAGACTCACATATACAGCCATGCAATAAGCTTCCCAACCCGGACGCCCGATGAGCATTAAGAACTGACAAATAAAAGTGACAAATAAAAGTGATCCCACCCCTGGCCACTGGAAAAGCCCATAACACCGTTGCAGACCCCAAGGAGAGAGCGCATCTAGGTGGGCAACAACAGTAGGCACCTGCAGCCTGAAGCCCCCCGTGACGGCCCCCACGGCAGAGGAGGGAATCCAAAGGGCCACTGTGGCTACGAAGAGGGGCCCAGGCCCAGTTAGCAACTACGGACAGGGTTCCTGGTTGGTGAAGTATAAACAGCTGCTCCCCCCACTGCAGCAGCTGAAACAAGTGAAAGGAGCAACTAAACTCTATCTCCATGCGGAGGCACAAATCAACATCATCAAGCAATATGAAAAAATACATTAAATCTCCAGAACAGAAAGAAAGTAACAAATACACAGAAAACAATCCCAAAGAAAATGAGATATATAACCTAAATGATGATGACTTCAAAACAGCCATCATTAAAATACTCACTGAGTTAAGAGAGAATTCTGACCGACAACTCAACGAGTTCAGGAGCTATGTCACAAAAGAGTTTGATACGATAAAGAAGAACCAAACAGAAATACTGGAAATGAAGAACACAATAGAGGAGATTAAGAAAAATCTAGATGCTCTGAACAGTAGGGCCGATAATATGGAGGAAAGAATTAGCAATTTGGAAGATGGCAATATAGAATTGTTGCAGGCAGAGGAGGAGAGAGAAGCAAGACTTAAAAGAAATGAAGAAACTCTCCGAGAATTATCAGACACAATTAGGAGATGCAACGTAAGGATTATAGGTATACCAGAGGGAGAAGAGAAGGAGAAAGGGGCAGAAAACCTATTCAAAGAAATAATGGCTGAGAACTTCCCAAATCTGGTGAGGGAGATGGATCTTCAGGTGACAGAAGCCAATAGATCTCCAAACTTTATCAATGCAAGAAGACCAACTCCACGGCATATAGTAGTGAAGCTAGCAAAAGTCAACGACAAGGAGAAAATATTAAGGACAGCCAGGCAAAAGAAACTAACCTACAAAGGAACCCCCATCAGGCTATCAGCAGATTTCTCAGCAGAAACTTTACAGGCTAGAAGAGAGTGGAATGATATATTCAAAAATCTGAAGGACAAAAACCTACAGCCGAGAATTCTCTACCCAGCGAAAATATCCTTCAAATACGATGGAGAAATAAAAACTTTCCCAGATAAACAAAAATTAAGGGAGTTCATTGCCACAAAACCTCCTCTTCAGGAAATCCTCAGGAAAACCCTCATTCCTGAAAAATCCAAAAAAGGAAAGGGGCTACAAAACCAAGAGCAGAGGAGATAAGTAGAAGGACAACAACAGAGAGTAGCAGCTCTACATCAGAACAGATTAAACCATGGGACGAGAAACAAAGGAAACTGAAGAAAACCGGAAAACAAGACACAAAATGGTAGTGGTAGGCCCCCACGTCTCAATAATCACTCTAAATGTAAACGGATTGAACTCCCCAATCAAAAGACACAGAGTGGCAGGATGGATCAAAGAACAAGATCCAACAATATGCTGCCTCCAGGAAACACACCTCAGCCCCAAAGACAAACACAGACTCAGAGTGAAGGGATGGAGAACAATACTCCAAGCTAATAATGAACAAAAGAAAGCAGGTGTCGCTATACTAATATCAGACAAGGTAGATTTCAAAGCAAAACAGATAAAGAAAGACAAAGAGGGACAGTATATAATGATAAAAGGGACTCTCCACCAAGAAGACATAACACTTATAAATATATACGCACCCAACACAGGAGCACCAAAATTTGTAAAGCAACTCTTAATAGAACTAAAAGAAGACATCAACAACAATACAATAATAGTAGGGGACCTCAACACACCATTAACACCAATGGACAGAACATCCAGACAGAAAATCAACAAGGAAATAATAGAATTAAATGAAAAATTAGACCAGATGGACTTAATAGATATATATAGAACACTTCATCCAAAAACAGCAGGTTACACATTCTTCTCAAGTGCACATGGAACATTCTCAAGGATTGACCATATTTTGGGAACCAAAGCAAACATCAATAAATACAAGAGAGTTGAAATAATATCAAGCATCTTTTCTGATCATAACGCTATTAAACTAGAAATCAACTACAAGAAAAAAGCAGAGAAAGGTGCAAAAATGTGGAGACTAAACAACACGCTTCTCAACAAACAATGGATCATTGAAGAAATTAAAGAAGAAATCAAATATTATCTGGAGACAAATGAAAATGAGAACACGACATACCAAATCATTTGGGATGCAGCAAAAGCAGTCCTAAGAGGGAAATTCATCGCAATACAGGCTCACCTCACTAAACAAGAAAAAGCTCACGTAAGCAACCTCAAACGACACCTAACAGAACTAGAAAAAGAAGAACAAACAAGGCCCAGAGTCAGTAGAAGGAGGGAAATAATAAAAATAAGAGCAGAAATAAACGATATTGAAACAAAAAAGACAATAGAAAGGATCAATGAAACAAAGAGTTGGTTCTTCGAAAGAATTAACAAAATTGACAAACCCCTAGCCAGACTCACCAAGAAAAGAAGAGAGAAATCGCAAATTAATAAAATCAGGAATGACAGAGGAGAAATCACAACAGATACCAATGAAATACAAGAGATCATAAGAGAATACTATGAAAAACTATATGCCAACAAATTGAACAACCTGGAAGAAATGGACAAATTCCTAGACTCCTACAATCTCCCCAAACTGAATCAGGAAGAAATGGAGAATCTGAATAGACCAATCACAAGTAAGGAAATAGAAACGGTAATCAAAAACCTCCCCAAAAACAAGAGTCCAGGACCAGACGGCTTCTCTGGAGAATTCTACCAAACATTCAAAGAAGACTTAATACCTATTCTCCTCAAACTGTTCCAGAAAATTGAGAAAGATGGAGAACTCCCTAACACATTCTATGAAGCCAACATCACTCTGATCCCCAAACCTGACAAGGACAACACAAAGAAGGAGAACTACAGGCCGATATCACTGATGAACATAGATGCAAAAATCCTCAACAAAATTTTGGCAAACCGATTACAGCAATACATCAAAAAGATTATACACCATGATCAAGTGGGATTTATACCAGGGACACAGGGATGGTTCAACATCCGCAAGTCAATCAACGTGATACACTACATTAACAAAATGAAAACCAAAAACCACATGATCATCTCAATAGATGCAGAGAAAGCATTCGACAAGATCCAACACCCATTTATGATAAAAACCCTCAGTAAAATGGGTATAGATGGAAAGTACCTCAACATAATAAAGGCCATATATGATAGACCCACAGCCAACATCATACTCAATGGACAAAAGCTGAAAGCCATCCCTCTGAGGACAGGAACAAGACAAGGGTGCCCACTTTCACCACTCCTATTCAACATAGTTCTGGAGGTGCTGGCCAGAGCAATTCGGCAGGAAAAAGAAATAAAAGGAATCCAAATAGGTAACGAAGAAGTAAAACTCTCGTTGTTTGCAGACGACATGATCTTATACATAGAAAACCCCAAAGAATCCACAGAAAAACTATTAGAAATAATCAACAACTACAGCAAAGTAGCAGGGTATAAAATTAACGTGCATAAATCAGTAGCATTTCTATACACTAACAATAAACTAACAGAAAAAGAACTCAAGCACTCTATCCCATTCACAATCGCAACGAAAAGAATAAAATACCTTGGGATAAACTTAACCAAGGAAGTGAAGGATCTATACAATGAAAACTACAAGACTCTCTTGAAAGAAATAGGCGATGACATAAAGAGATGGAAAGACATCCCTTGCACATGGATTGGAAGAATAAACATAGTTAAAATGTCCATACTACCTAAAGCAATATACAGATTCAATGCTATCCCAATCAGAATCCCAAGAACATTCTTCACAGAAATTGAACAAACAATCCTAAAATTCATATGGGGCAACAAAAGACCGCGAATTGCTAAAGCAATCCTGAGCAAGAAAAACAAAGCCGGCGGAATCACAATCCCCGATTTCAAAACATACTACAAAGCTACAGTGATCAAAACAGCATGGTACTGGTACAAAAACAGGTCCACAGATCAATGGAACAGAATTGAAAGCCCAGAGATAAAACCACACATCTATGGACAGCTAATCTTCGACAAAGGAGCAGAGGGCCTACAATGGAGAAAAGAAAGTCTCTTCAACAAATGGTGCTGGGAAAACTGGACAGCCACATGCAAAAGATTGAAAATTGACCATTCTTTTTCACCACACACCAAAATAAACTCAAAATGGATCAAAGACCTAAAGATTAGGCCTGAGACAATAAGTCTTTTGGAAGAGAATATAGGCAGTACACTCTTTGACATCAGTTTCAAAAGAATCTTTTCGGACACTGTAACTCCTCAGTTGAGGGAAACAATAGAAAGAATAAACAAATGGGACTTCATCAGACTAAAG
The DNA here is from genome assembly GCF_041296265.1 of Equus caballus. Lineage (NCBI taxonomy): Eukaryota > Metazoa > Chordata > Mammalia > Perissodactyla > Equidae > Equus > Equus caballus. The sequence continues at coordinate 25,726,715 of NC_091695.1, forward strand.
AGCTTCTTCAAGGCAAGGGAAAACAGGATTGAAACAAAAAAACAGCTCACTAATTGGGAAAAAATATTTACAAGCCACTTATCCGACAAAGGGTTAATCTCCATAATATACAAAGAACTCACACTACTTAACAACAAAAAAACAAACAACCCGATCAAAAAATGGGCAGAGGACATGAACAGACATTTCTCAAAAGAAGATATGAATATGGCCAATAGACACATGAAAAGATGTTCATCATCGCTAATCATCAGGGAAATGCAAATCAAAACTACACTAAGATATCACCTTACCCCCGTTAGATTGGCAAAAACATCCAAAACCAAGAACGACAAATGTTGGAGAGGTTGTGGAGAAAGAGGAACCCTCATACACTGTTGGTGGGAATGCAAACTGGTACAGCCACTATGGAAAACAGTATGGAGATTTCTCAAAAAGTTAAAAATAGAAATACCCTATGACCCAGCCATCCCATTACTGGGTATCTATCCTAAGAACCTGATATCAGATATCTCAAGAGTCCGTTGCACCCCTATGTTCATTGCAGCATTATTTACAATAGCCAAGACGTGGAACCAGCCTACATGCCCAGAAACTAATGATTGGATAAAGAAGATGTGGTATATATACACAATGGAATACTACTCAGCCATAAAAAAAGACGAAATTGGCCCATTCACAACAATGTGGATGGACCTCGAGGGTATTATGTTAAGCGAAATAAGTCAGTCAGAGAAAGACGAACTCTATATGACTCCACTCATAGGTGGAAATTAGTATATTGAGAAGGAGATCTGATTGGTGGTTACCAGGGAAAAGGGGGGGTGGGGGGAGGGTACAGAGGGGGAAGTGGTGTACCCACAACATGACTAACAAAAATGTACAACTGAAATCTCACAAGGTTGTAATCTATCATAACATTAATAAAAAAAAAAAAAAAAAAAAAAAAAGAACTGAACATGCGTCAGACTGAACTCACCACCCACATACACACTCACGTGCACCTACAAAAACCTGCTCCTCTACTTGTGGTCACTTTCTCAGGAGAAATCATCCCCTTGCACCCATATCACCAAGCCAAGACTCAGGGACCATCCTTGACCTGCCCTCCTCCATCACCCATGCATCCATAAGTAACAGTGCTCTCTCTTCCCCACCTTGTCTACCCCCCACCCCAGCCCTATTTCCTCTGCCTCTCTCCTAATCAATGGCTGACCATCTTTCACCTAGATCATTTCAATGGCCCACAAATTACTTTCCATGCCTCCAGGATTACCACCTTCTCCCACCTCTAATGTGTTGTCCACCTGCTGCCAAAATGAGCTGTCTAAAACCCAGAGCTAATGACACCAACACTTTTCAATTACGTCTTCTTGCTCTTGGGCAGATGCTCTCTTCAAGGTCAGACCCCTATGTACCTCAGCCTCAACACTGTTGATACTTTGGACTGGATGCTTCTCTGTTGTAAGGGTCCTCCCATGCATTGTAGGATGTTTAGCATCAACCCTGTCCTCTACCCACTAAATGCCAGTAGCACCTTCCTCCCAGGTTGTGACTATCAAAAATGTTTCCAGACATTGCCAAATGTCCCCTCAGGGGCAAAATTCCCCCAGTTGAGAGCCCCTGCTCTACAACCTCAACTCCCCAAACACACACACACACATTGTGCTCCAATCATTTTGAACACCCTGCTATTTCCCTAACATGCCATGAGCTCTCAGGCCTGCATGCTTTTGCTCATATCATTTCATCTGCCCAGAAAGCCCTTTCTTCCATAACCACTGGGCTTACTCCTTCTCTTCATCTATGTCTCAGCCAAGGATTGCCTCTTCTATGACGCCTGCCCTGGTTCTCCCAGAGAGAAGTAGAAAAGAGTCTAATCAGGGCTTATTTCTACCCCAGTCCCTGTTCCATCTCACTCCAGCTTTCTTCTGATTTCGTTTCCTCGGTGGACCAAGGCATACTCACCTGTGTATCTCTGGTACCTCCACACTCCTAGAAACATGCTCGGGGCACAATTCATGTCTGCCAAATGAGTGAATAAACGACAAAAGGCAATTCTTGTTGAAGAGTGTCACAGACTGAATGGGGCAGAAGCTCCCTGAAATGAGACCTTACGCAGGAACTTTAATAACAATAACAACAGCAGCCACTAGTATTTAGGAAGCATTTTTTATGTGCTAAGTTGTCCGTATCATTTAATCTTCTAAACAACTCTATGAGGCAAGTACCATTGTCATCCGTAAATTAAAGATAAAGGACTGAAGCTCAGAGTGGTTAAGACACTTTCCAGGTAAGTGTCAGAGCCAGGATTTGAATGGGAGCCTGCCCTCTTACCCTTCACACCTCTCACCCCGTGGTGGCAAATGACTAGCACAAAGCATTCACGGTCATTCTCTAATGTAAGTGACACACATGGCAACCCTGTAAGTTAGTGGGACAGATGATGATATGGGAAGCAGGAAGAAGGTGCTCCTTGGAATGGGAGGGACCCGGGCTCCATTCCTGGCTCTGCCACTCAGGAGCTGGCCCACTTCAGCAGACACCTTATCTCCCATTCTCCGTTTGCCCATCTGTGAGTTAAGGATGACAACTTCACTCAGGCTTTGGGGAGGATGAATTGAGAAGGTGGTTGTGCAATAATCTACTAAGTGCCTGACACATGGTAGATCTTCAACAAACAATCCTGAATATTATCCCTATTTTAGGCATAGAGAAAGTGAGGCTCAGAAAGGTTACGTGATGGTCCAAATTTCACAAACTAGCAAATGACAGAGCTTGAAAAAGAACTCGAACTCATCTGTCATCCACGAGGAGAGGTTTTCTTAGCATCTTCTGCGTACTCATCACTGCGTGGGACAAGTCACAGCCCCACCATTGAGGAACCAAGTCATAAGCACCTGGAGTTATAGCTCTGCTCTCCCCAGCTGGAAGCTCAGAGCTGGAATCGGAGGTTCAGTTGGTGGGAATAGCCCAGGCATGGGGCTCTCACAGACACAGCAAAGGAGGTTTGCGCCCAGGCAGTGAGGGCCTAGGGATGTAAGCCAACTCACAGATTCGGCAATGAACAAGAAAGGTGGGCTGGCCTGTGGTTATTGCTGTAGTGGGCTTTCAGGTTTGCTGGGCTCAGCACCAGGCTGGCCACACACCATCCCGGAAACAGCTGCTGTCAGGCCCCAGGGAGACTCCTGGAGAGGGGCTGGGTACCTCAGGGTCTTCCTCCTATATAGGCCATGCTCTCTTGGTCAGCTGTAAGAGGACAGCATTCTGACCCAAACCATACATCCTTCTATGCCTGCCCAACATGACACCCCCAGAAACATCCCAACCCTCACCAACGCCTTCTGGCTCATGTGTTCCTGCAGTGTCTGCAAGCAAGTCTCTGTGAGTGGGGGAACAGAAATATCAGAGTGGTGGAGGGCTAAAGAGGCTCTTTCCTTTCTTCCCTCCCCCTTTCCCTCCCTCAGTCCCTTTCTCCCTCTTTCCTTCCTTCCTTTCTTTTTTTTTCTTTTTGAGGAAGATTAGCCCTGAGCTAACTGCTGCCAATCCTCCTCTTTTCACTGAAGAAGACTGGCCCTGAGCTAACATCTGCGCCCATCTTCCTCTACTTTATATGTGGGTTACCTACCACAGCGTGGCCTTGTCCTACCCCCTGGTGCCTTGTCCGCACCCAAGATCCACACTGGCGAACCCCGGGCCAGCGAAGTAGAACTTGTGAACTTAACCGCTGCGCCACCTGGCCGGCCCCTCTCCCTCTCTTTTTTTCTTTCTTTCTCTTCCTCCCTCCCTTCCTTCCTTCTCCCCCACTCTTTGTGTCTCTCTCTGTGTCTGTGTGTGTGTGTGCGTGTGTTTGTCTGTGTATGTGTATGTGTGTGCCTGTCCCTTATGTATCCAGTATTTCTTGACCCTCCATTCTGTGCCTGGTAAGGTGCAAAGCCCTGAGGATACAGTGGGTAAACAAAGATACAGTTAATGCCCACATGCAGTTCCCAGCCTAATGGTAGACACACATTAACTCTGTTTCATCCTATGTCAAACTGCAACTGTGACAAGCTCTATGCAGGAGAGGTGCCTGGTGTGAAGAAAATCTGTTCTAGTTAACAGAACAGAAGGAAAGTCTGAGCAGAGAGGTGAAGGAACTGTAGGAGTTAACTACGGGTTGGGTGGGTGCATTCCAAGTAAGGAAAACTAAACCAGTTCACTTTTAAATGGTGCCCTTGAGATTTAATGTGATTTTTTGTATATAATAAAAATTAATAGCTGCCCTTAATTGAGGACCCACTGTGTGCCAGGGCCAAGCGCTGTTCATGTGGAGTCTCATTTATCCTTACTACTCTCTGAGGTGGGCTCCATACCCCCATTTCAGGTGAGGAGACAAAGGCAACTGAGCGGCTATGACTCGGTCAGGGACAAGCAGCCTGAGAAGGTGAGAAGGAAATGCGGGGCTGCATGCCTGTCCTCTTCCCCAGCCCCAGCCATCTCTGACCCCAAGCCCCTGGCTCCTGAAGGAATGTACAGCCCAGCCCCTGATGATTCCCATTTCTGTGATCATGGGTTTTCCACATTGACTCCTGGAGAAACAGAGTAGTACAAAAATTGGATATGAAGATTGATGTTTTTCATTGACTTTGGCTTAAGATTTGGGGTAATTAGAAAGTCTTTTTCCCTTCGTAATGTTCCCATTCTAAAGGCTACAAGAGAATCTAGGCTGTTTTGTTAGGGAGAAATCAGCTTGGGCAGATGCCTGCAGAGTGGTTTCTGTCCTGAACCAGGTGGTGACATACCAGGCTCCACCAGGAGTGAAATGTAGACACACCTTTTGCCGCCCTCCCCTCAGGGGATCTCAGATTGTACCAATAACATCCACAGTCACACATGCCAGTTGGTTTGTATGTCCTCTTTGAAGTGATTTACATTCACTGATTGACTTAATCCTTACAACTCCATGATGTAGTCCTACTGTTATCCCCATTTTACAGATGAGGAAACTGAGGCACCGTGAATCTCAGTCTCAGACCTTGTGTGGGGAAGAGCTGGAGGTTGGTTTTGGATAGTCCAGCCGCAGAGCCCGAGCTGCCTCACCTATTATTCCCAAACGTTCTCTCTAGTCCTCCCTACGAGTCCCCGTGGTACTTATTTTCTCCGTTACAGGGGAGGAAACTGAGGCTCCACATGATTAAGGGTTTCTTCAAGGTCACATAGCTGGTCAGCACTTGCAAAGCCCAGAGCCTTTCTCATGCACCTACTGCTTGAGTCCACCTTCAGGCCTGGGAGGGAACATTGGACTCAGGAAACAGAATGCTGAAAGGCCGATAAGCACATGTGTGAGTTTAGAAAAAAGAAATCAAAACCCCTGGAGTGGGGGCTGGTGAGACCACTAGCTGTGGCCCTGGGTTTAATGAACCTGCCAGTGAGTCAGCCCCTCTGTTCACAGAGACGTGGGTTGCAGTGTGCCCAGGAGGGGTCAGATGTGTCCCACCCAGGAAATTGTCATCGCCAAAGAATAGACAGATCGGAGCCCGTGCCTTGATACCTGGATGCAGTGTCCTTTCCAAAGACTGTTAGAGGAGGCATCCTCTCTGTGCCCTGGAGTCACACCCAACACATTTGGGGATCATCTATCCGCTGGGGGTCTGGCAGCAAGAGGAGCTCCAGGAAGAACCACTGGGGTCTTTGCCCCAAGCTTTAAATTTAGGGAAGAGGGTCGACAGCACCTGGGAAGCGGGCAGCCAACACCTTTGGCTGAACAACAGCTAGCACCAGATTCACACATGATGATGAATGGATGGACGTCATCTCTAGAAGCTCCAAAGGTGGCTCTCTGGCAACATCTGGCCCCCTGAGTTCTGTTATTAGGCACACTCTCCAGTGTGCTGACCTAGGCTGCACACACGGTTCCCTGTCAGGAGGCAGCCCCCATGCCAGCTGAGGCAGCAGAGGGGGAACAGAATGGGGCGGGCCCAATGTCCCAAGATGTGAGTGAGGGGAGTCGCCAGGATGGGGTGATTGGGGGATGAATAAAATGTGACATCGACCTAAGCTGGGCTTGTAAGCAGCCACTTACAATCACGTTTTGGACTACTATTTGATGACAAAGAAAAGTCTATGAGATCGTTTCCCTTATCACACACATAGTCACATGAAGAGAGGCGTACATACCAACGTGTTAACCATGGTCATTTCTGAGCAGTGCAGTTAACAACGATATTTGTTTTTCATGCACTTCTTTGTTTTCTGACTTCTTTTACAACCACCACATGTTTATGACGTAAGAATGAATGTAAAGAGACGGTAACACCTAAAATGAACGTGACCTTAGGAGACAGACAAATCTGGATCTAAACGCCAGCTCCACAATGCGCCAGACAGATGCTCTTGGACATAACTTGCTGCTCAGAGCCTAACTCTCTTCATCTGTAAAATGGGGCGGGTGAAAGGAGATTGTCACACAGAGTTCCTGATTCCGGCTGTCAGCTGTTGTTTATTTTATTCTACTTGTCCAGCTGTTCTTTAAACTGCAGGCACTCTGCTCTTCATGGAAGTGTCCTCTGCCCCAGGAGAGGCCCCACCCGGCACCACAGCCTGTGGAGGAGGAGACTTGCCTCCAGTTCCTCTCTGCTGAGGATGGAGCTTGAGAGGAGGGTTGCACCAGGAACCCAAAACTTGTGAAACTCCTGTTGCTTGCTTTCTCATTTAAAAGAGCAGTTGGTCCCATCTGAGGAAGAAGTTGCAGCAAGGGGCTCTTGGGGCAGAAAGAGGCAGCTGTGCAAACAGCTGCGCTTCTCTCTCTCTAGATCCAAGTGTTTCCTACACTTGCTGAGGGATCCAAACATCTTTTTCCTTTTTTGAAGTTTTTAACACAATTTTTTATCTTTTTTAATCCAATGACACTTTTCTTAAAAAAAAATGGTAATTCTGACTTAAATTCAAAGTATTTAAATGTACCACAAAGATTTTTCAATATCCCATTCTATTTCTCCAACTAAAACTCAGGGAAAATATATTGATCTTGTCTATACCTTTAAGATTAAGGCAATTTTCCAGACAACTTTTTTAGTATCAGCTTTATGGAGATATGTTCACATACAAGTCACCCATTTAAAGTGTATACAATTCAATGGTTTTTAGCATATTCAGAATTGTACACTCATTATCAATTTTAGAAAATTTTCATCACCCTAAAAAGAACGCCTTACCCATTAGCACTCACTACCACCTTGCCCAGCTCTAGGCAATCACTAATCTACTTTCTGCTTCTAGAGAGTTGCCTCATCTGGACATTTCATATAAATGGAGTTACACTGTATGCAGTCTCTAGCGACTGGCATCTTTCACTTAGCATATTGTTTTCAAGGTTCATCCACGTTGTAGCATGTGTCAATACCTCATTCCTTTTCATTGCCATATAATATTCCATTGTATAAATATACTATATTTGATTTATCCATTCACCAGTTGATGGGCGTTAGGCATCCTTTTTGACTTAATATGTTAACTGCAATCATAGCTATCATCTGTTGAGTGCCTACCATGTGCTAGGCACTTGATCTAATTTCTAATCCTTGCCACAGTCCAGAGGGCAGGTCTATTTCTCCCTTTATACTGATAAAGAAACTGAGATGTAGAGGTGAAGTGGCCCATCCAAGGTCACATTAGTGACACAGCCGGGATGAAAAAAGGGTTGGCCTGGCCCCCCAGTCCATCTTCTTCCCACTGCCCCATCCCACCCCATGTGCTCTGCTTTCTCCTTCCAGTTGGCACTGAGGCCAGAACAAGAAAGAATTCACTCATTCAGTGATCATTCATTCAATGAGCCCTAACCAGCACCACATGGACAGCAAGTATGCATTAGTCACTGAGCCAGGTAAGACCCATATGCCGCCTCCTGGAGTCGGCTGTCCAGGTGAGGACAGGACATCATGCAAGGAGGCTTGTGCCAGTCACCAAAAAGGGTGTGACCAAGTGCCGAGAACTCAGAGCTGTTGGAGAGCCCAAGGAAAGATTTTGAGAGAAGACGGCATTTTGAACAGGACCCCAGTAGACCAGGCAAATTTCCCCAGCAGAGATGGGAGGAGCCACCACGCAGAGGAAGTGGTGTGCTCACAGACGCCCAGACCAGGAACCTTGGTCCACAAGAAGGAATTCTGTCCTCCTGGAGGTGGGAAGTGAAGAGGGTGGGGAAGGTAGGGGAGTGGTTGGAATCACATTGCTGAGAGCTGTGAGTGCCAGGCTGGAGTCTGAGCTTTGCCCCATGGACAGCAGGAAGACGTGGAAAGTTTGGGAGCAAGACAGGATGAAAGCCATTCATGAGCACTCTGATGTCCCCAGGCCCCTGGAAATTACCCTTCCAGCTGTTCACAGAAGAGCTGTGTTTCGGCCCTTTGTGTATCTCTGTATCCCCAGCACCTAGGACAGTGCCTGATGCATTGTAGAGGCTCCATAAACATTTGTTGATTGACAGACTGATTGGATGAATGAATCTGCCTGCCAGCCCCCTCACCCTCACTGTCCTCTCCTGGCCCCTCTCCGGGCTAAGTGGAAGAAAACACCTGGTGTATTCCAGATTGTCGCATCTCACCCACCTGCCATCTCTCTCCCTCCAAGTCCCTCCTTTTCTCCCTCCTTGCTACCCCTTTCCTTTCTGGTCATGAGTACATGAAGGAACAAATGTGCACATGCTCCCACCACTGGCTAGGCAGTAGGAATTACGTTAAATTCTCACTGTTGCCCTCAGGGATAGAAATGATTCATTGCTTTTTGCAGGCGAGGAAGTTGTGATCCAGAATGGTTAAGGGAATTGCCCAGATGCTGGATGGCAGAACTGAGACTCACCCAGGGCCCTTCTGATTTCATCAAATGCTTCCAGCTGAGGGTGGGGAGTATTGTGGTGGGAGTAGGATGGCGTACAGAGGAAGAGGAGGCAAAGGAAGGGACTCCTAGGAGGGGGTGAGGGTGCAGAGGTGGAGGGGCTTCTCAAGCCCATCCTAGAACCAGGTAGCTGGATACCAGTCTGAAGTCTCCTACCCCACTCTGGGTCCTGCTGCCACATCAGGATGCTGAAGCCAGATTCCTCGACTCCACTCCTGTGTCCACTCCCCAGTAAGCTGGGGTATGAGGCAGGAACACACACAAACACACACAACATCCCCAAAGCTGAAGTGGTGAAACAGTAGTTGCCTTAAGCAGAAAGAAATGATTGTTCTGCAAAATTCTTCACCCAAGAACATTTTTATATAATTCCCAAAGTCAATCATCATCTCCTTTCTTGTTGAGGAAAACATCCCTAAGAGGCTTTGTCAGAAATCCTTCAGTCGAGCAGGCCAGCTGGTGCCCAAGGCTCTCTGGGTGGCCTGATTTTCTGCCACTCCTCTTAAAACCTTCTAGATTGTAAGCTTCAGAAAGAACCTCCAATTCCAGAATCCTCTCATTTTACAGATTGGAAATTGACGCTCAGCCCAGAGAAGGGTCTGCTCAAGGGCCTCCAGCATCAGTGGCAGAGCTGGATCTCATGTCCAGGGTCATCCTCACCCCACCCCGTTCCTCCTCTTTCTCCCAAGGCTCTCTAACCAAGCCTTTGTTGCTGCCACTCTCTAACCAAAGCTGTGCCTTTGAGGGAGAGCTGGGAACCACCCCCAAATGCTAGGCAGCATAGCTGAGGCCATGACAACATCACCCTCCACCTGGAAATTTACCTGGCGGTACAGGGCCCAGGCACACATGGGCTTCAGGGCCAAAGAGGCCTAGAGAAGCAGGTGACACACCTCCTCTCCCATCACATCACCTCCCTTCAGGTCAAGGCTCTGCCAAGGCCATGTGCTTCCTGCTCTGGGACTAAGGAGAACTTCCACAAGCTTTTGCTTTGGGTCTGTATGGTATCAATCAGCTTGGCATTGACATTCTTGTCCTGCCTATCAGAAGTCTCAGCTAGCAGTTACGTTTCTTCCTTTTTTTAAGAAAAAGTAATTTCTGCTTAATACAAGAAGCCTGAGTGAGCAAAGACTTTCTGGATACGAGGTCCTCAAAGGTAGGGGAAGATTAGCAAAAGCATCTGCAGAGCTGAAAAGGGAGGGCTCCCGAACTAAGCAATTGAAGGGGGGCCTTCCTTCCGCTGGCACTCGCCGTACACCAGGAAGGGGTGCATGAACGTCAGAAGAGTGACAAGCACCAGCATCACGTTAACCTGGAGAGGGACAGGAAGGAGTGAGGTGAAGTCCAGGAACTCTGAGCAATGCCCACGACCAAGGAGGGGACCAGAATTCCGCCTAGTTTATCTTCCACTTTCCACTCAGACACTCTGGTGGCCTGGAGGAAGGACTCTGCGTTACTTTTCATTCTGCCCTGTGGAGCCAGGTAGGGACGGATATTGTGCCCATTTCATGGATGAAGAAAGAGAGGCCCAGGCGGCATTCGGTGACCAGCTCAGGGTCACACATGAAGCTGACGGAGAAGCCAGAGCTACATTATATCTTCTGAATATTCAGTTAGGGTGCTCCGATATCACAACCAAGTAATTCTCCTCAGTCTTTCAGTTCAAGGCTTTTTTTTTTTTCTCCCAATGACTGATTTAAACTCCTGTTCTACACTTTGCTCATCTTTTCAAAATGAGGCTAAAGGGCTGTGCAGTGGTCAGAACACTGAATTCAAAGTCAAAGGACTTCTGCTCCTTTGCTGTGGGCTTCTGAACATACAAGTCACACAACCCAAATCTTTGAGCCTCTGTGTCTTCTATCTCAAACAGCTGGAGAGTCACACCCACCTCCCAGCGCTGGGCGGGTGAGCATCCCTGGCGGTATGGGGATGCAGGGGTGAGAGCACAGAGCTCCTGCCACTCAGATCAGCTGTGGAATCCAATGCACGTTGCATCCCTAGGGCTGAGGCGAAGGTCTGCCTGTGCTCATCACAAGCAGGAAATATCTTTGAAGTGTTAGGTTTTCATGAATCATTGTGAGGGTTTTGCGTTCTCCTCTAGAATATGATTACTTGTCTCCACACACATAAAAAAATATTTTCTCCCCAAATCTCTGAAGAACGTGTGCCCCCTGGGCAGCCACCCCATGATAGCCCTGTGATTTTAGGTACCCACAGCACAAGGCAGGGTGCTCCCAATGACCCCAGTGTGAGAAGAAAGACCAAGGATGTACCCGTGTGCAGCAATGTTCCTGCAGGAAATAGCTCAGCCAGATTTTGGGCGCCCCCTGCTGGGTGCCCATTGACTCACCCAGATCCGCATGTCCTTGGTGGTCTGAGGCCCACAATACTCAGGTAGAGCGGGTCATTCTGAAGGGGGCCCTTGATGAAGGTGAAGATGGGGAACTGGAGCAGAGACACAATGGCTGACAAGGCCATCACTAGCCCAAAGATCTTCCCAAAGTGCTCCGGAGGGAAACTGGGAGAGAGACAAATGGGGTTCCAGTGAGACTCAGGGACCCTCGCTCCAAGCAGGGCCTGATCTGGGTGGGCCTTTGTCAGCTACTTGCATACAACTCCCCTGTCCTCGTCCTGCCTTCACCCACCCTCACCCACACAGCCCTCTCCCCTTTGCCTTTGGTCAGGCTTTCAAACCACAGAACACAGAGAAGTTATTGTGCTTGACAGTGGGAAAACAGCAGGGACCCAGACACACGCTGCACCCCAGGGAAGTTGCAAGAAAAAGATGAACACAAAAACACATCACTATATGCCAGATGATGTGTGCACCATCAAAGGAAGCAAGAATAGAGTGCCCAGGGCACAAATAAGGGAAGACACTTTATTTCCAACTCTTCCCTGGGAGTGTTGGAACACAAGTGGGCCTCGGAGGGTGAATAAGCGTTCACCAGGTAGAGAACAGAGGCAGAGGGAGAGCTGATATAAAGGCTCAAGTACATGAAAACTCTACTCCTCTGGCCAGCCTCACCTCCAGGCACCACCCCTCCACCTGCTCCCAGACCCTGTCACCATCACCTGACCATCTCAGGCCCATCCTCACCTCCCAATTTCTGTATCTCCAGCACACTTACCTTTGCTCCGTGTGTCCCCCATTACGTAACGCACCCCAAGCCCACTTACGCAAGGGTCAGGAAGGCAGCATTGCCCCCATAGAGGAAGGAGCGGCTGATCACTTGCAGGATGAAGGTGACGTACTGGAGGGGGAGGACAGGGACTGAGGCACAGAGGGCGAAGCCCAGGCACAGCAGAGACATCAGGGCCAGAGAAGGAACCGTGAGCAAAGGGCCACCGCTGAGGCTGAGAATCCTGGTCCAAAAGGGAAGAGGAGAGGCTGCCTGCAAGCGGGCACAATGGAGGGCAGGAAGGAGGCAAGGGAGATCCGGGTAAAGGGAGAAGCCACCATCCATCTAACTTTCCAGGCAGAAACCCAGGGGGTCATCCTCGAATCCTCTTTCTCCCACATGCCCCATCTCCAGTCCATCAATGAATGTTGATGATCCACCTCCTAATTATCATTCAAATGTATCCACTCTTCTCCATCCCCACCAACGCATCCTACTTTTAAACCACCATCGCTCACTCACACATTACACAGATTGCAATGGCCTCCTAAGAGGGCCTCCTGCTCTGGCCCCTGCAAACTGTAGCCAGGCATTCTGTGTAGCACGACAGGTACTAACAAAAGACAGGGGCGATCCAAACAGCCATCCAGAGGGACAGCTGTCTTGGCTGTACTACAGCCCTGTCACAGATGACTAGGCAGCGGAGAGGAGTGAGGAGAAGGCACTGCTGGGGAGCATCCTCGGGACAGAGAGGCACACAGCAGGAAGACCGCAGAACAGCACGTGCAGTATGTGGCCTTTATCTGAGAGCGAAATTATGTCTATACAGTCTGTCTTTAAGAAAAAAATCATTGCCTAAAGATACAGGGAATGAATAGGGTGGAGGGAACAGAGAGGAAAACGAAGCTTCTTTGAATGTATATTGTTTCATGGTTTTGGCTTTGGGAAAATGTAAATGTTTGATATACAAATGTTTAAAAATTCAATTAAAATAAAATAATAGGAAGAGAACAAGCAAAGCAACCCTCCAAAATCAGGAACAAAATGAAGCCAATGAACACAACTTTATGTCAAGTTGGTGATTCTTAAAACAGTGATTTGACTGTACATCCTCCTGTGGGATATATGCTAAGGAGGAGAATGGAAGGAAGGACGGAAGGATGGAAGGACAGAGACAGAGAGGCACAGCATTCAGCCACAGTATTTTTATTAATAGTATCAACATTGCTAAAACCACTGATAATATATAAAACATACTTTAAAAATACTATACATGTGTGTGTCTGTATAGTATTGTTAGGAACCAAGATTTTCAGAGGAAGAGAAAAAGAGATACGAATGTAAAATTAAGGAAGTAAAATTTGAATTAAAGTATCGTTATTAGGCATTCATGATGTATTTTTTCTTCCAAAAAATTATGTATGCTTTAACTCTATCCAAAGCCCAAAAGCAATGACAACCCAGGAAAATTAGAAATGCCATCATGCAGACTACAGTCTTTAAATACCATTTCCCATTAAAGGGACCCAGCGTTACTTGGAGAACGGCTGGTTTCAGGTCTGGGATAGGAAACATACCTGATCAGATGGATGTGAATATCTCATTGTGCTAGAAACTAAAGACACACTCTAAAACTAATGGGATGATGTCTAAAGGACACAGATACTGGATTGGTAAAGTTCCCAATGGCCAAAGATGTGGCAGTTTGAACATCAAAAGGAATCGTGGTGAAAATGGATTGAAACACATCAAGTATATTGAAAATGAGACTTTGAAAGAGAAACAATGAGTAGTCACCCCTGGAGGTTGCTAGGGCATCACATCATTATTCTCAAAATTGGTGAAAAGAAGAAAAACCAAGCATTTATGCCAGGGTAACAAAATAGTTAATAAGGGGAAGTTTTTCTTTCTAAAGGAATTCTCACTGTTGAAAGCAGAAGGAAAGACGGAAATAGGAAATCACCAGTTTGCAAGGCTAATAAAATACTGGGCCTAGGCATTGATTATCAACGGCTGCTACAATCGTCAGGCGCACAGTCGATGGGAAACTTTATAATAACGGGATGAGACTGACAAAGTCTGAGCCCATTGATCAATCTTAACATGATAAGAACAGGACAATAGGTACCAGGGGCCTGCTGACGGGAGCCCTTAGGAAGCCCACAGCTCCACCTCTAAATTATTCTTGCCAAAAATATTAAACTGAGTCTCCTTGAGCTTCCAACCTGTGTGTTTACAGGAAATACCCAAAGAAACATTTTAAATGACACCAAAAGAATGCCAAATCCAAAATGTGGGAAATGTGACAGAGCAAACCACCCCATTTCTTCAACAAATAAACAAGGACAAAAAGCGTGTGGGAGACGACGCTTATACGTTTAAAAAGACATAAAAGGCACATCAAAAAAATATACTGTGTGGCTCTTAATTTCAACAAATGAACTGTAAAAAGACATATTTAAGACAATTAGGGAAATTTGAGCAGAGTGCGTAGTAGATGATATTAAGAAATCACTGAGGGTTTTTTGTAGATGTGATAATGATACTATGGTGATATTCAAGTAAAAGAGGGCTTATCTGTTAGAGCTACAACCTGAAGTATTTACAGATGAAATGGTTTGATGACTGAGATTTGCTGTAGAATACTCCAGCAGGGTAGGAGAAGCAGGGCAGGGGAGTCAGGGAGGGGTGTAGATGAAAGTCATAGGAGAAATGTTACTCTCTACTTTTGTCCCTCCCCATCCCCAAGCCCTGCAGGTTAAAATACCTCAGCACCCCTCTGTTCCTCGACTTATGTCCAAGGAGCTTGTGAAATCTTCTTGGCATGAGACACAGCCTGCCCCTTCTCACGGCTCTCTCTCCAGCCCCTTCCATACTCCTTTGTACCCTGGCCAGCCTGAATTACCTTTTTTTATTTTTATTTTTGCTGAGGAAGATTCACCCTGAGCTAACATCTGTGCCAATCTTCCTCTATTTTGTATGTGGGTTGCCACCGCAGCATGGCTGATGAGTGGTGTAGGTCTGCACCTGGGATCCAAACCAACGAACCTGGGCCACCAGAGCAGAGAGTGCTGAACTTAACCACTACACCACCGGCCAGTCCTTGAATCACTTGAAGGGATTCCTCGGATTCCTCAAGGTTTCCCTCTCTCCTTCACAACCTTGACCCCACCTTCAGCCCACCGTATTCTTGGGCCACTCTCCCGGGGCCCTCCTCTTCATCTCCTCACTTCTGACTCATCCTTCAGGTTTCAGCTTAGATGCCACTTTCTCCAGGAAGCCTTCCCATACACCGATCTCATCCTCATCTGGAACAGGCTGTGTGCCCTTATTGTGTCCCCACAGCCCCCTGTGGGTTTCCTTCATGGATTGTAATGCCTAATGACTTGCCTTTCTCCACTCTCTAGACTGAGAACAACGACATATCTGTCTTGTCCGTTGTTGAATCTGGATCTATGTCTGGCCCATATTTGCCACTCAGTGACTAGTGGTTAGACAGACAGATGGATAGATGGATGGAGGAATGGAGGGATAGACGGATGGATGCAAGTAGAAAAAGATTAAGAACGAAAGAGAAGATGGGCAGACAGGTAAATGAAGATCTCTCCTCTCCTGGTTCCCTGATGCTCCCGAGCCCAGGTCTCACCTGTCTTGCTCCCTTTCTTCTGGTACCTCTGTTTAAGCTTTTCCATGAGCAGGCCATTCCAGGGGGCACAGAGCACTCCAAAGAACTGAGTGATGGCAAAGGCATTTGTGTAGATGCTGTCTGCAGAGGGCAGAAAAGGCTTGAGAGATAAGAAATTTCCAGGACTGCCTTACAGGAGGGGAGCCACCCACCCTGCCCTGCCTGATCATCCTCCCCACATCACTGCTCAGACCTTTCTCTGGAGCACATAGCCCTACTGGGCTTAGCACCCCACACCCTTCTAGGTTCCAAGTCCCCAGCTGGGATGCACAGATGGGATGCCTACCAGCCCCACCACATACCTAGTGCCCTGTCTCCCTTGGCCAAGGTGGTGAGCAGAGAGTTGAGGGTACTGATAAAGAGATAATGCCACAATTGTATCAAAGACAGCCACATCCGGTGCCAGGCAAAGCGCTGAGAGAAAGCGTAGCTCCAGAAAGAGCAGAGCTCCTTCTGCAGCCCTGGATCTGGGAACTCTGATGGAGAAGGGAGGATCTGGGCATGAATTATAAGGAAAGTGGAACACTGGGGTGAACAACAGTGTCGAGGCCTTAATGGAACAGCTTGAGGTCCACGTTCACCTTCTATTCTTACCTCCCAGAACTCATCTGGCATGCTCTCCGAGCTGCCCACAAGTGGCACATGCTCACCTCTATGCCTTTGTCATCCTGGCCCTAACACCTTGAACGACCCTCCCCATGTTCTTCTCATCGACTGAAATCTGATCTCTCTTTCACAGCATGATTCTAATGACACTTCTTGCGCTAACACAATCCAGATCTTTCTCGGCCAGGTTGGTGAAAAAAAAGACAAGGAGAAGAGAAAGTTAGACATGAGATGAGGGTTAGTGGCAGACAGCTGTTGTCTCAGCAGCTCTGCCTCCCCGTTTGCTCGGTACCAGGATCTTGGTTTCTTCTGGAAATGTTCCCCTGCCCTTTTCTTCATGGTCCAGGTGGGCCTGTGAATTAGGTGTTCTCTTCCTCAGCCAAGGTCACCCAATCCGATCGTTCTCCCTAGAGAGGCAGACTGGTTGTGACCTTCGACGGGGACCCCCAGACGTATCCTGGTTCTGCTCATCCTGGAGCCTGGAAAGTTCATTTTTCCCTTATTTTCTGAGCTTCCCAGAATCCCGTTCTTGTTTCTACCTCAGCAAGCAGTGGTTTGTGATGTTTGTAACCAAAGACCCAAAAGAGATGAGGAGGCAACAGAGGCGGTGATGGAAATGGAACAGTGAGAGGGCAGACCCAGGAGACCTGCAGAAATGGGGACAAATAAGGCAGACTTAGGACTGAAGAGTCAGGGGACAGGAAGGAAAATGATGGAAGATGGAATTCAGGGGTTAGTGTGATAATAACATGAGAGAAAGAAAAGAGGGACAGAAAACAGAAACAAATCAAAAGTCTTGCCCCTGTCTGGACCCTCTAAAAAGTGAGGGGGTTGAGAAGACCCCACAGGTCCTTTCTCCACCTGACCTTTCCTGATTGAGTCTCTAGGGGAGCTCTGGAGGTGAGGGACCAGCTCGACCTCCACGAAGACCAGGTTCTGAAGGGAACTGGGTTCACCAGCAGGGCTCACCTTCCTTTGGCGAAATGAACTCCGACTGTCCCTCCAGCTCTTTGGACTCCACTGTCTTCTGCTCCTCCTCCCTGCTGTCCTTCCCAGAGCACAGGCTGTGGAAACAGAAGTCCCCTCAGCCCAGCCCAAGGGCTGTGAGCTGAGCCTGAGTCTCAGGCTGGAGGGAATAGTGCAGGGGATCCCCCGTTTCACAGCACAGTGAAATCACCTCTTAACAACCCCAAAGCCCAAGTCACAGCCAGACCAGTTAAATCAGAGTGTCTGGGAGTGGCAGTCAGGCCTCCAGATTTTTTGAAGATCTCCAAGTGATTCTGTGATTCTGATACCCAGCGAAGGTTGAGAAGCACTGGAGGCGTGGGCAGAAGAGGAGAGGCTGAGTTCACATGCCAGCTCTTCTTCTTCTTCCTGGCTGTGGCAACACGGCTCAGACATAACCCTTCCGACCCCCATTTTTCTCATTTGGAAAATGGAGATAAGGCTATCTATCTGAGAGGATCATGGTGAGATGAAATCAGAGAGCACTTGGGATCTGGCAGATAGTAAGTCAGCAGCAAATGAAAGCTCTCCCTCTACTGCTTGTGGGGAAGAGCTGCAAAAAGGGCCACAGTTCTTCACTTCCTCTGTTCTCCACTCTTTGCGATGGAATTTTGCAGCTCTGACTATTTCTCCATCGCCTGAATCTGCACTGGGCCTTGTGAGCTGCCTCAGCCAAGAGAATGCAGCAGAAATGATGCTGTGCCAATTAAAGCCCTGAACTTTAAGAAATCTCGTGCATTTCTGCACTCTCTCTCTTGGAACCCTGGAACCATCACATGGACATGCCCAAGCCAACCTGCCGGAGGATGAGAGCCAGGTGTCCCAGACATCCCTGTTACCCCCAATGACCTCCAGAAAACACTCGTGTGAGTGAGGTCATCCTAGACAAGCCAGCCCCGAGCTATCCCACTAGATGATCAGAGGCAAGAATGAGCTCTGTCAAGATCATCCCAGTCTGTCCCTGATCAGTAGAACTCGTCAGCTACCCACAGACACAAGAAAAGTAATAAATGCTTAAGGTTTCAGGCCACTGAGTTCTGGGGTGTCTGTTATGCAGCAATTGCCAACTGACACACCCATTCTGGTCTTCCTCTCCTGTGACAGGTTTCCTCTGCCCTACTGTGACCACGACTTTCCCATCCCCTGCTTCCGTCCCAGGTCACATGGGGGGCTCTGGCTCACAATCGCTAGATCATAGTCTTTACCCATAGCGGTAGTTGGGGGCAGCGCGTAGGGGATGTGCCCCCGGGGCAGCAGGAGGAAAGTGCGCCCAACATGCCAGACACTGAAGACAGAGAAGAAGAGGAAGAAGGCCCTGAGGCTGATGCCCTGTTCATAAAGGAGCTGCAGATAACGGAGGGAAAAAAAGTCAGTGTAGGGGCCAGCCCAGTGCAATGGTGGTTAAGTTCACATGCTCTGCTTTGGCAGCCTGGGGTTCGTGGGTTCAGATCCCAGGCGTAGACCTGCACACTGCTCATCAAGCCATGTTGTTTTCGCGTCCCACAAACAAAATAGAGGAAGACTGGCATAGATGGTAGCTCAGGGACACTCTTGCTTAAGCAAAAAGAGGAAGATTGGCAACAGATGTTAGCTTAGGGCCAATCTTCCTCACCAACAAGAAAAAGGTAAGGGAATTCTGACACATGCTATAACGTGGATGAACCTTGAGGACATCATGCTAAGTGAAATAAGCCAATTATATAAGTATAAATACGACATGATTCCATTTGTAGGAGGTCCCTAAAGTAGCCAAATTCACAGAGACAGAAAGTAGAAGTGGGGCTGCCAGGAGCTGGGTGGGGTGGGATACTGGAGAGTTAGTGTTTAATGGGGACAGAGTTTCAGTTACACGAGATTGAAATGAGTTCCATCTGGAGATGGACGGTGGTGTTGCTTGCCTAACGATATGGTGAACTTAATGCCGCTGAACCATACACTTAAAAATGGTTAAGATGGTAACTTTTATTCTATATATTTTACCACACCAAAGAAAAGTCCAGGTAAGAAGCAGGAGCTGGAACCCCAGTTTCTAAGAATGAGTCTTGGTACAGGCTGTTGCCTTCCACCCTGGAAGCTAATTAATTACACCTCGTACACACATAGCGTCCCTGTCACCCCAGGGCCCAACCAGCAGCAGAGGAGGCAGCGTATTATCCATCCCCACAGCCTTATAGAGCCTCCTAGTGAAGTTTCTCAGAGATCTTCCACCCTGGTGCTTTTTTCTTTTTTTAATGGCAGCAAAGTCCTTTTGTTCAAACAAAACTTTACACAGAAATTCAACTTATGAAACACATCAGTGGGGAGTGGCCCGGTCATCCTGCCCCTTATTCTCCTTCGTAACCAACATAACATCAAAGGGAACCCCTCGGTGTTCCTCGACACCCAGTTTGAAAAGCATTGATCTAGCCCAACCTCCCCACTTTACAGAGGGTGAAACTGAGGTCCAGAGAGGTACAAGGAATTGCTCAAGGTCAGGGTAAGCAGCAGCAAGGTCAGATTACATGGAGATCTCCAGCTCCTGCTCTGGCACGCTCTCTCTCCTTCCAACTCCAAAGAGGGAAGAGAGAAAGGGAAGCACATCCAGGGGAAGGAGGAAGAACCTGGAAAGCGATTCTTCTACGAGTGGTACAAACTACTAGGATAGGTCTGGAAAGTTTGGATGATAACAGAACTAAAATGCCAGGAGTTTGGAGCCCTTACTAAATTAGTCTTTCCCAAACTACAGACTTCTGCCCACTTTTCTGATTTGGGCATAACCCATGCCCATCCTATTATTTGCTAAAATGTTTTCTTTACGTTGACTCCATTTTATCCAAAAGAAATCTATTATTTTTAAAGGAAACTTTGTATCACTACTGTAAATGAAAAGCAACTCATGTTGCTTGTTAAGAATAGAAAGGAATTGTAAAAATAAATACAATGAAAGTAAAACAATGTTATTAAGTTATAACTAGATGCAGTTGCCCTCAGAATGTTCCAAGCTTGAAACCTGCTCCTGCCATAGTGTTAAATTCATGCCGGCCCCATGTCAAGACTTTCATTCATGAAATCAGAGGACTGAAAGAGAAATAAAAAAAGAATGGTTTTTCCACCAGACGATTCAGTGCTTAAAGTGGCATGGTTGTGCCTCCTAATGTCCTCTGAATTAACTATTGTTCTATACCTTGAGAAGCACTGTAGACTATTCACGCTATTTACCATTCAATTTCTGTCTTTATAAAAGGTACCTCTCTCCTAATGTTGGGTGAGATTCTTTCACAAGTGTGTCATTGTGGCCCCAACACTTTTTCCAAAAACAAAAAGCCCCGTTTTATGGAGGAAGGGAGAACTGGTGATCAAATGATTCACAAGGTGAGTCACACATACCTACCCACCACTGGCCACATTCAGCCACTTGAAAATCATTTACAGGCTCTAAGATAACATAAAGCGGGTTTGATGAGGAGAGTGGTTTTAAGTAACTGGCTTGAGGTGCCAGGCTATCTCATGAGATCAAAGACGCTCAGCCCGCGTTTATGGAGCACAAACGGAGACGACCTCGTGATGCCATACGGCTTCAGCAAAGGACTACACACACCAGAGTTATGTACTTTTACTTCCTATCCCCAAAATTGAGCCACATGATCTGACGCTGGGGAGAAATATTAGAAGGCATCTCTTGGCCAGCATAACCAAGATGCTAGGAGAGGGTACGGCCAGGGACCCCAAGCCCACTTCCCACTAACTTGCTCTGTGG
Organism: Equus caballus; assembly: GCF_041296265.1. Classification (NCBI taxonomy): domain Eukaryota; kingdom Metazoa; phylum Chordata; class Mammalia; order Perissodactyla; family Equidae; genus Equus; species Equus caballus. The sequence continues at coordinate 25,747,737 of NC_091695.1, forward strand.
CCTTGGGCAAGTCTTTGCAAGGGGTCTCTCTCTAGCCTCAGTTTTCTCCTCTGCATACTGGGAGAAAGCAGGAATCAACCAGATTGGAATTCCTAGACTTTGGGAATTTCATACATTTATAGACCAGTAAATGTGAAAAGAAAACTTTTGACTACCTAGGATCGTCAAGTTTTACCCTGCTGAGTAAGGATATTTTCAAAAGCAACTGTCATTCATATTATCACTTCGTTGAAATAAGAGAGAGAGAACATGTTAATACATACAAGAGGAAAGATGTAATATTTGGAACAAATTCTTCTCTCTGAGGCAATCCCTCCATTGCGCTTATTTTTTGCATTTCTCGCTAGGTGAAACTGTTTTCATAGACCAGTAATAACTCTCTCAAGGATTCTTTCAAGCTCAAAGTCTGTGGCTTTCTGATAACCGTGGGGGGTCAGTGTGTCCTGTCCATCACCTTCGGCAACTGCCCACCCAGCAGGTGCCCCTGAGCTTGTGTCCCTCCCCCCCCCGACAGCACTCACCTGCAGAGGTGAAGGCTATGGTGAGCGTGGCACTGGTGTAGAGAAATCTGAAACACAGAACAGAGGATGGTGGATGTTGTCAAGAAAAAGGAAACCTGGGGGACAAAACCGAGAATTCTACTCACCCAATCTCCAAATTTGGCACTAGAGTACATTCTCAGCCTGGGGGTCCAATGGGCATGGATGCCTCTGGAGCCCCAGGCTCAGAACCAGGTGCCAGAAGCCCGGATGTGGTTGATAGGTGGCCCTGACCTCACAAATGATGGTATTTTGCTCCTCTCAAGGTCCAAAGCTAGACTGGGAAATCCAGGGCAGTGAACTCAGCTAAGGATGCAATGAGTTCAGGAGAAGGTTACTGAGCCTGGCAAGAGGCAAAGTGGGTGGAGACAAGGCCCTCCCACCTGGGAGTCCCAACAGGCCAATCTTTTGCAGAAAGGGGTTAGTGCCTGGTCTACAAATCAAAACTTTCAGTCCTGATTCCTACTCGCTCTGTGACCTTGGTCAAGACACTGCCCTTCTCTGGGCCTCAGTGGCCTTTTCTATGAAAGGAAATGATTAGACTGACCTAGAACACAAGCTTAAAGTTCTAGGGCTCTGTGATTATAGAACCACAATCCAAAGGTTATGGGGATCTTCCAGCCGTTTGGGGGTCTTATAAGACATGGGGTAATAAAAGTAGTGCCCAATTGTGATATAGTGATTTAGAATAAGAAATGTCTATTTGGTCCTTGTCCCTAGTCCCTATCACAGGACTTCTAAAATCCTTCAAATTCCTCAGTGATAAGAGCACTAGGAGCATCTTTTGTTCTACTGAGCTGACTCTGGGTGGACTCCTGGATGGCTCCTGGAACAGGCTGATCACCAGAAAGACAAAGCCATAATTAGAAGATTGGAATTTTCAACCCCGCTCCCTACTTCTCTAGAGAGGGGAGAGGGGCTGGAAACGGAGTAAGTAATTAGTCATGCCTACTTGAGGAAGCCTCCACAAAACCCCTGTAGTAGAGGGTTCGGAGAGCTTCTGGGTTGGTGAACACATCCACATACTAGGAGGGTGACACACCCCAACTTCCCAGGGACAGAAGCTCCGGGGCTCAGGACCCTCCCAGACCTCACCTACATATCTCTTCATCTGGCCGTTCATCTGTATCCTTTATCACATCCTTTAATAAACTGGTAAATGTAAGTAAGTTTTCCCCCGAGTTCTGTGAGCTGGTCTAGCAAATAATCGAACCCAAGGGGGAGGAGGTCATGGGAACCTCCGCTGTGTGGCCAAGTCAGACAGAAGTTGTGGGTAACCAGGGGACACACCACTTGCGACTGGTGTCTGAAGTGGGGGCAGTTTCGTGGGACTGAGCCCTTACCTGTGGGATCTGACTCTATCTCCCGGAAGATGAGGTCAGAATTGAGTTAAATTGTAGGTCACCCAGCTGTTGTCGCAGGATGGCTTGGTGTTGGAACAACCCCCACACACACACATTTGGGTGTGAAGTATTATGTGTAAAAGTAAAGGAGAAACACAGGAAGGAAGACTGAGTTTTTCTTAACACATGGAGGCTGCAGAAGAGGGAGGAGAGGGAAGAGGAGGAGAGGGAGTCAAACACCAAGAGAGACGAGATAAAGTCATTATGTGCCAAACGCTTAAAGACCAAGGGACCTGGCTATTTCCTGGCCCAGCCGGCCCTCCAGTCCCTCTGACAACTAATCTCTCACAAGCATGCCAGGTGCTGCTTGCTTTGGGTTCTATCAGCTCCGAGCAGGGCACTGCTTATCACTCACCCAGGCCAGTTGGAGTGGTACCCTGGATAAGCGAGAGCAAGTCCCTTGGCCTCTTTGACTCATCTGCATGGGAAACCCCATTGTCTTCCCTCCAGCCCAAGGGGCCCTGATATCCCACCACTGCAGGTGCCAGGAGACCTCACTGGCTAAGCCTCTGGGGAGTGACGGGGGGTGAGGAAGATGAAAATTAAGTCTGAGCAACCTGGCCATGAGGGCTTGTAGGAGCTATAGACAAGGATCCCCGGGATGAAGGCAGAGTGACAATTTTAGGTTTTGCTAATTTCATAACCCCGGCCCCAGGCCAGCCCTCACAGAAAGCATGTCATATAGAACACACAGTCACACCTAGCAGAGGAAGGAGGCAAGGAAAGGGAAGTAGGGGTGTGGAAAGAGAGCAGGTCTAGCCAACTTCACACTCTGGGCTGTTTCTCACACAGCTGCTGAGGCAGTGCCTGGCGGGGCTGCCCAGTTGCCTGGCCCGAAACTCCCTCCAAGAGAGGCTAATGCCAGAAGAATTCCTCTTGCTCATCTCCACCCAGACTGGGCCTTTGGGACTTACATGGCTATGAGGCGGGCCACAGTGGTCTTGAAATGGTCAAAGATGTAGCCGGTGGGGAACGTCATGAAGTTGTTCATGAAGGATGCCAGGGTGAAGATGAGCGAGACCTTCTCATCCTGGGCTTTGCAGTGTGGAGGCCAGAAAGGGGGATCTCAGAAGCCAGAGTGGGTAGGCCAACCTCCCATCCATCCCAGCCTTCTTGCCAGGTGGGCTCCCAGCCTGATTCCCCTCCAGAGCAGCCTGTCCTGTCTTAGACAGCCGGCTGGTAGAAAGTTCTCCTTTCAGTGAGCTAAAATGTGACTGACTCTAATTACCCCTCAGGAGCTACTACTTCCCTCTCCAGGCACCTCCTAGACTGAGGTTGAGGGTTAGGGGACAGGGGAGGCTGACACCCCCTTTCTCTCATTGTAGAAAGTTTGGCAGGGTGGGCATGGGATGGAGTCCTCTCTACCCCTTCCCACCAAGTGAGAAACAGCCTCAGCTTCCTAGAGAAGTCATCACTCCCTTACCAGTCTGTCTCGTGGCATTGCCCGTCAGCGTGGCATTTGGTTGACACGGCTCCTCAAAGTAATGCTCTGTCTTGAAGACAAACACCAGCGACGCCAAGCCGAAGAGGACACCTGCAAAGCCAAGACATTCCAGCAGCCCCCACACTTCAGTGGAAATGAAGTTTGAAGATCCAGAAGGCCTCTCCCTTGGAGGGTCCAGATCTTCCTAGCACCAACTCCATAAGCCCCTCCCACCTCCCATGCCTTGTCATCTTTCATCCCCACTTCCACATCACCTCGGTTCCACATGGACACACAGCTGCCACCGGAGGCCAGGGGCTGGCAGAGAGCCCAGTACCAAATCTTCCAGGCACTGCCATCAACCCAGTAAAAGTGCCGGCAGCTGCCCTACAGGAGAGAGGAAGGGAGAAGGTGGGCAGGAGCATGAGGAAAAGGGAAAGCAGGTAGGTAGAGCTGGAACTGTCCCTCTCTGATCCTCCAGCTGCCTGCTGGCCATTTGCCTTCTCTACTGGACCATCATGGACAAAGTCCTGGTCAAACAAAATGTTAATTCACAGTGATCAGCACCATCACATTCTATGCATCCTCCTGACACACTCATCCTTCTGGCCCTAACAAGACGTGGGACAGGAGTTTCAACCCCATTCTAGAGATGAGGACCCAGGCTCATAGTCCTGCCCAAGTCACACAGACAGTCAGAGGCTGAGCAGAACTTGAACCTAAACCTACTCATCTAAAGCCTTGGCTCTTCCCGATGCCTAGGCAGCCAAATTGCTATCGTGCCCAGGTGTCCAACTCTCCCCAGTTCTTCAGGGGATCAGAGAGCAGAAGCATAAAGAAATCTGCAGCAAGTTGACCACTGGCTTGGTCAGAAGGGGCTCCCCATTTAGGGCTGAGACCCCTCTTACCCAGCCTGTGCTCATGCTTGAAATCCAGACTTGATCCTGGCTGACACATCTGGCTGAGCACTGGATGTGGTAGGTAAAGATGAGGTTATGGATGGAGACGAGTCTGCCCCAGTAGCACCTCTGCCAAGTATACTTCAAGGCAGGATAGAAGAGGAAAAATGGGGTGCCCCTCCTCAAGAATACACATGACGTTAGCCCTGGGACTTGAAGTCTCCACAATTCATTCCCTCACTCGCCAACCCAAGCACACAGCCATTTGAAGACTGGAGATCAAAATGTAACTTCTGTTTCCACTTGACCCTCACCTCTTAGCCCCTCTTACCCACCTCTAACACCTCTGTGAGCCTCAGCCCCTGCTGACACCCCCAGGGTTCTCAGTGAGGGAAATAAACAGTGGCACATTGGCCAGAGACATCCCCTCCATGCCCTCCTCCTCACCCCTGCCCTCAACCTCAACCACAGGCCACTCACCTGAGCTTGACTAAACGTCATGGCTCTCGCCACCACAACAAAGCAGCAGGTCTAGCATCCAGGGATGCCTTCCAGTTTGACTGTATCCTCTTCTTTAGGGCACTGAAAGTCCTTGTCCACCTCTTCTAGGGCTGAGACTGATTTGACAGCCCTCTCTTGCTCAGGGGCATCCTCACCTCCAGAGCCTCCCTCCTCCTCTTCCTCCAGCAAGGTCAGTCCCTCCATAGGAGCCTCCATTGTCCCGTGTTCTGGCATCTCCCCATCCCAAGGCAGAATCTCATCTCCCAAGGGGCTCTCAAAGTAGGACGTTTCAGTCCCTGGCAGACAGAAAGTCCAACTACACACCCCCACATCTTTCCTGTTCCTCTCCGGAACCATGGACCATTCCCTCCTTGCCCTAGCCATCAGAATGCTCAGCCTTGGAAAGAGAGGAACCTAGAACCAAGCCTCCATGAGGACAACCTAGCCTCCCACATGAGGTCAGAGGTGAAGATCAAGGACTTAGCATCAGGCCACTGTGGGTTTGGGTACTGATTCCATCATCTACTAGCTTTGCTTCATTTGCAATATGGGTATACAATACTACATTCCTCATGAGGATGCTATGAGGATTAAAGGAGATAATGCATAGAAAATGCTTAGCACAGTACACTAGGTGAGCTCAAAGTAAAAGAAAGTCATTATGGTGATCATCATGGACATTACCGATAAAGGACAAAATTGAGAAAGTCATAGTATAAATGAGGCTGCAGATATACAGATGCCCCGAGGAGTCCCTCTAACTCCAGGTTCTACAGTCTCTGTTCCTTTAAATGCAGACATCTGAAAATAGAGGATGGCCAGCAAAAGAGGTGGCTTTGTGACTCCGACCCTACATACATTAGAAAGGAGCAGAGGAGAGAAAGAAAGACTGAAGACTAAGGAGACTTACCCAGATGAAGAGCTGAAACTGCCCCAAATACAACAGCCAGAAGTAGGGAGAGTTTCATCTTGGCTTTTTCCTGCAGTGGGGAACATAGTTTGTCAAACACACACACACACACGCACACACACACACACACACACATACACACACACACACACATACACACACACACACACCACAGCCGCACCATTAGGGACATTGGGAGTGAGGTAAAGAAACAGCAGGCATGAATAGAAGCCAGGATGGGCCAGAAAAGCTAATGCTGAGCCCAGCCTTTGATTCTCCAGGATGCTAGCACTTCTTTCTGAATATAATGAAGCAAACCATGGGGGGCAGACAAGGTTGGCTTTCCTGTGGACCCGAATGTGAAGAGGGGAATAATATTTTTGTTTTGCACTTAATAAGCCCCTCACAGTCTATGAAACAAAGAGAATCCAGAAACAATGATTATTGGCCTTCCTAGGCCACACAGCACTTAGAAAGTTGGTTCCCTCCTCAAAGTGCAAAAAACCACATATTCATCGCTGCCTTCCCCAACCAAGGAGAGCTTTCGCATACCTCAGGAGGAATGTGAAAGGTAGAGAATGAGAATTTCTGTCTGCCGACACCCATGCAACCTGACAGCCATACACAATCCCAGCCAGCCCTCCAGAACCTCCCAGCCCAGGCCAGACGTCTCCCAGGAGATGAACATTTACCTGGAATAAGTTCCACTACACCAGAAAGCACTCACCTGCCCAGAAGTCTTCCCGGGTCCTGAGGAATTCCCAAATCCCAGATCTTCCTTCTCTCCATCCCACAGTGACATTTTATGTAGGGACTTTGGAGGAAGTTCCCAAGAGGAAGGAAGGTTTGCCACAGCCTGAGGGAGGTGGGAGGGCTGATAAGAACCATGCATTTCTTCACTTCCTTGGGGAGACCACTGATTACCCTCCAGCTACTCTCCTGTCACCCCTTTCTGGAACCTGGGGGGCCGTTCTCAGATGTCTCAGGGCCAGTGGTTCCTATCCTGTACTGAATTTCAGACTCTCCTTGGGAGCTTGAGCAAAATGCATGATTCTCCTGCTTTATTGGTGGGAATGTGAACTGTCACAGACATTTTAACCCTGAAGTACGTTTCATTAGCTTCACAGTAAATCTGCCTCCAGTAAAGTTGGAGTGTGGGCATGATCATGAGGACTTAGCAGAAACGAACTTAACTGTAGATGAGGGCTGGCCCCTTAAAGGAAGGTGCATAGAAAAGGGGTGTGGGCAGCTTTGGGAGTAGTTTGGGACGATCAAGCAGTGGGCACTTGCAAAGGCCCAACACCAATGATATCCCACCACAAGGAGACAAAGGGTATGATTCCCACACATAAGGCCCATCTCAGTGGACACATCAATGAAGACAGCACTGCATTCTCCAACCAGAAGGCCCACAGGCATTCCTGGTGAATCCAGCTCTCAGGAGCCTGGGCTGGGGCTGAGGACTTTCTCTGAGGACTTTCCTTCTGAGGAGAAGATGGAGGCAGCGGTGTCCTGGAGGGGCCCTCTCTCCCAGCCCTCCCCCCCAGCCCTCCCCTTCTCGACACTGGGCTGGTCCTCCTGCGGGTGCATCAGCCCCTCCTGGCCTGAACCCGTGTGTGTGAGCCTGACACTATCTTCCCACAGCTGAACTAAGTTAGTGCTTCTGTGTGCTAGACTTTGGGTTGACATCAGTACTAATAAAATAGCTAACTTGTCTCTCCTGTGTCCTGGTGTCCCCAGCACAGTCAGCAACATAATCACATGGACCCACTCACCAACCCTGGTGAACTTGCTGTGGTTTGTTATTAATCCTATTTCATAGAAGAAGAAATGTGCGCTACATGGAAATTCAAACTGGAACCAATGCTCATTCCTACCACTACACTGCTTCCTTAATGACTCCGCACAAAAGCAAACATTTAGTGACAACGTGCCATTGCCAGGCCGTGGGCTAAATGCATTACAGATGTTGTCTAACTCAACTTTATTTTATTGAAGAAGAAACTGAGGCTTAGTAAGGCTAAAAACATTGAAATGTAGAACTGGGACTCAGACACAGAGGTTTGTGGCTCTGGTGGCTGGGATCCTGACTTCTGTGCTATGTCTGTCCGGGAAAAATTAGGACATTCCTTGGCACCTTCTTTTCTATATGTGTTGGGTTAAACCCGGTTCTGCTGCAGTAACAAGTAGGCTGCGAAATCTCAAGGTTTCCTACACATAGCAGGTCAGACAGCCCCTTCCATCAGGTAGCTATGCCTTCAGGGACACATGAACTCCCAGATCCCTGTGGCAAGGACAGTGAGAACGGGAAGATCATAGGGGCTCATTTAAAGGCCAGGCCTGGGAGAGACTTACATCATTTCCTCCCACATAGCATTGGCCACACCCAGTAGCATGCTGCAGAGCCCAACTTATGCAAGGAATACCAGGAAACATCTCTCCCCATGTGCTCTGCTGTCTCCTTCCAGTTGGCACTGAGGCCAGAACAAGAAAGAATTCACTCATTCAGTGATCAATCATTCAACAAGCCCTAACAGGCACCACATGGGCAGCCAGCACACATTAGTCACTGAGCCAGGAACGACCCATATGCCGCCTCCTGGAGTTTGCTGTCCAGGTGAGGAGAGGTCATTGTGCAAGGAGGCAGGTGACAGTCACCAAGAAGGCTATGACCAAGTGCCGAGAACTCAGAGCTGTTGGAGAGTCCAAGGAAAGATTTTGAGAGAAGATGGCATTTTGAACAGGACCCCAGTAGACCAGGCAGATTTCCCCGGCACAGATGGAAAGAGCCATCACGCAGAGGAACTGGTGTTCTCACAGACGACCAGACCAGGAACCTTGGTCCACAAGAATGAATTCTGTCCTCCTGGAGGTGGGAGGTGAAGAGGGTGGGGAAGGTAGGGGAGTGGCTGGAATCACATTACTGAGAACCGTGAATGCCAGTCTGGAGTCTGAGCTTTGCCCCATGGACAGCAGGAAGCCTTGGAAAGTTTTGGAGCAAGACAAGATGAAAGCCGTTCACGAGCACTCTGATGTCTGTCTTCAGACCCAGGTCCCCAGGCCCCTGGAAATTACGCTTCCAGCAGTTCACAGAAGACCTGTGTTCCAGCCCCTTGTGTATCTCTGTAACCCCAGCACCTAGGACAGTGCATGATGCATTGTAGAGGCTCCATAAACATTAGCTAATGGACAGACTGATTGGATGAATGAATCTGCCTGCCAGCCCCCTCCCCCTCACTGTCCTCTCCCGGCCCCTCTCCAGGCTAAGTGGAAGAAAACACCTGTTGTATTCCAGATTGTCCCATCTCGCCCACCTACCATCTCTCTCCCTCCCGGTCCCTCCCCTTCTCCCTCCTTGCTACCCCTTTCCTTTCTGGTCATGAGGAAATGAAGGAACAAATGTGCACGTGCTCCCACCATGGGCTAGGCAGTAGCAATTACTGTAATTTCCCACTGTTGCCCTCAGGGATAGAAATGATTCATTGCTTTTTGCAGGTGAGGAAGTTGTGATCCAGAATGGTTAAGGGACTTGCCCAGTTGCTGGGTGGCAGAACTGAGACCTACCCGGGGCCCTTCTGATTCTATCTAGTGCTTCCAGCTGGGGGTGTGGAGTATTGTGGTGGGGAGTGGGATGGGGTGTGGAGGAAGGGGAGGCAAAGGAAGGGACTCCTGGGAGGGGGTGAGGGTGCAGGGGTGGAGGGGCTTCTCAAGCCCATCCTAGAACCAGGTAGCTGGATACCAGTCTGAAGTCTCCTACCCCACTCTGGGTCCAGCTGCCACATCAGGATGCTGCTGCCAGATTCCTCACTCCACTTCTGAGTCCACTCCCCAGGAAGCTGAGGCATGAGGCAGGAGCACACACACGCACACAACAGCCCCAAAGCCTGAAACGGTGAAACAGTAGTTGCCTTAAGCAGAAGGACTTTATCGTTCTACAAAATTCTTCTCCCGAGAACATTTTTATACAATTCCCGAAGTAAATCATCATCTCCCTTCTTGATGAGGAAAACATCCCTAAGAGGTTTTGTCAGAAATCCTTCAGTCGAGCAGGCCAGATGGTACCCAAGGCTCTCTGGGTGGCCTGATTCTCTGCCATTCCTATTAAAACCTTCTAGAACGTTAGCTTCAGAAAGACCCTCCAGCTCCAGAACCCTCTCATTTTACAGATGGGAAACTGATGAGGGTCTGCTCAAGGGCCTCCAGCATCAGTAGCGGAGCTGGATCTCAGGCCCAGGGGACCCCCACACACTACCCCGTCTCTCCTCTTTCTCCCAAGGCTCTCTAAACAAGCCTTTGTTGCTGCCACTCTCTAACCAAGGCTGTGCCTTTGAGGGAGAGCTGGGCACCACCTCCAAATGCCAGGGGGCATAGCTGAGGCCATGACAACCTCACCCTCCACCTGGAAATTTACCTGGCGGTACAGGGTCCAGGCACACATGGGCTTCAGGGCCAAAGAGGCCTAGAGAAGCAGGTGACACACCTCCTCTCCCATCACATCATCTCCCTTTGGGTCAAGGCTCTACCAAGGCCATGTGCTTCCTGCTCTGGGACTAAGGAGAACTTCCCCAAGCTTTTGCTTTGGGTCTGTATGGTATCAATCAGCTTGGCATTGAAATTCCTTTCTTGCCTATCAGAAGTCTCAGCTAGCAGTTATGTGTCTTCTTTTTTTTTTTAAGAAAAAGTAATGTCTGCTTAATACAAGTAGCCTGAGTGAGCAAATACTGCCTGGATAAGGGGTCCTCAAAGGTAGGGGAAGATTAGCAAAAGCATCCGCAGAGGTAAAAATGGAGGGCTTCCGAACTAAGCGATTGCAGGGGGGCCTTCTTTCCGCTGGCACTCGCGGTACACCAGGAAGGGGTGAATGAACGTGAGAAGAGTGACGAGCACCAGCATCACGTTCACATGGAGAGGGACAGGAAGGAGGGAGGTGAAGTCCGGGAACTCTGAACAGTGCCCACGACCAATGAGGGGACCAGAATTCTGCCTAGTTTATCTTCCACTTTTCACTCAGACACTCTGGTGCCCTGGAGGAAGGACTCTGCGTTACTTTTCATTCTGCCCTGTGGTGCCAGGTGGGGAGGGATATTGTGCCCAATTCATGGATGAAGAAAGAGAGGCCCAGGCGGCATTCGGTGACCAGCTCAGGGCCACACAGGAAGCTGACGGAGGGACCAGAGCTACATCGTATCTTTTGAATATTCAGTAAGGGTGCTCCGATATCACAACAAAGTAATTCTCCTCAGTCTTTCACTTCACGGATTTTTTTTTCTCCCAATGACTGATTTAAACTCCTGTTCTACACTTTGCTGATCATTTCAAAATGTGGCTAAAGGGCTGTGCCATGGTCAGAACACTGAACTCAAAGTCAAAGGACTTCTGCTCCTTTGCTGTGGGCTTCTGAACATAGAAGTCCCACAAACCAAATCTTTGAGCCTCAGTTTCTCCTATCTGCAAACAGATGGAGAGTCATGCCCACCTCCCAGGGCTGGACGGCTGAGCATCCCTGGTGGTGTGGGGATGTAGGGGCGAGAGCACAGACTCCTGCCACTCAGACCAGCTGTGGAATCCAATGCATGTTGCATCCCTAGGGCCGAGACCAAGGTCCACCTGTGCTCGTCGCAAGCAGGAAATATCTTTCAAGTCTTAGGTTTTCATGAATCATTGTGAGGATTTTGCATTCTCCTCCAGAATAAGATTACTTGTCTCCACACACATAGAAAAATATTTTCTCCCCAAGTCTCTGAGGAACCTGGACCCTCTGGGCAGCCACCCCATGATAACCCTGTGGTTTCAGGTACCCACAGCACGAGGCAGGGTGCTCCCAACTGATCCCAGTTTGAGAAGTAAGACCAAAGATGTACCCGTGTGCAGCAATGTTTCTGCAGGAAATACCTCAGCCAGATGTGGGGCGCCCCCTGATGGGTGCCCATTGAGTCACCCAGATCCGGGTGTCCTTGGTGGTCTGAGGCCCACAATACTCACGTAGAACGGGTCATTCTGGAGGGGGCCCTTGATGAAGGTGAAGATGGGGAACTGGAGCAGAGACACAATGGCTGACAAGGCCATCACTAGCCCAAAGATCTTCCCAAAGTGCTCCGGAGGGAAACTGGGAAAGAGACAAATGGGGTTCCAGTGAGACTCAGGGACCCTCCCTCCAAGCAGGGCCTGATCTGGGTGGGCCTTTGTCAGCTACTTGCTCACAACTCCCCTGTCCTCGGCCTGCCTTCACCCACCCTCACCCACACAGCCCTGTCCCCTTTGCCTTTGGTCAGGCTTTCAAACCACAGAACACAGAGAAGTTATTGTGCTTGACAGTGGGAAAACAGCAAGGACCCAGACACACGCTGCATCCCAGGGAAGTTGCAAGAAAAAGGTGAACACAAAAACACATCACTATATGCCAGATGATGTGTGCACCATCAAAGGCAGCAAGAATAGAGTGCCCAGAGCACAAATAAGGGAAGACACTTTCTTTCCAACTCTTCCCTGGGAATGTTGGAACAGAAGTGGACCTCGGAGTGTGAATAAGCATTCACCAGGTAGATAAAAGAGGCAGAGGGAGAGCTGATACGAAGGCTCAGGCGCATGAAAGCTCTACTCCTCCTGCCAGCCTCACCTCCAGGCACCACCCCCTACACCTGCTCCCAGACACTGTCTCCATCACCTGACCATCTCAGGCCCATCTTCGCCTCCCAATTTCTGTACCTCCAGCACACTTCCCTTTGCGTCGTGTGTCCCCCATTATGTAATGCACCCCAAGCCCACTTACACAAGGTTCAGGAAGGCAGCATTGCCCCCATAGAGGAAGGAGCTGCTGATCACTTGCAGGATGACGGTGACGTACTAGAGGGGGAGGACAGGGACTGAGGCACAGAGGGCGAAGCCCAGGCACAACAGAGACGTCAGGGCCAGAGAAGGAACCGTGGAGCAAAGGGCCACCGCCGAGACTGAGAAACCTGGTCCAAAAGTAAAGAGGAGAGGCTGCCTGGAGGCGGGCACAATGGAGGGCAGGAAGGAGGCAAGAGAGATCTGGGTAAAGGGAGGAGCCACCATCCATCTAACTTTCCAGGCAGAAACCCAGGGGGTCATCCTCGAATCCTCTTTCTCCCACATGCCCCATCTCCAGTCCATCAGTGAATGTTGATGATCCACATCCTAATTATCATTCAAATGTATCCACTCTTCTCCATCCCCACCAACTCATCCTACTTTTAAACCACCATCACTCACTCACAGATTACACAAATTGCAATGGCCTCCTAACAGGGCCACCTGCTCTGGCCCTTGCAACCTGCAGCCAGGCATTTTGTGTAGCACGACAGGTACTAACAAAAGACAGGGGCGATCCAAACAGCCATCCGGAGGGACAGCTGTCTTGGCTGTCCTGCAGCCCCGTCACGGATAACTAGGCAGCGTGAGAGGAGTGAGGAGAAGGCCCTGCTGGGGAGCATCCTCGGGACAGAGAGTCACATAGCAGGAAGACTGCAGAACAGCACGTGCAGTATGTGGCCTTTATCTGAGAGTGAAATTATGTCCATATAGTCTGTCTTTAAGAAAAAGATCGTTGCCTAAAGACAGAGGGAACGAATAGGGTGCAGGGAACAGAGAGGAAAACTAAACTTCTTTGAATGTATACTGTTTCATGGTTTTGGCTTTGGGAAAATGTAAATGTTTGATATACAAATATTTAAAAATTAAATTAAAATAATAGGAAGAGAACAAGCAAAGCAATCCTCCAAAATCAGGAACAAAATGAAACCAATGAACATAACTTTGTGTCAAGTTGGTGATTCTTAAAACAGTAATTTGACTGTGCATCGTCTTGTGGGACATATGCTAAGGAGGAGAATGGAAGGAAGGATGGAAGGACGGAGGGACAGAGAGAGAGAGAGGGACAGCATTCAGCAACAGTCTTGTTATTAATAGTATCGATATTGCTAAAACCAGTGATAATATATAAAACATATTTTTAAAATACTATACAAGTGTATGTCTGTATAGTATTGTTAAGAACCAACAGTTCCAGAGGAAGAGAAAAAGAGATAGAAATGTCAAATTTGAATTAAAGTATCATTATTAGGCATTCATGATGTATTTTTTCTTCCAAAAAATTATGTGTGCTTTAACTCTATCCAAAGCCCAAAAGCAATGACAACCCAGGAGAATTAGAAATGCTAGCATCCAGACTACAGTCTTTAAATACCATGTCCCATTAAAGGGACCCAGCGTTGCTTGGCGAAATGGCTGGTTTCAGTTCTGGGATCGGAAACATACCCCATGAGATGGACGTGAATATCCCATTGTGCTAGAAAGTAAAGACACTCTCTAAAACGAATGGGATTATGTCTAAAGGACACAGATACTGGATTGGTAAAGTTCCCAATGGCCAAAGATGTGGCAGTTTGAACATCAAAAGGAATCGTGGTGAAAATGGATTGAAACACATCAAGTACATTTAAAATGAGACTTTGAAAGAGAAACAATGAGTAGTCACCCCTGAAGGTTGCTAGGGCATCACTTCATTATTATCAAAACTGGTAAAAAGAAGAAAAACCAAGCATTTATGCCAGGGTAACAAAATAGTTAATAAGGGGAAGTTTTTCTTTCTAAAGGAATTCTCACTGTTGAAAGCAGAGGGAAAGATGGAAACAGGAAATCACCACTTTGCAGCCATAATAAAATAATGGGTCGAGGCATTGATCATCAATGGCTGCTACAATCATCAGGCACACAGTCGATGGGAAACTTTATAATAACTGGATGAGGCTGACAATGTCTGAGCCCATTGACCAATCTTAACATGATAAGAACAGGACAATAGGTACCAGGGGCCTGCTGACAGGAGCCCACAGGAAGCCCACAGCTCCACCTCTGAATTATTCTTGAGAAAAATATTAAACTGAGTCTCCTTGAACTTCCAACCTGTGTGATAACAGAAAATAGCCAAAGAAACATTTTAAATGACACCAAATGGATGCTAAATCCAAAATGTGGGAAATGTGACAGAGCAAACCACCCCATTTCTTCAACAAATAAACAAGGACAAAAAGCATGTGGGAGACGACGCTTATACGTTTACAAAGACATAAAAGGCACATCAACCAAATACCCTGTGTGGCTCTTAATTTGAACAAATCAACTGTAAAAAGACATATTTGAGACAATTAGGGAAATTTGAGCAGACTGCATAGTAGATGATATTAAGAAATCATTGAGGGTTTCTTGTAGATGTAGTAATGATCCTATGGTGATATTCAAGTAAAAGAAGACTTATCTGTTAGAGCTACAACCTGAAGTATTTACAGATGAAATGGTTTGAAGACTGAGATTTGCTGTAGAATACTCCAGCAGGGTAGGAGAAGCAGGGCAGGGGAGTCAGGGAGGGGTGTAGATGAAAGTCATAGGAGAAATGTTACTCTCTACTTTTGTCCCTCCCCATCCCCAACCCCTGCAGGTTAAAATACCTCAGCACCCCTCTGTTCCTTGACTCATGTCCAAGGAGCTTGTCCAAGCTCCTCGGCATGGGGCACAGCCTGCCCCTTCTCATGGCTCTCTCTCTGACCCCTTCCATACTCCTTTGTACCCTGGCCAGCCTGAATTACCTTTTTCTTTAAATTTTTTGCTGAGGAAGATTTGCCGTGACCTAACATCTGTGCCAATCTTCCTCTATTTTGTATGTGGGTTGCCACCACAGCATGGCTGATGAGTGGTGTAGGTCTGCACCTGGGATCCTAACCCACAAACCCGGGCTGCAGGAGCAGAGTGTGCTAAACTTAACCACTACACCACCGGCCAGTCCTTGAATCACTTGAAGGGATTCCTCGGATTCCTCAAGGTTTCCCTCTCTCCTTCACAACCTTGACCCCACCTTCAGCCCACCGTATTCTTGGGCCACTCTCCCAGGGCCCTCCTCTTCATCTCCTCACTTCTGACTCATCCTTCAGGTTTCAGCTTAGATGCCACTTTCTCCAGGAAGCCTTCCCATGCACCGATCTCATCCTCATCTGGAACAGGCTGTGTGCCCTTATTGTGTCCCCACAGCCCCCTGTGGGTTTCCTTCCTGGATTGTAATGCCTAATGACTTGCCTTTCTCCACTCTCTACACTGAGAACAACGACATATCTGTCTTGTCCGTTGTTGAATCTGGATCTACGTCTGGCCCATATTTGGCACTCAGTGACTAGTGGTAAGACAGACAGATGGATGGATGGATGGAGGAATGGAGGGATAGACGGATGGATGCAAGTAGAAAAAGATTAAGAACAAAAGAGAAGATGGGCAGACAGGTAAATGAAGATCTCTCCTCTCCTGGTTCCCTGATGCTCCCAAGCCCAGGTCTCACCTGTCTTGCTCGCTTTCTTCTGGTACCTCTGTTTAAGCTGGTCCATGAGCAGGCCATTCCAGGGGGCACAGGGCACTCCAAAGAACTGAGTGATGGCAAAGGCATTTGTGTAGATGCTGACTGCAGAGGGCAGAGAAGGGTTGAGAGATAAGAAATTTCCAGGACTACCTTACAGGAGGGGACCCACCCACCCTGCCCTCCCTGATCATCCTCCCCACATCCCTGCTCAGACCTTTCTCTGGAGCACATAGCCCTACTGGGCTTAGCACCCCGCGCCCCTCGAGATTCCAAGTCCCCAGCTGGGATGCACAGATGGGATGCCTCCCAGCCCCACCACATACCTAGTGCCCTGTCTCCCTTGGCCAAGGTGGTGAGTAGAGAGTTGAGGGTGCCAATAAAGAGGTAATGCCACAATTGTATCATAGACAGCCACATCAGGTGCCAGGCAAAGTGCCGAGAGAAAGCGTAGCTCCAGAAAGAGCAGAGCTTCTTCTGCAGCCCTGGATCTGGGAAGGCTGATGGAGAAAGGAGGATCTGGGCATGAATTACAAGGAAAGTGGAACACTGTGGTGAGGAAAATGAAGCTCCCCTCCCACAGGAATTCACACAACCTTAGCCCAGGGTCTCGAAGTCTCCACAGTTCAATCCCCCAATCCCCACCCCAACCCCACAGCCATTTGAAGACTGGAGATCAAAACATAACTTCTGTTTCCACATGATCCACCACTCTTATCCCCCTTACCCACATCTAACACCTCTCAGGGCCTCAGCCCTTGCTGACACCCCCAGGGTCCTCAGTGAGGAAAATAACCAGTGACACAGAGGCCGGAGACATCCCCCTCCATGCCCTCCTCCCCGCTCCAGGTCTCAGCTCAGGCACAGACCACTCACCTGAGTTTCATCATATGTCATGGCTCTCACCAACACAATAAAGTGGCAGGTCTTGCATCCAGGGATGTCTTCCAGTTTGACTGTATCCTCTTCCTTAGGACACTGAAAGTCTTCGTCCACTTCTTCTAGGGCTGAGACAGACTTGACAGCCCCTCTTCCTCGGGGTCATCTTCGCTTCCAGAGCCCCCCTCCTCCTCTCCCTCTGGCAGCATCATTCCCTCCGTAGGAGCATACATTGCCCCATGTTCTGGCATCTCCCCATCCTGAGGCAGGGTGTCATCCCCCAAGGGGCTCTCAAAGTTGGATGTTTCAGTCCCTGACAGAGAGAAAAGCCAAATGCTCATCCTTCAAATCTCTCGCCATTCCTCCACAACCATGGACAGTTTCCACCTTGCCCTAGGCATCTGAGAGCTCAGCCTTGGAAAGACAAGAACTTGAAACAAGGCTCCGTGAGGAGAACCCAGCCTCCCACATGAGTCATGGTGTTAAGAGCAAGGTGTTAGCGTCATGGTGTTGCAGGTTTGTGTACCGATTCCATCATCTACTAGCTTTACTTTACTTGTGATATGGGTGTACAAATGGGCAAGCTCCCAAGGGGAGCTCATGGGGATGATATGAGGATTAAAGGAGATGATGCACAGAAAATGTTTAGCACAGTGCACTCAGTGAGCTCAAAGGAAAAGGAAGTCATTATTGTGATCATCATTAACATTATGAAGAAAGGACAAAACTGAGAATGTCATACTATAACCAAGACTGCAGATATACGGATGCCCTGAAGAGTCCCTTTAACTCCAGGCTCTAGAGACCCTGCTCCTCTAAATGCAGAGATCCTGGAATAGGGGATAGCGAGAGAAGGAGGTGAATTTTTGACTCTCACCTTATGTAATGCAGAAAGGAGCAAAGGAGAGAAAGAAAGACTGAAAACCAAAGAGACTTACTTAGATGAAGGGCTGAAACTGCCCCAAATAGAAGAGCCAGAAGTAGGGGGAGTTTCATCTTGACTTTGTCCTGAAATGGAGAACACACTTTGTCATAAACACACAAACATCACAGCCACACCATTAGGGGAACTTGGGAGTGAGGTGGAGAAAGAGTAGGCATGAATAGAAGTCAGGATGGACTAGAAAAGCTAATGCTGAGCCCAGCCCCTGAGGCTCCAGGATGCTAGAATAGAATGAAGCAGACCATGAGGGAGAGCCAAGTTTGGCTTTCCTGTGGACCTGCGTGTGAATAAGGGAGGTATTACTTTTACTTTTTGTACTTAATGGGCCCCTCACAGACTATGAAACAAAGAGGATCCAGAAACAATGATTTTTGGCCTTCCTAGGAATACACAGCACTTAGAAAGTGGGTTCCCTCCTCAAAGCTCAAGAAGCCACATGTGCATCACTGCCTTCCCCAGACAAGGAGAGCTTTGGCATACGTCAGAAGGAACGTGAAAGGTAGAGGATGAGAATTCCTGTCCCTGCTGACACCCATGCAACCTGACAGCTGCACACAGTCCCGCCCAACCCTCCAGAACCTCCCAGTCCAGGCCAGATGTGTCCCAAGAGATTGAACATTTACTTGGAACCAGTTACACTACACCAGAAAGCACGTACCTACGAAGAAGTGTTCCCAGGTCCTGAGGTGTTCCCAAATCCCAGATCTTCTCTTGCTCCATCCCGCAGTGACATTTTATATAGTGGCCTTGGAGGAAGTTCCCCAGAGGAAGAAGGGTTTGCCACAGCCTGAGGGTTGTGAGAGGGATGAGAAGAACCCTGCATTTCTTCACTTCCATGGGGGGCCCACTCATTGCCTCCCAGCATCTCTCCTGTCACCCTTTCCAGGAACCTGGGGGCCATTCTCAGATCGCTTGGAGCCAGTGGTTCCTATCCTGTGCTGCATTGCAGAATCTCCTTGGGAGCTTGTCCAAAATGCACAGCTCTCCTGCTTTACTGGTGGGAATGTGAACTGCCACAGACATTTTGGAAATGAGTCTGCCAATATCTATTACAACTAAAAGTATCACTTGATCAATTTCAGTCTTTGGAGACTCTCCTTTGGAAACAAAAGCATCTATAAGTAAGAACACTTTTACAAAGTTGTGTATTGCTTTACATTTTGAAGAAACGAAAGTTCCCACGGCAAGAAGGAGCTGACTCCCCTCTAGATGGATTGGTAGTGAATAGAAAGGAAAGAAGCAGGGGCATTCCAGGTGGAAGGAGCAACATGAGCAAAGGTGTGGAGGTGGGGCGACCTTGACACATGCACAGGACAGTGTCCTTTCCTTCATAAGTGATGCTAACAGTGTACACATTGGAAAGGACTGGGAAGAACAGGGAAGAATACATCCCATCTTAAGCCAAGGAATGGAAATACCCTTCCTCTGTATCCACTGACTTAAGGAGATCGAAGCAGAAGTCAAAGGAATGACTCAACAAGAAACCAGACAGAAGCTTTGAGCTGGCTTCTGCTCACTCCCCTCCCTAAGCCCCGCCTGCAGGGCCACTTTGCATGTTGGATAGAGCTACTGCAGTCAATGACAAGATGGAGCTGATTCTTGTTGGCCAGTTCGCCGCTCAGGCACCTCTACCCCAAGGAAAGTCTCCTTTACGTCACACAATCCACAATCAGAAAGCCACAGCTTACTGACCCTGGAAATTCCATTTCATGAACATCCAGTGGAGGTATGGAGCAATGGCTGAGGGTGTGTGTTCTGGAGTCTGACAGTCCAGGTTTGAATCTAGGATCTATCACTTACTAGCTGTGTGACCCTGGACAAGTTCCTTCCCCTCTCTGTACTTCATACCATCGTTTATAAAGTGGGCATAACAGTACCTACCTCACTAGGCAGTCAGTGTGTAGTGGACATACTGTGAGCTGCCTGACTACCTTACCACCTTCCTGAGGTTTCTGGAACTCCTCCTCCTATGGATCTTGATGGGGAGCGGGCCTCTCATTATTGAAGACGAAAGAGCCAAATAGGTTCCCAGCCTCCTTGACAGCTAAGGGATATGACTGGACTCTACTAAACAGAAGCATCCATTCAAGCCTTTGAATCTGGACCTAATGACCAAAAGGTGGGGGCCAAGAAGACCTCTCGCTGGTTGTGGCAGTGGCAATATCACATTCCTGGCACTGCAGTGGCCATAGTGTTAGAAGATGGATCCAGAGTCCCTATGGTCCCAGCCACAAGGTCTGAATTATAGCAGCGGCAGTGGGGTCCTCCCCAGACCTGTCCTGTCTCCTGGTTTTGGTTCCAAGTCGGCTTCTGTAGCCCTTTCTGCACTTTTATTAGCTACCTCACTTCCTTTTAACAAACTCACTTTTCTACTCAGATCAACCAGGGAGAGTTTCTTTTGCCTGCCACTAACATCCCTGACCGATGCAGGAACTGACATTTACTTATTGCTCAACAAATGACAGCTACTCATATTAACAGGCAGAAGTGATCAGGGTCTTTGGGGCTGACCTACATTAATCAAACTCTCAAGAGACCAATGTCCATATCTTGTCCCAATAACATAATTTAGGTTGACCTATGCCAACAAGGGGCCCACTTCCCTGGGGCCTCTGATCAGCACATTCTCTCCTTGTATCACAAGCTACAGTGTGCTCAGTAGACCTACATGTTTTTGATTGAGGTTATGATAGTTTACAACCTTGTGAAATTTCAGTTGTACATTATTATTTTTCAGGCATCTTGTGGCGCACCTCTTCACCCTTTGTGCCCAACCCCGACCCTCTTTTCCCCTGGTAACCACTAATCTGTTCTCTTTGTCCATGTGTTTGTTTATCTTCCACATATGAGTAGAGTCATACAGAGATTGTCTTTCTCTATCTGGCTTGTTTCACTTAACATAATACTCTCAAGGTCCATCCATGTTGCTGTGAATGGGACTATTTTATCCTTTTTCATGGCTTAGTAGTATCCCATTTTATATATATACCATATCTTCTTCATCCAGTCATCAGTCAATGGGCACTTATGTTGCTTCCACTTCTTGGCTATTGTGAATAATGCTGCGACGAACATAGGAGTGCATTCATCTCTTTGAATTGCTGATTTCAAGTACCCAGTGGTGAGAGGGCTGGGTCATATGGTATCCCTATTTTTAATTTTTTGAGAAATCTCCATGCTGTTTTCCACAGAGGCTGCGACAATTTACATTCCCACCATCAGTGTATGAGGGTTCCTTTTTCTCCACAACCTCTCCAACATTTATTTTTTGTTTTGGTTATTTTAGCTATTCTAATGGGTATAAGGTGATGTCTTAGTGTAGTTTTGATTTGTATTTCCCTGATCAGTGATGATGAGCATTTTTTCATGTGCCTATTGGTCATCTGTGTATTTTGTTTGGAGAAATGTCTGTTCCTATCCCCTGCGCATTTTTTTTAGTAAGATTATGAAAGTTAACAAACTTGTGAAATTACAGTTGTACATTATTATTAGTCATGTTGTAGGCACACCACTTCACCCCTAGTGCCTTCCCCCCACCTCCCCCTTCCCCCTGGTAACCACCGATCAGTTCTCTTTGTCTATATGTTAATTACCACCTATGAGTGGAGTCCTACAGAGTTCGTCTTTCTCTGTCTGGCTTATTTCACTCAACATAAGACCCTCAAGGTCTATCCATGTTGTTGTGAATGCGATGACCTTGTCCTTTTTTATGGCTGAGTAGTATTCCATTGTATTTATATATCATATCTTCTTTATCCAATCATCAGTTGCTGGGCACTTAGGTTGGTTCCATGACTTTGCTATTCTGAATAATGCTGCGATGAACATAGGGGTGCATGGGACTTTTGGAATTGCTGATTTCAGGTTCTCAGGATAGGTACCTAGTAGTGGGATGGCTGGGTCATAAGGTATTTCTATTTTTAACTTTTTGAGAAATCTCCATACTGTTTTCCATAGTGGCTGCACCAGTTTGCACTCCCACCAACAGTGTATGAGTGTTCCTTTTTCTCCACAGACTCTCCAACATTTGTCACTCTTGGTTTTGGATATTTTTGCCGTTCTAACAGGCGTAAAGTGATATCTTAGTGTAGTTTTGATTTGCATATCCCTGATGATTAGTGATGATGAGCATCTTTTCATGTGTCTATTAGCCATCCGTATATCCTCTTTTGAGAAATGTCTGTTCATGTCTCCTGCCCATTTTTTGATTGGGTTGTTTGATTTTTTGTTGTTGAGCTGTGTGAGTTCTTTATATATTATGGAGATTAACCGTTTGTCAGATAAATAACTTGTGAATATTTTTTCCCAATTAGTGGGCTGGTTTTTTGTTTTGATCCTGTTTTCCCTTGCCTTGAAGAAGCTCTTTAGTCTGATGAAGCTCCATTTGTTTATTCTTTCTATTGTTTCCCTCGCCTGAGGGGTTATGGTGTCCGAAAAGATTCTTTTCAAACTGATGTTGAAGAGTGTACTGCCTGTATTCTCTTCTAGAAGACTTATTGTTTCAGGCCTAACCTTTAGGTCTTTGATCCATTTTGAGTTTATTTTAGTGAATGGTGAAAAAGCATGGTCAATTTTCATTCTTTTACATGTGGCTGTCCAGTTTTCCCAGCACCATTTGTTGAACAGACTTTCTTTTCTCCATTGTATGCCCTCGACTCCTTTGTCGAAGATTGACTGTCCATAGATATGTGGTTTTATTTCTGGGTTTTCAATTCTGTTCCATTGATCTGTACACCTGTTTTTGTACCAGTACCATGCTCTTTTGATTATTGTAGCTTTGTAGTATGCTTTGAAGCCAGGGATTGTGATGCCTCCAGCTTTGTTCTTCTTTCTCAGGATTGCTTTAGCAATTCTGGGTCTTTTGTTGCCCCATATGAATTTTAGGATTCTTTGTTCAATTTCTGTAAAGAACGTCATTGGGATTCTGATTGGGATAGCGTTGAATCTGTAGATTGCTGTAGGTAGCATGGACATTTTAACTATGTTTATTCTTCCAATCCATGTGAGTGGAATGTCTTTCCATCTCTTTATGTCGTCATCAGTTTCTTTCAAGAAAGTCTTGTAGTTTTCATTGTATAGATCTTTCACTTCCTTGGTTAAATTTTTCCCAAGGTATTTTATTCTTTTTGTTGCACTCGTGAATCGGATTGAGTTCTTGAGATCTCTTTCTGGTAGTTGATTGTTAGCGTATAGAAATGCTACCGATTTATGTATGCTGATTTTATACCCTGCAACTTTGCTATAGCTGTTAATTGTTTCTAATAGTTTTCCTATGGATTCTTTGGGGTTTTTTATATATATAAGATCATGTCGTCTGCAAACAGCGAGAGTTTTACGTCTTCGTTGCCTATTTGGATTCCTTTTATTTCTTTTTCCTGCCATATTGCTCTGGCCAACACCTCCATTACTATATTGAATAAGAGTGGTGAGAGTGGGCACCCTTGTCTTCTTCCTGTTCTCAGAGGGATGTGTTTCAGTTTTTGTCCGTTGAGTATGATGTTGGCTGTGGATTTGTCATATATGGCCTTTATTATATTGAGGTACTTTCCTTCTATACCTATTTTGTTGAGGTTTTTTATCATAAATGGATGTTGGATCTTTTCGAATGCTTTTTCTGCATCTGTTGAGATGATCATGTGGATTTTGTTTCTCATTTTGTTAATGTAGTGAATCAGGTTGATTGACTTGCAGATGTTGAACCATCACTGTGTCCCTCGTATGAATCCCACTTGATCATGGTGTATAATCTTCTTGATGTATTGCTGTATTCGGTTTGCCAAAATTTTGTTGAGGATTTTTGCATCTATGTTCCTCAGTGATATTGGCCTGTAGTTTTCCTTCTTTGTGTTGTCCTTGTCAGGTTTGGGGATCAGGGTGATGTTGGCTTCATAGAATGTGTTAGGGAGTGCTCCGTCTTCCTCAATTTTCTGGAACAGTTTGAGAAGGATAGGTATTAAATCTTCTTTGAATGTTTGGTAGAATTCTGCAGAGTTGCCGTCTGGTCCTGGACTCTTGTTTTGGGTGAGGTTTTTGATTACTGTTTCTATTTCTTTACTTGTGATTGGTCTATTCAGATTCTCTATTTCTTCCTGATTCAGTTTGGAGAGGTTGTATGAGTATAGGAATTTATCCATTTCTTCTAGGTTGTTCAATTTGTTGGCATATAGTTTTTCATAGTATTCTCTTACGATCCTTTGTATTTCTTTGGTATCTGTTGTGATTTCTTCTCTCTCATTTCTAATTTTATTCATTTGAGACTTCTCTCTTTTTTTCTTAGTGAGTCTGGCTAAGGGCTTATCGATTTTGTTAATTTTTTCGAAGAACCAACTCTTTGTTTCATTGATTCTTTCTACTGTCTTTTTTGTTTCGATTTCATTTATTTCTGCTGTAATTTTTATTATCTCCCTCCTTCTACTGACTTTGGGCTTTGTTTGTTCTTCTTTTTCTAATTCTGTTAGGTGTCGTTTGAGGTTGTTTATGTGAGATTTTTCTTGCTTATTGAGGTGAGCCTGTATTGCAATGAATTTCCCTCTGATCTGAAAAGATGCTCAGTATTATTTCAACCCTCTTGAATTTATTGATGCTTGCTTTGTTTCCCAAGATATGGTCTATCCTTGAGAATGTTCCATGTGCACTTGAGAAGAATGTGTAACCTGCTGTTTTTGGATGAAGTGTTCTATATATATCTATTTATATATCTATTAAGTCCATCTGGTCTAATTTTTCATTTAATTCTATAATTTTCTTGTTGATTTTCTGTCTGGATGATCTATCCATTGGTGTTAATGGGGTGTTGAGGTCCCCTACTATTATTGTATTGTTGTGGATGTCTCCTTTTAGTTTTGTTAATAGTTTCTTTACAAATTTTCGTGCTCCTGTGTTGGGTGCGTATATATTTATAAGTGTTATGTCATCTTGGTGGAGTGTCCCTTTTATCATTGTATACTGCCCCTCATTGTCTTTCTTCATCTGCTTTGCTTTGAGGTCTACGTTGCCTGATATAAGTATGGCAACACCTGCTTTCTTTTGTTCATTATTAGCTTGGAGTATCGTCTTCCATCCCTGCACTCTGAGTCTGTGTTTGTCTTTGGGGCTAAGGTGTGTATTTCCTGGAGGCAGCATATTGTTGGATCTTGTTCTTTGATCCACCCTGCCACTCTGTGTCTTTTGATTGGAGAGTTCAATCCATTTACATTTAGAGTGATTATTGAAACGTGGGGGCCTACTGCTGCCATTTTATCACTTGTTTTCCAGTTCTTTTGCATTTCCTTTGTTTCTCGTCCCATGATTTTTGGATTCCTAATTCAAGTAGGTAAATTTCTGTATTGGCTTTCTTCTTGTTTGTAATTTGTGTCTTTATTCTTATTATTTGTTTAGTGGTTACCAGGCGGTTTGTATAACACATCTCCTAGATGAGATAGTCCTTTTTCTGATAGCCTCTTATTTCCTTAAAGTAAAACTTTCCATCCCTTTTCTCTTCCCCTTCTAGGCTGTTATTGTCAGATTTTTTTTTCCTCTTCCTTTCTGTGTTGTGAGTTTGTGGTTAAAATGACCAGGTTATATTTATTCTTGGTGTTTCCGTTCCATTTATCTTTAATGTTTTGTTTAACTTTTGCTAACCTGTTCTGATGGAGAGCTGCTACTTTCTGTTATTGTCCTTCTGCTTATCTCCTTTGTTCTGGGTTTTGTAACCCCTTTCCTTTTTTTGATTTTTCAGGTATGAGATTCTTCCTGAGCATTTCTTGAAGAGGAGGCCTTGTGGCAATGAACTCCCTTAACTTTTGTTTGTCTGGGAAAGTTTTTATTTCTCCATCGTATTTGAAGGATATTTTCGCTGGGTAGAGTCTTCTTGGCTGCAGGTTTTTGTCCTTCAGAGTTTTCAATATTTCATTCCAATCTCTTCTAGCCTGTAAGGTATCTTCTGAGAAATCTGCTGATAGCCTGATGGAGGTTCCTTTGTAGGTTATTTTCTTCTGCCTGGCTGCCCTTAGTATTTTCTCTCTCTCCTTGACTTTTGCTAGCTTCACTACTATATGCCTTGGGGTTTGCCTTCTTACATTGATAAAGTTTGGAGATCTATTGGCTTCTGTCACATGCAGTTCCATCTTGCTTCCCAAGTTTGGAAAATTCTCAGTCATTATTTCTTTGAACAGGCCTTCTGCCCCCTTCTCCTTCTCTTCTCCCTCTGATATACCTATAATCCTTATGTTGCATCTCCTAATTGAGTCAGATAATTCTCAGAGAGTTTCTTCATTTCTTTTTAGTCTTAGTTCTCTCTCCTCCTCTGTCTGCAGCATTTCTGTATTCCTATCCTCCAAATCGCTAATTCTGTGCTCCATATTATTGAGCCTACTGCTCAGAGAGTCCAGATTTTTCTTAAGCTCCTCCATTGTGTTCTTCATCTCCAGTATTTCTAATTGGTTCTTCTTTATAGTATCAAGCTCTTTTGTGACATAGCTCCTGAACTCATTGAGTTGTCTATCTGAATTCTCTTTTAACCCGTTGAGTTTTTTAATAATGGCTGTTTTGAAATCATCATCATTAAGGTTATAGATTTCATTGTCTTTGGGATTGTTTTCTGGTACTTATCATTTTCCTTCTGTTCTGGAGATTTAATATATTTTTTCATACTGCTTGATGGCGTGGATTTGTGCCTGCGCATAGAGATAGAGTTTAGTTACTGCTTCCACTTGTTGCAACTGCTGTGTGGGGGGGGGGGGAGCAGCTGTTTAGACTGCACCGACCAGGAGCCCTGTCAGCTGTTACTGACTGGATCTGGGCCCCTCCTCGTAGTCACAGTGGTCCTGTGGGGTCCCTCATCAGTTGTGGGGGCAATCGCAAGGGGGCCTCAGGCTGCTGGTGCCTACTGTTGCAGACCACCTAGACACGCTCCCTCCTTGCGGTCTGCAGCGGTGTTATGGGCTTTACCAGCAGCCAGGAGCAGGATCACCTATAATTGCAGCTCTGTCACTGTCACAGCCCACAAGATCACACTTGTCCAATATAGATCCCAGCAGAACTATGGGTATCTTCTGCAGTCTGTGGTTAGCTCGCCTAGCTGTGCTACTTTTGCCCCAGGGCCTTCCAGCCTCGTGATTGCTGTTCAGGACCTCTCCACTAGTGCTGTGCAGAGACTTTCACTGAGACTGCTGTGGGAGCCTGAAGTTCCCCCCTGGGCCATGTAGCCATTCCACTGGAGCTCCACCCAGCCCCAAACTACTCCCACGGAATCTTTGGGAGCCCCTTTCCCCATCTGGGACATGGCCAGAGTGCGTGGGCCCGGCGGCGGTTGGCGGGCTGCTGCCTTGCAGGAAATTCTGCTCTTTGGGAGCTTCTGGGCATTCTGAATGCTGGGCGGGGCCTCTCTGCTAATGGCGAGCAGAGGCTTTCCTTGCTGGCGGTGCAGGACCCTGGAGTTTCCCCCTGGGCCGCGGAGCCAGGCGCTGGAGCTCCACCCAGCCCCCAAACACGCCCACGGGAACTCTGGGTGCCTCTTGCACAGTCCTGGGGACAGCTGGAGACCATGGGCACAGCAGTGGCTGGCGGGCTGGTACCCTGCCAGGGTTTCCGCTCTTTGGGATCTTCCTGGTGTTCTGAGTGCTGGGCAGGGCCTCTCTGCTACTGGCGAGCAGAGGCTTTCCCTGCTGTGCCCTGCCCATTTTTTGATCAGGTTGTTTGATTTTTTGTTGTTGAGTTGTGTGAGTTCTTTATGTATGATGGAGATTAACCCTTTGTCAGATATATGATTTGAAAATATTTTTTTCCCTGTTGGTGGGTTGTGTTTTTGTTTCAATCCTGTTTTCCCTTGCCTTGTAGAAGCTGTTTAGTCTGATGAAGTTCCAATTGTTTATTCATTCTACTGTTTCCCTTGTCTGAGAAGACATGGTGTCCAAAAATATCCTTTTAAGACTGATGTCAAAGAGCGTACTGCCTATATTTTCTTCTAGAATCCTTATGGTTTCAGGTCTTACCTTTAGGTCTTTGATCCATTTGGAGTTTATTTTTGTGAATGGTGAAAAAGAATGGTCTATTTTCATTCTTTTACATGTGGCTGTCCAGTTTTCCCAGCATCGTTTGTTGAACAGACTTTCTTTTCTCCATTGTATGCCCTCGGCTCCTTTGTCGAAGATTAGCTGTCCATAGATGTGTGGTTTTATTCCTGGGCTTTCAATTCTGTTCCATTGACCTGTGTGTCTGTTTTTGTACCAGTACCATGCTGTTTTGATTACTATAGCTTAGTAGTATATTTTGAAGTCAGGAATTGTGACACGTCCAGCTTTCTTCTTTTTTCTCAAGATTGCTTTAGCAATTCTGGGTCTTTTGTTGCCCCATATGAATTTTAGGATTCTTTGTTCTATTTCTGTGAAGAATGCCATCAGGATTCTGATGGGGATTGCACTGAGTCTGTACATTGCTTTAGGTAGTATGGACATTTTAACTATGTTTATTCTTCCAATCCATGTGCATGGAATGTCTTTCCATCTCTTTATGTCGTCATCAATTTCTTTCAGGAAAGTCTTGTAGTCTTCACTGTATAGGTCTTTCACTTCCTTGGTTAAATGTATTCCAAGATATTTTACTCTTTTCATTGTGATTGTGAATGGGATTGTGTTCTTGAGTTCTCTTTCTGTTAGTTTACCTTAGAGTATAGAAATGCTACTGATTCACGTAAGTTGATTTTGTACCCTGCAACCTTGCTGTGATTGTTAATTACTTCTAGTAGCTTTCCAATAGATTTTTTAAGGTTTTCTATATATAGGATCATGTCATCTGCAAACAGTGAGCGTTTCAGTTCTTCATTGCCTATGTGGATTCCTTTTATTTCTTTTTCCTGCCCAATTGCTCTGGCCAAAACCTCCAGGACTAGGTTGAATAAGAGTGGTGAGAGTGGGCACCCTTGTCTTGTTCCTGTTCTCAGAGGGATGCTTTCAGTTTTTCCCCATTGAGTATGATGTTGGCTGTGTGTTTGTCATATGTGTCCTTTATGGTGTTGAAGTAATTTCCCTCTTATCCGTTTTATTGAGAGATTTTATCATAAATGGCTGTTGGATCTTGTCAAATGCTTTCTCTGGGTCTACTGAGATGATCATGTGGTTCTTGTTCCTCATTTTGTTAATGTCATGTGTCAGGTTGATTGACTTGCAGATGTTGAACCATCCCTGTGTCCCTGGTATCAATCCCACTTGATCATGGTGTATGATCTTTTTAACGTATTGCTGTATTTGGTTTGCCAATATCTTGTTGAGTGGTTTTGCATTTATGTTCATCAGTGACAAGGGCCTGTCGTTTTCATTCTTTGTATTGTCCTTGTCTGGTTTTGGGATCAGGATGATGTTGGCCTGGTAGAATGGGTTAGAAAGTGCTCCATCTTCCTCAATTTTCTGGAATAGTTTGAGAAGGATAGGTATTAAATCTTCTTTGAATGTTTGGTAGAATTCTGCAGAGAAGCCACCTGGTCGTGGACTTTTATTTTGGGGGAGGTTTTTGATTACTGTTTCAATCTCTTTACTTGTGATTGGTCTATTCAGATTCTCTTTCTTCCTGATTCAGTTTTGGGAGGTTGTAAGAGTCTACGAATTTATCCATTTCTTCTGGGTTGTCCAATTTGTTGTCATATACTTTTTCATAGTCTTCTCTTATAATCTTTTGTATTTCTGTGGTATCCGTTGTGATTTCTCCTCTTTCATTTCTGATTTTATTTATTTGAGTCTTTTGTCTTTTTTTCTTAGTGAGCCTGGTTAAAGGCTTGTCAATTTTGTTTATTTTCTCAAAGAACCAGTTCTTCGTTTCATTGATTCTTTCTACTGTCTTTTTTGTTTCGATTTCATTTATTTCTGCTCTAATTTTTATTATTTCCCTCCTTCTATTGACTCCGGGCTTTGTTTGTTCTTTTTCTAATTCTGTTAGGTCTAGTTTGAGATTGCTTATTTGAGACTTTACTTGTTTATTGAGGTGAGCCTGTATTGCAATGAATTTCCCTCTTAGGACGACTTTTGCTGCATCCCAAATGAGATGGT
Organism: Equus caballus; assembly: GCF_041296265.1. Lineage (NCBI taxonomy): Eukaryota > Metazoa > Chordata > Mammalia > Perissodactyla > Equidae > Equus > Equus caballus. The sequence continues at coordinate 25,777,608 of NC_091695.1, forward strand.
ATGATGTGTTTTCATTTTCATTTGTCTCCAGATAATTGATTTCTTCATATTTCTTCAAGGATCCATTAGTCATTCAGTATTGTGTTGCTTAATCTCCACATCTTTGCCCCTTGCCCAGCTTTATTCTTGTAGTTGATTTCTAGTTTCATAGCATTATGGTTGGGAAAGATGCTTGATATTATTTCAGTCCTCTTGAATTTGTTGAGGCTTGCTTTGTTTCCAATATATGGTCTATCTTTGAGAATGTTCCATGGACTCTTGAAAAGAATGTGTAACCTGCTGTTTTTGGAAGGAGAGTTCTATATATATCTATGAAGTCCATCTGGTCTAGTTTTTCACTTATTTCAACAATTTCCTTTTGACTTTCTGTCTGGATGATCTATCCATGGGTGTTAATGGGGTGTTGAGGTCCCCTACTATTATTGCATTGTTGTTGATATCTCCTTTTAATTTTGGTAGTAGTTACTTTACGTACCTTAGTGTTCCCATTTCGGGTGCATATATATTTACAAGTGAAATGTCTTCTTGATGGAGTGTCCCTTTTATCATTATGAACTGCCCCTCTTTGTCTCTCTTTACCTGTTTTGCTTGAAGTCTACTTTGTCTGATGTAAGTGTGGTGACACCTGCTTTCTTATGTTCACTATTAGCTTGGAGTATCATCTTCCATCCCTTCACTCTGAGTCTGTGTCTGTCTTTGGGGCTGAGGGGTGTTTCCTGGAGGCAGCGTATTGTTTGGTATTGTTCTTTAATCCATCCTGCCACTCTGTGTCTTTGATTGGAGAATTCAATCCACTTACATTTAGAGAGATTATTTAAATGTGGGGGCCTAATGCTGCCATTTTATCACTCATTTTCCAGTTCTCCTGCATTTGCTTTGTTTCTTGTCCCAGGAATTTTAGACTACCAATTCGGTTAGGTAGTTTTCCATGTTGAGTTTCGTCTTATTTGTAATTTGTGTCTCTGTTCTAATTATTTGCTTAGTGGTTTCCATGTGGTTAGTATAAAACATCTCATAAATGAGATAGTCCATTTTCTGATAACATCTTATTTCCTTAGACTAAGCTGGTTCCATCCCTTTCCTATTCCCCTTCTAAGTTGTTATTTTGACATGTTCTTTTCTTCTTGTGTTGTGAGCTTCTGGTCAAAATGACCAGATGATATTGATTCTTGGTGTTTTCGTTCCCTTTCTCTCTAATGTTATGCTTAAGTATTTGCTAACCTGTTATGATGGAGAGCTGTCATTTTATGATTTTGCCTTTCTACTTGTATCCTTTGCTCAGGGTTTAGTAACCCCTTTCCTCTTTTTTTTCTTTTTTCAAGTATGAGGGCCTTCCTGAGAATTTCTTATAGAGGACGTCTTGTGGCAATAAACTCCCTTAACTTTTGTTTATCTTGGAAAGTTCTTATTTCTCCATCATATTTGAAGGATATTTTCACTGGATAGAGTGTTCTTGGCTGCAAGTTTTTGTCTTTCCGAATTTTGAATATATCATTCGACTCTTTCCTAGCCTGTAAGATATCTGTTGACAAAGCTGCTGACAGCCTGATAGGGGTTCTTTTGTAGGTTATTGTCTTCTTCTTTACTGCCCTTAATATTTTCTCTTTTGCAATCTTCACTACTATCTGCCTTTGGATTGGGCTTTTTACATTGCTAAAGTTTAGAGATCTATTGGCTTCTGTCACATGGATTTCCAGCTCCTTCTCCAGGTTTGGGAAGTTCTCAGCTATTATTGCTTTGAACAAGCTTTCTGCTCCATTCATCTTCTCTTCTCCCTCTGGGATACTTATAATCCTTATGTTGCATTTCCTAATTAAGTAGATATTTCTTGGAGAATTTCTTCATTTCTTGTTAGTCTTAGTTCTCTATTTGAAGCATTTCTATCTTCCTATCCTCCAAACTGCTAATTCTGTGCTCCGTATTATCAGCTCTACTGTTCGGGGAGTCTAGCTTTTTCTTAATCTCTTCCATTGTGTTTTTCGTCTCCAACATTTCTGATTGGTTCTTCTTTATAGTACCAAGCTCTTTTGTGATGTAGTTCCTGAACTCATTGAGTTGTCTCTCTGTATTCTTTTTTAACACATTCAGGGTTTTTTTTGAGGAAGATTAGCCCTGAGCTAACATCTGCCACCAATCCTCCTCTTCTTGCTGAGGAAGACTGACCCTGAGCTAGCATCCATGCCCATCTTTCTCTACTTTATATGTGGGAGGCCCATCACAGCATGGCTTGACAAGCAGTGTGTAGGTCCCCTCACCCCCCGGCGTGATTCGAGACAGCAAACCCCAGGCTGCCAAAGCAGAATGTGTGAACTTAACCACTACACCTCCAAGCTGGCCTTTTGTTGAGCTTTCTAATGATAGTTATTTTGGATTCTTTGTCGTTTAGGTTCAGATTTTTGTGTCTTTGGGATTATTTTCTTGGTACTTGTCATTTTCCTTCTGTTCTGGAGATTTAGTACATTTTTTCATACTGCTTTATGGTCTGGATTGGTGCCGCCGCATACAGAGTTTGGTTGCTGCTTTCACTTTCTGCCACTGTTGGGGAAGGAGCAGTAGCCGTGTAATCTACACTGACCAGGCTCCCTGTCAGCTGTTCCTGACTGAGCCTGGGCCACTCCTTGGGTTTGGCGTGGCCCTGTGAGGTCTCCTGTAAACTGGGGGAACAATCACATGGGGGCTTTGGGTTGCTGCTGTCTGGTCCCCCAGACCAGGCTAGACAAGCTCCCTCCTTAGCGACTGCAGTGGTGTCATGGGCATTAATGATAGCTTGGAGCTGGTTCACCCAGACTCGCAGCCCTGCTGCAGTCTGGTCGTGCTGGATCTCACTTGCCCACTCTGGGCCACAGCAGAGCCAAGGGTGTTTAATGCAGCCAATGAGCAGTTCGCCCAGCCATGCCACTTCTGCTCCTAGGTCGCCCAACCTTTGTGCTTGGTGAGTGGGTCCTCACCAGTAGGGCCTAGCAGAGACTCTCCCTGGGGCCACCATGGGCTTGTGAAGTCTCCCACTCTACTGAAGAGCAATCAGGCTGTGGCTCCAGATTGTCACCATCCACCAATGCAGTCCCACTGGATCTCGCTTGCCACCTTTAGGCCACAGCAGAGCTATGGGTGTTTAATGTAGACCTAGATTTTTAATTGGAACAAAAAGCTGGAGGTCTTGGAGTTCAGTGACTTTGAGCAAGGAGGCCTGATGCCCATCATCTCTACTCCAGTCTCAGACGTGACCCCTTCCCCCAAGAAGTGTTAGATGAATACTGCAAGATCCCAAGTCTGAGGATTCCCTTTTTCTGGGCTCAAAGTTACTATAGCACCTGGATGTTCCTAATCAGACTTGGTTGCCCATTTCCATATCAGCATTCCCATGGAGGATCCCAAGAGACCACCCCTGCATTTTCTCTTTCCTAATCTCATTCTCAGGGACTCGTTCCAACTTTGGGTTCATGGGGGAGCTTGCTGTAGCCCTGCTGCAGCCTGTCCAGGAGCAGACTTGGCACTGAGGGGTCTCCCATGGCACAAGTTGGGCTGCTGCACAACACGTACAACATGTGTGTACAGAGCACTGGGTAGGGGTCACCTTGATTATGGTGGCCAATACCAAGGTGCTCAAATTTACATCCTTCCCGTGACCAACACACAGCAGCTTGAAGATAGAAAGCTCTGCAGATCCAGATACCAATGTCACACTGTTTAGACCTCACGCTAACCTGCATCCTTCCCCACACTCTGCTCCAGGGTTTATCAACCTGGAAGTGATGAGTGAGTTCAAGGGGCCATGGATTCTCCAATCCTATGATTGGACAACATATGATGTGACGTTCCTAGGGTGAGGGTACAAACCTTCCGTGACATTCTTTTATGGGCTCTCAAAAGGAAAAGGACCTCTACATTTACCAAATGATTTCTTCTCAAATCTCGTCTCAATTTGTTCATTGCCAGGAATGACCTCTAACCTTCTTCACCAAAAAAGTCCTGCTTGGCCCTTGAGATACTCGGAATTCTAAGATGTACTCCAAGATCCTTCCCCCTACCCTCATGCACACATGCTGCACAATCCCTGGGAGTGTAAATGTGATGTATTTTTACTCCTGTGGTTGTGTTATGTTATAGGGTACAGTCCAATTTAGGAAATGGAGATTATCCAGGGTGAGTCTGGCCTATTTAGGGGAGCCCTTCAAAGGGACTGAGCTCTTCCTGAAGTCAGAGATTCCACACGTGAGGGAGATTCAACTTGAGGGAGATTCTCCACTGCTGGCTTTGAGAATGGAGGGGGCCATGTGGCAAGGAATGTGGGAAGCCTCTAGGACCTGAAAGCACCCACCATCTGACAGCCAGCAGGGAAACAGAGACCCCAGTCCTACAAGTACAAGGAGCAGAGTTCTGCTACAACTAGGTGAGCTTGAAAAAACACCCTAGACGAGACCGCAGCCCAGCCAACACCTTCATTTTAGCCTTGTGAGAGCCTGAGCAGAAAACCCAGCCATGCTGTGCTCACTGCTGACCTATAGAACTGTGAGCTAATAAAGGTATGTCGTTTAAAGTCACTAAATTTGTGTCAACTTGTCATGCAGCATAGAAGAGTAATACAGCCCTCAAGTCCCATTTTCCTCCCAGGATGAAATTGATATTTGTTGCAGTTCGTGGGAAAGGTCAGGGCTGATTGACAAAGAGGAGTGTCCCAAAGGAATAGATTCGAGGACTTCCTGGAAAAGACCCCAGGGATAGCAGGCCAGGAAGCACAGACAGAGAAAAAGAGAGGTTCAATTCAGGGCAGATGTCCCACCACCCTTCCATTCAGACAATAACAGTCTGGGAAGTCACTTCTAGTTCCAACTTCTGCCCTCAGAGACCTGATGGACTTCAGGGACCAGACCTTCAGGGCCGATCAACTGGCTGCTGACTGGGCTTGGCCAATATCCCTGTGGGGCAGATAAGAGGTGGTGAAAGGACTAAGATCATCCAAGAGTGAACAGCCCAGGAGATAGAGACCTGGACCGTTGCTCTGTGAAATCACCCTCAGCAACAGCTCCTCAGACACTTCCCCATTTCGATGCTCCAATGATTGACATAGACAAGAATACTGGTGCTGGAAGGGCCCTTAGAGATGATCCAGTCCAGTGTCCATGTCTCAGATGTGTAAAGTGCCCTGAACTGGACTCAGATGTCCTGAATCCCAGTTCAGTGCTCTTCCTGCACCCTCCGTGAGATTACCCTCCTTCCCCTCCAGGCACCTCCTTCCCCTCCAGGCACCTCCTCTCCCAGAGACCTCACACACACAAGGCTGGAAGGAATATGTCTTTGCAGTCAGTGCCTCACCCTGCACCACCTTCTTCCTTCAATATACCCCCAGTCCGTCTACTTCTCTCCACATCTGCTGCCATCTCCCTAGCCCAAGCTGCCATGTTTGACAACATACATCAGAGCCCATCCTCCCCATACTTCCCATTCAATGTCTTCCCTCTGCACTAGCAATTAATCCAAACTCATCACCAATGCCTGCAAGGCTCTTCATGGCTGGCTCTTGTCTACTAGTCCAGCCTCACTGGTATGAGTGACCCTAGTCATACTGGTTTCAGCTCCATTGGCCAAGCTAGAGTTTTTGTACCAGCTCCTTCTCATCTGTCAGGTCTCAGCTCAAAGGTTGCCACTTCAGAGAACCCTTCTTTGAGAACTCTCTAAATAAAGAAGCCCACTCATCCCACTCTCGTGTCTAGTTACTTTGTCCCACATCTTCCCATTTATTTCCATCAGAGCGTTTACCTAAATGATATCATCTTGCTTATTTATTAGTTTCTTGCTTATTTTATGTCTCCCCCAGTAGGAATAAAGCTCCACGAGAACAGGGACCTTGTCTTTTTTGTTCACTACCTAGAACTCTACCCAAATCATTGGGTAGAGTTTTTAATTGTATGTTGAAATAATTAATCAACTGATTAATCAACTTCAGCTTTACCCCCTGGAGAAAGTCCAGCTGAGTTTAGGTCAAAGTATAAGTCCATTAATTTTGATTCGACAGGTATTTTTCTGAGTTCCATCTGCCATAGGCACAATCCTGAGTCAAGCTGTGTGCTCTGGATCATTCATTCATTCAACAAATACTCAGAGGTAGTCTCTACTCTCAGGGAGGCTTCATGTAGCTGAGAAAAGCATGGCAAACAGAATGAACCTAAGAGTCAGTCAGTCAGTAAGACAAGGTCCTGGATTGAGTGGAAATCTAGAAGGAGGGCACTTATATAAACTGGAAGATACAAACTTCCAGTGCTACCCGAGTCACGTTAAGGGCAAGGGCAGTCAGAGAGGGCTTCCTTGAAGAGATCTTACTTGGACTGGGCTCTGAAGGAGTGACAGACAGGATAAGAGAGACAGAGGAGAAGTGGGAAGCACTTCTAGGGTCCCAACAATGGCGGGGGTACCGCTGGAATTTAAGCCAAGATATGGATGACTTGGTGTTTCCTGGAGGTTAAATCAAAGAATGAGGTGGCTTCTCTGCTTGGCACCAAAGCCCAGCTCCTCCAGCAGTGTAGACTTGCCGGCCAGTTCCTCAAACCCCTCTTACTCCCCACACTGTAGTAATCTACTTTCTGCCCACCCTGTTGCTCCACAGAACCTACTCTTACCAAGGTCTCCACTGGCCACCCAATTGCCAAACCCAACAGACATTCTTCATTTCTTATCCTACTTGACCTCTGTCATACACAATACATCTTTACTTCTTCCTTCTTAAAAGCTATCTCCTTTCTTAGCAACTTTTCTGGTTATTTCTTCCCGTTTGGGACTGGTGGGCTCCTCTTCCTCTTCTGGAAAGCTAAATATTGGTAATCACCTCATCCCTTGGTGCTCTTTTTTCCTAACTCCACACAATCACCATGGACTATCTCATCTTCCTCTATGTCTCGAGCTACCAAACATAAGCTGATCACTGCCAAACTCCAGCCCCAGACCTGTTCGTCATGAGGTCCAGTCCCCAGCTGCAGACTCACATATACAGCCTCGCAATAAGCTTCCAAACTTGGAAGTCTCACGAGCATTAAGAATTGAACATGAGTCAGACTGAACTCACCACCCACGTACACACTCACGTGCACCTACACAAACCTGCTCCGCTACTTGTGGTCCCTTTCTCTGGAGAAATCATCCCCTTCCACCCAAATCCCCAAGCCAGGACTCTAGGGCCATCCTTGACTGGCCCTGCTCCATCACCCATGCATCCATAAGTCACAGTGCTCTCTCTTCCCCACCTTGGCTACCCACCCAGCCCCATTTCCCCTCCCTCTCTCCTAATCAATGGCTGACCATCTTTCACCTAGATCATTTCAATGGCCCACAAATTACTTTCCCTGCCTCCAGGATTACCACCTTCTCCCACCTCTGATGCATTGTCCTCCTGCTGCCAAAATGAGCTGTCTAAAACTCAGAGCTAATCACACCAACACTTTTCAATTACATCTTCTTGCTCTTGGGCAAATACTGTCTTCATGGTCTGACCCCTATGTACCTCAGCCTCAAAACTATTCACACTTTGGACTGGATACTTCTTTGTGGTAGGGGTCCTCCCCTGCATTGTAGGATGTTTAGCAGCATCCCTGTCCTCTACCCCTAAATGACAAGAGTACCTTCCTCCCAGGTTGTGACTATCAAAAATGTTTCCAGACATTGCCAAATGTCCCCTCAGGGGCAAAATTCCCCCAGTTGAGAGCCCCTGCTCTACCACCTCAACCCCCAAACACACACACACATACACACACACATTGTGCTCCAATCATTTTGAACACCATGCTATTTCCCTAACATGCCATGAGCTCTCATGCTTTTTGCTGCTTTTGCTCATATCATGTCATCTGCCCAGAAAGCCCTTTCCTCCATAACCACTGGGCTTACTCCTTCTCTTCATCTATGTCTCAGCCAAGGATTGCCTCTTCTATGACGCCTGCCCTGGTTCTCCCAGAGAGAAGTAGAAAAGAGTCTACTCAGGGCTTGTTTCTACCCCTGTCCCTGTTCCACCTCACTGTAGCTTTCCTCTGATTTGGTTTCCTCAGTGGACCAAGGCATACTCACCTGTGTATCTCTGGTAATTCCACAGTCCTAGAAACAAACTGCGGGGACAATTCATGTCTGCCAGATGAATGAATGAAAGACAAAAGGCAATTCTTGTTGAAGAGTGTCACAGACTGAACTGGGCAGAAGCTCCCTGAAATGAGATCTTCGGCAGGAACTTTAATAACAATAACAACAGCAGCAACTAGTATTTAGGAAGTAGTTTTTATGTGCTAAGTTGTCCGTATACTTTAATCTTCTAAACAACTCTGTGAGGCAAATACCATTGTCATCCGTAAATTAAAGACAAAAGGCTGAAGCTCAGAGTCGTTAAATGACTTTCCAGGTAAGCGTCAGAGCCAGGATTTCAATGGGAGCCTGCCCTCTTACCGTTCACACCTCTCACCCCGTGGTGGCAAATGACTAGCACAAAGCACTGAAGGGCATTCTCTAATGTAAGCGACACACATGGCAACCCTGTAAGTTAGTAGGACAGATGATGATATGGGAAGCAGGAAGAACGTGCTCCTTGGAATTGGAGGGACCCTGGCTCCATTCCTGGCTCTGCCACTCATGAGCTGGCCCACTTCAGCAGACACCTTATCTCCCAGTCTCCGTTTGCCCATCTGTGAGTTAAGGATGACAACCTCACTCAGGCTTTGGGGAGGAGGAATTGAGAAGGTGGTTGTGCAATAATCTACTAAGTGCCTGATACATGGTAGATCTTCAACAAGCAATCCTGAATATTATCCCTATTTTAGGCATAGAGAAAGTGAGGCTCAGAGAGGTTAAGTGATGGTCCAAATTTTACAAACTAGCAAATGATAGAGCTTGAAAAAGAACTCAAACTCATCTGTCATCCACGAGGAGAGGTTTTCTTAGCATCTTCTACGTACTCATCACTGCGTGGGACAAGTCACAGCCCAACATTGAAGAATCAAGTCATAAGCACCTGGAGTTATAGCTCTGCTCTCCCCAGCTGGAAGCTCAGAGCTGGAATGGGAGGTTCAGTTGGTGGGAATAGCCCAGGCATGGGGCTCTCACAGACACAGCAAGGGAGGTTTGCGCCCAGGCAGTGAGGGCCTAGGGATGTAAGCCAACTCACAGATTCGACAATGAACAAGAAACATGGGCTGGCCTGTGCTTATTGGTGTAGTGGGCTTCCAGGTTTGCTGGGCTCAGCACCAGGCTGGCCACACACCATCCCTGCAGCAGCTGCTGTCAGGCCCCAGGAAGACTCCTGGAGATGACTGAAGGGCCCCACAGGGGGAGAGGGGCGGGGTACCTCAGGGTCTTCCTCCTAAATAGGCCATGCTCTCTTGGTCAGCTGTAAGAGGACAACATTCTGACCCAAACCGTCCATCCTTCCATCCCTGCCCGACATGACACCCCCAGAAATGCCCCAACACTCTCCAGCGCCTTTTGGCTCACATCATCCTGCAGTTTCTGCAAGCAAATCCCTGTGATTGGGGGAACAGAAATATCAGAGTGGTGGAGGGCTAAAGAGGCTCTTTCCTTCCTTCTTTCCTTCCTTTCTTCCCTCCTCCCTTTCATCCTTCCCTCCCCCTTTCCTTCCCTTAGTCACTTCTCTCCCTCTCTTTCTTTCCTTTCTTTCTTCTTTTTTTTTTTTGAGGAAGAGTGGCCCTGAGCTAGCATCCGTGCCCATCCTCCTCTACGTTATATGTGGGTCGCCTGCCACAGCATGGCCCGCCAGGCGGTGCCATATCCACACCCAAGATTTGAACCAGCAACCCCAGGCCGCCAAAGCAGAACGTGCGAACTTAACTGCTGGGCCATGGGGCTGGCCCCTCTCTCTCTCTTTCTTTCTCTTCCTCCCTCCCTTCCTTCCTTCTCCCCCACTCTTTGTGTCTCTTTCTGTGTCTCTGTGTGTGGGTGTGTGTGTTTGTCTGTATGTGTGCATGTGTGTGTGTGTCCCTTATGTATCCGGTATTTCTTGAGCCTCCATTCTGTGCCAGGTAAGGTGCAAAGCCCTGAGGATACAGTGGGTAAACAAAGATACAGTTACTGCCCACATGCAGTTCCCAGCCTAATGGTAGACACACATTAACTCTTTTTCATCCTATGTCAAACTGCAACTGTGACAAGCTCTATGCAGAAGAGGTGCCTGGTGTGAAGAAAATCTATTCTAGTTAACAGATCAGAAAGGAAAGTCTGAGCAGAGAGGTGAAGGAACTGTAGGAGTTAACTACGGGTGGGGTGGGTGCATTCCAAGTAAGGAAAACTAAACCAGTTCACTTTTAAATGGTGCCCTTGAGACTTAATGTGATTTTGTACATATAATAAAAATTAACTGCCCTTAATTGAGGACCTATTGTGTGCCAGGGCCAAGCGCTGTTCATGTGGAGTCTCATTTATCCTTACTAGTCTCTGAGGTGGGCTCCATACCCCCATTTTAGGTGAGGAGACAAGGGCAACTGAGCGGCTATGACTCGGTCAAGGACAAGCAGCCTGAGAAGGTGAGAAGGAGACGCGGTGCTGCATGCCTGTGCTCTTCCCCAGCCCCAGCCATCTCTGCCACCAAGCCCCTGGCTCCTGAAGGAATGTACAGCCCCACCCCCGGTGATTGTCATTTCTGTGCTCATGGGTTTTCCGCATTGACTGCTGGAGAAACAGAGTAGTACAAAAATTGGATATGAAGATTGATGTTTTTCGTTCACTTTTGCTTAAGAGTTGGGGTAATTAGAAAGTCTTTTTTTTTTTGCCTTCGTAATGTTCCCATTCTAAAGGCTACAAGAGAATCTAGGCTGTTTTGTTAGGGAGAAATCAGCTTGGGCAGATGCCTGCAGAGTGGTTTCTGTCCTGAACCAGGTGGTGACATTCCAGGCTCCACCAGGAGTGAAATGTAGACAGACCTTGTGCTGCCCTCCCCTCAGGGGATCTCAGATGGTACCGATAACATCCACAGTCACACATGCCAGGTGGTTTGTATGTCCTCTTTGAAGTGATTTACGTTCACTGATTGACTTAATCCTTGCAACTCCATGATGTAGTCCTACTGTTATCCCCATTTTACAGATGAGGAAACTGAGGCACCATGAATCTCAGTCTCAGACCTTGTGTGGGGAAGAGCTGGAGGTTGGTTTTGGACAGTCCAGCTGCAGAGCCCGAGCTGCCTCCACCTTTTATTCCCACATCTTCTCTCTGGTCCACCCCACAAGTCCCGGTGGTACTTATTATCTCCATTACAGGGGAGGAAGCTCAGGCTCCACATGATTAAGGGTTTCTTCAAGGTCACACAGCTGGTCAGCGCCTGCAAAGCCCAGAGCCTTTCCCATGCACCTACTGCTTGAGTCCACCTTCAGGCCTGGGAGGGAACATTGGACTCAGGAAACAGAATGCTGAGAGGCCTATAAGCAGATATTTGAGGTTAGAAAACAGAAATCAAAACTCCTAAAGTGAGGGCTGGTGAGACCACAAGCTGTGGTCCTGGGTTTAATGAACGTGCCGGTAAGTCAGCCCCACTGTGCACAGAGACGTGGGTTGCAGTGTGCCCAGGAGGGGTCAGACGTGTCCCACCCAGGAAATTGTCATCGCCAAAGAACGGACGGATCAGAGCCCGTGCCTTGATACCTGGATGCAGTGTCCTTTCCAAAGAATGTTAGAAGAGGCACCCTCTCTGTGCCCGAGAGTCACATCCAACACATTTGGGGATCATCTATCCCCTGCGGGTCTGGCAGGAAGAGGAGCTCCAGGAGTAACCACTGGGGTCTTTGGGGGCCGGCCCGGTGGCGCAGCGGTTAAGTTCGCACGTTCCGCTTCTCGCCGGCCCGGGGTTCGCTGGTTCGGATCCCGGGTGCGGACATGGCACTGCTTGGCAGCCATGCTGTGGTAGGCGTCCCACGTATAAACTAGAGGAAGATGGGCACGGATGTTAGCTCAGAGCCAGGCTTCCTCAGCAAAAAGAGGAGGACTGGCAGTAGTTAGCTGAGGGCTAATCTTCCTCCAAAAAAAAACAGAAAAACAAAAAAACAAAACAAACAAACTGGGGTCTTTGCCCCAAACTTTAAATTTAGGGAAGAGGGTCGACAGCACCTGGGAAGCGGACAGCCAACACCTTTGGCTGAACAACAGCTAGCACCAGATTCACACATGATGATGAATGGATGGACGTCATCTCTAGAAGCTCCAAAGGTGGCTCTCTGGCAACATCTGGCCCCCTGAGTTCAACTATTAGGCACACTCTCCAGTGTGCTGACCTAGGCTGCTCTCATGATTCACCATCAGGAGGCACCCCCCACGTCAGCTCAGGCAGCAGAGGGGAACAGAACGGGTGGGCCCAATGTCCCAAGATGTGAGTGAGGGGAGCCCCCAGGACAGGGTGGGTGGGAGATAAATAAAATGTGACATCGCCTTAAGATGGGCTTGTAAGCAGCCACTTACAATCACGTTTTGGACAACTATTTGATGACAAAGAAAAGTTTATGAGATCGTTTCCCTTATCATACAAATAGTCACACGACGAGAGTGAACATACCACTATGTTAGCCATGGTCATTTCTGAGCAGCGCAGTTAACAATGATATTTGTTTTTCATGCACTTCTTTGTTTTCTGACTTCTTTTACAACCACCACATGTTTCTGACGTAACAATGAATGTAAACAGACGGTAACACCTAAAATGAACACGACCTTAGGAGAAAGACAAATCTGGGTCTAAACGCCAGCTCCACAATGCGTCAGACAGATGATCTTGGACATAACTTGCCGCTCAGAGGCTAATTCTCCTCATCTGCAAAATGCTGCGGGTGAAAGGAGATTGTCACACAGAGTTCCTAATTCATGCTGTCAGCTGTTGTTTATTTTATTTGATTTGTCCAGCTGTTCTTTAAATGGCAGGCACTCTGCTCCTCATGGAAGTGTCCTCTGCCCCAGGAGAGGCCCCGCCCGGCACCACGGCCTGTGGAGGGGGGAGACTTGCCTCCAGTTCCTCTCTGCTGAGGCTGGAGCTGGAGAGGAGGGTTGCACCAGGAACCCAAAACTTGTGAAACCCCTGTTGCTTGCTTCCTCATTTAAAAGAGCAATTGGTCCCATCTGAGGAAGAAGTTGCAGCAAGGGGCTCTTGGGGAAGAAAGAAGTGGCTGTGCACACAGCTGTGCTTCTCTCTCTCTGGATCCAAGTGTTTCCTGCACTTCCTGAGGAATCCAGATATCTTTTTCCTTTTTTGAAGTTTTTAACACAATTTTTGATCTTTTTTAATCCAATGATACTTTTCTAAGAAAACAGTAATTCTGATTTAAATTCAATGTATTTAAATGTACCACAATGATTTTTAAATATCCCATTCTATTTCTCAAACTAAAACTCAAGGAAAATGTATTCTATACCTTTAAAATTAAGGCAATTTTCCAGACATCTTTTTTTAGTATCAGCTTTATGGAGATATATTCACATACAAGCCACCCATTTAAAGTATATACAATTCAATGGTATTTAGTATATTCAGCGTTGTAAAATCAACTATCAATTTTAGAAAATTTTCATCACCATAAAAAGAACCCCTTACCCATTAGCACTCACCACCACCTCGTCCAGCTCTAGGCAATCTCTAATCTCCTTTCTGCCTCTAAGGATTTTCCTCATCTGGACATTTAACATAAATGGAGTCACACAGTATGCAGTCTGTAGCGACTGGCATCTTTCACTCAGCATACTGTTTTCAAGGTTCATCCACATTGTAGCATGTGTCAATACCTCATTCCTTTTTATTGCCAAATAATATTCCATTGTATAAATATACTACATTTGATTTACCCATTCACCAGTTGATGGGTATTAGGCATCCTTTTTGACTTAATATGTTAACTGCAATCATAGCTATCATCTGTTGAGTACTTACCATGTGCTAGGCACTTGACCTAATTTCTGACCCTTGCAACAATCCAGAGACAGGTCTATTTCTCCCTTTATACTGATAAAGAAACTGAGATGTAGAGGTGAAGTGGCCCATCCAAGGTCACACTAGTGACAGAGCCGGGATGAAAAAAGGGTTGGCCTGGCCCCCCAGTCCGTGTTCTTCCCACTACCCCATCCCACCCCCATGTGCTCTGCTCTCTCCTTCCAGTTGGCACTGAGGCCAGAACAAGAAAGAATTCACTCATTCAGTGATCTTTCATTCAACGAGCCCTAACCGGCACGACATGGACAGCAAGCACGCATGAGTCACTGAGCCAGGTAAGACCCACATGCCGCTTCCTGGAGTTTGCTGTCCAGGTGAGGAGAGGTCATCATGCAAGGAGGCAGGTGCCAGTCACCAAGAAGGGTGTGACCAAGTGCCGAGAACTCAGAGCTGTTGGAGAGCCTAAGGAAAGATTTTTAGAGAAGATGGCGTTTTGAACAGGACCCCAGTAGACCAGGCAGATTTCCCCGGCAGAGACGGGAAGAGTCACCATGGAGAGGAATTGGTGTGCTCACAGACGCCCAGACCAGGAACCTTGGTCCACCAAGAAGGAATTCTGTCCTCCTGGAGGTGGGAGGTGAAGAGGGTGGGGAAGGTAGGGGAGTGGTTGGAATCACATTGCTGAGAGCCATGAATGCCAGGCTGCAGTCTAAGCTTTGCCCCATGGACAGCAGGAAGCCATTGGAAAGCTTTGGAGCAAGACAAGATGAAAGCCGTTCACGAGCACTCTGATGTCTGTCTTCAGACCCAGGTCCCCAGGCCCCTGGAAATTACGCTTCCAGCTCTTCACAAAAGAGCTGTGTTTCAGCCCCTTGTGTATCTCTGTAACCCCAGCACCTAGGACAGTGCCTGATGCCTTGTAGAGGCTCCATAAACATTTGTTGATTGACAGACTGATTGGATGAATGAATCTGCCTGCCAGCCCCCTCCCCCTCACTATTCTCTCCTGGCCCCTCTCCAGGCTAAGAGGAAGAAAACGCCTGGTGTATTCCAGATTGTCCCATCTCGCCCACCTACCATCTCTCTCCCTCCAGGTCCCTCCCCTTCTCCCTCCTTGCTACCCCTTTCCTTTCTGGTCATGAGGAAATGAAGGAATAAGTGTGCACGTGCTACCACCATGGGCTAGGCAGTAGCAATTACCTTAAATACACACTGTCACCCTCAAGGATAGAAATGATTCATTGCTTTTTGAATGTGGGGAAGTTGTGATCCAGAGTGGTTAAGGGACTTGCCCAGCTGCTGGGTAGCAGGACTGAGACTAACCAGGGGCCCTTCTGATTCCATCTAGTGCTTCCAGCTGGAGGTGTGGAGTATTGTGGTGGGGAGTGGGATGGGGTGCAGAGGCAGAGGAGGCAAAAGAAGGGACTCCTGGGGGGCTGGCCCCGTGGCCGAGTGGTTAAGTTTGCGCGCTCCGCTACAGGCGGCCCAGTGTTTCGTTGGTTAGAATCCTGGGCGCGGACATGGCACTGCTCGTCAGACCACGCTGAGGCAGCGTCCCACATGCCACAACTAGAAGAACCCACAACGAAGAATACACAACTATGTACCGGGGGGCTTTGGGGAGAAAAAGGAAAAAATAAAATCTTTAAATAAATAAATAAATAAAAGAAGGGACTCCTGGGAGGGGGTGAGGGTGCAGGGGTGGAGGGGCTTCTCAAGCCCATCGTACAACCAGGTAGCTGGATACAAGTCTGAAGGCTCCTACCCTACACTGGGTCCAGCTGCCACATCAGGATGCTGCTGCCAGATTCCTCGACTCCACTCCTGTGTCCACTCCCCAGGAAGCTGGGGCATGGGGCAGGAACATACACACACACAACAGCCCCAAAGCCTGAAGTGGTGAAACAGTAGTTGCTTTAAGCAGAAAGACTTTACTGTTCTACAAAATTCTTCTCCCGAGAACATTTTTATATAATTCCCAAAGTCAATCATCATCTCCCTTCTTGTTGAGGAAAACATCCCTAAGAGGTTTTGTCAGAAATCCTTCAGTCGAGCAGGCCAGCTGGTACCCAAGGCTCTCTGGGTGGCCTGATTCTCTGCCACTCCTCTTAAAACCTTCTAGAATGTTAGCTTCAGAAAGAACCTCCAATTCCAGAATCCTCTCATTTTACAGGTGGGAAACTGATGCTCAGCCCAGAGGAGGGTCTGCTCAAGGGCCTCCAGCATCAGTGGCAGAGCTGGATCTCAGGCCCAGGGCCCCCGGTCCCACCCCACCCCTCTCTCTTCTTTCTCCCAAGGCTCTCTAACCAAGCCTTGGTTGCTGCCACTCTCTGACGAAGGCTGTGCCTTTGAGGGAGAGCTGGACACCACCTCCAAATGCCAGGGGGCATAGCTGAGGCCATGACAACCTCACTCTCCACCTGGAAATTTACCTGGCGGTACAGGGCGCAGGCACACACGGGCTTCAGGGCCAAAGAGGCCTAGAGAAGCAGGTGACACACCTCCTCTCCCATCACATCACGTCCCTTTGGGTCAAGGCTCTACCAAGGCCATGTGCGTCCTGCTCTGGGACTAAGGAGAACTTCCCCAAGCTTTTGCTTTGGGTCTGTATGGTATCTATCAGCTTGGCATTGAAATTCTTTTCTTGCCTGTCAGAAGTCTCAGCCAGCAGTTATGTGTCTTCTTTTTTTTTAAGACAAAGTAATGTCTTCTTAATACAAATTGCCTGAGTGAGCAAGACTTTCCGGATACGGGGTTCTCAAAGGTAGGGGAAGATTAGCAAAAGCATCCGCAGAGCCTAAAAGGGAGGGCTTCCGAAATAAGCGATTGCAAGGGGGCCTTCTTTCCCCTGGCACTCTCGGTACACCAGGAAGGGGTGGATGAATGTCAGAAGAGTGATGAGCGCCAGCATCACGTTCACCTGGAGGGGGACAGGAAGTGGTGAGGTGAAGTCCGGGAACTCTGAGCAATGCCCACGACCAATGAGGGGACCAGAATTCTGCCTAGTTTATCTTCCACTTTCCACTCAGACACTCTGGTGGCCTGGAGGAAGGACTCTGCGTTACTTTTCATTCTGCCCTGTGGAGCCAGGTGGGGAGGGATATTGTGCCCATTTCATGGAGGAAGAGAGGCCCAGGTGGCATTCAGTGACCAGCTCAGGGTCACACAGGAAGCTGACGGAGGGACGAGAGCTACATCATATCTTCTGAATATTCAGTTAGGGTGCTCCGATATCACAACCAAGTAATTCTCCTCAGTCTTTCAGTTCAGGGTTTTTTTTTTTCTCCCAGTGACTGATTTGAACTCCTGTTCTACACTTTGCTGATCTTTTTAAAATGAGGCTAAAGGGCTGTGCAGTGGTCAGAACACTTAATTGAAAGTCAAAGGACTTCTGCTCCTTTGCTGTGGGTTTCTGAACATAGAAGTCCCACAAACCAAATCTTTGAGCCTCAGTTTCTCCTATCTGCAAACAGCTGGAGAGTCATGCCCACCTCCCAGGGCTGGACGGGTGAGCATCCCTGGTGGTGTGGGGATGCAGGGGCGAGAGCATAGACTCCTGCCGCTCAGATCAGCTGTGGAATCCAATGCACGTTGCATCCCTAGGGCCGAGGCCAAGGTCCACCTGTGCTCATCGCAAGCAGGAAATATCTTTGAAGTCTTAGGTTTTCATGAATCATTGTGAGGATTTTGCGTTCTCCTCTAGAATATGATTACTTGTCTCCACACACATAAAAAAATATTTTCTCCCCAAATCTCTGAAGCACGTGGGCCCCCTGGGCAGCCACCCCATGATAACCCTGTGGTTTCAGGTACCCACAGCACAAGGCAGGGTGCTCCCACTGAGCCCAGTTTGAGAAGCAAGACCAAGGATGTACCCGTGTGCAGCAATGTTCCTGCAGGAAATACTTCAGCCTGATTTGGGGCTCCCCCTGCTGGGTGCCCATTGAGTCACCCCGATCTGGATGTCCTTGGTGGTCTGAGGCCCACAATACTCACGTAGAACGGGTCATTCTGGAGGGGGCCCTTGATGAAGGTGAAGATGGGGAACTGGAGCAGAGACACAATGGCTGACAAGGCCATCACTAGCCCAAAGATCTTCCCAAAGTGTTCCGGAGGGAAACTGAGAGAGAGACAAATGGGGTTCCAGTGAGACTCAGGGACCCTCCCTCCAGGCAGGGCCTGATCTGGGTGGGCCTTTGTCAGCTACTTGCTCACAACTCCCCTGTCCTCGGCCTGCCTTCACCCACCCTCACCCATACAGCCCACTCCCCGTTGCCTTTGTTCAGGCTTTCAAACCACAGAACACAGAGAAGTTATTATGCTTGACAGTGGGAAAACAGCAAGGACCCAGACACACGCTGCATCCCAGGGAAGTTGCAAGAAAAAGGTGAACACAAAAACACATCACTATATGCCAGATGATGTGTGCACCATCAAAGGCAGCAAGAATAGAGTGCCCAGAGCCCAAATAAGGGAAGACACTTTATTTCCAACTCTTCCCTGGGAGTGTTGGAACAGAAGTGAACCTCGGAGGGTGAATAAGCGTTCACCAGATAGATAACAGAGGCAGAGGGAGAGCTGATACGAAGACTCAAGTACATGAAAGCTCTACTCCTCCTGCCAGCCTCACCTCCAGGCACCACCCCCTACACCTGCTCCCAGACTCTGTCTCTATCACCTGACCATCTCAGGCCCATCCTCACCTCCCAATTTCTGTACCTCCAGCACGCTTCCCTTTGCCCCGTGTGTCCCCCATTATGTAATGCACCCCAAGCCCACTTACACAAGGGTCAGGAAGGCAGCATTGCCTCCATAGAGGAAGGAGCGGCTGATCACTTGCAGGATGTAGGTGACGTACTGGTGGAGGAGGACAGGGACTGAGGCACAGAGGGCGAAGCCCAGGCACAGCAGAGACGTCAGCGCCAGAGAAGGAACCGTGGAGCAAAGGGCCACCGCCGAGGCTGAGAAACCTGGTCCAAAAGGGAAGAGGAGAGGCTGCCTGCAAGCGGGCACAATGGAGGGCAGGAAGGAGGCAAGAGAGATCTGGGTATAGGGAGGAACCACCATCCATCTAACTTTCCAGGCAGAAACCCAGGGGGTCATCCTCGAATCCTCTTTCTCCCACATGCCCCATCTCCAGTCCATCAATGAATGTTGATGATCCACCTCCTAATTATCATTCAAATGTATCCACTCTTCTCCATCCCCACCAACTCATCCTACTTTTAAACCACCATCACTCACTCACAGATTACACAGATTGCAATGGCCTCCTAACAGGGCCACCTGCTCTGGCCCCTGCAACCTGCAGCCAGGCAGTCTGTATAGCATGACAGATACTAACAAAAGACAGGGGCGATCCAAACAGCCATCCAGAGGGACAGCTGTCTTGGCTGTACTGCAGCCCCATCACGGATGACTAGGCAGCGTGAGAGGAGTGAGGAGAAGGCCCTGCTTGGGAGCATCCTCAGGACAGAGAGTCACACAGCAGGAAGACCGCAGAACAGGGCGTGCAGTATGCGGCCTTTATCTGCGAGCGAAATTATGTCTATATAGTCTGTCTTTAAGAAAAAGATCATTGCCTAAAGACAGAGTGAATGAACAGGGTGCAGGGAACAGAGAGGAAAACTAAACTTCTTTCAATGTATACTGTTTCATGGTTTTGGCTTTGGGAAAATGTAAATATTTGCTATACAAATGTTTAAAAATTCAATTAAATTAAAATAATAGGAAGAGAACAAGCAAAGCAACCCTCCAAAATCAGGAACAAAATAAAACCAATGAACATTACTTTATGTCAAGTTGGTGATTCTTAAAACAGTAATTTGACTGTACATCGTCTTGTGGGACATATGCTAAGGAGGAGAATGGAAGGAAGGATGAAAAGACGGAAGGACAGAGAGAGAGAGAGGCACAGCATTCAGCAACAGTCTTGTTATTAATAGTATCGGTATTGCTAAAACCAGTGATAATATATAAAATATATTTTTAAAATACTATACAAGTGTATGTCTGTATAGTATTGTTAAGAACCAACAGTTCCAGAGGAAGAGAAAAAGAGATAGAAATGTAAAATTTGAATTAAAGTATCATTATTAGGCATTCATGATGTATTTTTTCTTCCAAAAAATTATGTGTGCTTTAACTCTATCCAAAGCCCAAAAGCAATGACAACCCAGGAGAATTAGAAATGCTAGCATCCAGACTACAGTCTTTAAATACCATGTCCCATCAAAGGGACCCAGCGTTGCTTGGCGAAATGGCTGGTTTCAGGTCTGGGATCGGAAACATACCCCATGAGATGGACGTGAATATCCCATTGTGCTAGAAAGTAAAGACACTCTCTAAAACGAATGGGATTATGTCTAAAGGACACAGATACTGGATTGGTAAAGTTCCCAATGGCCAAAGATGTGGCAGTTTGAACATCAAAAGGAATCGTGGTGAAAATGGATTGAAACACATCAAGTACATTTAAAATGAGACTTTGAAAGGGAAACAATGAGTAGTCACCCCTGAAGGTTGCTAGGGCATCACTTCATTATTCTCAAAACTGGTAAAAAGAAGAAAAACCAAGCATTTATGCCAGGGTAACAAAATAGTTAATAAGGGGAAGTTTTTCTTTCTAAAGGAATTCTCACTGTTGAAAGCAGAGGGAAAGATGGAAACAGGAAATCACCACTTTGCAGCCATAATAAAATAATGGGTCGAGGCATTGATCATCAATGGCTGCTACAATCATCAGGCACACAGTCGATGGGGAACTTTATAATAAGTGGATGAGACTGACAATGTCTGAGCCCATTGATCAACCTTAACATGATAAGAACAGGACAATAGGTACCAGGGGCCTGCTGACAGGAGCCCACAGGAAGCCCACAGCTCCACCTCTGAATTATTCTTGCCAAAAATATTAAACTGAGTCTCCTTGAACTTCCAACCTGTGTGTTTACAGGAAATACCCAAAGAAACATTTTAAATGACACCAAAAGGATGCTAAATCCAAAATGTGGGAAATGTGACAGAACAAACCACCCCATTTCTTCAACAAATAAACAAGGACAAAAAGCATGTGGGAGACGATGCTTCTACGTTTAAAAAGACTTAAAAGGCACATCAACCAAATACCCTGTGTGGCTCTGAATTTGAACAAATGAACTGTAAAAAGACATATTTGAGACAATTAGGGAAATTTGAGCAGACTGCATAGTAGACGATATTAAGAAATCATTGAGGGTTTTTTGTAGATGTGATAATGATACTATGGTGATATTTAAGTAAAAGAGGACTTATCTGTTAGAGCTACAACCTGAAGTATTTACAGATGAAATGGTTTGATGACTGAGATTTGCTGTAGAATACTCCAGCAGGGTAGGAGAAGCAGGGCAGGGGAGTCAGGGAGGGGTGTAGATGAAAGTCATAGGAGAAATGTTACTCTCTACTTTTGTCCCTCCGCATCCCCAAGCCCTGCAGGTTAAAATACCTCAGCACCCCTCTGTTCCTCGACTGATGTCCAAGGAGCTTGTCTAAGCTCCTCGGCATGGGGCACAGCCTGCCCCTTCTCACGGCTCTCTCTCCAGACCCTTCCATACTCCTTTGTACCCTGGCAAGCCTCAATTACACTTTTTTTAATTTTTGCTGAGGAAGATTCGCCCTGAGCTAACATCTGTGAATCTGTGCCAATCTTCCATTATTTTGTATGTGGGTTGCCACCGCAGCATGGCTGATGAGTGGTGTAGGTCTGCACCTGGGATCCAAACCAATGAACCTGGGCCGCTGAAGCAGAGTGTGCTTAACTTCACCACTACACCACTGGCCAGTCCTTGAATCACTTGAAGGGATTCCTCGGATTCCTCAAGGTTTCCCTCTCTCCTTCACAACCTTGACCCCACCTTCAGCCCACCGTATTCTTGGGCCACTCTCCCAGGGCTGTCATCTTCATCTCCTTACTTCTAACTCATCCTTCAGGTTTCAGCTTAGATGACACTTTCTCCAGGAAGCCTTCCCATACAACAATCTCATCCTTATCTAGAACAGGTTGTGTGCCCTTATTGTGTCCCCATAGCCCACTGTGGGTTTACTTCATGGTTTGTAATGCCTAGTTACTTGTCTTTCTCCACTCTCTACACTGAGAACAAGGACATATCTGTCTTGTCCGCTGTTGAATCTGGATCTACGTCTGGCCCATCATTGTCACTCAGCGACTAGTGGTTAGACAGACAGATGGATAGATGGATGGAGGAATGGAGGGATAGATGGATGGATGCAAGTAGAAAAAGATTAATGAACAAAAGAGAAGATGGGCAGAAAGGTAATGAAGATCTCTCCTCTCCTGGTTCCCTGATGCTCCAGAGACCAGGTCTCACCTGTCTTGCTCCCTTTCTTCTGGTACCTCTGTTTAAGCTGGTCCATGAGCAGGCCATTCCAGGGGGCACAGAGCACTCCAAAGAACTGAGTGATGGCAAAGGCATTTGTGTAGATACTGACTGCAGAGGGCAGAGAAGGGTTGAGAGATAAGAAATTTCCAGGACTGCCTTACAGGAGGGGATCCACGCACACTGCCCTGCCTGACCATCCTCCCCACATCCCTGCTCAGACCTTTCTCTGGAGCACAGAGCCCTACTGGGCTTAGCACCCTGCCCCCGTCGAGGTTCCAAGTCCCCAGCTGGGATGCACAGATGGGATGCCTCCCAGCCCTGCCACATACCTAGTGCCCTGTCTCCCTTGGCCAAGGGGGTGAGTAGAGAGTTGAGGGTGCCAATGAAGAGGTAATGCCACAATTGTATCATAGACAGCCACATCTATGTGCCAGGCAACGCGCCGAGAGAAAGCGTAGCTCCAGAAAGAGCAGAGTTCCTGCTGGTGCCCTGCATCTGGGATCTCTGACGGAGAAAGGAGGATCTGGGCATGAATTACAAGGAAAGTGGAGCACGGGGGTGAACAACAGTGTTGAAGCCTTAATGGAACAGTTTGAGGTCCACGTTCACCTTCTATTCTTGCCTCCCAGAACTCATCCGGCATGCTCTCTGAGCTGCCCGCAAGCGGGACATGCTCACCTCTATGCCTTTGTCATCCTGGCCCTAACACCTTGAATGACCTTCCCCATGTTCTTCTCATCTACTGAAATCTCATCTGTCTTTCACAGTTTGAGTTCAATGACACTTCTTGCACTAACACTTTCCTGATCTTTCTCAGCCAGGATGGTGGAAAAAAAAGAGAAGGAAAGGAGAAAGTTAGACATGAGATGAGGGTTAGTGGCTGACAGCTGTTGTCTCAGCTGCTCTGCATCCCCTCTCTTTCGGTACCAGGACCCTGGTTTCTTCTGGAAATATACCCCTGCCCTTTTCATCATGGTCCAGATGGGCCTGTGAATTAAGCGTTCTGTTCCTCAGCCAAGGTCGCCCAATCCGATCATTCTCCCTAGAGAGGCAGACTGGCTGTGACTTTTGACTGGGACCCCGAGGCGTATCCTGGTTCTGCTCATCCTGGAGTCCAGAAAGTTCAATTTTCCCTTGATTTTGTGAGCTTCCCAGAATCCCATTCTTGTTTCTACCTCAGCCAGCAGTGGTTTGTGATGTTTGTAACCAAAGACCCAAGAGATGAGGAAGTAACAGAGGCGGTGATGGAAATGGAACAGTGAGAGGGCAGACCCAGGAGACCTGCAGAAATGGGGACAAATAAGGCAGACTTAGGACTGAAGACTTGGGGGACAGGAAGGAAAATGATGGAAGATGGAATTCAGGGGGTAGTGTGGTAATAACATGAGAGAAAGAAAAGAGGAACAGAAAGCAGAAAAGAAACAAAAGTCTTGCCCCTGTCTGGACCTTGTATAAAGTGAGGGGGTTGAGAAGACCCCACAGGTCCTTTCTCCACCTGACCTTTCCTGATTGAGTCTTTAGGGGAGCTCTGGAGGTGAGGGACCAGCTCGACCTCCACGAAGACCAGGTTCTGAAGGGGTACTGGGTTCACCAGCAGGGCTCACCTTCCTTTGGTGAAACGAACTCCGACTGTCCCTCCAGCTCTTTGGACTCCACTGTCTTCTGCTCCTCCTCCCTGCTGTCCTTCCCAGAGCACAGGCTGTGGAAACAGAAGCCCCCTCAGCCCAGCCCAAGGGCTGTGAGCTGAGCCTGAGTCTCAGGCTGGAGGGAACAGTGCAGGCGATCCCCCGTTTCACAGCACAGTGAAATCACCTCTTTACAACCCCGAAGCCCAAGTCACAGCCAGACCATTTAAATCAGAGTGTCTGGGAGTGGCAGCCAGGCTTCCAGATTTTTTGAAGATCTCCGAGTGATTCTGTGATTCTGATACCCAGCAAAGTTTGGGAACCACCGGAGGCGTGGGCAGAGGAGGAGAGGCTGAGTTCACATCCCAGCTCTTGTTCTTTCTGGCTGTGGCAACACGACTCATATATAACCCTTCCAACCCCCATTGTTCCCATTTGGAAAATGGAGCTAAGGCGATCTATCTGAGAGGATCATGGTGAGATGAAATCAGAGAGCACTTGGGATCTGGCAGATAGTAAGTCAGCAGCAAATGAAAGCTCTCCCTCTACTGCTTGTGGGGAAGAGCTGCAAAAAGGGTCACATTTCTTCACTTCCTCTGTTCTCCACTCTTTGCGATGGAATTTTGCAGCTCTGACTATTTCCCCATCCCCTGAATCTGCAGCGGGTCTTGTCAGCTGCCTCAGCCAAGAGAATGCAGCAGAAATCATGCTTTGCCGATTAAAGCCCTGAACTTTAAGAAAGCTTGTGCATTTCTGCACTCTCTCTATTGGAACCCTGGAACCACCACATGGACAAGCCCAAGCCAGCCTGCCAGAAGATGAGAGCCAGGTGTCCCAGACATCCCTGTTACCCCCAGTGACCTCCAGAGAAAACTCGCGTGAATGAGGTCATCCTAGACAAGCCAGCCCCGAGCTAGCCCACTAGATGATCAGAGGCAAGAATGAGCCCTGTCAAGATCATCCGAGTCTGTCCCTGATCAGTAGAATTCGTCAGCTACCCACAGACCCAGGAAAAATAATAAATGCTTAAGGTTTCAGGACACTGAGTTCTGGGGTAGTCTGTTATGCAGCAATTGCCAACTGACACACCCATTCTGGTCTTCCTCTCCTGTGACAGGTTTCCTCTGCCCTACTGTGACCATAACTTTCCCATCCCCTGCTTCCGTCCCAGGTCACATGGGGGCTCTGGCTCACAATCGCTAGATCATAGTCCTTACCCATAGCAGTAGCTGGTGGGCAGCGCGTAGGGGATGTGCCCCCGGGGCAGAAGGAGGAAAGTGCGCCCAACATGCCAGACACTGAAGACTGAGAAGAAGAGGAAGGAGGCCCTGAGGCTGATGCCCTGTTCATAAAGGAGCTGCAGATAATGGAGGGAAAAAAGTCAGTGTAGGGGCCAGCCCAGTGGCATGGTGCTTAAGTTCACATGCTCTGCTATGGCAGCCTGGGGTTCGTGGGTTCAGATCACGGGCGTGGACGTGCACAGTGCTCATCAAGCCATGTTGCTGTGGCGTCCCACATACAAAATAGAGGAAGATTGGCACAGATGTTAGCTCAGGGACACTCTTCCTCACCAAAAAAAAAAAGGTAAGGAAATTCTGACACATGCAATAACATGGATGTACCTTGAGGACATCATGCTAAGTGAAGTAAGCCAGTTATAGAAGGATAACTGTTACGTGATTCCATTTGGATGAGGTCCCTAGAGTAGCCAAATTCACAGAGACAGAAAGTAGAAGGGTGGTTGCCAGGAGCTGGGTGGGGTGGGATACTGGTGAGTTAGTGTTTAATGAGGACAGAGTTTCAGTTACACGAGATTGAAAAGAGTTCAATCTGGAGATGGATGGTGGTGTTGCTTGCCTAACAATATGATGAACTTAATGCCACTGAGCCATACACTTAAAAATGTTTAAGATGGTAAATTTTATTCTATATATTTTACCACACCAAAGAAAAGTCCAGATAAGAAGCAGGAGCTGGAACCCCAGTTTCTAAGAATGAGTCTTGGTACAGATTGTTGCCTTCCACCCTGGAAGCTAATTAATTAAACCTCGTACACACATAGCCTCCCTGTCACCCCAGGGCCCAACCAGCAGCAGAGGAGGCAGCGTATTATCCATCCCCACAGCCTTATAGAGCCTCCTAGTGAAGTTTCTCAGACATCTTGCAGCCTGGTGCTTTTTTTTTTTTTAATGGCAGCAAAGTCCTTTTGTTCAAACCAAAATTTAAACAGAAATTCAACTTATGAAACACATCAGTGGGGAGTGGCCCGGTCATCCTGCCCCTTATTCTCCTTCGTAATCAACATAACACCAAAGGGAACCCCTCGGTGTTCCTCGACACCCAGTTTGAAAACTATTGATCTAGCCCAACCTCCTCACTTTACAGAGGGTGAAACTGAGGTCCAGAGAGGCACAAGGAATTGCTCAAGGTCAGAGTAAGCAGCAGCAAGGTCAGAGTAAACGGAGATCTCCAGCTCCTGCTCTGGCGCGCTCTCTCTCCTTCCAACTCCAAAGAGGGAAGAGAGAAAGGGAAGCACATCCAGGGGAAGGAGGAAGAACCTGGAAAGTGGTTCTTGTACGAGTGGTAGAAAGGCTTGAGTATGTGCCCCAAGGCTCAGCCTGTGGGCGACCCTCCAAGCCCAGGTGCTCACAGTACTAAGCTAGTTTCATATCTGGATAGTGACTCCCAGAGATCCTCTTCTCTTGCCCCTGGCCCACAGGCTGTGCCAGCTGCCTCTGGCCTAACACAAAGCCCAGAGGGAATTCCCAAGTCGGTCAGCTTGGGGTGTCAAGGACTCATATTCTTTTATTCCTTTCACTCATTCATCCTTAGTTTGCTAGCTTTTGTCCTCCAGCTTGTTGCCTCGTAATCACAGAATGGATGTCACAGCTCCACCTATATTCAAACATTCAAACAGTTGCCACAACATTCAAAGAGGAAGGGTGGAAAGCGGGACCAAGGAGGAAGGCTTTCTTTTTGCTCTGCTCTCATCTTCCAACAAGGAGAGAAATACCCTTAAAGTCCTCATGAATACAACCCCTTCACCTCACTAACAAGGACAGGAGAACATGCCCACCTCTACTCTCATTAGCAAGGAGGAAAGCGACTGCCTCAGTTGGCTTAGATTAATCAGGATTCATCCCCTGGACTAGGCGGATGGACGTACCCTTCTGTGGAGGACAGGCCTCTTCACAAGAAGCCGTCCCTGAGGTCCAGCATTGGTGAGATCCATGGCAAGCCCAAGACCCGTAGTCCCGTTGTCAGAGGACTGCTCATATTCAGGGAACTCAGCCCTGCTGCTTCTTCGCCACCCACCTCCCCTGGGGTTCTCCGACCCTGTCCTGTTCCACCACCTCCAACACCTTTAGAAAAAAAGCACATCTGGGAGACTGTTCTTTTTGTTCCTGAAACTCCACATCCCATCAGATGCCTGGACAGGTACACACTCATGTTCACACACAAATGTACACCTGTACATAGGTGTGCTCAGACACACACTAACATGTTTGCACACCCCAAAACATACTGGCTAAAGACACACAAGTACACACATGTGTGCACACACAGATTCAGGCATCTTACGGTGCAGGGCTTCATAGGTGTCCACAGACACACAGGCCTATCCATTAATACAGAGAGATGTACAAATGGTACAACCTCAAACAACACACAAATACACACTGACTCAAAGATTTACGCACATTTACATATACAGATTCACACATACACAGATACACACAGATATACAAAGAGTGACTCGCTTACACACCCAAATATATACACATGCGTGTGCACGTGCATCTCCAGAAATATTTGTACCTTCTCTTTGTGCTCCATGTAGAATGACAGCCAAGGAAGTATTTCTGTCTCAGAGTGCCCCCCTCATTCTCTCCCCACAGCCCAAGGCTGTCTGCCCTCTTAATATCCAGTCTCAGGTCTGAACTTCTGCTTCATCAACTCCAGGTCCTACCAGGAGCCAAGCATCCTGCCTCGAACAAGGTGAAGATCAGCAACAGTGCTCTCTCTCTATGTCCCCTGGGTCGGAGAACACGGGGTGAGGGAGAGAAGCTGAGGCCTGGGGTTGTAGACACAGCATGGGAGCCACAGGCTACCAGATACCCTGACTGGCCCAAAGACCCTCCTGCTGGGAGGCACCTCCATCTTGAGAATGTGGCCCCTTTAGGGAGGCAGGCTACAGATGGGGGAGAGGGAAGGACAGGCACCCTCCTGGGAATGGAGTGGGCAACAGATCTCAGAAGAAGTTGGGGCCTTTCAATTCACCCACAGTGGCTGGAAGAATGGAAAACAGGGGCCAGTATCTGAGGTCAACAAGACAGAGGAATAGAGGAACAGGCTTCCTGCAAGACAAGTAGACAAGACTACTTTCTCCTCCCTCCCACATGCTTATCCAGATGGCATCTCACTGCTCCACCCCAATCCTTGAATCAGCAAGATCAGCTCTGTTTTTGACAGCCACCCCACTCCCACCCAAACCCACCCTGCATACTGAACCCAAAAGAAACAGGAGGGCCAGTTCCCCACCCCCCAGCGAATGGGATCTACCCCAGAGCCCACTCCCACCCAAACCCACCCTGCATACTGAACCCAAACGAAACAGGAGGGCCAGTTCCCCACCCCCCAGCGAATGGAATCCCCAAGCCAGGGCTGAGAAGGGTCCTCCGGAGTCCATGCTCCGCCCCCAGGTGGCGCTGCAGCCCAACACCTCACCAACCCCACCCACCTCTACCAGGAGCCCTACTCCACCACCTTTTACTTTCCTCAAAGCCCCACCCTGCGGGAGTGATGGCTTCCAGGCGTTTCCAACCCCAGGGAATGCTCCAAAGTGAGCAGTGAAGGAACGAGTCAGGAAATGCTGTGGGAAGTGTGGTTTTATTTCCAGGAGGGACAAGGGGACGAGCCCAGTGTCCAGGGGGCAGACGGGAAACTGTGAAGGGAGGAGGCTTCAAGGCAGGGTCTCCGAGTCAGCGGCTTAGAAGGAGCAGATGAAGGGCATACGCGTTTCGCAAGGAGCTCCTCGCCAGTGACCATCTGGGAGTAGAGAGCACAGTGAGGTCAGCTGCCCATCTGAGTGTGGCTTGTGCCCCCCTCCGTTTCTCCTCAGGCACCTCATACCCTCCCTCGCCTGCTGTGGCTGTGATCAGTCAGCCATATGTTGCCTACACATCCCTACCAGCTAACATTTCTAGAGCTCCCACAGTGAGGGAGGCAGGGTGATTAAGTGCTTTCATCTTCACAATGACTCCAAGAGATGGGTGCTAGCTCATCCCCATTTCCCAGATGAGGAAACTGAGGCTTAGCGGGGATAATGACTTGCCTGTGTCTCAGCTGGCCAGAGGCAGAGCCGGGATGTGAACCAGAGCAGTCTTACTCCAGCGCCTATGGTCTTAGCCATTGTACTAAGCTCCCTCACATCCCTCATCCATGCTGTTGGAAGCTGGAGAAGTGTCTGTCAGCCATCCATAATTCCCACATCTTTCCTTCATCTCTCATCCACACTTAAATTCATATCTGCTATTCTCATCTGTCGCCCTCATATCAGAAGAGGGAAAGGACGCCCCCCCCCCTCACTCCAGGCCAAAAGATGGAAAGCCCGCATCTAGCCCCCACACGGGGTACCCCATCACCTGGTTTTGCTTTGAGGAATCCTTCCCTACATCTCAGCCCTTCTCAAAGAGAGGACGTTGGCTGTCCGGTTGGGTGGAGGGTGTGAGTTTGGGGAGGAGTGTTGAGACAGCTCAAAAGGATAGTATGTAAGAGTCCACATTGACCAGTTCCCCTTTCCCAGTCCCCCTCACCTCTGCTGCTTAGAGCAACACAGCCAACTCCGATAATTCCAAGCTTCTGCAGGGCCCAGTTTTTATAATCACAGCGGCTCCCATCAGTCCAGGAACATGTCGGTTTCAGGGGCTAGAGAAGGGATAGGCTGCATAAGAGGGCTGATGTCCAGGAATACATAGATAATCATGGTCTCCAGAGAATGCCCACTGAGCACCAAGCATCCCTTTCTGGACACTCACTATATGTATAATCTCTTCTCACTGTTCACCCGGCTAGAAGCCAGATATCCTAGAGATCCATCCCTGAGTGTAGGCAATGGCATCATCACACAGAGTAGGCTTCTCAAACTTCATTGTATATACAAATCTCCTGGGGATCTTGTTGAAACACAGATTCTGATTCAGGAGGTGTGGGGTGCAGCCCAAGATTGTGCATTTCAAGCAAGCTACCAAGGGATGCTTATACTACTGCTTCATGGACCACCCTTGAGTAGCAAATGTCATGGCACTTATTCATCCACAATCCCAGAGCCACTCTAACAGAACAAGGACTCCATTTGAGACATGAGACAACTGAGGCTCAAGGAAGCCATTCAGCTAGTGAGTGACCAAGATGGGCCAAGGTTCCCAAGATGTGAACCTATCTCATGACGCCAGTGGTGTGCTGGTAAGTGTTTAACAACCATCTCTGGGGGAAGGTGAGAAGGCAGAGGGACTTGTAGCGGTTGCCAATTTCCTTGGTGTAAATTCATCCACCATGGGAGATTTCAAGCTACAAGCATGAAGTCATTGAACATGGAGTTGGGAAGAGATGTGCCTAATCACTGGTTCTCCTGAGCCAGTACAAGCCAGCTCCACCTCATCACCACCTGCCTAAGGTCACCTCAGCTGCTGGGATAAGACTGGAGGCCAGCAGGTGTACCCTCGAGGTGATCAGAAAGAACTTCCTGTACCTGGGACTTGGCCCCTCACTTACCATGGGCAACAAGTAGCATCCAATCCAGGCCTGGCCTTGGTGGATATCCTTGATCATGTGCTGGAGGCGACGGTTTAAGCTGGAGCTGTGTATAGAGACAAGATGGCCTCGGTAGCGACTCCTGCAGACATTCTGCAGAGAAGAAGAGGTGGTGTAAAGAATTCACTCTCCTTTTGTTCAAGTCCATGAGTCTCCAGCAGACAGCCCTACATCCCTTTTCAGTTCATAAAGCGGGGACCTACTTGCCCCCTTCAATCTCATCGCTTGCTCCTTTTACTGCTGTCAGGAACTTCTTGCAGGAAATAATAATAATACTCAGAATCATTATAGCCCCCATTTATTGAGAGTTTACAATGACCCAGGGACTATTCTAAATACTTTCCATGTATTATCTCATTGAAACTTCACCAGAAGTCTAAGAGCTTGGAACGATATGTCTCCACTTTACAAATGAAGATACTGAAGCTCTGAAAGGTGAAGTGACTTTCCCAGGTAACACAACCATTGACAGGCAGAGCCAGGATTGAACACAGGTCTATCTAATACCAAAGACTTTGTCCAAATCAGTGGTTCTCAAAGTGCAGTCTCCAGGCAACAATATCATCGTCACCTGGGAATGTGGTATAAATGCAGACTCTTGGGCACCGTCAGAGACTTGCTAAATCAGAAATTTGGGGGTAAGGGGTCCAAAAATCTGTTTTTTAACAGATTTAATATCGCTAGGAGATTCTGGTGAACATTAGGCTTTGATAACCACTAGTCTAAATGTGTATGGAACAGGGGTTTGAATCCACTCTCTTCTTCTCCACCAAATCCTCCACAGTAGCTTTGATGCCACTCACCTCAGCAGCCCAAAACGTCGTAGGAGTTTGCACCAAGCGGTAGTGGCGGGTCTTGCACCCAGGAGAGCCAGACAATTGAACTGTATCCTCTTCCCTGGGGCACTGCAAGTCTTCACCTAGGGCAGCTGGGTGCAACTCCATGGCCTGCTCATCCTCAAAGGTGTCTTGATTGGTGGAAGCCTCAGCCTCCTCTCCTTCTGACTGAATCACCTCCTCTGTCAGAGACAACTCCCCCTCTTGTGCCCCTGAACCTTCCACATCCTGGATCAGGTCGGTCTGTGTCTCTCGGATGTCCAAATGGGGGTCATCACTCTCTGGGAAGAAGAGGCAACTTGCCATCAGATAAGTTCTCCCCTCTTCCAGTGCCATGGACAGCTCTGATCCCACTCAACCCTTCCTATGGACGCCACCTGGCACCAAGACTAGAAGGATCGCTGAGGTGTTGGGTGAGGCAAGAACTCGGGTCACATGCACAAATGGATGAGAACCTGACTTCTGGCTGACACCACAGGTGTGTATTTTGGGGTGGGAGAATGCACCTGTGAGAAGCCCTTCGCCTACACAAGTGGATGGTTTTCTCTGTGAAGGAGCCCTGACAGAAAGTTCAGGTCACAGTTGTGAGTCCAGGAGAAATCTTAACAGAGATGAGCTGGGTCAACTGAAGAGGGGAGGCTGTGGCCTCGGCCCCATGAGTGCAAAAACAGTGCAGAAAAGAGGAGAAAAGAGAAATATAGATGAGACGAGAAGGGGAGGACTTACCCAGATGAAGAGCAGCAACTGTCCCCAGCAGGAGAAGGGGCAGGAGCAGAGGGCGTTTCATATCTACTCAGTCTTGTGACAGGGACACAGCTCCACTTTTCCTCCCTGAGATGTCCAGTGTGTCTGCACAGCCCCTGTCACACGGCAAAGAAGAAGAGTTTGTTTAACTGGTTTATTAAAGGGCAAACTAGAGAGATTCCAACTTGTCCAATGAACAGACTCTGTGCTGGAGAATCAGGGAGAGGACTTGGGGGTGTCAACTCAACGTGAAAAATCCCCTTTTTCCTGAGAACTCCATCACTGCTCAACGGAAAAACACTTAGCCCAGACCCTGGAGGAACAGGTCTGCTCAGGAACAGGGCAAATTTCACTCACAGTGGAGAAAAAGAGGGAAGAAGTGTAGCCATTAGGGTCCTAAGGACAGACCTCTGAGGTGTTTGCCAGATAGGGTTCCGCTTCCTCCCAAGCCCCGGACCCGTCCTCCATGGGCAGCCAGGGAAGCACTCACCTCCTGAGAGTCTGAGGCTCTGGTGTCAGTGTCTCTGGCTGCTGGGCCCCAGAGGCAACCCTTATACTGGGCTTTTGGGGAAGTGGGAAGAGACGCAGGGAGGGGTGCGGGGCATTGGAGCTGATCAGGAGTTTGCTCAATCCTCTCCCCCCTGAGCCCTGCTCTCTACTATGACTGCAGGGACCTGCCTCCTGGGGTCTACTGCCATCCACCCTGGTGTGCTCGAGAAGACCCCAGATATCTATTGTTGAGGCAAAGTTGTTATTACTGTCCCTAAAGGGCCCCATCTGAACAATAGTCCTTAATCCAAGGATCAGCTTCCCTTTGGTCAATATCCCAACAAACAGAGTGGAGAATCCAGGGATCCAGGAGAAAATGAGAGGAGTAGGTAGGAGGTGAAGGGAGCCTCAGCCCCCCTTGGCCCTTATCTACAACAAGCACTTTATATGCATCACATCCCTGAATCTTCACTTTCATCTCTATCCCATGAGGACATATGATTATCCCTATTTCACAGACATGGAAAGTGAGATTCAAAGAGGGAAACTGACTGGCTAAGATTTCACTCCAAGCGGGTGAACCCGGATTTCGAAGTCTTTTTTGGCGCTGAAATCTCTGTCTCCCTCTCTCCCCCTCCCTCCCTCCTTTCCTCACTCTTATTCTCCCTCTTCCTCCCTTTCTCACCTTGAATGTGTGAAAGACGTATGCTCTTTCTTCTGTACGGAGGATCTAGATCAAGATGCACAACCTTTGCACTCTATTTGGAGTCCATTCTCTGTTGTGAGGGCCTGCCCTGTGCATTGTAAGAAGTTTAGCAGCATTTAGTAACATAGACCACTGTCTACCTACCAGAGCCCAATAACACCTCTCCAAGTCATCACTACCAAAAGGGTCTCTGCATATTTCTAAATCTCCTCTGGGGAGCAAAATGACCCCAGTTGAAGACCACTGATCTAGAATATGCCATTTTGTCCAACTTCAGGTCATATCTTTCCAGCAAGGAGGCAACAGCTCGAATGGAAAGCCTCAGGCAGAGTCATTCAGACATGGGTGGACCACCCTCCCCACCCCACCGCCCTCCTCCCACCAGACATCTATTATCACAAGGTCAGGACTAGGGACAAGTGAGTGAAGCAAGATTTAAGGATGCAGAAGGCAAGGCAAACAAAATTTCACTGAAATCTTTCTTAAAAGTCAAAATAAATGCAAAAATATCAAAACTTCCATCAACAAAGCTCCAGCCAAATTCAGTGCAGTCCAAGGAGAGACTAGCAAGTGCTAAGCAGTGACTTTGCTGGATATCACTGCCAAGAGCTAGTGGACTTGTCGGGGTGGAGGACTCAACTCTGTGACCTCCTGGTTTTCCTCAGATCCAGCTCAGCCCCCAAGTTCTCAGGGCACCAAGAACAGGTTACCCAAAGTGTGAAAAGGCCTGGATTCCTTCTCCTCTGTTCGCTCAAGGCACCTACAAATGGAGAAGTATCAGAGAGGTTACTTCTGGGCCTGATTGCAGAGTAACCGTCCTTGCTGCTATCTCGACAGCCCATCGGACCAGATCCTCAGTTTATCTAGCTGACTAGGGGGATTGGCCAATTCCAGGGCCCCCAAACCCTGGTCTCGGGGTTTCAAACTTCAGACCTCTTAGTGGAGGAGGGGGTAGAGGACAAAACCTCCTCCTCATTGTTCTCCCCCGTCCTGGGGCCGAGGACAGGGGCATCATTTCACAGAGTGGTTGGGTTGACCAGTAGGGTCAACCACTCTCTTGAACCAGCATTACAAGCTTTGCATGTGTTGCTTCATTTCAACATCCCTGTTTTACAGATGAGGAAATGACATCTCAGAGCACTTAAACAAGGTGCCCAAGATCACACAGCAAGTGAGAGACAGTTCTAAACCAGAGACAGGCTCCTTTTGGACTCATGACTACCTTCCCTCTGCCTTCTCTCACTCACCTCCGTTCTCCACAGCCGGCCCCTCCTCTGCATTAACCCAGTTTTCTTTGCACACGGACCCTGGGCAAAGACATTCCAATGACTTCCTCAGTGACCACAGTGATGTCCATCCATTAGCTCACACAACTCATAAGAAGTAGCATTCTGTCCGTACTCTGTCTGACTCCCAAGTCCTCGCGTTTTTGGACACACCCAAATGTGTTACCTCCAGACACTCTAGCCAATGGTGCCAACATTTTCAACATCCGTCACCTTCCAAGTCTCTGGCTTACTGTTTGCATTTATGCTCATAGGGTTTTCACACTCTGCCTCCCCAGAGTCTTTCCACCTCCACATTATGTAGAGGGTGTGTTTTGCCATCTTGAGAGGCAGTGTTGTGTGATGTATAATGAAATCACAAGTCCCAGAGTCAGCCCTCTGTGTCTCAGTTTTCTCATCCGTAAACTGAGGCTAATGCCAGAACCTACCTCTAATGAGATCAGCTTCAGTACAGCTCTCAGAACTGTCCCTGTAGGATGGTGTTGGGAGTGGCCCTTGTCAGGAAACCAGGGCTACAACTGTGACCCTGATCAACACACAAGCCCTGAGTGTTACTTGAGCTCTGCACTTTGCATGATGTGAGGAGCTCCACAGGTTCCATTGTAAGCACACCATCTTCCTTTCACAGAGCTTAGCTAATATCTTGTTGGTCAGGAAAAATACACACAGAAACCTGTATTTTGAAATGTAAAGCCAGTGCCCTTATGTCATTATTTTCATGTTTTACAACATTTTTTGTGGATGCATAACATGCATTTTGTCAAGTATGGCACACTGCTCAGGGAAGTTTTACAGAGTGAATGCTCTCCCATAACTGTGCCCACAAGATACAGAACGTTCCCGGGAACCCAGACGTCTCCTTCATTCCCCTCCTTGACATTAATCCCCCGAAGGGGATCTCCATGGACTGGAAGTCACGCTTCTGTCACAACACATGCCCCCAACAGAAGAGATTTGTGAGGGACAACACAAAATCCACCTACCACTTAGCACAGAGCCTGGCACCTAGTAAATGCTTAATAAACGGGAGATTTTGTTACTCTTTTTATTAATACAGGAATAGAGGGAAATCATGCCTTCCCACACCAGAATATAAAGTCCATGAGGGCAATGAGTGAAAATTCTACTTCAGCTGCATCCTCCACAGTACCCAGCACAGGGCTGAATTCATAACAGTGTTTCAGAGTTCCAGTATCTTTGAAATCAACAGACTATAATGGTACAATTACAATATTACAATGAACCTGTTTGATTTCTATCTCTTTCTCAATTTACTGTGCAAACTTGAGCAAGTAGCTTCTCCTGTCTGGGCCGTAGTCAAAATATTAAAGGTCTTGATTGGCCTCTCTCTATGACCTTGATCCCATCTGTTATTCTCTGGATTTGAGGGGTCCTGGAGGAAAGGGGCTTCAGGACACTGACCCCTTACTTTCTGCTTACCTCCCTAGTGGAGAGAGGATTCAGAATGCCTTCCTTCCTCATCTCTGATTGGGACACCCTCACCCCAGCTGGGTTGGAGTCCTATGCCCCAAGATGAACCCAAGGTTAAGGGAGTCCGTCCTGCCGCAGCCCACCCCCCATGCACTGTGCTCCACCCCACAAGATCGTGTCCTGGAGGGGAGAGCAGCCAACGCCTCCAGCCAGAGAGTCATAATGGTTAAAGCAACATGCTCTGGAGCAGATAGTAAAATCACAGCCTTGCTCGCATCTGGGTATTCAGCCTTGGGAAAATCTTTTAACAGGTCATCCCTTCTCTGAGCCTGGCTCTGTAAAATGGGATAATAATTATTGATCACACAAGGTCATCTATGTAAGATGCCTGCCACAGTAGGGGGTCATTTGTAGGTGTACAATGTGGTAACAATTTGTAGCTATTGCTGTACTTATATTATAAACAAATGTATGTTCCCCAACAGTAAGGGGCTGTGTCCTAACATATTCCCAGGCCTTATATAGGGTTGAACATATAGCAGGTTGTCTGATATTGGGTTTCCCAAGGAGCAGATCCTAAGTCAAGAATTTGTGTGCAAATTTATTTGAGAGGTGCTGGGGCACTTGTAGGGAAGAGAAGAATTCACAATAAAATGTCTGTTGTAAAGACAGCTACCTCAGTGGGTAACTGGAAGTTCATTCCCCTGGGTAAGTGTACCCGGGTCATGCCTTAGAATTATTCCACCCGAGGGACTGGGGTGCTCAGATACCCACTCCTGAGAGTTGTCGGCTGTACCTGGGACATGTTAATTTCTTAGCACATTAAGGTAACCACAGTCTGTAGGAGAGAGAGGCCAGGACATTGAGGGTCCACCGTGAAAGATTCAAGAGGGATGGATGGGGTCCTGGCAGAACCTGTACATAGGCGCCCGGTAATTCAGTGTTGTATGAAAAGAGCTAGCTGAGTCCATTCCTCTGTCTCCAGGACAGCCCCACCGACCCCATCCCATGTTTCATGCTCCGTGAGAGTGATAACTTCTGGTCCTTTGCATGACAGACAGTGGAGTAGGGAGTCACTGTAGGGCAGAAAGTTCTTGAGTGGGGCTAAACCGAGTGGATCAATGATCAGAGGAAAAATAAATCAATTTCAGCAAAGCAGTTTTACTGCTGAGGGTGAAGGGAGCGGAGGCAGGCAGGGGAAAGGAGGCAGTGTCTTAGGAGGGAGCAGCTCTGAAGTCTTGACTGGATCCCACTCAGAAGGAACAGACAAAATGGAGGGCCGTGATGCAATGAGATAGTCTCCAGTGACCTGTGAAGGCAGAACCAGAAGGGGCCTTCAGCCTCTTGTTTCCCCTGACTCAGCCCCAAGAGATTTCACTCCCCACCCCACCCCACACTCCAGTGGAGATGAAGTCTGTAGATTCAGGAGGCGTCTCCCTTGAAGGGTCCAGCTCTTCCTCGAAACTCCTCTAGGAGCCCATCCCACCTCCCCAGGCCTTTTCAGATTTCATCCCCACTCCCACCTTACCTTGGGTATACATGAACACACAGTTGCCACCAGAGGCCAAAGGCTCGCCAGTAGCCCAGAACCAAAAATCCCAGGCACTGCCATCCAACCAGTAAAATCTCCTGCAGCTACCGTAGAGGATAGAGGAGGGAGAAGTGGGTTGGAGCATGAGGCAAAAGGAACACAGGTAAGAGAGCTGGCCCTTTCCCTGTCTGGTCCTCCTGCTGTCTGCCAGGTGTGTTCCTTGACTATTGGACCATGATGAACACTGTTCTGGTCAACTGAAATGTTGACCCACAGTGATCATCACCATCACATTCTATGCATCCCTGTGATACATTCATCCTTCTGGCCCTAACAAGAGGAGTTTCAACCTCATCCTAGAAATGAGGAACCTGGCTCACAGTCCTGCCCAAGTCATAGAGATAGTCAGAGGCTGAGCAGAACTTGAACCCAAACCTCCTAGTTCTAAATCCTTGGCTCTTCCTGATACCTAGGCAGCCCCTTTGATGTCTTGCCCAGGTGTCCATTTATCCCCAGTTCTTCAGGGGATCATAGAGCAGAAGCACACAGAATTCTGCAGTAACTTGTGCGCTGACTTGGGTCAGGAGGGGCTCCCTTAAAGCTGGAACCGGTCTTACCGAGCCTCTGACTGCACCTCCGATCCAGACTTGACCATTGTTGACACATCTGGCCGAGGACGGGATCTGGTAGTTGGAGGTGTGGCTATAGATGGAGACGAGGAAGCCCTGGTAGCAACACCAGCAAGTATCCTGCAAGCCAGGATAAAAGAGGAAAATGAAGCGTCCCTCCCACAGGAATTCACACTACCTTAGCCCTGGGTCTCGAAGTCTCCACAATTCATTTCCCCACTCCCCACCCCAACCCCACAGCCATTTGAAGACTGGAGATCAAAACATAACTTCTGTTTCCACATGATCCACAGCTCTTATCCCCCTTACCCACCTCTAACGCCTCCGAGGGCCTCAGCCCATGCTGACTCCCCCAGGGTCCTCAGTGAGGAAAATAACCAGTGACACAGAGGCCAGAGACATCCCCCTCCATGCCCTCCTCCCCACCCCAGACCTCAGCCTCAGCCACAGGCCACTCATGTGAGCTTGATTATGTGTCCTGGCTGTCATCACCACAATAAAGCAGCAGGTCTTCGATCCAGGGATGCCTTCCAGTTTGACTGTATCCTTTTCCTTAGGGCATTGAAAGTCTTTGTCCACCTCTTCTAGGGCTGAGACAGACTTGATGAGCCCCTCTTCCTCACGGACAACTTCACTTCCGGAGCCCCCCTCCTCCTCTCCCTCCAGCAGCGTCATTCCCTCCATAGGAGCCTCCATTGCCCCACGTTCTGGCATCTCCCCGTCCTGAGGCAGGGTGTCATCTCCCAAGGGGCTCTCAAAGTTGGATGTTTCTGTCTCCGACAGAGAGAAAGGCCAAATTCTCCTCATTCACATCACTCTCCCTGCCTCCACAGAACCATGGACAGTTCCCACCTTGCCCTAGGCATCTGAGGGCTCAGCCTTGGAAAGAGAGGACTTGAAAAAGGGCTCCTTGAGGAGAACCCAGCCTCCCACATGAGGTCATGGTGTTAAGAACAAGGTCTTACTGTGAGGGGGTTGTGAGTGTGCGTACCGATTCCATCATCTACTAGCTTTACTTTATTTGTGATATGGGGGTACAAGTGGGCAAGCTCCCAAGGGGAGCTCGTGGGGATGATATGAGGATTAAAGGAGATGATGCATAGAAAATGTTTAGCACAGTGCACTCAGTGAGCTCAAAGGAAAAGGAAGTCATTATTGTGATCATGATTAACATTATGAAGAAAGGACAAAACTGAGAATGTCACACTATAACCAAGACTGCAGATATACGGATGCCCTGAAGAGTCCCTTTAACTCCAGGCTCTAGAAACCCTGCTCCTTTAAAGGCAGAGATCCTGAAATAGGGGATAGCCAGACAAGGAGGTGTCTTTGTGACTCTCACCTTAAGTATTGTAGAAAGGAGCGAAAGAAAGACTGAAAACCAAAGAGACTTACTTAGAGGAAGGGCTGAAACTGCCCCAAATAGAAGAGCCAGAAGTAGGGGGAGTTTCATCTTGACATTCTCCAGAAATGGAGAACACAGTTTGTCATAAACACACACACATCACAGCTACACCATTAGGGGACCTTGGGAGTGAGGTGGAGAAAGAGTAGGCATGACTAGAAGTCAAGATGAACCAGAAAAGCTAATGCTGAGCCCAGCCCCTGAGGCTCCAGGATGCTAGAATAGAATGAAGCAGACCATGAGGGACAGCAAGGTTGGCTTTCCTGTGGACCTGAGTGTGAATAAGGGAATTATTACTTTTACTTTTTGTACTTAATCGGCCCCTCACAGACTATGAAACAAAGAAGATCCAGAAACAATGATTATTGGCCTTCCTAGGAGTACACAGCACTTAGAAAGTGGGTTCCCTCCTCAAAGCTCAAGAAGCCACATGTGCATCGCCGCCTTTCCCAGACAAGGAGAGCTTTGGCATACCTCAGAAGGAATGTGAAAGGTAGAGGATGAGAATTCTTGTCCCTGCTGACACCCATGCAGCCTGACAGCTGCACACAGTGCCAGCCAGCCCTCCAAAACCTCCCAGTTCAGGCCAGACGTGTCCCAAGCGATTGAACATTTACTTGGAACCAGTTCCACTACACCAGAAAGTGCTTATCTACCAAGAAGTCTTCCTGGGACCTGAGGATTTCCCAAATCCCACATCTTCTGTTGCTCCAACCCACAGTGACATTTTATATAGTGACCTTGGAGGAAGTTCCCCAGAGGAAGAAAGGTTTGCCACAGCCTGAGGGTTGTGAGAGGGCTGATAAGAACCCCGCATTTCTTCACTTCCCTAGGGAGCCCACTCATTGCCTTCCAGCTTCTCTCCTGTCAGCCTTTTCAGGAACCTGGAGGCCATTCTGAGATCGCTCGGAGCCAGTGGTTCCTATCATGTGCTGCATTGCAGAATCTCCTTGGAAGCTTGTCCAAAATGCACAGCTCTCCTGCTTTACTGGTGGGAATGTGAACTTCCACAGACATTTTGGAAGTGAATCTGCCAATATCTATTCAAACTAAAAGTATCACTTGATCAATTTCAGTCTTTGGAGACTCTCCTTTGGAAAGAAAAGCACCTACAAGTAAGAAAACTTTTACAAAGTTGTGTATTGCTTTACAGTTTGTAGAAATGAAAGTTTCCACTGCAACAGGAGCTGACTCCCAGCTAGATGGATTGGTAGTGAATAGAAAGGAAGGAAACAGGGGTATTCCAGGTGGAAGAAGCAACATGAGCAAAGGTGTGGAGGTGGGGCGACCTTGGCACAGGCACAGGACAGTGTCCGTTCCTTCATAACTGATGCTAACAATGTACACATTGGAAAGGACTGGGAAGAACAGGGAAGAATACATCCCATCTTAAGCCAAGGAATGGAAATATCCTTCCTCTGTATCCACTGACTTAAGGAGATCGAAGCAGAAGTCAAGGGAATGACTCAACAAGAAACCAGACAGAAGCTTTGAGCTGCCTCCTGCTCACTTCCCTCCCTAAGCCCTGCCTGCAGGGCCACTTTGCGTGTTGGACAGAGCGACTGCAGTCAATGACAAGATGGAGGTGATTCTTGTTGGCCAGTTGGCCACTCAGGCACCTCTCCCCCAAGGAAAGTCTCCTCTAGGTCACACAATCCACAATCTGAAAGCCACAGCTTAGTGACCCTGGAAATTCCATTTCATGAACATCCAGTAGAAGTATGGAGCAATGGCTGAGGGTGTGTGTTCTGGAGTCTGACAGTCCAGGTTTGAATCTAGGATCTATCACTTACTAGCTGTGTGACCCTGAACAAGTTCCTTCACCTCTCTGTACTTCATACCATCGTTTATAAAGTGGGGATAACAGTACCTACCTCACTAGGTATTCAGTGTGTAGTGGACATACTGTGAG
The DNA here is from genome assembly GCF_041296265.1 of Equus caballus. Taxonomy (NCBI): domain Eukaryota; kingdom Metazoa; phylum Chordata; class Mammalia; order Perissodactyla; family Equidae; genus Equus; species Equus caballus. The sequence goes on from NC_091695.1 coordinate 25,819,281, forward strand.
CTGCCTGACTCCCTTACCACCTTCCTGAGGTTTCTGGAACTCCTCCTCCTATGGATCTTGGTGGGGAACGGGCCTCTCATTATTGAAGATGAAAGAGTCAAATAGGTTCCCAGCCTCCTTTACAGCTAAGGGATATGGCTCGACTCTATTAAACAGAAGCATCCATTCAAGCCTTTGAATCTGGACCTAATGACCAAAAAGTGGGGGCCACGAAGACCTCTCTCTGGTTGTGGCCAAGGCAATATCACATTCCTGGCACTGCAGTGGCCATAGTGTTAGAAGATGGATCCAGAGTCCCTATGGTCCCAGCCACGGGGTCTGAATTATAGCAGCGGCAGTGGGGTCCTCCCCAGACCTGTCCTGTGTCCTGGTTTTGGCCCCAAGTCTGCTTCTGTAGCCCTTCCGGCATTTTCATTAGCTACCTCACTTCCTTTTAACAAACTCATTTTTCTACTCAGATCAACCAGGGAGAGTTTCTTTTGCCTGCCACTAACATCCCTGAGCGATGCAGGAACTGACATTTAGTTATTGCTCAACAAATGACAGCTACTCATCTTAATAGGCAGAAGTGATCAGGGTCTTTGGGACTGACCCACATTAATCAAACTCTCAAGAGACCAATGTCTATATCTGGTCCCAATAACTTAATTTAAGTTGACCTATGCCAACAAGGGGCCCACTTGCCTGGGCCCTCTGATCAGTGTGTTCTCTCCTTGTACCATAAGCTACAGTGTGTTCAGTAGACCTAGTTTTTTTTATTGAGGTAATGATAGTTTACAACCTTGTGAAATTTCAGTTTACATTCTTATTTGTCAGGCATCTTATAGGTGCACCACTTCACCCTTTGTGCCCACCCATCACCCCCCTTTCCCCTGGTAACCACTAATCTGTTCTCTCTGTCCATGTGTTTGGTTATCTTCCACGTATGCATAGAGTCATACAGAGTTTGTCTTTCTCTATCTGGCTTATTTCACTTAACATAATACCCTCAAGGACCATCCATGTTGTTGTGAGTGGGACTATTTTATCCTTTTTCGTGGCTGAGTACTATCCCATATATATATATATCATTTCTTCTTTATCCAGTCATCAGTCAATGGGCACTTATGTTGCTTCCACATCTTGGCTATGGTGAATGATGCTTCAATGAATATAGGGGTGCATCCATCACTTTGAATTGCCGATTTCAAGTTCTTTGGATAGATACCCAGTAGTAGGATGGCTGGGTCATATGGTATTCCTATTTTTAATTTTTTGAGAAATCTCCATACTGTTTTCCATAGTCAATGCACCAATTTGCATTCCCACAAACAGTGTGTGAGGATTCCTTTTTCTTCACAACCTCTCGAACATTGATTTTTTGTTTTGGTTATTTTAGCCATTCTAATGGGTATAAGGTGCTATCTCAGTGTAGTTTTGATTTGTATTTCCCTGATCAGTGATGATGAGCATCTTTTCATGTGCCTATTAGTCATCTGTATATCTTCTTTGGAGAAATGTCTGTTCATATCTTGTGCCCATTTTTTGATCAGGTTATTTGATTTTTTGTTGTTGAGTTGTGTGAGTTCTTTATATATTATGGAGATTAACCCTTTGTTGGATATATGACTTGAAAATATTTTTTTCCATTTAGTCCATTGTGTTTTTGTTTCAATCCTGGTTTCCCTTGCCTTGTAGAACCTGTTTAGTCTGATGAAGTTCCAATTGTTTATTCTTTCTATTGTTTCCCTTGTCTGAGAAGACACGGTGTCCGAAAAGATCCTTTTAGGACTTAGGTCAAAGAGTATACTGCCTATATTTTCTTCTAGTATCCGTATGGTTTCAGGTCTTACCTTTAGGCCTTTGATCCATTTGGAGTTTATTTTTGTGAATGGCGTAAAAGAATGGTCCGTTTTCATTCCTTTACATGTGGCTGTTCAGTTTTCCCAGCACCATTTGTTGAACAGACTTCCTTTTCTCCATTGTATGAGCTCAGCTCCTTTGTCGAAGATTAACTGTGCATAGAAGTGTGCTTTTATTTCTGGGCTTTCAATTCTGTTCCATTGATCTGTGTGCCTGTTTTTGTACTAGGACCATGCTTTTTTGATTACTACAGCTTGTAGTACATTTCGAAGTCAGGGATTGTGACACCTCCAGCTTTGTTCTTTTTTCTCAGGATTGCTTTAGCAATTCAGGGTCTTTTGTTTGCCCCATATGAATTTTAGGATTCTTTGTTCTATTTCTGTGAAGAATGTCCTTGGGATTCTGATTGGGATTGCATTGAGTCTGTAGATTGCTTTAGGTAGTATGGACATTTTAACTATGTTTATTCTTCCAATCCATGTGTATGGAATGCCTTTCCATCTCTTTATGTCTTCATCAGTTTCGTTAAGGAAAGTCTTGTAGTGTTCACTGTATAGGTCTTTCTCTTCCTTGGTTAAATTTATTCTGAGATATTTTATTCTTTTCGTTGCAATTGTGCATGGGATTGTGTTCTTGAGTTCTCTTTCTGTTAGTTTATCTTAGAGTATAGAAATGCTACTGATTTATGTAAGTTGATTTTGTACCCTGCAACCTTGCTGTAATCGTTAATTACTTCTAGGAGCTTTCCAATCTATTTTTTAAGGTTTTCTATATATAAGATCATGTCATCTGCAAACAGCAAGAGTTTCACTTCTTCATTACCTACTTGGATTCCTTGTATTTCGTTTTCCTGCCTAATTGCTTTGGCCAAAACCTCCAGGACTATGTTGATTAAGAGTGGTGAGAGTTGGCACCCTTGTCGTGTTCCTGTTCTCAGAGGGTTGCTTTCAGTTTTTCCCCATTGAGTATGATTTTGGCTGTGTGTTTATCATATGTGTTCCTTATTATGTTGAGGTACTTTCCCTCTTATCCATTTTATTGAGAGATTTTATCATATATGGCTGTCGATCTTGTCAAACGCTTTCTCTGGGTCTATTGAGATGATCACGTGGTTCTTGTTCCTCATTTTGTTAATGTGGTGTATCACGTTGATTGACTTGGGGATGTTGAACCATCCCTGTGTCCCTGGTATAAATCCCACTTGTTCATGGTGTACGATCTTTGTAGTGTATTGCTGTATTTGGTTTGCCAATACTTTGTTGAGGATTTTTGCATCTATTTTCATCAGTGATATTGGCCTGACGTTTTCCTTCTTTGTATTGTCCTTGTCTGGTTTTGGGATCAGGATGATGTTGGCCTGGTAGAATGGGTTAGAAAGTGCTCCATCTTCCTCAATTTTCTGGAATAGTTTGAGAAGGATAGGTATTAAATCTTCTTTGAATCTTTGGTAGAATTCTGCAGAGAAGCCACCTGGTCGTGGACTTTTATTTTGGGGGAGGTTTTTGATTACCGTTTCAATCTCTTTACTTGTGATTGGTCTATTCAGATTCTCTTTCTTCCTGATTCAGTTTTGGGAGGTTGTAAGAGTCTAGGAAATTATCCATTTCTTCTAGGTTGTTCAATTTGTTGGCATATAGTTTTTCATAGTATTCTCCTATAATCTTTTGTATTTCTGTGGTATCCATTTCTCCTCTTTCATTTCTGATTTTATTTATTTGAGTCTTCTTTTTTCCTTAGTGAACCTGGCTAAAGGTTTGTCACTTTTTTTATTTTCTCAAAGAACCAGCTCTTCGTTTCATTGATCCTTTCTACTGTCTTTTTTGGTTGGATTTCATTTATTTCTGCTCTAATTTTTATTATTTCCATCTTTCTACTGACCTTGGACTTTGTTTGTTCTTTTTCTAATTCTGTTAGGTGCAGTTTGAGTTTGCTTATTTGAGACTTTTCTTGTTTATTGAGGTGAGCCTGTATTGCAATGAATTTCCCTCTTAGGACGACTTTTGCTGCATCCCAAATGAGATGGTATGATGTGTTTTCATTTTCATTTGTCTCCAGATAATTGATTTCTCCTTATATCTTCAATGATCCAGTGGTCGTTCAGTATTGTGTTGTTTAATCTCCACATCTTTGCCCCTTGCCCAGCTTTATTCTTGTAATCGAATTCTAGTTTCATAGCACTATGGTCAGGAAAGATGCTTGATATCATTTCAACCCTCTTGAATTTGTTGAGGCTTGCTTTGTTTCCCAACATGTGGTCTATCTTTGAGAATGTTCCATGCACACTTGAGAAGAATTTGTAACCTGCTGTTTTGGGATGGAATGTCCTATATATATCTATGAAGTCCACCTGGTCTAGTTTTTCGTTTATTTCAACAATTTCCTTCTTGACTTTCTGACTGGATGATCTATCCATTGGTGTTAGTGGGGTGTTGAGGTCCCCTACTATTATTGTATTGTTGTTGATATCTCCTTTTAGTTTTGGTAATAGTTGCTTTATGTAATTTGGTGTTCCTGTTTTGGGTGCATATATATTTACAAGTGTTATGTCTTCTTGATGGAGTGTCCCTTTTATCATTATGAACTGCCCCTCTTTGTCTCTCTTTACCTATTTTGCCTTGAAATCTACTTTGTCTGACATAAGTGTGGTGACACCTGCTTTCTTATGTTCACTATTAGCTTGGAGTGTCATCTTCCATCCCTTCACTCTGAGTCTGTGTCTGTCTTTGGGGCTGAGGTGTGTGTCCTGGAGGCAGCATATTGTTTGGTCTTGTTCTTTAATCCCTCCTACCACTCTGTGTCTTTGATTGGAGAATTCAATCCACTTACATTTAGAGAGATTATTTAAATATAGGGGTATAATACTACCATTGTATCACTCATTTTCCAGTTCCCCTTGTTTGCTTTGTTTCTTGTCCAATGAATTTTCGACTACCAATTCATTACGTAGTTTTCCATGTTGTGTTTCTTCTTCTTTGTAATTTGTGTCTCTGTTATAATCATTAGCTTAGTGGTTTCCATGTGGTTTGTATAAAACATCTCATAGATGAGATAGTCCATTTTCTCATAGCCTCTAATTTCCTTAGACTAAGCCAGTTCCATCCCTTTCATTTTCCCCTTCTAAGTTGTTATTGTCACATGTTTTTTTCTTCTTGTGTTGTGAGCTTGTGGTCAAAATGATAAGATTATATTTATTCTTGGTGTTTTCCTTGCCTTTATCATTAATGTTATGCTTAAGCATTTGCTAACCTGTTCTGATGAAGAGATGTGCTTTTCTGATTTTGCCTTTCTCCTTATATCCTTTGCTCAGGGTTTGGTAACCCCTTTCCTCTTTTTTTTTTTCAACTATGAGGGCTTTCCTGAGAATTTCTTATAGAGGGTGTCTTGTGGCAACAAACTCCCTTAACTTTTGTTTATCTTGGAAAGTTCTTATTTCTCCATCATATTTAAAGGATATTTTCACTGGAGAGAGTATTCTCGCCTGCAAGTTTTTGTCTTTCAGAATTTTGAATATATCATTTGTCTCTCCCCTAGCCTGTAAGATATCTGCTGAGAAATCTGCTGACAGCCTGATAGGGGTTCCTTTGTAGGTTATTGTCTTCTTCTTTGCTGCCCTTAATATTTTCTCTTTGTTGTTGACTTTTGCAAGCTTCACTACTATCTGCCTTTGGGTTGGGCTTTTGACATTGATAAAGTGTAGCGATCTATTGGCTTCTGTCACATGGAATTCCAGCTCAATCCCCAAGTTTGGGAAGCTGTCAGCTATTATTTCTTTGAAGAAGCTTTCTGCTCCATTCTTCTCTTCTCCCTCTGGGATACTTATAATCCTTATGTTGCATTTTCTATTTGAGTCAGATATTTCTTGGAGAATTTCTTCATTTCTTTTTAGTCTTAGTTCTCTCTCCTCCTCTATCTGAAGCATTTCTATATTCCTATCCTCCAAACTGCTAATTCAGTCCTCCATATTATCAGCTCTACTGTTCAGGGAGTCTAGATTCTTCTTAATCTCCTCCATTGTGTTTGTCATCTCCAACATTTCTGATTGTTTCTTCTTTATAGTATCAAGCTCTTTTGTGATGTAGCTCCTGAACTCATTGAGTTCTCTATCTGTATTCTCTTTCAGCTCATTCAGGTTTTATTTATTTATTTTTTTTTTTGTGGAAGATTAGCCCTGAGTTAACGTCTGCCACCAATCGTCCTCTTCTTGCTCAAGAAGACTGACCCTGAGCTAACATCCATGCCCATCTTCCTCTACTTTATATGTGGGAGGCCCACCACAGCATGGCTTGACAAGCAGTGTGTAGGTCCTCACGCAGGCTCCGAACCAGCAAACCCCAGGCTGCCGAAGGAGAATGTGCGAACTTAACCACTGCACTTCCGAGCTGGCCCCTCATTGAGCATTTTAATGATAGCTATTTTGGATTCTTTCACATTCAGGTTACAGATTTCTGCGTCTTTGGGATTGTTTTCTTGGTACTTGTCATTTTCCTTCTGTTCTGGAGATTTAATATATTTTTCATACTGCTTTATGGTGTGGGTTTGTGCCTCCGCATATAAAGTTTGGTTGCTGCATTCACTTGCTGCCACTGTGAGGGAAGGGGCAGCAGCCATGTAATCTGCACTGACCAGGATCTCTGTCAGCTGTTCCTGACCAAGCCTGGGCCACTCCTTGGGATTGCAGTGGACCTGTGGGGCCTCCTGTAAACTGGGGAAAGAATCACATGGGGGCTATGGGTTGCAGCTGTCAAGTCCCACAGACCCACTTAGACATGCTCCCTCCTTAGGGACTGCAGTGGTGTTATGGGCTTTCATGGTAGGTGGGAGCTGGTTCTCTCCGACTTGCAGCCCTGCTGCTGTCTGGTCCTGCTGGATCTCACTTGCCCACTCTGGGCCACAGCAGAGCCAATGGTGTTTAATGCAGCTGATGAGTATTTCACCCAGCCATGCCACTTCTGCTCCTAGGTCACCCAGCCTTTGTGGTTGGTGAGTGGGGCCTCTCCACTAGGGCCAAGCAGAGACTCTCCCTGGGGCCAGCATGGGACTGTGGATTTTCCCACTGGACTGAAGAGCAATCACGCTGGGACTCCAGATTGTCACTGCCGACCCATGCAGTCCCACTGCATCTCACCTGCCACCTCTAGGCCACAGGAGAGTTATGGGTGTTTAATGTAGACCTAAATTTTTAATTGGAACAAAAAGCTGGATGTCTTGGAGTTCAGTGACTTCGAGCAAGGAGACCTGACACCCATCATTTCTACTCCAGCCTCAGACCTTCCCCCAAGAAGTGTTAGATGAATACTGAAAGATCCCAAGTATTAGGATTCCCCTCTTCTGCCCCCAAAGTTACTATAGCACCTGGATGTTCCTAATCAGACTTGGTTGCCCATTTCCATATCAGCATTCCCATGGAGGATCCCAAGAGACTACCCCTGCATTTGATCTTTCCTAATCTCATTCTCAGGTACTCATTCCAACTTTGAGTTCATGGGGGAGCTTGCTGTAGCCCTGCTGCAGCCTGTCCAGGGGAAGACTTGGCACTGAGGGCTCTCCCATGGCACAAGTTGGGCTGCAGCACAACACGTACAACATGTGTGTACAGAGCACTGGGTAGAGTTCACCTTGATTATGGTGGCCAATACCAAGGAGCATAAGTTTATATCCTTCCCATGACCAACACTAGCAGCTTGAAGATAGAAAGCTCTGCAGCTCCAGATACCAATATCACACTGTTTAGCCCTCACGCTAACCTGCATCCTTCCCCACACCCTGCTCCAGGGTTTATCAACCTGGAAGTGATTAGTGAGTTCAAGGGGCGATGGATTCTCCACTCCTATGATTGGACAACAAATGATGTGATGTTCCTAGGGTGAGGATCCAAACCTTCCGTGACATTCTTTTATGGGCTCTCAAAAGGAAAAGGACCTCTACATTTACCGAATGATTTGTTCTCAAATCTCATCTCAAATTTGTTCATTGCCAGGAATGACCTCTAACCATCTTCACCAAAAAAGTCCTACTTGGACCTTGAGATAGTCAGAATTCTAAGATGTCCTCCAAGATCCTTCCCCTAGCCCCATGCACACATGCTGCACAATCCCTGGTTCTGTAAATATGATGTATTTTTACTCCTGTGCTTGTGTTATGTTATATGGTACAGTCCAATTTAGGAAAGGGAGATTATCCAGGGTGAGTCTGGCCTAATCAGGGGAGGCCTTCAAAGTGACTGAGCTCTTCCTGAAGTCAGAGTTTCCACACATGAGGGAGATTCAACTTGAGGGAGATTCTCCACTGATGGCTTTGAGAATGGAGGGCGCCATGTGGCAAGGAATGTGGGCATCCTCTAGGACCTGAAAGCACCCCCCATCTGACAGCCAGCAGGGAAACAGAGACCCCAGTCCTACAAGTACAAGGAGCAGAGTTCTGCTACAACTAGGCGAGCTTGAAAAAAGACCCTGAACTCTAGACAAGACCACAGCCCAGCCAACACCTTCATTTTAGCCTTGTGAGATCCTGAGCTGAAAACCCAGCCATGCTGTGCTCACTGCTGACCTATAGAACTGTGAGCTAAGAAAGGCATGTCGTTTAAAGTCACTAAATTTGTGTCAACTTCTCATGCAGCATAGAAGACTAATACAGCCCTCGTGGCCCATTTTCCTCCCAGGAGGAAATTGATAGTTGCTGCAGTTGGCGGGAGGGCAGGGCTGATTGACACAAAGGAGTGTCCCAAAGGAATGGATTTGTGACTTCCTGGAAAAGATCCCAAGGATAGCTGATCAGGAAGCACAGACAGAGTAAAAAGAGAAGTTCAGTTCAAGGCAGATGTCCCACCACCCTTCCTTTCAGACCATAACAGTCTGGAAAGTCACTTCTAGTTCCAAGTTCTGCCCTCAGAGACATGATGAACTTCAGTGACCAGACCCTCAGGGCTGATCGACTGGCTGCTGACTGGGCTTGGCCAATACCCCTGTGGGGCAGATAAGACATGGTGAAAGGACTGAGATCATCCAGGGGTGAGGAGCCCAGGAGATAGAGACCTGGACCGTTGCTCTGTGAAATCAGCCTCAACAACAGTTCCTCAGACACTTCCCCATTTCGATGCTCCAACGAGTGACATAGACCAACAATACTGGCGCTGGAAGGGCCCTTAGAGGTGATCCAGTCCATGGTCCATGTCTCAGATGTGTAAAGTTCCCTGAACTGGACTCAGATGCCCTGAATCCCAGTTCAGTGCTCTTCCTGCACCCTCCGTGAGATTACCCTCCTTCCCCTCCAGGCACCTCCTTCTTCTCCAGGCACCTCCTCTCCCAGAGACTTCCTACACACAAGGCTGGAAGGAATGTGTCTTTGCAGTCAGTGCCTCCCCCTGCACCACCTTCTTTCTTCAATATATCCCCAGTCCGTCTACTACTTTGACTTCTGCTGCCATCTCCCTAGCCCAAGCTGCCATGTTTGATAACACACATCAGAGCCCATCATCCCCATGCTTCCCATTCAATGTCTTCCCTCTGCACTAGCAATTAATCCAAACTCATTACCACTGCCTGAAAGGCTCCTCGTGGCTGGCTCTTGTCTGCTTGTCCAACCTCACTGGTATGGGTGACCTTAGTCATACTGGTTTCAGCCCCATTGGCCAAGCTAGAGTTTTTGTACTAGCTCCTTCTCATCTGTCAGGTCTCAGCTCAAAGGTTGCCTCTTCAGAGAACCCTTCTTTGAGAACTTTCTACATAAAGAAGCCTACTCATCCCACTCTCGTGTCTAGTTACTTTGTCCCACATCTTCCCATTTATTTCCATCAGATCATTTACCAAAATGATATCATCTTTTTTGTTTATTAGTTTCTTGTTTATTGTCTGTCTCCTCAGTAGGAAGAAAGATCCATGAGAACAGAGACCTTGTCTTTTTTGTTCACTGCCTAGGACTCTATCCAGATTATTGGGTAGAGTTTTTGATTATATGTTGAAATAACTAATCAACTGATTAATCAACTTCAGCTTTATCCCCTAGAGAAAGTCCAGCTGAGCTTAGGTCAGAGTCTAAGTCCCTTAATTTTGATTCTACAGGTATTTTTCTGAGTTCCACTTGCCATAGGCACAATCCTGGGCCAGGCTGTGTGCTCTGGATCATTCATTCATTTATTCATTCATTCAACAAACACTCAGAGGTAGTCTCTACTCTCAGGGAGGCTTCATGTAGCTGATAAAGCATGGCAAACAGAATGAACCTATTAGTCAGTAAGACAAGGCCCTGGATTGAGTGGAAATCTAGAAGGATGGCACTTACATAAACTGGAAGATGCAAACTTCCACTGCTACCCGAGTCACATTAAGGGCAAGGGCAGTCAGAGAGGGCTTCCTTGAAGAGATCTTACTTGGACTGGGCTCTGGAGGACTGACAGACAGGATAAGAGAGACAGAGGAGTAGTGGGAAGTACTTCTAGGGGCCCAACCATGACCAGGATACTGCTGGAATTTAAGCCAAGATATGGATGATTTGGTGTTTCCTGAAGGTTAAATCGAAGAATGAGGTGGCTTCTCTGCTTTGCACCAAAGCCCAGCTCCTCCAGCAACGTACACTTGCCGGTCAGTTCCTCAAACCACTCTTACTCCCCTCACTGTAGTAATCTACTTTCTGTCCACCCCGCTGGTCCACAGAAACTACTCTTACCAAGGTCCCCACTGGCCACCCAATTGCCAAAACCAGCAGACACTCTTCATTTCTTATCCTACTTGACCTCTGTCATACACAATACATCTTTACTTCCTCCTTCTTAAAAGCTATCTCCTTTCTTAGCAACTTTTCTGGTTATTTCTTCCCAGTTTGGGACTAGTAGGCTCCCCTTCTTCTTCTGGAAACTTAAATATTGGTAATCACCTCATCCCTCGGTGCTCTTTTTTCCTAACTCCGCCATGGACTATCTCATCTACACCTATGTCTCGAGCTAGCAAATATATGCTGATCACTCCCAAACTCCAGCCCCAGACCTGTTCCTCACCAAGTGAGGTCCCCAGCTGCAGACTCACATATACAGCCACGCAATAAGCTTCCCAACCTGGATGTCCCACGAACATTAAAAATTGAACATGCGTCAGACTGAACTCACCACCCACATACACACTCACGCGCACCTACACAAATCTGCGCCTCTAGTTGTGGTCATTTTCTCAGGAGAAATCATCCCCTTGCACCCAGATCCCCAAGCCAGGACTCAGGGACCATCCTTGACCAGCCCTGCTCCATCACCCATGCATCCATAAGTCACAGTGCTCTCTCTTCCCCACCTTGTCTACCCCCCCCCCAGCCCTATTTCCTCTGCCTCTCTCCTAAACAATGGCTGACCATCTTTCACCTAGATCATTTCAATGACCCTCAAATTACTTTCCCTGCCTCCAGGATTACCACCTTCTCCCACTTCTGATGTGTTGTCCACTGCTACCAAAATGAGCTGTCTAAAACCCAGAGCTAATCACACCAACACTTTTCAATTTCTTCTTCTTGCTCTTGGGCAGATGCTCTCTTCATGGTCTGACCCCTAATTACCTCAGCCTTGACACTATTGATACTTTGGACTGGATACTTCTTTGTTGTATGGGTCCTCCCCTGCATTGTAGGATGTTTAGCAGCATCCCTGTCCTCTACCCACTAAATGCCAGTAGCACCTTCCTCCCAGATTGTGACTATCAAAAACGTTTCCAGACATTGCCAAATGTCCCCCCAGGGGCAAAATTCCCCCAGTTGAGAGCCCTTGCTCTACCTCCTCAACTCCCCAAACACGCGCACACACACACACACACACACACACATTGTGCTCCAATCATTTTGAACACCCTGCTATTTCCCTAACATGCCATGAGCTTTCAGGCCTGCATGCTTTTGCTCATATCATTTCATCTGCCCAGAAAGCCCTTTCTTCCATAACCACTGGGCTTACTCCTTCTCTTCATCTATGTCTCAGCCAAGGATTGCCTCTTCTATGACGCCTGCCCTGGTTCTCCCAGAGAGAAGTAGAAAAGAGTCTAATCAAGGCTTATTTCTACCTCAGTCCCTGTTCCATCTCACTGCAGCTTTCTTCTGATTTCGTTTCCTCAGTGGACCAAGGCATACTCACCTGTGGATCGCTGGTACCTCCACACTCCTAGAAACACGCTCGGGGCACAATTCATGTCTGCCAAATGAGTGGATAAACGACAAAAGGCAATTCTTGTTGAAGAGTGTCACAGACTGAATGGGGCAGAAGCTCCCTGAAATGACATCTTAGGCAGGAATTTTAATAACAATAACAACAGCAGCAACTAGTATTTAGGAAGCATTTTTTATGTGCTAAGTTGTCCGTATCATTTAATCTTCTAAACAACTCTATGAGGCAAGTACCATTGTCATCCGTAAATTAAAGATAAAAGACTGAAGCTCAGAGTGGTTAAGTTACTTTCCAGGTAAGCGTCAGTGCCAGGATTTGAATGGGAGCCTGCCCTCTTACCCTTCACACCTCTCACCCCGTGGTGGCAAATGACTAGCACAAAGCACTGACGGTCATTCTCTAACGTAAGCGACACACATGGCAACCCTGTAAGTTAGTGGGACAGATGACGATATGGGAAACAGGAAGAAGGTGCTCCTTGGAATGGGAAAGACCCTGGCTCCATTCCTGGCTCTGCCACTCAGGAGCTGGCCCACTTCAGCAGACACCTTATCTCCCAGTCTCGGTTTGCCCATCTGTGAGTTAAGGATGACAACCTCACTCAGGCTTTGGGGAGGATGAATTGAGAAGGTGGTTGTACAATAATCTACTAAGTGCCTGACACATGGTAGATCTTCAACAACCAATCCTGAATATTATCCCTATTTTAGGCATAGAGAAAGTGAGGCTCAGAAAGATTAAGCGATGGTCCAAATTTCACAAACTAGCAAATGACAGAGCTTGAAAAAGAACTCGAACTCATCTGTCATCCACGAGGAGAGGTTTTCTTAGCATCTTCTATGTACTCATCACTGCGTGGGACAAGTCACAGCCCCACCATTGAGGAACCAAGTCATAAGCACCTGGAGTTATAGCTCTGCTCTCCCCAGCTGGAAGCTCAGAGCTGGAATGGGAGGTTCAGTTGGTGGGAATAGCCCAGGCATGGGGCTCTCACAGACACAGCAAGGGAGGTTTGCGCCCAGGCAGTGAGGGCCTAGGGATGTAAACCAACTCACCGATTCGGCAATGAACAAGAAAGGTGGGCTGGCCTGTGGTTATTGGTGTAGTGGGCTTTCAGGTTTGCTGGGCTCAGCACCAGGCGGGCCACACACCATCACTGCAGCAGCTGCTGTCAGGCCCCATGGAGACTCCTGGAGATGACTGAAGGGCCCCAAAGGGGGAGAGGGGCTGGGTACCTCAGGGTCTTCCTCCTAAATAGGCCATGCTCTCTTGGTCAGCTGTAAGAGGACAGCATTCTGACCCAAACCATACATCCTTCTATGCCTGCCCAACATGACACCCCTAGAAACATCCCAACCCTCTCCAATACCTTCTGGCTCATGTCATCCTGCAGTTTCTGCAAACAAGTCCCTGTGAGTGGGGGAACAGAAATATCAGAGTGGTGGAGGGCTAAAGAGGCTCTTTCCTTTCTTCTTTCCTTCCTTTCTTCCCTTCTCCCTTTCATCCTTCCCTCCATCTTTCTTTCCTTTCTTTTTTGAGGAAGATTAGCCCTGAGCTAACTGCTGCCAATCCTCCTCTTTTCACTGAAGAAGACTGGCCCTGAGCTAACATCTGCGCCCATCTTCCTCTACTTTATATGTGGGTTGCCTACCACAGCGTGGCCTTGTCCTACCCCCTGGTGCCTTGTCCACACCCAAGATCCACACTGGCGAACCCCGGGCCAGCGAAGTAGAACTTGTGAACTTAACCGCTGCGCCACCTGGCCGGCCCCTCTCCCTTCTTTTTTTCTTTCTTTCTCTTCCTCCCTCCCTTCCTTCCTTCTCCCCCACTCCTTGTGTCTCTCTCTGTGTCTGTGTGTGTGTGCGTGTGTGTCTGCGTGTGTGCGTATCTGTGTGTGTCCCTTATATATCCAGTATTTCTTGAGCCTCCATTCTGTGCCTGGTAAGGTGCAAAGCCCTGAGGATACAGTGGGTAAACAAAGATACAGTTAATTCCCACATGCAGTTCCCAGCCTAATGGCAGACACACATTAACTCTTTTTCATCCTATGTCAAACTGTAACTGTGACAAGCTCTATGCAGGAGAGGTGCCTGGTGTGAAGAAAATCTGTTCTAGTTAACAGAACAGAAGGAAAGTCTGAGCAGAGAGGTGAAGGAACTGTAGGAGTTAACTACGGGTTGGGTGAGTGCATTCCAAGTAAGGAAAACTAAACCAGTTCACTTGTAAATGGTGCCCTTGAGATTTAATGTGATTTTTTATATATAATATAAATTAATAGCTGCCCTTAATTGAGGACCCACTGTGTGCCAGGGCCAAGCGCTGTTCATGTGGAGTCTCATTTATCCTTACTACTCTCTGAGGTGGGCTCCATACCCCCATTTCAGGTGAGGAGACAAAGGCAACTGAGCGGCTATGACTCGGTCAGGGACAAGCAGCCTGAGAAGGTGAGAAGGAAATGCGGGGCTGCATGCCTGTGCTCTTCCCCAGCCCCAGCCATCTCTGACCCCAAGCCCCTGGCTCCTGAAGGAATGTACAGCCCAGCCCCTGATGATTCCCATTTCTGTGCTCATGGGTTTTCCGCATTGACTCCTGGAGAAACAGAGTAGTACAAAAATTGGATATGAAGATTGATGATTTTCATTGACTTTGGCTTAAGATTTGGGGTAATTAGAAAGTCTTTTTTTTGCCTTCGTAATGTTCCCATTCTAAAGGCTACAAGAGAATCTAGGCTGTTTTGTTAGGCAGAAACCAGTTTGGGCAGATGCCTGCAGAGTGGTTTCTGTCCTGAACCAGGTGGTGACATTCCAGGCTCCACCAGGAGTGAAATGTAGACAGACCTTGTGCTGCCCTCCCCTCAGGGGATCTCAGATTGTACCGATAACATCCACAGTCACACATGCCAGGTGGTTTGTATGTCCTGTTTGAAGTGATTTACATTCACTGATTGACTTAATCCTTACAACTCCATGATGTAGTCCTACCGTTATCCCCATTTTACAAGTGAGGAAACTGAGGTACCATGAATCTCAGTCTCAGACCTTGTGTGGGGAAGAGCTGGAGGTTGGTTTTGGACAATCCAGCCGCAGAGCCCGAGCTGCCTCCACCTATTATTCCCAAATGTTCTCTCTAGTCCTCCCTACGAGTCCCAGTGGTACTTATTTTCTCCGTTACAGGGGAGGAAACTGAGGCTCCACATGATTAAGGGTTTCTTCAAGGTCACACAGCTGGCCAGCGCTTGCAAAGCCCAGAGGCTTTCTCATGCACCTACTGCTTGAGTCCACCTTCAGGCCTGGGAGGGAACAGTGGACTCAGGAAACAGAATGCTGAGAGGCCGATAAGCACATGCGTGAGTTTAGAAAAAAGAAATCAAAACCCCTGGAGTGGGGGCTGGTGAGACCACAAGCTGTGGCCCTGGTTTTAATGAACCTGCCAGTAAGTCAGCCCCATTGTGCAGAGAGACGTGGGTTGCAGTGTGCCCAGGAGGGGTCAGACATGTCCCAGCCAGGAAATTGTCATCGCCAAAGAACGGACGGATAGGAGCCCGTGCCTTGATACCTGGATGCAGTGTCTTTTCCAAAGAATGTTAGAGGAGGCATCCTCTCTGTGCCCTGGAGTCACACCCAGCACATTTGGGGATCATCTATCCGCTGGGGGTCTGGCAGGAAGAGGAGCTCCAGGAAGAACCACTGGGGTCTTTGCCCCAAGCTTTAAATTTAGGGAAGAGGGTCGACAGCACCTGGGAAGCGGGCAGCCAACACATTTGGCTGAACAACAGCTAGCACCAGATTCACACATGATGATGAATGGATGGACGTCATCTCTAGAAGCTCCAAAGGTGGCTCTCTGGCAACATCTGGCCCCCTGAGTTCAACTATTAGGCACACTCTCCAGTGTGCTGACCTAGGCTGCGCTCACGTTTCCCTGTCAGGAGGCAGCCCCGACGCCAGCTGAGGCAGCAGAGGGGGAACAGAATGGGGCGGGCCCAATGTCCCAAGATGTGAGTGAGGGGAGCCCCCAGGACGGGGTGGGTGGGGGATAAATAAAATGTGACATCGACCTAAGATGGGCTTGTAAGCAGCCACTTACAATCACGTTTTGGACGACTATTTGATGACAAAGAAAAGTCTATGAGATCCTTTCCCTTATCACACACATAGTCACATGAAGAGAGGCGTACATACCAAGGAGTTAACCATGGTCATGTCTGAGCAGTGCAGTTAACAATGATATTTGTTTTTCATGTACTTCTTTGTTTTCTGACTTCTTTTACAACCACCACATGTTTTCTGACGTAAGAATGAATGTAAAGAGAAGGTAACACCTAAAATGAACGTGACCTTAGGAGACAGACAAATCTGGGTCTAAACGCCAGCTCCACAACGCGCCAGAAGATGCTCTTGGACATAACTTGCTGCTCAGAGCCTAACTCTCCTCATCTGTAAAATGCGGCAGGTGAAAGGAGATTGTCACACAGAGTTCCTGATTCCGGCTGTCAGCTGTTGTTTATTTTATTCTACTTGTCCAGCTGTTCTTTAAACGGCAGGCACTCTGGTCCTCATGGAAGTGTCCTCTGCCCCAGGAGAGGCCCCGCCCGGACACACAGCCTGTGGAGAGGAAGACTTGTCTCCAGTTCCTCTCTGCTGAGGCTGGAGCTGGAGAGGAGGGTTGCACCAGGAACCCAAAACTTGTGAAACCCCTGTTGCTTGCTTCCTCATTTAAAAGAGCAATTGGTCCCATCTGAGGAAGAAGTTGCAGCAAGGGGCTCTTGGGGCAGAAAGAGGCAGCTGTGCACACAGCTGTGGTTCTCTCTCTCTGAATCCAAGTGTTTCCTGCACTTGCTGAGGAATCCAGACATCTTTTTCCTTTTTTCAAGTTTTTAACACAATTTTTTATCTTTTTCAATCCAATGAAACTTTTCCAAAAAAATGGTAATTCTGATTTAAATTCAATGCATTTAAATGCACCGCAATGATTTTAAAATATCCCATTCTAATTCTGAGACTATAACTCAAGGAAAATATATTGATTTTTTCTATACCTTTAAGATTACGGCAATTTTCCAGACATCTTTTTTTAGTATCAGCTTTATGGAGATATATTCACATACAAGTCACCCATTTAAAGTGTATAAAATTAAATGGCTTTTAGTCTATTCAGAATTGCGCAATCACTATCAATTTTAGAAAATTTTCATCACCCTAAAAAGAACCCCTTACCCATTAGCACTCACTACCACCTTGCCCAGCTCTAGGCAATCACTAATCTACTTTCTGCTTCTAGAGAGTTTCCTCATCTGGGCATTTCATATAAATGGAGTCACACTGTATGCAGTCTCTAGCGACTGGCATCTTTCACTTAGCATACTGTTTTCAAGGTTCATCCACGTCGTAGCCTGTGTCAATACCTCATTCCTTTTCATTGCCATATAATATTCCATTGTATAAATGTACTACATTTGATTTATCCATTCACCAGTTGATGGGCATTAGGCATCCTTTTTGACTTAATATGTTAACTGCAATCATAGCTATCATCTGTTGAGTACCTACCATGTGCTAGGCACTTGACCTAATTTCTAATCCTTGCAACAGTCCAGAGGGCAGGTCTATTTCTCCCTTTATACTGATAAAGAAACTGAGATGTAGAGGTGAAGTGGCCCATCCAAGGTCACACTAGTGACAGAGCCGGGATGAAAAAAGGGTTGGCCTGGCCCCCCAAGCCATCTTCTTCCCACTGCCCCATCCCACCCCCATGTGCTCTGCTCTCTCCTTCCAGTTGGCACTGAGGCCAGAACAAGAAAGAATTCACTCATTCAGTGATCATTCATTCAACGAGCCCTAACCAGCACCACGTGGACAGCAAGCACGCATTAGTCACTGAGCCAGGTAAGACCCATATGCCGCCTCCTGGAGTCGGCTGTCCAGGTGAGAAGAGGTCATCAGGCAAAGAGGCAGGTGCCAGTCACCAAAAAGGGTGTGGCCAAGTGCCGAGAACTCAGAGCTGTTGGAGAGCCCAAGGAAAGATTTTTAGAGAAGATGGCATTTTGAACAGGACCCCAGTAGACCAGGCAAATTTCCCCAGCAGAGATGGGAGGAGCCACCACGCAGAGGAACTGGTGTGCTCACAGACACCCAGACCAGGAACCTTGGTCCACAAGAATGAATTCTGTCCTCCTGGAGGTGGGAAGTGAAGAGGGTGGGGAAGGTAGGGGAGTGGTTGGAATCACATTGTTGAGAGCTGTGAGTGCCAGGCTGGAGTCTGAGCTTTGCCCCATGGACAGCAGGAAGCCATGGAAAGTTTTGGAGCAAGCCAAGATGAAAGCCATTCATGAGCACTCTGATGTCCACAGGCCCCTGGAAATTACCCTTCCTGCTGTTCACAGAAGAGCTGTGTTTCAGCCCTTTGTGTATCTCTGTATCCCCAGCACCTAGGACAGTGCCTGATGCATTGTAGAGGCTCCATAAACATTTGTTGATTGACAGACTGATTGGATGAATGAATCTGCCTGCCAGCCCCCTCCCCCCTCACTAGTCTCTCCTGGCCCGTCTCCGGGCTAAGTGGAAGAAAACACCTGGTGTATTCCAGATTGTCCCATCTCACCCACCTACCATCTCTCTCCCTCCAGGTCCCTCCCCTTCTCCCTCCTTGCTACCCCTTTCCTTTCTGGTCATGAGTAAATGAAGGAACAAATGTGCACCTGCTCCCACCACAGGCTACCCAGTAGCAATTATGTTAAATTCTCACTGTCGCCCTCAGGGATAGAAATGATTCATTGCTTTTTGCAGGTGAGGAAGTTGTGATCCAGAATGGTTAAAGGACTTGCCCAGATGCTGGATGGCAGAACTGAGACTCACCCGGGCCCCTTCTGATTCCATCTAGTGCTTCCAGCTGGGGGTGGGGAGTATTTGGTGGGAGTAGGA
The DNA here is from genome assembly GCF_041296265.1 of Equus caballus. NCBI lineage: Eukaryota > Metazoa > Chordata > Mammalia > Perissodactyla > Equidae > Equus > Equus caballus. The sequence continues at coordinate 25,838,175 of NC_091695.1, forward strand.
TGGGGTACAGAGGAAGAGGAGGCAAAGGAAGGGACTCCTGGGAGGGGGTGAGGGTGCAGAGGTGGAGGGGCTTCTCAAGCCCATCCTAGAACCAGGTAGCTGGATACCAGTCTGAAGGCTCCTACCCCACTCTGGGTCCAGCTGCCACATCAGGTTGCTGAAGCCAGATTCCTCGACTCCACTGCTGTGTCCACTCCCCAGGAAGCTGGGGCATGAGGGAGGAACACACACACACACACACAACATCCCCAAAGCTGAAGAGGTGAAACAGTAGTTGCCTTAAGCAGAAAGAAATGATTGTTCTGCAAAATTCTTCTCCCAAGAACATTTTTATATAATTCCCAAAGTCAATCATCATCTCCCTTCTTGTTGAGGAAAACATCCCTAAGAGGCTTTGTCAGAAATCCTTCAGTCGAGCAGGCCAGCTGGTGCCCAAGGCTCTCTGGGTGGCCTGATTCTCTGCCACTCCTCTTAAATCCTTCTAGAACGTTAGCTTCAGAAATAACCTCCAACTCCAGAACCCTCTCATTTTACAGATGGGAAAACTGATGCTCAGCCCAGAGGAGGGTCTGCTCAAGGGCCTCCAGCAACAGTGGCAGAGCTGGATCTCAGGTCCAGGGGCCTCCCCACCCCACCCCGTCTCTCCTCTTTCTCCCAAGACTCTCTAACCAAGCCTTTGTCGCTGCCACTCTCTAACCAAGGCTGTGCCTTTGAGGGAGAGCTGGGCACCACCTCCAAATGCCAGGGGGCGTAGCTGAGGCCATGACAACCTCACCCTCCACCTGGAAATTTACCTGGCGGTACAGGGTCCAGGCACACATGGGCTTCAGGGCCAAAGAGGCCTAGAGAAGCAGGTGACACACCTCCTCTCCCATCACATCACCTCCCTTCGGGTCAAGGATCTGCCAAGGCCATGTGCTTCCTGCTCTGGGACTAAGGAGAACTTTCACAAGCTTTTGCTTTGGATCTGTATGGTATCAATCAGCTTGGCATTGACATTCTTGTCCTGCCTATCAGAAGTCTCAGCTAGCAGTTACGTTTCTTCTTTTTTTTAAGAAAAAGTAATTTCTGCTTAATACAAGAAGCCTGAGTGAGCAAAGACTTTCTGGATACGAGGTCCTCAAAGGTAGGGGAAGATTAGCAAAAGCATCTGCAGAGCGGAAAAGGGAGGGCTCCCGAACTAAGCGATTAAAGGGGGGCCTTCCTTCCGCTGGCACTCTCGGTACACCAGGAAGGGGTGGATGAACGTCCGAAGAGTGAGGAGCACCAGCATCACGTTCACCTGGAGGGAGACAGGAAGCAGTGAGGTGAAGTCCAGGAACTCTGAGCAATGCCCACGACCAATGAGGGGACCAGAATTCCGCCTAGTTTATCTTCCACTTTTCACTCAGACACTCTGGTAGCCTGGAGGAAGGACTGTGCGTTACTTTTCATTCTGACCTGCGGAGCCAGGTAGGGAGGGATATTGTGCCCATTTCATGGAGGAAGAAAGAGAGGCCCAGGCGGTATTCAGTGACCAGCTCAGGGTCACACAGGAAGCTGACGGAGGGACCAGAGCTGCATTATATCTTCTGAATATTCAGTTAGGGTGCTCCGATATCACAACCAAGTAATTCTCCTCAGTCTTTCAGTTCAGGGCTTTTTTTTTTTTTCTCCCAATTACTGATTTAAACTCCTGTTCTACACTTTGCTGATCTTTTCAAAATGAGGCTAAAGGGCTGTGCAGTGGTCAGAACACTGAATTCAAAGTCAAAGGACTTCTGCTCCTTTGCTGTGGGCTTCTGAACATACAAGTTACACAACCCAAATCTTTGAGCCTCTGTTTCTTCTAGTTCAAACAGCTGGATCGTCACGCCCACCTCCCAGCGCTGGGCGGTTGAGCATCCCTGGCGGTGTGGGCATGCAGAGGTGAGAGCACAGAGCTCCTGCCACTCAGATCAGCTGTGTAATCCAATGCACGTTACATCCCTAGGGCCGATTCCAAGGTCCGCCTGTGCTCATCACAAGCAGGAAATATCTTTGAAGTCTTAGGTTTTCATGAATCATTGTGAGGATTTTGCGATCTCCTCTAGAATATGATTACTTGTCTCCACACACATAAAAAAATATTTTCTCCCCAAATCTCTGAAGCACGTAGGCCCCCTGGGCAGCCACCCCATGATAGCCCTGTGGTTTTAGGTACACACAGCACAAGGCAGGGTGCTCCCAATGACCCTAGTTTGAGAAGAAAGCCCACGGATGTACCCGTGTGCAGCAATGTTCCTGCAGGAAATACCTCAGCCAGATTTGGGGCGCCCCCTGCTGGGTGCCCATTGAGTCACCCAGATCCGGATGTCCGTGGTGGTCTGAGGCCCCCAACACTCACGTAGAACGGGTCATTCTGGAGGGGGCCCTTGATGAAGGTGAAGATGGGGAACTGGAGCAGAGACACAATGGCTGACAAGGCCATCACTAGCCCAAAGATCTTCCCAAAGTGTTCCGGAGGGAAACTGGGAGAGAGACAAATGGGGTTCCAGTGAGACTCAGGGACCCTCCCTCCAGGCAGGGCCTGATCTGGGTGGGCCTTCGTCAGGTACTTGCTCACAACTCCCCTGTCCTCGGCCTGCCTTCACCCACCCTCACCCATACAGCCCACTCCCCTTTGCCTTTGGTCAGGCTTTCAAACCACAGAACACAGAGAAGTTATTGTGCTTGACAGTGGGAAAACAGCAGGGACCCAGACACACGCTGCACCCCAGGGAAGTTGCAAGAAAAAGATGAAAACAAAAACACATCACTATATGCCAGATGATGTGCGCACCATCAAAGGCAGCAAGAATAGAGTGCCCAGGGCACAAATAAGAGAAGACACTTTCCAGCTCTTCCCTGGGAGTGTTGGAACAGAAGTGGACCTCGGAGGGTGAATATGCATTCACCAGGTAGAGAACAGAGGCAGAGGGAGAGCTGATATGAAGGCTCAAGTACATGAAAACTCTACTCCTCCGGCCAGCCTCACCTCCAGGCACCACCCCTACGCCTGCTCCCAGGCCCTGTCACCATCACCTCACCATGTCAGGCCCATCCTCACCTCCCAATTTCTGTACCTCCAGCACACTTCCCTTTGCCCCGTGTGTCCCCCATTATGTAACGCACCCCAAGCCCACTTACGCAAGGGTCAGGAAGGCAGCATTGCCCCCATAGAGGAAGGAGCGGCTGATCACTTGCAGGATGAAGGTGACGTACTGGAGGGGGAGGACAGGGACTGAGGCACAGAGGGCGAAGCCCAGGCACAGCAGAGACGTCAGCGCCAGAGAAGGAACCGTGGAACAAAGGGCCACCGCCGAGGCTGAGAAACCTGGTCCAAAAGTAAAGAGGAGAGGCTGCCTGGAGGCGGACACAATGGAGGGCAGGAAGGAGGCAAGAGAGATCTGGGTAAAGGGAGGAACCACCATCCGTCTAACTTTCCAGGCAGAAACCCAGGGGGTCATCCTCGAATCCTCTTTCTCCCACATGCCCCATCTCCAGTCCATCAATGAATGTTGATGATCCACCTCCTAATTATCATTCAAATGTATCCACTCTTCTCCATCCCCACCAACTCATCCTACTTTTAAACCACCATCACTCACTCACAGATTACACAGTTGCAATGGCCTCCTAAGAGGGCCTCCTGCTCTGGTCCCTGCAACCTGTAGCCAGGCAGTCTGTGTAGCATGACAGGTACTAACAAAAGATAGGGGCGATCCAAACAGGCATCCGGAGGGACAGCTGTCTTGGCTGTACTACAGCCCCGTCTCGGATGACTAGGCAGCATGAGAGGAGTGAGGAGAAGGCCCTGCTGGGGAGCATCATCGGGACAGAGAGTCACACAGCAGGAAGACTGCAGAACAGCACGTGCAGTATGTGGCCTTTATCTGAAAGCGAAATCTTGTCTATATAGTCTGTCTTTAAGAAAAAGATCATTGCGTAAAGACAGAGTGAATGAACAGGGTGCAGGGAACAGAGAGGAAATCTAAACTTCTTTCAATGTATACTGTTTCATGCTTTTGGCTTTGGGAAAATGTAAATATTTGATATACAAATGTTTAAAAATTCAATTAAATTAAAATAATAGGAAGAGAACAAGCAAAGCAATCCTCCAAAATCAGGAACGAAATGAAACCAATGAACAAAACTTTATGTCAAGTTGGTGTTTCTTAAAACATTAATTTGACTGTACATCCTCTTGTGGGATATATGCTAAGGAGGAGAATGGAAGGAAGGACGGAAGGACAGAGAGAGAGAAGCACAGCATTCAGCAACAGTATTGTTATTAATAATATCGATATTGCTAAAACTAGTGACAATATATAAAACATATTTTTAAAATACTTTACATGTGTGTGTCTGTATAGTATTGTTAGGAACCAAGATTTTCAGAGGAAGAGAAAAAGAGATACGAATGTAAAATTAAGGAAGTAAAATTTGAATTAAAGTATCATTATTAGGCATTCATGATATATTTTTTCTTCCAAAAAATTATGTACGCTTTAATTCTATCCAAAGCCCAAAAGCAATGATAACCCAGGAGAATTAGAAATGCTAGCATCCAGACTACAGTCTTTAAATACCATTTCCCATTAAAGGGACCCAGGGTTACTTGGAGAAACGGCTGGTTTCAGGTCTGGGATAGGAAACATACCTGACCAGATGGACGTCAACGTCTCATTGTGCTAGAAAGTAAAGACACTCTCTAAAACTAACAGGATGATGTCTAAAGGACACAGATACTGGATTGGTAAAGTTCCCAATGGCCAAAGATGTGACGATTTGAACATCAAAAAGAATCATGGTGAAAATGGATTGAAACACATCAAGTACATTTAAAATGAGACTTTGAAAGAGAAACAATGAGTAGTCACCCCTGGAAGTTGCTAGGGCATCACTTCATTATTCTCAAAACTGGTAAAAAGAAGAAAAACCAAGCATTTATGCCAGGGTAACAAAATAGTTAATAAGGGGAAGTTTTTCTTTCTAAAGGAATTCTCGCTGTTGAAAGCAGAAGGAAAGATGGAAACAGGAAATCACGAGTTGGCAACCCTAGTAAACTAATGGGTCTAGGCATTGATCATCAACGGCTGCTACAATCATCAGACGCACAGTCGATGGGAAACTTTGTAATAAGTGGATGAGACTGACAATGTCTTAGCCCATTGATCAATCTTAACATGATAAGAACAGGACAATAGGTACCAGGGGCCTGCTGACGGGAGCCCTTAGGAAGCCCACAGCTCCACCTCTGAATTACTCTTGCCAAAACTATTAAACTGAGGCTCCTTGAGCTTCCAACCTGTGTGTTTACAGGAAATACCCAAAGAAACATTTTAAATGACACCAAAAGGATGCCAAATCCAAAATGTGGAAATGTGACAGAACAAATCACCCCATTTCTTCAACAAATAAACAAGGACAAAAAGCATGTGGGAGATGACACTTATACATTTAAAACGACATAAAAGGCACATCAAACAAATATAGTGTGTGGCTCTTAATTTGAACAAATCAACTGTAAAAAGACATATTTGAGACAATTAGGGAAATTTGAGCAGAGTGCATAGTAGATGGTATTAAGAAATCATTGAGGGGTTTTTGTAGATGTGATAATGATACTATGGTGATATTCAAGTAAAAGAGGGCTTATCTGTTAGAGCTACAACCTGAAGTATTTACAGATGAAATGGTTTGATGACTGAGATTTGCTGTAGAACACTCCAGCAGGGTAGGAGAAGCAGGGCAGGGGAGTCAGGGAGGGGTGTAGATGAAAGTCATAGGAGAAATGTTACTCTCTACTTTTGTCCCTCCCCATCCCCAACCCCTGCAGGTTAAAATACCTCAGCACCCCTCTGTTCCTCGACTGATGTCCAAGGAGCTTGTCCAAGCTCCTCGGCATGGGGCACAGCCTGCCCCTTCTCACAGCTCTCTCTCCAGACCCTTCCATACTCCTTTGTACCCTGGCCAGCCTGAATTACTGTTTTTTTGTTTTGTTTAGTTGTTGCTGAGGAAGATTTGCCCTGAGCTAACATCTGTGCCAATCTTCCTCTATTTTGCATGTGGGTCGCCACCGCAGCAGGGCTGATGAGTGGTGTAGGTCCACACCTGGGATCCAAACCCACTAACCTGGGCCACCGAAGCAGAGCGTGCTAGGCTTAACCAATACACCTCCAGCCAGTCATTGAATCCCTTTAAGGGAGTCCTCGGAGTCCTCAACGTTTCCCTCTCTCCTTCACAACCTTGAGCCCACCGTATTCTTGGGCCACTCTCCCAGGGCCCTCCTCTTCATCTCCTCACTTCTGACTCATCCTTCAGGTTTCAGCTTAGATGACACTTTCTCCAGGAAGCCTTCCCATACACCGATCTCGTCCTCATCTGGAACAGGTTATGTGCCCTTATTGTGTCCCCACAGCCCCCTGTGGGTTTACTTCATGGATTGTAATGCCTAATGACTTGTCTTTCTCCACTCTCTAGACTGAGGACAAGGACATAGCTGTCTTGTCCGTTGCTGAATCTGGACTACGTATGGCCCATAACTGGCACTCAGCGACTAGTGGTTAGACAGACAGATGGATGGATGGGTAGATGAATGGAGGGATAGACGGATGGATGCAAGTAGAAAAAGATTAAGAACAAAAGAGAAGATGGGCATGAAGATAAATGATCTCTCCTCTCCTGGTTCCCTGATGCTCCCGAGCCCAGGTCTCACCTGTCTTGCTCGCTTTCTTCTGGTACCTCTGTTTAAGCTGGTCCATGAGCAGGCCATTCCAGGGGGCACAGAGCACTCCAAAGAACTGAGTGATGGCAAAGGCATTTGTGTAGATGCTGACTGCAGAGAGCAGAGAAGCATTGAGAGATAAGAAATTTCCAGGACTGCCTTACAGGAGGGGACCCTCCCACCCTGCCCTGACCGACCATCCTCCCCACATCCCTGCTCAGACCTTTCTCTGGAGCACATAGCCCTACTGGGCTTAGCACCCCGCACCGCTCGAGGTTCCAAGTCCCCAACTGGGATGCACAGATGGGATGCCTCCCAGCCCCGCCACATACCTAGTGCCCTGTCTCCCTTGGCCAAAGTGGTGAGTAGAGAGTTGAGGGTGCCGATAAAGAGGTAATGCCACAATTGTATCATAGACAGCCACATCAGGTGCCAGGCAAAGCGCCGCGAGAAAGCGTAGCTCCAGAAAGAGTGGAGCTCCTTCTGCTGCCCTGGATCTGGAAACTCTGATGGAGAAAGGAGGATCTGAGCATGAATTACAAGGAAAGTGGAACACTGGGGTGAACAACAGTGTAGAGGCCTTAATGGAACAGTTTGAGGTCCACGTTCACCTTGTATTCTTACCTCCCAGAACTCATCCAGCGTGCTCTCTGAGCTGCCCGCAAGTGGCACATGCTCACCTCTACGCCTTGGTCATTCTGGCCCTACCACCTTGAATGACCTTCCCCATGTTCTTCTCATCGACTGAAATCTGATCTGTCTTTCACAGTCTGATTTCAATGACACTTCTTGCACTAACACTTTCCTGATCTTTCTCAGCCAGGATGGTGGAAAAAAAGACATGGAGAGGAGAAAGTTAGACATGAGATGTGGGTTAGTGGCTGACAGCTGTTGTCTCAGCTGCTCTGCATCCCCTCTCTTTTGGTACCAGGATCCTGGTTTCCTCTGGAAATCTTCCCCTGCCCTTTTCCTCATGGTCCAGATGGGCCTGTGAATTAAGCATTCTGTTCCTCAGCCAGGGTGGCCCAATCCGATCGTTCTCCCTAGAGAGGCAGACTGGCTGTGACTTTCGACTGGGACCCCCAGGCGTAATCTGGTCCTGCTCATCCTGGAGCCTGGAAAGTTCATTTTTCCCTTGATTCTGTGAGCTTCCCAGAATCCTGTTCCTGTTTCTAATTCAGCCAGCAGGGATTGTGATGTTTGTAACCAAAGACCCAAAGAGATGAGGAGGCAACAGAGGCGGTGATGGAAATGGAACAGTGAGAGGGCAGACCCAGGAGACCTGCAGAAATGGGGACAAATAAGGCAGACTTAGGACTGAAGAGTCGGGGGACAGGAAGGAAAATGATGGAAGATGGAATTCAGGGGGTAGTGTGATAATGACATGAGAGAAAGAAGAGAGGGACAGAAAGGAGAAAAGAAACAAAAGTCTTGCCCCTGTCTGGACCCTCTATAAAGTGAGGGGGTCGAGAAGACCCCACAGGTCCTTTCTCCACCTGACCTTTCCTGACTGAGTCTCTAGGGGAGCTCTGGAGGTGAGGGACCAGGTCGGCCGCCACGAAGACCAGGTTCTGAAGGGAACTGGGTTCACCAGCAGGGCTCACCTTCCTTTGGCGAAACGAACTCCGACTGTCCCTCCAGCTCTTTGGACTCCACTGTCTTCTGCTCCTCCTCCCTGCTGTCCTTCCCAGAGCACAGGCTGTGGAAACAGAAGTCCCCTCAGCCCAGCCCAAGGGCTGTGAGCTGAGCCTGAGTCTCAGGCTGAAGGGAATAGTGCAGAGGATCCCCCATTTCACAGCACAGTGAAATCACCTCTTAACAACCCCGAAGCCCAAGTCACAGCCAGACCATTTAAATCAAAGTGTCTGGGAGTGGCAGCCAGACTTCCAGATTTTTTGAAGATCTCTGAGTGATTCTGTGATTCTGATACCCAGCAAAGTTTGGGAACCACTGGAGGCGTGGGAAGAGTAGGAGAGGCTGAGTTCACATCCTAGCTCTTGTTCTTCCTGGCTGTGGCAACATGGCTCAGACATAACCCTTCCGACCCCCATTTTTCTCATTTGGAAAATGGAGATAAGCCCATCTATCTGAGAGGATCATGGTGAGACGAAATCAGAGAGCACGTGGGATCTGGCAGATAGTAAGTGAGCAGCAAATGAAAGCTCTCCCTCTACTGCTTGTGGGGAAGAGCTGCAAAAAGGGTCACATTTCTTCACTTCCTCTGTTCTCCACGCTTTGCAATGGAATTTTGCAGCTCTGACTATTTCCCCATCCCCTGAATCTTCACTGAGCCATGTGAGCTGCCTCAGCCAAGAGAATGCAAGAGAAATCATGCTGTGCTCATTCCAGCCCTGAACTTTAAGAGAGCTTGTGCATTTTTGCACTCTCTCTCTTGGAACCCTGGAAGCACCACATGGACAAGCCCAATCCAGCCTGCCGGAGGATGAGAGCCAGGTGTCCCAGACATCCCTGTCACCCCCAATGACCTCCAGAATAAAACTCGTGTGAGTGAGGTCATCCTAGACAAGCCAGCGCCTAGCTAGCCCATTAGATGATCAGAGGCAAGAATGAGCCCTGTCAAGATCATCCAAGTCTGTCCCTGATCAGTAGAACTCTTCAGCTACCCACAGACACAGGAAAAATAATAAATGCTTAAGGTTTCAGGCCACTGAGTTCTGGGGTAGTCTGTTATGCAGCAATTGCCAGCTGACACACCCATTCTGGTCTTCCTCTCCTGTGACAGGTTTCCTCTGCCCTACTGTGACCACGACTTTCCCATCCCCTGCTTCCGTCCTAGGTCACATGGGGGGCTCTGGCCCACAATCGCTAGGTCATAGTGCTTACCCATAGCGGTCGTTGGGGGGCAGCGGGTAGGGGATGTGCCCCCGGGGCAGCAGGAGGAAAGTGCGCCCAACATGCCAGACACTGAAGACAGAGAAGAAGAGGAAGGAGGCCCTGAGGCTGATGCCCTGTTCATAAAGGAGCTGCAGATAAAGGAGTGGAAAAAAGTCAGTGTAGGGGCCAGCCCAGTGGCATGGTGCTTAAGTTCACATGCTCTGCTTTGGCAGCCTTGGGTTTGTGGGTTCAGATCCCAGGCATGGACCTGCACACTGCTCATCAAGCCATGTTGTTGTGGTGTCCCACATACAAAATAGAGGAAGATTGGCAACAGATGTTAGCTCAGGGCCAATCTTCCTCAACAACAACAAAAAAAGGTAAGGAAATTCTGACACGTGCTATAACATGGATGAACCTTGAGGACATCATGCTAAGTGAAATAAGCCAGTTATAGAAGGATAACTACTACATGATTCCATTTGGATGAGGTCCCTAGAGTAGCCAAATTCACAGAGACAGAAAGCAGAAGGGTGGTTGCCAGGAGCTGGGTGGGGTGGGATACTGGAGAGTTAGTGTTTAATGGGGACAGAGTTTCACTTACACAAGATTGAAAAGACTTCAATCTGGAGATGGATGGTGGTGTTGCTTGCCTAACAATATGATGAACTTAATGCCGCTGAACCATACACTTAAAAATGGTTAAGACGGTAAATTTTATTCTATAGATTTTACCACACCAAAGAAAAGTCCGGGTAAGAAGCAGGAGCTGGAACCCCAGTTTCTAAGAATGAGTCTTGGTACAGGCTGTTGCCTTCCACCCTGGAAGCTAATTAATTACACCTCGTACACACATAGCCTCCCTGTCACCCCAGGGCCCAACCAGCAGCAGAGGAGGCAGTGTATTATCCATCCCCACAGTCTTATAGAGCCTCCTAGTGAAGTGAAGTTTCTCAGAGATCTTCCAGCCTGCTGCCTTTTTTTTTTAATGGCAGCAAAGTCCTTTTGTTCAAACAGAATTTTACACAGAAATTACACTTATGAAACGTATCAGTGGGGAGTGGCCCTGTCATCCTCCCCCTTATTCTCCTTGGTGACCAACACAACATCAAAGGGAACCCCTCGGTGTTCTTCGACACCCAGTTTGAAAACCATTGACCTAGCCCAACCTCCTCACTTTACAGAGGGTGAAACTGAGGTCCAGAGAGGCACAAGGAATTGCTCAAGGTCAGAGTAAGCAGCAGCAAGGTCAGATTAAACGGAGATCTCCAGCTCCTGCTCTGGCTCGCTCTCTCTCCTTCCAACTCCAAAGAGGGAAGAGAGAAAGGGAAGCACATCCAGGGGAAGGAGGAAGTACCTGGAAAGCGGTTCTTGCACAAGCGGTAGAAAGGCTTGAGTACGTGCCCCAAGGCTCAGCCTGTGGGCGACCCTCCAAGCCCAGGTGCTCACAGTACTAAGATAGTTTCATATCTGGATAGTGACTCCCAGAGATCCTCTTCTCTTGCCCCTGGCCCACAGGCTGTGCCAGCTGCCTCTGGCCTAACACAAAGCCCAGAGGGAAGTCCCAAGTTGGTCGGCTTCAGGTGTCAAGGACTCATATTCTTTTATTCCTTTCACTCATTCATCCTTAGTTTGCTAGCTTTTGTCCTCCAGTTTGTTGCCTCATAATCACAGAATGGCTGTCACACATCCAGCTATATTCAAACATTCAAACAGTTGCCACAACATTCAAAGAGGAAGGGTGGAAAGGGGGACCAGGGAGGAAGGCTTTCTTTTTGCTCTGCTTTCATCTTCCAACAAGGAGAGAAATATCCTTAAAGTCCTCGTGAATACAACCCCTTCACCTCACTAACAATGACTGGAGAATATGCCCACCTCTACTCTCATTAGCAAGGAGGAAAAGGACTGCCTCAGTTGGCTGAGATCAATCAGGATTCATCCCCTGGGCTGGGCACACCACTGCCCAGATGAAATGTTAGCAATGAAGAAGGGAGAATGGCTGCTAGGTGGGCTACTAACAGCACTGGCAACAGCCCATCCCCTGATCACTAACCTCGGCCTTCAGGAGAGCTGGAGAGGACTCTGTGTCTGCCCCTGCTGCTCCCACGAGCCACCCCCCACCTCCCTGTCCAACCCAGAAGCTCACAGGCGCAAACACCCCCTTGCAAAGGGCCCCAAGCCTCTGCCCAACGCTGGCCCGGGCACATCATGGCCATGACTTCCCCTAGCCTCCGTGCAAAAATCCTACAGGAGTGTGAAGAAGGAGTTTAATGGTTACAAGCTCAGCCTCTAGAACCAGACAGGCCTGGGCTCAAGTTCAAGTCTCATGTTTTCTAGCTGCAGAAAGTTTGATGGAAAGAAATCATGTAAAATTCACAAGACAAGTGTCTGGCATATATTAGTGCTCAATAAATGTTGGCTATTACTATTTTTTATGTTTTCGTTTTTGTTTTTTAACACTGGCACCTGGACTAACATCTGTTGCCAATCTTCTTTTTTTTTCCCCTTCTTCTTCTCCCCAGAGCCCCCCAGTATGTAGCTGTATATTCTCGTTGTGAGTGCTTCTGGTTGTGCTATGTGGGACGCCACCTCAGCATGGCCTGATGAGCGGTGCCATGGCTACTTTCAGGATCCAAACCAGCGAAACCCTGGGTCGCCCAAGTAGAGCATGCAAACTTAACCACTCGGCCAATGGGCTGACCCCATATTTTTTACCTTAATGATAAGGAAGACTGCCGAGGAAGAGTCAAACGCTCCATTGTAGAGCGTGATGATGGTTGAGCGGTGTTTGCCAAACAGGTTTCCCACCTGGAGAGAATGTGACCAACCTGAATCACTTATTTATTCATGAAATAAATATTTCCTATGCACCCAGCATGTTCTAGGCCTTCATGACACCCAGACTCACCCTCCACCCCAGGAGCTACCACCCTGGCCTGGGCCAACCCCATTTAAGGTAGCCAATGTGGAAAAGTGCTTCTCCCTCCTTCCACCCTCCTGCCAGGTGCCTGGGATGAGGGCAGGCTCACACCTGCAGGTTGGTGATCAGAAACAGGATTCCCCCGACGGTGAGCATGGGCATGGCCAGGAAGAGGAGCAGGGCTGATTCTGGAACAATCAAACCAGAGGTGGGGCAGTATCATAGTGCAACCCAAACATGGAACCCCAAACTCTGGCTCCTACTTGCTCCAAATTCCCAACAATCCCGGGCTCAGGGCCCTAATTCTAGCATCCTTCGAGGTCTTACGGTACTGGTCCAGGCTCCCCCAAATGTCCTTGCAGAGGTCTCCTGAGCCACCTTCTTCCCCACCAAAGATGGTCCTTGGTCTGTGGCAGACCTGGATGTCTCCAGATAGACTCGAAGTGAAGCCACTGCTCACTTCTCTCATTCAACTACAAACAGCCCCTTCTATTCATCCTTGACACTGTGGGGAGAGAAGTCTGGATTCCGTCCCCAAGCCCACCTTCTTATTCACTGCATGACTTTGAGTTGGATTCTGAATCTGTGACTCAGTGACCCTATCTGTGAAATGGGAATAACAGTCCCTCCTCTTGCTGCCTTATGGGGTGTTGGCAGACCTCAGTGAGAAAATGGGACAGACTCTTTCCTTTGTTCATCAAACTTGAGCACTTCCTTCATGGGGCATTGTGCTTGGCATTGGAAATGAAGGATGGGTTAAGCATACTTCCTACCCTTGAACAGACTGACCTGCAAACAAACTACTACGATAGGTCTGGAAAGTGTTGGATGATAACAGAATTAAAATGCCGGGAGTTTGGAGCCCTTAATAAATTAGTCTTTCCAAACTACAGACTTCTTTCCTGATTTGGGCCATAACCCATGCCCATCCTATTATTTGTTAAAATGTTTTCTTCACGTTGACTCCCTTTTATCCAAAAGAAATCTATTATTTTTAAAGGAAACTTTGTATCACTACTGTAAATGAAAAGCAACTCATGTTGCTTGTCAAGAATAGAAAGGAATAGTAAAAATAAATACAATGAAAGGAAAACAATGTTATTAAATTGTAACTAGATGCAGTTGCCCTCAGAACGTTCCAAGCTTGAAACCTGCTCCTGCCATAGTGTTAAATTCATGCCGGCCCCGTGTCAAGACTTTCGCTCATGAAATCAGAGGACTGAAAGAGAAATAAAAAAAGAATGATTTTTCCACCAGACGATTCAGTGCTTAACGCGGCATGGTTGTACCTCCTAATGTCCTCTGAAGTAACTATTTTTCTATACCTTGAGAAGCACTGTAAAGTGCTCATTTTAGACTATTCACGCCATTTACCATTCAATTTCTGTCTTTATAAAAGGTACCTCTCTCCTAATGCACTCTCCTAAGGTTGGGTGAGATTCCTTTCACAATTGGGGCATTGTGGCCCCAACACTTTTTCCAAAAACCAAAAGCCCCGTTTTATGGAAGAAGGGACAACAGCTGCTCAAATGATTCACAAGGTGAGTCAAACATACCTAGCCACCACCGCCACATGCAGAAATTAAAAATCATTTACAGGCTCTTAGATAAGATAAAGCTGGTTTGATGAGGAGAGTGGTTTTAAATAACTGGCTTGAGGTGCCAGGCTATCTCATGAGATCAAAGACGCTCAGCCTGTGTTTACGGAGCACAAATGGAGACGACCTCATGATGCCATACGGCTTCAGCAAAGCACTACACACACAACAGTTATGTACTTTTACTTCCTATCCCCAAAATTGAACCACGCGATCTGATGCTGGGGAGAAATATTAGAAGGCATCTCTTGGCCAGCATAACCAAGATGCTAGGAGAGGGCACGGCCGGGGACCCCAAGCCCACTTCCCACTAACTTGCTCTGTGGCCTTGGGCAAGTCTTTGCAAGGGGTCTCTCTCTAGCTCAGTTTTCTCCTCTGCATACTGGGAGAAAGCAGGAATAAACCAGATTGGAATTCCTAGACTTTGGGAATTTTATACATTTATAGACCAGTAAAATTTGAAAAGAAAACTTTTGACTACCTAGGATCGTCAACTTTTGACCTGCTAAGTAAGGATATTTTCGAAAGCAACTGTCATTCATATTATCATTTCGTTGAAATAAGAGAGAGTGACCATTTTAAGACATAGAAGAGGAAAGATGTAATCTTTGGAAGAAATTCTTCTCTCTGAGGCAATCCCTCCATTGTGCTTATTTGTTGCATTTCTCAGTAGGAGAAACTGTTTTCATAGACCAGTAATACTCTCTCAAGGATTCTTTCAAGCTCAAAGTCTGTGGCTCTCTGATAACCGTGGGGGATCAGTGTGTCCTGTCCATCACCTTCGGCAACTGTCCCACCCAGCAGGTGCCCCTGAGCTTGTGTCCCTCCCACCCCACTGACAGCACTCACCTGCAGAGGTGAAGGCTATGGTGAGTGTGGCAGTGGTGTACAGAAATCTGAAACACAGAACAGGGGATGGAGGATGTTGTCAAGGAAAAGGAAAACTGGGGGACAATACCGAGAATTCTATTCACCCAATCTCCAAATTTGGCGCTAGAGTGCATTCTCAGCCTGCGGGTCCAATGGGCATGGATGCCTCTGGACCCCAGGCTCAGAGCCAGGTGCCAGAAGCCCGGATGTGATTTATATGTGGCCCTGACCTCACAAATGAGGGTATTTGGCTCCTCTCAAGGTCCAAGGCTACACTGGGAAATCCTGGGCAATGAACTCAGCTAAGGATGCAATGAGTTCAGGAGAAGGTTATCTGGCTTGGCCAGAGACAAAGTGAGTGGAGCGAAGGCCCTCCCACCTGGGAGTCCCAACAGGCCAATCTTTTGGAGAAAGGTGTTAGTGTCTGGTCTACAAATCAAAACCTTCAGTCCTAATTCCTACTTGCTGCGTGACCTTGGTCAAGACACTGCCCTTCTCTGGGCCTCAGTGGCCTTTTGTATAAAAGGAAATGATTGGACTGACCTAGAACCCAAGGTTAAAGTTCCAGGGTTCTGTGATTATAGAACCACAATCCAAAGGTTATGGGGATCTTCTAGCAGTTTGGGGGTCTTATAAGACGTGGGGTAATAAAAGTAGTGCCTGTGTGATATAGTGATTTAGAATAAGAAATATCTATTTGGTCCTTGTCCCTAGTCCCTATCACAGGACTTCTAAAATCCTTCAAATTCCTCAGTGATAAGAGCACTAGGAGCATCTTTTGTTCTAATGAGGTGACTCTGGGTGGGCTCCTGGATGGCTCCTGGAAGAGACTGGTCATGAGAAATACCAAGCCATAAATAGAAGATTGGAATTTTCAGCCCCGCTCCCCACTTCTCTAGAGAGGGGAGAGGGGCTGGAAATGGAGTTAGTAATTGATCATGCCTACTTGAGGAAGCCTCCACAAAACCCCAATAGTAGAGGGTTCGGAGAGCTTCTGGGTTGGTGAACATATCCACATACTAGGAGGGTGACACACCCCAACTTCCCAGGGAGAGAAGCTCCGGGGCTCAGGACCCTCCCAGACCTCGCCTACATATCTCTTCATCTGACCATTCATCTGTATCCTTTATCACATCCTTTAATAAACTGGTAAATGTAAGTAAGTTTTCCCCCGAGTTCTGTGAGCTAGTCTAGCAAATAATCAAACCCAAGGGGGAGGTGGTCATGGGAACCTCTGCTGTGTAGCCAAGTCAGACAGAAGTTGTGAGTAACCAGGGAACACACCACTTGCGACTGGTGTCTGAAGTGGGGGCAGTCTCGTGGAACTGAGCCCTTACCTGTGGGATCTGACTCTATCTCCAGGAAGATGAGGTCAGAATTGAGTTAAATTGTAGGTCACTCAGCTGTTGTGGCAGGACGGCTTGGTGTGGGAACACCCCCCACAAACACACATTTGGGTGTGAAGTATCGTGCGTAAAAGTAAAGGAGAAACACAGGAAGGAAGACTGAGTTTTTCTTAACACATGGAGGCTGGAGAAGAGGGAGGAGAGGGAAGAGGAGGAGAGGGAGTCAAACACCAAGAGAGACGAGATAAAGTCATTATGTGCCAAGCACTTAAAGACCAAGGGACCTGGCTATTTCCTGGCCCAGCTGGCCCTCCAGTCCCTCTGACAACTAATCTCTCACAAGCATGCCAGGGGCTGCTTGCTTTGGGTTCTATCAGCTCCCAGCAGGGCACCGCTTATCAATGACCCAGGCCAGTTGGAGTGGCACCCTGGATGAGCGAGAGCAAGTCCTTGGCCTTTTTGACTCATCTGCATGGGAAACCCCATTGCCTTCCCTCCAGCCCCAGGGGACCTGATATCCCACCACTGTGGGTCCCAGGAGACCTCACTGGCTAAGCCTCTGGGGAGTGACGGGGGTGAGGAAGATGACAATTAAGTCTGAGCAACCTGGCCATGAGGCCTTGTAGGAGCTATAGACAAGGGTCCCCGGGATGAAGTCAGAGTGACATTTTTAGGTTTTGCTAATTTCATAACCCCGGGCCCAGGCCAGCCCTCTCAGAAAGCCTGTCACATAGAACACACATTCACACCTAGCAGAGAAAGGAGTCAAGGAAAGGGAAGTAGGGGTGTGGGAAGAGAGCAGGTCTAGCCAACTTCACACTCTGGGCTGTTTCTCACACAGCTGCTGCGGCAGTGCCTGGCAGGGCTGCCGAGTTGCCTGGCCCGAGGCTCCCTCCAAGAGAGGCTAATGCCAGAAGAATTCCTCTTGCTCATCTCCACCAAGACTGGGCCTTTGGACTTACATGGCTACGAGGCGGGCCATGGTGGTCTTGAAACTGTCAAAGAGTTAGCCGGTGGGGAATGTCATGAAGTTGTTCATGAAGGACGCCAGGGTGAAGATGAGCGAGAACTTCTCATCCTGGGCTTTGCAGTCTGGAGGCTGGAAACGGGGATCTCAGAAGCCAGAGTGGATGGGCCAACCTCCCATCCAGCCCAGCCTTCCTGCCAGGTGGGTTCCCAGCCTGGCTCCCCTCCAGAGCAGCCTCTCCCGTCTTGGACAGCTGGCTGGTGGAAAGTTCTCCCTTCGGTGAGCTGAAGTGTGGCAGCCTCTAATTACCCCTCAGGAGCTAGTACTTCCCTCTCCAGGCACCTCCTAGACTGAGGTTGAGGGGTAGGGGACAGGGGAGGCTGACACCCCCTTTCTCTCACTGTAGAAAGGTTGGCAGGGTGGGCAGGGGATGGAGTCCTCCCTACCCCTTCCCACCAAGTGAGAACCAGCCTCAGCCTCCTAGAGAAGTCATCACTCCCTTACGAGCCTGTCCCATGGCATGCTCATCAGCGCGGTATTGCCCGTCAGCCTGGCATTTGGTTCACACAGCTCCTCAAAGTGATGCTCTGTCTTAAAGACAAACACCAGCGACACCCAGCCGAAGAGGATGCCTACAAAGCCAAGACATTCCAGCAGCCACCACACTTCAGTGGACATGAAGTTTGAAGATCCAGAAGGCCTCTCCCATGGAGGGTCCAGATCTTCCTAGCACCACCTCCATAAGCCTCCCACCTCCCATGCCTTATCATCTTTGATCCCCACTTCCACATCACCTCGGTTCCACATGGACACACAGAAGCCACCAGAGGCCAGGGGCTGGCTGAGAGCCCAGTACCAAATCTTCCAGGCACTGCCATCAACCCAGTACAAGCACTGGCAGCTGCCCTAGAGGAGAGAGGAAGGGAGAAGGTGGGCTGGAGCATGAGGCAAAGGGAAAGCAGGAGGTAGAGCTGGAACTGTCCCTGTCTGATCCTCCTGCTGCCTGCTGGGCATTTGCCTTCTCTGTTGGACCATCATGGACACAGTCCTCGTCAACCAAAATGTTGATCCACAGTGATCAGCACCATCACATTCTATGCATCCTCGTGACACACTCATCCTTCTGGCCCTGACAAGAGGTGGGACAGGAGTTTCAACCCCATTCTAGAGATGAGGACCCAGGCTCATAGTCCTGCCCAAGTCATACAGACAGTCAGAGGCTGAGCAGAACTTGAACCCAAACATACTCACCTAAAGCCTTGGCTCTTCCCGATGCCTAGGCAGCCACCTTGCTATCATGCCCAGGTGTTCAACTCTCCCCAATTCTTCAGAGGATCAGAGAGCAGAAGCACAAAGAAATTTGCAGCATGTTGAGCACAGGCTTGGGTCAGAAGGGGCTCCCCATTTAGATCTGGGACCCCTCTTACTCAGCCTGTGCTCATGCCTCAAATCCAGACTTGACCCTGGCTGACACTTCTGGCTGAGCACTGGATGTGGTAGGGAAAGATGAGGTTATGGATGGAGACGAGTTTGCCCCAGTAGCACCTCTGCCAAGTATACTGCAAGGCAGGATAAAAGAGGAAAAATGGGGTACCCCTCCTCAGGAATACACATGACATTAGCCCTGGGTCTTGAAGTCTCCACAATTCATTCCCCCACTCGCCAACCCAATCACACAGCCATTTGAAGATGGGAGATCAAAATGTAACTTCTGTTTCCACTTGACCCTCACTTCTTACCCTCTCTTACCCACCTCTAACACTTCTGTGAGCCTCAGCCCCTCCTGACACCCCCAGGGTCCTCAGTGAGGAAAATAAACAGTGACTCAGAGCCTGGGGACATCCCCTCCCTGCCTTCCTCCCCACCCCTGGACTCAGCCTCAGCCACAGGCCACTCACCTGAGCTTGACTAAAAGTCATGGCTCTCGCCACCACAACAAAGCGGCAGGTCTTGCATCCAGGGATGCTCACCTGTTTGACTGTATCCTCTTCCTTAGGGCACTGAAAGTCTTTGTCCATCTCTTCTAGGACTGAGACTGATTTGACAGCCCCCTCTTCCTCAGGGGCATCTTCACCTCCAGAGCCTCGCTCCTCCTCTTCCTCCAGCAGCGTCAGTCCCTCCCTAGGAGCCTCCATTGTCCCGTGTTCTGGCATCTCCCCATTCTAAGGCAGGATCTCATCTCCCAAGGGGCTCTCAAAGTTGGATGTTTCAGTCCCTGGCAGAGAGAAAGTCCAACTGCAACCCCTCACATCTTTTCCTGTTCCTCTCTAGAACCAAGGACAGTTCCCTCCTTGCCCTAGCCATCAGAATGCTCAGCCTTGGAAAGAGAGGAACCTAGAACCACGCCTCCATGAGGATAACCTAGCCTCCCACATGAGGTCATGGGGTGAAGATCAAGGACTCAGCACCAGGCCCTTGTGGGTTTGGGTACTGATTCCATCATCTACTAGCTTTACTTCATTTGCAATAAGCGTATACAATACTACATTCCTCATGGGGATGCTATGAGGATTAAAGGAGATAATGCATACAAAATGCTTAGCACAGTACACTAGGTGAGCTCAAATAAAAGAAAGTCATTATGGTGATCATCATGGGCATTATCTATAAAGGACAAAATTGAGAATGTCATACTACAAATGAGGCTGCAGATATACAGATGCCCCAAGGAGTCCCTCTAACTCCAGGTTCTACAGTCTCTGTTCCCTTAAATGCACACATCTTGCAATAGAGGATGGCCAGCAAAAGAGGTGGCTTTGTGACTCTGACCCTACAGACTTTAGAAAGGAGCAGAAGAGAAAGAAAGACTGAAGGCTAAGGAGACTTACCCAGATGAAGAGCTGAAACTGCCCCAGATAGAACAGCCAGAAATAGGGAGAGATTCATCTTGGCTTTTTCCTGCAATGGGGAACATAGTTTGTCAAACACACACATACACATACACACACACACACACACACACACACACCCCACAGCCACACCATTAGGGGACATTGGGAGTGAGGTAAAGAAACAGCAGGCATGAACAGAAGCCAGGATGGGCCAGAAAAGCTAATGCTGAGCCCAGCCTTTGATTCTCCAGGATGCTAGCACTTCTTTCTGAATAGAATGAAGCAGACCATGAGGGGCAGACAAGGTTGGCTTTCCCGTGGACCTGAATGTGAAGAGGGGAATATTATTTTTATGTTTTGTACTTAATAAGCCCCTCACAGTCTCTGAAACAAAGAGAATCCAGAAACAATGATTATTGGCCTTCCTAGGCCACGCAGCACTTAGAAAGTAGGTTCCCTCCTCAGAGCTCAAAAAGCCACATGTGCATCTCTGGTTCCCCAGAAAAGGAGACCTTTCACGTAACTCAGAAGGAATGTGACAGGCAGAGGATGAGAATTCCTGTCCCTGCTGACACCCTTGCAACCTGACAGCCACACACAATCCCAGCCAGCCCTCCAGAACCTCCCAGACCAGGCCAAATGCCTCCCAGGAGATGAACATTTACTTGGAATAAGTTCCACTACACCAGAAAGCACCTACCTGCCCAGAAGTCTTCCTGGGTCCTGAGGAATTCCCAAATCCCAGATCTTCCTTCTCTCCATCCCACAGTGACATTTTATGTAGGGACTTCGGAGGAAGTTCCT
Organism: Equus caballus; assembly: GCF_041296265.1. NCBI lineage: Eukaryota > Metazoa > Chordata > Mammalia > Perissodactyla > Equidae > Equus > Equus caballus. The sequence goes on from NC_091695.1 coordinate 25,859,073, forward strand.
CAGAGGAAGGAAGGTTTGCCACAGCCTGAGGGAGGTGGGAGGGCTGATAAGAACCCTTCATTTCTTCACTTCTTTGGGGACACCACTCATTACCCTCCAGCTTCTCTCCTGTCACCCCTTTCAGGAACCTGGGGGTGGGGGGGGGGCCACTCTCAGATGTCTCAGAGCCTGTGGTTCCAATCCTGTACTGCATTTCAGAATCTTCTTGGGAGTTTGTCCAAAATGCATGGTTCTCCTTCTTTATTGGTGGGAATGTGAACTGTCACAGACATATTAACCCGGAAGTAGGTTTCATTGGCTTCACAGTAAATCTGCCTCCAGGAAAGTTGGAGTGTGGGCATGACCATGAGGACTTAGCAGAAATGAAGTTAACTGTAGATGAGGGCTGGCCCCTCGAAGGAAGGTGCAGAGAAAGGGGGTGTGGGCAGCTTTGGGAGTAGTTTGGGACGATCAAGCAGTGGGCACTTGCAAAGGCCCAACACCAGTGATCTCCCACCGCAGGGAGAGAAGGGGTAAGATTCCCACACACAAGGCCCATGTCGCTTCCCTGACTCTGCCTTCACCCCTCAGCTCCATCCGCAGGATGGTGGGATAATACCACCCCAGGAGCAGCCTCCAGAATAAGGCCATGTCTGGAGATCTGATCAGCAGACAATGAAGACGGCACTGCATTCTCCAACCAGGAGGCCCACAGGCATTCCCGGTGAATCCAGCTCTCAGGAGCCTGGGCTGGGGCTGAGGACGTTCTGTGAGGAGGACATGGAGGCAGCGGTGTCCTGGAGGGACCCCCTTCCCCAGCCCTCTCTTTTCCCACACTGGGCTGGTCCTCCTGTGGGTGCATCAGCCCCTCCTGGCCTGAACCCATGGGTGTGAGCCTGACACTGTCCTCCCACAGCTGAACTAAGTTAGCGCTTCTGTGTGCTAGACTTCGGGTTGACATCAGTACTAATAAAGTAGCTAACTTGTCTCTCCTGCGTGCTGGTGTCCTCAGCACAGTCACCAACATAATCACATGGACCTGCACACCAACCCTGGTGAGCTTGCTGTGGTTTGTTATTAATCCTATTTCATAGAAGAAGAAATGTGCAATACATGGAAATTCAAACTGGAAGCCATGCTCATTCCTACCACTACACTGCTTCCTTAATGACTCTGCACAAAAGCCAACATTTAGTGACAACCTGCCATTGCCAGGCCGTGGGCTAAATGCATTACAGATGTTGTCTAACTCAACTTTTATTTTATTGAAGAAGAAATTGAGGCTTAGTAAGGCTAAAAAAATTGAAATGTAGAACTGGGACTCAGACACAGAGCTTTGTGACTCTGGTGGCTGGGATCCTGACTTCTGTGCTATGTCTGTCCGGGAAAAATTAGGACATTCCTGGGCACCTTCTTGTCTATATGTGTTGGGTTCAACCAGGTTCTGCTGCAGTAACAAGTAGGCTGTGAAATCTCAAGGTTTACTACACACAGCAGGTCAGACAGCCCCTTCCATCGGGTAGCTATGCCTTCAGGGACACAGGGACCCCCAGATCCCTGTGGCAAGGACAGTGAGAACAGGAAGATCATAGGAGGTCATTTAAAGGCCAGGTCTGGAAGAGACTTACATCATTTCCTCCCACATTGCATTGGCCACACCCAGTAGCATGCTGCAGAGCCCAACTTTTTTTTTTTTAAGATTTTATTTTTTCCTTTTTTTCCCCAAAGCTCCCTGGTACATAGTTGTATATTCTTCGTTGTGGGTCCTTCTAGTTGTGGCATGTGGGACGCTGCCTCAGCGTGGTTTGATGAGCAGTGCCATGTCCGCGCCGAGGATTCGAACCAACGCAACACTGGGCCGCCTGCAGCGGAGCGCGCAAACTTAACCACTCACCCATTGGGCCAGCCCCTGCAGAGCCCAACTTATGCAAGGAATACCAGGAAACACACTCTACCTCAGTCCCCAGCAAGAAAAAATGGTGAATATTGCACTCTCTGCTTCCTTATCCCCTTTTCAATGGCTTCTCTTCTCCACAACTGCCCTCTCCCCATGCCCACTGACAGTGGCACACATCCTTGCCTTCTGTGTTCCTTCTCACAGAACCACGTTCTTGGCAAGTTACCAATCAACCTCCCAGACGAATTAAGAGATAATGCTCTTAGGGGTTTCTTCTCCTAAGAGTATTTGCTTTTTAATCAAAGGCTATTCAAGACTGCAAGACCTTAAACAACCAAAGGAATGAATATATAATGGTTGAAGTTGAGCCCAATAACAGACAGTGCTGGATATTTGAGGGACACCTTATCTACCCTTGCCTGCCTCAAGCAAGCTTCAATCTGGAGACGTCTAAGCCCCTCCTCTCCCTGCCCTCCCTCTACCTCCAGTCTTGGCTGGCAGGACAGTGGGTGACCGGGATTGGCTAGAACCAAGTCCCCAACAAGGAGTAAAGTGGAGTCTTGCCATTCAGCCGAAATACCAGTCCAAGAGCTCCCTATGCAGATCTTCCTTTACTGCCTATCACTCCCACCCCTGAAAGCCAGATTCTACTGTTCTTTTAGAAGCAGAGTGTCAAGAATTACCCTGTTGCAGGGTCGGCCCTGTGGCTCAGTGGTTAAAGTTCCACACGCTCTGCTTCAGTGGCCTGTGGTTTGCAGGTTAGGATTCCGGGTGTGGACCTACTCCACTTATGGGCCATGCTGTGGAGGCATCCCACATACAAAGGAGAGGAAGATTAGCATAGATATGAGCTCAGGGCAAATCTTCTTCACACATACACGAAAAAGAATTCGCTTGTTGCAGTATGCAATGCAGGGACCTAGGTGGGGCCCTGACCCCCAGGCAGCCCCCATTCCATGCCGTTGGGGAGACTGACATGCTGTGATTAGCAGCTTCCTGACCCAATCTGCAACCAAAGCTGAGGGACACACCCCTCTGTGGAGGACAGGCCTCTTCACCAGAAGCAGTCCCTGAGGTCAAGCATTGGTGAGATTCATGGCAAGCCCAAGACCCATGGTCCCGTTGTCAGAGGCCCGCTCATATTCAGGGAACTCAGCCCTGCTGCTTCTTCGCCACCCGCTTCCCCTGGGGTTCTCCGACCCTGTCCTGTTCCACCACCTCCAGAGCCTTTAGAAAGAAAGCACATCTGGGAGACCGTTCTTTTAGTTCCTGAAACTCCACATCCCATCAGATGCCGGGACAGGCACACACACATGTTCACACACTAATGTAGACCTGTACACAGGTGTGCTCAGACACACACTAACATGTATACACACCTCAAAACATACTGGCCAAAGGCACCCAAGTACACACGTGCGTGCACAGACACATTCAGGCATCTTACGGTGCGGAGCTTCATAGGTGTCCACGGACACACAGGCCTATCCATTAATACAGAGATGTACAAAATGTACACTCTCAAACAACACACAAATACACACTGACTCAAAGATTTACGCACATTTACATATACAGATTCACACATACACAGATACACACAGGTATACAAAGAGTGACTCGCTTACACACCAAAATACACATACACGCATGTGCATGTGCATCTCCAGAAATATTTGCACCTTCTCCCTGTGCCCCATGTAGAACGACACCCAAAGAAGTATTTCTGTCTCAGAGTGCCCCCCTCATTCTCTCCCCACAACCCAAGGCTGTCTGCCCTCTTAATACCCAGTCTCAGATCTGAACTCCTGCTGCATCAACTCCAGATCCTACCGGGAGCCAAGCATCCTGCCTCGAACAAGGTAAAGAGCAGCAACAGTGCTCTCTCTCTATGTCCCCTGGGTCAGAGAACAAGGGATGAGGGAGAGAAGCTGAAGCCTGGGGCTATAGACACAGCATGGGAGCCAGAGGCAACCAGATACCCTGACTGGCCCCAAGACTCTAATGCTGGGAAGCACCTCTCCCTCCTGAGAATGTAACCCCTTTAGGGAGGTAGACTGTGGATGGGGGAGAGGGAAGGACAGGCACCCTCCTGGGTATGGAGTGGGGAACAGATCTCAGAAAAAGTTGGGGCCTTTCAATTCACCCACAGTGGCTGGAAGAATGGAAAACAGGGGCCAGTATCTGAGGCCAACAAAACAGAAGAATAGAGGAACAGGCTGCCCCCAGACAAGACTACTTTCTCCTCCCTCCCACATGCTTATCCAGATGGCATCTCACTGCTCCACCCCAATCCTTCAATCAGCAAGATCAGCTCCGTTTTGGAAAACCACCCCACTCCCACCCCACCCCACCCCGCATACTGAACCCAAACAAAATAGGAGGGCCAGTTCCGCACCCCCCACGGAATGGGATCTTCCCCCAGAGCCTGGGGGAGAGGGGTGAGAATCCCTGAGCCAGGGCTGAGAAGGGTCCTCCAGAGTCCATGCTCCGCCCCCAGGTGGCGCTGCAGCCCAAAACCTCAGCACCCCCACCCACCCCTACCGGGAGCCCTATAGGCTCCACCACCTTTTACTTTCCTCAAAGCCCCACCCTGCAGGAGTGATGGCTTTCAGGTGTTTCGAACCCCAGGGAGTCCTCCAAAGTGAGCGATGAAGAAAAGAGTCAGGAAATGCTGTGGGAAGTCTGGTTTTATTTCGAGGAGGGACAAGGGGACAAGGCCAGTGTCCAGGGGGCTGACAGGATGCTGTGAAGTGAGGAGGCTTCAAGGCAGGGTCTCCGTGCCAACGGCTTAGGAGGAGCAGATGAAAGGCAGACGCCTGCTGCAAGGAACTCGTCGCCAGTGACCCCCTGGCAATAGAGAGCACAGTGAGGTCAGCTGCCCATCTGAGTGTGGCTTGTGCCCCGCTCCTTCCCTCCTCAGGCACCTCATACCCTCCCTCGCCTGCTGTGGCTGTGATCAGTCAGCCATATGTTGCCTACACATCCCTACCAGCTCACATTTCGTGAGCTCCCACAGCGAGGGAGACAGGGTGATTGAGTGCTTTCATCTTCACAATGACTCCAAGAGATGGGTGCTAGCTCATCCCCATTTCTCAGATGAGGAAACTGAGGCTTAGTGGGGGTAATAATTTGCCTGTGTCTCTACTGGCCCGTGGCAGAGCCGGGATGTGAACCGCAGCAGTCTTACTCCAGCGCCTGTGGTCTTAGCCATTGTACTGTGCTCCCTCACATCCCTCATCCATGCTGTTGGAAGCTGGAGAACTGTCTGTCAGCCATCCCTAATTCCCACATCTTTCCTTAGTCCCTCATCCACAGTTTAGTTCACCTCTGCTACTCTCATCTGTCGCCATCATATCAGAAGAGGGAAAGGACCCCCACCCAGGCAGTAAGATGGAAAGCCCGCATCTAACCCCCACACAGGACACCCCATCACCTGGTTTTGCTTTGAGGAATCTGTCCCTACATCTCAGCCCTTCTCACAGAGAGGACGTGGCTCTCCAGTTGGGAGAAGGGTGTGAGTTTGGGGAGGAGTGTTGAGACAGCCCAAAGGGACAGTATGTAAGAGGTCACCTTACCCCCATTCCCCTTGCCCTGGTGCTCAGTTCCCCTCACCTCTGGTGCATAGAGCCACGCAGCGGCCTCTCCCCTTTCTAGGTTGCCCTGAGGCCCAGTAGCTAAAATTCCAGCGGCTCCCATCAGTCCAGCGAAATCTCCTGCGGCAGCGCTAGAGAAGGGATAGGCTGCATCAGAGGGCAGAAATCCAGGAAGACAGAGACAATCACAGGCTCCGGAGAATGCACACCGAGCACCAAGCATCCCTTTCTGGACACTCACTATACGTATAGTCTCTTCTCGCTGTTCACCCGGCTAGAAGCCAGATACCCTAGAGATCCATCCCTGAGTGCAGGCAATGGCATCATCACACAGAGTAGGCTTCTCAAACTTCATTGTGTATACAAATCTCCTGGGGATCTTGTTGAAACGCAGATTCTGATTCAGGAGGTCTGGGGTGCGGCCCAAGATTGTGCATTTCAAGCAAGCTACCAAGGATGCTGATACTACTGCTTCATGGACCACACCTGAGTAGCAAATGTGATGGCACTTATTCATCCACAATCCCAGAGCCACTCTAACAGAAGAAGGACTCCATTTTTGACATGGGGCAACTGAGGCTCAAGGAAGTCATTCAGCTAGTAAGTGACCAAGATGGGCATGGAACCTATCTCGTGACGCCAGGGGTGTGCTGGTAAGTGTTTAACAACCATCTCTGGGGGAAGGTGAGAAGGCAGAGGGACTTGTAGCAGTTGCCAACTTCCTTGGTGTAAATTCATCCACCATGGGAGATTTCAAGCTACAAGCGTGAAGTCACTGAACATTGAGTTGGGAAGAGACATGCATAATCAGTGGTTCTCCTGAGCCAGTACAAGCCAGCTCCAGCTCATCCCCACCTGCCTAGGGTCACCTCAGCTGCTGGGATAAGACTTGAGGCCAGCAGGTGTACCCTCGAGGTGACCAGAAAGAACTTCCCGTACCTGGGAGTTGGCCCCACACTTACCCAGCCTCTCCTGATGCCTCCAATCCAGACCTGGCCTTGGTTGATACACCTGACTGAGCACTGGAGGCGATAGTTTAAGTGGTAGCTGTGTATGGAGACAAGATTGCCTCGGTAGCACCTCCTGCAGACATTCTGCAGAGACAAGAAGAGGTGGTGTAAAGAATTCACTCTCCTTTTACTCAAGTCCATGAGTCTCCAGCAGAGAGCCTACATCCCTTTTCAGTTCATAGATCAGGACCTACTGCCCTCCTCAGTATCATCGCTTGCTCCTTTTACTGTTGTCAGGAACTTCTTGCAGGAAATAATAATAATACTCAGCATCATTATAGCCCCCATTTATTGAGAGTTTACAATGACCCAGGGAGTATTCTAAATACTTTCCATGTATTATTTCATGGAAACTTCACCAGAAGTCTAGGAGCTTGGAACTATGTATCTCCATTTTACAAATGAAGATACTGAAGCTCTGAAAGGTGAAGTGACTTGCCCAGGTAACACAGCCACTGACAGGCAGAGCCAGGATTGAACATAGGTCTATCTAATACCAAAGCCTTTTGTCCAAATAAGTGGTTCTCAAAGTGCAGTCTCCAGGCAACAATATCATCATCACCTGGGAACGTGGTATAAATGCAAACTCTTAGGCCCGACCCAAGACTTGCTAGATCGGAAATTTGGGGTAAGGGGCCCAGAAATCTGTTTTTTAACAGATTTCATCTCACTAGGAGATTCTGGTACACATTAGACTTTGATAACCACTAGTCTAAATGAGTATGGAACGGAAGGCTGAATCCACTCTCTTCTTCTCCCCCAGGTCCTCCACAGTAGCTTTCCTGCCACTCACCTGAGCTTGTTTAAACCTCCTAGGAGTTCGCACCAAGCGGTAGCGGCAGGTCTTGCACCCAGGATGGTGCAATTCAATTGTTTCCTCTTCCCTGGGGCACTGCAAGTCTTCACCTAGGGCTGCTGGGTCCGACTCCATGGCCTGCTCATCCTCAAAGGTGTCTTGATTGGTGGAAGCCTCAGCCTCCTCTCCTTCTGACTGGATCACCTCCTCTGTTAGGGCCAACTCTCCCTCCTGCTCCCCTGAACCTTCCACATCCTGGGTCAGGTCTGCCTGTGTCTCTCGGATGTCCAAATGGGGGTCATCACTCTCTGGGAAGAAGAGGTAACTTGCCATCAGATGAGTTCTCCCCTCTTCCAGTGCCATGGACAGCTCTGATCCCACTCAAGCCTTCCTATGGATGCCACCTGACGACAAGACTGGAAGGATCTCCAAGGTGTTGAGTGAGGCAAGAACTCTTGGGTCATATGCACAAAGGGATGAGAACCTGACTTCTAGCTGACACCACAGGTATGTATTTTGAGTTGGGAGAATTCACCTGTGGGAAGCCCTTCACCTACACGAGTGGGTGGTTTTTCCTTGTGAAGGAGCCCTGATAGAAAGTTCAGGTCACAGTTGTGAGTCCAGGAGAAATCTTAACAGAGATGAGCTAGGTCAACTGAAGAGGGGAGGCTGTGGCCTCGGCCCCACCAGTGCAAAAAGGGTGCAGAAAAGAGGAGAAAAGAGAAATATAGACGAGACGAGAAGGGGAGGACTTACCCAGATGAAGAGCAGCAACTGTCCCCAGCAGGAGAAGGGGCAGGAGCAGAGGGCATTTCATATCTGCTCAGTCTTGTGACAGGGACACAGCTCCACCTTGCCTCCCTGGGATGTCCAGTGTGTCTGCACAGCCCCTGGCACACGGCAAAGAAGAAGAGTTTGTTTAACTGGTTTATTAAAGAGCAATCTAGAGAGCTTGCTTCTCGTCCAGTGAACAGACTGAGCTGGAGAATCAGGGAAAGGACGTGGGGGTGTTGGCTCAAGGTGAAAAGTCCCCTCTTTCCTGAGAACTCCATCACTGCTCACTGGAACAACACTTAGCCCAGACCCTGGAGGAACAGGTCTGCTCAGGTCCAGGGCCTATTTCACTCACAGTGGAGAAGAAAAGGAAGAAGTGTAGCCATTAGGCTCTGAAGGACAGACCTCTGAGGTGTTTGCCAGATAGGGTTCTGCTTCCTCCCAAGCCCTGGACCTCTCCTCCATGGGCAGCCAGGGGAGCACTCACCTCCTGAGAGTCTGAGGCTCTGGTCTCAGCGTCTCTGGCTGCTGGGCCCCAGAGGCAGCCCTTATACTGGGCTTTTGGGGAAGTGGGAAGAGACTCAGTGTGGGGTGTGGGGCATTGGAGCTGATCAGGAGTTTGCTCAATCCTCTCCCCCATGAGCCCTGCTCTCTACTGGGGTCTACTGCCATATGTGGGTACGCATCCACCCTGGTGTGATTGAGAAGACCCCAGATGTCTATTGTCGAGGCAAAGTTATTATTAGTGCCCCTAAAGGGCCCCGGCCTGAACAATGCTCCTTAACCCCAGGAGCAGCCTCCCTTTGGTCAATATCCCAACAAATGGAGTGGAGCATCCAGGGATCCGGGAGACCATGAGAGGAGGAGGGAGGAAGTGAAGGGAGCCTCAGTGCCCCTTGGCCCTTATCTAGAACAAGTCCTTTATATGCATCGCGTCCCTGAAACTTCACTTTCATCTCATTCCCTTGAAAATGTATGACTATCCCTACTTCACAGACATGAAAAGTGAGATTCAAAGAGGGAAAGTGACTGGACAAGATTTCACTGGAAGTGGGTGAACCAGGATTTCGAAGTCTTTTTGGCTCTACAACCTCTGTCTCTCTGACTCCCCTCCCTCCCTCCTTTCCTAACTCTCCTTGTCCCTCTCCCTCCCTTTCTCACCTTTAATGTGTGAAAGACCTATGCTCTTTCTTCTGCACTGAGGATCTAGATCAAGATGCTCAACCTTTGCACTCTTACTATTTGGAGTCCATTCTTTGTTGTCGGGGGCTACCCTGTAAATTGTAAGAAGTTTAGCAGCATCCCCAGTCTCTACCTATTAGATGCCAATAACACCTCTCCCAGTCATCACTATCAAAATTGTCTCCATGCATTTCCAACTGTCCTCTGGGGAGCAAAATGGCCCCAGTTGAGTATCACTATCTAGAATATGACATTTTGTCCAAACTCAGCTCGTATCTTCTGGCAAGGCGGCAACAGCTTGAATGGAAAGCTTCATGCAGAGTCCTTCAAACATTGGTGGACCAGCTTCCCCACCCCACCCCACTCTCCATCTCCCTCCCGCCATCTGCCACCACAGGGTCCGGAATAGGGGGAAGTGAGTGATGCATTCGTCTCGAGTGCAAGATTGAAGGGAACACTACAGAATTCAGTAGTCAAGGCAAATAATATTTCAATGCAATCTTTCTTAAAAGTCAAAAAAAATGCAAAAATATCAAACCCAGCTTTCATCAACCAAGCTCCAGCCAAATTCAGTGCAGTCCAAGGAGAGACTAGCAAGTGCTAAACAGTGACTTACCTGGATATCACTGCCAAGAGCTAGTGGACTTGTTGGGATGGAGGACTCAACTCTGTGACCTCCTGGTTTTCCTCAGATTCCAGCCCAGACCCCAGTTCTCAGGGCACCAGGAACAGGTAACTCAGAGGGTGAAAAGGCCTGGATTCCTTCCTCTCTTCTGCTCTCCCAGGGGACCTACAAATGGAGAAGTATCAGAGAGGTCACTTCTTGGCCTGATTGCAGGGTAACCGTCCTGGCTGTTATCTCCCCAGCCCAACGGACCAGACCCTCAGCTTATCTAGCTGACTGAGGGGATTGGCCAATTCCAGGGCCCCCAAACCCTGGTCTCTAGGTTTCCAACTTCAGATCTCTTAGTGGAGGAGGGGATAGAGGACTAGACTTCCTCCTTATTGTTCTCCCCCCTCTTGGGGTCCAGGCCAGGGGCATCATTTCACTGAGTGGTTGGGTTGACCAATAAGGTCAACTACTCTCGTGAACCAGCACCATGACAAGCTTTGCACGTGTTGTCTCATTTCAACGTCCATATTTCACAGATGACGAAACAACATCTCAGAGCACTTAAACAGGTGCCCAAGATCACACAGCAAGACAGAGACAGTTCTACACCAGAGACAGGCTCTTTATGCACTCACGACTGCCTTCCCTCTGCCTCCTCTCACTCACCTCCCTTCTCCACAGCCTGCTCCTCCTCTGCATTGACCCAGTTTTCTTTGCATATGAACCCTGGGAAAAGTCATTCCAATGACTTGCTCAGTCACCACAGTGATGCCTATCTAATTTAAAACTGAAAATAACATTTTTAAAGATCTACCATAGGCCACATATTATGCTTCGTTAAGGCTTTTACATCCATTATCCTACTAAATTAGTCACTAAAATCATCCTACAATCTGGTGTTGCCAACTCTAGCCTATATATCTGCTACAAAAGCTCAGAGAGGTTGAATGACTTGCCCAAGTCCACACAACTCATAAGAAGTGGCATGCTGACCCTACTCTGTCTGACTCCCAAGTCCTCCCTTTATTGGACACACCCAAATTTGTTACCTCCAGACACTCTAGCCAATGGTGCCAACATTTTCAACATCCGTCAAGTTCCAAGTCTCTGGCTCACTGTTTGCATTTATGTTCATAGGGTTTTCACACTCTGCCTCCTGAGAGTCTGTCCACCCCCACATTGTGCAGAGGGTGTGTCTTGCCATCTTGAGAGGCAGTGTTGTGTGATGTATAATGAAATCACAGTTCACAGAGTCAGCCCTCTGTGTCTCAGTCTTCTCATCCGTAAACTGAGGCTAATGCCAGAACCTACCTCTAATGAGATCAGCTTCAGTACAGCTCTCAGAACTGTCCCTGGCGGATGGTGTTGGGAGCGGCCCTTGTCAGGAAAGCAGGGCTACAACTGTGACCCTAATCAACACACAAGCCCTGAGTGTAGATTCGGCTCTGCGCTTCGGACGGTGTGAGGAGCTCCTCAGGTTCCATTGTAAACACACCATCTTCCTCTCACAAAGCTTAGTTAATATCTTGTTGGAGAAAGAAAATGCACACAGAAACCCATATTTTCAAATGTAAAGCCAGTGCTCTTATTTCACTCATTCATTTTTGTACAACATTTTTTGTGGATGTATAGCATGCATTCTGTCAAGTATGGTACGCTGCTCAGGGAAGTTTTACAGAGTGAATGCTCCCACACAACTGTGCCCACAACAAGATACAGGACGTTCCCGGGAACTCAGTCGTCTCCTTCATGCCCCTTCTTGACGTTAATCCCCCGAAGGGGATCTCCACGGACTGGAAGTCACACTTCTATCACAACACATGCCCCCAACAGAAGAGATTTGTGAGGGGCAACGCAAAATCCACCTACCGCTTAGCACAGAGGCTGGCACCCAGTAAATGCTTAATAACTGGGTGATTTTGTTACTCTTTTTATTAATATAGGAATAGAGGGAAGTAATGCCTTCCCACACCAGAATATAAGGTCCGTGAGGGCAAGGAGTGAAAATTCTACTTCAGCTGCATCCTCCACAGTACCCAGCACAGGGCTGAATCCGTACAGTATTTCAGAATTCCAGCATCTTTGAAATCAACAGACTATCGTGGTACAATTACAGTATTACAATGGACCTGTTTTATTTCTATCTCTTTCTCAATTTGCTGTGCAAACTTCAGCAAGTAGCTTCTCCTATCTGAGCCATACTCAAAAACTTAAAGGTCTTGATTGGCCTCTCTCTATGACCTTGATCCCATCTGTAATTCTCTCGATTTGAGGTGTCCTGGAGGAAAGGGGCTTCAGGACACTGACCCCTTACTTTCTGCTTGCCTCCCAGGTGGAGAGAGGATTCAGAATGCCTTCCTTCCTCATCTCTGATTGAGACACCCTCACCTCCAGCTAGGTTGGAGTCCTATGCCCCAAGATGAACACAAGGTTAAGGGAGTCCATCCTGCCCGCCTCCCTCTGCCCCCTGCACTGTGCTCCATCCCCATAAGATCATGTCCTGGAGGGGAGATCAGCCAATGCCTCCACCCAGAGAAGCAAAATGGTTAAAGCAACATGCTCTGGAGCAGATAGTAAAACCACAGGCTTGCTTGCATCTGGGTATTCAGCCTTGAGAAAATCTTTTAACAGGTCATCCCTTCTCTGAGCCTGGCTCTGTAAGATGGGATAATAATTATGGATCACACAAGGTCATCTCTGTATAGTGCCTGCCACAGAAGGGGTCATTTGTATGTGCACTGTGTGGTAACAGTTAGTGGATATTGTTGTGCTTATATTATAAACAACTGTATGTTCCCCAACAGTAAGGGGCTGTGTCCTAACATATTCCCAGGCCTTATATAGGGTTGAACATATAGCAGGTTGTCTGATATTGGGTATCCCAAGGAGCAGATCCTAAGTCAAGAATTTGTGTGCAAATTTGTTTGGGAGGTGCAAGGGTACTAGTAGCAAAGAGAATAATTCACAAGAAAATATGTGTTGTAAAGACAGCTACCTCCATGGGTAGCTGGAAGTTAATTCCACTGGGAAATGGTACCCAGGGCATGCCTTAGAATTATTCCCCCCGAGGACTGGGGTGCTCAGATACCCACTCCTGAGAGTTGTCGGCTGTACCTGGGTCATGACAATTTCTTAGCACATTAAGGTAAGCACAGTCTGTAGGAGAGAGAGGCCAGGACATTGAGGATCCACCGTGAAAGGTTCAAGAGGGATGGATGGGGTCCTGGCAGAACCTGTACATAGGCGCCCGGTAATTTGGTGTTGTATGAAAAGAGCTAGCTGAGCCCATACCTCTGTCTTCAGGATGGCCCCACCAACATCATCCCATATTTCATGCTTCGTGAGAGTGATAACTTCTGGTCCCTTTCATGATGGACAGTGGAATAGGGAATCATTGTAGGACACAAAGTTCATGAGTGGGGCTAAGCCGAGTGGATCAAGGATCAGAGGAAAAATAAATCAATTTCAGCAAAGCAATTTTACTGCTGAGGGTGAAGGGAGGGGAGGCAGGCAGGCGAAAGGAGGCAGTGTCCTAGGAGGGGGCAGCTCTGAAGTCTTGGCTGGGTTCCGCTCAGTGGGAACAGACAAAGGGGAGGACCATGTCACACCGAGATAGTCTCCAGCGACCTCCTGTGAAGGCAGAACCAGAAGCGGCCTTCAGCCTCTTGTTTCCCCTGACTCAGCCCCAGGAGTTTTCACTCCCCACCCCACCCCACACTTCAGTGGAGATGAAGTCTGTAGATTCAGGAGGCGTCTCCCTTGAAGGGTCCAGCTCTTCCTCGCAACTCCTCTAGGAGCCCATCCCACCTCCCCAGGCCTTTTCAGATTTCATCCCCACTCCCACCTCACCGTGGGTATACATGGACACACAGCTTCCACCAGAGGCCGAAGGCTGGCCAGCAGCCCAGAACCAAAAATCCCAGGCACTGCCATCCATCCAGTAAAAGCTCCTGCAGCTACCCTAGAGGATAGAGGAGGGAGAAGGTGGGTTGGAGCATGAGGCAAAAGGAAGACAGGAAGGAGAGCTGGCACTTTCCCTGTCTGTTCCTCCTGCTGTCTGCCAGCTATTTTCCTTGACTATTGGACCATGATGGACACTGTTCTGGTCAACCAAAATGTTTATCCACAGTGGTCATCACCATCACATTCTATGCATCCCTGTGATGCCTTGATCCCTCTGGCCCTAACAAGAGGTGGGACAGGAGTTTCAACCACATCCTAGAAATAAGGAACCAGGCTCACAGTCCTGCCCAAGTCATACAGACAGTCAGAGGCTGAGCAGAACTTGAACCCAAACCTCCTCGTTCTAAAACCTTGGCTCATCCTGATACCTAGGCAGCCCCTTTGATGTCTTGCCCAGGTGTCCGTTTATCCCCAGTTCTTCAGGGGATCATAGAGCAGAACTACAAAGAAATCTGCAGTAAGTTGTGCACTGACTTGGGTCAGGAGAGGCTCCCTTAGAGCTGGGACCGGTCTTACCGGATATCTGACTGCACCACCAATCCAGACTTGACCCTGGTTGAGAAATCTGGCTCCCCACTGGATCTTGTAGTTACAGGTGTGGTCATGGATGGAGATGAGGAAGCCCCCATAGCACCTCCGGCAAGTATCCTGCAAGCCAGGATAAAAGAAGAAAATGAAGTGCCCATCCCACAGGAATTCACACTACCTTAGCGCTGGGTCTCCAAGTCTCCACAATTCATTCCCCCACTCCCCACGCCAACCCCACAGCCATTTGAAGACTGGAGATCACAACACAACTTCTGTTTCCACATGATCCACAACTCTTATCCCCTTACCTGCCTCTAACACCTCTGAGGGCCTCAGCGCATGCTGGCACCCCCAGGGTCCTCAGTGAGGAAAATAAACAGTGAGACAGAGGCCAGAGACATCCCCTCCACGCACTCCTCCCCACCCCAGGCCTCAGTCACAGCCACAGGCCACTCACGTAAGCTTGATTATATTTCATGGCTGTCGACACCACAATAAAGCGGCAGGTCGTCCATCCAGGGGCGCATTCCAGTTTGACTGTATCCTCTTCCTTAGGGCACTGAAAGTCTTTGTCCACCTCTTCTAGGGCTGAGACAGACTTGACAAGCCCCTCTCCCTCAGGGACATCTTCACTTCCGGAGCCCCCCTCCTCCTCTCCCTTCGTCAGCGTCAGTCCCTCCATAGGAGCCTCCATTGCCCCACGTTCTGGCATCTCCCTATCCTGAGGCAGGGTGTCATCTCCCAAGGGGCTCTCAAAGTTGGGTGCTTCAGTCCCTGACAGAGAGAAAGGCCAATTGCACCTCCTTCACATCTCTCTCCCTTCCTCCACAGAACCATGGACAGTTCCCACCTTGCCCTAGGCATCTGAGGCTTCAGCCTTGGAAAGAGAGGAACTTGAAACAAGGCTCCCTGAGGAGAACCCAGTCTCCCACATGAGGTCATGGTGTTAAGAGCAAGGTCTTAGGGTCAAGGGGTTGTGGGTTTGTGTACTGATTCCATCATCTACTAGCTTTACTTTATTTGTGATATGTGTGTACAAATGGGCAAGCTCCCAAGGGGAGCTCGTGGGGATGACATGAGGATTAAAGGAGATGATGCACAGAAAATGTTTAGCACAGTGCACTCAGTGAGCTCAAAGGAAAAGGAAGTCATTATTGTGATCATCATTAACATTATGAAGAAAGGACAAAACGGAGAATATCATACTATAACCAAGACTGCAGATATACGGATGCCCTGAAGAGTCCCTTTAACTCCAGGCTCTAGAGACCCTGCTCCTTTCAAGGCAGAGATCCTGAAATAGGGGATAGCCAGAGAAGGGGTGACTTTGTGACTCTCACCTTATGTAATGTAGAAAGGAGCAAAGGAGAGAAAGAAAGACTGAAAACCAAAGAGACTTACTTAGATGAAGGGCTGAAACTGCCCCAAATAGAAGAGCCAGAAGTAGGGGGAGTTTCATCTTGACTTTGTCCTGAAATGGAGAACACAGTTTGTCATAAACATACACAATCACAGCAACACCATTAGGGGACCTTGGAGTTAGCTGGAGAAAGAGTAGGCATGAGTAGAAGTCAGGATGGACCAGAAAAGCTAATGCTGAGCCCAGCCCCTGAGGCTCCAAGATGCTAGAATAGAATGAATCAGACAATGAGGGACAGCCAAGGTTGGCTTTCCTGTGGACTTGAGTGTGAATAAGGGAGTTATTACTTTTACTTTTTGTACTTAATGGGCCCCTCACAGTCTCTGAAACAAAGAAGATCCAGAAACAATGATTATTGGCCTTCCTAGGAGTACACAGCACTTAGAAAGTGGGTTGCCTCCTCAAAGCTCAAGAAGCCACATGTGCATCGCTGCCTTCCCCAGACAAGGAGAGCTTTGGCATACCTCGGAAGGAATGTGAAAGGTAGAGGATAAGAATTCCTGTCCCTGCTGACACCCATGCAACCTGACAGCTGCACACAGTGCCAGCCAGCCCTCCAGAACTGCCCAGTCCAGGCCAGATGCGTCCTGATAGATTGAACATTTACTTGGAACCAGTTCCACGACACCAGAAAGCACTTACCTACCAAGAAGTCTTCCTGGGTCCTGAGGAGTTCCCAAATCTCAGATCTTCCGTTGCTCCGTCCCACACTGACATTTTATATAGTGGCCTTGGAGGAAGTTCCCCAGAGGAAGAAAGGTTTGCCACCGCCTGAAGGATGTGAGAGGGCTGATAAGAACCCCGCATTTCTTCACTTCCCTAGGGAGCCCACTCATTGCCTTCCAGCGTCTCTCCTGTCACCCTTTTCAGGAACCAGGAGGCCATTCTGAGATCGCTCGGAGCCATTGGTTCCTATCCTGTACTGCATTTCAGAATCTCCTTGGGAGATTGTCCAAAACGCACAGCTCTCCTGCTTTACTGGTGGGAATGTGAACTGCCACAGACGTTTTGGAAGTGAATCTTCCAATATGTAGTAAAAGTAAAAGTATCATTTGATAAATTTCAGTCTTGGAGACTCTCCTTTGGAAAGAAAACCAGCTATAAATAAGAACACTTTTAGAAAGTTGTGTATTGCTTTACACTTTGTAGAAATGAAAGTTTCCACGGCAACAAGGAGCTGACTCCCAGCTAGATGGATTGGTAGTGAATAGAAAGGAAGGAAACAGGGGCATTCCAGGTGGAAGGAGCAACATGAGCAAAGGTGTGGAGGTGGGGCGACCTTGGCACATGCACAGGACAGTGTCCGTTCCTTCATAACTGATGCTAACAGTGTACACAATGGAAACGACTGGGAAAAACAGGGAAGAATACATCCCATCTTAAGGCAAGGAATGGAAATGTCCTTCCTCTGTATCCACTGATCTCCTTAAGGAGATCGAAGCAGAAGTCAAGGGAATGAGTCAACAAGAAACCAGACAGAAGCTTTGAGCTGCCTCCTGCTCACTTGCCTCCCTTAGCCTTGCCTGCGGGGCCACTTTGCATGTTGGACAGAGCTACTGCAGTCAATGACAAGATGGAGCTGATTCTTGGAGGTCAGTTGGCCGCTCAGGCACCTCTCCCCCAAGGAAAGTCTCCTCTAGGTCACTCAATCCACAATCTGAAAGCCACAGCTTAGTGACCCTGGAAATTCCATTTCATGAACATCCAGTGGAGGTATGGAGCAATGGCTGAGGGTGTGTGTTCTGGAGTCTGACAGTCCAGGTTTGAATCTAGGATCTATCACTTACTAGCTGTGTGACCCTGGACAACTTCCTTCACCTCTCTGTACATCATATCATCGTTTATAAAGTGAGGATAACAGTACCTACCTCACTAGGTATTCAGTGTGTAGTGGACATACTGTGAGCTGCCTGACTCCGTTACCACCTTCCTGAGGTTTCTGGAACTCCTCCTCCTATGGATCTTGGTGGGTAGCGGCCTCTCATTATTGAAGATGAAAGAGCCAAATAGGTTCCCAGCCTCCTTTACAGCTAAGGGATATGACTCGGCTCTGTTGAACAGAAGCATCCATTCAAGTCTTTGAATGTGGACCTAATGACCAAAAAGTGGGGGCCACGAAGACCTCTCTCTGGTTGTGGCAATGGCAATATCACATTCCTGGCACTGCAGTGGCCATAGTGTTAGAAGATGGATCCAGAGTCCCTATGGTCCCAGCCACAGGGTCTGAATTATAGCTGCGGCAGTGGGGTCCTCCCCAGACCTGTCCTGTGTCCTGGTTTTGGCCCCAAGTCTGCTTCTGTAGCCCTTCCTGCACTTCTATTAGCTACCTCACTTCCTTTGAACAAACTCATTTTTCTTCTCAGATCAACAAGCGAGAGTTTCTTTTGCCTGCCACTAACATCCCTGAGCGATGCAGGAACTGACATTTAGTTATTGCTCAACAAATGACAGCTACTCATCTTAATAGGCAGAAGTGATCAGGGTCTTTGGGGCTGACCCACATTAATCATCTCTCAAGAGACCAATGTCTATATCTGGTCCGAATAACGTAATTTAAGTTGACCTATGCCAACAATGGGCACACTTGCCTGGGCCCTCTGATCAGTGCATTCTCTCCTTGTATCATACACTACAGTGTGTTCAGTAGACCTAGATTTTTTTTTTATTGAGGGTATAATAGGTTAAAACATTGTGAAATTTCAGTTGTACATTCTTATTTGTCAGGGAGCTTATAGGTGCACCACTTCACCCTTTGTGCCCACCCATCACCCCCCTTTCCCCTGGTAACCACTAATCTGTTCTCTTTGTCTTTGTGTTTGTTTATCTTCCATGTATGAGTAGAGTTATACAGAGTTTGTCTTTCTCTATCTGACTTATTTCGCTTAAAATAACACTCTCAAGGACCATCCATGTTGTTGTGAATGGGACTATTTTATCCTTTTCTTGGCTGAGTAGTATCCCATTTTATGTATATACCACATTTTCTTTATCCAGTCATCAATCAATGGGCACTTATGTTGCTTCCATATCTTGGCTATTGTGAATAATGCTTCGATGAATATCGGGGTGCATTCATCTCTTTGAATTGCTGATTTCAAGTTCTTTGGATAGATACCCAGTGGTGAGATGGCTGGGTCATATGGTATTCCTATTTTTACTTTTTTGAGAAATCTCCATACTGTTTTCCATAGCGCATGCAGCAATTTGCTTTCCCACCAGCAGTGTATGAGGGTTCCTTTTTCTTCACAACCTCTCCAACATTGATTTTCTGTTTTGGTTATTTTAGCCATTCTAATGGGTATAAGGTGATATCTTAGTGTAGTTTTGATTTGTATTTCCCTGATCAGTGCTGATGAGCATCTTTTCATGTGCCTATTAGTCATCTGTATGTCTTCTTTGGAGAAATGTCTGTTCATAGCTCGTGCCCATTTTTTGATCAGGTTATTTGATTTTTTGTTGTTGAGTTGTGTGTGTTCTTTATATATTATGGAGATTAACCCTTTGTCGGGTATATGACTTGAAAATATTTTTATCCAGTGGTGGATTGTGTTTTTGTTTCAGTCCTAGTTTCCCTTGCCTTGTAGAAGCTGTTTAGTCTGATGAAGTTCCAATTGTTTATTCTTTCTATTGTTTCCCTTGTCTGAGAAGACACAGTGTCCAAAAAGATCCTTTTAAGACTGATGTCAAAGAGGATACTGCCTATATTTTCTTCTAGAATCCTTATAGTTTCAGGTCCTACCAGTAGGCCTTTGATCCATTTGGAGTTTATTTTTGTGAGTGGCGTAAAAGAATGGTCCATTTTCATTCTTTTACATGTGGCTGTCCAGTTTTCCCAGCACCATTTGTTGAAGAGATTTTCTTTTCTCCATTGTATGCCCTCAGCTCCTTTGTCGAGGATTAACTGTCCATAGATGTGTGCTTTTATTTCTGGGCTTTCAATTCTGTTCCATTGATCTGTGCGCCTGTTTTTGTACTAGGACCATGCTTTTTTGATTACTATAGCTTTGTAGTACCTTTTGAAGTCAGGGATTGTGACGCCTCCAGCTTTGTTCTTTTTTCTCAGGATTGCTTTAGCAATTCGGGGTCTTTTGTTGCCCCATATGAATTTTAGGATTCTTTGTTCTATTTCTGTGAAGAATGTCCTTGGGATTCTGATTGGGATTGCATTGAGTGTGTAGATTGCTTTAGGTAGTATGGACATTTTAACTATGTTTATTCTTCCAATCCATGTGCATGGAATGCCTCTCCATCTCTTTATGTCTTCATCAGTTTCGTTAAGGAAAGTCTCGTAGTTTTCACTGTTTAGGTCTTTCACTTCCTTGGTTAAATTTATTCTATTTTATTCTTTTCCTTGCAATTGTGTATGGGATTGTGTTCTTGAGTTCTCTTTCTGTTAGTTTATCTTACAGTATAGAAATGCTACTGATTTACATAAGTTGATTTTGTACCCTACAACCTTGCTGTAATCGTTAATTACTTCTAGGAGCTTTCCAATGTATTTTTTCAAGGTTTTCTATATATAATATCATGTCATCTGCAAACAGTGAGAGTTTCACTTCTTCCTTGCCTATTTGGATTCCTTTTATTTCTTTTTCCTGCCTAATTGCTCTGGCCAAAACCTCCAGGACTATGTTGATTAAGAGTGGTGAGAGTTGGCACCCTTGTCTTGTTCGTGTTCTGAGAGGGGTGCTTTCAGTTTTTCCCCATTGAGTATGATGTTGGCTGTGCATTTGTCATATGTGTTCCTTATTATGTTGAAGTACTTTCCCTCTTATCCATTTCATTGAGAGATTTTATCATAAATGGCTGTTGAATCTTGTCAAATGCTTTCTCTGGGTCTATTGAGATGATCACGTGGTTCTTCTTCCTCATTTTGTTAATGTGGTGTATCACGTTGATTGACTTACGGATGTTGAACCCTCCCTGTATCCCTGGTATAAATCTCACTTGTTTGTGGTGTATGATCTTTGTAGTGTATTGCTGTATTTGGTTTGCCAATACTTTGTTGAGGATTTTTGCATCTATTTTCATCAGAGATATTGGCCTGTCGTTTTCCTTCTTTGTATTGTCCTTGTCTGGTTTGGGGATCAGGATGATGTTGGCCTGGTAGAATGGGTTAGAAAGTGCTCCATCTTCCTCAATTTTCTGGAATAGTTTGAGAAGGATAGGTATTAAATCTTCTTTGAATGTTTGGTAGAATTCTGCAGAGAAGCCACCTGGTCGTGGACTTTTATTTTGGGGGAGGTTTTTGATTACTGTTTCTATTTCTTTACTTGTGATTGGTCTATTCAGATTCTCTTTCTTCCTGATTCAGTTTGGGGAGGTTGTAAGAGTCTACGAATTTATCCATTTCTTCTAGGTTGTCCAATTTGTTGGCATATAGTTTTTCGTATTATTCTCTTATAATCTTTTGTAATTCTGTGGTATCAATTTCTCCTCTTTCTTTTCTGATTTTATTTATTTGAGTCTTCTTTTTTTCTTAGTGAGCCTGGCTAAAGGTTTTTCGCTTCTGTTTATTTTCTCAAAGAACCAGTTCTTTGTTTCATTGATCCTTTCTACTGTCATTTTTGTTTCAATTTCATTTATTTCTGCTGTAATTTTTATTATTTCCCTCCTTCTACTGACTTTGGGCTTTGTTTGTTCTTTTTCTAATTCTGTTAGGTGTGTTTGAGATTGCTTATTTGAGACTTTTCTTGTTTATTGAGGTGAGCCTGTATTGCGATGATTTTCCCTCTTAGGGTCGCTTTTGCTGCATCCCAAATGAGATGGTATGATGTGTTTTCATTTTCATTTGTCTCCAGATAATTGATTTCTCCTTATTTCTTCAATGATCCATTGGTCATTCAGTATTGTGTTGTTTAATCTCCACATGTTTGCCCCTTGCCCACCTTTATTCTTGTAATTGATTTCTAGTTTCATAGCATTATGGTTGGAAAAGATGCTTGATATTATTTCAATCCTCTTGAATTTCTTGAGGCTTGCTTTATTTCTCAACATATGGTCTATCTTTGAGAATGTTCCATGCACACTTGAGAAGAATGCGTAACCTACTGTTTTTGGACGGAGTGTTCTATATACATCTATGAAGTCCATCTGGTCTACTTTTTCATTTATTTCTACAATTTCCTTGCTGACTTTCTGACTGGATGATCTATCCATTGGTGTTTGTGGACTGTTGCGGTCCCCTACTGTTATTGTATTGTTGTTGATACCTCCTTTTACTTTTGGTAATAGTTGCATTATGTAATTTGGTGTTCCTGTTTTGGGTGCATATATATTTACGAGTATTATGTCTTCTTGATGCAGTGTCCCTTTTATCATTATGAACTGCCCCTCTTTGTCTCTCTTTACCTGTTTCGCCTTGAAGTCTATTTTGTCTGATATAACTATGGTAATACCTGCTTTCTTATGTTCACTATTAGCTTGGAGTATCATCTTCCATACCTTCACTCTGAGTCTATGTCTGTCTTTGGGGCTGAGGTGTGTTTCCTGGAGGCAGCATATTGTTTGGTCTTGTTCTTTAATCCATCCTGCTACTCTGTGTCTTTGATTGGAGAATTCAATCCACTTACATTTAGAGAGATTATTCAATTGTGGGGGGCCTAGTGCTGCCTTTTTATCACTCATTTTCCAGTTCTCCTGCATTTGCTTTGTTTCTTGTCCCATGAATTTTAGACTACCAATTCAGTTAGGTAGTTTTCCACGTTGGATTTCGTCTTATTTTTAATTTCTGTCTCTGTTCTAATTATTTGCTTTGTGGTTTCCATGTGGTTTGTATAAAACATCTCATAGATGAGATAGTCCATTTTCTCATAGCCTCTTATTTCCTTAGACTAAGCCAGTTCCATACCTTTCCTCTTCCCTTTCTAAGTTGTTATTGTCACATTTCTTTTCTTCTTGTGTTGTGAGCTTGTGGTCAAAATCACCAGACTATATTTATTCTCGGTGTTTTCCTTCCCTTTATCTTTAATGTTATGCTTAAGTATTTGTTAACCTGTTCTGATGGAGAGCTGTGATTTTCTGATTTTGCCTTTCTCCTTATATCCTTTGATCAGGGTTTGGTAACCCCTTTCCTCTTTTTTTTTTTTTCCAAGTATGAGGGCTTTCCTGAGAATTTCTTATAGAGGGCGTCTTGTGGCAATGAACTCCCTTAACTTTTGTTTATCTTGGAAAGTTCTTATTTCTCCATCACATTTGAAGGATATTTTCATTGGATAGAGTATGCTCGGCTGCCAGTTTTTGTCTTTCACAATTTTGAATATATCATTCGACTCTCTCCTAGCCTGTAAGATATCTGCTGAGAAACCTGCTGACAGCCTCATAGGGGAATCCTTTGTAGGTTATTGTCTTCTCCTTTGCTGCCCTTAATATTTTCCTTGTCATTGACTTTTGCAATCTTCACTACTATCTGCCTTTGGGTTGGACTTTTTACATTGACAAAGTTTAGAGATCTATTGGCTTCTGTCACATGGATTTCCAGCTCCTTCCCCAGGTTTGGGAAGTTCTCGGCTATTATTTCTTGAACAAGCTTTCCGCTCCATTCTTCTTCTCTTCTCCCTCTGGGATACTTATAATCCTTGTGTTGCATTTTCTACTTGAGTCAGATATTTCTTGGAGAATTTCTTCATTTCTTTTTAGTCTTAGTTCTCTCTCCTCCTCTATCTGAAGCATTTCTATATTCCTATCCTCCAAACTGCTAATTCAGTCCTCCATATTATCAGCTCTACTGTTCGGGGAGTCTAGATTCTTCTTAATCTCCTCTATTGTGTTTTTCATCTCCAACATTTCTGATTGTTTCTTCTTTATAGTATCAAGCTCTTTTGTGATGTAGCTCCTGAACTAATTGAGTTCTCTATCTGTATTTTCTTTTAACTCATTCAGGTTTTATTTATTTATTGTTTTTGTGGAAGATTAGCCCTGAGCTAACATCTGCCACCAATCCCCCTCTTCTTGCTGAGGAAGACTGACCCTGAGCTAACATCCATGCCCATCTTCCTCTACTTTATATGTGGGCGGCCCACCACAGCATGGCTTGACAAGCAGTTTGTAGGTCCTCACCCGGTATCTGAACCAGTAAACACCAGGCTGCCAAAGCAGAATGTCTGAACTTAACCACTGCACCTCTGAGCCGGCCCCTCTTTGAGCTTTTTAATGATAGCTATTTTGGATTCTTTGTCATTTAGATTACAGATTTCTGTGTTTTGGGGATTGTTTTCTCGGTACTTTTAATTATACTTCTTCTGGAGATTTAATATATTTGTTCATACTGCTTTATGATGTGGATTTGTGCCTCTGCAGAGAGATAAAGTTTGGTTGCTGCTTTCACTTGCTGCCACTGTGAGGGAAGGGGCATCAGCTGTGTAATGTGCACTGACCAGGATCCCTGTCAGCTGTTCCTGACCAAGCCTGGGCCACTCCTCGGGATTGCAGTGGCCCTGGGGGGGTCTCCTGTAAACTGGGTGAACAATCACATGACGGCTTCGGGTTGCTGCAGTCTGGTTCCAAAGACCCACTTAGACATGCTGCCTCCTTCGGACTGCAGTGGTGTTATGCGCTTTCATGGTAGGTGGGAGCTGGTTCTCCCTGACTTGCAGCCCTGCTGCCATCAGGACCTGCTGGATCTCACTTGCCCACTCTGGGCCACAGCAGTGCCAAGGGGGTTTAATGCAGCCAATCGGCAGCTCACCCAGCCATGCCACTTCTGCTCATATGTCGCTCAGACTTTGTGCTTGGTGAGTGGGGCCTCTCCACTAGGGCCTAGCAGAGACTCTCCCTGGGGCCACCATGGGACTGTGAATTTTCCCATTGGACTGAGGAGAAATCACACTGTGGCTCCAGATTGTCCCCACCCACCCATGCAGTCCCACTGGATCTCACTTGCCCCCTCTAGGCCACAACAGAGCTATGGGTGTTTAATGTAGACCTAGATTTTTAATTGGAACAAAAAGCTGGAGGTCTTGGAGTTCAGTGACTTTGAGCAAGGAGACCTGATGCCCATCATCTCTACTCCAGCCTCAGACCTGCCCCCTTCCCCGAAGAAATGTTAGATGAATACTGCAAGATCCCAAGTCTTAGAATTCCCCTCTTCTGGCCCAAAAGTTACTATAGCACCTGGATGTCCCTAATCAGACTTGCCCATTTCCATATCAGCATTCCCATGGAGGATCCCAAGAGACCACCCCTGCATTTTATCTTTCCTAATCTCATTCTCAGGGACTCATTCCAACTTTCAGTACATGGGGGAGCTTGCTGTAGCCCTGCTGCAGCCTGTCCAGGGGAAGACTTGGCACTGAGGGCTCTCCCATGGCACAAGTTGGGCTGCAGGACAATGCGTACAACATGTGTGTACAGAGCACTGGGTAGAGTTCACCTTGATTATGGTGGCCAATACCAAGGAGCACAAGTTTATATCCTTCCCGTGACCAACACACAGCAGCTTGAAGATAGAAAGCTCTGCAGATCCAGATACCAATATCACACTGTTTAGCCTTCATGCTAACCTGCATCATTCCCCACTCCCTGCTCCAGGGTTTATCAACCTGTCAGTGATGAATGAGTTCAAGGGGCCATGGATTCTCCAATCCTATGATTGGACAACATACGATGTGATGTTCCTAGGGTGAGGGTCCAAACCTTCCATGACATTCTTTTATGGGCTCCCAAAAGAAAAAGGACCTCTAGATTTAGGGAATGATTTGTTCTCAAATCTCATCTCAAATTTGTCCATTGCCAGGAATGACCTCTAACCTTCTTCAACAAAAAAGTCCTGCTTGGCCCTTCAGATAGTCGGAATTCTAAGATGTCCTCCAAGCTCCTTCTCCTACCCCCATGCACACATGCAGCACAATCCCTGGGAGTGTAAATATGATGTATTTTTACTCCTGTGGTTGTGTTATGTTATATGGTACAGTCCAATTTAGGAAAGGGAGATTATCCAGGGTGAGTCTGGCCTAATCAGGGGAGCGATTCAAAGTAACTGAGCTCTTCCTGAATGAGAGATTCCACGCGTGAGGGAGATTCAACTTGAGGGAGATACTCCACTGCAGGCTTTGAGAATCGAGGGGCCAATGTGGCAAGGAATGTGGGCAGACTCTAGGACCTGAAAGCACCCCCCATCTGACAGCCAGCAGGGAAACAGAGACCCCAGTGCTACAAGTACAAGGAGGAGAGTTCTGCTACAACTAGGCGAGCTTGAAAAAAGACCCTGAACTCTAGACAAGACCACAGCCCAGCCAACACCTTCATTTTAGCCTTGTGAGATCCTGAGCAGAAAACCCAGCCATGCTGTGCTCACTTCTGACCTATAGAACTGTGAGCTAATAAGGGCATGTTGTTTAAAGTCACTAAATTTGTGTCAACTTGTCATGCAGCATAGAAGACTAATACAGCCCTCGTGGCCCATTTTCCTCCCAGGATGAAATTGATAGTTGCTGCAGTTGGCGGGAGGTCAGGGCTGATTGACACAAAGGAGTGTCCCAAAGGAACGGATTTGAGGACTTCCTGGAAAATATCCCAGGGATAGCTGATCAGGCAGCACAGACAGAGAAAAAAGAGAAACTCGGTTCAAGGCAGATGTCCCACCACCTTTCCTTTCAGACCATAACAGTCTGGGAAGTCACTTCTAGTTCCAAGTTCTGCCCTCAGAGACATGATGGACTTCAGCGACCAGACCCTCAACGCTGATCAGCTGGCGGCTGACTGGGCTTGGCCAATACCCCTGTGGGGCAGATAAGACATGGTGAAAGGACTGAGATCATCCAGGGGTGAGCAGCCCAGGAGATAGAGACCTGGACCGTTGCTCTGTGAAATCACCCTCAACAACAGTTCCTCAGACACTTCCCCATTTCGATGCTCCAACGATTGACATAGACCAACAATACTGGCGCTGGAAGGGCCCTTAGAGGTGATCCAGTCCAGTCTCCATGTCTCAGATGTGGAAAGTGCCCTTAACTGGACTCAGATGTCCTGAATCCCAGTTCAGTATTCTTCCTGTACCCTCCGTGAGATTACCCTCCTTCCCCTCCAGGCACCTCCTTCCCCTCCAGGCACCTCCTCTCCCAGAGACTTCATACACACAAGGCTGGAAGGAATATGTCTTTGCAGTCAGTGCCTCCCCCTGCACCACCTTCTTCCTTCAATATATCCCCAGTCCGTCTACTACTTTGACTTCTGCTGCCATCTCCCTAGCCCAAGCTGCCATGTTTGATAACACACATCAGAGCCCATCATCCCCATACTTCCCATTCAATGTCTTCCTTCTGCACTAGCAATTAATCCAAACTCATTACCACTGCCTAAAAGGCTCCTCGTGGCTGGCTCTTGTCTGCTTGTCCAACCTCACTGGTATGAGTGACCCTGGTCATACTGGTTTCAGCCCCATTGGGCAAGCTAGAGTTTTTGTACTAGCTCCTTCTCATCCGTCAGGTCTCAGCTCAAAGGTTGCCTCTTCAGAGAACCCTTCTTTGAGAACTTTCTACATAAAGAAGCCTACTCATCCCACTCTCGTGTCTAGTTACTTTGTCCCACATCTTCCCATTTATTTCCATCAGAGCATTTACCAAAATGATATCATCTTTTTTGTTTATTAGTTTCTTGTTTATTGTCTGTCTCCTCAGTATGAAGATAGATCCATGAGAACAGAGACCTTGTCTTTTTTGTTCACTACCTAGGACTCTACCCAGATCATTGGGTAGAGTTTTTAATTATATGTTGAAATAACTAATCAACTGATTAATCAACTTCAGCTTTATCCCCTGGAGAAAGTCCAGCTGAGTTTAGATCAGAGTATAAGTCCATTAATTTTGATTCGACAGGTATTTTTCTGAGTTCCACTTGCCATAGGCACAATCCTGGGCCAGGCTGTGTGCTCTGGATCATTCATTCATTTATTCATTCATTCAACAAATACTCAGAGGTAGTCTCTACTCTCGGGGAGGCTTCATGTAGCTGATAAAGCATGGCAAACAGAATGAACCTATTAGTCAGTCAGTAAGACAAGGCCCTGGATTGAGTGGAAATCTAGAAGCATGGCACTTATATAAACTGAAGATGCAAAGTTCCAGTGCTACCTGAGTCACATTAAGGGCAAGGGCAGTCAGCGAGGGCTTCCTTGAAGAGATCTTACTTGGACTGGGCTCTGGAGGACTGACAAACAGGATAAGAGAGACAGAGGAGCAGTGGGAAGTACTTCTAGGGGCCCAACCATGACCAGGATACTGCTGGAATTTAAGCCAAGATATGGATGATTTGGTGTTTCCTGGAAGTTAAATTGAAGAACGAGTTGGCTTCTCTGCTTTGCACCAAAGCCCAGCTCCTCCAGCAACGTACACTTGCCTGTCAGTTCCTCAAACCCCTCTTACTCCCCACACTCTAGTAATCTACTTTCTGCCCACCCCGCTGGTTCACAGAAACTACTCTTACCAAGGTCCCCACCAGACAACCAATTGCCAAACCCAACAGACACTCTTCATTTCTTATCCTACTTGACCTCTGTCATACACAATACATCTTTACTTCCTCCTTCTTTAAAGCTGTCTCCTTTCTTAGCAACTTTTCTGGTTATTTCTTCCCAGTTTGGGACTGGTAGGCTCCCCTTCTTCTTCTGGAAACTTAAATATTGGTAATCACCTCATCCCTTGGTGCTCTTTTTTACTAACTCCGCACAATCACCATGGACTATCTCATCTACACCTATGTCTCGAGGTTGCATATATATGCTGATCACTCCCAAACTCCAGCCCCAGACCTGTTCCTCACCAAGTCAGGTCCCCAGCTGCAGACTCACATATACAGCCATGCAATAAGCTTCCCAACCCGGACGCCCGATGAGCATTAAGAACTGACAAATAAAAGTGACAAATAAAAGTGATCCCACCCCTGGCCACTGGAAAAGCCCATAACACCGTTGCAGACCCCAAGGAGAGAGCGCATCTAGGTGGGCAACAACAGTAGGCACCTGCAGCCTGAAGCCCCCCGTGACGGCCCCCACGGCAGAGGAGGGAATCCAAAGGGCCACTGTGGCTACGAAGAGGGGCCCAGGCCCAGTTAGCAACTACGGACAGGGTTCCTGGTTGGTGAAGTATAAACAGCTGCTCCCCCCACTGCAGCAGCTGAAACAAGTGAAAGGAGCAACTAAACTCTATCTCCATGCGGAGGCACAAATCAACATCATCAAGCAATATGAAAAAATACATTAAATCTCCAGAACAGAAAGAAAGTAACAAATACACAGAAAACAATCCCAAAGAAAATGAGATATATAACCTAAATGATGATGACTTCAAAACAGCCATCATTAAAATACTCACTGAGTTAAGAGAGAATTCTGACCGACAACTCAACGAGTTCAGGAGCTATGTCACAAAAGAGTTTGATACGATAAAGAAGAACCAAACAGAAATACTGGAAATGAAGAACACAATAGAGGAGATTAAGAAAAATCTAGATGCTCTGAACAGTAGGGCCGATAATATGGAGGAAAGAATTAGCAATTTGGAAGATGGCAATATAGAATTGTTGCAGGCAGAGGAGGAGAGAGAAGCAAGACTTAAAAGAAATGAAGAAACTCTCCGAGAATTATCAGACACAATTAGGAGATGCAACGTAAGGATTATAGGTATACCAGAGGGAGAAGAGAAGGAGAAAGGGGCAGAAAACCTATTCAAAGAAATAATGGCTGAGAACTTCCCAAATCTGGTGAGGGAGATGGATCTTCAGGTGACAGAAGCCAATAGATCTCCAAACTTTATCAATGCAAGAAGACCAACTCCACGGCATATAGTAGTGAAGCTAGCAAAAGTCAACGACAAGGAGAAAATATTAAGGACAGCCAGGCAAAAGAAACTAACCTACAAAGGAACCCCCATCAGGCTATCAGCAGATTTCTCAGCAGAAACTTTACAGGCTAGAAGAGAGTGGAATGATATATTCAAAAATCTGAAGGACAAAAACCTACAGCCGAGAATTCTCTACCCAGCGAAAATATCCTTCAAATACGATGGAGAAATAAAAACTTTCCCAGATAAACAAAAATTAAGGGAGTTCATTGCCACAAAACCTCCTCTTCAGGAAATCCTCAGGAAAACCCTCATTCCTGAAAAATCCAAAAAAGGAAAGGGGCTACAAAACCAAGAGCAGAGGAGATAAGTAGAAGGACAACAACAGAGAGTAGCAGCTCTACATCAGAACAGATTAAACCATGGGACGAGAAACAAAGGAAACTGAAGAAAACCGGAAAACAAGACACAAAATGGTAGTGGTAGGCCCCCACGTCTCAATAATCACTCTAAATGTAAACGGATTGAACTCCCCAATCAAAAGACACAGAGTGGCAGGATGGATCAAAGAACAAGATCCAACAATATGCTGCCTCCAGGAAACACACCTCAGCCCCAAAGACAAACACAGACTCAGAGTGAAGGGATGGAGAACAATACTCCAAGCTAATAATGAACAAAAGAAAGCAGGTGTCGCTATACTAATATCAGACAAGGTAGATTTCAAAGCAAAACAGATAAAGAAAGACAAAGAGGGACAGTATATAATGATAAAAGGGACTCTCCACCAAGAAGACATAACACTTATAAATATATACGCACCCAACACAGGAGCACCAAAATTTGTAAAGCAACTCTTAATAGAACTAAAAGAAGACATCAACAACAATACAATAATAGTAGGGGACCTCAACACACCATTAACACCAATGGACAGAACATCCAGACAGAAAATCAACAAGGAAATAATAGAATTAAATGAAAAATTAGACCAGATGGACTTAATAGATATATATAGAACACTTCATCCAAAAACAGCAGGTTACACATTCTTCTCAAGTGCACATGGAACATTCTCAAGGATTGACCATATTTTGGGAACCAAAGCAAACATCAATAAATACAAGAGAGTTGAAATAATATCAAGCATCTTTTCTGATCATAACGCTATTAAACTAGAAATCAACTACAAGAAAAAAGCAGAGAAAGGTGCAAAAATGTGGAGACTAAACAACACGCTTCTCAACAAACAATGGATCATTGAAGAAATTAAAGAAGAAATCAAATATTATCTGGAGACAAATGAAAATGAGAACACGACATACCAAATCATTTGGGATGCAGCAAAAGCAGTCCTAAGAGGGAAATTCATCGCAATACAGGCTCACCTCACTAAACAAGAAAAAGCTCACGTAAGCAACCTCAAATGACACCTAACAGAACTAGAAAAAGAAGAACAAACAAGGCCCAGAGTCAGTAGAAGGAGGGAAATAATAAAAATAAGAGCAGAAATAAACGATATTGAAACAAAAAAGACAATAGAAAGGATCAATGAAACAAAGAGTTGGTTCTTCGAAAGAATTAACAAAATTGACAAACCCCTAGCCAGACTCACCAAGAAAAGAAGAGAGAAATCGCAAATTAATAAAATCAGGAATGACAGAGGAGAAATCACAACAGATACCAATGAAATACAAGAGATCATAAGAGAATACTATGAAAAACTATATGCCAACAAATTGAACAACCTGGAAGAAATGGACAAATTCCTAGACTCCTACAATCTCCCCAAACTGAATCAGGAAGAAATGGAGAATCTGAATAGACCAATCACAAGTAAGGAAATAGAAACGGTAATCAAAAACCTCCCCAAAAACAAGAGTCCAGGACCAGACGGCTTCTCTGGAGAATTCTACCAAACATTCAAAGAAGACTTAATACCTATTCTCCTCAAACTGTTCCAGAAAATTGAGAAAGATGGAGAACTCCCTAACACATTCTATGAAGCCAACATCACTCTGATCCCCAAACCTGACAAGGACAACACAAAGAAGGAGAACTACAGGCCGATATCACTGATGAACATAGATGCAAAAATCCTCAACAAAATTTTGGCAAACCGATTACAGCAATACATCAAAAAGATTATACACCATGATCAAGTGGGATTTATACCAGGGACACAGGGATGGTTCAACATCCGCAAGTCAATCAACGTGATACACTACATTAACAAAATGAAAACCAAAAACCACATGATCATCTCAATAGATGCAGAGAAAGCATTCGACAAGATCCAACACCCATTTATGATAAAAACCCTCAGTAAAATGGGTATAGATGGAAAGTACCTCAACATAATAAAGGCCATATATGATAGACCCACAGCCAACATCATACTCAATGGACAAAAGCTGAAAGCCATCCCTCTGAGGACAGGAACAAGACAAGGGTGCCCACTTTCACCACTCCTATTCAACATAGTTCTGGAGGTGCTGGCCAGAGCAATTCGGCAGGAAAAAGAAATAAAAGGAATCCAAATAGGTAACGAAGAAGTAAAACTCTCGTTGTTTGCAGACGACATGATCTTATACATAGAAAACCCCAAAGAATCCACAGAAAAACTATTAGAAATAATCAACAACTACAGCAAAGTAGCAGGGTATAAAATTAACGTGCATAAATCAGTAGCATTTCTATACACTAACAATAAACTAACAGAAAAAGAACTCAAGCACTCTATCCCATTCACAATCGCAACGAAAAGAATAAAATACCTTGGGATAAACTTAACCAAGGAAGTGAAGGATCTATACAATGAAAACTACAAGACTCTCTTGAAAGAAATAGGCGATGACATAAAGAGATGGAAAGACATCCCTTGCACATGGATTGGAAGAATAAACATAGTTAAAATGTCCATACTACCTAAAGCAATATACAGATTCAATGCTATCCCAATCAGAATCCCAAGAACATTCTTCACAGAAATTGAACAAACAATCCTAAAATTCATATGGGGCAACAAAAGACCGCGAATTGCTAAAGCAATCCTGAGCAAGAAAAACAAAGCCGGCGGAATCACAATCCCCGATTTCAAAACATACTACAAAGCTACAGTGATCAAAACAGCATGGTACTGGTACAAAAACAGGTCCACAGATCAATGGAACAGAATTGAAAGCCCAGAGATAAAACCACACATCTATGGACAGCTAATCTTCGACAAAGGAGCAGAGGGCCTACAATGGAGAAAAGAAAGTCTCTTCAACAAATGGTGCTGGGAAAACTGGACAGCCACATGCAAAAGATTGAAAATTGACCATTCTTTTTCACCACACACCAAAATAAACTCAAAATGGATCAAAGACCTAAAGATTAGGCCTGAGACAATAAGTCTTTTGGAAGAGAATATAGGCAGTACACTCTTTGACATCAGTTTCAAAAGAATCTTTTCGGACACTGTAACTCCTCAGTTGAGGGAAACAATAGAAAGAATAAACAAATGGGACTTCATCAGACTAAAGAGCTTCTTCAAGGCAAGGGAAAACAGGATTGAAACAAAAAAACAGCTCACTAATTGGGAAAAAATATTTACAAGCCACTTATCCGACAAAGGGTTAATCTCCATAATATACAAAGAACTCACACTACTTAACAACAAAAAAACAAACAACCCGATCAAAAAATGGGCAGAGGACATGAACAGACATTTCTCAAAAGAAGATATGAATATGGCCAATAGACACATGAAAAGATGTTCATCATCGCTAATCATCAGGGAAATGCAAATCAAAACTACACTAAGATATCACCTTACCCCCGTTAGATTGGCAAAAACATCCAAAACCAAGAACGACAAATGTTGGAGAGGTTGTGGAGAAAGAGGAACCCTCATACACTGTTGGTGGGAATGCAAACTGGTACAGCCACTATGGAAAACAGTATGGAGATTTCTCAAAAAGTTAAAAATAGAAATACCCTATGACCCAGCCATCCCATTACTGGGTATCTATCCTAAGAACCTGATATCAGATATCTCAAGAGTCCGTTGCACCCCTATGTTCATTGCAGCATTATTTACAATAGCCAAGACGTGGAACCAGCCTACATGCCCAGAAACTAATGATTGGATAAAGAAGATGTGGTATATATACACAATGGAATACTACTCAGCCATAAAAAAAGACGAAATTGGCCCATTCACAACAATGTGGATGGACCTCGAGGGTATTATGTTAAGCGAAATAAGTCAGTCAGAGAAAGACGAACTCTATATGACTCCACTCATAGGTGGAAATTAGTATATTGAGAAGGAGATCTGATTGGTGGTTACCAGGGAAAAGGGGGGGTGGGGGGAGGGTACAGAGGGGGAAGTGGTGTACCCACAACATGACTAACAAAAATGTACAACTGAAATCTCACAAGGTTGTAATCTATCATAACATTAATAAAAAAAAAAAAAAAAAAAAAAAAAGAACTGAACATGCGTCAGACTGAACTCACCACCCACATACACACTCACGTGCACCTACAAAAACCTGCTCCTCTACTTGTGGTCACTTTCTCAGGAGAAATCATCCCCTTGCACCCATATCACCAAGCCAAGACTCAGGGACCATCCTTGACCTGCCCTCCTCCATCACCCATGCATCCATAAGTAACAGTGCTCTCTCTTCCCCACCTTGTCTACCCCCCACCCCAGCCCTATTTCCTCTGCCTCTCTCCTAATCAATGGCTGACCATCTTTCACCTAGATCATTTCAATGGCCCACAAATTACTTTCCATGCCTCCAGGATTACCACCTTCTCCCACCTCTAATGTGTTGTCCACCTGCTGCCAAAATGAGCTGTCTAAAACCCAGAGCTAATGACACCAACACTTTTCAATTACGTCTTCTTGCTCTTGGGCAGATGCTCTCTTCAAGGTCAGACCCCTATGTACCTCAGCCTCAACACTGTTGATACTTTGGACTGGATGCTTCTCTGTTGTAAGGGTCCTCCCATGCATTGTAGGATGTTTAGCATCAACCCTGTCCTCTACCCACTAAATGCCAGTAGCACCTTCCTCCCAGGTTGTGACTATCAAAAATGTTTCCAGACATTGCCAAATGTCCCCTCAGGGGCAAAATTCCCCCAGTTGAGAGCCCCTGCTCTACAACCTCAACTCCCCAAACACACACACACACATTGTGCTCCAATCATTTTGAACACCCTGCTATTTCCCTAACATGCCATGAGCTCTCAGGCCTGCATGCTTTTGCTCATATCATTTCATCTGCCCAGAAAGCCCTTTCTTCCATAACCACTGGGCTTACTCCTTCTCTTCATCTATGTCTCAGCCAAGGATTGCCTCTTCTATGACGCCTGCCCTGGTTCTCCCAGAGAGAAGTAGAAAAGAGTCTAATCAGGGCTTATTTCTACCCCAGTCCCTGTTCCATCTCACTCCAGCTTTCTTCTGATTTCGTTTCCTCGGTGGACCAAGGCATACTCACCTGTGTATCTCTGGTACCTCCACACTCCTAGAAACATGCTCGGGGCACAATTCATGTCTGCCAAATGAGTGAATAAACGACAAAAGGCAATTCTTGTTGAAGAGTGTCACAGACTGAATGGGGCAGAAGCTCCCTGAAATGAGACCTTACGCAGGAACTTTAATAACAATAACAACAGCAGCCACTAGTATTTAGGAAGCATTTTTTATGTGCTAAGTTGTCCGTATCATTTAATCTTCTAAACAACTCTATGAGGCAAGTACCATTGTCATCCGTAAATTAAAGATAAAGGACTGAAGCTCAGAGTGGTTAAGACACTTTCCAGGTAAGTGTCAGAGCCAGGATTTGAATGGGAGCCTGCCCTCTTACCCTTCACACCTCTCACCCCGTGGTGGCAAATGACTAGCACAAAGCATTCACGGTCATTCTCTAATGTAAGTGACACACATGGCAACCCTGTAAGTTAGTGGGACAGATGATGATATGGGAAGCAGGAAGAAGGTGCTCCTTGGAATGGGAGGGACCCGGGCTCCATTCCTGGCTCTGCCACTCAGGAGCTGGCCCACTTCAGCAGACACCTTATCTCCCATTCTCCGTTTGCCCATCTGTGAGTTAAGGATGACAACTTCACTCAGGCTTTGGGGAGGATGAATTGAGAAGGTGGTTGTGCAATAATCTACTAAGTGCCTGACACATGGTAGATCTTCAACAAACAATCCTGAATATTATCCCTATTTTAGGCATAGAGAAAGTGAGGCTCAGAAAGGTTACGTGACGGTCCAAATTTCACAAACTAGCAAATGACAGAGCTTGAAAAAGAACTCGAACTCATCTGTCATCCACGAGGAGAGGTTTTCTTAGCATCTTCTGCGTACTCATCACTGCGTGGGACAAGTCACAGCCCCACCATTGAGGAACCAAGTCATAAGCACCTGGAGTTATAGCTCTGCTCTCCCCAGCTGGAAGCTCAGAGCTGGAATCGGAGGTTCAGTTGGTGGGAATAGCCCAGGCATGGGGCTCTCACAGACACAGCAAAGGAGGTTTGCGCCCAGGCAGTGAGGGCCTAGGGATGTAAGCCAACTCACAGATTCGGCAATGAACAAGAAAGGTGGGCTGGCCTGTGGTTATTGCTGTAGTGGGCTTTCAGGTTTGCTGGGCTCAGCACCAGGCTGGCCACACACCATCCCGGAAACAGCTGCTGTCAGGCCCCAGGGAGACTCCTGGAGAGGGGCTGGGTACCTCAGGGTCTTCCTCCTATATAGGCCATGCTCTCTTGGTCAGCTGTAAGAGGACAGCATTCTGACCCAAACCATACATCCTTCTATGCCTGCCCAACATGACACCCCCAGAAACATCCCAACCCTCACCAACGCCTTCTGGCTCATGTGTTCCTGCAGTGTCTGCAAGCAAGTCTCTGTGAGTGGGGGAACAGAAATATCAGAGTGGTGGAGGGCTAAAGAGGCTCTTTCCTTTCTTCCCTCCCCCTTTCCCTCCCTCAGTCCCTTTCTCCCTCTTTCCTTCCTTCCTTTCTTTTTTTTTCTTTTTGAGGAAGATTAGCCCTGAGCTAACTGCTGCCAATCCTCCTCTTTTCACTGAAGAAGACTGGCCCTGAGCTAACATCTGCGCCCATCTTCCTCTACTTTATATGTGGGTTACCTACCACAGCGTGGCCTTGTCCTACCCCCTGGTGCCTTGTCCGCACCCAAGATCCACACTGGCGAACCCCGGGCCAGCGAAGTAGAACTTGTGAACTTAACCGCTGCGCCACCTGGCCGGCCCCTCTCCCTCTCTTTTTTTCTTTCTTTCTCTTCCTCCCTCCCTTCCTTCCTTCTCCCCCACTCTTTGTGTCTCTCTCTGTGTCTGTGTGTGTGTGTGCGTGTGTTTGTCTGTGTATGTGTATGTGTGTGCCTGTCCCTTATGTATCCAGTATTTCTTGACCCTCCATTCTGTGCCTGGTAAGGTGCAAAGCCCTGAGGATACAGTGGGTAAACAAAGATACAGTTAATGCCCACATGCAGTTCCCAGCCTAATGGTAGACACACATTAACTCTGTTTCATCCTATGTCAAACTGCAACTGTGACAAGCTCTATGCAGGAGAGGTGCCTGGTGTGAAGAAAATCTGTTCTAGTTAACAGAACAGAAGGAAAGTCTGAGCAGAGAGGTGAAGGAACTGTAGGAGTTAACTACGGGTTGGGTGGGTGCATTCCAAGTAAGGAAAACTAAACCAGTTCACTTTTAAATGGTGCCCTTGAGATTTAATGTGATTTTTTGTATATAATAAAAATTAATAGCTGCCCTTAATTGAGGACCCACTGTGTGCCAGGGCCAAGCGCTGTTCATGTGGAGTCTCATTTATCCTTACTACTCTCTGAGGTGGGCTCCATACCCCCATTTCAGGTGAGGAGACAAAGGCAACTGAGCGGCTATGACTCGGTCAGGGACAAGCAGCCTGAGAAGGTGAGAAGGAAATGCGGGGCTGCATGCCTGTCCTCTTCCCCAGCCCCAGCCATCTCTGACCCCAAGCCCCTGGCTCCTGAAGGAATGTACAGCCCAGCCCCTGATGATTCCCATTTCTGTGATCATGGGTTTTCCACATTGACTCCTGGAGAAACAGAGTAGTACAAAAATTGGATATGAAGATTGATGTTTTTCATTGACTTTGGCTTAAGATTTGGGGTAATTAGAAAGTCTTTTTCCCTTCGTAATGTTCCCATTCTAAAGGCTACAAGAGAATCTAGGCTGTTTTGTTAGGGAGAAATCAGCTTGGGCAGATGCCTGCAGAGTGGTTTCTGTCCTGAACCAGGTGGTGACATACCAGGCTCCACCAGGAGTGAAATGTAGACACACCTTTTGCCGCCCTCCCCTCAGGGGATCTCAGATTGTACCAATAACATCCACAGTCACACATGCCAGTTGGTTTGTATGTCCTCTTTGAAGTGATTTACATTCACTGATTGACTTAATCCTTACAACTCCATGATGTAGTCCTACTGTTATCCCCATTTTACAGATGAGGAAACTGAGGCACCGTGAATCTCAGTCTCAGACCTTGTGTGGGGAAGAGCTGGAGGTTGGTTTTGGATAGTCCAGCCGCAGAGCCCGAGCTGCCTCACCTATTATTCCCAAACGTTCTCTCTAGTCCTCCCTACGAGTCCCCGTGGTACTTATTTTCTCCGTTACAGGGGAGGAAACTGAGGCTCCACATGATTAAGGGTTTCTTCAAGGTCACATAGCTGGTCAGCACTTGCAAAGCCCAGAGCCTTTCTCATGCACCTACTGCTTGAGTCCACCTTCAGGCCTGGGAGGGAACATTGGACTCAGGAAACAGAATGCTGAAAGGCCGATAAGCACATGTGTGAGTTTAGAAAAAAGAAATCAAAACCCCTGGAGTGGGGGCTGGTGAGACCACTAGCTGTGGCCCTGGGTTTAATGAACCTGCCAGTGAGTCAGCCCCTCTGTTCACAGAGACGTGGGTTGCAGTGTGCCCAGGAGGGGTCAGATGTGTCCCACCCAGGAAATTGTCATCGCCAAAGAATAGACAGATCGGAGCCCGTGCCTTGATACCTGGATGCAGTGTCCTTTCCAAAGACTGTTAGAGGAGGCATCCTCTCTGTGCCCTGGAGTCACACCCAACACATTTGGGGATCATCTATCCGCTGGGGGTCTGGCAGCAAGAGGAGCTCCAGGAAGAACCACTGGGGTCTTTGCCCCAAGCTTTAAATTTAGGGAAGAGGGTCGACAGCACCTGGGAAGCGGGCAGCCAACACCTTTGGCTGAACAACAGCTAGCACCAGATTCACACATGATGATGAATGGATGGACGTCATCTCTAGAAGCTCCAAAGGTGGCTCTCTGGCAACATCTGGCCCCCTGAGTTCTGTTATTAGGCACACTCTCCAGTGTGCTGACCTAGGCTGCACACACGGTTCCCTGTCAGGAGGCAGCCCCCATGCCAGCTGAGGCAGCAGAGGGGGAACAGAATGGGGCGGGCCCAATGTCCCAAGATGTGAGTGAGGGGAGTCGCCAGGATGGGGTGATTGGGGGATGAATAAAATGTGACATCGACCTAAGCTGGGCTTGTAAGCAGCCACTTACAATCACGTTTTGGACTACTATTTGATGACAAAGAAAAGTCTATGAGATCGTTTCCCTTATCACACACATAGTCACATGAAGAGAGGCGTACATACCAACGTGTTAACCATGGTCATTTCTGAGCAGTGCAGTTAACAACGATATTTGTTTTTCATGCACTTCTTTGTTTTCTGACTTCTTTTACAACCACCACATGTTTATGACGTAAGAATGAATGTAAAGAGACGGTAACACCTAAAATGAACGTGACCTTAGGAGACAGACAAATCTGGATCTAAACGCCAGCTCCACAATGCGCCAGACAGATGCTCTTGGACATAACTTGCTGCTCAGAGCCTAACTCTCTTCATCTGTAAAATGGGGCGGGTGAAAGGAGATTGTCACACAGAGTTCCTGATTCCGGCTGTCAGCTGTTGTTTATTTTATTCTACTTGTCCAGCTGTTCTTTAAACTGCAGGCACTCTGCTCTTCATGGAAGTGTCCTCTGCCCCAGGAGAGGCCCCACCCGGCACCACAGCCTGTGGAGGAGGAGACTTGCCTCCAGTTCCTCTCTGCTGAGGATGGAGCTTGAGAGGAGGGTTGCACCAGGAACCCAAAACTTGTGAAACTCCTGTTGCTTGCTTTCTCATTTAAAAGAGCAGTTGGTCCCATCTGAGGAAGAAGTTGCAGCAAGGGGCTCTTGGGGCAGAAAGAGGCAGCTGTGCAAACAGCTGCGCTTCTCTCTCTCTAGATCCAAGTGTTTCCTACACTTGCTGAGGGATCCAAACATCTTTTTCCTTTTTTGAAGTTTTTAACACAATTTTTTATCTTTTTTAATCCAATGACACTTTTCTTAAAAAAAATGGTAATTCTGACTTAAATTCAAAGTATTTAAATGTACCACAAAGATTTTTCAATATCCCATTCTATTTCTCCAACTAAAACTCAGGGAAAATATATTGATCTTGTCTATACCTTTAAGATTAAGGCAATTTTCCAGACAACTTTTTTAGTATCAGCTTTATGGAGATATGTTCACATACAAGTCACCCATTTAAAGTGTATACAATTCAATGGTTTTTAGCATATTCAGAATTGTACACTCATTATCAATTTTAGAAAATTTTCATCACCCTAAAAAGAACGCCTTACCCATTAGCACTCACTACCACCTTGCCCAGCTCTAGGCAATCACTAATCTACTTTCTGCTTCTAGAGAGTTGCCTCATCTGGACATTTCATATAAATGGAGTTACACTGTATGCAGTCTCTAGCGACTGGCATCTTTCACTTAGCATATTGTTTTCAAGGTTCATCCACGTTGTAGCATGTGTCAATACCTCATTCCTTTTCATTGCCATATAATATTCCATTGTATAAATATACTATATTTGATTTATCCATTCACCAGTTGATGGGCGTTAGGCATCCTTTTTGACTTAATATGTTAACTGCAATCATAGCTATCATCTGTTGAGTGCCTACCATGTGCTAGGCACTTGATCTAATTTCTAATCCTTCCCACAGTCCAGAGGGCAGGTCTATTTCTCCCTTTATACTGATAAAGAAACTGAGATGTAGAGGTGAAGTGGCCCATCCAAGGTCACACTAGTGACAGAGCCGGGATGAAAAAAGGGTTGGCCTGGCCCCCCAGTCCATCTTCTTCCCACTGCCCCATCCCACCCCATGTGCTCTGCTTTCTCCTTCCAGTTGGCACTGAGGCCAGAACAAGAAAGAATTCACTCATTCAGTGATCATTCATTCAATGAGCCCTAACCAGCACCACATGGACAGCAAGTATGCATTAGTCACTGAGCCAGGTAAGACCCATATGCCGCCTCCTGGAGTCGGCTGTCCAGGTGAGGACAGGTCATCATGCAAGGAGGCTTGTGCCAGTCACCAAAAAGGGTGTGACCAAGTGCCGAGAACTCAGAGCTGTTGGAGAGCCCAAGGAAAGATTTTGAGAGAAGACGGCATTTTGAACAGGACCCCAGTAGACCAGGCAAATTTCCTCAGCAGAGATGGGAGGAGCCACCACGCAGAGGAAGTGGTGTGCTCACAGACGCCCAGACCAGGAACCTTGGTCCACAAGAAGGAATTCTGTCCTCCTGGAGGTGGGAAGTGAAGAGGGTGGGGAAGGTAGGGGAGTGGTTGGAATCACATTGCTGAGAGCTGTGAGTGCCAGGCTGGAGTCTGAGCTTTGCCCCATGGACAGCAGGAAGACGTGGAAAGTTTGGGAGCAAGACAGGATGAAAGCCATTCATGAGCACTCTGATGTCCCCAGGCCCCTGGAAATTACCCTTCCAGCTGTTCACAGAAGAGCTGTGTTTCGGCCCTTTGTGTATCTCTGTATCCCCAGCACCTAGGACAGTGCCTGATGCATTGTAGAGGCTCCATAAACATTTGTTGATTGACAGACTGATTGGATGAATGAATCTGCCTGCCAGCCCCCTCACCCTCACTGTCCTCTCCTGGCCCCTCTCCGGGCTAAGTGGAAGAAAACACCTGGTGTATTCCAGATTGTCCCATCTCACCCACCTGCCATCTCTCTCCCTCCAAGTCCCTCCTTTTCTCCCTCCTTGCTACCCCTTTCCTTTCTGGTCATGAGTACATGAAGGAACAAATGTGCACATGCTCCCACCACTGGCTAGGCAGTAGGAATTACGTTAAATTCTCACTGTTGCCCTCAGGGATAGAAATGATTCATTGCTTTTTGCAGGCGAGGAAGTTGTGATCCAGAATGGTTAAGGGAATTGCCCAGATGCTGGATGGCAGAACTGAGACTCACCCATGGCCCTTCTGATTTCATCAAATGCTTCCAGCTGAGGGTGGGGAGTATTGTGGTGGGAGTAGGATGGCGTACAGAGGAAGAGGAGGCAAAGGAAGGGACTCCTAGGAGGGGGTGAGGGTGCAGAGGTGGAGGGGCTTCTCAAGCCCATCCTAGAACCAGGTAGCTGGATACCAGTCTGAAGTCTCCTACCCCACTCTGGGTCCTGCTGCCACATCAGGATGCTGAAGCCAGATTCCTCGACTCCACTCCTGTGTCCACTCCCCAGTAAGCTGGGGTATGAGGCAGGAACACACACAAACACACACAACATCCCCAAAGCTGAAGTGGTGAAACAGTAGTTGCCTTAAGCAGAAAGAAATGATTGTTCTGCAAAATTCTTCACCCAAGAACATTTTTATATAATTCCCAAAGTCAATCATCATCTCCTTTCTTGTTGAGGAAAACATCCCTAAGAGGCTTTGTCAGAAATCCTTCAGTCGAGCAGGCCAGCTGGTGCCCAAGGCTCTCTGGGTGGCCTGATTCTCTGCCACTCCTCTTAAAACCTTCTAGATTGTAAG
Source organism: Equus caballus (assembly GCF_041296265.1). NCBI lineage: Eukaryota > Metazoa > Chordata > Mammalia > Perissodactyla > Equidae > Equus > Equus caballus. The sequence continues at coordinate 25,901,524 of NC_091695.1, forward strand.
CTTCAGAAAGAACCTCCAATTCCAGAATCCTCTCATTTTACAGATTGGAAATTGACGCTCAGCCCAGAGGAGGGTCTGCTCAAGGGCCTCCAGCATCAGTGGCAGAGCTGGATCTCATGTCCAGGGTCCTCCTCACCCCACCCCGTTCCTCCTCTTTCTCCCAAGGCTCTCTAACCAAGCCTTTGTTGCTAGAGTGCATTCTCAGCCTGCGGGTCCAATGGGCATGGATGCCTCTGGACCCCAGGCTCAGAGCCAGGTGCCAGAAGCCCGGATGTGACTTATATGTGGCCCTGACCTCACAAATGAGGGTATTTGGCTCCTCTCAAGGTCCAAGGCTACACTGGGAAATCCTGGGCAATGAACTCAGCTAAGGATGCAATGAGTTCAGGAGAAGGTTATCTGGCTTGGCCAGAGACAAAGTGAGTGGAGCGAAGGCCCTCCCACCTGGGAGTCCCAACAGGCCAATCTTTTGGAGAAAGGTGTTAGTGTCTGGTCTACAAATCAAAACCTTCAGTCCTAATTCCTACTTGCTGCGTGACCTTGGTCAAGACACTGCCCTTCTCTGGGCCTCAGTGGCCTTTTGTATAAAAGGAAATGATTGGACTGACCTAGAACCCAAGGTTAAAGTTCCAGGGTTCTGTGATTATAGAACCACAATCCAAAGGTTATGGGGATCTTCTAGCAGTTTGGGGGTCTTATAAGACGTGGGGTAATAAAAGTAGTGCCTGTGTGATATAGTGATTTAGAATAAGAAATATCTATTTGGTCCTTGTCCCTAGTCCCTATCACAGGACTTCTAAAATCCTTCAAATTCCTCAGTGATAAGAGCACTAGGAGCATCTTTTGTTCTAATGAGGTGACTCTGGGTGGGCTCCTGGATGGCTCCTGGAAGAGACTGGTCATGAGAAATACCAAGCCATAAATAGAAGATTGGAATTTTCAGCCCCGCTCCCCACTTCTCTAGAGAGGGGAGAGGGGCTGGAAATGGAGTTAGTAATTGATCATGCCTACTTGAGGAAGCCTCCACAAAACCCCAATAGTAGAGGGTTCGGAGAGCTTCTGGGTTGGTGAACATATCCACATACTAGGAGGGTGACACACCCCAACTTCCCAGGGAGAGAAGCTCCGGGGCTCAGGACCCTCCCAGACCTCGCCTACATATCTCTTCATCTGACCATTCATCTGTATCCTTTATCACATCCTTTAATAAACTGGTAAATGTAAGTAAGTTTTCCCCCGAGTTCTGTGAGCTAGTCTAGCAAATAATCAAACCCAAGGGGGAGGTGGTCATGGGAACCTCTGCTGTGTAGCCAAGTCAGACAGAAGTTGTGAGTAACCAGGGAACACACCACTTGCGACTGGTGTCTGAAGTGGGGGCAGTCTCGTGGAACTGAGCCCTTACCTGTGGGATCTGACTCTATCTCCAGGAAGATGAGGTCAGAATTGAGTTAAATTGTAGGTCACTCAGCTGTTGTGGCAGGACGGCTTGGTGTGGGAACACCCCCCACAAACACACATTTGGGTGTGAAGTATCGTGCGTAAAAGTAAAGGAGAAACACAGGAAGGAAGACTGAGTTTTTCTTAACACATGGAGGCTGGAGAAGAGGGAGGAGAGGGAAGAGGAGGAGAGGGAGTCAAACACCAAGAGAGACGAGATAAAGTCATTATGTGCCAAGCACTTAAAGACCAAGGGACCTGGCTATTTCCTGGCCCAGCTGGCCCTCCAGTCCCTCTGACAACTAATCTCTCACAAGCATGCCAGGGGCTGCTTGCTTTGGGTTCTATCAGCTCCCAGCAGGGCACCGCTTATCAATGACCCAGGCCAGTTGGAGTGGCACCCTGGATGAGCGAGAGCAAGTCCTTGGCCTTTTTGACTCATCTGCATGGGAAACCCCATTGCCTTCCCTCCAGCCCCAGGGGACCTGATATCCCACCACTGTGGGTCCCAGGAGACCTCACTGGCTAAGCCTCTGGGGAGTGACGGGGGTGAGGAAGATGACAATTAAGTCTGAGCAACCTGGCCATGAGGCCTTGTAGGAGCTATAGACAAGGGTCCCCGGGATGAAGTCAGAGTGACATTTTTAGGTTTTGCTAATTTCATAACCCCGGGCCCAGGCCAGCCCTCTCAGAAAGCCTGTCACATAGAACACACATTCACACCTAGCAGAGAAAGGAGTCAAGGAAAGGGAAGTAGGGGTGTGGGAAGAGAGCAGGTCTAGCCAACTTCACACTCTGGGCTGTTTCTCACACAGCTGCTGCGGCAGTGCCTGGCAGGGCTGCCGAGTTGCCTGGCCCGAGGCTCCCTCCAAGAGAGGCTAATGCCAGAAGAATTCCTCTTGCTCATCTCCACCAAGACTGGGCCTTTGGACTTACATGGCTACGAGGCGGGCCATGGTGGTCTTGAAACTGTCAAAGAGTTAGCCGGTGGGGAATGTCATGAAGTTGTTCATGAAGGACGCCAGGGTGAAGATGAGCGAGAACTTCTCATCCTGGGCTTTGCAGTCTGGAGGCTGGAAACGGGGATCTCAGAAGCCAGAGTGGATGGGCCAACCTCCCATCCAGCCCAGCCTTCCTGCCAGGTGGGTTCCCAGCCTGGCTCCCCTCCAGAGCAGCCTCTCCCGTCTTGGACAGCTGGCTGGTGGAAAGTTCTCCCTTCGGTGAGCTGAAGTGTGGCAGCCTCTAATTACCCCTCAGGAGCTAGTACTTCCCTCTCCAGGCACCTCCTAGACTGAGGTTGAGGGGTAGGGGACAGGGGAGGCTGACACCCCCTTTCTCTCACTGTAGAAAGGTTGGCAGGGTGGGCAGGGGATGGAGTCCTCCCTACCCCTTCCCACCAAGTGAGAACCAGCCTCAGCCTCCTAGAGAAGTCATCACTCCCTTACGAGCCTGTCCCATGGCATGCTCATCAGCGCGGTATTGCCCGTCAGCCTGGCATTTGGTTCACACAGCTCCTCAAAGTGATGCTCTGTCTTAAAGACAAACACCAGCGACACCCAGCCGAAGAGGATGCCTACAAAGCCAAGACATTCCAGCAGCCACCACACTTCAGTGGACATGAAGTTTGAAGATCCAGAAGGCCTCTCCCATGGAGGGTCCAGATCTTCCTAGCACCACCTCCATAAGCCTCCCACCTCCCATGCCTTATCATCTTTGATCCCCACTTCCACATCACCTCGGTTCCACATGGACACACAGAAGCCACCAGAGGCCAGGGGCTGGCTGAGAGCCCAGTACCAAATCTTCCAGGCACTGCCATCAACCCAGTACAAGCACTGGCAGCTGCCCTAGAGGAGAGAGGAAGGGAGAAGGTGGGCTGGAGCATGAGGCAAAGGGAAAGCAGGAGGTAGAGCTGGAACTGTCCCTGTCTGATCCTCCTGCTGCCTGCTGGGCATTTGCCTTCTCTGTTGGACCATCATGGACACAGTCCTCGTCAACCAAAATGTTGATCCACAGTGATCAGCACCATCACATTCTATG